>NC_138944.1:32122500-34522500 GCF_965226115.1 Aulonocara stuartgranti | reverse complement strand
GTCTTCAATTGCTCTTAAGTAAATTTCTTGCACTGAGGTCTGTTTATTGCAAATATCTTTGACCTGTTTTTATGTCTTATAATGTTTATATTTGTACTTATGTCTTGTATTGCTGGTAAGTAACTTTCTTGCACTGAGGTCTGTTTGTTGCAAATATCTTTGACTTGTTTTTATGTCTTATAATGTTTATGTCTGTATGTATGTCTTCAATTGCTGTTAAGTAACTTTCTTGCACTGAGGTCTGTTTGTTGCAAATATCTTTGACTTGTTTTTATGTCTTGTAATGTTTATATGTGTATTTATGTCTTGTATTGCTGGTAAGTAAATTTCTTGCACTGAGTTTTGTTTGTTGCAAATATCTTTGACTTGTTTTTATGTCTTGTAATCTTTATGTGTGTATTTATGTCTTGTATTGCTGGTAAGTAACTTTCTTGCACTGAGGTCTGTTTGTTGCAAATATCTTTGACTTGTTTTTATGTCTTATCATGTTTATATGTGTATTTATGTCTTGTATTGCTGGTAAGTAACTTTCTTGCACTGAGGTCTGTTTGTTGCAAATATCTTTGACTTGTTTTTATGTCTTATCATGTTTATATGTGTATTTATGTCTTGTATTGCTGGTAAGTAACTTTATTGCACTGAGGTCTGTTTGTTGCAAATATCTTTGACTTGTTTTTATGTCTTATCATGTTTATATGTGTATTTATGTCTTGTATTGCTGGTAAGTAACTTTATTGCACTGAGGTCTGTTTGTTGCAAATATCTTTGACTTGTTTTTATGTCTTATCATGTTTATATGTGTATTTATGTCTTGTATTGCTGGTAAGTAACTTTCTTGCACTGAGTTTTTTTTGTTGCAAATATCTTTGATTTGTTTTTATGTCTTATCATGTTTATATGTGTATTTATGTCTTGTATTGCTGGTAAGTAACTTTATTGCACTGAGGTCTGTTTGTTGCAAATATCTTTGATTTGTTTTTATGTCTTGTAATCTTTATGTGTGTATTTATGTCTTGTATTGCTGGTAAGTAACTTTCTTGCACTGAGGTCTGTTTGTTGCAAATATCTTTGACTTGTTTTTATGTCTTATCATGTTTATATGTGTATTTATGTCTTGTATTGCTGGTAAGTAACTTTATTGCACTGAGGTCTGTTTGTTGCAAATATCTTTGACTTGTTTTTATGTCTTATCATGTTTATATGTGTATTTATGTCTTGTATTGCTGGTAAGTAACTTTATTGCACTGAGGTCTTTTTGTTGCAAATATCTTTGACTTGTTTTTATGTCTTGTAATCTTTATGTGTGTATTTATGTCTTGTATTGCTGGTAAGTAACTTTATTGCACTGAGTTTTGTTTGTTGCAAATATCTTTGACTTGTTTTTATGTCTTGTAATCTTTATGTGTGTATTTATGTCTTGTATTGCTGGTAAGTAACTTTATTGCACTGAGGTCTGTTTGTTGCAAATATCTTTGACTTGTTTTTATGTCTTGTAATGTTTATATGTGTATTTATGTCTTGTATTGCTGGTAAGTAACTTTCTTGCACTGAGTTTTTTTTGTTGCAAATATCTTTGATTTGTTTTTATGTCTTATCATGTTTATATGTGTATTTATGTCTTGTATTGCTGGTAAGTAACTTTATTGCACTGAGGTCTGTTTGTTGCAAATATCTTTGACTTGTTTTTATGTCTTGTAATCTTTATGTGTGTATTTATGTCTTGTATTGCTGGTAAGTAACTTTCTTGCACTGAGGTCTGTTTGTTGCAAATATCTTTGACTTGTTTTTATGTCTTATAATGTTTATGTCTGTATGTATGTCTTCAATTGCTGTTAAGTAACTTTCTTGCACTGAGGTCTGTTTGTTGCAAATATCTTTGACTTGTTTTTATGTCTTGTAATCTTTATGTGTGTATTTATGTCTTGTATTGCTGGTAAGTAACTTTCTTGCGCTGAGTTTTGTTTGTTGCAAATATCTTTGATTTGTTTTTATGTCTTGTAATCTTTATGTGTGTATTTATGTCTTGTATTTCTGGTAAGTAACTTTCTTGCACTGAGGTCTGTTTGTTGCAAATATCTTTGACCTGTTTTTATGTCTTATAATGTTTATATGTGTATTTATGTCTTGTATTGCTGGTAAGTAACTTTCTTGCACTGAGGTCTGTTTGTTGCAAATATCTTTGACTTGTTTTTATGTCTTGTAATCTTTATGTGTGTATTTATGTCTTGTATTGCTGGTAAGTAACTTTCTTGCGCTGAGTTTTGTTTGTTGCAAATATCTTTGATTTGTTTTTATGTCTTGTAATCTTTATGTGTGTATTTATGTCTTGTATTTCTGGTAAGTAACTTTCTTGCACTGAGGTCTGTTTGTTGCAAATATCTTTGACTTGTTTTTATGTCTTATCATGTTTATATGTGTATTTATGTCTTGTATTGCTGGTAAGTAACTTTCTTGCACTGAGGTCTGTTTGTTGCAAATATATTTGACTTGTTTTTATGTCTTATCATGTTTATATGTGTATTTATGTCTTGTATTGCTGGTAAGTAACGTTCTTGCACTGAGCTCTATTTGTTGCAAATATCTTTGACTTGTTTTTATGTCTTGTAATGTTTATATGTGTATTTATGTCTTGTAATGTTTATATGTGTATTTATGTCTTGTATTGCAGGTAAGTAACTTTCTTGCACTGAGTTTTTTTTGTTGCAAATATCTTTGATTTGTTCTTATGTCTTGTAATGTTTATATGTGTATTTATGTCTTGTATTGCTGGTAAGAAACTTTCTTGCACTGAGCTCTATTTGTTGCAAATATCTTTGACCTGTTTTTATGTCTTGTAATGTTTATGTGTGTATTTATGTCTTGTATTGCTGTTAAGTAACTTTCTTGCACTGAGGTCTGTTTGTTGCAAATATCTTTGAATTGTTTTTATGTCTTGTAATGTTTATGTGTGTATTTATGTCTTGTATTGCTGTTAAGTATCTTTCTTGCACTGAGTTTTGTTTGTAGCAAATATCTTTGACTTGTTTTTATGTCTTATCATGTTTATATGTGTATTTATGTCTTGTATTGCTGGTAAGTAACTTTCTTGCACTGAGGTCTGTTTGTTGCAAATATCTTTGACTTGTTTTTATGTCTTGTAATGTTTATGTGTGTATTTATGTCTTGTATTGCTGGTAAGTAACTTTCTTGCACTGAGTTTTTTTTGTTGCAAATATCTTTGACTTGTTTTTATGTCTTGTAATGTTTATGTGTGTATTTATGTCTTCAATTGCTGTTAAGTAACTTTCTTGCACTGAGGTCTGTTTATTGCAAATATCTTTGATTTGTTCTTATGTCTTGTAATGTTTATATGTGTATTTATGTCTTGTATTGCTGTTAAGTAACTTTCTTGCACTGAGGTCTGTTTGTTGCAAATATCTTTGAATTGTTTTTATGTCTTGTAATGTTTATGTGTGTATTTATGTCTTGTATTGCTGTTAAGTATCTTTCTTGCACTGAGTTTTGTTTGTAGCAAATATCTTTGACTTGTTTTTATGTCTTATCATGTTTATATGTGTATTTATGTCTTGTATTGCTGGTAAGTAACTTTCTTGCACTGAGGTCTGTTTGTTGCAAATATCTTTGACTTGTTTTTATGTCTTGTAATGTTTATGTGTGTATTTATGTCTTGTATTGCTGGTAAGTAACTTTCTTGCACTGAGTTTTTTTTGTTGCAAATATCTTTGACCTGTTTTTATGTCTTGTAATGTTTATGTGTGTATGTATGTCTTGTATTGCTGGTAAGTAACTTTCTTGCACTGAGGTCTGTTTGTTGCAAATATCTTTGACTTGTTTTTATGTCTTTTAATGTTTATGTGTGTATGTATGTCTTCAATTGCTCTTAAGTAAATTTCTTGCACTGAGGTCTGTTTATTGCAAATATCTTTGACCTGTTTTTATGTCTTATAATGTTTATATTTGTACTTATGTCTTGTATTGCTGGTAAGTAACTTTCTTGCACTGAGTTTTGTTTGTTGCAAATATCTTTGACCTGTTTTTATGTCTTATAATGTTTATATTTGTACTTATGTCTTGTATTGCTGGTAAGTAAATTTCTTGCACTGAGGTCTGTTTGTTGCAAATATCTTTGACTTGTTTTTATGTCTTATAATGTTTATGTCTGTATGTATGTCTTCAATTGCTGTTAAGTAACTTTCTTGCACTGAGGTCTGTTTGTTGCAAATATCTTTGACTTGTTTTTATGTCTTATAATGTTTATGTCTGTATGTATGTCTTGTATTGCTGGTAAGTAACTTTCTTGCACTGAGGTCTGTTTATTGCAAATATCTTTGACTTGTTTTTATGTCTTGTAATGTTTATGTGTGTATTTATGTCTTGTATTGCTGGTAAGTAACTTTCTTGCACTGAGGTCTGTTTGTTGCAAATATCTTTGACTTGTTTTTATGTCTTGTAATGTTTATATGTGTATTTATGTCTTGTATTGCTGGTAAGTAACTTTCTTGCACTGAGTTTTGTTTGTTGCAAATATCTTTGACTTGTTTTTATGTCTTGTAATCTTTATGTGTGTATTTATGTCTTGTATTGCTGGTAAGTAACTTTCTTGCGCTGAGTTTTGTTTGTTGCAAATATCTTTGATTTGTTTTTATGTCTTGTAATCTTTATGTGCGTATTTATGTCTTGTATTGCTGGTAAGTAACTTTCTTGCACTGAGTTTTGTTTGTTGCAAATATCTTTGATTTGTTTTTATGTCTTGTAATCTTTATGTGTGTATTTATGTCTTGTATTGCTGGTAAGTAACTTTCTTGCACTGAGGTCTGTTTGTTGCAAATATCTTTGACTTGTTTTTATGTCTTATCATGTTTATATGTGTATTTATGTCTTGTATTGCAGGTAAGTAACTTTATTGCACTGAGGTCTGTTTGTTGCAAATATCTTTGACTTGTTTTTATGTCTTATCATGTTTATATGTGTATTTATGTCTTGTATTGCTGGTAAGTAACGTTCTTGCACTGAGTTTTTTTTGTTGCAAATATCTTTGATTTGTTTTTATGTCTTATCATGTTTATATGTGTATTTATGTCTTGTATTGCTGGTAAGTAACTTTATTGCACTGAGTTTTGTTTGTTGCAAATATCTTTGACTTGTTTTTATGTCTTATCATGTTTATATGTGTATTTATGTCTTGTATTGCTGGTAAGTAACTTTATTGCACTGAGGTCTGTTTGTTGCAAATATCTTTGACTTGTTTTTATGTCTTATCATGTTTATATGTGTATTTATGTCTTGTATTGCTGGTAAGTAACTTTATTGCACTGAGTTTTGTTTGTTGCAAATATCTTTGACTTGTTTTTATGTCTTGTAATGTTTATGTGTGTATTTATGTCTTGTATTGCTGGTAAGTAACTTTCTTGCACTGAGTTTTGTTTGTTGCAAATATCTTTGACTTGTTTTTATGTCTTATCATGTTTATATGTGTATTTATGTCTTGTATTGCTGGTAAGTAACTTTCTTGCACTGAGGTCTGTTTGTTGCAAATATCTTTGACTTGTTTTTATGTCTTGTAATGTTTATGTGTGTATTTATGTCTTGTATTGCTGGTAAGTAACGTTCTTGCACTGAGGTCTGTTTGTTGCAAATATCTTTGACTTGTTTTTATGTCTTATCATGTTTATATGTGTATTTATGTCTTGTAATGTTTATATGTGTATTTATGTCTTGTATTGCAGGTAAGAAACTTTCTTGCACTGAGCTCTATTTGTTGCAAATATCTTTGACTTGTTTTTATGTCTTGTAATGTTTATGTGTGTATTTATGTCTTGTATTGCTGGTAAGAAACTTTCTTGCACTGAGCTCTATTTGTTGCAAATATCTTTGACTTGTTTTTATGTCTTATAATGTTTATGTGTGTATTTTTGTCTTATATTGCTGGTAAGTAACTTTCTTGCACTGAGGTCTGTTTATTACGAATATCTTTGAGTTGTTTTTGTGTCTTATAATGTTTATATTTGTACTTATGTGTTGCATTGCTGGTAAGTAACTTTCTTGCACTGAGGTCTGTTTGTTGCAAATATCTTTGACTTGTTTTTATGTCTTCTAATGTTTATGTGTGTATTTATGTCTTGTAATGATTATGTGTGTATGTATGTCTTGCATTGCTGGTAAGTAACTTTCTTGCACTGAGGTCTGTTTATTGCAAATATCTTTGACCTGTTTTTATGTCTTGTAATGTTTATGTGTGTATTTATGTCTTGTATTGCTGGTAAGTAACTTTCTTGCACTGAGGTCTGTTTATTGCAAACATCTTTGACCTGTTTTTATGTCTTGTAATGTTTATATGTGTATTTATGTCTTGTATTGCTGGTAAGTAACTTTCTTGCACTGAGGTCTGTGTATTGCAAATATCTTTGACCTGTTTTTATGTCTTGTAATGTTTATGTGTGTATTTATGTCTTGTATTGCTGGTAAGTAACTTTCTTGCACTGAGGTCTGTTTATTGCAAATATCTTTGACTTGTTTTTATGTCTTTTAATGTTTATGTGTGTATGTATGTCTTCAATTGCTCTTAAGTAAATTTCTTGCACTGAGGTCTGTTTATTGCAAATATCTTTGACCTGTTTTTATGTCTTATAATGTTTATATTTGTACTTATGTCTTGTATTGCTGGTAAGTAACTTTCTTGCACTGAGTTTTGTTTGTTGCAAATATCTTTGACCTGTTTTTATGTCTTATCATGTTTATATGTGTATTTATGTCTTGTATTGCTGGTAAGTAACGTTCTTGCCCTGAGGTCTGTTTGTTGCAAATATCTTTGACTTGTTTTTATGTCTTGTAATGTTTATGTGTGTATTTATGTCTTGTATTGCTGGTAAGTAACTTTCTTGCACTGAGGTCTGTTTATTGCAAATATCTTTGACCTGTTTTTATGTCTTATAATGTTTATATTTGTACTTATGTCTTGTATTGCTGGTAAGTAACTTTCTTGCACTGAGTTTTTTTTGTTGCAAATATCTTTGATTTGTTTTTATGTCTTATCATGTTTATATGTGTATTTATGTCTTGTATTGCTGGTAAGTAACTTTCTTGCACTGAGGTCTGTTTGTTGCAAATATCTTTGACTTGTTTTTATGTCTTGTAATGTTTATGTGTGTATTTATGTCTTGTATTGCTGGTAAGTAATTTTCTTGCACTGAGGTCTGTTTATTGCAAACATCTTTGACCTGTTTTTATGTCTTGTAATGTTTATGTGTGTATTTATGTCTTGTATTGCTGGTAAGTAACTTTCTTGCACTGAGTTTTGTTTGTTGCAAATATCTTTGACTTGTTTTTATGTCTTGTAATGTTTATGTGTGTATTTATGTCTTGTATTGCAGGTAAGTAATTTTCTTGCACTGAGTTTTTTTTGTTGCAAATATCTTTGATTTGTTCTTATGTCTTGTAATGTTTATATGTGTATTTATGTCTTGTATTGCTGGTAAGAAACTTTCTTGCACTTAGGTCTGTTTCTTGGAAATATCTTTGACCTGTTTTTATGTCTTATAATGTTTATATTTGTACTTATGTCTTGTATTGCTGGTAAGTAACTTTCTTGCACTGAGCTCTATTTGTTGCAAATATCTTTGACTTGTTTTTATGTCTTGTAATGTTTATGTGTGTATTTATGTCTGGTATTGCTGTTAAATGTGTATTTATGTCTTGTATTGCTGGTAAGTAACTTTCTTGCACTGAGGTCTGTTTATTGCAAATATCTTTGACCTGTTTTTATGTCTTGTAATGTTTATGTGTGTATTTTTGTCTTATATTGCTGGTAAGTAACTTTCTTGCACTGAGGTCTGTTTGTTGCAAATATCTTTGACCTGTTTTTATGTCTTATAATGTTTATATTTGTACTTATGTCTTGTATTGCTGCTAAGTAACTTTCTTGCACTGAGGTCTGTTTATTGCAAATATCTTTGACCTGTTTTTATGTCTTATAATGTTTATATTTGTACTTATGTGTTGCATTGCTGGTAAGTAACTTTCTTGCACTGAGGTCTGTTTGTTGCAAATATCTTTGACTTGCTTTTATGTCTTATAATGTTTATGTGTGTATTTATGTCTGGTATTGCTGTTAAATGTGTATTTATGTCTTGTATTGCTGGTAAGTAACTTTCTTGCACTGAGGTCTGTTTATTGCAAATATCTTTGACCTGTTTTTATGTCTTGTAATGTTTATGTGTGTATTTTTGTCTTATATTGCTGGTAAGTAACTTTCTTGCACTGAGGTCTGTTTGTTGCAAATATCTTTGACCTGTTTTTATGTCTTATAATGTTTATATTTGTACTTATGTCTTGTATTGCTGCTAAGTAACTTTCTTGCACTGAGGTCTGTTTATTGCGAATATCTTTGAGTTGTTTTTATGTCTTTTAATGTTTATGTGTGTATTTATGTCTTGTATTGCTGGTAAGTAACTTTCTTGCACTGAGGTCTGTTTATTGCAAATATCTTTGACCTGTTTTTATGTCTTGTAATGTTTATGTGTGTATTTATATCTTCAATTGCTCTTAAGTAACTTTCTTGCACTGAGGTCTGTTTGTTGCAAATCTCTTTGACTTGCTTTTATGTTTTATAATGTTTATGTGTGTATGTATGTCTTGTATTGCTGGTAAGTAACTTTCTTGCATTGAGGTCTGTTTATTGCAAATATCTTTGACCTGTTTTTATGTCTTGTAATGTTTATATTTGTACTTATGTCTTGTATTGCTGGTAAGTAACTTTCTTCCACTGAGGTCTGTTTATTGCAAATATCTTTGACTTGTTTTTAATGTCTTTTAATGTTTATGTGTGTATGTATGTCTTCAATTGCTGTTAAGTAACTTTCTTGCACTGAGGTCTGTTTGTTGCAAATATCTTTGACCTGTTTTTATGTCTTGTAATTTCTTATCTGTGTATTTATGTCTTCAATTGCTGTTAAGTAACTTTCTTGCACTGACGTCTGTTTATTGCAAATATCTTTGACCTGTTTTTATGTCTTGTAATGTTTATGTGTGTATTTATGTCTTGTATTGCTGGTAAGGAACTTTCTTGCACTGACGTCTGTTTGTTGCAAACATCTTTGACCTGTTTTTATCTCTTGTAATTTTTTATCTGTGTATTTATGTCTTCAATTGCTGGTAAGTAACTTTCTTGCACTGAGGTCTGTTTGTTGCAAATATCTTTGACTTGTTTTTATGTCTTTTAATGTTTATGTGTGTATGTATGTCTTCAATTGCTGTTAAGTAACTTTCTTGCACTGAGGTCTGTTTGTTGCAAACATCTTTGACCTGTTTTTATGTCTTGTAATTTTTTATCTGTGTATTTATGTCTTGTATTGCTGGTAAGTAACTTTCTTGCACTGAGGTCTGTTTGTTGCAAATATCTTTGACCTGTTTTTATGTCTTATAATGTTTATATGTGTATTTATGTCTTCAATTGCTGTTAAGTAACTTTCTTGCACTGAGGTCTGTTTGTTGCAAATATCTTTGACCTGTTTTTATGTCTTATAATGTTTATATTTGTACTTATGTCTTGTATTGCTGGTAAGTAACTTTCTTGCACTGAGGTCTGTTTGTTGCAAATATCTTTGACTTGTTTTTATGTCTTATAAAGTTTATGTCTCTATGTATGTCTTCAATTGCTGTTAAGTAACTTTCTTGCACTGAGGTCTGTTTGTTGCAAATATCTTTGACCTGTTTTTATGTCTTATAATGTTTATATTTGTACTTATGTCTTGTATTGCTGGTAAGTAACTTTCTTGCACTGAGGTCTGTTTGTTGCAAATATCTTTGACCTGTTTTTATGTCTTATAATGTTTATATTTGTACTTATGTCTTGTATTGCTGGTAAGTAACTTTCTTGCACTGAGGACTGTTTGTTGCAAATATCTTTGACTTGCTTTTATGTCTTATAATGTTTATGTGTGTATTTATGTCTTCAATTGCTGTTAAGTAACTTTCTTGCACTGAGGACTGTTTGTTGCAAATATCTTTGACTTGCTTTTATGTCTTATAATGTTTATGTGTGTATTTATGTCTTCAATTGCTGGTAAGTAACTTTCTTGCACTGAGGTCTGTTTATTGCGAATATCTTTGACTTGTTTTTATGTCTTGTAATGTTTATGTCTGTATGTATGTCTTCAATTGCTGGTAAGTAACTTTCTTGCACTGAGGTCTGTTTGTTGCAAATATCTTTGACTTGTTTTTATGTCTTCTAATGTTTATGTGTGTATTTATGTCTTGTAATGATTATGTGTGTATGTATGTCTTGCATTGCTGGTAAGTAACTTTCTTGCACTGAGGTCTGTTTATTGCAAATATCTTTGACCTGTTTTTATGTCTTGTAATGTTTATGTGTGTATTTATGTCTTGTATTGCTGGTAAGTAACTTTCTTGCACTGAGGTCTGTTTATTGCAAACATCTTTGACCTGTTTTTATGTCTTGTAATGTTTATGTGTGTATTTATGTCTTGTATTGCTGGTAAGTAACTTTCTTGCACTGAGGTCTGTTTTTTGCAAATATCTTTGACTTGCTTTTATGTTTTATAATGTTTATGTGTGTATTTATGTCTTGTATTGCTGGTAAGTAACTTTCTTGCACTGAGGTCTGTGTATTGCAAATATCTTTGACCTGTTTTTATGTCTTGTAATGTTTATGTGTGTATTTATGTCTTGTATTGCTGGTAAGTAACTTTCTTGCACTGAGGTCTGTTTGTTGCAAATATCTTTGACTTGTTTTTATGTCTTATAATGTTTATGTGTGTATTTATGTCTTGTATTGCTGGTAAGTAACTTTCTTGCACTGAGTTTTTTTTGTTGCAAATATCTTTGATTTGTTTTTATGTCTTATCATGTTTATATGTGTATTTATGTCTTGTATTGCTGGTAAGTAACTTTCTTGCACTGAGGTCTGTTTGTTGCAAATATCTTTGACTTGTTTTTATGTCTTGTAATGTTTATGTGTGTATTTATGTCTTGTATTGCTGGTAAGTAATTTTCTTGCACTGAGGTCTGTTTATTGCAAACATCTTTGACCTGTTTTTATGTCTTGTAATGTTTATGTGTGTATTTATGTCTTGTATTGCTGGTAAGTAACTTTCTTGCACTGAGTTTTGTTTGTTGCAAATATCTTTGACTTGTTTTTATGTCTTATCATGTTTATATGTGTATTTATGTCTTGTATTGCTGGTAAGTAACTTTCTTGCACTGAGGTCTGTTTGTTGCAAATATCTTTGACTTGTTTTTATGTCTTGTAATGTTTATGTGTGTATTTATGTCTTGTATTGCAGGTAAGTAATTTTCTTGCACTGAGTTTTTTTTGTTGCAAATATCTTTGATTTGTTCTTATGTCTTGTAATGTTTATGTGTGTATTTTTGTCTTATATTGCTGGTAAGTAACTTTCTTGCACTGAGGTCTGTTTGTTGCAAATATCTTTGACCTGTTTTTATGTCTTATAATGTTTATATTTGTACTTATGTCTTGTATTGCTGCTAAGTAACTTTCTTGCACTGAGGTCTGTTTATTGCAAATATCTTTGACCTGTTTTTATGTCTTATAATGTTTATATTTGTACTTATGTGTTGCATTGCTGGTAAGTAACTTTCTTGCACTGAGGTCTGTTTGTTGCAAATATCTTTGACTTGCTTTTATGTCTTATAATGTTTATGTGTGTATTTATGTCTTGTATTGCTGGTAAGTAACTTTCTTGCACTGAGGTCTGTTTATTGCAAATATCTTTGACCTGTTTTTATGTCTTGTAATGTTTATGTGTGTATTTATATCTTCAATTGCTCTTAAGTAACTTTCTTGCACTGAGGTCTGTTTGTTGCAAATATCTTTGACCTGTTTTTATGTCTTGTAATGTTTATATTTGTACTTATGTCTTGTATTGCTGGTAAGTAACTTTCTTGCATTGAGGTCTGTTTATTGCAAATATCTTTGACCTGTTTTTATGTCTTGTAATGTTTATGTGTGTATTTATGTCTTGTATTGCTGGTAAGTAACTTTCTTGCACTGAGGTCTGTTTATTGCAAATATCTTTGACCTGTTTTTATGTCTTGTAATGTTTATATTTGTACTTATGTCTTGTATTGCTGGTAAGTAACTTTCTTGCACTGAGGTCTGTTTATTGCAAATATCTTTGACTTGTTTTTATGTCTTTTAATGTTTATGTGTGTATGTATGTCTTCAATTGCTGGTAAGTAAATTTCTTGCACTGAGGTCTGTTTATTGCAAATATCTTTGACTTGCTTTTATGTTTTATAATGTTTATGTGTGTATTTATGTCTTGTATTGCTGGTAAGTAACTTTCTTGCACTGAGGTCTGTTTATTGCAAATATCTTTGACCTGTTTTTATGTCTTGTAATGTTTATATTTGTACTTATGTCTTGTATTGCTGGTAAGTAACTTTCTTGCACTGAGGTCTGTTTATTGCAAATATCTTTGACTTGTTTTTATGTCTTTTAATGTTTATGTGTGTATTTATGTCTTGTATTGCTGGTAAGTAACTTTCTTGCACTGAGGTCTGTTTATTGCAAATATCTTTGACTTGCTTTTATGTTTTATAATGTTTATGTGTGTATTTATGTCTTGTATTGCTGGTAAGTAACTTTCTTGCACTGAGGTCTGTTTATTGCAAATATCTTTGACCTGTTTTTATGTCTTGTAATGTTTATATTTGTACTTATGTCTTGTATTGCTGGTAAATAACTTTCTTGCACTGAGGTCTGTTTATTGCAAATATCTTTGACCTGTTTTTATGTCTTATAATGTTTATATTTGTACTTATGTCTTGTATTGCTGGTAAGTAACTTTCTTGCACTGAGGTCTGTTTATTGCAAATATCTTTGACCTGTTTTTATGTCTTATAATGTTTATATTTGTACTTATGTCTTGTATTGCTGGTAAGTAACTTTCTTGCACTGAGGTCTGTTTGTTGCAAATATCTTTGACTTGTTTTTATGTCTTATAATGTTTATGTCTGTATGTATGTCTTCAATTGCTGTTAAGTAACTTTCTTGCACTGAGGTCTGTTTGTTGCAAATATCTTTGACCTGTTTTTATGTCTTGTAATGTTTATGTGTGTATTTATGTCTTGTATTGCTGGTAAGTAACTTTCTTGCACTGAGGTCTGTTTATTGCAAATATCTTTGACTTGTTTTTATGTCTTTTAATGTTTATGTGTGTATGTATGTCTTCAATTGTTCTTAAGTAACTTTCTTGCACTGAGGTCTGTTTATTGCAAATATCTTTGACCTGTTTTTATGTCTTATAATGTTTATATTTGTACTTATGTGTTGCATTGCTGGTAAGTAACTTTCTTGCACTGAGGTCTGTTTGTTGCAAATATCTTTGACTTGTTTTTATGTTTTATAATGTTTATGTGTGTATTTATGTCTTGTATTGCTGGTAAGTAACTTTCTTGCACTGAGGACTGTTTGTTGCAAATATCTTTGACTTGCTTTTATGTTTTATAATGTTTATGTGTCTATTTATGTCTTGTATTGCTGGTAAGTAACTTTCTTGCACTGAGGTCTGTTTATTGCAAATATCTTTGACCTGTTTTTATGTCTTATAATGTTTATGTGTGTATTTTTGTCTTATATTGCTGGTAAGTGACTTTCTTGCACTGAGATCTGTTTATTGCAAATATCTTTGACCTGTTTTTATGTCTTATAATGTTTATATTTGTACTTATGTGTTGCATTGCTGGTAAGTAACTTTCTTGCACTGAGGTCTGTTGCAAATATCTTTGACTTGCTTTTATGTTTTATAATGTTTATGTGTGTATTTATGTCTTGTATTGCTGGTAAGTAACTTTCTTGCACTGAGATCTGTTTATTGCAAATATCTTTGACCTGTTTTTATGTCTTATAATGTTTATATTTGTACTTATGTGTTGCATTGCTGGTAAGTAACTTTCTTGCACTGAGGTCTGTTTGTTGCAAATATCTTTGACCTGTTTTTATGTCTTATAATGTTTATATTTGTACTTATGTCTTGTATTGCTGGTAAGTAACTTTCTTGCACTGAGGTCTGTTTGTTGCAAATATCTTTGACTTGCTTTTATGTCTTATAATGTTTATGTGTGTATTTATGTCTTGTATTGCTGGTAAGTAACTTTCTTGCACTGAGGTCTGTTTGTTGCAAATATCTTTGACCTGTTTTTATGTCTTATAATGTTTATGTGTGTATTTATGTCTTGTAATGATTATGTGTGTATTTATGTCTTGTATTGCTGGTAAGTAACTTTCTTGCACTGAGGTCTGTTTATTGCAAATATCTTTGACTTGTTTTTATGTCTTATAATGTTTATGTCTGTATGTATGTCTTCAATTGCTGTTAAGTAACTTTCTTGCACTGAGGTCTGTTTGTTGGAAATATCTTTGACCTGTTTTTATGTCTTATAATGTTTATATTTGTACTTATGTCTTGTATTGCTGGTAAGTAACTTTCTTGCACTTAGGTCTGTTTATTGCAAATATCTTTGACCTGTTTTTATATCTTATAATGTTTATATTTGTACTTATGTCTTGCATTGCTGGTAAGTAACTTTCTTGCACTGAGGTCTGTTTGTTGCAAATATCTTTGACTTGTTTTTATGTCTTATAATGTTTATGTCTATATGTATGTCTTCAATTGCTGTTAAGTAACTTTCTTGCACTTAGGTCTGTTTATTGCAAATATCTTTGACTTGCTTTTATGTCTTCTAATGTTTATGTGTGTATTTATGTCTTGTAATGATTATGTGTGTATGTATGTCTTGTATTGCTGGTAAGTAACTTTCTTGCACTGAGGACTTTTTGTTGCAAATATCTTTGACTTGTTTTTATGTCTTATAATGTTTATGTCTGTATGTATGTCTTCAATTGCTGTTAAGTAACTTTCTTGCACTGAGGTCTGTTTGTTGCAAATATCTTTGACCTGTTTTTATGTCTTATAATGTTTATATTTGTACTTATGTCTTGTATTGCTGGTAAGTAACTTTCTTGCACTGAGGTCTGTTTGTTGCAAATATCTTTGACCTGTTTTTATGTCTTATAATGTTTATATTTGTACTTATGTCTTGTATTGCTGGTAAGTAACTTTATTGCACTGAGGTCTGTTTATTGCAAATATCTTTGACCTGTTTTTATGTCTTATAATGTTTATGTGTGTATTTTTGTCTTATATTGCTGGTAAGTGACTTTCTTGCACTGAGGTCTGTTTATTGCGAATATCTTTGACTTGTGTTTATGTCTTATAATGTTTATGTCTGTATGTATGTCTTCAATTGCTGTTTAGTAACTTTCTTGCACTGAGATCTGTTTATTGCAAATATCTTTGACCTGTTTTTATGTCTTATAATGTTTATATTTGTACTTATGTGTTGCATTGCTGGTAAGTAACTTTCTTGCACTGAGGTCTGTTTGTTGCAAATATCTTTGACTTGCTTTTATGTTTTATAATGTTTATGTGTGTATTTATGTTTTGTATTGCTGTTAAGTAACTTTCTTGCACTGAGGTCTGTTTGTTGCAAATATCTTTGACCTGTTTTTATGTCTTTTAATGTTTATGTGTGTATGTATGTCTTCAATTGCTGTTAAGTAACTTTCTTGCACTGAGGTCTGTTTGTTGCAAATATCTTTGACCTGTTTTTATGTCTTGTAATTTTTTATGTGTGTATTTATGTCTTGTATTGCTGGTAAGTAACTTTCTTGCACTGAGGTCTGTTTATTGCAAATATCTTTGACCTGTTTTTATGTCTTTTAATGTTTATGTGTGTATGTATGTCTTCAATTGCTGTTAAGTAACTTTCTTACACTGAGGTCTGTTTGTTGCAAATATCTTTGACCTGTTTTTATGTCTTTTAATGTTTATGTGTGTATGTATGTCTTCAATTGCTGTTAAGTAACTTTCTTACACTGAGGTCTGTTTATTGCAAATATCTTTGACCTGTTTTTATGTCTTTTAATGTTTATGTGTGTATGTATGTCTTCAATTGCTGTTAAGTAACTTTCTTACACTGAGGTCTGTTTATTGCAAATATCTTTGACCTGTTTTTATGTCTTTTAATGTTTATGTGTGTATGTATGTCTTCAATTGCTGTTAAGTAACTTTCTTACACTGAGGTCTGTTTATTGCAAATATCTTTGACCTGTTTTTATGTCTTTTAATGTTTATGTGTGTATGTATGT
The DNA here is from genome assembly GCF_965226115.1 of Aulonocara stuartgranti. Lineage (NCBI taxonomy): Eukaryota > Metazoa > Chordata > Actinopteri > Cichliformes > Cichlidae > Aulonocara > Aulonocara stuartgranti. The sequence continues at coordinate 34,506,311 of NC_138944.1, read as the reverse complement.
CTTCAATTGCTGTTAAGTAACTTTCTTACACTGAGGTCTGTTTGTTGCAAATATCTTTGACCTGTTTTTATGTCTTGTAATTTTTTATGTGTGTATTTATGTCTTGCATTGCTGGTAAGTAACTTTCTTGCACTGAGGTCTGTTTGTTGCAAATATCTTTGACCTGTTTTTATGTCTTTTAATGTTTATGTGTGTATTTATGTCTTCAATTGCTGTTAAGTAACTTTCTTGCACTGAGGTCTGTTTATTGCAAATATCTTTGACCTGTTTTTATGTCTTTTAATGTTTATGTGTGTATGTATGTCTTCAATTGCTGTTAAGTAACTTTCTTGCACTGAGGTCTGTTTATTGCAAATATCTTTGACCTGTTTTTATGTCTTTTAATGTTTATGTGTGTATGTATGTCTTCAATTGCTGTTAAGTAACTTTCTTGCACTGAGGTCTGTTTGTTGCAAATATCTTTGACCTGTTTTTATGTCTTATAATGTTTATATTTGTACTTATGTCTTGTATTGCTGGTAAGTAACTTTCTTGCACTGAGGTCTGTTTGTTGCAAATATCTTTGACCTGTTTTTATGTCTTATAATGTTTATATTTGTACTTATGTCTTGTATTGCTGGTAAGTAACTTTCTTGCACTGAGGACTGTTTGTTGCAAATATCTTTGACTTGCTTTTATGTCTTATAATGTTTATGTGTGTATTTATGTCTTCAATTGCTGGTAAGTAACTTTCTTGCACTGAGGTCTGTTTATTGCGAATATCTTTGACTTGTTTTTATGTCTTTTAATGTTTATGTCTGTATGTATGTCTTCAATTGCTGTTAAGTAACTTTCTTGCACTGAGGTCTGTTTATTGCGAATATCTTTGACTTGTTTTTATGTCTTTTAATGTTTATGTCTGTATGTATGTCTTCAATTGCTCTTAAGTAACTTTCTTGCACTGAGGTCTGTTTGTTGCAAATATCTTTGACCTGTTTTTATGTCTTATAATGTTTATATTTGTACTTATGTCTTGTATTGCTGGTAAGTAACTTTCTTGCACTGAGGTCTGTTTATTGCAAATATCTTTGACCTGTTTTTATGTCTTATAATGTTTATATTTGTACTTATGTGTTGCATTGCTGGTAAGTAACTTTCTTGCACTGAGGTCTGTTTGTTGCAAATATCTTTGACTTGTTTTTATGTCTTATAATGTTTATGTCTGTATGTATGTCTTCAATTGCTCTTAAGTAACTTTCTTGCACTGACGTCTGTTTGTTGCAAATATCTTTGACTTGCTTTTATGTCTTATAATGTTTATGTGTGTATTTATGTCTTCAATTGCTGTTAAGTAACTTTCTTGCACTGAGGTCTGTTTGTTGCAAATATCTTTGACCTGTTTTTATGTCTTTTAATGTTTATGTGTGTATGTATGTCTTCAATTGCTCTTAAGTAAATTTCTTGCACTGAGGTCTGTTTGTTGCAAATATCTTTGACTTGTTTTTATGTCTTATAATGTTTATATTTGTACTTAAGTGTTGCATTGCTGGTAAGTAACTTTCTTGCACTGAGGTCTGTTTGTTGGAAATATCTTTGACGTGCTTTTATGTCTTATAATGTTTATGTGTGTATTTATGTCTGGTATTGCTGTTAAATGTGTATTTATGTCTTGTATTGCTGGTAAGTAACTTTCTTGCACTGAGGTCTGTTTGTTGCAAATATCTTTGACTTGTTTTTATGTCTTATAATGTTTATATTTGTTCTTATGTGTTGCATTGCTGGTAAGTAACTTTCTTGCACTGAGGTCTGTTTGTTGGAAATATCTTTGACGTGCTTTTATGTCTTATAATGTTTATGTGTGTATTTATGTCTGGTATTGCTGTTAAATGTGTATTTATGTCTTGTATTGCTGGTAAGTAACTTTCTTGCACTGAGGTCTGTTTGTTGCAAATATCTTTGACCTGTTTTTATGTCTTGTAATGTTTATATTTGTACTTATGTCTTGTATTGCTGGTAAGTAACTTTCTTGCACTGAGGTCTGTTTGTTGCAAATATCTTTGACCTGTTTTTATGTCTTATAATGTTTATATTTGTACTTATGTGTTGTATTGCTGGTAAGTAACTTTCTTGCACTGAGGTCTGTTTGTTGCAAATATCTTTGACCTGTTTTTATGTCTTATAATGTTTATATTTGTACTTATGTGTTGTATTGCTGGTAAGTAACTTTCTTGCACTGAGGTCTGTTTGTTGCAAATATCTTTGACCTGTTTTTATGTCTTGTAATGTTTATATTTGTACTTATGTCTTGTATTGCTGGTAAGTAACTTTCTTGCACTTAGGTCTGTTTATTGCAAATATCTTTGACCTGTTTTTATGTCTTATAATGTTTATATTTGTACTTATGTCTTGTATTGCTGGTAAGTAACTTTCTTGCACTGAGGTCTGTTTATTGCAAATATCTTTGACCTGTTTTTATGTCTTTTAATGTTTATGTGTGTATGTATGTCTTCAATTGCTGTTAAGTAACTTTCTTGCACTGAGGTCTGTTTATTGCAAATATCTTTGACCTGTTTTTATGTCTTTTAATGTTTATGTCTGTATGTATGTCTTCAATTGCTGTTAAGTAACTTTCTTGCACTGAGGTCTGTTTGTTGCAAATATCTTTGACCTGTTTTTATGTCTTATAATGTTTATATTTGTACTTATGTCTTGTATTGCTGGTAAGTAACTTTCTTGCACTGAGGTCTGTTTGTTGCAAATATCTTTGACCTGTTTTTATGTCTTATAATGTTTATATTTGTACTTATGTCTTGTATTGCTGGTAAGTAACTTTCTTGCACTGAGGACTGTTTGTTGCAAATATCTTTGACTTGCTTTTATGTCTTATAATGTTTATGTGTGTATTTATGTCTTCAATTGCTGGTAAGTAACTTTCTTGCACTGAGGTCTGTTTATTGCGAATATCTTTGACTTGTTTTTATGTCTTTTAATGTTTATGTCTGTATGTATGTCTTCAATTGCTGTTAAGTAACTTTCTTGCACTGAGGTCTGTTTATTGCGAATATCTTTGACTTGTTTTTATGTCTTTTAATGTTTATGTCTGTATGTATGTCTTCAATTGCTCTTAAGTAACTTTCTTGCACTGAGGTCTGTTTGTTACAAATATCTTTGACCTGTTTTTATGTCTTATAATGTTTATATTTGTACTTATGTCTTGTATTGCTGGTAAGTAACTTTCTTGCACTGAGGTCTGTTTATTGCAAATATCTTTGACCTGTTTTTATGTCTTATAATGTTTATATTTGTACTTATGTGTTGCATTGCTGGTAAGTAACTTTCTTGCACTGAGGTCTGTTTGTTGCAAATATCTTTGACTTGTTTTTATGTCTTATAATGTTTATGTCTGTATGTATGTCTTCAATTGCTCTTAAGTAACTTTCTTGCACTGACGTCTGTTTGTTGCAAATATCTTTGACTTGCTTTTATGTCTTATAATGTTTATGTGTGTATTTATGTCTTCAATTGCTGTTAAGTAACTTTCTTGCACTGAGGTCTGTTTGTTGCAAATATCTTTGACCTGTTTTTATGTCTTTTAATGTTTATGTGTGTATGTATGTCTTCAATTGCTCTTAAGTAAATTTCTTGCACTGAGGTCTGTTTGTTGCAAATATCTTTGACCTGTTTTTATGTCTTATAATGTTTATGTCTGTATGTATGTCTTCAATTGCTGTTAAGTAACTTTCTTACACTGAGGTCTGTTTGTTGCAAATATCTTTGACTTGTTTTTATGTTTTATAATGTTTATATTTGTACTTAAGTGTTGCATTGCTGGTAAGTAACTTTCTTGCACTGAGGTCTGTTTGTTGGAAATATCTTTGACGTGCTTTTATGTCTTATAATGTTTATGTGTGTATTTATGTCTGGTATTGCTGTTAAATGTGTATTTATGTCTTGTATTGCTGGTAAGTAACTTTCTTGCACTGAGGTCTGTTTGTTGCAAATATCTTTGACTTGTTTTTATGTCTTATAATGTTTATATTTGTACTTATGTGTTGCATTGCTGGTAAGTAACTTTCTTGCACTGAGGTCTGTTTGTTGGAAATATCTTTGACGTGCTTTTATGTCTTATAATGTTTATGTGTGTATTTATGTCTTGTATTGCTGGTAAGTAACTTTCTTGCACTGAGGTCTGTTTGTTGGAAATATCTTTGACGTGCTTTTATGTCTTATAATGTTTATGTGTGTATTTATGTCTGGTATTGCTGTTAAATGTGTATTTATGTCTTGTATTGCTGGTAAGTAACTTTCTTGCACTGAGGTCTGTTTGTTGCAAATATCTTTGACCTGTTTTTATGTCTTGTAATGTTTATATTTGTACTTATGTCTTGTATTGCTGGTAAGTAACTTTCTTGCACTGAGGTCTGTTTGTTGCAAATATCTTTGACCTGTTTTTATGTCTTATAATGTTTATATTTGTACTTATGTGTTGTATTGCTGGTAAGTAACTTTCTTGCACTGAGGTCTGTTTGTTGCAAATATCTTTGACCTGTTTTTATGTCTTATAATGTTTATATTTGTACTTATGTGTTGTATTGCTGGTAAGTAACTTTCTTGCACTGAGGTCTGTTTGTTGCAAATATCTTTGACCTGTTTTTATGTCTTGTAATGTTTATATTTGTACTTATGTCTTGTATTGCTGGTAAGTAACTTTCTTGCACTTAGGTCTGTTTATTGCAAATATCTTTGACCTGTTTTTATGTCTTATAATGTTTATATTTGTACTTATGTCTTGTATTGCTGGTAAGTAACTTTCTTGCACTGAGGTCTGTTTATTGCGAATATCTTTGACTTGTTTTTATGTCTTTTAATGTTTATGTCTGTATGTATGTCTTCAATTGCTGTTAAGTAACTTTCTTGCACTGAGGTCTGTTTGTTGCAAATATCTTTGACTTCTTTTTATGTCTTATAATGTTTATGTCTGTATGTATGTCTTGAATTGCTGTTAAGTAACTTTCTTGCACTGAGGTCTGTTTATTGCAAATATCTTTGACCTGTTTTTATGTCTTTTAATGTTTATGTGTGTATGTATGTCTTGAATTGCTGTTAAGTAACTTTCTTGCACTGAGGTCTGTTTGTTGCAAATATCTTTGACTTCTTTTTATGTCTTATAATGTTTATGTCTGTATGTATGTCTTGAATTGCTGTTAAGTAACTTTCTTGCACTGAGGTCTGTTTGTTGCAAATATCTTTGACCTGTTTTTATGTCTTGTAATGTTTATATTTGTACTTATGTGTTGCATTGCTGGTAAGTAACTTTCTTGCACTGAGGTCTGTTTATTGCGAATATCTTTGAGTTGTTTTTATGTCTTTTAATGTTTATGTGTGTATTTATGTCTTCAATTGCTGTTAAGTAACTTTCTTGCACTGAGGTCTGTTTGTTGCAAATATCTTTGACCTGTTTTTACGTCTTATAATGTTTATATTTGTACTTATGTATTGTATTGCTGGTAAGTAACTTTCTTGCACTTAGGTCTGTTTATTGCAAATATCTTTGACCTGTTTTTATGTCTTATAATGTTTATATTTGTACTTATGTCTTCAATTGCTGTTAAGTAACTTTCTTGCACTGAGGTCTGTTTGTTGCAAATATCTTTGACTTGCTTTTATGTTTTATAATGTTTATGTGTCTATTTATGTCTTGCATTGCTGGTAAGTAACTTTCTTGCACTGAGGACTGTTTGTTGCAAATATCTTTGACTTGCTTTTATGTCTTATAATGTTTATGTGTGTATTTATGTCTTCAATTGCTGTTAAGTAACTTTCTTGCACTGAGGTCTGTTTATTGCAAATATCTTTGACCTGTTTTTACGTCTTATAATGTTTATATTTGTACTTATGTCTTGTATTGCTGGTAAGTAACTTTCTTGCACTGAGGTCTGTTTATTGCAAATATCTTTGACCTGTTTTTATGTCTTGTAATGTTTATGTGTGTATTTATGTCTTGTATTGCTGGTAAGGAACTTTCTTGCACTGACGTCTGTTTGTTGCAAACATCTTTGACTTGTTTTTATGTCTTTTAATGTTTATGTGTGTATGTATGTCTTCAATTGCTGTTAAGTAACTTTCTTGCACTGAGGTCTGTTTGTTGCAAACATCTTTGACCTGTTTTTATGTCTTGTAATTTTTTATCTGTGTATTTATGTCTTGTATTGCTGGTAAGTAACTTTCTTGCACTGAGGTCTGTTTGTTGCAAATATCTTTGACCTGTTTTTATGTCTTATAATGTTTATATGTGTATTTATGTCTTCAATTGCTGTTAAGTAACTTTCTTGCACTGAGGTCTGTTTGTTGCAAATATCTTTGACCTGTTTTTATGTCTTATAATGTTTATATTTGTACTTATGTCTTGTATTGCTGGTAAGTAACTTTCTTGCACTGAGGTCTGTTTGTTGCAAATATCTTTGACTTGTTTTTATGTCTTATAAAGTTTATGTCTCTATGTATGTCTTCAATTGCTGTTAAGTAACTTTCTTGCACTGAGGTCTGTTTGTTGGAAATATCTTTGACGTGCTTTTATGTCTTATAATGTTTATATGTGTATTTATGTCTTGTATTGCTGGTAAGTAACTTTCTTGCACTGAGGTCTGTTTGTTGCAAATATCTTTGACCTGTTTTTATGTCTTATAATGTTTATATTTGTACTTATGTCTTGTATTGCTGGTAAGTAACTTTCTTGCACTGAGGTCTGTTTGTTGCAAATATCTTTGACCTGTTTTTATGTCTTATAATGTTTATATTTGTACTTATGTCTTGTATTGCTGGTAAGTAACTTTCTTGCACTGAGGTCTGTTTGTTGCAAATATCTTTGACCTGTTTTTATGTCTTATAATGTTTATATTTGTACTTATGTCTTGTATTGCTGGTAAGTAACTTTCTTGCACTGAGGACTGTTTGTTGCAAATATCTTTGACTTGCTTTTATGTCTTATAATGTTTATGTGTGTATTTATGTCTTCAATTGCTGTTAAGTAACTTTCTTGCACTGAGGACTGTTTGTTGCAAATATCTTTGACTTGCTTTTATGTCTTATAATGTTTATGTGTGTATTTATGTCTTCAATTGCTGGTAAGTAACTTTCTTGCACTGAGGTCTGTTTATTGCGAATATCTTTGACTTGTTTTTATGTCTTTTAATGTTTATGTCTGTATGTATGTCTTCAATTGCTGTTAAGTAACTTTCTTGCACTGAGGTCTGTTTGTTGCAAATATCTTTGACCTGTTTTTATGTCTTATAATGTTTATATTTGTACTTATGTGTTGCATTGCTGGTAAGTAACTTTCTTGCACTGAGGTCTGTTTGTTGCAAATATCTTTGACTTGTTTTTATGTCTTCTAATGTTTATGTGTGTATTTATGTCTTGTAATGATTATGTGTGTATGTATGTCTTGCATTGCTGGTAAGTAACTTTCTTGCACTGAGGTCTGTTTATTGCAAATATCTTTGACCTGTTTTTATGTCTTGTAATGTTTATGTGTGTATTTATGTCTTGTATTGCTGGTAAGTAACTTTCTTGCACTGAGGTCTGTTTATTGCAAACATCTTTGACCTGTTTTTATGTCTTGTAATGTTTATGTGTGTATTTATGTCTTGTATTGCTGGTAAGTAACTTTCTTGCACTGAGGTCTGTTTTTTGCAAATATCTTTGACTTGCTTTTATGTTTTATAATGTTTATGTGTGTATTTATGTCTTGTATTGCTGGTAAGTAACTTTCTTGCACTGAGGTCTGTGTATTGCAAATATCTTTGACCTGTTTTTATGTCTTGTAATGTTTATGTGTGTATTTATGTCTTGTATTGCTGGTAAGTAACTTTCTTGCACTGAGGTCTGTTTGTTGCAAATATCTTTGACTTGTTTTTATGTCTTATAATGTTTATGTGTGTATTTATGTCTTGTATTGCTGGTAAGTAACTTTCTTGCACTGAGTTTTGTTTGTTGCAAATATCTTTGACTTGTTTTTATGTCTTATAATGTTTATATGTGTATTTATGTCTTGTATTGCTGGTAAGTAACTTTCTTGCACTGAGTTTTTTTTGTTGCAAATATCTTTGATTTGTTTTTATGTCTTATCATGTTTATATGTGTATTTATGTCTTGTATTGCTGGTAAGTAACTTTCTTGCACTGAGGTCTGTTTGTTGCAAATATCTTTGACTTGTTTTTATGTCTTGTAATGTTTATGTGTGTATTTATGTCTTGTATTGCTGGTAAGTAATTTTCTTGCACTGAGGTCTGTTTATTGCAAACATCTTTGACCTGTTTTTATGTCTTGTAATGTTTATGTGTGTATTTATGTCTTGTATTGCTGGTAAGTAACTTTCTTGCACTGAGTTTTGTTTGTTGCAAATATCTTTGACTTGTTTTTATGTCTTATCATGTTTATATGTGTATTTATGTCTTGTATTGCTGGTAAGTAACTTTCTTGCACTGAGGTCTGTTTGTTGCAAATATCTTTGACTTGTTTTTATGTCTTGTAATGTTTATGTGTGTATTTATGTCTTGTATTGCAGGTAAGTAATTTTCTTGCACTGTTTTTTTTGTTGCAAATATCTTTGATTTGTTCTTATGTCTTGTAATGTTTATATGTGTATTTATGTCTTGTATTGCTGGTAAGAAACTTTCTTGCACTTAGGTCTGTTTCTTGGAAATATCTTTGACCTGTTTTTATGTCTTATAATGTTTATATTTGTACTTATGTCTTGTATTGCTGGTAAGTAACTTTCTTGCACTGAGCTCTATTTGTTGCAAATATCTTTGACTTGTTTTTATGTCTTGTAATGTTTATATGTGTATTTATGTCTTGTATTGCTGGTAAGTAACTTTCTTGCACTGAGGTCTGTTTATTGCAAATATCTTTGACCTGTTTTTATGTCTTGTAATGTTTATGTGTGTATTTTTGTCTTATATTGCTGGTAAGTAACTTTCTTGCACTGAGGTCTGTTTGTTGCAAATATCTTTGACCTGTTTTTATGTCTTATAATGTTTATATTTGTACTTATGTCTTGTATTGCTGCTAAGTAACTTTCTTGCACTGAGGTCTGTTTATTGCAAATATCTTTGACCTGTTTTTATGTCTTATAATGTTTATATTTGTACTTATGTGTTGCATTGCTGGTAAGTAACTTTCTTGCACTGAGGTCTGTTTGTTGCAAATATCTTTGACTTGCTTTTATGTCTTATAATGTTTATGTGTGTATTTATGTCTTGTATTGCTGGTAAGTAACTTTCTTGCACTGAGGTCTGTTTATTGCAAATATCTTTGACCTGTTTTTATGTCTTGTAATGTTTATGTGTGTATTTATATCTTCAATTGCTCTTAAGTAACTTTCTTGCACTGAGGTCTGTTTGTTGCAAATCTCTTTGACTTGCTTTTATGTTTTATAATGTTTATGTGTGTATGTATGTCTTGTATTGCTGGTAAGTAACTTTCTTGCATTGAGGTCTGTTTATTGCAAATATCTTTGACCTGTTTTTATGTCTTGTAATGTTTATGTGTGTATTTATGTCTTGTATTGCTGGTAAGTAACTTTCTTGCACTGAGGTCTGTTTATTGCAAATATCTTTGACCTGTTTTTATGTCTTGTAATGTTTATATTTGTACTTATGTCTTGTATTGCTGGTAAGTAACTTTCTTGCACTGAGGTCTGTTTATTGCAAATATCTTTGACTTGTTTTTATGTCTTTTAATGTTTATGTGTGTATTTATGTCTTGTATTGCTGGTAAGTAACTTTCTTGCACTGAGGTCTGTTTATTGCAAATATCTTTGACTTGCTTTTATGTTTTATAATGTTTATGTGTGTATTTATGTCTTGTATTGCTGGTAAGTAACTTTCTTGCACTGAGGTCTGTTTATTGCAAATATCTTTGACCTGTTTTTATGTCTTGTAATGTTTATATTTGTACTTATGTCTTGTATTGCTGGTAAATAACTTTCTTGCACTGAGGTCTGTTTATTGCAAATATCTTTGACCTGTTTTTATGTCTTATAATGTTTATATTTGTACTTATGTCTTGTATTGCTGGTAAGTAACTTTCTTGCACTGAGGTCTGTTTATTGCAAATATCTTTGACTTGTTTTTATGTCTTATAATGTTTATATTTGTACTTATGTCTTGTATTGCTGGTAAGTAACTTTCTTGCACTGAGGTCTGTTTGTTGCAAATATCTTTGACTTGTTTTTATGTCTTATAATGTTTATGTCTGTATGTATGTCTTCAATTGCTGTTAAGTAACTTTCTTGCACTGAGGTCTGTTTGTTGCAAATATCTTTGACCTGTTTTTATGTCTTGTAATGTTTATGTGTGTATTTATGTCTTGTATTGCTGGTAAGTAACTTTCTTGCACTGAGGTCTGTTTATTGCAAATATCTTTGACTTGTTTTTATGTCTTTTAATGTTTATGTGTGTATGTATGTCTTCAATTGTTCTTAAGTAACTTTCTTGCACTGAGGTCTGTTTGTTGCAAATATCTTTGACTTGTTTTTATGTCTTATAATGTTTATGTCTGTATGTATGTCTTCAATTGCTGTTAAGTAACTTTCTTGCACTGAGGTCTGTTTGTTGCAAATATCTTTGACTTGTTTTTATGTCTTATAATGTTTATGTCTGTATGTATGTCTTCAATTGCTGTTAAGTAACTTTCTTGCACTGAGGTCTGTTTGTTGCAAATATCTTTGACTTGTTTTTATGTCTTATAATGTTTATGTCTGTATGTATGTCTTCAATTGCTGTTAAGTAACTTTCTTGCACTGAGGTCTGTTTGTTGCAAATATCTTTGACTTGTTTTTATGTCTTATAATGTTTATGTCTGTATGTATGTCTTCAATTGCTGTTAAGTAACTTTCTTGCACTGAGGTCTGTTTATTGCAAATATCTTTGACCTGTTTTTATGTCTTATAATGTTTATATTTGTACTTATGTGTTGCATTGCTGGTAAGTAACTTTCTTGCACTGAGGTCTGTTTGTTGCAAATATCTTTGACTTGTTTTTATGTCTTATAATGTTTATGTCTGTATGTATGTCTTCAATTGCTCTTAAGTAACTTTCTTGCACTGACGTCTGTTTGTTGCAAATATCTTTGACTTGCTTTTATGTCTTATAATGTTTATGTGTGTATTTATGTCTTCAATTGCTGTTAAGTAACTTTCTTGCACTGAGGTCTGTTTGTTGCAAATATCTTTGACCTGTTTTTATGTCTTTTAATGTTTATGTGTGTATGTATGTCTTCAATTGCTCTTAAGTAAATTTCTTGCACTGAGGTCTGTTTGTTGCAAATATCTTTGACCTGTTTTTATGTCTTATAATGTTTATGTCTGTATGTATGTCTTCAATTGCTGTTAAGTAACTTTCTTACACTGAGGTCTGTTTGTTGCAAATATCTTTGACTTGTTTTTATGTTTTATAATGTTTATATTTGTACTTAAGTGTTGCATTGCTGGTAAGTAACTTTCTTGCACTGAGGTCTGTTTGTTGGAAATATCTTTGACGTGCTTTTATGTCTTATAATGTTTATGTGTGTATTTATGTCTGGTATTGCTGTTAAATGTGTATTTATGTCTTGTATTGCTGGTAAGTAACTTTCTTGCACTGAGGTCTGTTTGTTGCAAATATCTTTGACTTGTTTTTATGTCTTATAATGTTTATATTTGTACTTATGTGTTGCATTGCTGGTAAGTAACTTTCTTGCACTGAGGTCTGTTTGTTGGAAATATCTTTGACGTGCTTTTATGTCTTATAATGTTTATGTGTGTATTTATGTCTTGTATTGCTGGTAAGTAACTTTCTTGCACTGAGGTCTGTTTGTTGGAAATATCTTTGACGTGCTTTTATGTCTTATAATGTTTATGTGTGTATTTATGTCTGGTATTGCTGTTAAATGTGTATTTATGTCTTGTATTGCTGGTAAGTAACTTTCTTGCACTGAGGTCTGTTTGTTGCAAATATCTTTGACCTGTTTTTATGTCTTGTAATGTTTATATTTGTACTTATGTCTTGTATTGCTGGTAAGTAACTTTCTTGCACTGAGGTCTGTTTGTTGCAAATATCTTTGACCTGTTTTTATGTCTTATAATGTTTATATTTGTACTTATGTGTTGTATTGCTGGTAAGTAACTTTCTTGCACTGAGGTCTGTTTGTTGCAAATATCTTTGACCTGTTTTTATGTCTTATAATGTTTATATTTGTACTTATGTGTTGTATTGCTGGTAAGTAACTTTCTTGCACTGAGGTCTGTTTGTTGCAAATATCTTTGACCTGTTTTTATGTCTTGTAATGTTTATATTTGTACTTATGTCTTGTATTGCTGGTAAGTAACTTTCTTGCACTTAGGTCTGTTTATTGCAAATATCTTTGACCTGTTTTTATGTCTTATAATGTTTATATTTGTACTTATGTCTTGTATTGCTGGTAAGTAACTTTCTTGCACTGAGGTCTGTTTATTGCGAATATCTTTGACTTGTTTTTATGTCTTTTAATGTTTATGTCTGTATGTATGTCTTCAATTGCTGTTAAGTAACTTTCTTGCACTGAGGTCTGTTTGTTGCAAATATCTTTGACTTCTTTTTATGTCTTATAATGTTTATGTCTGTATGTATGTCTTGAATTGCTGTTAAGTAACTTTCTTGCACTGAGGTCTGTTTATTGCAAATATCTTTGACCTGTTTTTATGTCTTTTAATGTTTATGTGTGTATGTATGTCTTGAATTGCTGTTAAGTAACTTTCTTGCACTGAGGTCTGTTTGTTGCAAATATCTTTGACTTCTTTTTATGTCTTATAATGTTTATGTCTGTATGTATGTCTTGAATTGCTGTTAAGTAACTTTCTTGCACTGAGGTCTGTTTGTTGCAAATATCTTTGACCTGTTTTTATGTCTTGTAATGTTTATATTTGTACTTATGTGTTGCATTGCTGGTAAGTAACTTTCTTGCACTGAGGTCTGTTTATTGCGAATATCTTTGAGTTGTTTTTATGTCTTTTAATGTTTATGTGTGTATTTATGTCTTCAATTGCTGTTAAGTAACTTTCTTGCACTGAGGTCTGTTTGTTGCAAATATCTTTGACCTGTTTTTACGTCTTATAATGTTTATATTTGTACTTATGTATTGTATTGCTGGTAAGTAACTTTCTTGCACTTAGGTCTGTTTATTGCAAATATCTTTGACCTGTTTTTATGTCTTATAATGTTTATATTTGTACTTATGTCTTCAATTGCTGTTAAGTAACTTTCTTGCACTGAGGTCTGTTTGTTGCAAATATCTTTGACTTGCTTTTATGTTTTATAATGTTTATGTGTCTATTTATGTCTTGCATTGCTGGTAAGTAACTTTCTTGCACTGAGGACTGTTTGTTGCAAATATCTTTGACTTGCTTTTATGTCTTATAATGTTTATGTGTGTATTTATGTCTTCAATTGCTGTTAAGTAACTTTCTTGCACTGAGGTCTGTTTATTGCAAATATCTTTGACCTGTTTTTACGTCTTATAATGTTTATATTTGTACTTATGTCTTGTATTGCTGGTAAGTAACTTTCTTGCACTGAGGTCTGTTTATTGCAAATATCTTTGACCTGTTTTTATGTCTTGTAATGTTTATGTGTGTATTTATGTCTTGTATTGCTGGTAAGGAACTTTCTTGCACTGACGTCTGTTTGTTGCAAACATCTTTGACTTGTTTTTATGTCTTTTAATGTTTATGTGTGTATGTATGTCTTCAATTGCTGTTAAGTAACTTTCTTGCACTGAGGTCTGTTTGTTGCAAACATCTTTGACCTGTTTTTATGTCTTGTAATTTTTTATCTGTGTATTTATGTCTTGTATTGCTGGTAAGTAACTTTCTTGCACTGAGGTCTGTTTGTTGCAAATATCTTTGACCTGTTTTTATGTCTTATAATGTTTATATGTGTATTTATGTCTTCAATTGCTGTTAAGTAACTTTCTTGCACTGAGGTCTGTTTGTTGCAAATATCTTTGACCTGTTTTTATGTCTTATAATGTTTATATTTGTACTTATGTCTTGTATTGCTGGTAAGTAACTTTCTTGCACTGAGGTCTGTTTGTTGCAAATATCTTTGACTTGTTTTTATGTCTTATAAAGTTTATGTCTCTATGTATGTCTTCAATTGCTGTTAAGTAACTTTCTTGCACTGAGGTCTGTTTGTTGGAAATATCTTTGACGTGCTTTTATGTCTTATAATGTTTATATGTGTATTTATGTCTTGTATTGCTGGTAAGTAACTTTCTTGCACTGAGGTCTGTTTGTTGCAAATATCTTTGACCTGTTTTTATGTCTTATAATGTTTATATTTGTACTTATGTCTTGTATTGCTGGTAAGTAACTTTCTTGCACTGAGGTCTGTTTGTTGCAAATATCTTTGACCTGTTTTTATGTCTTATAATGTTTATATTTGTACTTATGTCTTGTATTGCTGGTAAGTAACTTTCTTGCACTGAGGTCTGTTTGTTGCAAATATCTTTGACCTGTTTTTATGTCTTATAATGTTTATATTTGTACTTATGTCTTGTATTGCTGGTAAGTAACTTTCTTGCACTGAGGACTGTTTGTTGCAAATATCTTTGACTTGCTTTTATGTCTTATAATGTTTATGTGTGTATTTATGTCTTCAATTGCTGTTAAGTAACTTTCTTGCACTGAGGACTGTTTGTTGCAAATATCTTTGACTTGCTTTTATGTCTTATAATGTTTATGTGTGTATTTATGTCTTCAATTGCTGGTAAGTAACTTTCTTGCACTGAGGTCTGTTTATTGCGAATATCTTTGACTTGTTTTTATGTCTTTTAATGTTTATGTCTGTATGTATGTCTTCAATTGCTGTTAAGTAACTTTCTTGCACTGAGGTCTGTTTGTTGCAAATATCTTTGACCTGTTTTTATGTCTTATAATGTTTATATTTGTACTTATGTGTTGCATTGCTGGTAAGTAACTTTCTTGCACTGAGGTCTGTTTGTTGCAAATATCTTTGACTTGTTTTTATGTCTTCTAATGTTTATGTGTGTATTTATGTCTTGTAATGATTATGTGTGTATGTATGTCTTGCATTGCTGGTAAGTAACTTTCTTGCACTGAGGTCTGTTTATTGCAAATATCTTTGACCTGTTTTTATGTCTTGTAATGTTTATGTGTGTATTTATGTCTTGTATTGCTGGTAAGTAACTTTCTTGCACTGAGGTCTGTTTATTGCAAACATCTTTGACCTGTTTTTATGTCTTGTAATGTTTATGTGTGTATTTATGTCTTGTATTGCTGGTAAGTAACTTTCTTGCACTGAGGTCTGTTTTTTGCAAATATCTTTGACTTGCTTTTATGTTTTATAATGTTTATGTGTGTATTTATGTCTTGTATTGCTGGTAAGTAACTTTCTTGCACTGAGGTCTGTGTATTGCAAATATCTTTGACCTGTTTTTATGTCTTGTAATGTTTATGTGTGTATTTATGTCTTGTATTGCTGGTAAGTAACTTTCTTGCACTGAGGTCTGTTTGTTGCAAATATCTTTGACTTGTTTTTATGTCTTATAATGTTTATGTGTGTATTTATGTCTTGTATTGCTGGTAAGTAACTTTCTTGCACTGAGTTTTGTTTGTTGCAAATATCTTTGACTTGTTTTTATGTCTTATAATGTTTATATGTGTATTTATGTCTTGTATTGCTGGTAAGTAACTTTCTTGCACTGAGTTTTTTTTGTTGCAAATATCTTTGATTTGTTTTTATGTCTTATCATGTTTATATGTGTATTTATGTCTTGTATTGCTGGTAAGTAACTTTCTTGCACTGAGGTCTGTTTGTTGCAAATATCTTTGACTTGTTTTTATGTCTTGTAATGTTTATGTGTGTATTTATGTCTTGTATTGCTGGTAAGTAATTTTCTTGCACTGAGGTCTGTTTATTGCAAACATCTTTGACCTGTTTTTATGTCTTGTAATGTTTATGTGTGTATTTATGTCTTGTATTGCTGGTAAGTAACTTTCTTGCACTGAGTTTTGTTTGTTGCAAATATCTTTGACTTGTTTTTATGTCTTATCATGTTTATATGTGTATTTATGTCTTGTATTGCTGGTAAGTAACTTTCTTGCACTGAGGTCTGTTTGTTGCAAATATCTTTGACTTGTTTTTATGTCTTGTAATGTTTATGTGTGTATTTATGTCTTGTATTGCAGGTAAGTAATTTTCTTGCACTGTTTTTTTTGTTGCAAATATCTTTGATTTGTTCTTATGTCTTGTAATGTTTATATGTGTATTTATGTCTTGTATTGCTGGTAAGAAACTTTCTTGCACTTAGGTCTGTTTCTTGGAAATATCTTTGACCTGTTTTTATGTCTTATAATGTTTATATTTGTACTTATGTCTTGTATTGCTGGTAAGTAACTTTCTTGCACTGAGCTCTATTTGTTGCAAATATCTTTGACTTGTTTTTATGTCTTGTAATGTTTATATGTGTATTTATGTCTTGTATTGCTGGTAAGTAACTTTCTTGCACTGAGGTCTGTTTATTGCAAATATCTTTGACCTGTTTTTATGTCTTGTAATGTTTATGTGTGTATTTTTGTCTTATATTGCTGGTAAGTAACTTTCTTGCACTGAGGTCTGTTTGTTGCAAATATCTTTGACCTGTTTTTATGTCTTATAATGTTTATATTTGTACTTATGTCTTGTATTGCTGCTAAGTAACTTTCTTGCACTGAGGTCTGTTTATTGCAAATATCTTTGACCTGTTTTTATGTCTTATAATGTTTATATTTGTACTTATGTGTTGCATTGCTGGTAAGTAACTTTCTTGCACTGAGGTCTGTTTGTTGCAAATATCTTTGACTTGCTTTTATGTCTTATAATGTTTATGTGTGTATTTATGTCTTGTATTGCTGGTAAGTAACTTTCTTGCACTGAGGTCTGTTTATTGCAAATATCTTTGACCTGTTTTTATGTCTTGTAATGTTTATGTGTGTATTTATATCTTCAATTGCTCTTAAGTAACTTTCTTGCACTGAGGTCTGTTTGTTGCAAATCTCTTTGACTTGCTTTTATGTTTTATAATGTTTATGTGTGTATGTATGTCTTGTATTGCTGGTAAGTAACTTTCTTGCATTGAGGTCTGTTTATTGCAAATATCTTTGACCTGTTTTTATGTCTTGTAATGTTTATGTGTGTATTTATGTCTTGTATTGCTGGTAAGTAACTTTCTTGCACTGAGGTCTGTTTATTGCAAATATCTTTGACCTGTTTTTATGTCTTGTAATGTTTATATTTGTACTTATGTCTTGTATTGCTGGTAAGTAACTTTCTTGCACTGAGGTCTGTTTATTGCAAATATCTTTGACTTGTTTTTATGTCTTTTAATGTTTATGTGTGTATTTATGTCTTGTATTGCTGGTAAGTAACTTTCTTGCACTGAGGTCTGTTTATTGCAAATATCTTTGACTTGCTTTTATGTTTTATAATGTTTATGTGTGTATTTATGTCTTGTATTGCTGGTAAGTAACTTTCTTGCACTGAGGTCTGTTTATTGCAAATATCTTTGACCTGTTTTTATGTCTTGTAATGTTTATATTTGTACTTATGTCTTGTATTGCTGGTAAATAACTTTCTTGCACTGAGGTCTGTTTATTGCAAATATCTTTGACCTGTTTTTATGTCTTATAATGTTTATATTTGTACTTATGTCTTGTATTGCTGGTAAGTAACTTTCTTGCACTGAGGTCTGTTTATTGCAAATATCTTTGACTTGTTTTTATGTCTTATAATGTTTATATTTGTACTTATGTCTTGTATTGCTGGTAAGTAACTTTCTTGCACTGAGGTCTGTTTGTTGCAAATATCTTTGACTTGTTTTTATGTCTTATAATGTTTATGTCTGTATGTATGTCTTCAATTGCTGTTAAGTAACTTTCTTGCACTGAGGTCTGTTTGTTGCAAATATCTTTGACCTGTTTTTATGTCTTGTAATGTTTATGTGTGTATTTATGTCTTGTATTGCTGGTAAGTAACTTTCTTGCACTGAGGTCTGTTTATTGCAAATATCTTTGACTTGTTTTTATGTCTTTTAATGTTTATGTGTGTATGTATGTCTTCAATTGTTCTTAAGTAACTTTCTTGCACTGAGGTCTGTTTGTTGCAAATATCTTTGACTTGTTTTTATGTCTTATAATGTTTATGTCTGTATGTATGTCTTCAATTGCTGTTAAGTAACTTTCTTGCACTGAGGTCTGTTTGTTGCAAATATCTTTGACTTGTTTTTATGTCTTATAATGTTTATGTCTGTATGTATGTCTTCAATTGCTGTTAAGTAACTTTCTTGCACTGAGGTCTGTTTGTTGCAAATATCTTTGACTTGTTTTTATGTCTTATAATGTTTATGTCTGTATGTATGTCTTCAATTGCTGTTAAGTAACTTTCTTGCACTGAGGTCTGTTTGTTGCAAATATCTTTGACTTGTTTTTATGTCTTATAATGTTTATGTCTGTATGTATGTCTTCAATTGCTGTTAAGTAACTTTCTTGCACTGAGGTCTGTTTATTGCAAATATCTTTGACCTGTTTTTATGTCTTATAATGTTTATATTTGTACTTATGTGTTGCATTGCTGGTAAGTAACTTTCTTGCACTGAGGTCTGTTTGTTGCAAATATCTTTGACTTGTTTTTATGTTTTATAATGTTTATGTGTGTATTTATGTCTTGTATTGCTGGTAAGTAACTTTCTTGCACTGAGGACTGTTTGTTGCAAATATCTTTGACTTGCTTTTATGTTTTATAATGTTTATGTGTCTATTTATGTCTTGTATTGCTGGTAAGTAACTTTCTTGCACTGAGGTCTGTTTATTGCAAATATCTTTGACCTGTTTTTATGTCTTATAATGTTTATATTTGTACTTATGTGTTGCATTGCTGGTAAGTAACTTTCTTGCACTGAGGTCTGTTTGTTGCAAATATCTTTGACTTGCTTTTATGTTTTATAATGTTTATGTGTGTATTTATGTCTTGTATTGCTGGTAAGTAACTTTCTTGCACTGAGATCTGTTTATTGCAAATATCTTTGACCTGTTTTTATGTCTTATAATGTTTATATTTGTACTTATGTGTTGCATTGCTGGTAAGTAACTTTCTTGCACTGAGGTCTGTTTGTTGCAAATATCTTTGACCTGTTTTTATGTCTTATAATGTTTATATTTGTACTTATGTCTTGTATTGCTGGTAAGTAACTTTCTTGCACTGAGGTCTGTTTGTTGCAAATATCTTTGACTTGCTTTTATGTCTTATAATGTTTATGTGTGTATTTATGTCTTGTATTGCTGGTAAGTAACTTTCTTGCACTGAGGTCTGTTTGTTGCAAATATCTTTGACCTGTTTTTATGTCTTATAATGTTTATGTGTGTATTTATGTCTTGTAATGATTATGTGTGTATTTATGTCTTGTATTGCTGGTAAGTAACTTTCTTGCACTGAGGTCTGTTTATTGCAAATATCTTTGACTTGTTTTTATGTCTTATAATGTTTATGTCTGTATGTATGTCTTCAATTGCTGTTAAGTAACTTTCTTGCACTGAGGTCTGTTTGTTGGAAATATCTTTGACCTGTTTTTATGTCTTATAATGTTTATATTTGTACTTATGTCTTGTATTGCTGGTAAGTAACTTTCTTGCACTTAGGTCTGTTTATTGCAAATATCTTTGACCTGTTTTTATATCTTATAATGTTTATATTTGTACTTATGTCTTGCATTGCTGGTAAGTAACTTTCTTGCACTGAGGTCTGTTTGTTGCAAATATCTTTGACTTGTTTTTATGTCTTATAATGTTTATGTCTATATGTATGTCTTCAATTGCTGTTAAGTAACTTTCTTGCACTTAGGTCTGTTTATTGCAAATATCTTTGACTTGCTTTTATGTCTTCTAATGTTTATGTGTGTATTTATGTCTTGTAATGATTATGTGTGTATGTATGTCTTGTATTGCTGGTAAGTAACTTTCTTGCACTGAGGACTTTTTGTTGCAAATATCTTTGACCTGTTTTTATGTCTTATAATGTTTATGTCTATATGTATGTCTTCAATTGCTGTTAAGTAACTTTCTTGCACTTAGGTCTGTTTATTGCAAATATCTTTGACTTGCTTTTATGTCTTCTAATGTTTATGTGTGTATTTATGTCTTGTAATGATTATGTGTGTATGTATGTCTTCAATTGCTGTTAAGTAACTTTCTTGCACTGAGGTCTGTTTGTTGCAAATATCTTTGACCTGTTTTTATGTCTTATAATGTTTATATTTGTACTTATGTCTTGTATTGCTGGTAAGTAACTTTCTTGCACTGAGGTCTGTTTGTTGCAAATATCTTTGACCTGTTTTTATGTCTTATAATGTTTATATTTGTACTTATGTCTTGTATTGCTGGTAAGTAACTTTATTGCACTGAGGTCTGTTTATTGCAAATATCTTTGACCTGTTTTTATGTCTTATAATGTTTATGTGTGTATTTTTGTCTTATATTGCTGGTAAGTGACTTTCTTGCACTGAGGTCTGTTTATTGCGAATATCTTTGACTTGTGTTTATGTCTTATAATGTTTATGTGTGTATGTATGTCTTCAATTGCTGTTAAGTAACTTTCTTGCACTGAGGTCTGTTTGTTGCAAATATCTTTGACCTGTTTTTATGTCTTGTAATTTTTTATGTGTGTATTTATGTCTTGTATTGCTGGTAAGTAACTTTCTTGCACTGAGGTCTGTTTATTGCAAATATCTTTGACCTGTTTTTATGTCTTTTAATGTTTATGTGTGTATGTATGTCTTCAATTGCTGTTAAGTAACTTTCTTACACTGAGGTCTGTTTGTTGCAAATATCTTTGACCTGTTTTTATGTCTTTTAATGTTTATGTGTGTATGTATGTCTTCAATTGCTGTTAAGTAACTTTCTTACACTGAGGTCTGTTTATTGCAAATATCTTTGACCTGTTTTTATGTCTTTTAATGTTTATGTGTGTATGTATGTCTTCAATTGCTGTTAAGTAACTTTCTTACACTGAGGTCTGTTTGTTGCAAATATCTTTGACCTGTTTTTATGTCTTGTAATTTTTTATGTGTGTATTTATGTCTTGCATTGCTGGTAAGTAACTTTCTTGCACTGAGGTCTGTTTGTTGCAAATATCTTTGACCTGTTTTTATGTCTTTTAATGTTTATGTGTGTATTTATGTCTTGTATTGCTGGTAAGTAACTTTCTTGCACTGAGGTCTGTTTGTTGCAAATATCTTTGACCTGTTTTTATGTCTTATAATGTTTATATTTGTACTTATGTCTTGTATTGCTGGTAAGTAACTTTCTTGCACTTAGGTCTGTTTATTGCAAATATCTTTGACCTGTTTTTATATCTTATAATGTTTATATTTGTACTTATGTCTTGCATTGCTGGTAAGTAACTTTCTTGCACTGAGGTCTGTTTGTTGCAAATATCTTTGACTTGTTTTTATGTCTTATAATGTTTATGTCTATATGTATGTCTTCAATTGCTGTTAAGTAACTTTCTTGCACTTAGGTCTGTTTATTGCAAATATCTTTGACTTGCTTTTATGTCTTCTAATGTTTATGTGTGTATTTATGTCTTGTAATGATTATGTGTGTATGTATGTCTTGTATTGCTGGTAAGTAACTTTCTTGCACTGAGGACTTTTTGTTGCAAATATCTTTGACTTGTTTTTATGTCTTATAATGTTTATGTCTGTATGTATGTCTTCAATTGCTGTTAAGTAACTTTCTTGCACTGAGGTCTGTTTGTTGCAAATATCTTTGACCTGTTTTTATGTCTTATAATGTTTATATTTGTACTTATGTCTTGTATTGCTGGTAAGTAACTTTCTTGCACTGAGGTCTGTTTGTTGCAAATATCTTTGACCTGTTTTTATGTCTTATAATGTTTATATTTGTACTTATGTCTTGTATTGCTGGTAAGTAACTTTCTTGCACTGAGGACTGTTTGTTGCAAATATCTTTGACTTGCTTTTATGTTTTATAATGTTTATGTGTCTATTTATGTCTTGTATTGCTGGTAAGTAACTTTATTGCACTGAGGTCTGTTTATTGCAAATATCTTTGACCTGTTTTTATGTCTTATAATGTTTATGTGTGTATTTTTGTCTTATATTGCTGGTAAGTGACTTTCTTGCACTGAGGTCTGTTTATTGCGAATATCTTTGACTTGTGTTTATGTCTTATAATGTTTATGTCTGTATGTATGTCTTCAATTGCTGTTTAGTAACTTTCTTGCACTGAGATCTGTTTATTGCAAATATCTTTGACTTGTGTTTATGTCTTATAATGTTTATATTTGTACTTATGTGTTGCATTGCTGGTAAGTAACTTTCTTGCACTGAGGTCTGTTTGTTGCAAATATCTTTGACCTGTTTTTATGTCTTGTAATTTTTTATGTGTGTATTTATGTCTTGTATTGCTGGTAAGTAACTTTCTTGCACTGAGGTCTGTTTATTGCAAATATCTTTGACCTGTTTTTATGTCTTTTAATGTTTATGTGTGTATGTATGTCTTCAATTGCTGTTAAGTAACTTTCTTACACTGAGGTCTGTTTGTTGCAAATATCTTTGACCTGTTTTTATGTCTTTTAATGTTTATGTGTGTATGTATGTCTTCAATTGCTGTTAAGTAACTTTCTTACACTGAGGTCTGTTTATTGCAAATATCTTTGACCTGTTTTTATGTCTTTTAATGTTTATGTGTGTATGTATGTCTTCAATTGCTGTTAAGTAACTTTCTTACACTGAGGTCTGTTTGTTGCAAATATCTTTGACCTGTTTTTATGTCTTTTAATGTTTATGTGTGTATGTATGTCTTCAATTGCTGTTAAGTAACTTTCTTACACTGAGGTCTGTTTATTGCAAATATCTTTGACCTGTTTTTATGTCTTTTAATGTTTATGTGTGTATGTATGTCTTCAATTGCTGTTAAGTAACTTTCTTACACTGAGGTCTGTTTGTTGCAAATATCTTTGACCTGTTTTTATGTCTTGTAATTTTTTATGTGTGTATTTATGTCTTGCATTGCTGGTAAGTAACTTTCTTGCACTGAGGTCTGTTTGTTGCAAATATCTTTGACCTGTTTTTATGTCTTTTAATGTTTATGTGTGTATTTATGTCTTCAATTGCTGTTAAGTAACTTTCTTGCACTGAGGTCTGTTTATTGCAAATATCTTTGACCTGTTTTTATGTCTTTTAATGTTTATGTGTGTATTTATGTCTTCAATTGCTGTTAAGTAACTTTCTTGCACTGAGGTCTGTATATTGCAAATATCTTTGACTTGTTTTTATGTCTTTTAATGTTTATGTCTGTATGTATGTCTTCAATTGCTGTTAAGTAACTTTCTTGCACTGAGGTCTGTTTGTTGCAAATATCTTTGACCTGTTTTTATGTCTTATAATGTTTATATTTGTACTTATGTCTTGTATTGCTGGTAAGTAACTTTCTTGCACTGAGGTCTGTTTGTTGCAAATATCTTTGACCTGTTTTTATGTCTTATAATGTTTATATTTGTACTTATGTCTTGTATTGCTGGTAAGTAACTTTCTTGCACTGAGGACTGTTTGTTGCAAATATCTTTGACTTGCTTTTATGTCTTATAATGTTTATGTGTGTATTTATGTCTTCAATTGCTGGTAAGTAACTTTCTTGCACTGAGGTCTGTTTATTGCGAATATCTTTGACTTGTTTTTATGTCTTTTAATGTTTATGTCTGTATGTATGTCTTCAATTGCTGTTAAGTAACTTTCTTGCACTGAGGTCTGTTTATTGCGAATATCTTTGACTTGTTTTTATGTCTTTTAATGTTTATGTCTGTATGTATGTCTTCAATTGCTCTTAAGTAACTTTCTTGCACTGAGGTCTGTTTGTTGCAAATATCTTTGACCTGTTTTTATGTCTTATAATGTTTATATTTGTACTTATGTCTTGTATTGCTGGTAAGTAACCTTCTTGCACTGAGGTCTGTTTATTGCAAATATCTTTGACCTGTTTTTATGTCTTATAATGTTTATATTTGTACTTATGTGTTGCATTGCTGGTAAGTAACTTTCTTGCACTGAGGTCTGTTTGTTGCAAATATCTTTGACTTGCTTTTATGTCTTATAATGTTTATGTGTGTATTTATGTCTTCAATTGCTGTTAAGTAACTTTCTTGCACTGAGGTCTGTTTGTTGCAAATATCTTTGACCTGTTTTTATGTCTTTTAATGTTTATGTGTGTATGTATGTCTTCAATTGCTCTTAAGTAAATTTCTTGCACTGAGGTCTGTTTGTTGCAAATATCTTTGACCTGTTTTTATGTCTTATAATGTTTATGTCTGTATGTATGTCTTCAATTGCTGTTAAGTAACTTTCTTACACTGAGGTCTGTTTGTTGCAAATATCTTTGACTTGTTTTTATGTCTTATAATGTTTATATTTGTACTTAAGTGTTGCATTGCTGGTAAGTAACTTTCTTGCACTGAGGTCTGTTTGTTGGAAATATCTTTGACGTGCTTTTATGTCTTATAATGTTTATGTGTGTATTTATGTCTGGTATTGCTGTTAAATGTGTATTTATGTCTTGTATTGCTGGTAAGTAACTTTCTTGCACTGAGGTCTGTTTGTTGCAAATATCTTTGACCTGTTTTTATGTCTTGTAATGTTTATATTTGTACTTATGTCTTGTATTGCTGGTAAGTAACTTTCTTGCACTGAGGTCTGTTTGTTGCAAATATCTTTGACTTGTTTTTATGTCTTATAATGTTTATATTTGTACTTATGTGTTGCATTGCTGGTAAGTAACTTTCTTGCACTGAGGTCTGTTTGTTGGAAATATCTTTGACGTGCTTTTATGTCTTATAATGTTTATGTGTGTATTTATGTCTGGTATTGCTGTTAAATGTGTATTTATGTCTTGTATTGCTGGTAAGTAACTTTCTTGCACTGAGGTCTGTTTGTTGCAAATATCTTTGACCTGTTTTTATGTCTTATAATGTTTATATTTGTACTTATGTCTTGTATTGCTGGTAAGTAACTTTCTTGCACTGAGGTCTGTTTGTTGCAAATATCTTTGACCTGTTTTTATGTCTTGTAATGTTTATATTTGTACTTATGTCTTGTATTGCTGGTAAGTAACTTTCTTGCACTGAGGTCTGTTTATTGCAAATATCTTTGACCTGTTTTTATGTCTTATAATGTTTATATTTGTACTTATGTCTTGTATTGCTGGTAAGTAACTTTCTTGCACTGAGGTCTGTTTATTGCGAATATCTTTGACTTGTTTTTATGTCTTTTAATGTTTATGTCTGTATGTATGTCTTCAATTGCTGTTAAGTAACTTTCTTGCACTGAGGTCTGTTTGTTGCAAATATCTTTGACTTGTTTTTATGTCTTATAATGTTTATGTCTGTATGTATGTCTTGAATTGCTGTTAAGTAACTTTCTTGCACTGAGGACTGTTTGTTGCAAATATCTTTGACTTGCTTTTATGTCTTATAATGTTTATGTGTGTATTTATGTTTTGTATTGCTGTTAAGTAACTTTCTTGCACTGAGGTCTGTTTGTTGCAAATATCTTTGACCTGTTTTTATGTCTTGTAATTTTTTATGTGTGTATTTATGTCTTGTATTGCTGGTAAGTAACTTTCTTGCACTGAGGTCTGTTTGTTGCAAATATCTTTGACTTGTTTTTATGTCTTGTAATTTTTTATGTGTGTATTTATGTCTTGTATTGCTGGTAAGTAACTTTCTTGCACTGAGGTCTGTTTGTTGCAAATATCTTTGACCTGTTTTTATGTCTTATAATGTTTATGTGTGTATTTATGTCTTCAATTGCTGTTAAGTAACTTTCTTGCACTGAGGTCTGTTTGTTGCAAATATCTTTGACTTGCTTTTATGTTTTATAATGTTTATGTGTGTATTTATGTCTTGTATTGCTGGTAAGTAACTTTCTTGCACTGAGGTCTGTTTATTGCAAATATCTTTGACCTGTTTTTATGTCTTTTAATGTTTATGTGTTTATGTATGTCTTCAATTGCTGTTAAGTAACTTTCTTACACTGAGGTCTGTTTGTTGCAAATATCTTTGACCTGTTTTTATGTCTTATAATGTTTATATTTGTACTTATGTCTTGTATTGCTGGTAAGTAACTTTCTTGCACTGAGGTCTGTTTGTTGCAAATATCTTTGACTTGTTTTTATGTCTTATAATGTTTATGTGTGTATGTATGTCTTCAATTGCTGTTAAGTAACTTTCTTGCACTGAGGTCTGTTTGTTGCAAATATCTTTGACTTGTTTTTATGTCTTATAATGTTTATGTGTGTATTTATGTCTTGTATTGCTGGTAAGTAACTTTCTTGCACTGAGGTCTGTTTGTTGCAAATATCTTTGACCTGTTTTTATGTCTTATAATGTTTATATTTGTACTTATGTCTTGTATTGCTGGTAAGTAACTTTCTTGCACTGAGGTCTGTTTGTTGCAAATATCTTTGACTTGCTTTTATGTCTTATAATGTTTATGTGTGTATTTATGTCTTCAATTGCTGTTAAGTAACTTTCTTGCACTGAGGTCTGTTTGTTGCAAATATCTTTGACTTGCTTTTATGTCTTATAATGTTTATGTGTGTATTTATGTCTTCAATTGCTGTTAAGTAACTTTCTTGCACTGAGGTCTGTTTATTGCAAATATCTTTGACTTGTTTTTATGTCTTTTAATGTTTATGTCTGTATGTATGTCTTCAATTGCTGTTAAGTAACTTTCTTGCACTGAGGTCTGTTTGTTGCAAATATCTTTGACTTGTTTTTATGTCTTTTAATGTTTATGTCTGTATGTATGTCTTCAATTGCTGTTAAGTAACTTTCTTGCACTGAGGTCTGTTTATTGCAAATATCTTTGACGTGCTTTTATGTCTTATAATGTTTATGTGTGTATTTATGTCTTGTATTGCTGGTAAGTAACTTTCTTGCACTGAGGTCTGTTTATTGCAAATATCTTTGACGTGCTTTTATGTCTTATAATGTTTATGTGTGTATTTATGTCTTGTATTGCTGGTAAGTAACTTTCTTGCACTGAGGTCTGTTTGTTGCAAATATCTTTGACTTGTTTTTATGTCTTATAATGTTTATGTGTGTATGTATGTCTTCAATTGCTGTTAAGTAACTTTCTTGCACTGAGGTCTGTTTGTTGCAAATATCTTTGACTTGTTTTTATGTCTTATAATGTTTATGTGTGTATTTATGTCTTGTATTGCTGGTAAGTAACTTTCTTGCACTGAGGTCTGTTTGTTGCAAATATCTTTGACCTGTTTTTATGTCTTATAATGTTTATATTTGTACTTATGTCTTGTATTGCTGGTAAGTAACTTTCTTGCACTGAGGTCTGTTTGTTGCAAATATCTTTGACTTGCTTTTATGTCTTATAATGTTTATGTGTGTATTTATGTCTTCAATTGCTGTTAAGTAACTTTCTTGCACTGAGGTCTGTTTGTTGCAAATATCTTTGACTTGCTTTTATGTCTTATAATGTTTATGTGTGTATTTATGTCTTCAATTGCTGTTAAGTAACTTTCTTGCACTGAGGTCTGTTTGTTGCAAATATCTTTGACTTGCTTTTATGTTTTATAATGTTTATGTGTGTATTTATGTCTTCAATTGCTGTTAAGTAACTTTCTTGCACTGAGGTCTGTTTGTTGCAAATATCTTTGACTTGTTTTTATGTCTTATAATGTTTATATTTGTACTTATGTGTTGCATTGCTGGTAAGTAACTTTCTTGCACTGAGGTCTGTTTATTGCAAATATCTTTGACGTGCTTTTATGTCTTATAATGTTTATGTGTGTATTTATGTCTTGTATTGCTGGTAAGTAACTTTCTTGCACTGAGGTCTGTTTATTGCAAATATCTTTGACGTGCTTTTATGTCTTATAATGTTTATGTGTGTATTTATGTCTTGTATTGCTGGTAAGTAACTTTCTTGCACTGAGGTCTGTTTATTGCAAATATCTTTGACGTGCTTTTATGTCTTATAATGTTTATGTGTGTATTTATGTCTTGTATTGCTGGTAAGTAACTTTCTTGCACTGAGGTCTGTTTGTTGCAAATATCTTTGACCTGTTTTTATGTCTTATAATGTTTATATTTGTACTTATGTCTTGTATTGCTGGTAAGTAACTTTCTTGCACTGAGGTCTGTTTGTTGCAAATATTTTTCACTTGTTTTTATGTCTTGTAATGTTTATGTGTGTATTTATGTCTTGTATTGCTAATTGTTAGGAACCCTAACTTTATTTATTTTTTTAATAGTAAGATGTATGTATGTATGTGTGTGTGTGTGTGTGTGTGTGTGTGTGTGTGTGTGTGTGTGTGTATATATGTGTGTCTGTGTGTGTGTGTGTGTGTGTGTGTGTGTGTGTGTGTGTGTGTGTATATATGTGTGTCTGTGTGTGTGTGTGTGTGTGTGTGTGTGTGTGTGTGTGTGTGTGTGTTTGTATATGTGTGTCTGTCTGTCTGTGTGTGTGTGTTTTTTGTCCACAGATGAGGTTTGAAGTGTCTGTGTGGTGCAGCTGGTCTGGTCTGTCTCTGTACAGTCCAGGCTGCACCCACCCATAAAACGGTGGAGGCTCACCAGGACATGCACACCTCACAAGTTCCCGGCTCTCTCGGCTCGGTTGAAGACGGGTTTCTTGGAGAAGGGGAGGGCAGTGAGGCACAGTCCCCCATCCCCCGACGCCCCTCGCGATGCCCCTCCTTCTTCGACTAACCCTCTGCAGAGGAGCCGTGAGAGCCAGGAACTTGTGAGTTTTGTATATCCACTCAGGCATCCTTCATACCTGGTCTGTAGGAAGTTCCTGTCAGAAGGAGGATGGACAGTGAACATTTTAAGCCCACTCGGCAGCGACAGATGGCCACCCCTTCCTGAGCCTGGTTCTGTCGGAGGTTTCTCCCCGTTAAAAGGGAGTTTTTCCTCCCCACCGTCGCCAAGTGCTTGCTCATAGGGGATTTTTTGGGCTTTTTTTCTTAAAACCAACCGCTGATAAGTTCACTGGCATCAAGTTTAGGACTCTGCAAATATTTAAATGGATAATTCGTCATCAAGTGAGGAATGATCCATTTAAATCATATTTGAGAGTCACATATATTTGTATATAAATATGATTTGTTGGACAATAAGGCAAATCACAGACTAATTTGGACAATTGGGAAAAATTAAATAAATAAAAAAAATTGGATAAAATGCATGTGTCATTGTTTCATATTGATTTCAAATAACATACCATTTGATTTCAACATATTTTTGTTACACTTGCAGTGGTGTTATTTTGTTATGATCCTGTTCCTTTTAAATATAAATATAAACCATCTAAATAGAAATGGAAAACTAGAAAGATTAAAAATATAGCTTTACTAATCTGAAAGTTATTTGTCATTGGATCCATCATTCCCACAGTGGAAACACATTATCTCATATTATGTTCAATTCAGTAGTTAAAAGTATAAAGTTTAATAATGTCTATTTTTAGTTTACTTTGTTAATAAACACATTTTTTAGTATTTTAGAAACACTAACATCATACATATCCAAATATGAAGCAATGTTTTAACTCCCATTTACATACAGACCTGTGGCCAACTTTACAAACCATTTTGAATTTTTCCAGCTGAGGCGTTCAAAATAGATATACTTTTGATTGTCACAGTGTTATTTGGGCAGCTGCCTGCCTAATATAACATAACATCACCACAATATTTTACATTAAATGAGGAAATGTATCTTTGTTTCCTCAGCTAAGACTGCTTGGCTGCTGTAGCTTGTGTTTATGTTGAGAGTGACATCTGATTTAAAAGCAAGAAGCAAAAGCCACTGAGCACCATCAGTCAGCACAGAGGCAATGCTACAAATTTAAGGAACAAAGGTCAATTCTTTGTGTGTGTACATGCACAGAGCACATGTGCACACGGTTGTGCAGATTAACTCACAGATGTATATGACAACTCACGTTTGTGGCATTAACATTGTTTTCCAATCTTAAACAGAAACAGGAAGCTCCAACCCGGAGGGCGGTGCACTGTTGGACGGACCAATCGGAGTCTGCGCTGCGGGACTGTTTTGATCACGCCGACTGGGAAATGTTTCACGTGGCCGCCAGAGACATTGATGAATACACAGACTCAGTCTGTGGATTTATCAGGAAATGCGTGGAAGATGTCGTCCCATCCAGAACAGTCAAATCCTTCCCAAATCAAAAACCCTGGATTAACGGAGATGTTCGCGCGGCACTGGTGGCACGGAACACCGCCTTTGCCTCCGCGAACACATCGGACTACAAACACGCACATTACCAACTCCGGAAGACGATCAAAGCAGCCAAACGTGAGTACAGGGACAGGGTGGAACAACAGTTTGACAACCCTCGGAGTATGTGGCAGGGACTAAACACGATCACAGACTTTAGAGGGAAAACCAGCACACCGCAGACCACGGCCTCTCTGTGTGAGGATCTAAACGTATTCTACGCTAGATTCGACACAGCGAACACCATGAGACCGGACAGTGTGCGCACCGCGGATGACGTCAGTGCGCACACTGTGTCTGAGGAGGATGTGCGGAAGTGCTTCAGGAAGGTGAACGCACGCAAAGCTACTGGTCCGGACGGGATTCCCGGCCGCGTCCTCAGGTCATGCGCGGCTCAGCTGGCTGGAGTGTTCACGCACATCTTCAACCTTTCCCTCTCTCTGTCTGTAGTCCCAGCCTGCTTCAAAATGGCCACCATCGTCCCTGTACCCAAATCCTCCACCATCTCCTCATTGAACGACTGGCGACCTGTAGCCCTGACCCCCATCGTAAGCAAATGCTTCGAGAAGCTGGTCAGGGACTTCATCTGCTCTGCACTACCCGACTCACTGGACCCTCTACAGTTTGCATACCGCCACAACAGGTCCACTGATGATGCCATAGCCCTGACACTACACACTGCCCTGTCACACCTGGAGAAGAGAGACACGTATGTGAGGATGCTGTTTGTAGATTACAGCTCAGCATTCAATACCATCGTTCCCTCGAAGCTGGACAGGAAACTGCAGGATCTAGGACTGAGCAGCTCCCTCTGCAGCTGGATCCTTAGCTTCCTGTCTGACAGACGCCAGGTGGTCAGACTGGGCAGCATCACCTCATCCCCCATCACACTGAACACTGGTGCTCCACAGGGGTGTGTACTGAGCCCTCTCCTGTACTCACTCTACACCTACGACTGCACAGCCACTAACAGCTCCAACATCATTGTGAAGTTTGCGGACGACACTACAGTGGTGGGTCTTATCACCAACGGTGATGAGACGGCTTACAGGGAGGAGGTCAGCGCCCTGACCCACTGGTGTCAAGACAACCATCTCACCCTCAACGTCGCAAAGACAAAGGAGTTGATAGTGGATTTCCGGAGGTGCAGAGAAGTACACACCCCCATCACCATCAACGGCGCTGCTGTGGAGAGAGTGAGCAGCTTCCGGTTCCTTGGCGTACACCTGGCTGAGGATCTTACGTGGTCAGTACACACAAACAAAACAGTGAAGAAGGCGCAGCAGCGCCTCTTCTTTCTCAGGAGACTGAAAAGATTCGGCATGAGCCCCCGCATCCTCAGGACCTTCTATCACTGTGCCATTGAGAGCATCCTCACTGGATGCATCACCACCTGGTATGGCAACAGCACCGCCTACAACTGCAAAGCTCTCCAGCGAGTAGTGCGGTGCTCTGAACGGATAATTGGAGGTGAGCTTCCCTCCCTCCAAGACATCTACAGGAAGCGCTGCCTGAGGAAAGCGGGGAGGATCATCAAGGACTCCAGTCACCCCAGCCATAAACTGTTCAGACTGCTTCCATCAGGAAGGAGGTTCTGCAGCATCCGGTCCCGTACCAGCAGACTGAGAGACAGCTTTTTCCATCAGGCCATCAGACTGCTGAACACGTCATAGACACCTCAGCTTCACTACTGGAACTTCAACATTATGCACTCCACACTGTATATAAATGCCACTTGTTTTGCACATATTCAACTCTGTATATTTTATTATTATTATTATTATTATTATTATTATTATTATATTTTATTTTTTTACTATTTAATTTGTAAAAATGTGTATACACACACACACACACA
The DNA here is from genome assembly GCF_965226115.1 of Aulonocara stuartgranti. Classification (NCBI taxonomy): domain Eukaryota; kingdom Metazoa; phylum Chordata; class Actinopteri; order Cichliformes; family Cichlidae; genus Aulonocara; species Aulonocara stuartgranti. The sequence continues at coordinate 34,474,124 of NC_138944.1, read as the reverse complement.
CACACACACGTAGGAAAATATTTAGTATACACATCCAGAAATGCATACACTATTATATATTGTGCATATATTTATTAGTTTCAGGTTGGCCATTCTTGTATTTTGCTCGTTTGTGTTGTTGTGTTTGCACATCTCTGTTGCTTGTGGGGCTCGCACACAAGAATTTCACTCGCATGTGCTGTGCCAGTGTGCCTGCACATGTGATGTGACAATAAAAAGTGATTTGATTTGATTTAAATGTAATACATACATTTCCGTCATTGGCCATAATTCTTGCAAGGAAGGGACTCAAAGGTCACAAGTTATTAAATAAAATTAATTAAACACACCATTAAAAGAAGTTCACTATTCACTCCTTAAACGTCATAGCTAGCAGCAGTTATTTATATCTATGAAAGAGAGAGCTTAATTGTTTGATTAAGCTTGATTGGAATGTCAGCTCCACACTGTGGCTGGTTGATTAAATAAGTTGGGGGAGCAAAAGTAAAATGAGCTACTTGTGGGATACTATTTAACTTGGCTTGGGTAAGCTGCTCATTTTATGCTCATTTTACTTTTCAGATGGTGTCAAGCCTGGCAGTTTGGTGTAATTGTTAGCCTAGTAATTCATAGTAATATATTTCTCACACACAACCTCAACCTCTGCCTCTCCATGTGAGCAGAGACGCAGCAGCATCTTGTTTCTACAGGAAGCCTGATTAAAATGTTAGGCATTTATACGGTGTACAAGATTAAAGAATATAAAACTGATATTACTAAACCTGACTTCCTTCCATCTATTTTCTGCTGCTTATCTGAGTCCGGTCATGATGCCCAGACGTCCCCCTCCCCAGCCACCTACTCCTGCTCTTCCTGGAGAACAGTGAGCCGCCACTCTGGTGCCTTTCGGTGTAAACGAGTAGCTTTCCAAATAACTCAGCTCTTCATTGTGTTTTCTAAGGCAGAGGTCAGACATCCTTCAGAAGATGCTCATTTGTGTCAGATTTTAGTCATAGGTAAAGGTATGACTGTAGACTGACGGGTAAATCAACAGGGATCAATACCCTGCTCCTCTTTTTTCCAATACAAGTTCCTCTATCAAATCATTTTTTGACACTTGAGTCAGCAGTCCAAGCAGAGATGTCCAGAAGTTCCTTTTCCCACTTAAGTGGTATTTATGGTCACACAAATGCGTCTGACAACAGACAGGCAGCGAATACTGGGATACCACGGCGATAAAATGTTAAAAGTACTGGTTGTGTTTGACCTCATCACCAGGATGAGTTGGAAATACTTCAAATTCCCTCAGGTGGCCTTTTGCTGGTTGGATTGCCACTACAGTCTGTAAACTGTGGAGGTAATTTTGTGAGCTCATTGGATGAGCAGTTTCTGAAATACTCAGACCAGCCCATCTGGCACCAACAACCACGCAATCTCTTTCCCCCATTCTGATACTTGCTTTGACCTTCAGCAGGTCATCATGAACATGTCTGTATGCTAAAATACTTTAATTTGCTGACGTCTGATTGGTTCACTAGACATTTGTGTTTAACGAGCAGGTGAACAGGTGTACCTGGCAAAGTGTGTGTAACCCTCAGTGTTACTGACATGTTCCACACTGATGCACAACAATACTCTGTGCCCCACACTGTTTTATTAAGTATGTCTAATCACTGTGGACATTACATGTACCTTCTTAGAGGAGAGGTCAAAGGTCAGTTACCTTTATAGGTTCCTGCTATATGTTGTGACATATACACAGCACAGTTGTAGGAATGATAGTTTCTAAGTTCTAAAGCTTTTTGTCAATTTTCAACCAATAAATCTTAAAGTTGACCTTGAAGACCACAAGTTTGAATGGATTGTTAACATGACCCCACTCTACAGCACTGCAACATTTTAACATGAGTTATTTAAGACTTTCCAGGTATCCTGGTTACAGAAAAAGATTGATGAGCAGAAAAAAAGAAACAAACTTTAATTGTTTCTGATTAGAAGCTGTACAATCCGGACTGACTTTAACAAATGTGCTATAGGCTCAGCTGGAAAATAGTGAGCTTTACAAGACTGATTTTGTTCCAAAGGCTTTCACAGACCTCAACCAATCCTAAGGCTAATTAGCACGGCTAGAATTTTAAAAACATTTGTTAAATGTTGTCATTACTAACATATACCTGTTTTAGAGCATGCTGAGTAGCGAGAATGCAAAGTTATTGTTACCTCTAAAAAAAAAAGTGAAGATGTGATATTAGCATGTACGGAGCCCCTCTGATGACATGGTCCAAAACATAAATAAATTGTGGCCACAAAATACTACTTCGTGGCCACGAAATGGGTATAACGTGTGAACGAAATGCTTATTTGTGAGCACGAAACACTTGACCAATAACCGTGATCCTTCCCAGGCCCTTGCAGTTGGTTGACAATAGAATCTATCCCAACGTCCGAGTCGTACTTACGTCTGCAATGCAACTGGGCTCTTAATATCCTGTTTAACTGTCTCTCCATAATAATGGTTCCTTTCAGTGCCAGGCTTTTCAAAATGCATGTGTAGCTCATTCCCAGCCTAAAATTGTCAGGGATCTGGGTCTGAGGGACCTAGACCTATTATTGTGTATTGTTTACTCCACTGTAAATAAACGCATTTTGGGTCCTCCTTCCCCACACACCCAAGGTCTGCCACGCAGACCATGACAAAAATAAAACTCAATCATACTGTCTCTGGCCATGTTGTACAGGTTTAGCCTACTCTTATGCTTATGTCTCTACACAGCTGTCCAATGTATCAATATGATGTGCGCACGTCATCTATTTGTTGCCACAAATGCGTAATTCGTTGCCACGTTATACCCAATTCGTGCCCACAAATTAGCATTTCGTGCGCACGTTATTTCGTGCCCTCGAAATAGTATTTTGTGGCCACAAATAAGTATTTCGTGGGCACTTATACTATTTCGAGGGCAGGAAGTAGTATTTTGTCGCCACAATCTATTTATTTTTTGGAGGATGTCATCAGAGGGGCTCCGTAAGCATGAGCTATATAGTATCTCCAAGAGAAAAGCGATCAGCTGATCATTGATCAGTTTCATGATTTAAGTAGCAACAGGAGAGAGAGGGAGAGAGAATGGGAGAAGAAGAGGCAGCTGGCCACGTAAAGACACAGAAGAACTCCAGCTTTGTGTATTTTTTTTCCATTCAAGCTGAAGTCCGGGACAAATCGGGTTCCTTTTCAATACGAGACGCGGCCGGTCCGCGGGTCTCTCCTCCTCCTTCCTCCCCTTTCCCTCATCCACCTGCTGTACTCAAAATTTGTACTCAAGTACAAGTACTGTTACACTGCTTAAATTGTACTCAATTACAAGTAAAAGGTACTGGTGTTAAAAAATACTTGAGTAAAAGTACAAAGTACTCTTCTCAAAAACTACTCAGAGTATTAATTACTTTTTAACAGACTGATGTTTTATTCTGTCGTTAATAGCAGGCATTCAACTCGATTCACCAGTATAAATATTTATGTTCAAAGCACATTTCTCAGATGAACAAGGTATAGAAAGGTAACTTGTTTTGTAAATAAATGTAGATATAAAAGAAGGAATTTTGTTTGTTAAAACAATGACAAATATGTTTCTGAACATGCGTAGAACCATTTAAACTTTTCCCCATACACTGAACAACAGGCAGGTGAGTGTCTTAAACTCTTAGCATTTCTGTCACACTTGAACCTTTTGTTCAGTTTCAGCAAGAGCTGGTTTTCTAAATTAACAGAGGCAATCCAACTTGGTTTGGCTGTGAAGAGTAGACCAGCACAGCTAAAAAGTCGTTCACACGCAGCAGAAGCAGGCAGAGCTGTGTTCAGTTTAAGAGAGAGGTTTTTGATACCTGAGAAGGAGTGCAGCAGCTCCATGGTGTCTGTGGCACAAGCAAGGTAACCATCAAGCTCAACTGCACTTTGCAGCCTTCTGGAGATTGGTCTGGAGAAGAATTCATCTTCATCAGATGACTCTCTTTGCTGATCCTCACTCTCATGCTCTGTCGTTTCAAGATGTTGTTTGATGTATGTCAAGGCTGTAATTGCAAGTAGATAACACAATTTTGTTATTTACATTTCAGTGATTATTCCTGAACACAAATTTAAAAATGGCAAATTCTCAAAAAGGATTGTTTAGTATTCAGGACAGACCATCAATAACTTACAATGTATTAGGTGAAATACTCACTTAAGCATGTGTTCAAATGTAAAAATACACAAAAATGGGATCACATGAATCCTTACCAGCCTCTGTTACATCTGCTCTGTCAGTCCAGGAAGTCTTGAACTTGGGTAAGAGGACTGCAGCTGCAGCCAACTCTGGATCCTCCATCATCGCTCCAAAACGCTTTTGAAGGCCATTTTGCAGGGCTCTGATGAGTGGCACGCATGTCTTGCTTGATGTCTCCAGCCTGCTAAGTTTGGACAGTAGTTGTTGGATTACTGGCAGGAGCCATCCCATAAAGGAAGTGGACTCAGACTGAAGAATGTTTGAAGCTTTCACCAGTGGCTTCATGGTGGTACAGTACTCCCTAAGGAATGCAACTTCTGCAGGACTCAACCTGTAAGACACAACAACAAAACCCACCATGACTATAATAGGGATCTTCTGATTTAATATTAAGAGTCTGCTCACGTTTTTAACCATCCATTAAGGAAAATTCACAAAATTTGCAACCATATTGGTAGGTGTCCAATTTTACTCACATTTTCACCTTGAACTCCTCACAAATGCTCCTGATGGCATTTTCCCCCTTCTCATCAATGATGCGTATTATCCTTTCAATGGCAAGGTAGGTTGAATTCCATTGTGTTGCATTGTGACGAATGATCTGTAGTTCACACTTGTCCTCTACCACTTCATTAGCCAAATGAGTTTTGTTCCAAATGGCCTGGCATTTTGCAAAGCTTGCACGGGAGAGCCTCTTGTAGGTGTCATTCATGCTCTCTGCTAGGGCAGCATCAGATGTTGCCACAAGGTTTAGCAGGTGACATGCACATCGCTGATGAGGCGGGAGTTGATACTCCAAACCAGAGTCTTCATCAAGAATTGCACTTGCCTCATGGTAGTCAATATGGTCAGTCAGGTCAATAGTTTCTGGGTCTGCTTCATCTTCAGCTTCATCTGCATCATTTTGTGCCCCAAACATGTGGAAGGCCTTGACAAAGTTGGATCCACTATCAGTTGTGGTTCTTACAACTTTGCCTCTAATCTTGTATTGGCAATGGATATCATCAAGCGCACCAGCAAGCATGTCAAATGTGTGAGACCCTCTCAATCTTTTGCATGCTGGTGCTGCAGATCTTCTTTCCAGGGACTCTTCCTCCAATGGCATGTGACTCCAAGGTAACTTTTCTGATGAGCTGACCAACAATCAGTAGTGGTAGCAACAAATTTGACTTTATCCAATGCTGCAACCAAAGTCATCTTCATGTGATCAGCAGCTTCACAGATTCTGGCACAGACAGTGGGTCTGGAGATGACTTTGGCTTGAGGTTGTAATGTGGTAACCAATTCTTTGAAAGATGGCTGTTCTACCACTGGCTGTAGACCCTCACATATGAAATTGATGACAAGCATGTCAACAGTTGCTTGTGGAACATGTTTGTTTGCAGCTCTCAACATCAGGTCTGGTAACTTGGCTTGTGTATTTGCTGAGAGCTTGTTTGGTGTGGCTGTGGTCTTTCGCTGACGAGATGTTGATGCCACAGTGATATTGTACTGCTCAATCTTCGATGGATGTTTCCTCTGTAGAGATAAATATTATCATACGTCAGGTTCATACATTACTTCATAACATCACTGTGATTAACACTACAGGAAAACACATTTTTAAAACATCATTCAACTAGACATGAGCTAATCTTTGATTGTTTAGCATAGTATAAAAGAGTGGTGAATTTGGTCAAATCTTGCAGATATATTGCTGTATTTATTTACAAATGTAAACCAATTTTGAACGATCATTGCAAAAAACATGAATTTCTGTATACATTCTAAGTTCTGTAATCTGTATACTATCTGTAAAAAGAGTATCGACCAATGTATCAGTATCTAAATTTTTAACTCCTTTTTATCAGTATCACCCTAAAGTTTTCAGTATTAGTCAGGTTCTAAAAATACTAAGAGAGCAAAATATGTGTATATAGAAAATGTAATTTAAGAAAAGGGATCACATACACAAAAATGCTGCCCATACAGCTAACAAATAAAAACAATCCACATTATGTTCTTTGAAAAATATATCATATCGGGAAACATGTAACCCTACTGATTAAGAGCCATGTCACTATGATAGACCTATATCAGGCCAATGATCCTGATCAACTGATCCATCAATCGGGCTCTGGTACATGTCAGCTGAGAGCTGGAAGATTCATTTGAGATGCAGCTCAGCACTGTGTTCAAGTTTTGTTTTTGTTTTTTATATAGGCCAGCTGATTGTAGGCCTGTGAGTTTTAAATGACTACAAATTTAATTTATTGTAATGACGGTGGTTATCCAAATAATAAGCTAAAACATTCCTACGAATTTAGCTGTTCAGTGATGACACACGAATCCTACTTCCGGGTCTAAAGTAGTCTGCGTTTAATATGGCTTTTGTATTGTTAACATGTTTAATGTTATGTATTTTCTTCTATTTGATCTCAAAAAGCTCCTAAAACAGTCAGTGATCACTGTTGACCTCCCTCGGCTTTTATTACCGCTAATCATTTATTTAAGCTCAGTTTTTAAAACCTTAGGATGTAACTACAGCCCAGCCCATGCAGCAGTATATGAATGACTAACCTCGTATTGTGGATGGATTATCTCAGTTGTCCTCCTGGCTGAAGTTTGGTCCTTTTACAGCATCCTGCCATGCGATTACATTTGTTCCTGACCACCGAGAACACTCACATTAACTTTTATCGAGTGGAAAAAAGTTAGCTTGTTTATATTATGCTAACATAGCTGTGTCGCTAGCGGTCACGTAGCACATCATTATATACCAGCTAGCCCAACTTCAGTAACCCTACAAACGTCACTGCTGTTTAGTTTTCTGTCTTCATTTATGCTGGAAGTGATAGCAGAGCTGTACGTTTGAATTTGTTTCCAAAACCTGCAGTCAGGACATGCTATATTGTATTTAGATAGAAGCTAGCGAGCTAACGCCCTGCTAACTTCTAACTCTGTTAAATGCCATAAATTCCGTTTTCATGGATGCCTGGATGTTAAACTCAATTGTTACACCTGGTAGAGCAGAACGCTGATCATTTTATTAAAAATGAAAGACTTTAGACAGTTTTTCAACTCTCAGTAATGCCATAGTGATCGTTTGATATATGGACCTGCAGCGGAGTTTAGACCCAGACACGGCTAGTGAGGTCAGACTGGACAACCGGATAGTTCTATCCCGTGCACGTGTACACGTTGACAACCGTAACCATGGCCGCCGAGGGTATATAAATGCTGCACAAGGTTCCAAACGTCTGTTTACACTTGCTCGTGGACTTGTTTCGACCTGCTCCAACCTCAGCCTGTGGAAAGCTAAGTTTTGCAAACTATTTCACTAAAAGCGGATATAACTTGAGAGCAGAACAAGTACTTCATCGTTTGTACTTGTTTTTGTTTTTCAAGTTTGAAGATGGCTCGCCGTGGACCCGGACTCCCCGACTGTCACCTGGACTTCGCTGCAGGTAAGTGTGAAAATTTCTTTAAATGTAAATTACTGTAATAATTTAACAAGTTCCAGTGTGAATATCAAGTTTTAACGTGATCAAATATGTGTATTTCAAGTCTGTTTCCTGTAAATTGTTTGTATGTTTTAAATTTTCCGGGAGAGGTGTAGAAATTATTAACGACTGGTGTATGAATATGAAAAAAAGGTGTTACTTTGACTTGAAGGCTTCAAATTTGACACTTTTCTTTAAAATGAAATGGTTAAAAATAGCTTAATGGACTAAAATTTGTAAAATGCCCAAAAATCAGTTTCTGTGGTAACGGCATCTTCAAGATGTCACGGGTCAGAACACGCAGGCGTAAACACACAGATCCAGGTCCCCTCCTGACATCCTTTTCTTCTCCGGATCAAAGGCTTTATTGACATAAACTATATTTTTTCTCTGCTGCAAAACACAAAGATAAAAAAATGCAAATAAAATAATATCAAAAGAATATGAAAACAGTAGTAATAATGGCATTAAGACCATCTTCTGTTACGGTAATGCTTTTAACCTTATTAGATAGCAGAGAGAGATATTGTACACAGGGATATTTACACAGGGATAGCATGTTTACCACAGATTAGATGTACCTGTCCTTATGGCAGATACAGTCCTTGTGCACATTTCTAAAAATGTGGATTCTGAGTTAAGAGTTTCTGTTTGTTTGTTTTTCACTTGACCATCATTTTCAGACATACCTGCAGAGCTTTGTGTGTGCAATTTTTACTCTTGCCAAGGAGGTTGTGTTTTTATTTAAAAAAAAAAACAAATAAAAAAAACAAATATATATATATATATATATATATATATATATATATATATATATATATATATATATATATATAAATTTGTTTTTGTTTTTTTTATATTTAGGACATGCGATTGGTACATGTGGTCTAAATGTTACATTATGGTTTGCATCCACATATTTAACCTATGAGCTTTTTTCAAAATGTGTGACATCGTGAATTGTAAATAAAACAGGAGAATGAGCTGCATGGTTAGTTATAAATGTACTGTAGTATATTTATATAATAAGTTACTCATGTCCGGCTATTTACAAATCAATACCTATTATCCATTACCTATTCCAACATAGTGTTTGCATAAAGGCTTACAAAGAACAAATAAAACAAATTGAATGTACACAAAATACAGTGACATATATAGTGTCAATATAGTGCAGGGGTGGGCAATCTCAGTCCACGAGGGCCGGTGTCCCTGCAAGTTTTAGATCTCACCTTGGGTCAACACACCTGAATCACATGATTAGTTCGTTACCAGGCCTCTGGAGAACTTCAGGACATGTTGAGGAGCTAATTTAGCCATTTAAATCAGCTGTGTTGGTTCGAGGACACATCTAAAACCTGCAGGGACACCGGCCCTCGTGGACTGAGATTGCCCACTCCTGATATAGTGTCACCTTAAAAGTACACAGAGTGAGCTGCCTTGGTGGAGGTTTGGTGGTCTTCTATTAAAAAACTTGACTTAAAGATTGAACAAGTAGAAGTGTCATTCAGTCTGACATAAAATGCTTTTCTCTCATCCTCTGCTCAAACTAACAGATGTAGGTCTGTTGCTTTAACACTGGGTGTCTATTACATTCCTAATGTTATTTTAAAAATTGTTTCCTCACAGGGCGTCTTGACTATGTGGTTGAACGCCCTGCAGAAGAAGGCCTTCCTGAAGTCATCAGGATCCTGGATGACAGTCTCCAGAGCACCACCTCTTCTGGTGAAGCTCAGGACACTGATACCCAGCGTATCAGCGAAGGTGAGTATGGTGAGTATTTTATCCCTCTCTCATCCTCACCCTTATCTCACGAAGCACCAGATGCTGATGACAGTGAACAGCAAGGTGAGTATGGTAGGTATTTTATCCCTTTCTCACCCTCACCCTCTTCTCATGAAGCACCAGATGCTGATGACGGTGAACAGCAAGGTGAGTATGGTGAGTACCCCCCCTACCTACCTATAGACGATGAAGAGGTGAGTGAACAGACTGACAATTCATCTGACTGGAGCGACTCAGAAGAGTGGGGGGATTGGCTTAGCGATGACTCTGGGTATGACACCATGGATGAGAGAGATGATTCCCCTCTCATCCGGGAGCACCCTCCAGAGCCGTTTTGGCACGATTGGCAACGTCCTATTGCTCCAGGTGCTGCCCCCATCGCCATGCCGCCTTTCGGCCAGGCCAATGCCCCATTCTTCCCTCGAGTTGTTGCCCAGGTTGGTGATCCGCCAGCTGCTCCTCCCCCAGCTGCTCCTCCCCCAGCTGCTCCCTCTGCTGCTCCTCCCCCAGCTGCTCCCTCTGCTGCTCCTTCCTCAGCTGCTCCCTCTGCTGCTCCTTCCTCAGCTGCTCCCTCTGCTGCTCCTTCCTCAGCTGCTCCCTCTGCTGCTCCTTCCTCAGCTGCTCCCTCTGCTGCTCCTCCCCCAGCTGCTCCCTCTGCTGCTCCTTCCTCAGCTGCTCCCTCTGCTGCTCCTTCCTCAGCTGCTCCCTCTGCTGCTTCTTCCTCAGCTGCTCCCTCTGCTGCTCCTTCATCAGCTGCTCTCTCTGCTGCTCCCTCCTCAGCTGCTTCCTCTGCTGCTTCTTCCTCAGCTGCTCCCTCTGCTGCTCCTTCCTCAGCTGCTCCCTCTGCTGCTCCTTCCTCAGCTGCTCCCTCTGCTGCTCCTTCCTCAGCTGCTCTGTCATCTGCTTCCTCAGCTGATCTCTCTGCTGCTCCTTCCTCAGAAAAGAGAAGCAGAGAAGACATCTGCACCGAAGAGGTAAGTGCAAAGAGGTGCAAGGTGAGTGACCAGTTTGATGCCCCTTCAACATCCTCAGGTAGTTTTGGAGTCAGACGTTTCTGGGAGAGGCCTTTTAACCTTTCCATGGATGACAGTGACTCTGATTAGTTTATGTTAGAACGTGTTTTTAAACTTTGCCTTTGTGTTTTTGTTTTTACAGATATATGAACATGTGACTCGCACATGTGAAATGTATTTCTTTTTTTCTTGATATGTGACATTAATATTAATATTACATTGTGAATTAAAGGTCGTTTTTTAGTTGTTATTACTTCCAGTTACGTCCAAGATGGAGCAAACACCCCACCCAGAAGACAGCCTTACCCCGACCAACCCGATGAGAAGGATGGATGACCAAGTGAAAAACGGGAGAGTGGTGCTGTGTTCCAACTATGTAAGTTATCACCTCACATTGACAACAAACTGTATTGAAGACAAAATTCTTCCAATAGTTGGTATAAATCATCATCCTATGTCAGCAGCACTGTAGGTTTAGCTTTATTTATATTTTTCATGTGTATACGTTGGGTTTAAAATAGTTTTTTTAACAACATACTGCAGCTACCAACAATGAAAATGCTGTTTTGTGTTAAAATGACGTCTTTCTTGTGTTATTGCTTTGCAGGGCAGCTGAGAGTGGACAGAGCTGCACAGAGGACCAAAGATCCACTCTCAGCACTTCATACCTGACTGGCCACAGCACCAACCCTCCTCACCCTGGGTGAGGAGGGTCCTGACCCCGCCTGCACAGAGGGAGTTGTGAACATGCACTTCTGTGTCGGTGGGTTTAGGATCCTCCTCACACTCACACTGATGAAGACTGTCACTGGAAGATGTCTCCATTGCATCAGCAGGACGTAAGCATTTGTAAAATATTACAGTTTGTGATGTTTTGTACATATTTTTATTGCATCATTTAAAACTATGAGATATAAAATAAACCAATTTTCATAAAATTTTCTGTGTATTTAGTTGTTTTCTTAATAAGTTATTTGGAACATCATTGCAACCTGTCAGCTTTTTATTGAGGATTTAGAAAGTTGCTGGTGGCCCGAGTGTGTAGAGTGGGGTGTTGTTTTTGTCACATGGTGAAAGTGACCTCATGGGGAGCAAAGAGAACAACTGAACAATTTGGGGATTCACAGACTTTCGTAATCGCTAAAAACAATTAATAAAAATTGTTCTGTGTGAACTAAAAGCTCAAATATAAACCATCCTGACACTGACACAAATGATCTGCTGTTTATAAGCAGGACAGTGTTTTCATGAGCCTGGATGAAGCTAATTTGCATGAGTTTAACCTGCTGGTCAAAAACTTGCATGACTCTGATATCACTCCAACTTTCTTCTGTTTATTTATTCATTTTTGCTAATTGTAGTAGATTAATATGTTCACCAACTGATTGTTGGCCTGAATGTTTGAATGTTTGCAGTTTCAGGTCCTACTGATCAGTTTTAAGTATTGTAGAAAGTGAGCAGCAATTGAATCAAGTCCTGGGATGAAATGGGACAAAAGGGTAATGTGACAGCCACATTAGTTCCCTTCCCTCGTTTAACAATGTGTAAGCAGACTGCTTTAACCTGCAATTTACTGCATGTTGTTAGGCTGCATGGTACAACCACAGTCTGCTAACCACCCGTGGTGATCGAAGGTTTTGAGGTCTTGCTTGAGCTACTGATGAAGTTTTATCAAAGCTTGTTAAGTTTCCCAACCACATTTTATCCTGATGGTCCAAGGCTTACATCTTTATGCTCACAGACGTACTTCTGTAATTAATCAGTGACCGATTTATTACTTTAAGTTACAGTGTGAGGGGCATTAATGAACATAAATCAGATTTAACTGGATTATGTGTTTAGGTCAAGAGACACAGACCTTCATCTTTAAGAGGCTCTTCTTGAATATCTAATCACGATGTTTGCCATGCAAGTACACTGGGCGGTTGTTTTTAACAGAATCATTTGAAGATTCTGATGAAATGAAGTATTGTTTCAATGAGCTGTGGCACCATTCTTGCTTTAGCAGTGAAAGGAGTCAGGTAGGGCTCCATCAGGAAGAGGGCCCCAGAGGTCCTATCCCCCCGCCCACTTCCCTGGGGCTTGAACATCAGTGGATTTCCACTTAAGCAAAGCCTCATCAAGTTCCTGCAAACAGCACCACACACACACTATCATGTACAGAGTGTGGATGCTGTGTCTAAGACCACGATCATTGTGTTCCCACCATCTGGTGCAAGCTTCATCTGTCTCACTGTGTTCTCCTAAAGGCCAAGACAGCAGGACAGTGAACTCAATCTCACTTATAGGTGCCAGAAATCAGTGGATGTGAGATTAATGGTGGTAATCAGGTTATGCATTTGTTGTCTTCTCAGCAGGTGGGAAACATCTCTCTTTATTTGTTTATGTACATGTGTATCAGAAATCTATTTTCCTGTACAGCTCAGGTTTAAGGCACAATGTTTATCTAATCTAATGAAGATCAGTGAAAATACTGACATTAGTGACGTTAACCCTTGACTAAGAGTTTCTTAGTCAATTGTTAATGGGAAACACATTTCCACACCACCATCTTCTAAGCTGTGATGCTACATGTGCAGCAGCAAACGTCCAATTAGTACCGATCAGAAGGTTGGAGGTTCGATCGCTGCCTGATCTGATCTGTATCTCAAAGTATCCTTGGACACGATACTGAACCCCAAACTGCTCTTTCATGTGTCCATCAGAGTATGAATGTTAGATAGAAAGAACTTAGGTACAGAAAAGTGCTTGTATGAATGGGTGAATGAGGTGTATAAAGTACTTTGAGTGCTTGAGTAGAAAAGTGCTATTTAAGAACAAGGATGTGCAAGAATTTGCTAGACACGCTCTTCTTTTTCCAAAACTAAAAATGTTATTTCAAATTTGGCAGCCTGTGTGTCAAAGAGACTGAAGAGTAACTAAAGGGCAAAGTCCAGGAATACAGCCAAACTCAGGAGATCAGTTAGGAGTACAACTGAGCAAAGGTGATTCAAAAAAATGGAGAGAAACTCTGCCATGCAGTGCCATGCTGAGCAGACTGGTTTACAGCCACAAGAGAGACTCAGCGTTCACAGATCATAAAATCTTCAGGGAGCAAAGCTCTCAGAGAAGCTATAATGCAATCCACAGATAGAATACAGTCAATAAGCTCCAAGTGAAATGTTAAACAGTGCATGGATAGCTTTTTGTTCAGCTTTTTCTTCGTATCCTTTTTCCCCCTTTCTAAAGTCTCTTCAGAGGCTTTGCAATTTGTCAAACAGCAGCTGGTAAAAAGGCTTTTGCAGTGAGGCAGGGAGCCTGTTCAAACCAGATTATGCTTGATTTGATGACTGCAGAGAACTTGGGGCTGACAGCTCAGATTAGGATCGGTTCTCCCTTGAAAAGGCATTAGTGTGTTCTGTCATGGCAGGATTTCTGTTCAATGTGCAGGTAGATTGAAATCAAAGGGCACCAAAGACACCCAAACCTGAGGGATCATTACGTGACACCCAAAGCATCTGAGCAGTCTTATTCCTTCATCTGTACCAAATTACTCAGATTCACAGACGTCGTGCACAGCAGACCTGCAATACAACAATGAATAACAGGAGTTACGCCTGCGTTTGACAGGTCAAAATGTCACAGGGAGCAGTTCAGTTAAGTTTCATTCCCCTCCAGAAATCACTTCATGCATGATTATCAGGAACCTTTGAGTAATGACAGCACTTAAGTGAGTGTTTCCTTACCATGTTCCACTTTGTCACCAAGTTTTAGGATGAGAATGTTTTTTTTCTACTTCTATTTTTTTTATATCGTTGTTATTATTTCTGTTGTAATTTGTGTTTGTTTTTTGTTTGTTTGTTCAGTTTTTCAGCCTTGTTGCATTTTTTTTCTATTTCTGTTGTGTTTTATTCAACTTTTAATAAAACACAACTTTTATTCATCCGTCAATAGAAAAAACTTTTGCAGTTTCAGTATTCAGGGACACCATATTATCATTATCTTTAAAACTGCATTTGAAACTTAATGCTGAGTTTTTACTTTCTGCAGTTGAAGTTATCTAAAGAAACTGTGTGTGGGTGCAGCTGAAAAAACGTCTTTTGGCAAATAACACAGAAATTCTGAAATCCTCTACTGCTTATATCAAACAGAATAAAAGAAACCAAAGCTAAACTCTAAAAGATTATTTATTTCAGCTTGTTTACAGTTATCCACACCTCACAGCTTTTTATGGGTTGATAGTTTTCCTGATCCAATCTGCATACTCAGGATCACAGAGGTCCATGAAGGCAGCCGGTGCTCTGCATACAAAGTCTGGATCTCCCACAAAAGAAGAGACCCCATAAATCCTGCCATTATGAACCACTCCTCCACCAGAGTCTCCCTGCAAGACAGAAATACAGTTTCCCAGGTTTATAAAATCTTTCTGTATTTTGAATGTTTAATAAATGCAGCTGTGAGCTGAGGGATCATGCAAACTCACTCGACATATATCTTTCCCAGGACTTTGTCCACAGAACCAGTGCTGATAGCTCTTGACTCGGTGGACCTCGGGGAATTTTTTCAGTAAAATATCATTGAGCTCTGTACAGCTGACAACCTCAGTCTCTGCACAGTGAAGAGAGGGTGATTCACCAGGTTCTAGAAAAAAGGGACAATTAGTTCAGCTTAAAGCACTTTTTAAAAAATGATGCAGATTTGTATTTTCTGCAGAAATGCAGCAGAAAGAAATAAAATGGTCTGAGCTCACAGGAAAAGCTTGTTTTTACTTTGAACACATTAGAAATGAAGAAAAATACAATTTCAGTACAAATATCTGCAACATCTCTTTACTAATAAAGTAACAGTTTGGATGGTTTGTTTTCTTTTTTCTTAATACAACAAATTTGTTAAAAATCATCTTACTCCTTTTCTCATTAGCTAGTCCAGTGGTGGCACCATAACCTGCGACCTCAACTCTGGAATGACACAAGAAGTGTTTGGACGCTTTTCTCTCCTTTTTTTTGTCAGTTACATACAAATACATATATTGATTGTTTTGCACGTTAACTTTGAAATGTTGCCCTGAGGCCTGTACTATGAAGCAGGATCTCATCTCTCCAGGTAACTTCAGAGTTCTATATGAAGGATTTTGACTTCTTACCAGAGAAAATTGTAAGAGTAACCCTGACCTGCTGTTATATTAGTTATGTCCTTTATAGAGTTTTAGTCACCACTTTATCATCACGCACCACACCTGGCTAGCATGCTTGCACTGTGCTTGCTCAGCGCATTGGGACACCATTCAAGCTCACTGCAGCACATGCTACTTCCTGTTTTAAAGGGCCTTGTAGCAGCCCTTGTTACATGCGTGGGCACGGAGCGTGAAGCAGAAAGCACAGCTTAAAAGAGAAGTTGATATACCCGGCGGCGTGACACTGACTGGTGTTTTACGGTTTCTCAAGCCAGCTAACACAAAGTAAGCCAAGCCTTGTTGAATTTTCTTTGTACTATATCCCTCTGGTTAAGTTCAAGTTTAGAGATCATTTGTCCAGAAAAGCAGCATCACCATTCCTGGAAAATCCCTTGAAACTTTCAACTTTAGACCCTCCTACTGTACTACATGGACAGTGGGAGGGGCTAAAATTCTTCAATAGCATTTTTTCATAGACATTTTTCAGTTTGCAGCCTATGTTTAAATTCTGTTGTTATATTAAGTTTTATTTTCTCTTAAACTAATAAACAGCAGAAAGTTTGTAGCTGACAGAATAAAAGCTGAAACTGTCTTTCAAACATTAATTAAATGAAATACTTAATTAATGATCCATCAGATTCTCCTGTGTAATGATAGGCCGTGATGTCAGTCAGGATTTTTGCTGTCTTTCTTGCTTGTCTCCAAATGGGCTAGACTTTATTGATATAGATTTCATCCAGTCTTATTGAACAAAGCATCTGAAGTGCTTGCACATTCATATAGTGCTTTTACTACTAAGCTACCCTACAGCAATTTTACACACACACACACACACACACACACACACACACACACACACACACACACACACACACACACACACACACACACACACAACACTGATTTTTCTGCAGCAGCTGTTACCTTCAGTCTGTATTATGCATTTAAACCCTTCATATTTTTCTAATATTACAGTTTTATCTTCCTTTTTAAAACCTGCACTGCCAGTATAGTTTATCCACATCCGTTAGGATTGAAAGCCCTGGTTAACTTGATAACCAGGGCTTTGAATTGATAAGCAGCTTCCTGTGAGTACTTATCCTGATTCCCACTGTTGGGTTAAGATAAAGGAAATATATTCTACATATGCTGAACTCACTTCACAGCACAGAGCTCAGGTCAAGAAGAAACTTTAAGAAAAAAAACTTCAAAGCAAGAAACTTTGAGCCACAGGAACATAAATGTATCATTTGAATCTAAAACTGAAGTTAGCACGACGTATCAGTATCTGTCAGAACACATGAACCTGAAGCAGAAACATCCACAACTCGCCTTTTAGGAGGTTCATCACAGTCAGGTAGTTTTATAGGTTGGATATCAGAGCTGCTAGTAGCTGCAGCAGCATGATGTCATGAACTCTGCCTGTGCTGGTGTCTTTGTCTGTATAGATCTCAGCTTCTGCTGTTATCTGCACTTCTTGTTCGGACCCCCTTGATGCACACTTAGATTTGCAAACATGGTCCTGCATGTGCACAGCAAACATAAAACATGATTACTGATGGTCACCATATTCTATTTCTCATCTTGTCTGAATGTATTTTACTTTTTACTGAATAGCAAAAACAAGTTTTAGTTGCTGCTCTGATCTCCTCACCCTCCTGGCTTCAGACGGTGAGCTGCAGTCAGAATCCAGCGGTCGCTGATCAAAGAGCCTCCACACAAGCTGGAAAGTCCATGTGGATAAACTGCTCTGAGCTGTACATGATACTGTCGCTCACATTCATCACCTCCAATGACTCTCTTTTGCAGAGCGACCTCTGTGTTCGCCGTCACACCTGAAAGAGGAATCCCCCGCCCACCAGGTCACTGCCAGTTTTTCTTTGTACCTGTAAAATATCTGCTCTCAGAAGTAAGGCAGAAACACACAGTGAGGACCAGAGCCATTAAATATAGATACTGTAGCTGAGCACTCGCTGATACACAGAGAAAAGAGAAGAGGCACCACACATAGTGTTGCTGCCATTCACTCTCTAATGACTGCATTTCAGTTTGAATATTGGACACTGCATAGTCACATAGTGTCATTATGAAGCTTTATCAACTGCAAAGCTGCAAAGCTCCACACATTTATGCAAAGTTACTTATCGTCTCTTTTGGCTTTCATAAAGTGACAGAAGGGAAATGAAGGTAAAATGTTTCTATAGAGAAAGTGCTTCACAATAATAATCAATAAAAATAAATACAAACATTAAAAGACAATAATAATATCCACTACCTAAAATTAAGCCTGTACAAATAAGTAGAGCTGCTCTTTCAAATATTCAGACCGCAGAGATCAAATGTAATATTAGTGCATTCCATAGATTATCAGCCAACAGCCTTGAAGACACACTTAGTCTCTTTTAGTTTTCAGCCTAGAACGAGGAACCACCAGCAGGTTTCTGTCAGAAGACCTCAGTGACCTGCACCTTATAGATGGAAGCAAATGAAGTTTGATCTCAGCTTCATGCTCTTGTTCTGCTCGTGCTCTGATTTGAATTACATGTTCTACACACTTCACTGTATCTCACTGTCAGTTTGTCAATTTGTGACATTAATTCAGAGGAATGTGGTGTAAACCAATGATTTATAAACCTAAAACAGCTCATGATCACTAACCAATGCTAACTTTGAGAAGCAATGCAGAACATATTGTGCCCTCTGTGTGGCTAATGGAGCTCTTAAGAGTAGAAGAGCAAAACAAAAGAAAAAAAACCCCTCACTCACGAGTCTGCGACTGCGTGCTGACAGAGAGCGAGTGGGTTACCTCTGTGTGACTTCAAGCAGCAGAGGGTAAGGCTCTGACTGTGGTCTGCATATATGTGCCGAGCAGCAATTCAGAATACCCACCGTGCACAGTTTCTGTGAGGTTTGGCATAACTCGATGCATTGAATCATTTTTATATTATACAGACAGAATTATGCAGTAAGAACCAGCAGTTAAATATAGAAACCTTTGTTGAATACTCACTGATACACAGAGGCAAGAGAAGAGGCAGCAGACACAGTGTTCCTGCCATTCACCCTCTAACAACTGCCTTTCTGTCTGAATGGTGACCATTGTATAGTCACCAGTGTCATGATGAAGCCTTATCATGCTGCATGAAAAGCTGCAATACTCCACACATTGATGCAAAGTTACTCATCAGCAGTTTTTGCTTTTGCCTTTCATAAAGTGCTGGGAGGGAAATGAAGCTGAGAAATGAAACTTTGAGTATTGTGTAAACCGTCGATTTTATAGAAGATCTACAGTATGAACTGACCATAAATGTACTTTGGTCAAGACCTGAATTAAATTTCATCCAAAGGCTTGTGGCTCAAATTTGAGCAGGGCCTGACAGCTTCAGTAGAAAGACGCTGAGGGTCCTGTCACTGTTGTTGATGTCTCTGTCCTGAAAGATCACAGACTGCCCTGTGATTTGTGGTGTTTCTTGTGGACTCGTAAAAGGATTTATTTACTTAGGATTTATTTACACTGAGGGTTACACACACTTTGCCAGGTACACCTGTTCACCTGCTCGGTAAACACAAATATCTAGTGAACCAATCAGATGTCAGCAAATTAAAGTATTTAAGCATACAGACATGTTCATGATGACCTGCTGAAGGTCAAAGCAAGTATCAGAATGGGGGAAAGAGATTGCGTGGTTGTTGGTGCCAGATGGGCTGGTCTGAGTATTTCAGAAACTGCTCATCCAATGAGCTCACAAAATTACCTCTACAGTTTACAGACTGTAGTGGCAATCCAACCAGCAAAAGGCCACCTGAGGGAATTTGAGGTATTTCCAACTCATCCTGGTGATGAGGTCAAACACAACCACTACTTTTAACACTTTATCAATTATTTACCAAATTAAAAAACAACATGTGGTAACTTATTTTTCATTTTGCTGCATACAAGTTGAATCCAACAAAGTCACATGACCTTTTATCATCCTTGAACTTATTTCTAGTACAACATTTAATATAAACACTGTACTTTTATTCAAAAAATAATTATTAAAAACACTCCTTTTAATACGTTAAAATCAGCCAAACTTTTATTTTAAAATATAAATAAAGTATATCAGCCAACATACTGGTCACTGTTCTGCTGAACAACACACATATTACCAATATTGTACCCGGTGTTATTTAATAATAGTTAAATATTTTCAAAATTAAAGTTCATATTTTTATTTGTCACACAATCAAAAACTTTATTAACCTTACAATAAAACAAAGTCTCAGATTTAATTATTCTGAAACTAAGTTTAAGCTTCTCATAACTTTGTATTGCAAGTTACATTACTGATATAATAAATATAAAATGGTTTTATTGTTCATCCACAAGTGCAGTCTCTGGCTCAAATAACACAGAAGCTTGGTGTGTTCTAATATCTTTAAGGATGGTTTGTTTGTCAGTCCAGGCAGTGTTTCACTTTTTGTGGAAAAACTTGCGATACATTGAGTATATTCAGTATATCGCACAGCCCTGCTGTGAACCCCTCCAGTGTGAGCTGGAGGCCGCTGAGTGATGGCTAACCAAGCCCGATAGAACTCCGCCTTCAGTTTAATGGCTCCTTTCTGGGAGGTTACCACCACGACAGGCACCAAGCACCTTGCTGCCACAGCTCCTTGCAGCAGGCTCAGCTATGGAGGAGCAGAACATTGTCCATTCTGACTCAGTGTCCAAAGCCTCCCTCAGAATGCTGTCGAACTGGCAGTTAAAGGGGTGTCCAGCATCCTCCCCCACCACCTGACCCAACTCACCATCAGGTGACCATCAGTTCATAGCTCAGCTCTGTTCTTCACCTGAGTGTCCATAAGATACAGTTGAAGAACCCAAGCTGTTTGTTGAGGTCAGTATCTCTCAAGTAAAGTAAAAGCAAGTGTCTTTAAACAAAAGCTAAACTCCAGATATTTTCTATTTTGAGCTTAAGATGATTCGATCGGTTAATTAAGTCCATTTGAGTTCATTTGTGGCACACTTGTGGATGCATGTAAAACCACACCCCCAAACACAGAGCCTCTTTCTTTGACATCATAGGAAAATCAACCAAGACATCAGGAAATGAATTGTAGACTCCACAAGTGTGGCTCATCTTTAGGTGCAATTTTCAGATGCCTGAAGGTCCCACATTCATCCATTCAGACAATAATACGAGAGAATAAAAAGTACAGGAACGTACAACCATCATACCGCTCAGGAAGGAGACCTACAAACCTGACCCAGTTACACCAGTTCTGTCAAGAGCAGTGGGCCAAGATTCCAGCAAACTGTTGCAGAAAGCTGGTGTAAGGACACCTGAAGCGTGTGGCCCAAGTGAAACAGTTTTGGGGCAATTTTACCAAATAATAAGGAAGTGTATGCATACTTCTGACTCTGATGAAAGTTAAAGAAACAAAAAACAAACAATCAGAATCAGAATCAGAATCAGAATACTTTATTGATCCCTGGGGGAAATTAACAAACAAACTTCTCTCTCTTTATTTTGAATGTGTAAACAGAATCCGCAAAAAGATGTAAACACAAAGCGCGGCTCATTCACCCGGACATGCCGTCAGGTGCTGAAAGCAGACGTCCAAAGCGAAATAGTCAATTCACTTTGGGCACGTCATTGTCAAGCAGGACGATTAACCCTAACCCTATGAAATAAGAAGTTATCTATAAGGTTATAATTAAACTGCTACGCAGATAAGCTACACAAAAACACCACTATGTGTTGGAACAGGAAGTGATACTCTACCGCAGAGAGAGCGAACACCAACTGGATGGCGCTGTAGTCTGCACTATAGCTTTGTATTATTTATTCATTAATGAAAAAGCACACACATTGCAGCTCTTCCTGTTTGCTTACTGGATCTAGAACACCATTTAGATCATAACAGCTCCTGATCAGGATGAATTTCATTTTCAAATCAAATTTCATGTCCCAGTTTCACAATTTTGTAACATAATATTTCAAAGCTTGCTTATGGGCTTGTTTGGAGCAGACCAACAGTCAGGCTCGTCTTCACCCTTACTGTCAGACTCTGAATTGTTCTGCTATATCTCACCTGGCTGAGTGGGGACACACGTACTAAAGGTTAGAGTTCCCACTGCAGGAGCTTGGGTGTGAGTCTGCCGCACAGGTGTAGGTGCTTGAAAAGTAACAATGTTGGAACTGTGTGCTGGAATGACAGACAATAGAAGAACACACACATGCAGGCACACCTTCAGAGTACTCTCTAAGGAGACCCAAACTACTTATGCACCACTCAGCATATCTCACACTGTGAACATGACATTTGCTTCAGCCATGTTCATGAAGCCCATTCTCACTATGCCTTGGGTTGAACTGCATTTTTGCCTTAGTTATTGCTAAGGAGGAAGGTGAAATGCACTGGCTGACGGTCGTAAAGTGACTGCCTCGTTCAGTTAAAAAGTCTGGTCTGAACATGGACTGTTAGTCAATGGCCCCTCCATTTTTACTTACAGCTATTCACAGAGGCAGAAAGATGAGAGAGCAAAGCAAAGTGCCTGCTATGTTCGTATGAATCTCTATTTTTGAACACTTTGTTTGCATTTCTGAATCAGAATTAAATGTCTAAACAAACACAGCATTTTAAAATTGCTTTGTGTAAAATATGTGACACTGTGATTGCACTATCCCTGTACTTTGTTATACAGTACTTCTTACCGCCAATTTGTCTTGAGGACTCAAATTTAAGTGCACAAAAAGTAAAAAATGAACCCATGTTAATGGCACTTGTTTAAAAAGCATAAAGTGATGGTTTTCCAAAGCTGCTGCTATGAGTAATGGCTCCAGAGATTCAGGTGCTTAGCTGTTTGTTCATTTGTGCACTCCCCGCAAAGGTATTAACAACTGATTAGTGTAATGGGAAATTTTAAGACTGTGTGAAGCTGACCTGACTCAGTGAAAGGCTCCATGTTTTGTCATTCTGTCTTCATGCACTCAGAAAATATTTATGCTCAAAATGCTGATTTTAATTTAATTACATGTCAACTTTCTGTGTCTTTGTTTTTTTTTAAGTCCATGAAAAAAGTTTAATGGAATCTGGCCAAAAGAAATGTACTTGATTGGTATGTATTCAATTTATTATGAGCATATCTTCCTAATAATTTGAATAAATAAACAGATTTTATTTATTGTTATGAGGGCAAAGAATAATCTTTCAGGTATACCACACGCTCATGCATCAGTTATCTTTCGCACACAGCGTTCTGACCGTATTGTGTGATCGTGGCAGTGATGTGTAAATATTGGAGGTGCTTTGTAAAAAAGCACATGGACCTGCTGGTAATTTGAACCAATGCAAAGTCAAATTAAAGTCGCAGAGAAAACCTGATTTATTTCAGATTTCCACAACATTTGCGCTCAGCTACGAGAGAGGATAATACAGGATGTGATTAAGCCGAGCATAACCATTATAATATAATGTATATATAAAACATCTAAAACTGTTTCTAGAACTAGGGTTGTGGTTTCTATTGGTTAAGAGTGTTGCTAATACGTCGTGTCTGCAGGGTCCTCGAAATTCCAACAAAAAACAGAAGGAAAGAAAAAAAAAGAAACACGGGCGCGTGTGTGCGCGCGTGGGTATTGTAGGTGGAGGCTGTTCTTACAAACCCCCTCAGCTCTCAGAGCTCTGAGACAGTCTCCGCTGTTCACGGCTCCGAGTGAGTCTGTTCTCAGCTGAAGTGCAGACCGGTGAAACACAGTGAGCGGATAGTTGTAAGTATTTTTTTCCCTTCGTCATGTCTTTAGTCTCTGTTTAGAGTGTGCAGGACAGCCTTTTTAATCCACACTGCCGCTAACACAAGCCTGTGAAAATGAAGCGTCGTTAAGTTTGTCTTACTTAGTAACATAAACTTGATGGCTCGTCCAAACAACAGCAGCCATTGCCGTCAGCTGGATACATTTTTATTTGCAGAATTCACCTGTGATAGCGGACAGCACACAGCCATAAACTCGTGCTTACATGTAAATACATCAGGTGAAGGTGGCTGGTGTCGTGTTTAGGTTCACTTCAGCAGTCTGTGCTTTGTGTGTTGCTCGTGTCTTTCTGTTTTGTCCTAGTTGTTGCTGTGTATTGGTGGGATTTATTTTAATCTCTAATACTCTTTATTAATGTGAGATATATTTCGCGCCGTGTCTCTGGAGGTGCAGCAAGCCAAAAACATTATCAGTCACGGTGCTCATCTGTCTGCTGCTGATACAGAACTCCTGGAATTACTGTAAAAATGAGGATTTTTGTGTATGTGGCTTTTAAAAACGATACAGGTGGAAGTGGAGGCCTTGATTTGCTCTAAAGGGTCACACATACAAAAAGGGGACTGGAATAGAAATTGAACTCAAACTAAAAACAAAAAATGCAGAATTAAGAGGAATAGGAGTCACGAGAGAAGAGATGAGGAGAAACCAAGTGAGATGAAGAAGGGTGACATGCAGTGTAGGAGATAGAAGAAGAGATGAGGGGAAAACAACAACAGGGTAGAGAGGAAATAAAAGAAAGAGGAAAGAAGAGGAAGGAATATGAAATCTGCTCCACTATCACTGATAAGGTTTAGAACACTGTTATTGAAGCCCTGCTGCTTGAATTAATGGACTGCTGTGAAACAGGTAAAAAAAAAAATTAACCTCTACGTGACCCTTTGTTTTCTCTTTCTTTCGCTGTCCGAGGAAACAGAGCTTTTAATTTAATTGGTCACCACTCTTTAGCTTTTAAAGCTTTTCATTCTCGTCTGTTCACCTGTGGTACGTTTTTTTTTTTCATAAACTGCATGTGTCCTGCACGCTGTGTAGGAAGAGGATAAAAGTGTTGCTGATATTGGTTTTAGCAGAACTGTGGCAATGCATGTAAGCATTAATGCACCCCCCCCCCCAAATTCCTGTATACCTTCCCAAAAATCTACCCTCCACAAGCAGTGTGACACTGTGGGTGCTGCAGAGTCTCCTGTGTTTTTTAACTTCAGTCACTGCCTTAGGGCCAAATGACTCATGTGTGCACACGAACACCTCCCTGCGTGTTTATCTATCCATAGATAAGTCCATCCATATGTGTCGTTCGGAAAAACTAAAATACAACCAAAACCATTCTGTGACCATGTTTGCATTTGCAGATCTTTGATCCACATGACATGCTTGTAAGATTATTGATCACACTCTGTGCAATCTGTGAGCACTTGTCAGCTTTGTAATAAAAAGTGTGGAGGCGGGCAGCGGTGTGGAGGTGACTGGATCCAGTCCAAATCTGTTAATTAAACCGCAACAGAGGAAGTAGATTCCCTGAGGGAGTAGGACTAATGGATAGCCAATTAGCTGATGGTGTATCTCTGCTCAATCTATGCTCTCCTGCTTCGAGTGAAATTGCTTTAAAAAAAAAAAAAAGAACATTACTGTGTATTACATGTCATAAACAGTGTACACACATCACAAACCCACTATTTTCCCCAAAGAAATATGACAAATGAATATTTATAGTCCAAATATTTGCCTTGCTGAAAGCATATATGTGTTTTTGTGAAAATACAAGCTTAGGATCTTTGTACTTTGGGCTAAAGTAACTCACAAATGTTTACTGGTCTATCTTGCAAAGATGGGGCTTTAGTAACTGTAGATATTGAATAGGCTAAATTTAGTAAACAAAAAGTACAATATTTCACACTGATAATATTATCACTATTTAAATGTTACCTAAAGTCAAACACTCTATATAAAATTTGGACCCAATCACAACAAGAGCACATACTCTTTTGTGGACTACTGCTTTGAAGCTTCAAGTTTGGCATTTTGGCTGTCACCATTGTTTTTCTTTGGAAGTAAACAATGGCCGTATTTGGATGAGAGGCTGTAGTGCTAGCAGCTAGTTAGCAGCTAATGTGGTTTATCTTGATTAGCAACTTGCATACATAGACTGAAGCATATTCATACAGTATTACAATTTAAGTCACAGACCTTTTTGTGACAGAAGACATATAATTTGCCGGATAAACTCGTTAAAATGGTCCAAAAGAGCACAAACATGTTCAGTGATTTTTAACTAGCTGAGGCGTTACCTAGCATTTGCTAGCAGCTTTAGCGACCCTAACCCTGGAGACTGCTGCCAACCTAGAATGTACTGACTTTGGTAAGCTTTTTTTAAATGTTGTGTCATTAACATTATTGTTGTATTTTATTGGCATACAATGCAAATTCACAGATGCAGGAGTGTGTTTCAAGCTCCAGTCTCTAAATGTTTTGTCTACACGAAGTGTACATATACTTAGGTGTGTTCATGTCCAAGCTCAAAGCGTCGCAGCAAGGAATTCAAGTGATGATTTTGTGCAGCATCATCGTCGTGTGATGATCAGTTGTATCCACAATTATAACTAACATTATAAACCATATGAAATAAATGGACAGATGCACATAAATGTATATAGTTTATGCTGCAATTCCTTGGCACCTTCTTAATGACAGCATGATAAGTAAGGCTTTGAAATCTATTTTGTGCAGTGAGTGATGGTTACTCTTCCCCATTACCCTTTATGAGATACCCTCTGCAGCCTGGTGGCCACACCACCAACAGTCTTTGCTTTTTCCTGTCCTATTTTTTATATGCTAGGAATAAGGGTGGCAAAAAAAAGAAAAGACCAGACTGACATTAAAAGAAACAATAGAAATGCCCTAAAATGCACTTAGTGAATGTAACAATAATGAGCGGCCCTTTGGGCAATCAGCAGGCATTCACTTCCCCAATGAAACAGTTGCCAGACAGGCGTCTGTGTTAATGGGTACCTTGTGGCCTCTAGATTGCATCAGGAGGTTGTTTGTTCCAAGCTGTGGATTGAACAATTACGAGGTATTACGCAGGCGTCAACAGAGTTTTCAGTGAGGAGGAAACATGTATTTACCACCAGTATCAACCATGTAATCATCACCAGGCCTCTTATAAAGAGAGTCACCATTAATGTTAGTATAAATGCTTTCCAAAAATTCAACTATTGAAATTTATTCAAGGACATCTCTTTTCTGTCTCATATGCTCTCTTTTGTCTTTAAGAGAGGTTAATCACACCAGAAATACGAGAGGTTAAAGCCAAATTGATGGTTGTACAACACGTAATGGTGATAGGAAAAAAACAAAAACATTAAAAAAAAACATGGAAACTGATGTTAAAAGTGTTTATTAAAGCATCGTGCACCAAACCGCTGTCAGCATGAATGTGGATTTTTTAAAGTTTTCAGCTTGTTCCTTTGAAAGACACAACAGCTGAAGCTCACAGCAGGTGCAAGCTATTTTCATTAGCAGAAACCATAACAATAGTATCCAGGCTTATTATGTGCCAAGCAATTGTCGCTTCACCAGCTAATCTCTAAGTACAATACTGCTAGTGTCGCTTTGCAGTTATGAGCAAGCATCATTATGGAAATAACTGAATTTGGGATTCAGTGATGTTGTGGATGAACAGCTGGAATGATCGATATGGGAGTAGAGAAGTGTGTTGTCCTGCAGTGTCAGCCGTGGCATCCAGTTATGAGTACACACACCTTCAGTGAATTCCATCGAGGGACAATAACTGCTGAGGTGGTGCATGACTCAGTATAATAGTCTTTCCTCTGGAAAAGGCTCTGAAAATCTCAAGATGACATCTTGGCTTCCGCTAATTCAAAGGCTAACTGTAAAGCCTATGCTGAAATACACTGAGGCTTCAGTGAAAGTGGATTTTATTTTCTACTGATTCATGAGGAACAAAGTGACATGCATTTGTTGGTAATCACAAACTGAGTTTGCAGCATTGAGTTTAGTCAGAGTTGAATTAGAGCAGTGAGAAAGTCTCTGACGTGAAAGCCTAAAGGTGTTCAAGCCAGCACAGGAAAACATGGGACTGATGAGATTAAGAAAAAACACATTGAACTGTAATGTCGTTAAAGTGTGTAGTGAACAAGTGGATAGAAAGGACTGCTGCTTAGACCACCGACAGTTTGAAAGCGTTGCATAATTTTGGTAGGTTATGAACTGCTGCTGTTGCCTCAAATTATACTGTACAAATGGACTGATTCTTACATAGCTTTCACTTTTCTACTCTCCTGGAGTACTCAAAGCGCTCTATACAACATGCCACAATCACCCAATCTCACAAGCACTGTCTCTAAACTGAGTGCTTTCTATCGACATTCACACACATTCATACTCCGATGGATGCATCGAGAGCAACCTGGGGTTAGTATCTTGCCCAAGGATACATGAGCCAGGGATCGAACCACCAACCTTCAGTAGGTGACCTGCTCTACCTCCGGAGCTGCAGTCACCCCACCCAGGCCTCTCATTGTACTGCCTCAGCAAATAGGTACAATTTCACCAGTTCATTTGTAAACCCTGTGCTGTCTCACTTAAACAGAGTTTTTTTCTAGACTTTTTTCAGTTTTTAAAATATATTTACATTCAATTTATTAATTAAAAAAAAACAAAACTGCAAATAAAGGTTTTAAATTAAATTTTTTATTCTTTTTCATTGTGTCACTTTGTAAAATTAATATATATTATATTTTTTATTCAGTCTCATATGTGGCATATGGCATTCACTTATTATTAATAGTTAAATTACTGTAAATGACAACCAGTAAGTTACCATTAAAGTTTAATGATCAGGCAAAATACATATTTCAGTTACACATGAGATTTTTTTCTATATTTATTTTTTTCAGCACAGCTTCAACGTCATTTAAGTTTTTTCCTGCTTGCACAGAATGATAAGGTTACGAAACCACAGAAGATTACCGTTTCACGCTCTCGATCCAGTCTTGAGTCTTTTCCAAATGTGTTTGATATTCAAATTTGTATGCTTGGCATTTGCTTTTCCCTGCTGCAGCCACAAAATGAGGTAAAAAGTGGGGAAAGTGAACCAGAACACTGAATTAGTAAGCCATATGACTGTATAACCTTGTTTGCTACAATGATAGAGTAATCCTTGAGATGTGAAATAATAAAAAAGTAAGTACCTTCCTATTTTTAACAAACTTTCTAGCTTCTGTTTCTCCGGATGTCTGCATTAGGAGAGAACAGACTATGCAAAATTTGCCAAAGCAGCAGCTCAATCATATTTTGTGTTGAACCTATTATTTTAAGATTTGTTTTGAAAACTATACATATTCCATTCTATGCCACAAATGGCAGATAAATATAGATATGTATAGCAAACAAGTGAACATTTAGAATTGTAATCATCACTTCAGCTAGCATCAGACTTTAAATAACAACCAGTTAACATAAATTTACCCTGAGATCTCTAAGACTATATTATCTTCACTCTGCAGATGCACAGAGGGCAGGTTTTGTGTACACACATGCACAAATGCATTTGTCACACACCTGGCCTCTCACACACAATACTCTTTGTATTTGAATGTAAATGCAAGGACTCTTCAATCAGCAGTCATTCAGACTCTCACTTATCTCGTCAATTTGCTCCATGCAGGGACCTTTAAGCCTTGTCTTGACCTTATGTTACCATAGCAACACCTCCTGGGAGGGTTTTCACAGAGCTGCTCGTGCAATGGCAGACAAGAGAAGTGATGCACTTCAGGAAGAAAAATTGTCAGTCTGCTCTTATTGTGTTTATCAGAGATTAGGGTGGGAGGCAATAGCAAAGGCAAAATGAGGAGAGTGTAGGGGAGTGTGTGTGTGATTAGGTTAGCCTTGCTGACTGTTCACATCTCAGTGGGACATTCAGTGACTATCTAATGTATGGTGTGAGTAAAAAAAACAAAAGATACCTGCAACCACTCCTGTTTGTGTTATGGAACCATTAAACTTCTTATTTCCCCTTTTATATATTAATTAACATATATTCGCGTTATGACAGTGATGTGAAGCCTGTGATATGTTAGAAAATCATTTGTCTTCACTAACCATGGATGTGAATTGCATTACTATAGTTTTTATATGTTCAATTCCATTTTATTATTATAGTGCCAATTCACAGCCACAGTTGCCTCAAGGCGCTTTCTATCACAAGATAAAGATCCTACAATATCATAGAGAAAAACCCAGCAATTCACTGTGAGCAACCACATGGCAACAGAGGGGAGGAAGAACTCATTTTAATAAGAGGCAACATGTGGCAGTACCAGGCTCAGGAAGGGGCAGCCTTGTGCTGTGACTGGCTGCTGAATGAGAGGAAAGAGAAGGAGGAAAAGGGAGCATAGAGAGACAAGGACAGAACTTGAAGGTAATTGTGGATTTTTTTTTAAGCTTAATAAATGATGCACATGCTAGTAGGGCTGGGCGATATGACCCAAAATTCATATCTCGATATTTTTTAGCTGGATGGCGATATAAGATATATATCTCGATATATTTTTTTAAAGTCATAAAGTAAGAACAAAAAGAAAGTTCTTAGTCAAAGCTGTGTCCCAGATGTCACACAGGCACTTTTATTAACATAGAGCAGATGTACATAAAATTTACTCAAAAATAAATTATGAGCATTTATTAAATAATAATGCTCCATAAATAAAAGAAAACAATGTTGTTTTTGTGCATAACAAAAAGCTCACAATTGTGCAATCAAAATGTAAACTAAAAGACGCTGAGCACAATAACAAAGACAGATTTCACAGCTGCTCTGTTCCCAACTTGTACTGCGTGACTGACAGCCTGGAGTTTGAAATCCGCTTCGCAACCACGTCTCTTAACAGGTGCCATTTATGGTCCTTATACACAGTAGGGTAATATTACGTTGAAGCACAGTACGTATCACTCCGCGAGGCTCAGCCGTAATCCTCCGACAATCCATCAAGCGGTGCAGCTCCGTAGCTTACCAAAGTCGTACTAAAACATTTTTGACAGATTGCTGAGCGCCGTGTTCCACATAAAATCGGTTCGCGGCCATCAAGCACAACCAGAATTCATACATAAGGTGCGCTGTCAACTTTTGAGAAAATGAAAGGATTTTAGTCCGTGCAGCCCCTCTGGGCTGCATGGCGTTAGCGTGGTTAGCTCGTTAGCGTGGTTAGCTAGCTAACACGTTGACGGCGTCCAGCCCCACGCACGGTAACTCGCTAACGGAGATTTTCCGCTTTCATCTTGTCGCTTCCTGCAGGTGAAGCGATGGGGGAGGAGGGGGAGTTGTGTTCAGTGAAGGAGAGGCGAGGCCGAGTAACGTTGCGTAAAGACGAAAGTGGACGAAAGAGAGGCAAACTTGCGGCTCCACAAGTATAATTATAACGTAACATAGACTATATCGATATAAAGGATATTGTCACATCTTATATCTCGTATAAAAATATATCGATATTTTTTAAAAACTCGATATATCGCCCAGCTCTACATACTAGCCACAAGGTTGGATTACAAAGAGAATGCACTTCAAATAGTCACAATGTGTAACAACAGAAAGGTTTTGCTTTCCTACTATTTGTTCATTATCTATCCAAAACAGTTTTTTTAATAAATGTTGGAACCATAAAAACCAGAACGATAATTTTTTTTATATTTTTTATTTAAGGAGACAGGATTTAAGAGTGAACACTGGCTCTTGTGCCTCAGCTGATTTTTAATATTTTGCTGAACCACTTTTACTGCATTACAACATTCTTTTCTTTTGTGTACTCCTGATACGCTTTATTGAAAAGGACTTATTGAGACTTTATACGTCACTCAAGTTCGCTGACTGGAAAAAAAAATCAATGACTGAGGCCAGAGAAATAATTGGTGCCTCGATTTAATCTGTTGAACCATTTTAGCTCCGTGTCTTTGTACAGTGTGACACCTGAACGTTGTACAACTCCATATTCACAATCACAGCACTGTTTGTGATACGAAGCCTGTCAAAGGTTAGTCAAGAAGACTGTCTCACGTTTATACCACCCATTCATGTTCCCTCTCACACAGCACCTAGTTTATAAAGGCGACTGACTGATGATGTTCCTCTCTGTGTTTATCATAGTTTCTGTCTCTTATCCAATTTTTTGCACTGTGGTCATTTAAAAAATGTCTAAGCCTCTGCTGCTCTCTGTGGTCATTTCCTTGTCAGATTGATGGAAAACTCTTCCACCCCATTCATCCTCACTTTTAATCAGGACCTCTGTCCTCAGGTCCATCCATTAATCTCACCATTTGTCATGCTCCACATCACATCCATCCAGATCTCCAGCATCATCCTTCACCCCTGCGCTGCCATCACCACCGTCTAGACTCCCTCCAGGGGATTTTTCCAGTACAGCTCAATATATCACTACTCCCTTATATGATGATGTCACAATAGGATCTCTTCACTAAAGACTCCTTACACAATGTGCACACATTATAAAAAAATCCATCTTAGCCTTCTTTCATTTGAATAATTTCTGATTTAAACATGAGGTTTTAAAAGCCTAAATAACCCCAAGTATAAGTGTAATTCGATATTAGGTACAAGTTAATATTTCTATATTTATCGACTTCTTGTCTTTACCCTGTTGCTTCATAAAAGCAGTAGCAGCATTAAGCAGTTGAGATCCACGGCATATACCATCCTCTGGCATTCACATTTAGTAACTGAGGTCATGACCTATGGATGGCTCTTAGGTTTGGTCTAAAAACTGTACATAAGGATTGACATTCACCATGATTTGATCACGTGTTTGACCAGTGAACACTGTGGTCTTATTCTCCACTGGTGGTACTGGTGCCCTTTAGGTTGTAATGAATGAAATGTAATTAAAGCAAAGCAAAAAAAATCTCCAAACACTGAAAGAGAATTCAGTCATGCTTCAAAGTGTGTACATTTGCTGTGTGCTGCCAATATTTGTACTTATTTTAATCTAAAGTAACTGTCTCTGGGGGATTCTTTAGTGGTGTATATAATTCACCTTACCTTCCCCGCTCTTCCGCTCATCTTCACATCTGCATTAATGTACTTTACTCAGTTGAGGTCGCAGAAGATATGCCTCTGCTATTTTTCCCCCATAGGTCAGTGCATTTTGTTCCACCAATTATTAACCATCGCTGTGAGGGATGAGGGTGTGCCTGTGTGTGGAACAGTGGTGATTAAGAAGCTGGGATGGCTTCATAAACAAGTCTCGTACTAATAAAACTAAATACCTTATGTCTGTGTTCTGGTGCTCGCTTGCTTTGTTGTGACGGAAGGAAGGTTGTTATGTTTATTAATAGCTTAGTATTCATCAAGCCACTGGGCAGATATGGCCAAACTTTTGAAACTTTTAGGTGTTGTCCAACATCAGCAGCAGTCAACGTTATGTGTACATAGAAAAGTGTGTCTTTGTCAATACATGTTGTTGCCTGTTCATTCTCTCTTACTGCTGTGTATGCCATTGTTTTCTATGTTTTATCTTTCTTTGCTACATATCTTTTAGAGACACAGTTTTATATTTTATTAAACTGGCTCACTCATTCTCTTGCCAATAGTCAGATGAAAAATGTAATAGTGCTTGCACGTCTATTTTTGACAGAAGCCTGTTAAAACATTTAAATACCCCTAAAGCTCACATTAGCTAGTTATATAGTATTGTTGTCTAGATGCAAAAAAATGTCACTTGTGAGTTTTACAGAGAAGACATAAACACTAAACATGCAGCAAAAGTCTCCTGCCCACTTGAAACCAAGAACAATACAGCACTTGAGTGCCGGCTGTCTCCAGGCAACCTCAAGGTAACAAGACTTCCCAAGTTGCTGTCTATCCAATAAAAATTCAAAGTCCATACTAGCAAAGAACAATCTAAGACGTGATGGGAAATCTGTTACCTTTACACAGTCAGCCTAGATGTTTCCTCTAAAACTCTAAAACACAATTATAATGCAGTTTAGTTGAAGTTTCATGGACCTGGATTAACGTTACATTAATGATAATCCAGGTGCTAAATAACACCGAGCACCTTTCTTACTCCTAAGGGTTTTACATAAATTCTATACTTATTATTATGTACTATATTTATATTTTAAAGTTAAGCAACAAGTTTGCTGCAGTGTGTATAATTGCATGCAAACTGTGTGCTGTGTCTATTCCACCATGTAAAGCAGGGTTCCCCAATCCCAGTCCACGGGGGCCGGTGTCCCTGCAGGTTTTAGATCTCACTCTGGGTCAACACACCTGAATCACATGATTAGTTCATTACCAGGCCTCTGGAGAACTTCAAGACATGTTAAGAAGGTAATTTATCCATTTAAATCAGCTGTGATGGATCAAGGACACATCTAAAACCTGCAGGGACACCGGCCCTCGTGGACTGGGATTGGGGACCCCTGATGTAAAGGATGAAGCATTTTCTCCAACAACAGATCTGCTCGAACAGAAACTGAAAACAGAACTCAGAAAAGGTCCCAGAAGAAACTTTATAGCTTTACAGACACATTTCAGTGGACGAACAACCAACACGGCTGATTTGTTGGAAGAGTTGATTAACTGGACATCTCCGAAATGTTAGAATACACCTTTAATGCATTAATTGCTTTATATTTCATGTCCACATGAAGTGTGCTAAATTAATTAACTTTGCTTTCTGTAGGGCTGCTGATCTTCTACTGATGTGAGCTTACCAACAACTGTTGCCTGATAGTCGTTAACGCCTCGATGGAGCTCGTCCAGTTTGCTTTGCTGCCTCAGGAAGTCCCTACAGCTACCTGGAGCAACACCTCTGCCCCCTCCTACTCTCATTTCCTGCTCCTTTCTACTCCCTCCGAACCGCTTCACAGCTTCAACCAAGATGACACTTCGTTTCTCCTTAACAGGTCCTGTCAAAATTGCACCAAAAGTAAACCAGGATCCCTCCCTGGCTTGGCTGGAATCTTCATCCCACTCATTTATGGCATCGTTTGTGTCGTTGGCTTGGTGGGAAACACTCTGGTCATCCATGTTGTTGTCAACTACACAAAACACGAGTCAGTCACAAACATCTACATCCTCAATCTAGCCATTGCAGATGAGCTTTTCATGCTGGGCCTACCCTTCTTGGCGGTACAGAACGCTTTGCTCTCGTGGCCTTTCGGCTCTCTGATGTGCCGAGTGGTTATGACAGTGGATGCCATCAACCAGTTTACCAGCATCTTTTGTCTAACTGTGATGTCAGTGGACCGATACCTGGCTGTGGTGCATCCCATCCGCTCTTCTTGGTGGCGGCGCCCCCACGTGGCTAAGGCTATCAGTGGCACCGTTTGGGCGGGGTCCTTTGTGGTGGTGCTGCCGGTAGTGGTGTTCGCGGATGTGCTGAAGGATGATGGGAACTGCAGCATCGTGTGGCCTGAACCAGCAGAAGTGTGGAAGACATCGTTTATTATCTACACGTGCACTGTTGGATTCTTCTGCCCCCTGCTGGTCATCTGCTTGTGCTACCTGCTGATCGTCATCAAGGTATGACTTTTAGAGTAACACTGAAATAATTTGAGTTTTTAAGATAAAGGAGGAAGTATGAGGCTGCAAACTGTTTTAAGAGTATTGTGGCTGCAGTCAACTAATGTTGATGTACTTGATTGACATTTTATGATTGACATTTAACTGTTCATCCACTGTCTAAAAAAAGCCATTTCCTTTAAGGCCACTCTTACACCCTCAGGAAAGGGCTAGGGGATGAGGGGATTAACAATGATAAGCTCAGGGGACAGATAACGAGTCAACTATACTGTTATATCACTCCAACAAAGGATGTCAACAGACTAGAATCTGCTGAAAAGACAAGAAATGGGTAATCAAAGAAAAACTTCACTCTCACATAGGGCACTGGCTGCTCACTACTAGCTCAAACACAGCGCTAAACTCATCGTCAAATACGTCAAAGCACATCACTACACAAGCCTCTGCAGGCTGGGAAACAAACACCTAAGGTCACCACAGTACTGACACTGGCGTACACCGAGGAGCTCTTCACAAGCTTGTATCCAGCTATACACTGGCTCCTCAGGAGAAATGGGCGGCAGCTGAACCTGTGGGAGCCTGCTAGGGTTATAACAGCCACCCTCACTTTAAGCCAGCTTTCTTCTGTTCATTATAAACAGGTTGAAAGAGCAGGCGGTGGCTGTGTTCACAGCCAGAGCTGTGAGCATGAGATGACCATATTAACGATGTCCCCACATATTACACAGATAAACAAGCAGTAAACACTGTCCTAAACCTCACTGTGCACAGCGATTACTTGCACATGCATTGGCCACAAGGTTTACAAATTTGGGCCATGTTTAACATGAGTATCTAATTTTAACAGTATACACCAATGAGGCTTAATATTATGATCACTGATAGGTGAAGTGAATAACACTGATTATTTCTTTATCGGGGCACCTGTTAGTGGGTGGGATATATTACAGAGCAACTGAACATTTTGTAGTCAAAGTTTATGAGTTAGAAGCAGAAAAATGGGCGAGCACAGGGATTTGAGTGAGTCTGCAATATTAATAATATTAATATTGTGATGGCTGGATCATCTCCAAACTGCAGCTCTTGTGGGGGGTTCCCGGCTTGCAGTAGTATCTATCAAAAGTGGTCCAAGGAAGGAGCAGTGGTGAACCAGCAACAGGGTCATGTGCAGCGCATGAGGCTGCATAGCTGCAGACCAGTCAGGGTGCCCGTGCTGACCTCTGTACATTCATGAAAGCACCAAAAATGGGCACATGAGCATCAGAACTGAACCACGGAGCAACAGAAATACATGGCCTCTATAGCTGTGCCGTCTTTCAGCAACGCAAACATGTTTCAGGACTGGTTTAAAGAGTACAACAACATGTTTAAGGTTGAGAAGCTCCGAGGCCCCACCTCGCAACTTCCAGAACTTAAAGGATCTGTTGCTAGAATCTTGTTGCAGATACAGCACACCTTCAGGGCTCCAGTGGAGTCCATGCTTCAGGGCTGTTTTGGTATCAAAAGGGGGACCTGTGGCCTGTGGTCATAATGTTATCCCTGATCGGTATCTGCATGAGTGTGTGTGTACACTGTTACTGTAACTTGTTTATATGTAAACAAGGTTATAACTTTTCATCTTCCACTTTCACAGTTGCTAATCTTCTTGCAGTCATGATTAACATTGCTCATGTTGACTCATTGTGAATCATGTTGCTGCATCTGTGGGAAACATAAATGAACTTTGGGAACATAATGGCTCCTTCCACACTAAAACTCTGTCTCGGTTATTTTTGTTTAAAAAAAAAGAACCTCACTCCTCTCCACAGTGACGTCCTCCTAAACTTACATTACTCAGAAAATCTGCCAACATGTGCGTAGATGCTGAAGCCCAACGTAAATGGACTACACTCTGTTAATATCACTAATGGCACAGGAGGATGAGTGTACTTAAGTAGTATTTGCACAGACCTAATGGAAAAGCAGAGTGTGCCATGGTTAGCAGGTGTTTCTACATTTTGGGAGAAAAACAGCAATCAGACTGCGTGAATGTTGTTCTTCCAGCAATCTGAACTCTTAACTCTATAAATATGTTTAAACAACAAACAGAATCACGTATATCCTCCCTAACCACCAGCAGGATCTCAGATGTTTGTCATAGTTGTTCTATGTTTGACAGTTTACGTTATTTCAGTGACTTTTCTATTTCAGGAAATCCATCCATCTTTTTAACTACTGGGTCATTAAGTAGGCTGAAGCCCATCCCAGCTGTCATTAGGCAAAGGGCGGGGTAGACCTCGGACAGGCCATAAAACAGGATTAATCTGGTACACTAGTCTCTTTCTTTCTGTAAAAAAACATCTGTGTCTGCAAACATTTGTGTTATCAGTTTCATTTGAGCCTGAATACATTTGAATATGAATATGAAATTTCTCAAGTTTTTAAAAATGAGAAATTAAACTGTTATTCTACTATGAGACCACACGGGGGCAGCCCTGCCTTATTATGTATTATTCTCTCTTACTAGACATGGTTAGGATGGCTTTTGTGTCAAACTAAC
Source organism: Aulonocara stuartgranti (assembly GCF_965226115.1). Lineage (NCBI taxonomy): Eukaryota > Metazoa > Chordata > Actinopteri > Cichliformes > Cichlidae > Aulonocara > Aulonocara stuartgranti. Next base: position 34,436,562 of record NC_138944.1, on the reverse strand, counting down.
CAAAGTAATGTTGTTGGTTAATGTTTTTGTGAACAGTGGTATTTCAAGTATGGTCCTGTTTTTTTCTCCATTACAGGAGTTTCACTGGTTAAACAATCAGTGAATTGAAAGATTGTTGAATGAATGAATAACCAATGAAATGAAAGGTTGCCTATGACTTGTTGGCTGATCGCTGACCTTCTCTACTCTCCCCACAGATTCGACAAATATTCAGCTAATGTGATGGTGGACAGCAAGCCGGTCAACCTGGGCCTCTGGGATACAGCTGGACAGGAAGATTATGACAGGCTCCGCCCACTGTCCTAGCCACAGACGGTACAGAATCACACATACACACACAGGCACACACAGTAACTAATGGACATAAAGTTACACAGACAGAACTTATATAACATGTCAGCTAATTAAAACTGCAGCAGCTATTCTAATTCTTTGTCTCCTTGTCTCTCCATCCAGGATGTTTTCCTAATCTGCTTCTCCCTGGTTAGCCCGGCATCCTATGAGAACGTCAGAGCTAAGGTGAGTTTTGGCTGTTTTTTATGAGGCCTGTCTCTCAGCTGCCGAGGAACAAAATGTAAAAAAGAACAAACGGAACAAAAGCAGGAATTTATTATAGAGAAAAAAAATAGGTACTTGGATTACAAAATGGAGAAAAAGCCTAAACAGGTCTAATAATTGATGTGAATGAATGATTGATGCTGTGGGTGAAAGTTGGATGATGTATTTCTCTCATCTTTAATAGCTACAGCATATCATTTGTTTTTCATGCCTTCATCCACCTTTCTGTAACACCTGGCATCAGAGCTTCATCTCCCTCCACCTTTGATTCTGTTTTTTGCCTCTAACACGTTCCTTGATTTTGCGTGTTCCCCTTTCTTGCCTCTTATTTAGTTTTCCTTTACTCTGTATTCTGCCAGTGGTACCCTGAGGTCCGTCACCACTGCCCCTCCACACCCATCATCCTGGTTGGCACTAAGCTGGATCTGAGGGATGAAAAGGATACCATTGAGAAACTGAAGGACAAGAAGCTGGCGCCTATCACCTATCCACAGGGCCTAGCTCTGGCTAAGGAGATAGGTCAGTCACTCTTACTTTATTTGCTTGAAAAGCACTTTAAGATTTGAAGCTCTCCTCACCAGTGAAGATATGAAACTAGCAGATGAAGATGCTAGAGAACTTTGTAGCCTGACTGCCTCTGCAAATTTTTGTTATTCCCCTCATTTCCTGGCATCACAGTAAAAGTATAGTAGCTGTAGTTGACTATAGTGTTCTTTGAAAGTTGAACTTATTCTTCTCCACTACCAGCAAACCTTTCTTCTCTTACTTTGTCTTTGTAGTTCTTTCTCTTCTTTTATTAACATATATGTGTCTTCGCATGTATAGATGCAGTCAAATACCTGGAGTGCTCAGCCTTGACCCAGCGTGGTCTGAAGACTGTGTTTGATGAGGCCATTCGTGCCGTCCTCTGCCCTCAGCCCGCCAAGGTCAAGAAGAAGCCCTGCTCGCTGCTGTAAACGGTACGACTGAATAAAACACAGAGGAAGAGGAGGAAGAGAGATTAGACGTTTGAGAGAAGAGAGAAACAAAGTGAACTCGCTCATTAAATCAACACATAAAGTAGAGTAGAGGTTTGAGGGCTTCTTTTCTTTTCTTTGAACATAAGTCTGAAGCTATTCAATCAAGCCTTTTATTTGTCACATGCAATGTTTACATCTGCAGTGAAATTGGACCCCCCCGAACATACATACGTATCAGCTCCAGCCTTGAGACCACAGCTGACACCGATACGGTAGCTGCATGAAATGATGGTGGTTTTCCTTTAGTGCGAACAACTGCATGTCAATTTCACAGTTGGTCTAACAGTCCGTCACTGGTCTCTCAGTCTCCCGTTGGAGAGCTTCTCTGAGATGTTATCAATCTTGTGCTCAGAGAGCAGAGACTGCCGTGAGCTTCTCCAAGATCTTATCCGTGCTGCGTTCAATGAGCCCATTTTGAGAAGTCACGACCCGTCCCATCATTTCCATCATAGCGGGCAGCCTTGTGGGGTTTTGGAAAGCCAATTCCGCCTTCCTTGATAAGCCAGGGCCAAGCCAACTCCGAACAGCAAGAACCCTGTTATCATGGTTCCGAAAAGGTAGATGTCTACAATGTTCTCGATTGACAGTCCCGCCAGGCACACGACCCTCCAGTTCCTCCACCCGTCCATTGTGTATCCAGAGGGGAACGTCCCTCTAGGACACTCGGACTTACTCAAGCCCAGGCTTCTCGTTGAGAAGAGCGTGTCAATTGCATTCAGGGACCAGTTGTTCAAATCCATAATTCCTCTTTTAGGTTGTAACAGACCGTGAGAGTCATCCAGGGCAAAAGTAGAAAAGTAAACGAGACTAGACAAGGACATTGAGAAGCCAAGCAGGAAAGAGAAGGAAGAGGGAGAGGAGAAAAGTGCGACTGCCTTCGTCCAGAGCCAAACGAGAAAGGAAACTGTAGACACTTATCACTAAGAGGTGATTCAGAAGTTTGTTCTTGCACATATAATGGACAGAAACATTAAAGAGAAAAGAAAAGACATAAATGAACACAACACAAGACAGAAAAGTTTCACATGCTTTGTACTCAATTTCATTTTTTTGCAGAGGAAAAATAAATTTGTCCTGAATATTGTTGGAGTAATTTTGTCCCACAGGCATCAATTTAACCCCATGATTTATGTGACCTTTGTTTTAGATTCTCACAGGAGCACAGAAGAAGAGAAAAGGACTGCAGACCCTGAAGAATATATGCAAATCTGCCATGTCTCTAATGTATATCTACAACTTTAAACAAAACAAAAAACCAAACAATGTATGGTGTGCAGGTTTGCTATTGTTTTAGAAATGCCAACGAGCTCTTCAGTCCAAATCCAGACGCTGCCCAGACAGGATTTCTTTGTAAAATATATCAGTTTAGAGATTATAGACCCTTTGAGTTTAAGTGTAAGTCTGAGAGCAGCATGCTGCCTTCATCTAAAGTACTGCCAACAATATATATGTGTTTCATGAAACCTAAAATAAAAATAACTTTTGTAACTGAAATAAACACAGTGTTTCAGTATGATTTGTTCACTGTGCTGTTTTCAGGGTGATGAATGTAAGGAGCAGAAATGGTCGTTTGTGAGGAAGCAAGCAACAAGCAAACTTGTGTCTGAATAAGATTTATTAACAAATGTATTATTTGTTGTGCTATTAAAATAAAAATAAAACATTTGATTGCACAAAAGATTCACATTATTTCTCCACAACATGTGACCTTTTGGATTGAATACCTATACTCAACTATGGGGGATATAAAATTCTCATTTTGATCCAGCTGCTGATATCGCCTATACTCTATCCTTATTTACATATTGTGGAGAACAGCATCTTTTTCTGGTGGTGAGTTGAAAATGTTCAGACTCAAGCAGCACTTTCAGTTTTGCAGTTTAATGTTTGACCAGCTTTTTTGCCAAAACACCTTCATGTTTCAATCATTTTAGTAATCCTGCGAACAGTTAATCATGTCACATGGTGCTCAGCTGTGATTTTATTTGTTATTTAATTAATACAGTTTAATGTCTTATAATATAGATAGCTACACAGGCATACAGAGAGATTGTTTACTTTATTAATCCCCAGTGCGACTGAAGATTAAACTGAATATAAAGCATTTAAAAGAAGCTCAATCTTAAACTCATAACAGAACAGTAATGTTAGTCCATATAAAACTGATGTGGAATATTTTCCTCTTGAATTATTAGGTTAACTTTGATATTTTGTGGTTAGTTTGCCAGGATGATGACTGTCACCTCTCTGCCTTTCTGCAAGAGGCTCCATATGCCGCTGTTCTAGTGGATACTGTAAAAATAAATAAGCAATGATATATGATAATACATTATCATTAAACTCTTAACTATACAGTAGTAGTAAAAAATATTTTACTACTTTCCAAATATCAATGAAAGTATAGGCATTCATGTAATAATAATAATAATAATAATAATAATGAACATGAATTATGTTTCATTCACAAAATATTTTCTCTTGCCAGTTAGTATTGTATTGTAGTGGTATTGTAATTTTCAGGAGACTGACAGTAACAGAAATTAATTCCATAGACAAGAAATCAACATGGACGTGGACCGCCACACTGCAAAACATTTGGTAATCTTTTCTGAATGGTTTATAGTTATGACCCTATTAAGGATACACAGAAGACAATGGACGAATGGACAAAATAAAGCATGTAGAGTACTTTTCAAATTCTTTTTGGTGTTTGCTCAAATATGGGACCTTAAATAATTTTTTTTTAATAATATAATTTAACTAGACCATACCTAGAATTTTTTTGTGGTACATTTCCCTGATGACAGATCCTGATTTAATTTCATGGTTGGAAGGACCAGGAAAAATTCTAAAAATTGTTTGAGTTGAGACAAAATGACCCTATTAGCAAATCACCATCGGTTTAAGAAAGGACACAAAAAAATTCAGTTAACATACAAAATCTGATATGAAAGAGGCAACACACAGTCTAACTCTTTTGTTTTTATGTTGCATAATACAGAGAAAAACTGTTTTTACGACACTAATGATGCCAGTAACAGTCGCTGTTGGGGAGGACAGTTTACACTGAGCATGTGCAGTTTAAAGATGCCTTTTATTTTTAAGGAGGAAACCATCCTGAGCTGCTAGCTGTCCAGTTTAAAATCTATAGTGAAGCACTTTCTGATGTCTTCTTATTCCTTTTCAGTATTGTGGATGTTTTGTTCAATATTTCCTTTTTGATGTTTGTTTACCAGCCGTATTGGTATCAATACTTCCTGTTATTTAGCCGTAAATAGCCATTGTAGTGTCTTTGATTGAGATATGACTTATCGATCGTATTGATAATTTACGGAGAGCTTAGAGATGGATATCTGTGTAAGTAATGGCACAGCTTTTTTCCCCTTTTTTGTTTTTAGAATTAAGATTTTAAGAAAAGAAAAACAATTAAACCGTATCTGAATCTGATCAGAGGAAAAGAGGTATCCGTCAGCTGTGACGCTGCGTTCTCGTTGATCTCCTTGAGATCTGAATGACATCAAACTTATTTTTGAAGTTTGCATTTACCCTGTTGTATTAAAAGAATACCTAAAGTTTCTTTTCCATTAGAGAATTTTTTGTTAACCTGTTTACTGGTCTTGATTATGCATCAAGTCAGAATCTGAAATTCATTTTTTTTAAAAAGGACGTAAAAACTCCCACGTTTTACAGCGTCGGCTATGCGGAGGCTGCCAGGCGTCGTATTTACACACCCATGGATGTTTAACTGTATTTATTGCGTACAAATAAATGTGAAATAAAGATAGCTTAAATGGAACAAGACTCTGTTTTAACACTTAATTCCTGCATCCACCTGTTTAAAATATATTATTTTAAAATAATGTGTTACATGACTACACAGAAGGATGTTTCAGCTCAGTATATAGCAAATAGAAAAAATATAAATAATTCTTAATTTTAAAATAAACATTAATCTGATTATTAAAAAAAATTATTGGACAAAAAGTACATGGAAAAAAGAACTCGGTGAAATGGAAAAAATAAAGTTCAATATCTTGAAAATCAAATAGAATACAAGCTTTGTTTTCTTCCTTGTTTTCTGTATTTATCTGTTTGTATAAGACAAACAGTTTATCATAAGTAACTGAAAGTCTTTCGGCTCTTCGAAGAAAAACTGATGGAATCCAACAAATAAACATAACTAAAAACTGCAGCCTCAAAAGTAAAACTCATTTGTTGCTGATAACGAACGCAAATCCAAAGTGTTGTTGTTCCCACCCCAGAGCAGCAGGTGGCAGCAGCACGATACAAAGGAACTGTACTGTACTGGGATTTCTGTTCGTTTTTGTTTTTATTTTCCAAAAGAAGAAGCTGTTTTTAACGTAAACTGTTGATTATAGAGTTTTTTGTTGCAGTTTGACCTTCAGCTGAACTTAATGTTGGGTTTCTATTGATTTTAGAGAAGCTATTCGCTGAGAGGTTGTCATAATTCATGCATGAAAGGGTTAAAACATATCCTTTGTTTCATTTTTTAGTGAAACTCTGGTAGAGTAGCTTTGAAACTGATAATTCAGCATATACTAAAAAATAAAGCCTTTTCTTACAGTATATTTGTGTGTATTTTATTTTGCAATATTTCTAATTACCACACTTAAAAGTGAACAGCCTATAATGCTATCATGACTCATCACTCAAACGCATCTTTTTCTCTCCGTTTTGGCCTTCCGTCCACACTGAGACAGCGTTTTCGGTCAAGGAAAGCGCAGCGTTTTGAAAACGCTCTCCAAAGCGTATACATTTGACGCCGTTTTCGCATAGCATTGTGGAAAGCGAACTGGAGCCTTTTTAAAAACAATGACACATTGTAGACTACGTCCACACATACACGGGTATTTCTGAAAACTGAGATTTTTCGTTTTTTTTTTAAATCCCATTCACACCTCAACACCAAAAACGAAGGAAAATGCTGCCAGGAGCATGCCAAAGCAACAGGTGGCGCTATATTCCTAACCGTGTAGAAATGTTGGCCAATCAGATGTCTAGACGCCTGGGCGGGAAAGAGTAAACAAAGATGGCGGCGCAAAGAAGCAGAACCAAGTACTATGTGTGGAGGGACCGTAACTGTCTGTGTATGTAAGCATTTAAACACTACAGAGAGTAAAATTAACAGTATTTTGTCTAAGTCCGCCATTGTAGAAATTAATTTCACCGAAACAATAACTTGGCGCACAGTGTGACGTCAAAAAAGGCGCACACCTTTGACCCTGCGTTTTCTCTGTTTTCCTTGTCCATAGTAAACGCAAAAACGGAGTTCTTGAAAATCTCCACCCAGGCAGGAATTTTTAAAACTCTCCGTTTTCAGTGGACGAAAGGTACAAACGCATAGATAAATCTACGTTTTCAAAAATACCCATACATGTGGACATAGCCTAGTCAAGTGATGCAATCATGTGATAAATTGTGACAGCCCCGTTAAAGATTAATATCAGTTTGTACATCCTCCAGATAGCTTTTCTTCAAATTCTTTAATTCTCAATCGCTTTTGTAACTTTGTACTTTTGTATTACTTGCAGCAACAACTCCACCTCATTGTTAGTCCATTTAAAAAACTAGTCGCTTTTCCTTTTCATTTTGCTGCATGTTTCAAAGAGCCGGAAAGTAAATAAACGGCAGACAGAAATGAGGCAGGTCGAGTCATCTTGCGTTTCACGCATGCGCAGTGCTGGAACAACTCTGTCAAAACGGTAGTTTGGACACGAGCATTTTCAGACAAAAACACCTTTTTCAAATTGATCCGGCCTAGTGTGACGTAAGATCACAGGCCGTTCCAATGACGTCACCAATCACCACACTTCAAAGCACAAAGCCTGCGTTGTCACAGTAACGCATTCTGCGATAGGAGGTCATATATAGGAGTGAACTTGACTCTCACACAGCCTTAACTGTCTGTCTGTCCTCATGTCTCCTGTCACCCTGCATGTTTCTAAGGTTAGTTTTCTCCATATTTATATTGTTCTTGTAGTTTTTGTCCTCTGGTTTTTGTCCTTGAGGTTTGAATATATGTGTGTGTGTGTGTGTGTGTGTGTGTGTTTGTGTGTGTAAATATATATATATATATATGTATATGTTTTTTGTCCACAGATGAGGTTTGAAGTGTCTGTGTGGTGCAGCTGGTCTGGTCTGTCTCTGTACAGTCGAGGCTGCACCCACCCATAAAACGGTGGAGGCTCACCAGGACATGCACACCTCACAAGTTCCCGGCTCTCTCGACTCGGTTGAAGACGGGTTTCTTGGAGAAGGGGAGGGCAGTGAGGCACAGTCCCCCGTCCCCACTTTCTTGCACTGAGGTCTGTTTGTTGCAAATATTTTTCACTTTGTTGAATTCTCCCAATTCTTTGAATCTTTGGGCTGAAGGAAGGACAATACTCGGTGTATCAATGCTCAATCAACAATCATTTATTTCCATACAATTCAACAATAAGAGCATTACAACGTCCGGACGGGAGAGATGCTACCAGAGGGTCAGGCACATGTCTCAGAATGGTGACGGGTTGCTCAGCTTTTTATACTCTCTAGTGGCCCCCAGCTAGTCGTAAAAGCCAAAACATCACATTTTTTCTCTGTTACAGCGCCTAAGTTATGACCTCGGCAGTTGTTTCTCTGCTTTCTGTAAGGTGGGGGTGTGGAATGTGGTCTGTCTATCTCCCCTGTCTTTAGACACAGAGTCTCCTGCTTACAACCTTCTCTTCATGATTCAACAATTAAGCATGTCAAGAAAACAGTGTAACACATTCCCAGCAGATCAAGGATACAGAGTGATGCACATTTATCTAATGAACTAATATGTGAATATGTTCTGTTAACTCAAAAGTATAATGAGAACTACACTACATACAGCTCACACACTCTATATTAAAGGGTATAATGTGATCTACAGCAGTATTCTAATTCAACTACTTTGATTACATATATAAAGTAACATATAATAACAAATGTTTATTGCAAATATCTTTGACCTGTTTTTATGTCTTATAATGTTTATATGTGTATTTATGTCTTGTATTGCTGGTAAGTAACTTTCTTGCACTGAGGTCTGTTTGTTGCAAATATCTTTGACTTGTTTTTATGTCTTATCATGTTTATATGTGTATTTATGTCTTGTAATGTTTATATGTGTACTTATGTCTTGTATTGCAGGTAAGTAACTTTCTTGCACTGAGTTTTTTTTGTTGCAAATATCTTTGATTTGTTTTTATGTCTTGTAATGTTTATATGTGTATTTATGTCTTGTATTGCTGGTAAGTAACTTTCTTGCACTGAGGTCTGTTTGTTGCAAATATCTTTGACTTGTTTTTATGTCTTGTAATGTTTATATGTGTATTTATGTCTTGTATTGCTGGTAAGTAACTTTCTTGCACTGAGGTCTGTTTGTTGCAAATATTTTGCACTTGTTTTTATGTCTTGTAATGTTTATATGTGTATTTATGTCTTGTATTGCTGGTAAGTAACTTTCTTGCACTGAGGTCTGTTTGTTGCAAATATCTTTGACTTGTTTTTATGTCTTGTAATGTTTATGTGTGTATTTATGTCTTGTATTGCTGGTAAGTAACTTTCTTGCACTGAGTTTTGTTTGTTGCAAATATCTTTGATTTGTTTTTATGTCTTGTAATGTTTATGTGTGTATTTATGTCTTGTATTGCTGGTAAGTAACTTTATTGCACTGAGGTCTGTTTGTTGCAAATATCTTTGACTTGTTTTTATGTCTTATCATGTTTATATGTGTATTTATGTCTTGTATTGCTGGTAAGTAACTTTATTGCACTGAGGTCTTTTTGTTGCAAATATCTTTGACTTGTTTTTATGTCTTATCATGTTTATATGTGTATTTATGTCTTGTATTGCTGGTAAGTAACTTTATTGCACTGAGTTTTGTTTGTTGCAAATATCTTTGACTTGTTTTTATGTCTTGTAATCTTTATGTGTGTATTTATGTCTTGTATTGCTGGTAAGTAACTTTCTTGCACTGAGCTTTTTTTGTTGCAAATATCTTTGATTTGTTTTTATGTCTTATCATGTTTATATGTGTATTTATGTCTTGTATTGCTGGTAAGTAACTTTATTGCACTGAGTTTTGTTTGTTGCAAATATCTTTGACTTGTTTTTATGTCTTGTAATCTTTATGTGTGTATTTATGTCTTGTATTGCTGGTAAGTAACTTTCTTGCGCTGAGTTTTGTTTGTTGCAAATATCTTTGATTTGTTTTTATGTCTTGTAATCTTTATGTGTGTATTTATGTCTTGTATTGCTGGTAAGTAACTTTCTTGCGCTGAGTTTTGTTTGTTGCAAATATCTTTGATTTGTTTTTATGTCTTGTAATCTTTATGTGTGTATTTATGTCTTGTATTGCTGGTAAGTAACTTTCTTGCACTGAGGTCTGTTTGTTGCAAATATCTTTGACTTGTTTTTATGTCTTATCATGTTTATATGTGTATTTATGTCTTGTATTGCTGGTAAGTAACTTTATTGCACTGAGGTCTGTTTGTTGCAAATATCTTTGACTTGTTTTTATGTCTTATCATGTTTATATGTGTATTTATGTCTTGTATTGCTGGTAAGTAACTTTATTGAACTGAGTTTTGTTTGTTGCAAATATCTTTGACTTGTTTTTATGTCTTATCATGTTTATATGTGTATTTATGTCTTGTATTGCTGGTAAGTAACTTTATTGCACTGAGGTCTGTTTGTTGCAAATATCTTTGACTTGTTTTTATGTCTTGTAATGTTTATATGTGTATTTATGTCTTGTATTGCTGGTAAGTAACTTTATTGAACTGAGTTTTGTTTGTTGCAAATATCTTTGACTTGTTTTTATGTCTTATCATGTTTATATGTGTATTTATGTCTTGTATTGCTGGTAAGTAACTTTATTGCACTGAGGTCTGTTTGTTGCAAATATCTTTGACTTGTTTTTATGTCTTGTAATGTTTATATGTGTATTTATGTCTTGTATTGCAGGTAAGTAACTTTCTTGCACTGAGTTTTTTTTGTTGCAAATATCTTTGACTTGTTTTTATGTCTTATCATGTTTATATGTGTATTTATGTCTTGTAATGTTTATATGTGTATTTATGTCTTGTATTGCTGGTAAGAAACTTTCTTGCACTGAGGTCTGTTTATTGCAAATATCTTTGACCTGTTTTTATGTCTTATAATGTTTATGTGTGTATTTATGTCTGGTATTGCTGTTAAATGTGTATTTATGTCTTGTATTGCTGCTAAGTAACTTTCTTGCACTGAGGTCTGTTTATTGCAAATATCTTTGACCTGTTTTTATGTCTTGTAATGTTTATGTGTGTATTTTTGTCTTCAATTGCTGTTAAGTAACTTTCTTGCACTGAGGTCTGTTTGTTGCAAATATCTTTGACTTGTTTTTATGTCTTCTAATGTTTATGTGTGTATTTATGTCTTGTAATGATTATGTGTGTATGTATGTGTTGCATTGCTGGTAAGTAACTTTCTTGCACTGAGGTCTGTTTGTTGCAAATATCTTTTACCTGTTTTTATGTCTTGTAATGTTTATGTGTGTATTTATGTCTTGTATTGCTGGTAAGTAACTTTCTTGCACTGAGGTCTGTTTATTGCAAATATCTTTGACCTGTTTTTATGTCTTGTAATGTTTATGTCTGTATTTATGTCTTGTATTGCTGGTAAGTAACTTTCTTGCACTGAGGTCTGTTTATTGCAAATATCTTTGACTTGTTTTTATGTCTTTTAATGTTTATGTGTGTATGTATGTCTGCAATTGCTCTTAAGTAAATTTCTTGCACTGAGGTCTGTTTATTGCAAATATCTTTGACCTGTTTTTATGTCTTGTAATGTTTATGTCTGTACTTATGTCTTGTATTGCTGGTAAGTAACTTTCTTGCACTGAGGTCTGTTTGTTGCAAATATCTTTGACTTGTTTTTATGTCTTATAATGTTTATGTGTGTATTTATGTCTTGTATTGCTGGTAAGTAACTTTATTGCACTGAGGTCTTTTTGTTGCAAATATCTTTGACTTGTTTTTATGTCTTATCATGTTTATATGTGTATTTATGTCTTGTATTGCTGGTAAGTAACTTTCTTGCACTGAGGTCTGTTTGTTGCAAATATCTTTGACTTGTTTTTATGTCTTGTAATGTTTATATGTGTATTTATGTCTTGTATTGCTGGTAAGTAAATTTCTTGCACTGAGTTTTTTTTGTTGCAAATATCTTTGATTTGTTTTTATGTCTTATCATGTTTATATGTGTATTTATGTCTTGTATTGCTGGTAAGTAACTTTCTTGCGCTGAGTTTTGTTTGTTGCAAATATCTTTGATTTGTTTTTTTGTCTTGTAATCTTTATATGTGTATTTATGTCTTGTATTGCTGGTAAGTAACTTTATTGCACTGAGGTCTGTTTGTTGCAAATATCTTTGACTTGTTTTTATGTCTTGTAATGTTTATATGTGTATTTATGTCTTGTATTGCTGTTAAGTAACTTTCTTGCACTGAGGTCTGTTTGTTGCAAATATCTTTGACTTGTTTTTATGTCTTGTAATGTTTATGTGTGTATTTATGTCTTGTATTGCTGGTAAGTAACGTTCTTGCACTGAGGTCTGTTTGTTGCAAATATCTTTGACTTGTTTTTATGTCTTGTAATGTTTATGTGTGTATTTATGTCTTGTATTGCTGGTAAGTAACTTTCTTGCACTGAGGTCTGTTTGTTGCAAATATCTTTGACTTGTTTTTATGTGTTATCATGTTTATATGTGTATTTATGTCTTATAATGTTTATATGTGTATTTATGTCTTGTATTGCTGGTAAGAAACTTTCTTGCACTGAGGTCTGTTTATTGCAAATATCTTTGACCTGTTTTTATGTCTTATAATGTTTATATGTGTATTTATGTCTTGTATTGCTGGTAAGTAACTTTATTGCACTGAGGTCTGTTTGTTGCAAATATCTTTGACTTGTTTTTATGTCTTATCATGTTTATATGTGTATTTATGTCTTGTATTGCTGGTAAGTAACTTTCTTGCACTGAGGTCTGTTTGTTGCAAATATCTTTGACTTGTTTTTATGTCTTGTAATGTTTATGTGTGTATTTATGTCTTGTATTGCTGGTAAGTAACTTTCTTGCACTGAGTTTTGTTTGTTGCAAATATCTTTGACTTGTTTTTATGTCTTATCATGTTTATATGTGTATTTATGTCTTGTATTGCTGGTAAGTAACGTTCTTGCACTGAGGTCTGTTTGTTGCAAATATCTTTGACCTGTTTTTATGTCTTATAATGTTTATATTTGTACTTATGTCTTGTATTGCTGGTAAGTAACTTTCTTGCACTGAGGTCTGTTTGTTGCAAATATCTTTGACCTGTTTTTATGTCTTATAATGTTTATATTTGTACTTATGTGTTGCATTGCTGGTAAGTAACTTTCTTGCACTGAGGTCTGTTTGTTGCAAATATCTTTGACTTGTTTTTATGTCTTCTAATGTTTATGTGTGTATTTATGTCTTGTATTGCTGGTAAGTAACTTTCTTGCACTGAGGTCTGTTTATTGCAAATATCTTTGACCTGTTTTTATGTCTTATAATGTTTATATTTGTACTTATGTCTTGTATTGCTGGTAAGTAACTTTCTTGCACTGAGGTCTGTTTGTTGCAAATATCTTTGACTTGTTTTTATGTCTTATCATGTTTATGTGTGTATTTATGTCTTGTATTGCTGGTAAGTCACTTTCTTGCACTGAGGTCTGTTTGTTGCAAATATCTTTGACTTGTTTTTATGTCTTATCATGTTTATATGTGTATTTATGTCTTGTATTGCTGGTAAGTAACTTTCTTGCACTGAGGTCTGTTTGTTGCAAATATCTTTGACTTGTTTTTATGTCTTGTAATGTTTATGTGTGTATTTATGTCTTGTAATGTTTATATGTGTATTTATGTCTTGTATTGCTGCTAAGTAACTTTCTTGCACTGAGGTCTGTTTATTGCAAATATCTTTGACCTGTTTTTATGTCTTGTAATGTTTACGTGTGTATTTTTGTCTTCAGTTGCTGTTAAGTAACTTTCTTGCACTGAGGTCTGTTTATTGCAAATATCTTTGACCTGTTTTTATGTCTTATAATGTTTATATTTGTACTTATGTGTTGCATTGCTGGTAAGTAACTTTCTTGCACTGAGGTCTGTTTGTTGCAAATATCTTTGACTTGTTTTTATGTCTTATCATGTTTATATGTGTATTTATGTCTTGTATTGGTGGTAAGTAACTTTATTGCACTGAGGTCTGTTTGTTGCAAATATCTTTGACTTGTTTTTATGTCTTGTAATCTTTATGTGTGTATTTATGTCTTGTATTGCTGGTAAGTAACTTTATTGCACTGAGGTCTGTTTGTTGCAAATATCTTTGACTTGTTTTTATGTCTTGTAATGTTTATATGTGTATTTATGTCTTGTATTGCTGGTAAGTAACTTTCTTGCACTGAGTTTTTTTTGTTGCAAATATCTTTGATTTGTTTTTATGTCTTATCATGTTTATATGTGTATTTATGTCTTGTATTGCTGGTAAGTAACTTTATTGCACTGAGTTTTGTTTGTTGCAAATATCTTTGACTTGTTTTTATGTCTTGTAATCTTTATGTGTGTATTTATGTCTTGTATTGCTGGTAAGTAACTTTCTTGCACTGAGTTTTGTTTGTTGCAAATATCTTTGACTTGTTTTTATGTCTTATCATGTTTATATGTGTATTTATGTCTTGTATTGCTGGTAAGTAACTTTCTTGCACTGAGTTTTTTTTGTTGGAAATATCTTTGATTTGTTTTTATGTCTTATCATGTTTATATGTGTATTTATGTCTTGTAATGTTTATATGTGTATTTATGTCTTGTATTGCAGGTAAGTAACTTTCTTGCACTGAGCTCTATTTGTTGCAAATATCTTTGACCTGTTTTTATGTCTTATAATGTTTATGTGTGTATTTATGTCTGGTATTGCTGTTAAATGTGTATTTATGTCTTGTATTGCTGCTAAGTAACTTTCTTGCACTGAGGTCTGTTTGTTGCAAATATCTTTGACTTCTTTTTATGTCTTGTAATGTTTATGTGTGTATTTATGTCTTGTAATGATTATGTCTGTATGTATGTCTTGCATTGCTGGTAAGTAACTTTCTTGCACTGAGGTCTGTTTATTGCAAATATCTTTGACCTGTTTTTATGTCTTGTAATGTTTATGTGTGTATTTATGTCTTGTATTGCTGGTAAGTAACTTTCTTGCACTGAGGTCTGTTTATTGCAAATATCTTTGACCTGTTTTTATGTCTTGTAATGTTTATATGTGTATTTATGTCTTGTATTGCTGGTAAGTAACTTTCTTGCACTGAGGTCTGTTTGTTGCAAATATCTTTGACTTGTTTTTATGTCTTGTAATGTTTATGTGTGTATTTATGTCTTGTATTGCTGGTAAGAAACTTTCTTGCACTGAGCTCTATTTGTTGCAAATATCTGTGACTTGTTTTTATGTCTTGTAATGTTTATGTGTGTATTTATGTCTTGTATTGCTGGTAAGAAACTTTCTTGCACTGAGCTCTATTTGTTGCAAATATCTTTGACCTGTTTTTATGTCTTATAATTTTTATGTGTGTATTTATGTCTGGTATTGCTGTTAAATGTGTATTTATGTCTTGTATTGCTGCTAAGTAACTTTCTTGCACTGAGGTCTGTTTATTGCGAACATCTTTGAGTTGTTTTTATGTCTTTTAATGTTTATGTGTGTATGTATGTCTTCAATTGCTGTTAAGTAACTTTCTTGCACTGAGGTCTGTTTGTTGCAAATATCTTTGACCTATTTTTATGTCTTATAATGTTTATATTTGTACTTATGTGTTGCATTGCTGGTAAGTAACTTTCTTGCACTGAGGTCTGTTTGTTGCAAATATCTTTGACTTGTTTTTATGTCTTCTAATGTTTATGTGTGTATTTATGTCTTGTAATGATTATGTGTGTATGTATGTCTTGCATTGCTGGTAAGTAACTTTCTTGCACTTAGGTCTGTTTATTGCAAATATCTTTGACCTGTTTTTATGTCTTGTAATGTTTATGTGTGTATTTATGTCTTGTATTGCTGGTAAGTAACTTTCTTGCACTGAGGTCTGTTTATTGCAAATATCTTTGACCTGTTTTTATGTCTTGTAATGTTTATGTGTGTATTTATGTCTTGTATTGCTGGTAAGTAACTTTATTGCACTGAGGTCTTTTTGTTGCAAATATCTTTGACTTGTTTTTATGTCTTATCATGTTTATATGTGTATTTATGTCTTGTATTGCTGGTAAGTAACTTTCTTGCACTGAGGTCTGTTTGTTGCAAATATCTTTGACTTGTTTTTATGTCTTGTAATGTTTATGTGTGTATTTATGTTTTGTATTGTTGGTAAGTAACTTTCTTGCACTGAGGTCTGTTTATTGCAAATATCTTTGACCTGTTTTTATGTCTTGTAATGTTTATGTGTGTATTTATGTCTTGTATTGCTGGTAAGTAACTTTCTTGCACTGAGGTCTGTTTATTGCAAATATCTTTGACTTGTTTTTATGTCTTTTAATGTTTATATGTGTATTTATGTCTTGTATTGCTGGTAAGTAACTTTCTTGCACTGAGGTCTGTTTGTTGCAAATATCTTTGACTTGTTTTTATGTCTTATCATGTTTATATGTGTATTTATGTCTTGTATTGCTGGTAAGTAACTTTCTTGCACTGAGGTCTGTTTATTGCAAATATCTTTGACTTGTTTTTATGTCTTTTAATGTTTATATGTGTATTTATGTCTTGTATTGCTGGTAAGTAACTTTCTTGCACTGAGGTCTGTTTGTTGCAAATATCTTTGACTTGTTTTTATGTCTTGTAATGTTTATATGTGTATTTATGTCTTGTATTGCTGGTAAGTAACTTTCTTGCACTGAGTTTTTTTTGTTGCAAATATCTTTGATTTGTTTTTATGTCTTATCATGTTTATATGTGTATTTATGTCTTGTATTGCTGGTAAGTAACTTTATTGCACTGAGGTCTGTTTGTTGCAAATATCTTTGACTTGTTTTTATGTCTTATCATGTTTATATGTGTATTTATGTCTTGTATTGCTGGTAAGTAACTTTCTTGCACTGAGGTCTGTTTGTTGCAAATATCTTTGACTTGTTTTTATGTCTTATAATGTTTATGTGTGTATTTATGTCTTGTATTGCTGGTAAGTAACTTTCTTGCACTGAGGTCTGTTTGTTGCAAATATCTTTGACTTGTTTTTATGTCTTGTAATGTTTATATGTGTATTTATGTCTTGTATTGCTGGTAAGTAACGTTCTTGCACTGAGGTCTGTTTGTTGCAAATATCTTTGACTTGTTTTTATGTCTTATCATGTTTATATGTGTATTTATGTCTTGTATTGCTGGTAAGTAACTTTCTTGCACTGAGGTCTGTTTATTGCAAATATCTTTGACCTGTTTTTATGTCTTGTAATCTTTATGTGTGTATTTATGTCTTGTATTGCTGGTAAGTAACTTTCTTGCACTGAGGTCTGTTTATTGCAAATATCTTTGACTTGTTTTTATGTCTTTTAATGTTTATGTGTGTATGTATGTCTTCAATTGCTCTTAAGTAAATTTCTTGCACTGAGGTCTGTTTATTGCAAATATCTTTGACTTGTTTTTATGTCTTGTAATGTTTATATGTGTATTTATGTTTTGTATTGCTGGTAAGTAACTTTCTTGCACTGAGGTCTGTTTGTTTCAAATATCTTTGACTTGTTTTTATGTCTTATAATGTTTATGTCTGTATGTATGTCTTCAATTGCTGTTAAGTAACTTTCTTGCACTGAGGTCTGTTTGATGCAAATATCTTTGACTTGTTTTTATGTCTTATAATGTTTATGTGTGTATTTATGTCTTGTATTGCTGGTAAGTAAATTTCTTGCACTGAGTTTTTTTTGTTGCAAATATCTTTGATTTGTTTTTATGTCTTATCATGTTTATGTGTGTATTTATGTCTTGTATTGCTGGTAAGTAACTTTATTGCACTGAGGTCTGTTTGTTGCAAATATCTTTGACTTGTTTTTATGTCTTGTAATCTTTATGTGTGTATTTATGTCTTGTATTGCTGGTAAGTAACTTTCTTGCACTGAGGTCTGTTTATTGCAAATATCTTTGACTTGTTTTTATGTCTTTTAATGTTTATGTGTGTATGTATGTCTTCAGTTGCTCTTAAGTAACTTTCTTGTGCTGAGTTTTGTTTGTTGCAAATATCTTTGATTTGTTTTTATGTCTTGTAATCTTTCTGTGTGTATTTATGTCTTGTATTGCTGGTAAGTAACTTTATTGCACTGAGGTCTGTTTGTTGCAAATATCTTTGACTTGTTTTTATGTCTTATAATGTTTATATTTGTACTTATGTCTTGTATTGCTGGTAAGTAACTTTCTTGCACTGAGGTCTGTTTGTTGCAAATATCTTTGACCTGTTTTTATGTCTTATAATGTTTATATTTGTACTTATGTCTTGTATTGCTGGTAAGTAACTTTATTGCACTGAGGTCTGTTTGTTTCAAATATCTTTGACTTGTTTTTATGTCTTATAATGTTTATATTTGTACTTATGTCTTGTATTGCTGGTAAGTAAATTTCTTGCACTGAGGTCTGTTTGTTGCAAATATCTTTGACCAGGGGCCCGTTCTTCGTACCTCGCTAAGTAGGTTAGCCGGATTAGATTGTTGACGATTTCGCGTGATCCTGGATCAGTCGGTTCCCCGAAGCTCATCCGGGACTTGCTGTCATAGCAACAGAGCCGTAAGCGTAAACCTGCTCGGGAGCAGGTTTACTTTATGTAAACAGGATTAGATCGCGGCCACGCAGGTATGTCCGCTTCATTTATACGAAAGCAACAGCGATATTTTTCCACTGTTTCACCATAAATAAATATTATCAATGTAACTAAAGATAATGCAGCACTTGATCCTTTTATTGATTTCACACAGATACATACAGGTCATTTCCTAAAAAAGGGAAATGTACTATTAACATTCTATTACATGTATGTGATTATTACAGATGTAATTCATATTTCAGAGTAGTAATTGTAAATTACTTCGTGTAATCAAGATGAGAGACCACGGCTATAAAAGCGAAGGTGGATTTGGGAAGCCTGTCGCAGCCATGTCCTGTCCGTATACGCGACCAACCCATTGCGGAAGGTGCAAGATTGATAAGGAGAGTCCTCAGAATTCAGCGTATATTGCGGGATAGACAGGATCCTTTAGCTCAGCGCGACAGTGTGCTCATAGAGAGATATCGATATTCCCGTGAGGGTATTATTTACTTAACCAACTTGTTGACGAGGGGGTGCAGGACCACCACCTGTCTTTTTTTCCTCTGCCCTTTTCTTGGTTGCTGTTATGAACAAACTAACAGAGTATTACAGGCCAGTATTACCTTGCCAAGAGACGCAAAGCAATCTAAGAGATAAATATTACCATTCTGTAGAATACTCCTGTATTCCACTTTTACTTGTTCCCATGTTCTTGTGGGTCCTGTTGTGGCTCTAATGTGAAAGGGGATATAATATAACATATTATAATATAATATAATGCCATATGATATTGGACAATATAGTGTCATATGATAGATCTACCCTACCGCCTACTGGTGTTGGCCAGAGGGGCCGATGGCGCGATATGGCAGCCTGGCTACAACCGTAGCTGCCTCCACCAGTGTGTGAATGTGGGAGTGAATGAATAGTGGTATCGTAAAGCGCTTTGGGTGCCTTGGAAAGCGCTATATAAATCCAATCCATTATTATTATTATTATTAAATTACCTACGAGTTTGATTTGTCAGCAACTTTCTGCCAGCCCTCTCTCCTTGCTTTTGCAGCCTTTGCAGTGTTCTCTTGCGTTTTAATTAAACTCTGAAACTCCTGTAATCCCTCACTCATGAGTTCTTGCTCTGCTGCCGGAAAATACCGAGCACGCCCCTTCGACATTTTCGCCGACCAATCAGCGGGTTGCCGATCAATGTTTCTACTATCGATGCGTAGCCCCTTTTACGACACCCAGTGATGTCACATTCCTGCGTCCAGCTGTAGTAATCGTCAACAGCAGGTGTTTTCGGGGAACCGGATTAGCGAGCTCACGGTTAGCGCGATGATTTGATCTTGGATGTAGTAAGCGACGTACGAAGAACGGGCCCCTGTTTTTATGTCTTATAATGTTTATATTTGTACTTATGTCTTCAATTGCTGTTAAGTAACTTTCTTGCACTGAGGTCTGTTTGTTGCAAATATCTTTGACTTGTTTTTATGTCTTATCATGTTTATATGTGTATTTATGTCTTGTATTGCTGGTAAGTAACTTTATTGCACTGAGTTTTGTTTGTTGCAAATATCTTTGACTTGTTTTTATGTCTTGTAATCTTTATGTGTGTATTTATGTCTTGTATTGCTGGTAAGTAACTTTATTGCACTGAGGTCTGTTTGTTGCAAATATCTTTGACTTGTTTTTATGTCTTGTAATGTTTATATGTGTATTTATGTCTTGTATTGCTGGTAAGTAACTTTCTTGCGCTGAGTTTTGTTTGTTGCAAATATCTTTGACTTGTTTTTATGTCTTATCATGTTTATATGTGTATTTATGTCTTGTAATGTTTATATGTGCATTTATGTCTTGTATTGCAGGTAAGTAACTTTCTTGCACTGAGTTTTTTTTGTTGCAAATATCTTTGATTTGTTCTTATGTCTTGTAATGTTTATATGTGTATTTATGTCTTGTAATGTTTATATGTGTATTTATGTCTTGTATTGCTGGTAAGAAACTTTCTTGCACTGAGCTCTATTTGTTGCAAATATCTTTGACTTGTTTTTATGTCTTGTAATGTTTATGTGTGTATTTATGTCTTGTATTGCTGGTAAGAAACTTTCTTGCACTGAGCTCTATTTGTTGCAAATATCTTTTACCTGTTTTTATATCTTATAATGTTTATGTGTGTATTTATGTCTGGTATTGCTGTTAAATGTGTATTTATGTCTTGTATTGCTGCTAAGTAACTTTCTTGCACTGAGGTCTGTTTGTTGCAAATATCTTTAACCTGTTTTTATGTCTTATAATGTTTATATTTGTACTTATGTGTTGCATTGCTGGTAAGTAACTTTCTTGCACTGAGTTCTCTTTGTTGCAAATATCTTTGACTTGTTTTTATGTCTTCTAATGTTTATGTGTGTATTTATGTCTTGTAATGATTATGTGTGTATGTATGTCTTGCATTGCTGGTAAGTAACTTTCTTGCACTGAGGTCTGTTTATTGCAAATATCTTTGACCTGTTTTTATGTCTTATAATGTTTATGTGTGTATTTATGTCTTCAATTGCTCTTAAGTAAATTTCTTGCACTGAGGTCTGTTTATTGCAAATATCTTTGACCTGTTTTTATGTCTTATAATGTTTATATTTGTACTTATGTCTTGTATTGCTGGTAAGTAACTTTCTTGCACTGAGGTCTGTTTGTTGCAAATATCTTTGACTTGTTTTTATGTCTTATAATGTTTATATGTGTATTTATGTCTTGTATTGCTGTTAAGTAACTTTCTTGCACTGAGGTCTGTTTGTTGCAAATATCTTTGACTTGTTTTTATGTCTTATCATGTTTATATGTGTATTTATGTCTTGTATTGCTGGTAAGTAACTTTCTTGCACTGAGGTCTGTTTATTGCAAATATCTTTGACTTGTTTTTATGTCTTATAATGTTTATGTGTGTATTTATGTCTTGTATTGCTGCTAAGTAACTTTCTTGCACTGAGGTCTGTTTGTTGCAAATATCTTTAACCTGTTTTTATGTCTTATAATGTTTATATTTGTACTTATGTGTTGCATTGCTGGTAAGTAACTTTCTTGCACTGAGTTCTCTTTGTTGCAAATATCTTTGACTTGTTTTTATGTCTTCTAATGTTTATGTGTGTATTTATGTCTTGTAATGATTATGTGTGTATGTATGTCTTGCATTGCTGGTAAGTAACTTTCTTGCACTGAGGTCTGTTTATTGCAAATATCTTTGACCTGTTTTTATGTCTTATAATGTTTATATTTGTACTTATGTCTTGTATTGCTGGTAAGTAACTTTCTTGCACTGAGGTCTGTTTGTTGCAAATATCTTTGACTTGTTTTTATGTCTTATAATGTTTATATGTGTATTTATGTCTTGTATTGCTGTTAAGTAACTTTCTTGCACTGAGGTCTGTTTGTTGCAAATATCTTTGACTTGTTTTTATGTCTTATCATGTTTATATGTGTATTTATGTCTTGTATTGCTGGTAAGTAACTTTCTTGCACTGAGGTCTGTTTATTGCAAATATCTTTGACTTGTTTTTATGTCTTATAATGTTTATGTGTGTATTTATGTCTTGTATTGCTGCTAAGTAACTTTCTTGCACTGAGGTCTGTTTGTTGCAAATATCTTTAACCTGTTTTTATGTCTTATAATGTTTATATTTGTACTTATGTGTTGCATTGCTGGTAAGTAACTTTCTTGCACTGAGTTCTCTTTGTTGCAAATATCTTTGACTTGTTTTTATGTCTTCTAATGTTTATGTGTGTATTTATGTCTTGTAATGATTATGTGTGTATGTATGTCTTGCATTGCTGGTAAGTAACTTTCTTGCACTGAGGTCTGTTTATTGCAAATATCTTTGACCTGTTTTTATGTCTTGTAATGTTTATGTGTGTATTTATGTCTTCAATTGCTCTTAAGTAAATTTCTTGCACTGAGGTCTGTTTATTGCAAATATCTTTGACCTGTTTTTATGTCTTATCATGTTTATATGTGTATTTATGTCTTGTATTGCTGGTAAGTAACTTTCTTGCACTGAGGTCTGTTTATTGCAAATATCTTTGACTTGTTTTTATGTCTTATAATGTTTATGTGTGTATTTATGTCTTGTATTGCTGGTAAGTAACTCTCTTGCACTGAGGTCTGTTTGTTGCAAATATCTTTGACTTGTTTTTATGTCTTGTAATGTTTATGTGTGTATTTATGTCTTGTATTGCTGGTAAGTAACTTTCTTGCACTGAGGTCTGTTTGTTGCAAATATCTTTGACCTGTTTTTATGTCTTATAATGTTTATATTTGTACTTATGTCTTGTATTGCTGGTAAGTAACTTTCTTGCACTTAGGTCTGTTTATTGGAAATATCTTTGACCTGTTTTTATGTCTTATAATGTTTATATTTGTACTTATGTGTTGCATTGCTGGTAAGTAACTTTCTTGCACTGAGGTCTGTTTGTTGCAAATATCTTTGACCTGTTTTTATGTCTTATAATGTTTATATTTGTACTTATGTCTTGTATTGCTGGTAAGTAACTTTCTTGCACTGAGGTCTGTTTGTTGCAAATATCTTTGACTTGTTTTTATGTCTTCTAATGTTTATATTTGTACTTATGTCTTGTATTGCTGGTAAGTAACTTTCTTGCACTTAGGTCTGTTTGTTGCAAATATCTTTGACCTGTTTTTATGTCTTATAATGTTTATATTTGTACTTATGTCTTGTATTGCTGGTAAGTAACTTTCTTGCACTTAGGTCTGTTTATTGGAAATATCTTTGACCTGTTTTTATGTCTTGTAATGTTTATATGTGTATTTATGTCTTGTATTGCTGGTAAGTAACTTTCTTGCACTGAGGTCTGTTTGTTGCAAATATCTTTGACCTGTTTTTATGTCTTATAATGTTTATATTTGTACTTATGTCTTGTATTGCTGGTAAGTAACTTTCTTGCACTGAGGTCTGTTTGTTGCAAATATATTTGACCTGTTTTTATGTCTTATAATGTTTATATTTGTACTTATGTCTTGTATTGCTGGTAAGTAACTTTCTTGCACTTAGGTCTGTTTGTTGCAAATATCTTTGACCTGTTTTTATGTCTTATAATGTTTATATTTGTACTTATGTCTTGTATTGCTGGTAAGTAACTTTCTTGCACTGAGGTCTGTTTGTTGCAAATATCTTTGACTTGTTTTTATGTCTTATAATGTTTATGTGTGTATGTATGTCTGCAATTGCTGGTAAGTAACTTTCTTGCACTGAGGTCTGTTTGTTGCAAATATCTTTGACTTGCTTTTATGTTTTATAATGTTTATATTTGTATGTATGTCTGCAATTGCTGGTAAGTAACTTTCTTGCACTGAGGTCTGTTTGTTGCAAATATCTTTGACTTGTTTTTATGTCTTCTAATGTATATGTGTGTATTTATGTCTTGTATTGCTGGTAAGTAACTTTCTTGCACTGAGGTCTGTTTATTGCAAATATCTTTGACTTGTTTTTATGTCTTTTAATGTTTATGTGTGTATGTATGTCTTCAATTGCTGTTAAGTAACTTTCTTGCACTGAGGTCTGTTTATTGCAAATATCTTTGACTTGTTTTTATGTCTTTTAATGTTTATGTGTGTATGTATGTCTTCAATTGCTGTTAAGTAACTTTCTTGCACTGAGGTCTGTTTGTTGCAAATATCTTTGACCTGTTTTTATGTCTTGTAATTTTTTATCTGTGTATTTATGTCTTGTATTGCTGGTAAGTAACTTTCTTGCACTGAGGTCTGTTTGTTGCAAATATCTTTGACCTGTTTTTATGTCTTATAATGTTTATATTTGTACTTATGTCTTGTATTGCTGGTAAGTAACTTTCTTGCACTGAGGTCTGTTTATTGCAAATATCTTTGACTTGTTTTTATGTCTTATAATGTTTATGTCTGTATGTATGTCTTCAATTGCTGTTAAGTAACTTTCTTGCACTGAGGTCTGTTTGTTGCAAATATCTTTGACCTGTTTTTATGTCTTATAATGTTTATGTCTGTATGTATGTCTTGTATTGCTGGTAAGTAACTTTCTTGCACTGAGGTCTGTTTATTGCAAATATCTTTGACCTGTTTTTATGTCTTATAATGTTTATATTTGTATTTATGTCTTGTATTGCTGGTAAGTAACTTTCTTGCACTGAGGTCTGTTTGTTGCAAATATCTTTGACCTGTTTTTATGTCTTATAATGTTTATATTTGTACTTATGTCTTGTATTGCTGGTAAGTAACTTTCTTGCACTTAGGTCTGTTTATTGCAAATATCTTTGACTTGTTTTTATGTCTTATAATGTTTATGTGTGTATTTATGTCTGGTATTGCTGTTAAATGTGTATTTATGTCTTGTATTGCTGTTAAGTAACTTTCTTGCACTGAGGTCTGTTTATTGCAAATATCTTTGACCTGTTTTTATGTCTTATAATGTTTATGTGTGTATGTATGTCTTCAATTGCTCTTAAGTAACTTTCTTGCACTGAGGTCTGTTTGTTGCAAATATCTTTGACTTGTTTTTATGTCTTATAATGTTTATGTCTGTATGTATGTCTTCAATTGCTGTTAAGTAACTTTCTTGCACTGAGGTCTGTTTATTGGAAATATCTTTGACTTGTTTTTATGTCTTATAATGTTTATGTGTGTATGTATGTCTTCAATTGCTCTTAAGTAACTTTCTTGCACTGAGGTCTGTTTGTTGCAAATATCTTTGACTTGTTTTTATGTCTTATAATGTTTATGTCTGTATGTATGTCTTGTATTGCTGGTAAGTAACTTTCTTGCACTGAGGTCTGTTTATTGCAAATATCTTTGACTTGTTTTTATGTCTTATAATGTTTATGTCTGTATTTATGTCTGGTATTGCTGTTAAATGTGTATTTATGTCTTCAATTGCTGTTAAGTAACTTTCTTGCACTGAGGTCTGTTTGTTGCAAATATCTTTGACCTGTTTTTATGTCTTATAATGTTTATATTTGTACTTATGTCTTGTATTGCTGGTAAGTAACTTTCTTGCACTTAGGTCTGTTTATTGGAAATATCTTTGACCTGTTTTTATGTCTTATAATGTTTATATTTGTACTTATGTCTTGTATTGCTGGTAAGTAACTTTCTTGCACTGAGGTCTGTTTATTGCAAATATCTTTGACCTGTTTTTTTGTCTTATAATGTTTATATTTGTACTTATGTCTTGTATTGCTGGTAAGTAACTTTCTTGCACTGAGGTCTGTTTGTTGCAAATATCTTTGACCTGTTTTTATGTCTTATAATGTTTATGTGTGTATTTATGTCTTGTATTGCTGGTAAGTAACTTTCTTGCACTGAGGTCTGTTTATTGCAAATATCTTTGACTTGTTTTTATGTCTTGTAATGTTTATCTGTGTATTTATGTCTTGTATTGCTGGTAAGTAACTTTCTTGCACTGAGGTCTGTTTGTTGCAAATATCTTTGACTTGTTTTTATGTCTTATAATGTTTATGTCTGTATGTATGTCTTCAATTGCTGGTAAGTAACTTTCTTGCACTGAGGTCTGTTTGTTGCAAATATCTTTGACCTGTTTTTATGTCTTGTAATGTTTATCTGTGTATTTATGTCTTGTATTGCTGGTAAGTAACTTTCTTGCACTGAGGTCTGTTTGTTGCAAATATCTTTGACTTGTTTTTATGTCTTATAATGTTTATGTCTGTATGTATGTCTTCAATTGCTGGTAAGTAACTTTCTTGCACTGAGGTCTGTTTGTTGCAAATATCTTTGACTTGTTTTTATGTCTTATAATGTTTATGTCTGTATGTATGTCTTCAATTGCTCTTAAGTAACTTTCTTGCACTGAGGTCTGTTTGTTGCAAATATCTTTGACCTGTTTTTATGTCTTATAATGTTTATATTTGTACTTATGTCTTGTATTGCTGGTAAGTAACTTTCTTGCACTGAGGTCTGTTTGTTGCAAATATCTTTGACCTGTTTTTATGTCTTATAATGTTTATATTTGTACTTATGTCTTGTATTGCTGGTAAGTAACTTTCTTGCACTGAGGTCTGTTTATTGCAAATATCTTTGACTTGTTTTTATGTCTTATAATGTTTATGTCTGTATGTATGTCTTCAATTGCTGTTAAGTAACTTTCTTGCACTGAGGTCTGTTTGTTGCAAATATCTTTGACTTGTTTTTATGTCTTATAATGTTTATGTCTGTATGTATGTCTTCAATTGCTGTTAAGTAACTTTCTTGCACTGAGGTCTGTTTATTGCAAATATCTTTGACTTGTTTTTATGTCTTATAATGTATTTATGTCTTGTATTGCTGGTAAGTAACTTTTTTGCACTGAGGTCTGTTTGTTGCAAATATCTTTGACCTGTTTTTATGTCTTGTAATTTTTTATCTGTGTATTTATGTCTTGTATTGCTGGTAAGTAACTTTCTTGCACTTAGGTCTGTTTATTGCAAATATCTTTGACTTGTTTTTATGTCTTATAATGTTTATGTCTGTATTTATGTCTGGTATTGCTGTTAAATGTGTATTTATGTCTTGTATTGCTGGTAAGTAACTTTCTTGCACTGAGGTCTGTTTATTGCAAATATCTTTGACTTGTTTTTATGTCTTATAATGTATTTATGTCTTGTATTGCTGGTAAGTAACTTTTTTGCACTGAGGTCTGTTTGTTGCAAATATCTTTGACCTGTTTTTATGTCTTGTAATTTTTTATCTGTGTATTTATGTCTTGTATTGCTGGTAAGTAACTTTCTTGCACTTAGGTCTCTTTATTGCAAATATCTTTGACTTGTTTTTATGTCTTATAATGTTTATGTCTGTATTTATGTCTGGTATTGCTGTTAAATGTGTATTTATGTCTTGTATTGCTGTTAAGTAACTTTCTTGCACTGAGGTCTGTTTATTGCAAATATCTTTGACTTGTTTTTATGTCTTGTAATGTTTATGTGTGTATGTATGTCTTCAATTGCTCTTAAGTAACTTTCTTGCACTGAGGTGTGTTTGTTGCAAATATCTTTGACTTGTTTTTATGTCTTATAATGTTTATGTCTGTATGTATGTCTTCAATTGCTGTTAAGTAACTTTCTTGCACTGAGGTCTGTTTATTGGAAATATCTTTGACCTGTTTTTATGTCTTGTAATGTTTATGTGTGTATGTATGTCTTCAATTGCTCTTAAGTAACTTTCTTGCACTGAGGTCTGTTTGTTGCAAATATCTTTGACCTGTTTTTATGTCTTGTAATTTTTTATCTGTGTATTTATGTCTTGTATTGCTGGTAAGTAACTTTCTTGCACTGAGGTCTGTTTGTTGCAAATATCTTTGACCTGTTTTTATGTCTTATAATGTTTATGTCTGTATTTATGTCTGGTATTGCTGTTAAATGTGTATTTATGTCTTGTATTGCTGTTAAGTAACTTTCTTGCACTGAGGTCTGTTTATTGCAAATATCTTTGACTTGTTTTTATGTCTTATAATGTTTATGTCTGTATTTATGTCTGGTATTGCTGTTAAATGTGTATTTATGTCTTCAATTGCTGTTAAGTAACTTTCTTGCACTGAGGTCTGTTTGTTGCAAATATCTTTGACCTGTTTTTATGTCTTATAATGTTTATATTTGTACTTATGTCTTGTATTGCTGGTAAGTAACTTTCTTGCACTTAGGTCTGTTTATTGGAAATATCTTTGACCTGTTTTTATGTCTTATAATGTTTATATTTGTACTTATGTCTTGTATTGCTGGTAAGTAACTTTCTTGCACTGAGGTCTGTTTATTGCAAATATCTTTGACCTGTTTTTTTGTCTTATAATGTTTATATTTGTACTTATGTCTTGTATTGCTGGTAAGTAACTTTCTTGCACTGAGGTCTGTTTGTTGCAAATATCTTTGACCTGTTTTTATGTCTTATAATGTTTATGTGTGTATTTATGTCTTGTATTGCTGGTAAGTAACTTTCTTGCACTGAGGTCTGTTTGTTGCAAATATCTTTGACCTGTTTTTATGTCTTGTAATGTTTATCTGTGTATTTATGTCTTGTATTGCTGGTAAGTAACTTTCTTGCACTGAGGTCTGTTTGTTGCAAATATCTTTGACTTGTTTTTATGTCTTATAATGTTTATGTCTGTATGTATGTCTTCAATTGCTGGTAAGTAACTTTCTTGCACTGAGGTCTGTTTGTTGCAAATATCTTTGACTTGTTTTTATGTCTTATAATGTTTATGTCTGTATGTATGTCTTCAATTGCTCTTAAGTAACTTTCTTGCACTGAGGTCTGTTTGTTGCAAATATCTTTGACCTGTTTTTATGTCTTATAATGTTTATATTTGTACTTATGTCTTGTATTGCTGGTAAGTAACTTTCTTGCACTTAGGTCTGTTTATTGGAAATATCTTTGACCTGTTTTTATGTCTTATAATGTTTATATTTGTACTTATGTCTTGTATTGCTGGTAAGTAACTTTCTTGCACTGAGGTCTGTTTGTTGCAAATATCTTTGACTTGTTTTTATGTCTTATAATGTTTATGTGTGTATTTATGTCTTGTATTGCTGGTAAGTAACTTTCTTGCACTGAGGTCTGTTTGTTGCAAATATCTTTGACCTGTTTTTATGTCTTATAATGTTTATATTTGTACTTATGTCTTGTATTGCTGGTAAGTAACTTTCTTGCACTGAGGTCTGTTTGTTGCAAATATCTTTGACTTGTTTTTATGTCTTATCATGTTTATATGTGTATTTATGTCTTGTATTGCTGGTAAGTAACTTTCTTGCACTGAGGTCTGTTTGTTGCAAATATCTTTGACCTGTTTTTATGTCTTGTAATTTTTTATCTGTGTATTTATGTCTTGTATTGCTGGTAAGTAACTTTCTTGCACTGAGGTCTGTTTATTGCAAATATCTTTGACTTGTTTTTATGTCTTATAATGTTTATGTCTGTATTTATGTCTGGTATTGCTGTTAAATGTGTATTTATGTCTTGTATTGCTGTTAAGTAACTTTCTTGCACTGAGGTCTGTTTATTGCAAATATCTTTGACTTGTTTTTATGTCTTATAATGTTTATATGTGTATTTATGTCTTGTATTGCTGGTAAGTAACTTTCTTGCACTGAGGTCTGTTTATTGCAAATATCTTTGACTTGTTTTTATGTCTTATAATGTTTATGTCTGTATTTATGTCTGGTATTGCTGTTAAATGTGTATTTATGTCTTGTATTGCTGTTAAGTAACTTTCTTGCACTGAGGTCTGTTTATTGCAAATATCTTTGACTTGTTTTTATGTCTTGTAATGTTTATGTGTGTATTTATGTCTTGTATTGCTGGTAAGTAACTTTCTTGCACTGAGGTCTGTTTGTTGCAAATATCTTTGACTTGTTTTTATGTCTTGTAATGTTTATGTGTGTATTTATGTCTTGTATTGCTGGTAAGTAACTTTCTTGCACTGAGGTCTGTTTGTTGCAAATATCTTTGACCTGTTTTTATGTCTTATAATGTTTATATTTGTACTTATGTCTTGTATTGCTGGTAAGTAACTTTCTTGCACTGAGGTCTGTTTGTTGCAAATATCTTTGACTTGTTTTTATGTCTTATAATGTTTATGTGTGTATTTATGTCTTGTATTGCTGGTAAGTAACTCTCTTGCACTGAGGTCTGTTTGTTGCAAATATCTTTGACTTGTTTTTATGTCTTGTAATGTTTATGTGTGTATTTATGTCTTGTATTGCTGGTAAGTAACTTTCTTGCACTGAGGTCTGTTTGTTGCAAATATCTTTGACCTGTTTTTATGTCTTATAATGTTTATATTTGTACTTATGTCTTGTATTGCTGGTAAGTAACTTTCTTGCACTTAGGTCTGTTTATTGGAAATATCTTTGACCTGTTTTTATGTCTTATAATGTTTATATTTGTACTTATGTCTTGTATTGCTGGTAAGTAACTTTCTTGCACTGAGGTCTGTTTGTTGCAAATATCTTTGACCTGTTTTTATGTCTTCTAATGTTTATATTTGTACTTATGTCTTGTATTGCTGGTAAGTAACTTTCTTGCACTTAGGTCTGTTTGTTGCAAATATCTTTGACCTGTTTTTATGTCTTTTAATGTTTATGTCTGTATTTATGTCTTCAATTGCTGTTAAGTAACTTTCTTGCACTGAGGTCTGTTTATTGCAAATATCTTTGACTTGTTTTTATGTCTTATAATGTTTATGTCTGTATGTATGTCTTCAATTGCTCTTAAGTAACTTTCTTGCACTGAGGTCTGTTTGTTGCAAATATCTTTGACCTGTTTTTATGTCTTATAATGTTTATATTTGTACTTATGTCTTGTATTGCTGGTAAGTAACTTTCTTGCACTTAGGTCTGTTTATTGGAAATATCTTTGACCTGTTTTTATGTCTTATAATGTTTATATTTGTACTTATGTCTTGTATTGCTGGTAAGTAACTTTCTTGCACTTAGGTCTGTTTATTGGAAATATCTTTGACCTGTTTTTATGTCTTATAATGTTTATATTTGTACTTATGTCTTGTATTGCTGGTAAGTAACTTTCTTGCACTTAGGTCTGTTTATTGGAAATATCTTTGACCTGTTTTTATGTCTTATAATGTTTATATTTGTACTTATGTCTTGTATTGCTGGTAAGTAACTTTCTTGCACTGAGGTCTGTTTATTGGAAATATCTTTGACCTGTTTTTATGTCTTGTAATGTTTATATGTGTATTTATGTCTTGTATTGCTGGTAAGTAACTTTCTTGCACTGAGGTCTGTTTGTTGCAAATATCTTTGACTTGTTTTTATGTCTTATAATGTTTATGTGTGTATTTATGTCTTGTATTGCTGGTAAGTAACTTTCTTGCACTGAGGTCTGTTTATTGCAAATATCTTTGACTTGTTTTTATGTCTTGTAATGTTTATGTGTGTATTTATGTCTTGTATTGCTGGTAAGTAACTTTCTTGCACTGAGGTCTGTTTGTTGCAAATATCTTTGACCTGTTTTTATGTCTTATAATGTTTATATTTGTACTTATGTCTTGTATTGCTGGTAAGTAACTTTCTTGCACTGAGGTCTGTTTGTTGCAAATATCTTTGACCTGTTTTTATGTCTTCTAATGTTTATATTTGTACTTATGTCTTGTATTGCTGGTAAGTAACTTTCTTGCACTGAGGTCTGTTTGTTGCAAATATCTTTGA
Organism: Aulonocara stuartgranti; assembly: GCF_965226115.1. Classification (NCBI taxonomy): domain Eukaryota; kingdom Metazoa; phylum Chordata; class Actinopteri; order Cichliformes; family Cichlidae; genus Aulonocara; species Aulonocara stuartgranti. The sequence continues at coordinate 34,404,953 of NC_138944.1, read as the reverse complement.
CTTGTTTTTATGTCTTCTAATGTTTATGTGTGTATGTATGTCTGCAATTGCTGGTAAGTAACTTTCTTGCACTGAGGTCTGTTTGTTGCAAATATCTTTGACTTGCTTTTATGTTTTATAATGTTTATATTTGTATGTATGTCTGCAATTGCTGGTAAGTAACTTTCTTGCACTGAGGTCTGTTTGTTGCAAATATCTTTGACTTGTTTTTATGTCTTCTAATGTATATGTGTGTATTTATGTCTTGTATTGCTGGTAAGTAACTTTCTTGCACTGAGGTCTGTTTATTGCAAATATCTTTGACTTGTTTTTATGTCTTTTAATGTTTATGTGTGTATGTATGTCTTCAATTGCTGTTAAGTAACTTTCTTGCACTGAGGTCTGTTTGTTGCAAATATCTTTGACCTGTTTTTATGTCTTGTAATTTTTTATCTGTGTATTTATGTCTTGTATTGCTGGTAAGTAACTTTCTTGCACTGAGGTCTGTTTGTTGCAAATATCTTTGACCTGTTTTTATGTCTTATAATGTTTATGTCTGTATGTATGTCTTGTATTGCTGGTAAGTAACTTTCTTGCACTGAGGTCTGTTTATTGCAAATATCTTTGACCTGTTTTTATGTCTTATAATGTTTATATTTCTATTTATGTCTTGTATTGCTGGTAAGTAACTTTCTTGCACTGAGGTCTGTTTGTTGCAAATATCTTTGACCTGTTTTTATGTCTTGTAATGTTTATCTGTGTATTTATGTCTTGTATTGCTGGTAAGTAACTTTCTTGCACTGAGGTCTGTTTGTTGCAAATATCTTTGACCTGTTTTTATGTCTTCTAATGTTTATATTTGTACTTATGTCTTGGATTGCTGGTAAGTAACTTTATTGCACTGAGGTCTGTTTGTTGCAAATATCTTTGACTTGTTTTTATGTCTTATAATGTTTATATTTGTACTTATGTCTTCAATTGCTGGTAAGTAACTTTCTTGCACTGAGGTCTGTTTGTTGCAAATATCTTTGACCTGTTTTTATGTCTTGTAATGTTTATGTCTGTATGTATGTCTTCAATTGCTGTTAAGTAACTTTCTTGCACTGAGGTCTGTTTGTTGCAAATATCTTTGACCTGTTTTTATGTCTTGTAATTTTTTATCTGTGTATTTATGTCTTGTATTGCTGGTAAGTAACTTTCTTGCACTTAGGTCTGTTGCAAATATCTTTGACCTGTTTTTATGTCTTGTAATGTTTATGTCTGTATGTATGTCTTCAATTGCTGTTAAGTAACTTTCTTGCACTGAGGTCTGTTTGTTGCAAATATCTTTGACCTGTTTTTATGTCTTGTAATTTTTTATCTGTGTATTTATGTCTTGTATTGCTGGTAAGTAACTTTCTTGCACTGAGGTCTGTTTGTTGCAAATATCTTTGACCTGTTTTTATGTCTTATAATGTTTATATTTGTACTTATGTCTTGTATTGCTGGTAAGTAACTTTCTTGCACTGAGGTCTGTTTGTTGCAAATATCTTTGACCTGTTTTTAAGATAAGATAAGATAAGATAGAACTTTATTAATCCCTCGGGTGGGTTCCTCTGGGAAATTCGATTTCCAAAAAAGCACAGCACCGACAGAAGTTACAGAGTTATACACACACACATATATATAAATACAGAGACAATATAAATAAAATATACGAAGGGGATAAATAGAATAAATAGGAATAAAAATAAAAATACAAGTGAATTGCACATTTCAAGTATTGAGTCTATTGCACCGTTGACTATTTACAAAAGTATTGCACAAAAGGTATTGCACAGTGAGGTGAAGAGGCACTACAGCTTAGTTGTTCCCCCCTCCTTTGTCCTCCTGTTTCCCCTCCCTCTCTCCTCCAGAGAGGAGTTAAACAGTTTGATGGCGTGTGGGACAAAGGAGTTTTTAAGTCTGTTAGTTCTTGTCTTTGGGAGAAGCAACCTGTCACTGAACAGACTCTTCTGGTTGTTAATGGCCGTGTGCAGAGGATGCCTGGCATTGTCCATTATGTCTTATAATGTTTATATTTGTACTTATGTCTTGTATTGCTGGTAAGTAACTTTCTTGCACTGAGGTCTGTTTATTGCAAATATCTTTGACTTGTTTTTATGTCTTATAATGTTTATGTCTGTATGTATGTCTTCAATTGCTGTTAAGTAACTTTCTTGCACTGAGGTCTGTTTATTGCAAATATCTTTGACTTGTTTTTATGTCTTATAATGTTTATGTCTGTATGTATGTCTTCAATTGCTGTTAAGTAACTTTCTTGCACTGAGGTCTGTTTATTGCAAATATCTTTGACCTGTTTTTATGTCTTATAATGTTTATGTGTGTATGTATGTCTTCAATTGCTCTTAAGTAACTTTCTTGCACTGAGGTCTGTTTGTTGCAAATATCTTTGACTTGTTTTTATGTCTTATAATGTTTATGTCTGTATGTATGTCTTCAATTGCTGTTAAGTAACTTTCTTGCACTGAGGTCTGTTTATTGCAAATATCTTTGACTTGTTTTTATGTCTTATAATGTTTATGTCTGTATGTATGTCTTCAATTGCTGTTAAGTAACTTTCTTGCACTGAGGTCTGTTTATTGCAAATATCTTTGACCTGTTTTTATGTCTTATAATGTTTATGTGTGTATGTATGTCTTCAATTGCTGTTAAGTAACTTTCTTGCACTGAGGTCTGTTTATTGGAAATATCTTTGACCTGTTTTTATGTCTTGTAATGTTTATGTGTGTATGTATGTCTTCAATTGCTCTTAAGTAACTTTCTTGCACTGAGGTCTGTTTGTTGCAAATATCTTTGACCTGTTTTTATGTCTTGTAATTTTTTATCTGTGTATTTATGTCTTGTATTGCTGGTAAGTAACTTTCTTGCACTGAGGTCTGTTTGTTGCAAATATCTTTGACCTGTTTTTATGTCTTATAATGTTTATGTCTGTATTTATGTCTGGTATTGCTGTTAAATGTGTATTTATGTCTTGTATTGCTGTTAAGTAACTTTCTTGCACTGAGGTCTGTTTATTGCAAATATCTTTGACTTGTTTTTATGTCTTATAATGTTTATGTCTGTATTTATGTCTGGTATTACTGTTAAATGTGTATTTATGTCTTCAATTGCTGTTAAGTAACTTTCTTGCACTGAGGTCTGTTTGTTGCAAATATCTTTGACCTGTTTTTATGTCTTATAATGTTTATATTTGTACTTATGTCTTGTATTGCTGGTAAGTAACTTTCTTGCACTTAGGTCTGTTTATTGGAAATATCTTTGACCTGTTTTTATGTCTTATAATGTTTATATTTGTACTTATGTCTTGTATTGCTGGTAAGTAACTTTCTTGCACTGAGGTCTGTTTATTGCAAATATCTTTGACCTGTTTTTTTGTCTTATAATGTTTATATTTGTACTTATGTCTTGTATTGCTGGTAAGTAACTTTCTTGCACTGAGGTCTGTTTGTTGCAAATATCTTTGACCTGTTTTTATGTCTTATAATGTTTATGTGTGTATTTATGTCTTGTATTGCTGGTAAGTAACTTTCTTGCACTGAGGTCTGTTTGTTGCAAATATCTTTGACCTGTTTTTATGTCTTGTAATGTTTATCTGTGTATTTATGTCTTGTATTGCTGGTAAGTAACTTTCTTGCACTGAGGTCTGTTTGTTGCAAATATCTTTGACTTGTTTTTATGTCTTATAATGTTTATGTCTGTATGTATGTCTTCAATTGCTGGTAAGTAACTTTCTTGCACTGAGGTCTGTTTGTTGCAAATATCTTTGACTTGTTTTTATGTCTTATAATGTTTATGTCTGTATGTATGTCTTCAATTGCTCTTAAGTAACTTTCTTGCACTGAGGTCTGTTTGTTGCAAATATCTTTGACCTGTTTTTATGTCTTATAATGTTTATATTTGTACTTATGTCTTGTATTGCTGGTAAGTAACTTTCTTGCACTTAGGTCTGTTTATTGGAAATATCTTTGACCTGTTTTTATGTCTTATAATGTTTATATTTGTACTTATGTCTTGTATTGCTGGTAAGTAACTTTCTTGCACTGAGGTCTGTTTGTTGCAAATATCTTTGACTTGTTTTTATGTCTTATAATGTTTATGTGTGTATTTATGTCTTGTATTGCTGGTAAGTAACTTTCTTGCACTGAGGTCTGTTTGTTGCAAATATCTTTGACCTGTTTTTATGTCTTATAATGTTTATATTTGTACTTATGTCTTGTATTGCTGGTAAGTAACTTTCTTGCACTGAGGTCTGTTTGTTGCAAATATCTTTGACTTGTTTTTATGTCTTATCATGTTTATATGTGTATTTATGTCTTGTATTGCTGGTAAGTAACTTTCTTGCACTGAGGTCTGTTTGTTGCAAATATCTTTGACCTGTTTTTATGTCTTGTAATTTTTTATCTGTGTATTTATGTCTTGTATTGCTGGTAAGTAACTTTCTTGCACTGAGGTCTGTTTATTGCAAATATCTTTGACTTGTTTTTATGTCTTATAATGTTTATGTCTGTATTTATGTCTGGTATTGCTGTTAAATGTGTATTTATGTCTTGTATTGCTGTTAAGTAACTTTCTTGCACTGAGGTCTGTTTATTGCAAATATCTTTGACTTGTTTTTATGTCTTGTAATGTTTATGTGTGTATTTATGTCTTGTATTGCTGGTAAGTAACTTTCTTGCACTGAGGTCTGTTTGTTGCAAATATCTTTGACTTGTTTTTATGTCTTGTAATGTTTATGTGTGTATTTATGTCTTGTATTGCTGGTAAGTAACTTTCTTGCACTGAGGTCTGTTTGTTGCAAATATCTTTGACTTGTTTTTATGTCTTGTAATGTTTATGTGTGTATTTATGTCTTGTATTGCTGGTAAGTAACTTTCTTGCACTGAGGTCTGTTTGTTGCAAATATCTTTGACCTGTTTTTATGTCTTATAATGTTTATATTTGTACTTATGTCTTGTATTGCTGGTAAGTAACTTTCTTGCACTGAGGTCTGTTTGTTGCAAATATCTTTGACTTGTTTTTATGTCTTATAATGTTTATGTGTGTATTTATGTCTTGTATTGCTGGTAAGTAACTCTCTTGCACTGAGGTCTGTTTGTTGCAAATATCTTTGACTTGTTTTTATGTCTTGTAATGTTTATATTTGTACTTATGTCTTGTATTGCTGGTAAGTAACTTTCTTGCACTGAGGTCTGTTTGTTGCAAATATCTTTGACTTGTTTTTATGTCTTATAATGTTTATGTGTGTATTTATGTCTTGTATTGCTGGTAAGTAACTCTCTTGCACTGAGGTCTGTTTGTTGCAAATATCTTTGACCTGTTTTTATGTCTTATAATGTTTATATTTGTACTTATGTCTTGTATTGCTGGTAAGTAACTTTCTTGCACTTAGGTCTGTTTATTGGAAATATCTTTGACCTGTTTTTATGTCTTATAATGTTTATATTTGTACTTATGTCTTGTATTGCTGGTAAGTAACTTTCTTGCACTGAGGTCTGTTTGTTGCAAATATCTTTGACCTGTTTTTATGTCTTCTAATGTTTATATTTGTACTTATGTCTTGTATTGCTGGTAAGTAACTTTCTTGCACTTAGGTCTGTTTGTTGCAAATATCTTTGACCTGTTTTTATGTCTTTTAATGTTTATGTCTGTATTTATGTCTTCAATTGCTGTTAAGTAACTTTCTTGCACTGAGGTCTGTTTATTGCAAATATCTTTGACTTGTTTTTATGTCTTATAATGTTTATGTCTGTATGTATGTCTTCAATTGCTCTTAAGTAACTTTCTTGCACTGAGGTCTGTTTGTTGCAAATATCTTTGACCTGTTTTTATGTCTTATAATGTTTATATTTGTACTTATGTCTTGTATTGCTGGTAAGTAACTTTCTTGCACTTAGGTCTGTTTATTGGAAATATCTTTGACCTGTTTTTATGTCTTATAATGTTTATATTTGTACTTATGTCTTGTATTGCTGGTAAGTAACTTTCTTGCACTTAGGTCTGTTTATTGGAAATATCTTTGACCTGTTTTTATGTCTTATAATGTTTATATTTGTACTTATGTCTTGTATTGCTGGTAAGTAACTTTCTTGCACTTAGGTCTGTTTATTGGAAATATCTTTGACCTGTTTTTATGTCTTATAATGTTTATATTTGTACTTATGTCTTGTATTGCTGGTAAGTAACTTTCTTGCACTGAGGTCTGTTTATTGGAAATATCTTTGACCTGTTTTTATGTCTTGTAATGTTTATATGTGTATTTATGTCTTGTATTGCTGGTAAGTAACTTTCTTGCACTGAGGTCTGTTTGTTGCAAATATCTTTGACTTGTTTTTATGTCTTATAATGTTTATGTGTGTATTTATGTCTTGTATTGCTGGTAAGTAACTTTCTTGCACTGAGGTCTGTTTGTTGCAAATATCTTTGACTTGTTTTTATGTCTTGTAATGTTTATGTGTGTATTTATGTCTTGTATTGCTGGTAAGTAACTTTCTTGCACTGAGGTCTGTTTGTTGCAAATATCTTTGACCTGTTTTTATGTCTTATAATGTTTATATTTGTACTTATGTCTTGTATTGCTGGTAAGTAACTTTCTTGCACTGAGGTCTGTTTGTTGCAAATATCTTTGACTTGTTTTTATGTCTTCTAATGTTTATGTGTGTATGTATGTCTGCAATTGCTGGTAAGTAACTTTCTTGCACTGAGGTCTGTTTGTTGCAAATATCTTTGACTTGCTTTTATGTTTTATAATGTTTATATTTGTATGTATGTCTGCAATTGCTGGTAAGTAACTTTCTTGCACTGAGGTCTGTTTGTTGCAAATATCTTTGACTTGTTTTTATGTCTTCTAATGTATATGTGTGTATTTATGTCTTGTATTGCTGGTAAGTAACTTTCTTGCACTGAGGTCTGTTTATTGCAAATATCTTTGACTTGTTTTTATGTCTTTTAATGTTTATGTGTGTATGTATGTCTTCAATTGCTGTTAAGTAACTTTCTTGCACTGAGGTCTGTTTGTTGCAAATATCTTTGACCTGTTTTTATGTCTTGTAATTTTTTATCTGTGTATTTATGTCTTGTATTGCTGGTAAGTAACTTTCTTGCACTGAGGTCTGTTTATTGCAAATATCTTTGACTTGTTTTTATGTCTTATAATGTTTATGTCTGTATGTATGTCTTCAATTGCTGTTAAGTAACTTTCTTGCACTGAGGTCTGTTTGTTGCAAATATCTTTGACCTGTTTTTATGTCTTATAATGTTTATGTCTGTATGTATGTCTTGTATTGCTGGTAAGTAACTTTCTTGCACTGAGGTCTGTTTATTGCAAATATCTTTGACCTGTTTTTATGTCTTATAATGTTTATATTTGTATTTATGTCTTGTATTGCTGGTAAGTAACTTTCTTGCACTGAGGTCTGTTTGTTGCAAATATCTTTGACCTGTTTTTATGTCTTGTAATGTTTATCTGTGTATTTATGTCTTGTATTGCTGGTAAGTAACTTTCTTGCACTGAGGTCTGTTTGTTGCAAATATCTTTGACTTGTTTTTATGTCTTATAATGTTTATGTGTGTATGTATGTCTTCAATTGCTGTTAAGTAACTTTCTTGCACTGAGGTCTGTTTGTTGCAAATATCTTTGACCTGTTTTTATGTCTTCTAATGTTTATATTTGTACTTATGTCTTGGATTGCTGGTAAGTAACTTTCTTGCACTGAGGTCTGTTTGTTGCAAATATCTTTGACTTGTTTTTATGTCTTATCATGTTTATATTTGTACTTATGTCTTGGATTGCTGGTAAGTAACTTTCTTGCACTTAGGTCTGTTTGTTGCAAATATCTTTGACCTGTTTTTATGTCTTATAATGTTTATATTTGTACTTATGTCTTGGATTGCTGTTAAGTAACTTTCTTGCACTGAGGTCTGTTTGTTGCAAATATCTTTGACCTGTTTTTATGTCTTATAATGTTTATATTTGTACTTATGTCTTCAATTGCTGGTAAGTAACTTTCTTGCACTGAGGTCTGTTTGTTGCAAATATCTTTGACTTGTTTTTATGTCTTATAATGTTTATGTGTGTATTTATGTCTTGTATTGCTGGTAAGTAACTTTCTTGCACTGAGGTCTGTTTATTGCAAATATCTTTGACCTGTTTTTATGTCTTCTAATGTTTATATTTGTACTTATGTCTTGTATTGCTGGTAAGTAACTTTCTTGCACTTAGGTCTGTTTGTTGCAAATATCTTTGACTTGTTTTTATGTCTTATCATGTTTATATGTGTATTTATGTCTTGTATTGCTGGTAAGTAACTTTCTTGCACTTAGGTCTGTTTATTGGAAATATCTTTGACCTGTTTTTATGTCTTATAATGTTTATGTGTGTATGTATGTCTTGGATTGCTGTTAAGTAACTTTCTTGCACTGAGGTCTGTTTATTGCAAATATCTTTGAGTTGTTTTTATGTCTTCTAATGTTTATGTGTGTATTTATGTCTTGTATTGCTGGTAAGTAACTTTCTTGCACTGAGGTCTGTTTATTGCAAATATCTTTGACCTGTTTTTATGTCTTCTAATGTTTATATTTGTACTTATGTCTTGTATTGCTGGTAAGTAACTTTCTTGCACTTAGGTCTGTTTGTTGCAAATATCTTTGACTTGTTTTTATGTCTTATCATGTTTATATGTGTATTTATGTCTTGTATTGCTGGTAAGTAACTTTCTTGCACTTAGGTCTGTTTATTGGAAATATCTTTGACCTGTTTTTATGTCTTATAATGTTTATGTGTGTATTTATGTCTTCAATTGCTCTTAAGTAACTTTCTTGCACTGAGGTCTGTTTGTTGCAAATATCTTTGACCTGTTTTTATGTCTTATAATGTTTATATTTGTACTTATGTCTTGTATTGCTGGTAAGTAACTTTCTTGCACTTAGGTCTGTTTGTTGCAAATATCTTTGACCTGTTTTTATGTCTTATAATGTTTATATTTGTACTTATGTCTTGTATTGCTGGTAAGTAACTTTCTTGCACTGAGGTCTGTTTGTTGCAAATATCTTTGACTTGTTTTTATGTCTTATAATGTTTATGTGTGTATTTATGTCTTGTAATGATTATGTGTGTATGTATGTCTTGGATTGCTGGTAAGTAACTTTCTTGCACTTAGGTCTGTTTGTTGCAAATATCTTTGACCTGTTTTTATGTCTTATAATGTTTATATTTGTACTTATGTCTTGGATTGCTGGTAAGTAACTTTCTTGCACTGAGGTCTGTTTATTGCAAATATCTTTGACCTGTTTTTATGTCTTATAATGTTTATATTTCTACTTATGTCTTCAATTGCTGGTAAGTAACTTTCTTGCACTGAGGTCTGTTTGTTGCAAATATCTTTGACTTGTTTTTATGTCTTCTAATGTTTTTGTGTGTATTTATGTCTTGTAATGTTTATGTGTGTATGTATGTCTTGGATTGCTGGTAAGTAACTTTCTTGCACTGAGGTCTGTTTGTTGCAAATATCTTTGACTTGTTCTTATGTCTTCTAATGTTTTTGTGTGTATTTATGTCTTGTAATGTTTATGTGTGTATGTATGTCTTGGATTGCTGGTAAGTAACTTTCTTGCACTGAGGTCTGTTTATTGCAAATATCTTTGACTTGTTTTTATGTCTTTTAATGTTTATGTGTGTATGTATGTCTTCAATTGCTGTTAAGTAACTTTCTTGCACTGAGGTCTTTTTGTTGCAAATATCTTTGACCTGTTTTTATGTCTTATAATGTTTATATTTGTACTTATGTCTTGTATTGCTGGTAAGTAACTTTCTTGCACTGAGGTCTGTTTGTTGCAAATATCTTTGACTTGTTTTTATGTCTTTTAATGTTTATGTGTGTATTTATGTCTTGTATTGCTGGTAAGTAACTTTCTTGCACTGAGGTCTGTTTATTGCAAATATCTTTGACTTGTTTTTATGTCTTTTAATGTTTATGTCTGTATGTATGTCTTCAATTGCTGTTAAGTAACTTTCTTGCACTGAGGTCTGTTTATTGGAAATATCTTTGACCTGTTTTTATGTCTTATAATGTTTATATTTGTACTTATGTCTTGTATTGCTGGTAAGTAACTTTCTTGCACTTAGGTCTGTTTATTGGAAATATCTTTGACCTGTTTTTATGTCTTATAATGTTTATATTTGTACTTATGTCTTGTATTGCTGGTAAGTAACTTTCTTGCACTTAGGTCTGTTTATTGGAAATATCTTTGACCTGTTTTTATGTCTTATAATGTTTATATTTGTACTTATGTCTTGTATTGCTGGTAAGTAACTTTCTTGCACTTAGGTCTGTTTATTGGAAATATCTTTGACCTGTTTTTATGTCTTGTAATGTTTATATGTGTATTTATGTCTTGTATTGCTGGTAAGTAACTTTCTTGCACTGAGGTCTGTTTGTTGCAAATATCTTTGACTTGTTTTTATGTCTTATAATGTTTATGTGTGTATTTATGTCTTGTATTGCTGGTAAGTAACTTTCTTGCACTGAGGTCTGTTTGTTGCAAATATCTTTGACTTGTTTTTATGTCTTGTAATGTTTATGTGTGTATTTATGTCTTGTATTGCTGGTAAGTAACTTTCTTGCACTGAGGTCTGTTTGTTGCAAATATCTTTGACCTGTTTTTATGTCTTATAATGTTTATATTTGTACTTATGTCTTGTATTGCTGGTAAGTAACTTTCTTGCACTGAGGTCTGTTTGTTGCAAATATCTTTGACCTGTTTTTATGTCTTCTAATGTTTATATTTGTACTTATGTCTTGTATTGCTGGTAAGTAACTTTCTTGCACTGAGGTCTGTTTGTTGCAAATATCTTTGACTTGTTTTTATGTCTTCTAATGTTTATGTGTGTATGTATGTCTGCAATTGCTGGTAAGTAACTTTCTTGCACTGAGGTCTGTTTGTTGCAAATATCTTTGACTTGCTTTTATGTTTTATAATGTTTATATTTGTATGTATGTCTGCAATTGCTGGTAAGTAACTTTCTTGCACTGAGGTCTGTTTGTTGCAAATATCTTTGACTTGTTTTTATGTCTTCTAATGTATATGTGTGTATTTATGTCTTGTATTGCTGGTAAGTAACTTTCTTGCACTGAGGTCTGTTTATTGCAAATATCTTTGACTTGTTTTTATGTCTTTTAATGTTTATGTGTGTATGTATGTCTTCAATTGCTGTTAAGTAACTTTCTTGCACTGAGGTCTGTTTGTTGCAAATATCTTTGACCTGTTTTTATGTCTTCTAATGTTTATATTTGTACTTATGTCTTGTATTGCTGGTAAGTAACTTTCTTGCACTTAGGTCTGTTTGTTGCAAATATCTTTGACCTGTTTTTATGTCTTTTAATGTTTATGTCTGTATGTATGTCTTCAATTGCTGTTAAGTAACTTTCTTGCACTGAGGTCTGTTTGTTGCAAATATCTTTGACCTGTTTTTATGTCTTGTAATTTTTTATCTGTGTATTTATGTCTTGTATTGCTGGTAAGCAACTTTCTTGCACTGAGGTCTGTTTATTGCAAATATCTTTGACTTGTTTTTATGTCTTATAATGTTTATGTCTGTATGTATGTCTTCAATTGCTGTTAAGTAACTTTCTTGCACTGAGGTCTGTTTGTTGCAAATATCTTTGACCTGTTTTTATGTCTTATAATGTTTATGTCTGTATGTATGTCTTGTATTGCTGGTAAGTAACTTTCTTGCACTGAGGTCTGTTTATTGCAAATATCTTTGACCTGTTTTTATGTCTTATAATGTTTATATTTGTATTTATGTCTTGTATTGCTGGTAAGTAACTTTCTTGCACTGAGGTCTGTTTGTTGCAAATATCTTTGACCTGTTTTTATGTCTTGTAATGTTTATCTGTGTATTTATGTCTTGTATTGCTGGTAAGTAACTTTCTTGCACTGAGGTCTGTTTGTTGCAAATATCTTTGACTTGTTTTTATGTCTTATAATGTTTATGTCTGTATGTATGTCTTCAATTGCTGTTAAGTAACTTTCTTGCACTGAGGTCTGTTTGTTGCAAATATCTTTGACCTGTTTTTATGTCTTCTAATGTTTATATTTGTACTTATGTCTTGGATTGCTGGTAAGTAACTTTCTTGCACTTAGGTCTGTTTGTTGCAAATATCTTTGACTTGTTTTTATGTCTTATCATGTTTATATTTGTACTTATGTCTTGGATTGCTGGTAAGTAACTTTATTGCACTGAGGTCTGTTTGTTGCAAATATCTTTGACTTGTTTTTATGTCTTATAATGTTTATATTTGTACTTATGTCTTCAATTGCTGGTAAGTAACTTTCTTGCACTGAGGTCTGTTTGTTGCAAATATCTTTGACTTGTTTTTATGTCTTCTAATGTTTATATTTGTACTTATGTCTTGGATTGCTGGTAAGTAACTTTCTTGCACTGAGGTCTGTTTGTTGCAAATATCTTTGACTTGTTTTTATGTCTTATCATGTTTATATTTGTACTTATGTCTTGGATTGCTGGTAAGTAACTTTATTGCACTGAGGTCTGTTTGTTGCAAATATCTTTGACTTGTTTTTATGTCTTATAATGTTTATATTTGTACTTATGTCTTCAATTGCTGGTAAGTAACTTTCTTGCACTGAGGTCTGTTTGTTGCAAATATCTTTGACTTGCTTTTATGTCTTATAATGTTTATATTTGTACTTATGTCTTCAATTGCTGGTAAGTAACTTTCTTGCACTTAGGTCTGTTTGTTGCAAATATCTTTGACTTGTTTTTATGTCTTATCATGTTTATATGTGTATTTATGTCTTGTATTGCTGGTAAGTAACTTTCTTGCACTTAGGTCTGTTTATTGGAAATATCTTTGACCTGTTTTTATGTCTTATAATGTTTATGTGTGTATTTATGTCTTCAATTGCTCTTAAGTAACTTTCTTGCACTGAGGTCTGTTTGTTGCAAATATCTTTGACTTGTTTTTATGTCTTATAATGTTTATATTTGTACTTATGTCTTGTATTGCTGGTAAGTAACTTTCTTGCACTTAGGTCTGTTTGTTGCAAATATCTTTGACCTGTTTTTATGTCTTATAATGTTTATATTTGTACTTATGTCTTGTATTGCTGGTAAGTAACTTTCTTGCACTGAGGTCTGTTTGTTGCAAATATCTTTGACTTGTTTTTATGTCTTATAATGTTTATGTGTGTATTTATGTCTTGTAATGATTATGTGTGTATGTATGTCTTGGATTGCTGGTAAGTAACTTTCTTGCACTTAGGTCTGTTTGTTGCAAATATCTTTGACCTGTTTTTATGTCTTATAATGTTTATATTTGTACTTATGTCTTGTATTGCTGGTAAGTAACTTTCTTGCACTGAGGTCTGTTTATTGCAAATATCTTTGACCTGTTTTTATGTCTTATAATGTTTATATTTCTACTTGTGTCTTCAATTGCTGGTAAGTAACTTTCTTGCACTGAGGTCTGTTTGTTGCAAATATCTTTGACTTGTTTTTATGTCTTCTAATGTTTATGTGTGTATGTATGTCTTGGATTGCTGGTAAGTAACTTTCTTGCACTGAGGTCTGTTTGTTGCAAATATCTTTGACTTGTTTTTATGTCTTCTAATGTTTATGTGTGTATTTATGTCTTGTAATGTTTATGTGTGTATGTATGTCTTGGATTGCTGGTAAGTAACTTTCTTGCACTGAGGTCTGTTTGTTGCAAATATCTTTGACTTGTTTTTATGTCTTCTAATGTTTTTGTGTGTATTTATGTCTTGTAATGTTTATGTGTGTATGTATGTCTTGGATTGCTGGTAAGTAACTTTCTTGCACTGAGGTCTGTTTATTGCAAATATCTTTGACTTGTTTTTATGTCTTTTAATGTTTATGTGTGTATGTATGTCTTCAATTGCTGTTAAGTAACTTTCTTGCACTGAGGTCTTTTTGTTGCAAATATCTTTGACCTGTTTTTATGTCTTATAATGTTTATATTTGTACTTATGTCTTGTATTGCTGGTAAGTAACTTTCTTGCACTGAGGTCTGTTTGTTGCAAATATCTTTGACTTGTTTTTATGTCTTATAATGTTTATGTGTCTATTTATGTCTTCAATTGCTGGTAAGTAACTTTCTTGCACTGAGGTCTGTTTGTTGCAAATATCTTTGACTTGTTTTTATGTCTTGTAATGTTTATGTCTGTATGTATGTCTTCAATTGCTGTTAAGTAACTTTCTTGCACTGAGGTCTGTTTATTGCAGATATCTTTGACCTGTTTTTATGTCTTATAATGTTTATATTTGTACTTATGTCTTGTATTGCTGGTAAGTAACTTTCTTGCACTGAGGTCTGTTTGTTGCAAATATCTTTGACTTGTTTTTATGTCTTATAATGTTTATGTCTGTATGTATGTCTTCAATTGCTGTTAAGTAACTTTCTTGCACTGAGGTCTGTTTGTTGCAAATATCTTTGACTTGTTTTTACGTCTTGTAATGTTTATGTGTGTATTTATGTCTTGTATTGCTAATTGTTAGGAACCCTAACTTTATTTATTTTTTTAATAGTAAGATGTATGTATGTATGTATGTATGTGTGTGTGTGTGTGTGTGTGTGTGTGTATATATGTGTGTCTGTCTGTGTGTGTGTGTGTGTGTGTGTGTGTGTGTGTGTTTGTGTGTGTGTATATATGTGTGTCTGTCTGTGTGTGTGTGTGTGTGTGTGTGTGTGTGTGTGTGTGTGTGTGTGTGTGTGTGTGTGTGTGTATATGTGTGTCTGTCTGTCTGTGTGTGTCTGTTTATTGTCCACAGATCAGGTTTGAAGTGTCTGTGTGGTGCAGCTGGTCTGGTCTGTCTCTGTACAGTCGAGGCTGCACCCACCCATAAAACGGTGGAGGCTCACCAGGACATGCACACCTCACAAGTTCCCGGCTCTCTCGGCTCGGTTGAAGACGGGTTTCTTGGAGAAGGGGAGGGCAGTGAGGCACAGTCCCCCGTCCCCCGACGCCCCTCGCGATGCCCCTCCTTCTTCGACTAACCCTCTGCAGAGGAGCCGTGAGAGCCAGGAACTTGTGAGTTTTGTATATCCACTCAGGCATCCTTCATACCTGGTCTGTAGGAAGTTCCTGTCAGAAGGAGGATGGACAGTGAACATTTTAAGCCCACTCGGCAGCGACAGATGGCCACCCCTTCCTGAGCCTGGTTCTGTCGGAGGTTTCTCCCTGTTAAAAGGGAGTTTTTCCTCCCCACCGTCGCCAAGTGCTTGCTCATAGGGGATTTTTTGGGCTTTTTTTCTTAAAACCAACCGCTGATAAGTTCACTGGCATCAAGTTTAGGACTCTGCAAATATTTAAATGGATAATTCGTCATCAAGTGAGGAATGATCCATTTAAATCATATTTGACAGTCACATATATTTGTATATAAATATGATTTGTTGGACAATAAGGCAAATCACAGACTAATTTGGACAATTGGGAAAAATTAAATAAATAAAAAAATTGGATAAAATGCATGTGTCATTGTTTCATATTGATTTCAAATAACATACCATTTGATTTCAACATATTTTTGTTACACTTGCAGTGGTGTTATTTTGTTATGATCCTGTTCCTTTTAAATATAAATATAAACCATCTAAATAGAAATGGAAAACTAGAAAGATTAAAAATATAGCTTTACTAATCTGAAAGTTATTTGTCATTGGATCCATCATTCCCACAGTGGAAACACATTATCTCATATTATGTTCAATTCAGTAGTTAAAAGTATAAAATTTAATAATGTCTATTTTTAGTTTACTTTGTTAATAAACACATTTTTTAGTATTTTAGAAACACTAACATCATACATATCCAAATATGAAGCAATGTTTTAACTCCCATTTACATACAGACCTGTGGCCAACTTTACAAACCATTTTGAATTTTTCCAGCTGAGGCGTTCAAAATAGATATACTTTTGATTGTCACAGTGTTATTTGGGCAGCTGCCTGCCTAATATAACATAACATCACCACAATATTTTACATTAAATGAGGAAATGTATCTTTGTTTCCTCAGCTAAGACTGCTTGGCTGCTGTAGCTTGTGTTTATGTTGAGAGTGACATCTGATTTAAAAGCAAGAAGCAAAAGCCACTGAGCACCATCAGTCAGCACAGAGGCAATGCTACAAATTTAAGGAACGAAGGTCAATTCTTTGTGTGTGTACATGCACAGAGCACATGTGCACACGGTTGTGCAGATTAACTCATAGATGTATATGACAACTCACGTTTGTGGCATTGATATTGTTTTCCAATCTTAAATGTAATACATACATTTCCGTCATTGGCCATAATTCTTGCAAGGAAGGGACTCAAAGGTCACAAGTTATTAAATAAAATTAATTAAACACACCATTAAAAGAAGTTCACTATTCACTCCTTAAACGTCATAGCTAGCAGCAGTTATTTATATCTATGAAAGAGAGAGCTTAATTGTTTGATTAAGCTTGATTGGAATGTCAGCTCCACACTGTGGCTGGTTGATTAAATAAGTTGGGGGAGCAAAAGTAAAATGAGCTACTTGTGGGATACTATTTAACTTGGCTTGGGTAAGCTGCTCATTTTATGCTCATTTTACTTTTCAGATGGTGTCAAGCCTGGCAGTTTGGTGTAATTGTTAGCCTTGTAATTCATAGTAATATATTTCTCACACACAACCTCAACCTCTGCCTCTCCATGTGAGCAGAGACGCAGCAGCATCTTGTTTCTACAGGAAGCCTGATTAAAATGTTAGGCATTTATACGGTGTACAAGATTAAAGAATATAAAACTGATATTACTAAACCTGATTTCCTTCCATCTATTTTCTGCTGCTTATCTGAGTCCGGTCATGATGCCCAGACGTCCCCCTCCCCAGCCACCTACTTCTGCTCTTCCTGGAGAACAGTGAGCCGCCACTCTGGTGCCTTTCGGTGTAAACGAGTAGCTTTCCAAATAACTCAGCTCTTCATCGTGTTTCTAAGGCAGAGGTCAGACATCCTTCAGAAGATGCTCATTTGTGTCAGATTTTAGTCATAGGTAAAGGTATGACTGTAGACTGACGGGTAAATCAACAGGGATCAATACCCTGCTCCTCTTTTTTCCAATAAAAGTTCCTCTATCAAATCATTTTTTGACACTTGAGTCAGCAGTCCAAGCAGAGATGACCAGAAGTTCCTTTTCCCACTTAAGTGGTATTTATGGTCACACAAATGCGTCTGACAACAGACAGGCAGCGAATACTGGGATACCACGGCGAGCCGGCCGAGATACATAATGTGTCCAGTGTGTGTTTGGTCTGCCCTTACCAGCTCGTCTAGGAGACATTCTGGAGGCCTCCTATTTCAGATGCCAGTCAAACCACCTACACTGGCTCCTTTCCTTTCTGTGAATGATCGCAGTTGAGGAGGAGAAGCTATGCTGTCCCCTGGTATGGTCTCCCCAAGGCAACTGGTTCTTGATGAGGGGCCAAACTTAAGTACAATTCAAAAGACCAAAGTTACTAGCCTGGGACCAGTACTGGGGAGGTTTCTTTGTTTTCCAGAACAGCTAATAGCTGTGCCCCATGAGTTCAGCTTAAAATATCCACACAGGTACTTCGTCCTCCCTCGGGTGGGCAGAGAGCTTTGTGGTCCAGGTTGTGGTCCAGTCTCCGGCTGCTTTAGCTGGCTTTAGAAAAAACCTGAAATTAGAATTAAAACTGTTTGTACCTTCACCTGTGTTACTTACAGTGATATGTTATGTAATTTGTTAACTGTCTCTTTAAGCTTTCAGCAGCTGGAGAGTTAAAAATAGTCTGTGTGAAAATAGGCAGGCGGTGAACTCGAGCCTGTGATACGTTTTTAATGTCAGGCTGTGACCACAAACACCAGAGTGGTCATCAGCATTCAGATCAGCTGATAGTAACCAGAAACGGCTTTATGGTCATTCTCTTAATTGTTATTGGCGTTTTCTTTTATTTGACTTGTTTAAAATAATAAAAAGCTGATTTGGGTTCATTTTATAAGCAAATCACATAACTTAATACAACAGAAATAAACTGACAGAGTAATGGAAAATAAAAAATTATAAATATGGCCCAAAGCTACACGGATCACTGGCCACAATTCATTCAGCTGGAGGTCTTTTTTTTTTTCAAAGTTAATTTTAAATAGAAATAAATGTGGGCAAGAAATTAAAACTAAATAGGGAGCAAGCCTGAACCCTAAAGGCTTTACTAAGTGTTAATTATGCAGGTTTAGACATGGGCTGATTTGTAAGCTTGTGATAAACCTTAAATAAGTATATATGTATATTTTTGTCTGTTCCCTTGAAACGCATGCAGGTTCTGCAGGAGTTTCAACAGCAGCTGTTTGTGCAGAAGAACATGGCGTTCCAGCAAGCAGTACGGTAAATACTGATGTTTTTCTCTTTTTATTCATTATTAAATGCATAAAATATCACATGCGATTGCTTTTAGTGATTATTGGGGAAAATAAACTCGTATTTATTATGCATGGAATGAAATCCCCAACCTTAAAAATTTAGAACTTAACATGATTTCTCTAAAATGTTCAAGTAAAACTTGAAGAATAATTTTTGAAACTATTAAAATCCAAATCTCAAAGTGTTTGGGTTGCTTTTAATACAAATTTTGTAGCATAAAATAAGGTTCGTGTTTGACTAATTTAGTTGGCAGGAGGTGTTAATCAGTTTACCGGAAAATCAATTTCTACAGAAAAGTGAAGTGAAATGTGGATCCTTCAGGTTTGAACTGCACAGGTTGGAAACCACAGGTAAAATGCTGTAATGAACACAGATCAGAGGAGATTGTTGAGAAGTGGAACAAAGCTCAACAGATGACAGATTAATTTGTTTAGACAACAATCAATACAAAATCAGACGAGTGGAACAAGCAGCTCACGGGCATCCTGAAAGCTGAGCTGGCCGTGGCCACAAAAGCCCGGACTGGACTCGGCTCAGGACCTTGATGCTCAAAGCGGCTTTAGGCAGAGCAGATCCACCTTTTTGGTCCAGAGTTAAACATCTCAACAATACCAGATGCAGAAAAGATTTTTTTTTTTTTTTTAGACATTCATGATCACTGGAGTATGAAGCTTGAGAAGCTGGGTGATGACCTTTCCTCTAAATTGATACACAAGCAGGAAAAAATGTTCTAATTTTCTAAAAAATTGTAAGTAACAGACAAAGTAGCTCCATTGTTTGAGTGTCAATAATCTGTCTGCACTGAAATAAACAACTAATTTAAATAGATTTTAATCACAAAAGTGCTGCACACACATTATGGAACAGTCTGGGTAAGAAGTCAAAGCAGGAAACATAATAAGTCCTGCGTGATTGGTCTTTATCTTTGTTAGTCTGAACTATGAGCCTGAAGGCAGAACAGTGAACTTTGTACTGTACTCCTTGCCCTGCACAGGAACTTAGATTATTTCCCATTTTTAGTTTTTATTTACAGATGTGTCGTCTCATTTCCTCACCGTGGGACTATTTCCAGCTCGTGTTTGTTCCGACTTTATCAGACTGTTTATCTTCCTAAATAAATGCACAACCTCCACTTTTAATTAAATATTTGGATTGGACGTGGATCTTTAACATGTCACCAGGTGAAGGACTGGTGACATCCTTCAGAAGATGCTCATTTGTGTCAGATTTTAGTCATAGGTAAAGTTATGACTGTAGACTGACGGGTAAATCAACAGGGATCAATACCCTGCTCCTCTTTTTTCCAATACAAGTTCCTCTATCAAATCATTTTTTGACACTTGAGTCAGCAGTCCAAGCAGAGATGACCAGAAGTTCCTTTTCCCACTTAAGTGGTATTTATGGTCACACAAATGCGTCTGACAACAGACAGGCAGCGAATACTGGGATACCAGTTATAATTCTGACTTTGAAGTGAAGCCACTTTTTGTTTTGGCTGTTTTTAATCAGTTCCAGTCGTGTTTAACCCCCATTTAGATTTACTTTCCCAAACTTTGTGGCACTAATGATTCTGTGTCCAGGTTTAAAACACCTGCTCTTTGAATTTGTACAGAAATTCTAGTTTAAGTCTGAGTTTTGTGCTGCTTTGGAGTATTAGTTGTTTTATATTACCTGAGTCCTGAGTAAAGTGTGGTATAAATGCAGGCATGGTCTCAGTGTTTTCTTCAGTGTTCTGGCTGATGTTATTGAAGCCACAGTGAGCATTTTTGTCCGTTCACCAGTGTGGCGGTATTTGAAAAATATACATCACGGGTGAAATGAAGATGGTTAAACTGTTACATCGCAGCTTTAATTTGAATGAACGTGTTTGTCTGTCTGCAGGCTTCTCAGCCAGACGAGCTGACCATCGAGGAGCAGGAAATCTTGGAGGTCATCGATGATGGCGACATGGAGGACTGGGTCAAGGTACAAAAATAACACAAACACAGTTATGTAGCAGATGCACTCTCATGTTTGAGGGTTGGTTGTTTTGTGTATTAGTTCACTCTCTGGCTCTTAGACTGTTTGACAAACATTTAGTTTCAGTTTTTATAAGACCTCGCACCGGTACAGACTATCTACTGGACGTTTTAGTGTTTCTCTGGGATCAGTTGAACTGATGTGGCTTCAGGAATTAGAATAATTCAACTAAAATGCGTGCGGTGCATTGAGGCAGGTCAGGTTGGCCTGGGTGGTAGAAGCTCTGCTGAACATACAGACAAATCAAAAAATGTACAAATACACAGTTCTCTGCTTCTTTTTTGGCCCTGCAGCCGTAAAGGGCTGATGGGAGATTCTCGTCACGCAGCCGGGCAGGCAGGTGGGCGGGCATGGCACCCAAGTTTGTGAATGCAATAATTCATGAATGAGGCAGTTTTTAAATTCATACCTTAAGTGCAGCTACTGAAAATCTGGGCCAAATCCTGATTGATGGTGATCCAATCCTGCCTCAGCAGCGCTCCGGTTTGATCACAGTTTGTCAGCTTCTGCTTTTTAACAGCGGTTCGTGGACTCTTGATCAGTTTGAGATCTGCGGAGTGACCTGGTCATGGATATAAAATGTTAATTTGATGATCTCCCAGCTACTTAGTTGTCATTTTCACTTTGTTTGTCACAGACTGTTACAAAGTTGCTCCTGGACCTTTGGGAGAAAATTTGAGAAGTCTTTGAGGACATTTTTCGGGTGGTCAGTGGTGTCTACTTAAATGTAGAAATGTCA
Source organism: Aulonocara stuartgranti (assembly GCF_965226115.1). Classification (NCBI taxonomy): domain Eukaryota; kingdom Metazoa; phylum Chordata; class Actinopteri; order Cichliformes; family Cichlidae; genus Aulonocara; species Aulonocara stuartgranti. The sequence continues at coordinate 34,383,730 of NC_138944.1, read as the reverse complement.
GCTGTGGATGCTCCCATCATTGTGTGAAGTCATTCTTTTATAAACGCCTCTGCAGAGCTGCTGGTGTGTAGTCATTGTGTACTTTGTGTGTGGTTGTTTTCAGATCATTTCCCTGAAGGAACATTGTGCATTGTTGCTGTTTTACTTTTGTTTATTGTGTAAGTCTGGCTTTCCTGTGAGCCATTGTGCAAATGTTCCACGTGTTGAGCCAATATTTTATGTATATTTACTTAGGTGATTATCTTTTCATATACAGATATAGTGTTTTAATGGGGTATTTATTTTAATGAATATAATCATACATAAAAATGTGAGCAATATCATTTATATAGATCTGTTTTAGTGCTGTGATTCCCCACAGCATGCCCCAACAGAGATCCCAATACCTCTGAGTGTTTTCAATCTGAATGAAAATAAGTAAGCAGCGGAAGGGGAGGCCACCGGTGTTCATGAAATCAAGCTTCATGAATTCAGCAGAGGCTTGTTTAGGATTTTAGATTTCTCGTTAATTCAGGAAGAGAGAACAAAAGCTCTCCTATTATTCTCTTTGTGGCTGTTATTAAATTCTGGCGACGATGCAGTGATATTATTACAGCCCTACTCTTTACATCTGATTTTATTTTTTCTCATTAGGAGTTTTCCTGTTGAAACATTTTTGGCTGTTGTCATCGTCTGTGTGCATTGTCTGTGTTTCCAGGCCAGAAACCGTAGCGGACAGGTGGGCTACGTCCCGGAGAAATACCTGCAGCTGCCCTCCTCCAACAGCCTGCTGAGCATGCTGCAGTCGCTGGCCGCGCTGGACGCCCGATCCCAGTCCTCCAGCAACTCCACCGAACCTGAAACCGAACTCCCAACCGGCTCCGTCACCTCACACTATTCAAAGCACATTTATATGATGGCTAAAGTGGTGAATGCGGATTATTAAAGGAGGACATTGCATTACACTATCTGTAGATGTCTTTATTATTGTGATCATGACAGGTTCATAAAATAAAACCAGACAGGTTGAGAAAAAAATTATGGGGACCTGCATGAAGATATGCTGACATTACTTGAAACAAGAGGTTCCTACTGAAATTTTACATGTCATGTTAGCTAGTCACAGCTGTATATGGGCTGGGATAAAAAGCACAGCATCCCTTCTGCTTCCTCTTTTTCTAAATCAGAAAGCGTTGTTTGATGTCTTTTGATTTAACATGAGCATTTTTTTCGTAGTGTTAGTTAAACATGCGGTGTTAAGAACACCACGTGACTGATAAATCAGTGTCTCTGTGCGCCAGTGTGGAGTTGTGTCCAACCTGACTGTTGGCGATGACGAGGAAGCGTCCCACCACATCATCAACATTATAGTCTTCAAGATCAGGATCGTCTCTGATAGGTGGGTCACTGCAGAGCTGGTCCCAGCAGAAGCCCTCAGGAGGGTTGTAGCCATTAGGAAGGATCCCTGTTGGTTAACGGGGGCAAGCGGTTAAAAAATAATGTGACACCGTCCTGTTGCTGAGTCCAGAAGTCATTAACATAAAGGGATGAAGAAAGAAACTTTGCATACCAGTAAAGAGGTCAGCCATTGCAGGAGTAAGGCTGTCGGAGGCTCTCCATAGAAGCTCCTGCTCCTTATTCCTCATCCTGCGAGCCCGGTCTTGATAGTCTAGACGACCAAAGAAGAAGCCATCGAATCCCATCTGCAGCAAAAGACAGACAGTTAATGGTTAAAGGAAAGTCAAATGGAAAGCCAGTGAACTAAATTGTGCCTTCATGTAATAATGCAGCATTCTGGAAATAAGCCCATTTGATTCATTGCAGAGCAGCAAATCTGATAATGACGATACAGCCAAAAATTTGTAATGAGAAAACGGAGAGTCTTTCTCGACGTGAGTGCTACCTTCTAACTCTAATTAGCCTCAACTCTCTTCTTTAACTGATAAATTCTCCCATTTTAAGTCTCACTAGAAATCAGGCCTTCCTTAAGGTGACCAGTTATGCTCATCCTTCTATTCTGCCCTATACTGCTGATATTAAACATGGCCAACGTTTGAAAGTGTGACAGTGAATGAGCTGAGCAATTCTGAAGTGTGACTCGTGCAAAACTCGAAGAATAAACATAAAGAGCTATGCTACCTGTGCAAACATGGAGGCGTGTTCCCGGGCGTGGCCAAAGGGGTCGATGTGCCAGGCAACGCGGGGACGGCCACAGGCTCCAAAAGTCTCATTAAGGAACCTCAGACCAATCGTCATCTGGTCAATGACAGCGCTGTAGTGTGTGGCAGCCTCGTCGCTCATACACCAACCACCATTCACAAATTCCAGACGGCCTGCGGGAGGAGCAGCTTTTGGTAAGGATGCACTGAAACACTTAACGCAGCTGTATAGTACTGAATGGGTATTTACCTTCATTAACCAGCTGTTTGACTGTCTGCTGCATGCTGGAGCTCTGACTCTTCCACCAGCGGTAGAAAAAGGCCGTCTCCACATAGATGAACCTCCTGTCTGGATTCTTCCACAACTGATCCACAACTGAGTCCAGGATGTACTGAACACCAGCGTGCTGGATGTCATTACGATCTACGCGCACAAATGTGCACAGATTTAGGACAAAAGAGACGTTATTTTGTCAATGCTTCAAGAAGTGGTCAGAATTTAGTTGCTGTGTGTCACAGTTTGAAAAATATTTATTTACACTAACGTATCTTAACAGCAAGAAAGTATATGTGCTCATCTGCATTCATGCATATGCCCAAACAAACCACCCTCATTGCAGATGAGTTCTGCTTACATATTAACCCAGACTGGAAATCAATATCAGATGATGGTCACCTGCACAACACCTGGCCTTACAACTTACTATAAACAACATGTGACATTAAAATAAGCAAGCTCGACAATCAATTGCAGTAAAAGCATAAAACTCTAAAGCAATGAAGAAGTAAACTGTTGCAGTAAACAGTACATTATGAGGCAGCGTGAAATACACGACAGAGTATAAAATGAAACGAAGGTGTTTTAATATCGTCTTCTGATACATTTCGACAGTGGCTCGGGCCACTTCGGGGGTGGGGTGCCCTCGGCCTTTCGGCCTGGGGCTCGGTTACTCTGGCGCAGCTGGCTGCCGGCGGAGCTCACGGGCAGGTCACTGCAAACCCCCCTGGCTTCTGCTCCACAGCTGCTGAGTGACCCCTCATCTGGGACTCTCCTCAGCTCTTTCTGGGATAGTGGCACAGCTGCCCCTCTGTTGGTCTTCCTTGGTCTCTTGTGCTCTGAGGGCCTCTGGATGTCTGGAGTCTTGATCTCCTCCATACCTGCTTCATGCCCTGGAGGACGGGGCTGTGGTTCCCCACACCCTCTAGCAGATCATTACATGAAGGAACCTTTTAAAAACAAGCGCGCTCATGCTCACAGGTGTACACACGAGTGCTCACACACACAAACTACACCCTTTTTGGCTCCTACCTTAAAGCACACTGTGTGCTGTCGATCTTACGTGCTGCACAAAAATTGTTTAACATTCAGTATTTACTGTTATATTCCCATAGATCATCGTGATGTTGTTTATTCTATTGCTCTAGTCTTCTTCTGCTTGTTTTCTTTTTTCTTTCTCAACAGGTGATCCAGGAAAAGAAAAAGAGAAAAAAAAGGTGATGCAGCAGATTTTCATTGTCTTTTCTCTCTATCTCTTTTCTCCTTTTTCTTTCCCTCTCCTTCTGTTAACTTTCTTCTGAACTTTTCTTCTTGTTTTTCTTTCCCATCCCCGAGTCCAGTCTGGTCTGATTACAATATCTTAGAATAAAAATAACTAATAAAGATCAAATAAACTATGACAATCAAGTGGGCCAGTATAGCAAAAGGCCCACTTGGGAAAGTAAATCTGTTGGGCATTTTTCTTGGCCTTCAGACAATAATTCTGATTGCTACAGTGCCAGACAGGACACAAAAAAAAAAAGAAAAAAAAGAGATACATTTCCACATTTCGCACAGCCCCAACAACAGAGAGTAGTTCGAACATGAGTGATGGCTGTCACTCCAGTTCACATTCAAATCAAATCCAGAGATCATGTGAATGAACCACCATTAAAACACATCATAGGGCTTTAAAGCAGGAGGATAACGCTGCTGGTCACAAGACCCACAATCACTTGTAGCAGCAATCAGGAAGATATTTAGTACCAGTCAATAGAGCAGATTAACTTGCATCAGCAGAACTACTAGAGTAAATAGAAACATATGCAAACATTTGACAGAGTAAACACAGAGCAGGAGGTTGGCTAATAGCTTCACAGTGTTCTGTATGTGTCACACTGACCTCCATAGAAGTACTGGTCCACAGTCTTGAGCCAGCCAACGTCATCATGTGTGTGCGGGACCAGGTGGACATTCAACATGCCCGGCTTGGTGGCATGACATGACTGCACACAGACACACACTCTATGAATACAGCTGTACTGCTCTGTCGGAAGAGTCATAATGTCGACAAATATTCACTCCAAAAAGTGATCGTCTGCCAAAAATATTTTCTTTCTTTCTTTCTTTTTAAATTATAAATATGTATTTATTTGATTTGATTTTCGGTTGTTACAGACGGGACAGACATGACTGGGGGATAAGACAGGGAGAAAGAATGAAAGAAAGAGAGGGGGAGAAAGAAAAATAGAGGGGAGAAGAGATGGTGAGAAAGGTACGCAAGATCGACAGCGCACAATGTGCTTTGAGGTAGCAGCCAAGAAAGGTGTAGTTTGTGTCTGTGAAAACCCGTGTGTCCGCCTGTGTGCACACCTGTGTGCACACCTGTGTGGATCAGCATGCTTGTATTCAAAAGGTTTCTCCATGTAACGATCTGCTAGGGAGTGTGGGGAGCCCCCAGACATTCAGAGGCCCCAGAATACGAGGACCCAAGGAGGACCACCAGGGGTGCAACCGTGCCACCCTCCTGGGAAGAGCTGAGGAGAGCCCTAAACGAGAGGTCACCCAGCAGCCACAGAGCAGAGGCCAGAGGGAGTTGCAGTGGCGTGCCCGCGGGATCTGCCGGCAGCCAGCTGTGCCAGAGAGAATTGGGCCTCAGGCCCAGAGGCTAGAGGCCTGAGTGCACCCCACCTCCCGGAAGGGGCCCAGCCGGGCCACGGGCGCCAGGCCCTGCCAGTTGGCCACCAGGAGTGAGTCGGCACATACATGAGCGCTCAGCCCCAGACACCAAGAACCACCAACACACCAACGTCTGAGGGCATCAGCCACTGGCAGGGAGTGCAGTGAGGGGAGATAGGCCTCCAAACCTCGGAGAGCCTGAGATGTTCCCAGAGAGGTGGAGTCTAAGACCCAAGCTGACATATAAACACAGACGGTGCATTCCCACCCCCATATACACAAACTCACCCGACGTGGAGACAGACACAAAGAGTCTAACTCTATATCTCAGGTCCAGGTACCCCCGCCCTCAGAGGGGCAAACCGGACCCGGACCCAGGAGATGTAACCCTTCTCTCTAGGGTGGAGGAAAGCAAACCGCCTCCTTATCTGCAGCAGCAGGGAGGCCCCGCATCCCAGACCCCAATCTGACGGCCAGCACCTCCTCCCAGTCCCCCTGCCCAGACGGTTAACAGAACGGGGGTGAGTGAAGACCCCAAACCTCCCTCCACCCGCTCATATGTAGTGTTGCTGCGTCCTGTTCTTAAGTGCATTTAATTATTATTGTCTGTAATTTTAAAAAGCAAAGTTTTCAAGAAATCAACATCCAGGTTTGCAGTTAAAGCCACAAACTCAATCTTCTACCAGTTAATTGTATAACAAACAACCTCACCAGATCTAATAGTACAGGAACAGATCGCTCAGGATTTGACAGGACCAAAACAACATCATCTGCATATATATTCCACAATCACATAGGGATGGGGGTGGGGGGTGGGGCTCGTGTTTAGAATTAGAATTAGAATTAGAATTCAACTTTATTGTCATTGCACATGCACAGGTACAGGGCAACGAAATGCAGTTTGCATCCATCCAGAAGTGCTTTAGTGATATAGATATATTACAATATATAATAGCAATAATATAGATATGTGGCTACAATGTAGCTTGCCATCACCAGTGTGTGAATGTGTGTGTGAATGGGTAAAAAAAAAAAAGAGGCAGCACGGTGGCACGGTGGTTAGCACTGTTGCCGCACAGCAAGAAGGTCCTGAGTTCAATTCCAACATCAGGCTGGGGTCTTTCTGTGTGGAGTTTGCATGTTCTCCCCGTGTTTGCGTGGGTTCTCTCCGGGTACTCCGGCTTCCTCCCACTGTCCAAAGACATGCAGCTTGTGGGGATAGGTTAATTGGATAATTCAAATTGCCACTAGGTGTGAATGGTTGTCTGTCCCTGTGTGTTGGCCCTGCGACAGACTGGCGACCTGTCCAGGTTGTACCCCGCCTTTCGCCCTATGACAGCTGGGATAGGCTCCAGCGCCTCCCGCGACCCTGAAAAGAATAAGCGAATGGATGGATGGATGGATAGATATGTAAGTATATTACAGAAATGGGTCTATTATGGTATGTTATAATGTACACGGTATGAAGTATGTTGTGAATATTCTATAACTATAAGTATGTACAGGCTGTAGTGAGTACAAGCTATGAACAGGATATAAATATGAAAAACTATACAGAATATGAAATAATGATACTGATGTTTGTTGCATTTGAAATTATCTGACAGTTAAAATGTTTTATTATTTGTATTGCTCAAAATGACAGCGTGTAATCTGTTATCAGACTCAACTGGCTTCTCTCAAAAAGTAAAATAACCCCCCCCCCCACCACTTTAATCACACTCTAGATCTTGTTTTAACATACGACATAGAAACAGAACATTTAACAGATAACTCATAAGCTGGAGATGAAATGGTGTGCAAAAATGTAGTAGATCATCATTTAGCCTGCTTTATTAAAAAAGCCCTCCATAAAGCTAGAACATCTTACTATTCATTACTGATTGAAGAAAATAAGAACAGCTTCTTCCCATGTGCTGTCAGAACTCTTAATGCAAACTAAAAGTATGAACTGACTTCCCCAGTTCATCCACTGTGATGCTGCTATTGATTAGCTATGTGCAATATCTCAGTCTTTCCATGTTTTGTGCAATATTTTAGGCTCATGTGCCATATCTCTAGTGTGTGCAATATTTATGGTCCTGTGCAATATTTTGGTCTCAGTGGTATCTCAGTGGTATTACCACCCTAAACGACCATAGCCCCTCCATCCAGCCAGCGATCGTGGCTCAAGAGTTGGGAGGTCGCCTTGTAATCGGAAGGTTGCCGGTTCGAGACCTGGCTTAGACAGGCTCGGTCGTCGTGTCCTTGGGCAAGACACTTCACCTGTTGCCTACTGGTGGTGGTCAGAAGGCCCGGTGGCGCCAGTGTCCGGCAGCCTCGCCTCTGTCAGTGCGTCCCAGGGTGGCTGTGGCTACAATGTAGCTTGCCATCACCAGTGTGTGAATGGGTGGATGACTGGATGTATAGTGTTTTGGGGTCCTTAGGGACTAGAAAAGCGCTATACAAATACAGACCATTTACCATTTCACCCCTATTTATTTTATTATATAACTGCCCTTGTATACACCCACAATGTTTCTGTTTCAATGTTTCTTACGCATACACCATGTATATAGTTGGTTATTTTTTTCCCTCGTTGTACATTGTTTTCTCTTCTTTACTTTCATTGCATCTCCAGCCCAGTACAGCTTAAGGGAAGTTGGGACAATGTAAAAGACTTTCTTTAGGCAATTGCATTTGAATTACCTAAATTCATGACAGGCATTCAAGCAGTAATGCCTGGACTGAGAAACAAACACACCAAGCTTCTGTGTTGTTTGAGCCAGAGACTGCACTTGTGGATGAACAATACAAACATTTTATGTTTATTATGTCAGTAATGTAATATGCAATAAAAAGTTATGGGAAGCTTAGACTTAGTTTCAGAATAATTACATCTGATACTTTGTTTTATTGAAAAGGTTATTAAAGTTTTAAATTGTATGACAAATAAAATAATAAATTACTAAAAAACACCAGCTACAATATTGGTAATATGTGTGTTGTTCAGCAGAACAGTGTCCAGTATGTTAGTTGATATACTTTATTTACATTTGAAAACAAAAGTTGGCATTACAAGGAGCGTTTTTAATTCTTAATTTTTAAATAAACATGCAGTGTTTATATTAAGTGTTGAATTAGAAAAAGATTCAAGGATATTATGTCAGACAATGGCAGTAAGAAACATAGTGTTAAAATAGCTGTATATAGCATTATCTCTTTGACCTGAAGATTAATCTTGAGAAGAGGTCAAAGGTCAGTTATCGTTATGGGGTCTTGCTATATGCTATGACACAAACATAGCAGAGTTGTAAGTATCATAGTTTCTAGGCTCTAAGGCTTTTTGTCAGTTTAATAGTGAGCTTTACAAGATTGATGTTCGTGCTCAAGGTTGGCACAGGCCTAAGTTCGCTTATGACCACTAGAGCTGAAAACAAGACCTCAAGCAATCCTAAGGCTAATTAGCGCGGCTAGCATTTTAATATCTGTTAAATGTTGTCATTGCTAACATATACCTGTTTTACAGCATGGTGAGTAGCGAGAACGCTAAGTTATTGTTAGCTTCCATAAGAAAAATGTGAAGATGTAATATTACCATGAGCTATATGCTAATGTTATTCACTCAAGCAAACATCTCAGTTACGGATTTGCTGCTTTCTAATATCTATGTTTATTTCTGGATATACCTATACCTACGTGCTTATATTACATCCCACATAAAGGGTGAAAAGGCAGTAACTATAAATGACCATAAATTAACTGTAAATTACATTGCAGTGAGCTCCATTCTTATAGTTTTATTACGTGCACACGCAGTTGGCAACCGTAACCAAGGCGAGTGTTTAAATGCACTTCCACAACGTTCCATTCGTTCTTTTGTGCTGGCTCGTGAACTTGTCTTGACCTGCTCCAAACTCAGCTTGTGGAAAGATAACTTTTGGAGAATATTTCTACAGAAAGCGGAATTTACTAGAAAGCGACAGTACAAACGACTTCTGAATCGTTTGTACTTGTGTTTCGTCATAACAGCAAAGCTGGCTGGCTCATCATGGATCCGGACTCATTGAAAGTCACCTGGCTGGTACGTTTCAAAGATTCTTCAATTATTTTAAGAGTCACTAGACAACTATAATAATTTAACAAGTTCCAGTGTGAATATCAAATTTTTAATGTGATCAAAATATGTGTATTCCAAGATTTTTCCCGGTAAATAGTTTGTATGCTTTAAATTTTGCGGGACAGCTGTAGAATTTATTACCGACTGGCCTATGAATGTGAAAAAAGGTGTTACTTTGATTGAAGGCTTCAAATTTGACACTGCCCCCCAATAAAATGGTTAAACTAGCTTAACGGACAAAGATTCGTAAAATACTCCCCAAAAAAAGAATAAAAATAAAATCAGTTTCTATGGTAACAGCATTTCGTCACAATGATAGAACATGCAGGTGAACACACCAGATCCCCTGTAGCTCCTGACATCATTTTCTTCTCTGGATCAAAAGCTTCATTAGGTAAACTATAACGTTTTTTCCCAGCTACATAACGCAGTGATAAAAAAAAATAATCAAAACAAAATAATATAAAAATAATATTGAAAACATTAAGCATAGTCAAAATAATCATGAAGTCAAACCTTTATGTGTGTGTTTTATTTTGTGTTTTATTTTAAAAAATATGTGCTTGGAGTTCCACTGCCTTTGTTTGTATTGGGAACATTTAGGACATGAAATTGGTACATTAAACCTCTGATGCTGTTTCAAAATGTGTTACATTGTTAATGAAAGAATTGTAATAAATAAATAAATAAATAAGAGAATGAGCTACCTAGTTAGTTATACATTTCCTGTAGTATATTTATGTAACAAGCTATTTATGTCCAGTTATTTACAAATGAGTACCTATTATCCATTACCTACTCCAACGTAGTGTTTGCATAAAGGTTTAAAAAGGACAAATAAAAAGAAATGAATGTATACAAAATAAAATAGTGTTACCATAAAAGTGTAGTGTGCACAGAGTGAGCTGCCTTGGTGGAGGTTTGGTGCTCTTCTATTAAAAATGGATGCTTCACTTAATGATGTGAACTTAGTTGACATCTTTTGATCTCACATGAAAAAGTCGAAGTGTCACTCAGTCTGACATAAATGTAGCCTAAAATGCTCTTCTGTCATCATCTGCTCAAACTAACAGATGTAGGTCTGTTGCTTTAGCACTGGCTGTTTATTACATTCCTAATGTTATTTTAAACTTGTTTCCTTACAGACTGTCTTGACTATGTGGTTGAGCGTCCTGCAGAAGAAGGCCTTCCTCAAGTCATCAGGATCCTGGATGACAGTCTCCTGAACGCCATCTCTTCTGATGAAGCACAGGACACTGATGCCCAGCGTGTCGGTGACGGTGAGTATATCCCTCCCTCAGTCTTCCCCTTTTCTCATAGAGAACTGGATGCTGATGCGTGTCAGCGAAGTGCAAGATGAAAAAACCCTCCCTGAAAATGAGGAATCAATGCTGGAAAGTCATTTTATTGCTTTGAGGTCTGTTTATTGCAAATATCTTTGACTTGTTTTTATGTCTTGTAATGTTTATGTGTGTATTTATGTCTTATAATGTTTATATGTGTATTTATGTCTTGTATTGCTGGTAAGTAACTTTCTTGCACTGAGGTCTGTTTATTGCAAGTATCTTTGACCTGTTTTTATGTCTTGTAATGTTTATGTGTGTATTTATATCTTGTATTGCTGTTAAATGTGTATTTATGTCTTGTATTGCTGGTAAGTAACTTTTTTGCACTGAGGTCTGTTTATTCCAAATATCTTTGACTTGTTTTTATGTCTTGTAATGTTTATGTGTGTATTTATGTCTTGTATTGCTGTTAAATGTGTATGTATGTCTTGTATTGCTGGTAAGTAACTTTCTTATACTGAGGTCTGTTTGTCGCAAATATCTTTGACTTGTTTTTATGTCTTGTAATGTTTATGTGTGTATTTATGTCTTCAATTGCTGGTAATTAACTTTCTTGTACTGAGGTCTGTTTATTGCAAATATCTTTGACTTGTTTTTATGTCTTGTAATGTTTATGTGTGTATTTATGTCTTGTATTGCTGTTAAATGTGTATTTATGTCTTGTATTGCTGGTAAGTAACTTTTTTGCACTGAGGTCTGTTTATTGCAAGTATCTTTGACCTGTTTTTATGTCTTGTAATGTTTATGTGTGTATTTATATCTTGTATTGCTGTTAAATGTGTATTTATGTCTTGTATTGCTGGTAAGTAACTTTTTTGCACTGAGGTCTGTTTATTCCAAATATCTTTGACTTGTTTTTATGTCTTGTAATGTTTATGTGTGTATTTATGTCTTGTATTGCTGTTAAATGTGTATGTATGTCTTGTATTGCTGGTAAGTAACTTTCTTATACTGAGGTCTGTTTGTCGCAAATATCTTTGACTTGTTTTTATGTCTTGTAATGTTTATGTGTGTATTTATGTCTTCAATTGCTGGTAATTAACTTTCTTATACTGAGGTCTGTTTGTCGCAAATATCTTTGACTTGTTTTTATGTCTTGTAATGTTTATGTGTGTATTTATGTCTTCAACTGCTGGTAAGTAACTTTCTTGCACTGAGGTCTGTTTGTCACAAATATCTTTGACATGTTTTTATGTCTTATAATGTTTATGTGTGTATTTATGTCTTCAACTGCTGGTAAGTAACTTTCTTGCACTGAGGTCTGTTTGTCACAAATATCTTTGACTTGTTTTTATGTCTTGTAATGTTTATGTGTGTATTTATGTCTTGTATTGCTGTTAAATGTGTATTTATGTCTTGTATTGCTGGTAAGTAACTTTCTTGCACTGAGGTCTGTTTGTTGCAAATATCTTTGACTTGTTTTTATGTCTTGTAATGTTTATGTGTGTATTTATGTCTTCAACTGCTGGTAAGTAACTTTCTTGCACTGAGGTCTGTTTGTCACAAATATCTTTGACATGTTTTTATGTCTTATAATGTTTATGTCTGTATTTATGTCTTGTATTGCTGTTAAATGTGTATTTATGTCTTGTATTGCTGTTAAATGTGTATTTATGTCTTGTATTGCTGGTAAGTAACTTTCTTGCACTGAGGTCTGTTTGTCACAAATATCTTTGACTTGTTTTTATGTCTTATAATGTTTATGTGTGTATTTATGTCTTCAATTGCTGGTAAGTAACTTTCTTGCACTGAGGTCTGTTTATTGCAAATATCTTTGACTTGTTTTTATGTCTTATAATGTTTATGTGTGTATTTATGTCTTGTATTACTGGTAATTAACTTTTTTGCACTGAGGTCTGTTTGTTGCAAATATCTTTGACTTGTTTTTATGTCTTATAATGTTTATGTGTGTATTTATGTCTTGTATTGCTGGTAAGTAACTTTCTTGCACTGAGGTCTGTTTATTGCAAATATCTTTGACTTGTTTTTATGCCTTATAATGTTTATGTGTGTATTTATGTCTTGTATTGCTGTTAACTGTGTATTTTTGTCTTGTATTGCTGTTAAATGTGTATTTTTGTCTTGTATTGCTGGTAAGTAACTTTCTTGCACTGAGGTCTGTTTGTTGCAAATATCTTTGACTTATTTTTATGTCTTATAATGTATTTATGTCTTGTATTGCTGTTAAATGTGTATTTTTGTCTTCAATTGCTGGTAAATAACTTTCTTGCACTGAGGTCTGTTTATTGCAAATATCTTTGACTTGTTTTTATGTCTTATAATGTTTATGTGTGTATTTATGTCTTGTATTGCTGGTAAGTAACTTTCTTGCACTGAGGTCTGTTTATTGCAAATATCTTTGACTTGTTTTTATGTCTTATAATGTTTATGTGTGTATGTATGTCTTGTATTGCTGGTAAGTAACTTTCTTGCACTGAGGTCTGTTTATTGCAAATATCTTTGACTTGTTTTTATGTCTTATAATGTTTATGTGTGTATTTATGTCTTGTATTGCTGTTAAATGTGTATTTATGTCTTGTATTGCGGTTAAATGTGTATTTATGTCTTGTATTGCTGGTAAGTAACTTTCTTGCACTGAGGTCTGTTTGTCGCAAATATCTTTGACTTGTTTTTATGTCTTGTAATGTTTATGTGTGTATTTATGTCTTGTATTGCTGTTAAATGTGTATTTATGTCTTCAATTGCTGGTAAGTAACTTTCTTGTACTGAGGTCTGTTTATTGCAAATATCTTTGACTTGTTTTTATGTCTTGTAATGTTTATGTGTGTATTTATGTCTTGTATTGCTGTTAAATGTGTATTTATGTCTTCAATTGCTGGTAAGTAACTTTCTTGCACTGAGGTCTGTTTATTGCAAATATTTTTGACTTATTTTTATGTCTTATAATGTATTTATGTCTTGTATTGCTGTTAACTGTGTATTTTTGTCTTGTATTGCTGTTAAATGTGTATTTTTGTCTTGTATTGCTGGTAAGTAACTTTCTTGCACTGAGGTCTGTTTGTTGCAAATATCTTTGACTTATTTTTATGTCTTATAATGTATTTATGTCTTGTATTGCTGTTGAATGTGTATGTATGTCTTCAATTGCTGGTAAGCAACTTTCTTGCACTGAGGTCTGTTTATTGCAAATATCTTTGACTTGTTTTTATGTCTTGTAATGTTTATGTGTGTATTTATGTCTTGTATTGCTGGTAATTAACCTTTTTGCACTGAGGTCTGTTTATTGCAAATATCTTTGACCTGTTTTTATGTCTTATAAGGTTTATGTGTGTATTTATGTCTTGTATTGCTGGTAATTAACTTTTTTGCACTGAGGTCTGTTTGTTGCAAATATCTTTGACTTGTTTTTGTGTCTTATAATGTTTATGTGTGTATTTATGTCTTGTATTGCTGTTAAATGTGTATTTATGTCTTGTATTGCTGTTAAATGTGTATTTATGTCTTGTATTGCGGTTAAATTTGTATTTATGTCTTGTATTGCTGGTAAGTAACTTTCTTGCACTGAGGTCTGTTTGTCACAAATATCTTTGACTTGTTTTTATGTCTTATAATGTTTATGTGTGTATTTATGTCTTGTATTACTGGTAATTAACTTTTTTGCACTGAGGTCTGTTTATTGCAAATATCTTTGACTTGTTTTTATGTCTTGTAATGTTTATGTGTGTATTTATGTCTTGCATTGCTGTTAAATGTGTATTTATGTCTTGCATTGCTGTTGAATGTGTATTTTTGTCTTGTATTGCTGTTAAATGTGTATTTATGTCTTGTATTACTGGTAATTAACTTTCTTGCACTGAGGTCTGTTTGTTGCAAATATCTTTGACTTGTTTTTATGTCTTGTAATGTTTATGTGTGTATTTATGTCTTGTATTGCTGTTAAATGTGTATTTATGTCTTGTATTGCTGGTAAGTAACTTTCTTGCACTGAGGTCTGTTTATTGCAAATATCTTTGACTTGTTTTTATGTCTTGTAATGTTTATGTGTGTATTTATGTCTTGTATTACTGGTAATTAACTTTTTTGCACTGAGGTCTGTTTATTGCAAATATCTTTGACTTGTTTTTATGTCTGATAATGTTTATGTGTGTATTTATGTCTTGTATTACTGGTAATTAACTTTTTTGCACTGAGGTCTGTTTATTGCAAATATCTTTGACTTGTTTTTATGTCTGATAATGTTTATGTGTGTATTTATGTCTTGTATTGCTGGTAAGCAACTTCCTTGCACTGAGGTCTGTTTGTTGCAAATATCTTTGACTTGTTTTTATGTCTTATAATGTTTATGTGTGTATTTATGTCTTGTATTGCTGTTAAATGTGTATTTATGTCTTGTATTACTGGTAATTAACTTTTTTGCACTGAGGTCTGTTTATTGCAAATATCTTTGACTTGTTTTTATGTCTTGTAATGTTTATGTGTGTATTTATGTCTTGCATTGCTGTTAAATGTGTATTTATGTCTTGTATTGCTGTTG
Organism: Aulonocara stuartgranti; assembly: GCF_965226115.1. Lineage (NCBI taxonomy): Eukaryota > Metazoa > Chordata > Actinopteri > Cichliformes > Cichlidae > Aulonocara > Aulonocara stuartgranti. The sequence goes on along the minus strand of NC_138944.1, from coordinate 34,368,717 downwards.
AATGTGTATTTTTGTCTTGTATTGCTGTTGAATGTGTATTTTTGTCTTGTATTGCTGTTAAATGTGTATTTATGTCTTGTATTACTGGTAATTAACTTTTTTGCACTGAGGTCTGTTTATTGCAAATATCTTTGACTTGTTTTTATGTCTTGTAATGTTTATGTGTGTATTTATGTCTTGCATTGCTGTTAAATGTGTATTTATGTCTTGCATTGCTGTTAAATGTGTATTTATGTCTTGTATTGCTGTTGAATGTGTATTTTTGTCTTGTATTGCTGTTAAATGTGTATTTATGTCTTGTATTGCTGGTAAGTAACTTTCTTGCACTGAGGTCTGTTTGTTGCAAATATCTTTGACTTGTTTTTGTGTCTTATAATGTTTATGTGTGTATTTATGTCTTGTATTAATGTTAAATGTGTATTTATGTCTTGTATTGCTGTTGAATGTGTATTTTTGTCTTGTATTGCTGTTAAATGTGTATTTATGTCTTGCATTGCTGTTAAATGTGTATTTATGTCTTGTATTACTGGTAATTAACTTTTTTGCACTGAGGTCTGTTTATTGCAAATATCTTTGACTTGTTTTTATGTCTTGTAATGTTTATGTGTGTATTTATGTCTTCCATTGCTGTTAAATGTGTATTTATGTCTTCCATTGCTGTTAAATGTGTATTTATGTCTTCCATTGCTGTTAAATGTGTATTTATGTCTTCCATTGCTGTTAAATGTGTATTTATGTCTTGTATTACTGGTAATTAACTTTTTTGCACTGAGGTCTGTTTATTGCAAATATCTTTGACTTGTTTTTATGTCTTATAATGTTTATGTGTGTATTTATGTCTTGTATTGCTGTTAAATGTGTATTTTTGTCTTGTATTGCTGTTAAATGTGTATTTTTGTCTTGTATTGCTGTTAAATGTGTATTTTTGTCTTGTATTGCTGGTAAGTAACTTTCTTGCACTGAGGTCTGTTTATTGCAAATATCTTTGACTTGTTTTTATGTCTTATAATGTTTATGTGTGTATTTATGTCTTGTATTGCTGGTAAGTAACTTTCTTGCACTGAGGTCTGTTTATTGATAATTTATGTGATATTATTGCAAATATCTTTGACTTGTTTTTATGTCTTGTAATGTTTATGTGTGTATTTATGTCTTGCATTGCTGTTAAATGTGTATTTATGTCTTGTATTGCTGGTAAGCAACTTCCTTGCACTGAGGTCTGTTTGTTGCAAATATCTTTGACTTGTTTTTATGTCTTGTAATGTTTATGTGTGTATTTATGTCTTGCATTGCTGTTAAATGTGTATTTATGTCTTGTATTACTGGTAATTAACTTTTTTGCACTGAGGTCTGTTTATTGCAAATGTCTTTGACCTGTTTTTATGTCTTATAATGTTTATGTGTGTATTTATGTCTTGCATTGCTGTTAAATGTGTATTTATGTCTTGTATTACTGGTAATTAACTTTTTTGCACTGAGGTCTGTTTATTGCAAATATCTTTGACTTGTTTTTATGTCTTGTAATGTTTATGTGTGTATTTATGTCTTGCATTGCTGTTAAATGTGTATTTATGTCTTGTATTACTGGTAATTAACTTTTTTGCACTGAGGTCTGTTTATTGCAAATATCTTTGACTTGTTTTTATGTCTTGTAATGTTTATGTGTGTATTTATGTCTTGTATTGCTGTTAAATGTGTATTTATGTCTTGTATTGCTGGTAAGTAACTTTCTTGCACTGAGGTCTGTTTGTCACAAATATTTTTGACTTGTTTTTATGTCTTGTAATGTTTATGTGTGTATTTATGTCTTGTATTACTGGTAATTAACTTTTTTGCACTGAGGTCTGTTTATTGCAAATATCTTTGATTTGTTTTTATGTCTTGTAATGTTTATGTGTGTATTTATGTCTTGTATTGCTGGTAAGTAACTTTCTTGCACTGAGGTTTGTTTGTTGCAAATATCTTTGACTTGTTTTTGTGTCTTATAATGTTTATGTGTGTATTTATGTCTTGTATTGCTGTTAAATGTGTATTTATGTCTTGTATTGCTGTTAAATTTGTATTTATGTCTTGTATTGCTGGTAAGTAACTTTCTTGCACTGAGGTCTGTTTGTCACAAATATTTTTGACTTGTTTTTATGTCTTGTAATGTTTATGTGTGTATTTATGTCTTGTATTACTGGTAATTAACTTTTTTGCACTGAGGTCTGTTTGTTGCAAATATCTTTGACTTGTTTTTGTGTCTTATAATGTATTTATGTCTTGTATTGCTGGTAAGTAACTTTCTTGCACTGAGGTCTGTTTGTTGCAAATATCTTTGACTTGTTTTTGTGTCTTATAATGTTTATGTGTGTATTTTTGTCTTGTATTGCTGTTAAATGTGTATTTATGTCTTGCATTGCTGTTAAATGTGTATTTATGTCTTGCATTGCTGTTAAATGTGTATTTATGTCTTGTATTGCTGTTAAATGTGTATTTTTGTCTTGTATTGCTGGTAAGTAACTTTCTTGCACTGAGGTCTGTTTATTGATAATTTATGTGATATTATTGCAAATATCTTTGACTTGTTTTTATGTCTTATAATGTTTATGTGTGTATTTATGTCTTGTATTGCTGGTAAGTAACTTTCTTGCACTGAGGTCTGTTTATTGATAATTTATGTGATATTATTGCAAATATCTTTGACTTGTTTTTATGTCTTGTAATGTTTATGTGTGTATTTATGTCTTGCATTGCTGTTAAATGTGTATTTATGTCTTGTATTGCTGGTAAGCAACTTCCTTGCACTGAGGTCTGTTTGTTGCAAATATCTTTGACTTGTTTTTATGTCTTGTAATGTTTATGTGTGTATTTATGTCTTGCATTGCTGTTAAATGTGTATTTATGTCTTGTATTACTGGTAATTAACTTTTTTGCACTGAGGTCTGTTTATTGCAAATGTCTTTGACCTGTTTTTATGTCGTATAATGTTTATGTGTGTATTTATGTCTTGCATTGCTGTTAAATGTGTATTTATGTCTTGTATTACTGGTAATTAACTTTTTTGCACTGAGGTCTGTTTATTGCAAATATCTTTGACTTGTTTTTATGTCTTGTAATGTTTATGTGTGTATTTATGTCTTGCATTGCTGTTAAATGTGTATTTATGTCTTGTATTACTGGTAATTAACTTTTTTGCACTGAGGTCTGTTTATTGCAAATATCTTTGACTTGTTTTTATGTCTTGTAATGTTTATGTGTGTATTTATGTCTTGCATTGCTGTTAAATGTGTATTTATGTCTTGTATTGCTGGTAAGTAACTTTCTTGCACTGAGGTCTGTTTGTCACAAATATTTTTGACTTGTTTTTATGTCTTGTAATGTTTATGTGTGTATTTATGTCTTGTATTACTGGTAATTAACTTTTTTGCACTGAGGTCTGTTTATTGCAAATATCTTTGACTTGTTTTTGTGTCTTATAATGTTTATGTGTGTATTTATGTCTTGTATTACTGGTAATTAACTTTTTTGCACTGAGGTCTGTTTATTGCAAATATCTTTGACTTGTTTTTGTGTCTTATAATGTTTATGTGTGTATTTATGTCTTGTATTGCTGGTAAGTAACTTTCTTGCACTGAGGTCTGTTTGTCACAAATATTTTTGACTTGTTTTTATGTCTTGTAATGTTTATGTGTGTATTTATGTCTTGTATTACTGGTAATTAACTTTTTTGCACTGAGGTCTGTTTGTTGCAAATATCTTTGACTTGTTTTTGTGTCTTATAATGTATTTATGTCTTGTATTGCTGGTAAGTAACTTTCTTGCACTGAGGTCTGTTTGTTGCAAATATCTTTGACTTGTTTTTGTGTCTTATAATGTTTATGTGTGTATTTATGTCTTGTATTGCTGTTAAATGTGTATTTATGTCTTGTATTGCTGTTAAATTTGTATTTATGTCTTGTATTGCTGGTAAGTAACTTTCTTGCACTGAGGTCTGTTTGTCACAAATATTTTTGACTTGTTTTTATGTCTTGTAATGTTTATGTGTGTATTTATGTCTTGTATTACTGGTAATTAACTTTTTTGCACTGAGGTCTGTTTGTTGCAAATATCTTTGACTTGTTTTTGTGTCTTATAATGTATTTATGTCTTGTATTGCTGGTAAGTAACTTTCTTGCACTGAGGTCTGTTTGTTGCAAATATCTTTGACTTGTTTTTGTGTCTTATAATGTTTATGTGTGTATGTATGTCTTGTATTGCTGTTAAATGTGTATTTTTGTCTTGTATTGCTGGTAAATAACTTTCTTGCACTGAGGTCTGTTTATTGCAAATATCTTTGACTTGTTTTTGTGTCTTATAATGTTTATGTGTGTATTTATGTCTTGCATTGCTGTTAAATGTGTATGTATGTCTTGTATTGCTGTTAAATGTGTATTTTTGTCTTGTATTGCTGGTAAATAACTTTCTTGCACTGAGGTCTGTTTATTGCAAATATCTTTGACTTATTTTTATGTCTTATAATGTATGTATGTCTTCAATTGCTGGTAAGCAACTTTCTTACACCGAGGCCTGTTTATTGCAAATATCTTTGACCTGTTTTTATGTCTTATAATGTTTACGTGTGTATTTATGTCTTGTATTGCTGGTAATTAACTTTTTTGCACTGAGGTCTGTTTATTGCAAATATCTTTGACTTGTTTTTATGTCTTGTAATGTTTATGTGTGTATTTATGTCTTGCATTGCTGTTAAATGTGTATTTATGTCTTGCATTGCTGTTAAATGTGTATTTATGTCTTGTATTGCTGTTGAATGTGTATTTATGTCTTGTATTACTGGTAATTAACTTTTTTGCACTGAGGTCTGTTTATTGCAAATATCTTTGACTTGTTTTTATGTCTTGTAATGTTTATGTGTGTATTTATGTCTTGTATTGCTGTTAAATGTGTATTTATGTCTTGTATTGCGGTTAAATTTGTATTTATGTCTTGTATTGCTGGTAAGTAACTTTCTTGCACTGAGGTCTGTTTGTCACAAATATCTTTGACTTGTTTTTATGTCTTATAATGTTTATGTGTGTATTTATGTCTTGTATTACTGGTAATTAACTTTCTTGCACTGAGGTCTGTTTGTCACAAATATCTTTGACTTGTTTTTATGTCTTATAATGTTTATGTGTGTATTTATGTCTTGCATTGCTGTTGAATGTGTATTTTTGTCTTGTATTGCTGTTAAATGTGTATTTATGTCTTGCATTGCTGTTAAATGTGTATTTATGTCTTGTATTACTGGTAATTAACTTTTTTGCACTGAGGTCTGTTTATTGCAAATATCTTTGACTTGTTTTTATGTCTTGTAATGTTTATGTGTGTATTTATGTCTTGTATTGCTGGTAATTAACTTTCTTGCACTGAGGTCTGTTTATTGCAAATATCTTTGACTTGTTTTTATGTCTTGTAATGTTTATGTGTGTATTTATGTCTTGTATTGCTGTTAAATGTGTATTTTTGTCTTGTATTGCTGGCAAGTAACTTTCTTGCACTGAGGTCTGTTTATTGCAAATATCTTTGACTTGTTTTTATGTCTGATAATGTTTATGTGTGTATTTATGTCTTGTATTGCTGTTAAATGTGTATTTATGTCTTGTATTGCTGTTAAATGTGTATTTATGTCTTGTATTACTGGTAATTAACTTTTTTGCACTGAGGTCTGTTTATTGCAAATATCTTTGACTTGTTTTTATGTCTTGTAATGTTTATGTGTGTATTTATGTCTTGCATTGCTGTTAAATGTGTATTTATGTCTTGTATTACTGGTAATTAACTTTTTTGCACTGAGGTCTGTTTATTGCAAATATCTTTGACTTGTTTTTATGTCTTGTAATGTTTATGTGTGTATTTATGTCTTGTATTGCTGTTAAATGTGTATTTATGTCTTGTATTGCTGGTAAGTAACTTTCTTGCACTGAGGTCTGTTTGTCACAAATATTTTTGACTTGTTTTTATGTCTTGTAATGTTTATGTGTGTATTTATGTCTTGTATTACTGGTAATTAACTTTTTTGCACTGAGGTCTGTTTATTGCAAATATCTTTGATTTGTTTTTATGTCTTGTAATGTTTATGTGTGTATTTATGTCTTGTATTGCTGGTAAGTAACTTTCTTGCACTGAGGTTTGTTTGTTGCAAATATCTTTGACTTGTTTTTGTGTCTTATAATGTTTATGTGTGTATTTATGTCTTGTATTGCTGTTAAATGTGTATTTATGTCTTGTATTGCTGTTAAATTTGTATTTATGTCTTGTATTGCTGGTAAGTAACTTTCTTGCACTGAGGTCTGTTTGTCACAAATATTTTTGACTTGTTTTTATGTCTTGTAATGTTTATGTGTGTATTTATGTCTTGTATTACTGGTAATTAACTTTTTTGCACTGAGGTCTGTTTGTTGCAAATATCTTTGACTTGTTTTTGTGTCTTATAATGTATTTATGTCTTGTATTGCTGGTAAGTAACTTTCTTGCACTGAGGTCTGTTTGTTGCAAATATCTTTGACTTGTTTTTGTGTCTTATAATGTTTATGTGTGTATTTTTGTCTTGTATTGCTGTTAAATGTGTATTTATGTCTTGCATTGCTGTTAAATGTGTATTTATGTCTTGCATTGCTGTTAAATGTGTATTTATGTCTTGTATTGCTGTTAAATGTGTATTTTTGTCTTGTATTGCTGGTAAGTAACTTTCTTGCACTGAGGTCTGTTTATTGATAATTTATGTGATATTATTGCAAATATCTTTGACTTGTTTTTATGTCTTATAATGTTTATGTGTGTATTTATGTCTTGTATTGCTGGTAAGTAACTTTCTTGCACTGAGGTCTGTTTATTGATAATTTATGTGATATTATTGCAAATATCTTTGACTTGTTTTTATGTCTTGTAATGTTTATGTGTGTATTTATGTCTTGCATTGCTGTTAAATGTGTATTTATGTCTTGTATTGCTGGTAAGCAACTTCCTTGCACTGAGGTCTGTTTGTTGCAAATATCTTTGACTTGTTTTTATGTCTTGTAATGTTTATGTGTGTATTTATGTCTTGCATTGCTGTTAAATGTGTATTTATGTCTTGTATTACTGGTAATTAACTTTTTTGCACTGAGGTCTGTTTATTGCAAATGTCTTTGACCTGTTTTTATGTCGTATAATGTTTATGTGTGTATTTATGTCTTGCATTGCTGTTAAATGTGTATTTATGTCTTGTATTACTGGTAATTAACTTTTTTGCACTGAGGTCTGTTTATTGCAAATATCTTTGACTTGTTTTTATGTCTTGTAATGTTTATGTGTGTATTTATGTCTTGCATTGCTGTTAAATGTGTATTTATGTCTTGTATTACTGGTAATTAACTTTTTTGCACTGAGGTCTGTTTATTGCAAATATCTTTGACTTGTTTTTATGTCTTGTAATGTTTATGTGTGTATTTATGTCTTGCATTGCTGTTAAATGTGTATTTATGTCTTGTATTGCTGGTAAGTAACTTTCTTGCACTGAGGTCTGTTTGTCACAAATATTTTTGACTTGTTTTTATGTCTTGTAATGTTTATGTGTGTATTTATGTCTTGTATTACTGGTAATTAACTTTTTTGCACTGAGGTCTGTTTATTGCAAATATCTTTGACTTGTTTTTGTGTCTTATAATGTTTATGTGTGTATTTATGTCTTGTATTACTGGTAATTAACTTTTTTGCACTGAGGTCTGTTTATTGCAAATATCTTTGACTTGTTTTTGTGTCTTATAATGTTTATGTGTGTATTTATGTCTTGTATTGCTGGTAAGTAACTTTCTTGCACTGAGGTCTGTTTGTCACAAATATTTTTGACTTGTTTTTATGTCTTGTAATGTTTATGTGTGTATTTATGTCTTGTATTACTGGTAATTAACTTTTTTGCACTGAGGTCTGTTTGTTGCAAATATCTTTGACTTGTTTTTGTGTCTTATAATGTATTTATGTCTTGTATTGCTGGTAAGTAACTTTCTTGCACTGAGGTCTGTTTGTTGCAAATATCTTTGACTTGTTTTTGTGTCTTATAATGTTTATGTGTGTATTTATGTCTTGCATTGCTGTTAAATGTGTATTTATGTCTTGCATTGCTGTTAAATGTGTATGTATGTCTTGTATTGCTGTTAAATGTGTATTTTTGTCTTGTATTGCTGGTAAATAACTTTCTTGCACTGAGGTCTGTTTATTGCAAATATCTTTGACTTGTTTTTGTGTCTTATAATGTTTATGTGTGTATTTATGTCTTGCATTGCTGTTAAATGTGTATGTATGTCTTGTATTGCTGTTAAATGTGTATTTTTGTCTTGTATTGCTGGTAAATAACTTTCTTGCACTGAGGTCTGTTTATTGCAAATATCTTTGACTTATTTTTATGTCTTATAATGTATGTATGTCTTCAATTGCTGGTAAGCAACTTTCTTACACCGAGGCCTGTTTATTGCAAATATCTTTGACCTGTTTTTATGTCTTATAATGTTTACGTGTGTATTTATGTCTTGTATTGCTGGTAATTAACTTTTTTGCACTGAGGTCTGTTTATTGCAAATATCTTTGACTTGTTTTTATGTCTTGCATTGCTGTTAAATGTGTATTTATGTCTTGTATTGCTGTTGAATGTGTATTTATGTCTTGTATTACTGGTAATTAACTTTTTTGCACTGAGGTCTGTTTATTGCAAATGTCTTTGACCTGTTTTTATGTCGTATAATGTTTATGTGTGTATTTATGTCTTGCATTGCTGTTAAATGTGTATTTATGTCTTGTATTACTGGTAATTAACTTTTTTGCACTGAGGTCTGTTTATTGCAAATATCTTTGACTTGTTTTTATGTCTTGTAATGTTTATGTGTGTATTTATGTCTTGCATTGCTGTTAAATGTGTATTTATGTCTTGTATTACTGGTAATTAACTTTTTTGCACTGAGGTCTGTTTATTGCAAATATCTTTGACTTGTTTTTATGTCTTGTAATGTTTATGTGTGTATTTATGTCTTGTATTGCTGTTAAATGTGTATTTATGTCTTGTATTGCTGGTAAGTAACTTTCTTGCACTGAGGTCTGTTTGTCACAAATATTTTTGACTTGTTTTTATGTCTTGTAATGTTTATGTGTGTATTTATGTCTTGTATTACTGGTAATTAACTTTTTTGCACTGAGGTCTGTTTATTGCAAATATCTTTGACTTGTTTTTGTGTCTTATAATGTTTATGTGTGTATTTATGTCTTGTATTGCTGTTAAATGTGTATTTATGTCTTGTATTGCTGGTAAGCAACTTCCTTGCACTGAGGTCTGTTTGTTGCAAATATCTTTGACTTGTTTTTATGTCTTGTAATGTTTATGTGTGTATTTATGTCTTGCATTGCTGTTAAATGTGTATTTATGTCTTGTATTGCTGGTAAGCAACTTCCTTGCACTGAGGCCTGTTTGTTGCAAATATCTTTGATTTGTTTTTATGTCTTGTAATGTTTATGTGTGTATTTATGTCTTGTATTGCTGGTAAGTAACTTTCTTGCACTGAGGTTTGTTTGTTGCAAATATCTTTGACTTGTTTTTGTGTCTTATAATGTTTATGTGTGTATTTATGTCTTGTATTGCTGGTAAATGTGTATTTATGTCTTGCATTGCTGTTAAATGTGTATTTATGTCTTGCATTGCTGTTGAATGTGTATTTTTGTCTTGTATTGCTGTTAAATGTGTATTTATGTCTTGTATTGCTGGTAAGTAACTTTCTTGCACTGAGGTCTGTTTGTCGCAAATATCTTTGACTTGTTTTTGTGTCTTATAATGTTTATGTGTGTATTTATGTCTTGTATTGCTGGTAAATGTGTATTTATGTCTTGCATTGCTGTTAAATGTGTATTTATGTCTTGCATTGCTGTTGAATGTGTATTTATGTCTTGTATTGCTGTTAAATGTGTATTTATGTCTTGTATTACTGGTAATTAACTTTTTTGCACTGAGGTCTGTTTATTGCAAATATCTTTGACTTGTTTTTGTGTCTTATAATGTTTATGTGTGTATTTATGTCTTTTATTGCTGTTAAATGTGTATTTATGTCTTGTATTGCTGTTAAATGTGTATTTATGTCTTGTATTGCTGTTAAATGTGTATTTATGTCTTGTATTGCTGTTAAATTTGTATTTATGTCTTGTATTGCTGGTAAGCAACTTTCTTGCACTGAGGTCTGTTTGTTGCAAATATCTTTGACTTGTTTTTGTGTCTTATAATGTTTATGTGTGTATTTATGTCTTGTATTACTGGTAATTAACTTTTTTGCACTGAGGTCTGTTTATTGCAAATATCTTTGACTTGTTTTTATGTCTTGTAATGTTTATGTGTGTATTTATGTCTTGTATTGCTGTTAAATGTGTATTTTTGTCTTGTATTGCTGTTAAATGTGTATTTATGTCTTGTATTACTGGTAATTAACTTTTTTGCACTGAGGTCTGTTTATTGCAAATATCTTTGACTTGTTTTTATGTCTTGTAATGTTTATGTGTGTATTTATGTCTTGTATTACTGGTAATTAACTTTTTTGCACTGAGGTCTGTTTATTGCAAATATCTTTGACTTGTTTTTATGTCTTGTAATGTTTATGTGTGTATTTATGTCTTGTATTACTGGTAATTAACTTTTTTGCACTGAGGTCTGTTTATTGCAAATATCTTTGACTTGTTTTTATGTCTTGTAATGTTTATGTGTGTATTTATGTCTTGTATTGCTGTTAAATGTGTATTTTTGTCTTGTATTGCTGTTAAATGTGTATTTATGTCTTGTATTACTGGTAATTAACTTTCTTGCACTGAGGTCTGTTTATTGCAAATATCTTTGACTTATTTTTATGTCTTATAATGTATTTATGTCTTGTATTGCTGTTGAATGTGTATGTATGTCTTCAATTGCTGGTAAGCAACTTTCTTACACCGAGGCCTGTTTATTGCAAATATCTTTGACTTGTTTTTATGTCTTGTAATGTTTATGTGTGTATTTATGTCTTGTATTGCTGTTAAATGTGTATTTTTGTCTTGTATTGCTGGTAAGTAACTTTCTTGCACTGAGGTCTGTTTATTGCAAATATCTTTGACTTGTTTTTATGTCTTATAATGTTTATGTGTGTATTTATGTCTTGTATTGCTGTTAAATGTGTATTTATGTCTTGTATTGCTGTTAAATGTGTATTTATGTCTTGTATTGCTGTTAAATGTGTATTTATGTCTTGTATTGCTGTTAAATGTGTATTTATGTCTTGTATAACTGGTAATTAACTTTTTTGCACTGAGGTCTGTTTGTTGCAAATATCTTTGACTTGTTTTTATGTCTTGTAATGTTTATGTGTGTATTTATGTCTTGCATTGCTGTTAAATGTGTATTTATGTCTTGTATTGCTGGTAAGTAACTTTCTTGCACTGAGGTCTGTTTGTCGCAAATATCTTTGACTTGTTTTTATGTCTTATAATGTTTATGTGTGTATTTATGTCTTGTATTGCTGTTAAATGTGTATTTTTGTCTTGTATTGCTGTTAAATGTGTATTTTTGTCTTGTATTGCTGGTAAGTAACTTTCTTGCACTGAGGTCTGTTTATTGCAAATATCTTTGACTTGTTTTTATGTCTTATAATGTTTATGTGTGTATTTATGTCTTGTATTGCTGGTAAGTAACTTTCTTGCACTGAGGTCTGTTTATTGATAATTTATGTGATATTATTGCAAATATCTTTGACTTGTTTTTATGTCTTGTAATGTTTATGTGTGTATTTATGTCTTGCATTGCTGTTAAATGTGTATTTATGTCTTGTATTGCTGGTAAGCAACTTCCTTGCACTGAGGTCTGTTTATTGCAAATATCTTTAACTTGTTTTTATGTCTTGTAATGTTTATGTGTGTATTTATGCCTTGCATTGCTGTTAAATGTGTATTTATGTCTTGTATTGCTGGTAAGTAACTTTCTTGCACTGAGGTCTGTTTGTCGCAAATATCTTTGACTTGTTTTTATGTCTTATAATGTTTATGTGTGTATTTATGTCTTGTATTGCTGTTAAATGTGTATTTATGTCTTGTATTGCTGGTAAGTAACTTTCTTGCACTGAGGTCTGTTTGTCGCAAATATCTTTGACTTGTTTTTATGTCTTGTAATGTTTATGTGTGTATTTATGTCTTGTATTAATGGTAATTAACTTTTTCGCACTGAGGTCTGTTTATTGCAAATATCTTTGACTTGTTTTTATGTCTTGTAATGTTTATGTGTGTATTTATGTCTTGCATTGCTGTTAAATGTGTATTTATGTCTTGCATTGCTGTTAAATTTGTATTTATGTCTTGTATTACTGGTAATTAACTTTTTCGCACTGAGGTCTGTTTATTGCAAATATCTTTGACTTGTTTTTATGTCTTGTAATGTTTATGTGTGTATTTATGTCTTGTATTGCTGTTAAATGTGTATTTTTGTCTTGTATTGCTGGTAAGTAACTTTCTTGCACTGAGGTCTGTTTGTCACAAATATTTTTGACTTGTTTTTATGTCTTGTAATGTTTATGTGTGTATTCATGTCTTGTATTGCTGTTAAATGTGTATTTTTGTCTTGTATTGCTGTTAAATGTGTATTTATGTCTTGTATTACTGGTAATTAACTTTTTTGCACTGAGGTCTGTTTATTGCAAATATCTTTGACTTGTTTTTATGCCTTATAATGTTTATGTGTGTATTTATGTCTTGTATTGCTGGTAAGTAACTTTCTTGCACTGAGGTCTGTTTATTGCAAATATCTTTGACTTGTTTTTATGCCTTATAATGTTTATGTGTGTATTTATGTCTTGTATTACTGGTAATTAACTTTTTTGCACTGAGGTCTGTTTGTCGCAAATATCTTTGACTTGTTTTTATGTCTTATAATGTTTATGTGTGTATTTATGTCTTGTATTGCTGTTAAATGTGTATTTATGTCTTGTATTGCTGTTAAATGTGTATTTTTGTCTTGTATTGCTGGTAATTAACTTTTTTGCACTGAGGTCTGTTTATTGCAAATATCTTTGACTTGTTTTTATGTCTTATAATGTTTATGTGTGTATTTATGTCTTGTATTACTGGTAATTAACTTTTTTGCACTGAGGTCTGTTTATTGCAAATATCTTTGACTTGTTTTTATGTCTTGTAATGTTTATGTGTGTATTTATGTCTTGTATTGCTGTTAAATGTGTATTTTTGTCTTGTATTGCTGTTAAATGTGTATTTATGTCTTGTATTACTGGTAATTAACTTTTTTGCACTGAGGTCTGTTTATTGCAAATATCTTTGACTTGTTTTTATGTCTTGTAATGTTTATGTGTGTATTTATGTCTTGTATTACTGGTAATTAACTTTTTTGCACTGAGGTCTGTTTATTGCAAATATCTTTGACTTGTTTTTATGTCTTGTAATGTTTATGTGTGTATTTATGTCTTGTATTACTGGTAATTAACTTTTTTGCACTGAGGTCTGTTTATTGCAAATATCTTTGACTTGTTTTTATGTCTTGTAATGTTTATGTGTGTATTTATGTCTTGTATTGCTGTTAAATGTGTATTTTTGTCTTGTATTGCTGTTAAATGTGTATTTATGTCTTGTATTACTGGTAATTAACTTTCTTGCACTGAGGTCTGTTTATTGCAAATATCTTTGACTTATTTTTATGTCTTATAATGTATTTATGTCTTGTATTGCTGTTGAATGTGTATGTATGTCTTCAATTGCTGGTAAGCAACTTTCTTACACCGAGGCCTGTTTATTGCAAATATCTTTGACTTGTTTTTATGTCTTGTAATGTTTATGTGTGTATTTATGTCTTGTATTGCTGTTAAATGTGTATTTTTGTCTTGTATTGCTGGTAAGTAACTTTCTTGCACTGAGGTCTGTTTATTGCAAATATCTTTGACTTGTTTTTATGTCTTATAATGTTTATGTGTGTATTTATGTCTTGTATTGCTGTTAAATGTGTATTTATGTCTTGTATTGCTGTTAAATGTGTATTTATGTCTTGTATTGCTGTTAAATGTGTATTTATGTCTTGTATTGCTGTTAAATGTGTATTTATGTCTTGTATAACTGGTAATTAACTTTTTTGCACTGAGGTCTGTTTGTTGCAAATATCTTTGACTTGTTTTTATGTCTTGTAATGTTTATGTGTGTATTTATGTCTTGCATTGCTGTTAAATGTGTATTTATGTCTTGTATTGCTGGTAAGTAACTTTCTTGCACTGAGGTCTGTTTGTCGCAAATATCTTTGACTTGTTTTTATGTCTTATAATGTTTATGTGTGTATTTATGTCTTGTATTGCTGTTAAATGTGTATTTTTGTCTTGTATTGCTGTTAAATGTGTATTTTTGTCTTGTATTGCTGGTAAGTAACTTTCTTGCACTGAGGTCTGTTTATTGCAAATATCTTTGACTTGTTTTTATGTCTTATAATGTTTATGTGTGTATTTATGTCTTGTATTGCTGGTAAGTAACTTTCTTGCACTGAGGTCTGTTTATTGATAATTTATGTGATATTATTGCAAATATCTTTGACTTGTTTTTATGTCTTGTAATGTTTATGTGTGTATTTATGTCTTGCATTGCTGTTAAATGTGTATTTATGTCTTGTATTGCTGGTAAGCAACTTCCTTGCACTGAGGTCTGTTTATTGCAAATATCTTTAACTTGTTTTTATGTCTTGTAATGTTTATGTGTGTATTTATGCCTTGCATTGCTGTTAAATGTGTATTTATGTCTTGTATTGCTGGTAAGTAACTTTCTTGCACTGAGGTCTGTTTGTCGCAAATATCTTTGACTTGTTTTTATGTCTTATAATGTTTATGTGTGTATTTATGTCTTGTATTGCTGTTAAATGTGTATTTATGTCTTGTATTGCTGGTAAGTAACTTTCTTGCACTGAGGTCTGTTTGTCGCAAATATCTTTGACTTGTTTTTATGTCTTGTAATGTTTATGTGTGTATTTATGTCTTGTATTAATGGTAATTAACTTTTTCGCACTGAGGTCTGTTTATTGCAAATATCTTTGACTTGTTTTTATGTCTTGTAATGTTTATGTGTGTATTTATGTCTTGCATTGCTGTTAAATGTGTATTTATGTCTTGCATTGCTGTTAAATTTGTATTTATGTCTTGTATTACTGGTAATTAACTTTTTCGCACTGAGGTCTGTTTATTGCAAATATCTTTGACTTGTTTTTATGTCTTGTAATGTTTATGTGTGTATTTATGTCTTGTATTGCTGTTAAATGTGTATTTTTGTCTTGTATTGCTGGTAAGTAACTTTCTTGCACTGAGGTCTGTTTGTCACAAATATTTTTGACTTGTTTTTATGTCTTGTAATGTTTATGTGTGTATTCATGTCTTGTATTGCTGTTAAATGTGTATTTTTGTCTTGTATTGCTGTTAAATGTGTATTTATGTCTTGTATTACTGGTAATTAACTTTTTTGCACTGAGGTCTGTTTATTGCAAATATCTTTGACTTGTTTTTATGCCTTATAATGTTTATGTGTGTATTTATGTCTTGTATTACTGGTAATTAACTTTTTTGCACTGAGGTCTGTTTGTCGCAAATATCTTTGACTTGTTTTTATGTCTTATAATGTTTATGTGTGTATTTATGTCTTGTATTGCTGTTAAATGTGTATTTATGTCTTGTATTGCTGTTAAATGTGTATTTTTGTCTTGTATTGCTGGTAATTAACTTTTTTGCACTGAGGTCTGTTTATTGCAAATATCTTTGACTTGTTTTTATGTCTTATAATGTTTATGTGTGTATTTATGTCTTGTATTACTGGTAAGTAACTTTTTTGCACTGAGGTCTGTTTGTCGCAAATATCTTTGACTTGTTTTTATGTCTTATAATGTTTATGTGTGTATTTATGTCTTGTATTACTGGTAATTAACTTTTTTGCACTGAGGTCTGTTTATTGCAAATATCTTTGACTTGTTTTTATGTCTTATAATGTTTATGTGTGTATTTATGTCTTGTATTGCTGGTAAGTAACTTTCTTGCACTGAGGTCTGTTTATTGCAAATATCTTTGACTTGTTTTTATGTCTTATAATGTTTATGTGTGTATTTATGTCTTATAATGTTTATGTGTGTATTTATGTATTGTATTGCTGGTAAGTAACTTTTTGCACTGAGGTCTGTTTGTCGCAAATATCTTTGACTTGTTTTTATGTCTTATAATGTTTATGTGTGTATTTATGTCTTGTATTGCTGGTAAGTAACTTTCTTGCACTGAGGTCTGTTTGTCACAAATATTTTTGACTTGTTTTTATGTCTTGTAATGTTTATGTGTGTATTTATGTCTTGTATTACTGGTAATTAACTTTCTTGCACTGAGGTCTGTTTGTCACAAATATCTTTGACTTGTTTTTATGTCTTATAATGTTTATGTGTGTATTTATGTCTTGCATTGCTGTTGAATGTGTATTTTTGTCTTGTATTGCTGTTAAATGTGTATTTATGTCTTGCATTGCTGTTAAATGTGTATTTATGTCTTGTATTACTGGTAATTAACTTTTTTGCACTGAGGTCTGTTTATTGCAAATATCTTTGACTTGTTTTTATGTCTTGTAATGTTTATGTGTGTATTTATGTCTTGTATTGCTGTTGAATGTGTATTTATGTCTTGTATTGCTGTTAAATGTGTATTTATGTCTTGTATTACTGGTAAGCAACTTTCTTACACCGAGGCCTGTTTATTGCAAATATCTTTGACCTGTTTTTATGTCTTATAATGTTTATGTGTGTATTTATGTCTTGTATTGCTGGTAATTAACTTTCTTGCACTGAGGTCTGTTTATTGCAAATATCTTTGACTTGTTTTTATGTCTTGTAATGTTTATGTGTGTATTTATGTCTTGTATTGCTGTTAAATGTGTATTTATGTCTTGTATTGCTGTTAAATGTGTATTTATGTCTTGTATTGCTGTTGAATGTGTATGTATGTCTTCAATTGCTGGTAAGCAACTTTCTTACACCGAGGCCTGTTTATTGCAAATATCTTTGACCTGTTTTTATGTCTTATAATGTTTATGTGTGTATTTATGTCTTGTATTACTGGTAATTAACTTTTTTGCACTGAGGTCTGTTTATTGCAAATATCTTTGACTTGTTTTTATGTCTTGTAATGTTTATGTGTGTATTTATGTCTTGCATTGCTGTTAAATGTGTATTTATGTCTTGTATTGCTGGTAAGTAACTTTCTTGCACTGAGGTCTGTTTGTCGCAAATATCTTTGACTTGTTTTTATGTCTTATAATGTTTATGTGTGTATTTATGTCTTGTATTGCTGTTAAATGTGTATTTTTGTCTTGTATTGCTGGTAAGCAACTTCCTTGCACTGAGGTCTGTTTGTTGCAAATATCTTTGACTTGTTTTTATGTCTTGTAATGTTTATGTGTGTATTTATGTCTTGCATTGCTGTTAAATGTGTATTTATGTCTTGTATTGCTGGTAAGCAACTTCCTTGCACTGAGGCCTGTTTGTTGCAAATATCTTTGATTTGTTTTTATGTCTTGTAATGTTTATGTGTGTATTTATGTCTTGTATTGCTGGTAAGTAACTTTCTTGCACTGAGGTTTGTTTGTTGCAAATATCTTTGACTTGTTTTTGTGTCTTATAATGTTTATGTGTGTATTTATGTCTTGTATTGCTGGTAAATGTGTATTTATGTCTTGCATTGCTGTTAAATGTGTATTTATGTCTTGCATTGCTGTTGAATGTGTATTTTTGTCTTGTATTGCTGTTAAATGTGTATTTATGTCTTGTATTGCTGGTAAATGTGTATTTATGTCTTGCATTGCTGTTAAATGTGTATTTATGTCTTGCATTGCTGTTGAATGTGTATTTTTGTCTTGTATTGCTGTTAAATGTGTATTTATGTCTTGTATTGCTGGTAAGTAACTTTCTTGCACTGAGGTCTGTTTGTCACAAATATTTTTGACTTGTTTTTATGTCTTGTAATGTTTATGTGTGTATTTATGTCTTGTATTACTGGTAATTAACTTTTTTGCACTGAGGTCTGTTTATTGCAAATATCTTTGACTTGTTTTTGTGTCTTATAATGTTTATGTGTGTATTTATGTCTTTTATTGCTGTTAAATGTGTATTTATGTCTTGTATTGCTGTTAAATTTGTATTTATGTCTTGTATTGCTGGTAAGTAACTTTCTTGCACTGAGGTCTGTTTGTCACAAATATTTTTGACTTGTTTTTATGTCTTGTAATGTTTATGTGTGTATTTATGTCTTGTATTACTGGTAATTAACTTTTTTGCACTGAGGTCTGTTTATTGCAAATATCTTTGACTTGTTTTTGTGTCTTATAATGTTTATGTGTGTATTTATGTCTTTTATTGCTGTTAAATGTGTATTTATGTCTTGTATTGCTGTTAAATGTGTATTTATGTCTTGTATTGCTGTTAAATGTGTATTTATGTCTTGTATTGCTGTTAAATTTGTATTTATGTCTTGTATTGCTGGTAAGTAACTTTCTTGCACTGAGGTCTGTTTGTTGCAAATATCTTTGACTTGTTTTTGTGTCTTATAATGTTTATGTGTGTATTTATGTCTTGCATTGCTGTTAAATGTGTATTTATGTCTTGCATTGCTGTTAAATGTGTATTTTCGTCTTGTATTGCTGTTAAATTTGTATTTATGTCTTGTATTGCTGGTAAGTAACTTTCTTGCACTGAGGTCTGTTTGTTGCAAATATTTTTGACTTGTTTTTATGTCTTGTAATGTTTATGTGTGTATTTATGTCTTGTATTGCTGTTAAATGTGTATTTTTGTCTTGTATTGCTGTTAAATGTGTATTTATGTCTTGTATTACTGGTAATTAACTTTTTTGCACTGAGGTCTGTTTATTGCAAATATCTTTGACTTGTTTTTATGTCTTGTAATGTTTATGTGTGTATTTATGTCTTGTATTGCTGTTAAATGTGTATTTTTGTCTTGTATTGCTGTTAAATGTGTATTTATGTCTTGTATTACTGGTAATTAACTTTTTTGCACTGAGGTCTGTTTATTGCAAATATCTTTGACTTGTTTTTATGTCTTGTAATGTTTATGTGTGTATTTATGTCTTGTATTACTGGTAATTAACTTTTTTGCACTGAGGTCTGTTTATTGCAAATATCTTTGACTTGTTTTTATGTCTTGTAATGTTTATGTGTGTATTTATGTCTTGTATTACTGGTAATTAACTTTTTTGCACTGAGGTCTGTTTGTTGCAAATATTTTTGACTTGTTTTTATGTCTTGTAATGTTTATGTGTGTATTTATGTCTTGTATTACTGGTAATTAACTTTTTTGCACTGAGGTCTGTTTATTGCAAATATCTTTGACTTGTTTTTATGTCTTGTAATGTTTATGTGTGTATTTATGTCTTGTATTGCTGTTAAATGTGTATTTTTGTCTTGTATTGCTGTTAAATGTGTATTTATGTCTTGTATTACTGGTAATTAACTTTCTTGCACTGAGGTCTGTTTATTGCAAATATCTTTGACTTATTTTTATGTCTTATAATGTATTTATGTCTTGTATTGCTGTTGAATGTGTATGTATGTCTTCAATTGCTGGTAAGCAACTTTCTTACACCGAGGCCTGTTTATTGCAAATATCTTTGACTTGTTTTTATGTCTTGTAATGTTTATGTGTGTATTTATGTCTTGTATTGCTGTTAAATGTGTATTTATGTCTTGTATTGCTGTTAAATGTGTATTTATGTCTTGTATTGCTGTTAAATGTGTATTTTTGTCTTGTATTGCTGGTAAGTAACTTTCTTGCACTGAGGTCTGTTTATTGCAAATATCTTTGACTTGTTTTTATGTCTTATAATGTTTATGTGTGTATTTATGTCTTGTATTGCTGTTAAATGTGTATTTTTGTCTTGTATTGCTGGTAAGTAACTTTCTTGCACTGAGGTCTGTTTATTGCAAATATCTTTGACTTGTTTTTATGTCTTATAATGTTTATGTGTGTATTTATGTCTTGTATTGCTGTTAAATGTGTATTTATGTCTTGTATTGCTGTTAAATGTGTATTTATGTCTTGTATTGCTGTTAAATGTGTATTTATGTCTTGTATTGCTGTTAAATGTGTATTTATGTCTTGTATTGCTGTTAAATGTGTATTTTTGTCTTGTATTGCTGGTAAGTAACTTTCTTGCACTGAGGTCTGTTTATTGCAAATATCTTTGACTTGTTTTTATGTCTTATAATGTTTATGTGTGTATTTATGTCTTGTATTGCTGTTAAATGTGTATTTTTGTCTTGTATTGCTGTTAAATGTGTATTTTTGTCTTGTATTGCTGTTAAATGTGTATTTTTGTCTTGTATTGCTGGTAAGTAACTTTCTTGCACTGAGGTCTGTTTATTGCAAATATCTTTGACTTGTTTTTATGTCTTATAATGTTTATGTGTGTATTTATGTCTTGTATTGCTGTTAAATGTGTATTTATGTCTTGCATTGCTGTTAAATGTGTATTTATGTCTTGTATTGCTGGTAAGCAACTTCCTTGCACTGAGGTCTGTTTGTCGCAAATATCTTTGACTTGTTTTTATGTCTTGTAATGTTTATGTGTGTATTTATGTCTTGTATTACTGGTAATTAACTTTTTTGCACTGAGGTCTGTTTATTGCAAATATCTTTGACTTGTTTTTATGTCTTGTAATGTTTATGTGTGTATTTATGTCTTGTATTAATGGTAATTAACTTTTTCGCACTGAGGTCTGTTTATTGCAAATATCTTTGACTTGTTTTTATGTCTTGTAATGTTTATGTGTGTATTTATGTCTTGCATTGCTGTTAAATGTGTATTTATGTCTTGCATTGCTGTTAAATTTGTATTTATGTCTTGTATTACTGGTAATTAACTTTTTCGCACTGAGGTCTGTTTATTGCAAATATCTTTGACTTGTTTTTATGTCTTGTAATGTTTATGTGTGTATTTATGTCTTGTATTGCTGTTAAATGTGTATTTTTGTCTTGTATTGCTGGTAATTAACTTTTTTGCACTGAGGTCTGTTTATTGCAAATATCTTTGACTTGTTTTTATGTCTTGTAATGTTTATGTGTGTATTTATGTCTTGTATTGCTGTTAAATGTGTATTTTTGTCTTGTATTGCTGGTAAGTAACTTTCTTGCACTGAGGTCTGTTTGTCACAAATATTTTTGACTTGTTTTTATGTCTTGTAATGTTTATGTGTGTATTTATGTCTTGTATTGCTGGTAAGTAACTTTCTTGCACTGAGGTCTGTTTGTCGCAAATATCTTTGACTTGTTTTTATGCCTTATAATGTTTATGTGTGTATTTATGTCTTGTATTGCTGGTAAGTAACTTTCTTGCACTGAGGTCTGTTTATTGCAAATATCTTTGACTTGTTTTTATGCCTTATAATGTTTATGTGTGTATTTATGTCTTGTATTACTGGTAATTAACTTTTTTGCACTGAGGTCTGTTTGTCGCAAATATCTTTGACTTGTTTTTATGTCTTATAATGTTTATGTGTGTATTTATGTCTTGTATTGCTGTTAAATGTGTATTTATGTCTTGTATTGCTGTTAAATGTGTATTTTTGTCTTGTATTGCTGGTAATTAACTTTTTTGCACTGAGGTCTGTTTATTGCAAATATCTTTGACTTGTTTTTATGTCTTATAATGTTTATGTGTGTATTTATGTCTTGTATTACTGGTAATTAACTTTTTTGCACTGAGGTCTGTTTATTGCAAATATCTTTGACTTGTTTTTATGTCTTATAATGTTTATGTGTGTATTTATGTCTTATAATGTTTATGTGTGTATTTATGTATTGTATTGCTGGTAAGTAACTTTTTGCACTGAGGTCTGTTTGTCGCAAATATCTTTGACTTGTTTTTATGTCTTATAATGTTTATGTGTGTATTTATGTCTTGTATTGCTGGTAAGTAACTTTTTGCACTGAGGTCTGTTTGTCGCAAATATCTTTGACTTGTTTTTATGTCTTATAATGTTTATGTGTGTATTTATGTCTTGTATTGCTGGTAAGTAACTTTTTGCACTGAGGTCTGTTTGTCGCAAATATCTTTGACTTGTTTTTATGTCTTGTAATGTTTATGTGTGTATTTATGTCTTGTATTGCTGGTAAATAACTTTCTTGCACTGAGGTCTGTTTATTGCAAATATCTTTGACTTGTTTTTATGTCTTGTAATGTTTATGTGTGTATTTATGTCTTGTATTGCTGGTAAATAACTTTCTTGCACTGAGGTCTGTTTATTGCAAATATCTTTGACTTGTTTTTATGTCTTATAATGTTTATGTGTGTATTTTTGTCTTGTATTGCTGTTAAATGTGTATTTATGTCTTGTATTGCTGTTAAATGTGTATTTATGTCTTGCATTGCTGTTGAATGTGTATTTATGTCTTGTATTGCTGGTAAGTAACTTTCTTGCACTGAGGTCTGTTTGTCGCAAATATCTTTGACTTGTTTTTATGTCTTGTAATGTTTATGTGTGTATTTATGTCTTGTATTACTGGTAATTAACTTTTTTGCACTGAGGTCTGTTTATTGCAAATATCTTTGACTTGTTTTTATGTCTTGTAATGTTTATGTGTGTATTTATGTCTTGTATTGCTGTTAAATGTGTATTTATGTCTTGTATTGCTGGTAAGTAACTTTCTTGCACTGAGGTCTGTTTGTCGCAAATATCTTTGACTTGTTTTTATGTCTTATAATGTTTATGTGTGTATTTATGTCTTGTATTGCTGTTAAATGTGTATTTTTGTCTTGTATTGCTGTTAAATGTGTATTTTTGTCTTGTATTGCTGGTAAGTAACTTTCTTGCACTGAGGTCTGTTTATTGCAAATATCTTTGACTTGTTTTTATGTCTTATAATGTTTATGTGTGTATTTATGTCTTGTATTGCTGTTAAATGTGTATTTTTGTCTTGTATTGCTGTTAAATGTGTATTCATGTCTTGTATTGCTGTTAAATGTGTATTTTTTTCTTGTATTGCTGTTAAATGTGTATTCATGTCTTGTATTGCTGTTAAATGTGTATTTTTGTCTTGTATTGCTGTTAAATGTGTATTTATGTCTTGTATTGCTGTTAAATGTGCATTCATGTCTTGTATTGCTGTTAAATGTGTATTCATGTCTTGTATTGCTGTTAAATGTGTATTTATGTCTTGTATTGCTGTTAAATGTGTATTTATGTCTTGTATTGCTGTTAAATGTGTATTTATGTCTTGTATTGCTGGTAAGTAACTTTCTTGCACTGAGGTCTGTTTGTCGCAAATATCTTTGACTTGTTTTTATGTCTTGTAATGTTTATGTGTGTATTTATGTCTTGTATTACTGGTAATTAACTTTTTTGCACTGAGGTCTGTTTATTGCAAATATCTTTGACTTGTTTTTATGTCTTGTAATGTTTATGTGTGTATTTATGTCTTGTATTGCTGTTAAATGTGTATTTATGTCTTGTATTGCTGGTAAGTAACTTTCTTGCACTGAGGTCTGTTTATTGATAATTTATGTGATATTATTGCAAATATCTTTGACTTGTTTTTATGTCTTGTAATGTTTATGTGTGTATTTATGTCTTGTATTACTGGTAATTAACTTTTTTGCACTGAGGTCTGTTTATTGCAAATATCTTTGACTTGTTTTTATGTCTTATAATGTATTTATGTCTTGTATTGCTGTTAAATGTGTATTTATGTCTTGTATTGCTGTTAAATGTGTATGTATGTCTTCAATTGCTGGTAAGTAACTTTCTTGCACTGAGGTCTGTTTATTGATAATTTATGTGATATTATTGCAAATATCTTTGACTTGTTTTTATGTCTTGTAATGTGTATGTGTGTATTTATGTCTTGTATTGCTGGTAATTAACCTTTTTGCACTGAGGTCTGTTTATTGCAAATATCTTTGACCTGTTTTAATGTCTTATAAGGTTTATGTGTGTATTTATGTCTTGTATTGCTGGTAAGTAAGTTTCTTGCACTGAGGTCTGTTTGTTGCAAATATCTTTGACCTGTTTTTATGTCTTATAAGGTTTATGTGTGTATTTATGTCTTGCATTGCTGTTAAATGTGTATTTATGTCTTGTATTGCTGTTGAATGTGTATTTTTGTCTTGTATTGCTGTTAAATGTGTATTTATGTCTTGTATTGCTGGTAATTAACTTTTTTGCACTGAGGTCTGTTTATTGCAAATATCTTTGACTTGTTTTTATGTCTTGTAATGTTTATGTGTGTATTTATGTCTTGTATTGCTGGTAATTAACTTTTTTGCACTGAGGTCTGTTTGTTACAAATATCTTTGACTTGTTTTTATGTCTTATAATATTTATGTGTGTATTTATGCCTTGCATTGCTGTTAAATGTGTATTTATGTCTTGTATTGCTGGTAAGTAACTTTCTTGCACTGAGGTCTGTTTGTCGCAAATATCTTTGACTTGTTTTTATGTCTTATAATGTTTATGTGTGTATTTATGTCTTGTATTGCTGGTAAGTAACTTTCTTGCACTGAGGTCTGTTTGTTGCAAATATCTTTGACTTGTTTTTATGTCTTATAATGTTTATGTGTGTATTTATGTCTTGTATTGCTGGTAAGTAACTTTCTTGCACTGAGGTCTGTTTGTTGCAAATATCTTTGACTTGTTTTTATGTCTTATAATGTTTATGTGTGTATTTATGTCTTGTATTGCTGGTAAGTAACTTTTTTGCACTGAGGTCTGTTTATTGCAAATATCTTTGACCTGTTTTTATGTCTTATAATGTTTATGTGTGTATTCATGTCTTGTATTGCTGTTAAATGTGTATTTATGTCTTGTATTACTGGTAATTAACTTTTTGCACTGAGGTCTGTTTGTTGCAAATATCTTTGACTTGTTTTTATGTCTTATAATCTTTATGTGTGTATTTATGTCTTGTATTGCTGGTAAGTAACTTTCTTGCACTGAGGTCTGTTTGTTGCAAATATCTTTGACTTGTTTTTATGTCTTATAATCTTTATGTGTGTATTTATGTCTTGTATTACTGGTAAGTAACTTTCTTGCACTGAGGTCTGTTTATTGCAAATATCTTTGACCTGTTTTTATGTCTTATAATCTTTATGTGTGTATTTTTGTCTTGTATTGCTGTTAAATGTGTATTTATGTCTTGTATTGCTGGTAATTAACTTTTTTGCACTGAGGTCTGTTTATTGCAAATATCTTTGACTTGTTTTTATGTCTTATAATGTTTATGTGTGTATTTATGTCTTGTATTGCTGGTAAGTAACTTTTTGCACTGAGGTCTGTTTGTCGCAAATATCTTTGACTTGTTTTTATGTCTTATAATGTTTATGTGTGTATTTATGTCTTGTATTGCTGGTAAGTAACTTTTTGCACTGAGGTCTGTTTGTCGCAAATATCTTTGACTTGTTTTTATGTCTGATAATGTTTATGTGTGTATTCATGTCTTGTATTGCTGTTAAATGTGTATTTTTGTCTTGTATTGCTGTTAAATGTGTATTTATGTCTTGTATTGCTGGTAATTAACTTTTTTGCACTGAGGTCTGTTTATTGCAAATATCTTTGACTTGTTTTTATGTCTTGTAATGTTTATGTGTGTATTTATGTCTTGTATTGCGGTTAAATGTGTATTTATGTCTTGTATTGCTGGTAAGTAACTTTCTTGCACTGAGGTCTGTTTATTGCAAATATCTTTGACTTGTTTTTATGTCTTGTAATGTTTATGTGTGTATTTATGTCTTGTATTGCGGTTAAATGTGTATTTATGTCTTGTATTGCTGGTAAGTAACTTTCTTGCACTGAGGTCTGTTTGTCACAAATATCTTTGACTTGTTTTTATGTCTTGAAATGTTTATGTGTGTATTTATGTCTTGTATTGCTGTTAAATGTGTATTTATGTCTTGCATTGCTGTTGAATGTGTATTTATGTCTTGTATTGCTGTTAAATGTGTATTTATGTCTTGTATTGCTGTTAAATGTGTATTTATGTCTTGTATTGCTGGTAAATAACTTTCTTGCACTGAGGTCTGTTTATTGCAAATATCTTTGACTTGTTTTTATGTCTTATAATGTTTATGTGTGTATTTATGTCTTGTATTGCTGTTAAATGTGTATTTATGTCTTGCATTGCTGTTGAATGTGTATTTATGTCTTGTATTGCTGTTAAATGTGTATTTTTGTCTTGTATTGCTGGTAAGTAACTTTCTTGCACTGAGGTCTGTTTATTGCAAATATCTTTGACTTGTTTTTATGTCTTATAATGTTTATGTGTGTATTTATGTCTTGTATTGCTGGTAAGTAACTTTCTTGCACTGAGGTCTGTTTATTGCAAATATCTTTGACTTGTTTTTATGTCTTATAATGTTTATGTGTGTATTCATGTCTTGTATTGCTGTTAAATGTGTATTTTTGTCTTGTATTGCTGTTAAATGTGTATTTATGTCTTGTATTGCTGTTAAATGTGTATTTATGTCTTGTATTGCTGTTAAATGTGTATTCATGTCTTGTATTGCTGTTGAATGTGTATTTATGTCTTGTATTGCTGTTAAATGTGTATTTATGTCTTGTATTGCTGTTAAATGTGTATTTATGTCTTGTATTGCTGGTAAGTAACTTTCTTGCACTGAGGTCTGTTTGTCACAAATATCTTTGACTTGTTTTTGTGTCTTATAATGTTTATGTGTGTATTTATGTCTTGTATTGCTGTTAAATGTGTATTTATGTCTTGCATTGCTGTTGAATGTGTATTTATGTGTTGCATTGCTGTTAAATGTGTATTTATGTCTTGCATTGCTGTTAAATGTGTATTTATGTCTTGTATTGCTGTTAAATGTGTATTTTTGTCTTGTATTGCTGGTAAGTAACTTTCTTGCACTGAGGTCTGTTTGTCGCA
The DNA here is from genome assembly GCF_965226115.1 of Aulonocara stuartgranti. Taxonomy (NCBI): domain Eukaryota; kingdom Metazoa; phylum Chordata; class Actinopteri; order Cichliformes; family Cichlidae; genus Aulonocara; species Aulonocara stuartgranti. Next base: position 34,341,778 of record NC_138944.1, on the reverse strand, counting down.
AATATCTTTGACTTGTTTTTATGTCTTATAATGTTTATGTGTGTATTTATGTCTTGTATTGCTGTTAAATGTGTATTTATGTCTTGTATTGCTGGTAAGTAACTTTCTTGCACTGAGGTCTGTTTGTCGCAAATATCTTTGACTTGTTTTTATGTCTTATAATGTTTATGTGTGTATTTATGTCTTGTATTGCTGTTAAATGTGTATTTTTGTCTTGTATTGCTGGTAAGTAACTTTCTTGCACTGAGGTCTGTTTATTGCAAATATCTTTGACTTGTTTTTATGTCTTATAATGTTTATGTGTGTATTCATGTCTTGTATTGCTGTTAAATGTGTATTTTTGTCTTGTATTGCTGTTAAATGTGTATTTTTGTCTTGTATTGCTGTTAAATGTGTATTTATGTCTTGTATTACTGGTAATTAACTTTTTTGCACTGAGGTCTGTTTATTGCAAATATCTTTGACTTGTTTTTATGTCTTATAATGTTTATGTGTGTATTCATGTCTTGTATTGCTGTTAAATGTGTATTTTTGTCTTGTATTGCTGTTAAATGTGTATTTATGTCTTGTATTGCTGTTAAATGTGTATTTTTATTCTTGTATTGCTGTTAAATGTGTATTTATGTCTTGTATTGCTGTTAAATGTGTATTTATGTCTTGTATTGCTGTTAAATGTGTATTTATGTCTTGTATTGCTGTTAAATGTGTATTTATGTCTTGTATTGCTGTTAAATGTGTACTTATGTCTTGTATTGCTGTTAAATGTGTATTTATGTCTTGTATTGCTGTTAAATGTGTATTTTTATTCTTGTATTGCTGTTAAATGTGTATTCATGTCTTGTATTGCTGTTAAATGTGTATTTATGTCTTGTATTGCTGTTAAATGTGTATTTTTGTCTTGTATTGCTGTTAAATGTGTATTTATGTCTTGTATTGCTGTTAAATGTGTATTTATGTCTTGTATTGCTGTTAAATGTGTATTTATGTCTTGTATTGCTGTTAAATGTGTATTTTTGTCTTGTATTGCTGTTAAATGTGTATTTATGTCTTGTATTGCTGTTAAATGTGTATTTATGTCTTGTATTGCTGGTAAGTAACTTTCTTGCACTGAGGTCTGTTTATTGATAATTTATGTGATATTATTGCAAATATCTTTGACTTGTTTTTATGTCTTGTATTGCTGGTAATTAACCTTTTTGCACTGAGGTCTGTTTGTTGCAAATATCTTTGACTTGTTTTTATGTCTTGTAATCTTTATGTGTGTATTTATGTCTTGTATTGCTGGTAAGTAACTTTCTTGCACTGAGGTCTGTTTGTCGCAAATATCTTTGACTTGTTTTTATGTCTTGTAATGTTTATGTGTGTATTTATGTCTTGTATTGCTGTTAAATGTGTATTTATGTCTTGTATTGCTGGTAAGTAACTTTCTTGCACTGAGGTCTGTTTGTCGCAAATATCTTTGACTTGTTTTTATGTCTTATAATGTTTATGTGTGTATTTATGTCTTGTATTGCTGTTAAATGTGTATTTTTGTCTTGTATTGCTGTTAAATGTGTATTTTTGTCTTGTATTGCTGGTAAGTAACTTTCTTGCACTGAGGTCTGTTTATTGCAAATATCTTTGACTTGTTTTTATGTCTTATAATGTTTATGTGTGTATTTATGTCTTGCATTGCTGTTGAATGTGTATTTATGTCTTGTATTGCTGGTAAGTAACTTTCTTGCACTGAGGTCTGTTTGTCGCAAATATCTTTGACTTGTTTTTATGTCTTGTAATGTTTATGTGTGTATTTATGTCTTGTATTGCTGTTAAATGTGTATTTATGTCTTGTATTGCTGGTAAGTAACTTTCTTGCACTGAGGTCTGTTTGTCGCAAATATCTTTGACTTGTTTTTATGTCTTATAATGTTTATGTGTGTATTTATGTCTTGTATTGCTGTTAAATGTGTATTTTTGTCTTGTATTGCTGGTAAGTAACTTTCTTGCACTGAGGTCTGTTTATTGCAAATATCTTTGACTTGTTTTTATGCCTTATAATGTTTATGTGTGTATTTATGTCTTCTATTACTGGTAATTAACTTTTTTGCACTGAGGTCTGTTTATTGCAAATATCTTTGACTTGTTTTTATGTCTTATAATGTTTATGTGTGTATTTATGTCTTGTATTGCTGTTAAATGTGTATTTTTGTCTTGTATTGCTGGTAAGTAACTTTCTTGCACTGAGGTCTGTTTATTGCAAATATCTTTGACTTGTTTTTATGCCTTATAATGTTTATGTGTGTATTTATGTCTTCTATTACTGGTAATTAACTTTTTTGCACTGAGGTCTGTTTATTGCAAATATCTTTGACTTGTTTTTATGCCTTATAATGTTTATGTGTGTATTTATGTCTTCTATTACTGGTAATTAACTTTTTTGCACTGAGGTCTGTTTATTGCAAATATCTTTGACTTGTTTTTATGTCTTATAATGTTTATGTGTGTATTCATGTCTTGTATTGCTGTTAAATGTGTATTTATGTCTTGTATTGCTGGTAATTAACTTTTTTGCACTGAGGTCTGTTTATTGCAAATATCTTTGACTTGTTTTTATGTCTTATAATGTTTATGTGTGTATTTATGTCTTGTAATGATTATGTGTGTATTTATGTCTTGTATTGCTGGTAAGTAACTTTCTTGCACTGAGGTCTGTTTATTGCAAATATCTTTGACTTGTTTTTATGTCTTATAATGTTTATGTGTGTATTCATGTCTTGTATTGCTGTTAAATGTGTATTTTTGTCTTGTATTGCTGTTAAATGTGTATTTTTGTCTTGTATTGCTGTTAAATGTGTATTTATGTCTTGTATTACTGGTAATTAACTTTTTTGCACTGAGGTCTGTTTATTGCAAATATCTTTGACTTGTTTTTATGTCTTGTAATGTTTATGTGTGTATTTATGTCTTGCATTGCTGTTAAATGTGTATTTATGTCTTGTATTGCTGGTAAGTAACTTTCTTGCACTGAGGTCTGTTTATTGATAATTTATGTGATATTATTGCAAATATCTTTGACTTGTTTTTATGTCTTGTATTGCTGGTAATTAACCTTTTTGCACTGAGGTCTGTTTGTTGCAAATATCTTTGACTTGTTTTTATGTCTTATAATGTTTATATTTGTACTTATGTCTTGTATTGCTGGTAAGTAACTTTCTTGCACTGAGGTCTGTTTATTGCAAATATCTTTGACCTGTTTTTATGTCTTATAATGTTTATATTTGTACTTATGTCTTGTATTGCTGGTAAGTAACTTTCTTGCACTGAGGTCTGTTTATTGCAAATATCTTTGACTTGTTTTTATGCCTTATAATGTTTATGTGTGTATTTTTGTCTTGTATTGCTGGTAAGTAACTTTCTTGCACTGAGGTCTGTTTATTGCAAATATCTTTGACTTGTTTTTATGCCTTATAATGTTTATGTGTGTATTTATGTCTTCTATTACTGGTAATTAACTTTTTTGCACTGAGGTCTGTTTATTGCAAATATCTTTGACTTGTTTTTATGTCTTATAATGTTTATGTGTGTATTTATGTCTTGTATTGCTGGTAAGTAACTTTCTTGCACTGAGGTCTGTTTATTGCAAATATCTTTGACTTGTTTTTATGTCTTATAATGTTTATGTGTGTATTCATGTCTTGTATTGCTGTTAAATGTGTATTTTTGTCTTGTATTGCTGTTAAATGTGTATTTATGTCTTGTATTGCTGTTAAATGTGTATTTTTATTCTTGTATTGCTGTTAAATGTGTATTCATGTCTTGTATTGCTGTTAAATGTGTATTTATGTCTTGTATTGCTGTTAAATGTGTATTCATGTCTTGTATTGCTGTTAAATGTGTATTCATGTCTTGTATTGCTGTTAAATGTGTATTTATGTCTTGTATTGCTGTTAAATGTGTATTTTTGTCTTGTATTGCTGTTAAATGTGTATTTATGTCTTGTATTGCTGTTAAATGTGTATTTATGTCTTGTATTGCTGTTAAATGTGTATTTATGTCTTGTATTGCTGTTAAATGTGTATTTTTGTCTTGTATTGCTGTTAAATGTGTACTTATGTCTTGTATTGCTGGTAAGTAACTTTCTTGCACTGAGGTCTGTTTGTCGCAAATATCTTTGACTTGTTTTTATGTCTTATAATGTTTATGTGTGTATTTATGTCTTGTATTGCTGTTAAATGTGTATTTTTGTCTTGTATTGCTGGTAAGTAACTTTCTTGCACTGAGGTCTGTTTGTCGCAAATATCTTTGACTTGTTTTTATGTCTTGTAATGTTTATGTGTGTATTTATGTCTTGTATTGCTGTTAAATGTGTATTTATGTCTTGTATTGCTGGTAAGTAACTTTCTTGCACTGAGGTCTGTTTGTCGCAAATATCTTTGACTTGTTTTTATGTCTTATAATGTTTATGTGTGTATTTATGTCTTGTATTGCTGTTAAATGTGTATTTTTGTCTTGTATTGCTGGTAAGTAACTTTCTTGCACTGAGGTCTGTTTGTCGCAAATATCTTTGACTTGTTTTTATGTCTTATAATGTTTATGTGTGTATTTATGTCTTGTATTGCTGTTAAATGTGTATTTTTGTCTTGTATTGCTGGTAAGTAACTTTCTTGCACTGAGGTCTGTTTGTCGCAAATATCTTTGACTTGTTTTTATGTCTTATAATGTTTATGTGTGTATTTATGTCTTGTATTGCTGTTAAATGTGTATTTTTGTCTTGTATTGCTGGTAAGTAACTTTCTTGCACTGAGGTCTGTTTATTGCAAATATCTTTGACTTGTTTTTATGCCTTATAATGTTTATGTGTGTATTTATGTCTTCTATTACTGGTAATTAACTTTTTTGCACTGAGGTCTGTTTATTGCAAATATCTTTGACTTGTTTTTATGTCTTATAATGTTTATGTGTGTATTTATGTCTTGTATTGCTGTTAAATGTGTATTTTTGTCTTGTATTGCTGGTAAGTAACTTTCTTGCACTGAGGTCTGTTTATTGCAAATATCTTTGACTTGTTTTTATGCCTTATAATGTTTATGTGTGTATTTATGTCTTCTATTACTGGTAATTAACTTTTTTGCACTGAGGTCTGTTTATTGCAAATATCTTTGACTTGTTTTTATGCCTTATAATGTTTATGTGTGTATTTATGTCTTGTATTGCTGGTAAGTAACTTTCTTGCACTGAGGTCTGTTTATTGCAAATATCTTTGACTTGTTTTTATGTCTTATAATGTTTATGTGTGTATTCATGTCTTGTATTGCTGTTAAATGTGTATTTTTGTCTTGTATTGCTGTTAAATGTGTATTTATGTCTTGTATTGCTGGTAATTAACTTTTTTGCACTGAGGTCTGTTTATTGCAAATATCTTTGACTTGTTTTTATGTCTTGTAATGTTTATGTGTGTATTTATGTCTTGTATTACTGGTAATTAACTTTTTTGCACTGAGGTCTGTTTATTGCAAATATCTTTGACTTGTTTTTATGTCTTGTAATGTTTATGTGTGTATTTATGTCTTGTATTGCTGTTAAATGTGTATTTTTGTCTTGTATTGCTGGTAAGTAACTTTCTTGCACTGAGGTCTGTTTATTGCAAATATCTTTGACTTGTTTTTATGCCTTATAATGTTTATGTGTGTATTTATGTCTTCTATTACTGGTAATTAACTTTTTGCACTGAGGTCTGTTTATTGCAAATATCTTTGACTTGTTTTTATGTCTTGTAATGTTTATGTGTGTATTTATGTCTTGTATTGCTGTTAAATGTGTATTTTTGTCTTGTATTGCTGGTAAGTAACTTTCTTGCACTGAGGTCTGTTTGTCACAAATATCTTTGACTTGTTTTTATGCCTTATAATGTTTATGTGTGTATTTATGTCTTCTATTACTGGTAATTAACTTTTTGCACTGAGGTCTGTTTATTGCAAATATCTTTGACTTGTTTTTATGTCTTGTAATGTTTATGTGTGTATTTATGTCTTGTATTGCTGTTAAATGTGTATTTTTGTCTTGTATTGCTGGTAAGTAACTTTCTTGCACTGAGGTCTGTTTATTGCAAATATCTTTGACTTGTTTTTATGCCTTATAATGTTTATGTGTGTATTTATGTCTTGTATTACTGGTAATTAACTTTTTTGCACTGAGGTCTGTTTATTGCAAATATCTTTGACTTGTTTTTATGTCTTGTAATGTTTATGTGTGTATTTATGTCTTGTATTGCTGTTAAATGTGTATTTTTGTCTTGTATTGCTGGTAAGTAACTTTCTTGCACTGAGGTCTGTTTATTGCAAATATCTTTGACTTGTTTTTATGCCTTATAATGTTTATGTGTGTATTTATGTCTTGTATTACTGGTAATTAACTTTTGTGCACTGAGGTCTGTTTATTGCAAATATCTTTGACTTGTTTTTATGTCTTGTAATGTTTATGTCTGTATTTATGTCTTGTATTGCTGTTAAATGTGTATTTTTGTCTTGTATTGCTGGTAATTAACTTTTTGCACTGAGGTCTGTTTATTGCAAATATCTTTGACCTGTTTTTATGTCTTATAATGTTTATATTTGTACTTATGTCTTGTATTGCTGGTAAGTAACTTTCTTGCACTGAGGTCTGTTTATTGCAAATATCTTTGACTTGTTTTTATGCCTTATAATGTTTATGTGTGTATTTTTGTCTTGTATTGCTGGTAAGTAACTTTCTTGCACTGAGGTCTGTTTATTGCAAATATCTTTGACTTGTTTTTATGCCTTATAATGTTTATGTGTGTATTTATGTCTTCTATTACTGGTAATTAACTTTTTTGCACTGAGGTCTGTTTATTGCAAATATCTTTGACTTGTTTTTATGTCTTATAATGTTTATGTGTGTATTTATGTCTTGTATTGCTGGTAAGTAACTTTCTTGCACTGAGGTCTGTTTATTGCAAATATCTTTGACTTGTTTTTATGTCTTATAATGTTTATGTGTGTATTCATGTCTTGTATTGCTGTTAAATGTGTATTTTTGTCTTGTATTGCTGTTAAATGTGTATTTATGTCTTGTATTGCTGTTAAATGTGTATTTTTATTCTTGTATTGCTGTTAAATGTGTATTCATGTCTTGTATTGCTGTTAAATGTGTATTTATGTCTTGTATTGCTGTTAAATGTGTATTCATGTCTTGTATTGCTGTTAAATGTGTATTCATGTCTTGTATTGCTGTTAAATGTGTATTTATGTCTTGTATTGCTGTTAAATGTGTATTTTTGTCTTGTATTGCTGTTAAATGTGTATTTATGTCTTGTATTGCTGTTAAATGTGTATTTATGTCTTGTATTGCTGTTAAATGTGTATTTATGTCTTGTATTGCTGTTAAATGTGTATTTTTGTCTTGTATTGCTGTTAAATGTGTACTTATGTCTTGTATTGCTGGTAAGTAACTTTCTTGCACTGAGGTCTGTTTGTCGCAAATATCTTTGACTTGTTTTTATGTCTTGTAATGTTTATGTGTGTATTTATGTCTTGTATTGCTGGTAAGTAACTTTCTTGCACTGAGGTCTGTTTATTGCAAATATCTTTGACTTGTTTTTATGTCTTGTATTGCTGGTAATTAACCTTTTTGCACTGAGGTCTGTTTATTGCAAATATCTTTGACCTGTTTTAATGTCTTATAAGGTTTATGTGTGTATTTATGTCTTGTATTGCTGGTAAGTAAGTTTCTTGCACTGAGGTCTGTTTGTTGCAAATATCTTTGACTTGTTTTTGTGTCTTATAATGTTTATGTGTGTATTCATGTCTTGTATTGCTGTTGAATGTGTATTTTTGTCTTGTATTGCTGTTAAATGTGTATTTATGTCTTGTATTGCTGGTAAGTAACTTTCTTGCACTGAGGTCTGTTTGTCGCAAATATCTTTGACTTGTTTTTATGTCTTATAATGTTTATGTGTGTATTTATGTCTTGTATTGCTGGTAAGTAACTTTCTTGCACTGAGGTCTGTTTGTCGCAAATATCTTTGACTTGTTTTTATGTCTGATAATGTTTATGTGTGTATTTATGTCTTGTATTAATGGTAATTAACTTTTTCGCACTGAGGTCTGTTTATTGCAAATATCTTTGACCTGTTTTTATGTCTTATAATGTTTATGTGTGTATTTATGTCTTGTATTACTGGTAATTAACTTTTTTGCACTGAGGTCTGTTTATTGCAAATATCTTTGACTTGTTTTTATGTCTTATAATGTTTATGTGTGTATTTATGTCTTGTATTACTGGTAATTAACTTTTTTGCACTGAGGTCTGTTTGTTGCAAATATCTTTGACCTGTTTTTATGTCTTATAATCTTTATGTGTGTATTTATGTCTTGTAATGATTATGTGTGTATTTATGTCTTGTATTACTGGTAATTAACTTTTTTGCACTGAGGTCTGTTTATTGCAAATATCTTTGACTTGTTTTTATGTCTGATAATGTTTATGTGTGTATTTATGTCTTGTATTGCTGGTAAGTAACTTTCTTGCACTGAGGTCTGTTTATTGCAAATATCTTTGACCTGTTTTTATGTCTTATAATCTTTATGTGTGTATTTATGTCTTGTATTGCTGGTAAGTAACTTTTTGCACTGAGGTCTGTTTGTCGCAAATATCTTTGACTTGTTTTTATGTCTTATAATGTTTATGTGTGTATTTATGTCTTGTATTGCTGGTAAGTAACTTTCTTGCACTGAGGTCTGTTTGTCGCAAATATCTTTGACTTGTTTTTATGTCTGATAATGTTTATGTGTGTATTTATGTCTTGTATTGCTGGTAAGTAACTTTTTGCACTGAGGTCTGTTTGTTGCAAATATCTTTGACTTGTTTTTATGTCTTATAATGTTTATGTGTGTATTTTTGTCTTGTATTGCTGGTAAGTAACTTTCTTGCACTGAGGTCTGTTTGTTGCAAATATCTTTGACCTGTTTTTATGTCTTATAATGTTTATGTGTGTATTTTTGTCTTGTATTGCTGGTAAGTAACTTTTTGCACTGAGGTCTGTTTGTTGCAAATATCTTTGACCTGTTTTTATGTCTTATAATGTTTATGTGTGTATTTATGTCTTGCATTGCTGTTAAATGTGTATTTTTGTCTTGTATTACTGGTAATTAACTTTTTTGCACTGAGGTCTGTTTATTGCAAATATCTTTAACTTGTTTTTATGTCTTGTAATGTTTATGTGTGTATTTATGTCTTGCATTGCTGTTAAATGTGTATTTATGTCTTGTATTACTGGTAATTAACTTTTTTGCACTGAGGTCTGTTTATTGCAAATATCTTTAACTTGTTTTTATGTCTTGTAATGTTTATGTGTGTATTTATGCCTTGCATTGCTGGTAAGTAACTTTCTTGCACTGAGGTCTGTTTATTGCAAATATCTTTGACTTGTTTTTATGTCTTGTAATGTGTATGTGTGTATTTATGTCTTGTATTGCTGGTAATTAACCTTTTTGCACTGAGGTCTGTTTATTGCAAATATCTTTGACCTGTTTTTATGTCTTATAAGGTTTATGTGTGTATTTATGTCTTGTATTGCTGGTAAGTAACTTTCTTGCACTGAGGTCTGTTTGTCGCAAATGTCTTTGACTTGTTTTTATGTCTTATAATGTTTATGTCTTGTATTGCTGGTAAGCAACTTTCTTACACTGAGGTCTGTTTATTGCAAATATCTTTGACTTGTTTTTATGTCTTGTAATGTGTATGTGTGTATTTATGTCTTGTATTGCTGGTAATTAACCTTTTTGCACTGAGGTCTGTTTATTGCAAATATCTTTGACCTGTTTTTATGTCTTATAAGGTTTATGTGTGTATTTATGTCTTGTATTGCTGGTAAGTAACTTTCTTGCACTGAGGTCTGTTTGTTGCAAATATCTTTGACCTGTTTTTATGTCTTGTAATGTTTATGTGTGTATTTATGTCTTGCATTGCTGTTAAATTTGTATTTATGTCTTGTATTACTGGTAATTAACTTTTTTGCACTGAGGTCTGTTTATTGCAAATATCTTTGACTTGTTTTTATGTCTTGTAATGTTTATGTGTGTATTTATGTCTTGCATTGCTGTTAAATGTGTATTTATGTCTTGCATTGCTGTTAAATTTGTATTTATGTCTTGTATTACTGGTAATTAACTTTTTTGCACTGAGGTCTGTTTATTGCAAATATCTTTGACTTGTTTTTATGTCTTGTAATGTTTATGTGTGTATTTATGTCTTGTATTACTGGTAATTAACTTTTTTGCACTGAGGTCTGTTTATTGCAAATATCTTTGACCTGTTTTTATGTCTTATAATGTTTATGTGTGTATTCATGTCTTGTATTGCTGTTAAATGTGTATTTTTGTCTTGTATTGCTGGTAATTAACTTTTTTGCACTGAGGTCTGTTTATTGCAAATATCTTTGACCTGTTTTTATGTCTTATAATGTTTATGTGTGTATTTATGTCTTGTATTGCGGTTAAATTTGTATTTATGTCTTGTATTGCTGGTAAGTAACTTTCTTGCACTGAGGTCTGTTTGTCACAAATATCTTTGACTTGTTTTTATGTCTTGTAATGTTTATGTGTGTATTTATGTCTTGTATTGCTGTTAAATGTGTATTTATGTGTTGTATTGCTGGTAAGTAACTTTCTTGCACTGAGGTCTGTTTGTCGCAAATATCTTTGACTTGTTTTTATGTCTTATAATGTTTATGTGTGTATTCATGTCTTGTATTGCTGTTAAATGTGTATTTTTGTCTTGTATTGCTGTTAAATGTGTATTTATGTCTTGTATTGCTGGTAATTAACTTTTTTGCACTGAGGTCTGTTTATTGCAAATATCTTTGACTTGTTTTTATGTCTTGTAATGTTTATGTGTGTATTTATGTCTTGTATTACTGGTAATTAACTTTTTTGCACTGAGGTCTGTTTATTGCAAATATCTTTGACTTGTTTTTATGTCTTGTAATGTTTATGTGTGTATTTATGTCTTGTATTGCTGTTAAATGTGTATTTTTGTCTTGTATTGCTGGTAAGTAACTTTCTTGCACTGAGGTCTGTTTATTGCAAATATCTTTGACTTGTTTTTATGCCTTATAATGTTTATGTGTGTATTTATGTCTTCTATTACTGGTAATTAACTTTTTGCACTGAGGTCTGTTTATTGCAAATATCTTTGACTTGTTTTTATGTCTTGTAATGTTTATGTGTGTATTTATGTCTTGTATTGCTGTTAAATGTGTATTTTTGTCTTGTATTGCTGGTAAGTAACTTTCTTGCACTGAGGTCTGTTTATTGCAAATATCTTTGACTTGTTTTTATGCCTTATAATGTTTATGTGTGTATTTATGTCTTCTATTACTGGTAATTAACTTTTTGCACTGAGGTCTGTTTATTGCAAATATCTTTGACTTGTTTTTATGTCTTGTAATGTTTATGTGCGTATTTATGTCTTGTAATGTTTATGTGTGTATTTATGTCTTGTATTGCTGTTAAATGTGTATTTTTGTCTTGTATTGCTGGTAAGTAACTTTCTTGCACTGAGGTCTGTTTATTGCAAATATCTTTGACTTGTTTTTATGCCTTATAATGTTTATGTGTGTATTTATGTCTTGTATTACTGGTAATTAACTTTTTTGCACTGAGGTCTGTTTATTGCAAATATCTTTGACTTGTTTTTATGTCTTGTAATGTTTATGTGTGTATTTATGTCTTGTATTGCTGTTAAATGTGTATTTTTGTCTTGTATTGCTGGTAAGTAACTTTCTTGCACTGAGGTCTGTTTATTGCAAATATCTTTGACTTGTTTTTATGCCTTATAATGTTTATGTGTGTATTTATGTCTTCTATTACTGGTAATTAACTTTTTGCACTGAGGTCTGTTTATTGCAAATATCTTTGACCTGTTTTTATGTCTTATAATGTTTATATTTGTACTTATGTCTTGTATTGCTGGTAAGTAACTTTCTTGCACTGAGGTCTGTTTATTGCAAATATCTTTGACTTGTTTTTATGCCTTATAATGTTTATGTGTGTATTTTTGTCTTGTATTGCTGGTAAGTAACTTTCTTGCACTGAGGTCTGTTTATTGCAAATATCTTTGACTTGTTTTTATGCCTTATAATGTTTATGTGTGTATTTATGTCTTCTATTACTGGTAATTAACTTTTTTGCACTGAGGTCTGTTTATTGCAAATATCTTTGACTTGTTTTTATGTCTTATAATGTTTATGTGTGTATTTATGTCTTGTATTGCTGGTAAGTAACTTTCTTGCACTGAGGTCTGTTTATTGCAAATATTTTTGACTTGTTTTTATGTCTTATAATGTTTATGTGTGTATTCATGTCTTGTATTGCTGTTAAATGTGTATTTTTGTCTTGTATTGCTGTTAAATGTGTATTTATGTCTTGTATTGCTGTTAAATGTGTATTTTTATTCTTGTATTGCTGTTAAATGTGTATTCATGTCTTGTATTGCTGTTAAATGTGTATTTATGTCTTGTATTGCTGTTAAATGTGTATTCATGTCTTGTATTGCTGTTAAATGTGTATTCATGTCTTGTATTGCTGTTAAATGTGTATTTATGTCTTGTATTGCTGTTAAATGTGTATTTTTGTCTTGTATTGCTGTTAAATGTGTATTTATGTCTTGTATTGCTGTTAAATGTGTATTTATGTCTTGTATTGCTGTTAAATGTGTATTTTTGTCTTGTATTGCTGTTAAATGTGTACTTATGTCTTGTATTGCTGGTAAGTAACTTTCTTGCACTGAGGTCTGTTTGTCGCAAATATCTTTGACTTGTTTTTATGTCTTGTAATGTTTATGTGTGTATTTATGTCTTGTATTGCTGGTAAGTAACTTTCTTGCACTGAGGTCTGTTTATTGCAAATATCTTTGACTTGTTTTTATGTCTTGTATTGCTGGTAATTAACCTTTTTGCACTGAGGTCTGTTTATTGCAAATATCTTTGACCTGTTTTAATGTCTTATAAGGTTTATGTGTGTATTTATGTCTTGTATTGCTGGTAAGTAAGTTTCTTGCACTGAGGTCTGTTTGTTGCAAATATCTTTGACTTGTTTTTGTGTCTTATAATGTTTATGTGTGTATTCATGTCTTGTATTGCTGTTGAATGTGTATTTTTGTCTTGTATTGCTGTTAAATGTGTATTTATGTCTTGTATTGCTGGTAAGTAACTTTCTTGCACTGAGGTCTGTTTGTCGCAAATATCTTTGACTTGTTTTTATGTCTTATAATGTTTATGTGTGTATTTATGTCTTGTATTGCTGGTAAGTAACTTTCTTGCACTGAGGTCTGTTTGTCGCAAATATCTTTGACTTGTTTTTATGTCTGATAATGTTTATGTGTGTATTTATGTCTTGTATTACTGGTAATTAACTTTTTTGCACTGAGGTCTGTTTATTGCAAATATCTTTGACTTGTTTTTATGTCTTATAATGTTTATGTGTGTATTTATGTCTTGTATTACTGGTAATTAACTTTTTTGCACTGAGGTCTGTTTATTGCAAATATCTTTGACTTGTTTTTATGTCTTATAATGTTTATGTGTGTATTTATGTCTTGTAATGATTATGTGTGTATTTATGTCTTGTATTACTGGTAATTAACTTTTTTGCACTGAGGTCTGTTTATTGCAAATATCTTTGACTTGTTTTTATGTCTGATAATGTTTATGTGTGTATTTATGTCTTGTATTGCTGGTAAGTAACTTTCTTGCACTGAGGTCTGTTTATTGCAAATATCTTTGACCTGTTTTTATGTCTTATAATCTTTATGTGTGTATTTATGTCTTGTATTGCTGGTAAGTAACTTTTTGCACTGAGGTCTGTTTGTCGCAAATATCTTTGACTTGTTTTTATGTCTTATAATGTTTATGTGTGTATTTATGTCTTGTATTGCTGGTAAGTAACTTTCTTGCACTGAGGTCTGTTTGTCGCAAATATCTTTGACTTGTTTTTATGTCTGATAATGTTTATGTGTGTATTTATGTCTTGTATTGCTGGTAAGTAACTTTTTGCACTGAGGTCTGTTTGTTGCAAATATCTTTGACTTGTTTTTATGTCTTATAATGTTTATGTGTGTATTTTTGTCTTGTATTGCTGGTAAGTAACTTTCTTGCACTGAGGTCTGTTTGTTGCAAATATCTTTGACCTGTTTTTATGTCTTATAATGTTTATGTGTGTATTTTTGTCTTGTATTGCTGGTAAGTAACTTTTTGCACTGAGGTCTGTTTGTTGCAAATATCTTTGACCTGTTTTTATGTCTTATAATGTTTATGTGTGTATTTATGTCTTGCATTGCTGTTAAATGTGTATTTTTGTCTTGTATTACTGGTAATTAACTTTTTTGCACTGAGGTCTGTTTATTGCAAATATCTTTAACTTGTTTTTATGTCTTGTAATGTTTATGTGTGTATTTATGCCTTGCATTGCTGGTAAGTAACTTTCTTGCACTGAGGTCTGTTTATTGCAAATATCTTTGACTTGTTTTTATGTCTTGTAATGTGTATGTGTGTATTTATGTCTTGTACTGCTGGTAATTAACCTTTTTGCACTGAGGTCTGTTTATTGCAAATATCTTTGACCTGTTTTTATGTCTTATAAGGTTTATGTGTGTATTTATGTCTTGTATTGCTGGTAAGTAACTTTCTTGCACTGAGGTCTGTTTGTTGCAAATGTCTTTGACTTGTTTTTATGTCTTATAATGTTTATGTCTTGTATTGCTGGTAAGCAACTTTCTTACACTGAGGTCTGTTTATTGCAAATATCTTTGACTTGTTTTTATGTCTTGTAATGTGTATGTGTGTATTTATGTCTTGTACTGCTGGTAATTAACCTTTTTGCACTGAGGTCTGTTTATTGCAAATATCTTTGACCTGTTTTTATGTCTTGTAATGTTTATGTGTGTATTTATGTCTTGCATTGCTGTTAAATTTGTATTTATGTCTTGTATTACTGGTAATTAACTTTTTTGCACTGAGGTCTGTTTATTGCAAATATCTTTGACTTGTTTTTATGTCTTGTAATGTTTATGTGTGTATTTATGTCTTGCATTGCTGTTAAATGTGTATTTATGTCTTGCATTGCTGTTAAATTTGTATTTATGTCTTGTATTACTGGTAATTAACTTTTTTGCACTGAGGTCTGTTTATTGCAAATATCTTTGACTTGTTTTTATGTCTTGTAATGTTTATGTGTGTATTTATGTCTTGTATTGCTGTTAAATGTGTATTTATGTCTTGTATTGCGGTTAAATGTGTATTTATGTCTTGTATTACTGGTAATTAACTTTTTTGCACTGAGGTCTGTTTATTGCAAATATCTTTGACTTGTTTTTATGTCTTGTAATGTTTATGTGTGTATTTATGTCTTGTATTACTGGTAATTAACTTTTTTGCACTGAGGTCTGTTTATTGCAAATATCTTTGACCTGTTTTTATGTCTTATAATGTTTATGTGTGTATTCATGTCTTGTATTGCTGTTAAATGTGTATTTTTGTCTTGTATTGCTGGTAATTAACTTTTTTGCACTGAGGTCTGTTTATTGCAAATATCTTTGACCTGTTTTTATGTCTTATAATGTTTATGTGTGTATTTATGTCTTGTATTGCGGTTAAATTTGTATTTATGTCTTGTATTGCTGGTAAGTAACTTTCTTGCACTGAGGTCTGTTTGTCACAAATATCTTTGACTTGTTTTTATGTCTTGTAATGTTTATGTGTGTATTTATGTCTTGTATTGCTGTTAAATGTGTATTTATGTGTTGTATTGCTGGTAAGTAACTTTCTTGCACTGAGGTCTGTTTGTCGCAAATATCTTTGACTTGTTTTTATGTCTTGTAATGTTTATGTGTGTATTTATGTCTTGTATTAATGGTAATTAACTTTCTTGCACTGAGGTCTGTTTATTGCAAATATCTTTGACCTGTTTTTATGTCTTATATGTTTATGTGTGTATTTATGTCTTGTATTACTGGTAATTAACTTTTTTGCACTGAGGTCTGTTTATTGCAAATATCTTTGACTTGTTTTTATGTCTTGTAATGTTTATGTGTGTATTTATGTCTTGTATTGCTGGTAAGTAACTTTCTTGCACTGAGGTCTGTTTGTCGCAAATATCTTTGACTTGTTTTTATGCCTTATAATGTTTATGTGTGTATTTTTGTCTTGTATTGCTGGTAATTAACTTTTTTGCACTGAGGTCTGTTTATTGCAAATATCTTTGACCTGTTTTTATGTCTTATAATGTTTATGTGTGTATTTATGTCTTGTATTGCTGTTAAATGTGTATTTATGTCTTGTATTGCTGGTAAGTAACTTTCTTGCACTGAGGTCTGTTTATTGCAAATATCGTTGACCTGTTTTTATGTCTTGTAATGTTTATGTGTGTATTTATGTCTTGTATTGCTGTTAAATGTGTATTTATGTCTTGTATTGCGGTTAAATGTGTATTTATGTCTTGTATTACTGGTAATTAACTTTTTTGCACTGAGGTCTGTTTATTGCAAATATCTTTGACTTGTTTTTATGTCTTGTAATGTTTATGTGTGTATTTATGTCTTGTATTACTGGTAATTAACTTTTTTGCACTGAGGTCTGTTTATTGCAAATATCTTTGACTTGTTTTTATGTCTTATATGTGTGTATTTATGTCTTGTATTACTGGTAATTAACTTTTTTGCACTGAGGTCTGTTTATTGTAAATATCTTTGACTTGTTTTTATGTCTTGTAATGTTTATGTGTGTTTTTATGTCTTGCATTGCTGTTAAATGTGTATTTATGTCTTGTATTGCTGGTAAGTAACTTTCTTGCACTGAGGTCTGTTTGTCGCAAATATCTTTGACTTGTTTTTATGCCTTATAATGTTTATGTGTGTATTCATGTCTTGTATTGCTGTTAAATGTGTATTTTTGTCTTGTATTGCTGGTAATTAACTTTTTTGCACTGAGGTCTGTTTATTGCAAATATCTTTGACCTGTTTTTATGTCTTATAATGTTTATGTGTGTATTCATGTCTTGTATTGCTGTTAAATGTGTATTTATGTCTTGTATTGCTGGTAAGTAACTTTTTGCACTGAGGTCTGTTTGTCGCAAATATCTTTGATTCGTTTTTATGTCTGATAATGTTTATGTGTGTATTTATGTCTTGTATTGCTGTTAAATGTGTATTTATGTCTTGTATTGCTGGTAAGTAACTTTCTTGCACTGAGGTCTGTTTATTGCAAATATCGTTGACCTGTTTTTATGTCTTGTAATGTTTATGTGTGTATTTATGTCTTGTATTGCTGTTAAATGTGTATTTATGTCTTGTATTGCTGGTAAGTAACTTTCTTGCACTGAGGTCTGTTTATTGCAAATATCGTTGACCTGTTTTTATGTCTTGTAATGTTTATGTGTGTATTTATGTCTTGTATTGCTGGTAAGTAACTTTCTTGCACTGAGGTCTGTTTATTGCAAATATCTTTGACCTGTTTTTATGTCTTATAATGTTTATGTGTGTATTTATGTCTTGTATTGCTGTTAAATGTGTATTTATGTCTTGTATTGCTGGTAAATAACTTTCTTGCACTGAGGTCTGTTTATTGCAAATATCTTTGACTTGTTTTTATGTCTTATAATGTTTATGTGTGTATTTATGTCTTGTATTGCTGTTATATGTGTATTTATGTCTTGTATTGCTGGTAAATAACTTTCTTGCACTGAGGTCTGTTTATTGCAAATATCTTTAACTTGTTTTTATGTCTTATAATGTTTATGTGTGTATTTATGTCTTGTATTGCTGGTAATTAACTTTTTTGCACTGAGGTCTGTTTATTGCAAATATCTTTGACTTGTTTTTATGTCTTGCATTGCTGTTAAATGTGTATTTATGTCTTGTATTGCTGTTAAATGTGTATTTATGTCTTGTATTGCTGGTAAGTAACTTTCTTGCACTGAGGTCTGTTTATTGCAAATATCTTTAACTTGTTTTTATGTCTTATAATGTTTATGTGTGTATTTATGTCTTGTATTACTGGTAATTAACTTTTTTGCACTGAGGTCTGTTTATTGCAAATATCTTTAACTTGTTTTTATGTCTTATAATGTTTATGTGTGTATTTATGTCTTGTATTACTGGTAATTAACTTTTTTGCACTGAGGTCTGTTTATTGCAAATATCTTTGACTTGTTTTTATGTCTTGCATTGCTGTTAAATGTGTATTTATGTCTTGCATTGCTGTTAAATGTGTATTTATGTCTTGTATTGCTGTTAAATGTGTATTTATGTCTTGTATTGCTGGTAAGTAACTTTCTTGCACTGAGGTCTGTTTATTGCAAATATCTTTGACTTGTTTTTATGTCTTATAATGTTTATGTGTGTATTTATGTCTTGTATTGCTGTTAAATGTGTATTTTTGTCTTGTATTGCTGGTAAGTAACTTTCTTGCACTGAGGTCTGTTTATTGCAAATATCTTTGACTTGTTTTTATGCCTTATAATGTTTATGTGTGTATTTATGTCTTGTATTGCTGTTAAATGTGTATTTTTGTCTTGTATTGCTGGTAAGTAACTTTCTTGCACTGAGGTCTGTTTATTGCAAATATCTTTGACTTGTTTTTATGCCTTATAATGTTTATGTGTGTATTTATGTCTTCTATTACTGGTAATTAACTTTTTTGCACTGAGGTCTGTTTATTGCAAATATCTTTGACTTGTTTTTATGCCTTATAATGTTTATGTGTGTATTTATGTCTTGTATTGCTGGTAAGTAACTTTCTTGCACTGAGGTCTGTTTATTGCAAATATCTTTGACTTGTTTTTATGTCTTATAATGTTTATGTGTGTATTCATGTCTTGTATTGCTGTTAAATGTGTATTTTTGTCTTGTATTGCTGTTAAATGTGTATTTATGTCTTGTATTGCTGGTAATTAACTTTTTTGCACTGAGGTCTGTTTATTGCAAATATCTTTGACTTGTTTTTATGTCTTGTAATGTTTATGTGTGTATTTATGTCTTGTATTGCTGTTAAATGTGTATTTATGTCTTGTATTGCTGGTAAGTAACTTTCTTGCACTGAGGTCTGTTTGTCGCAAATATCTTTGACTTGTTTTTATGTCTTGTAATGTTTATGTGTGTATTTATGTCTTGTATTACTGGTAATTAACTTTTTTGCACTGAGGTCTGTTTATTGCAAATATCTTTGACTTGTTTTTATGTCTTGTAATGTTTATGTGTGTATTTATGTCTTGTATTGCTGTTAAATGTGTATTTATGTCTTGTATTGCTGGTAAGTAACTTTCTTGCACTGAGGTCTGTTTGTCGCAAATATCTTTGACTTGTTTTTATGTCTTATAATGTTTATGTGTGTATTTATGTCTTGTATTGCTGTTAAATGTGTATTTTTGTCTTGTATTGCTGGTAAGTAACTTTCTTGCACTGAGGTCTGTTTATTGCAAATATCTTTGACTTGTTTTTATGCCTTATAATGTTTATGTGTGTATTTATGTCTTCTATTACTGGTAATTAACTTTTTGCACTGAGGTCTGTTTATTGCAAATATCTTTGACTTGTTTTTATGTCTTATAATGTTTATGTGTGTATTCATGTCTTGTATTGCTGTTAAATGTGTATTTTTGTCTTGTATTGCTGTTAAATGTGTATTTTTGTCTTGTATTGCTGTTAAATGTGTATTTATGTCTTGTATTACTGGTAATTAACTTTTTTGCACTGAGGTCTGTTTATTGCAAATATCTTTGACTTGTTTTTATGTCTTGTAATGTTTATGTGTGTATTTATGTCTTGCATTGCTGTTAAATGTGTATTTATGTCTTGTATTGCTGGTAAGTAACTTTCTTGCACTGAGGTCTGTTTATTGATAATTTATGTGATATTATTGCAAATATCTTTGACTTGTTTTTATGTCTTGTATTGCTGGTAATTAACCTTTTTGCACTGAGGTCTGTTTGTTGCAAATATCTTTGACTTGTTTTTATGTCTTGTAATGTTTATGTGTGTATTTATGTCTTGTATTGCTGGTAAGTAACTTTCTTGCACTGAGGTCTGTTTATTGATAATTTATGTGATATTATTGCAAATATCTTTGACTTGTTTTTATGTCTTGTATTGCTGGTAATTAACCTTTTTGCACTGAGGTCTGTTTGTTGCAAATATCTTTGACTTGTTTTTATGTCTTATAATGTTTATGTGTGTATTTATGTCTTGCATTGCTGTTAAATGTGTATTTATGTCTTGTATTGCTGGTAAGTAACTTTCTTGCACTGAGGTCTGTTTATTGATAATTTATGTGATATTATTGCAAATATCTTTGACTTGTTTTTATGTCTTATAATGTTTATCTTTGTACTTATGTCTTGTATTGCTGGTAAGTAACTTTCTTGCACTGAGGTCTGTTTATTGCAAATATCTTTGACCTGTTTTTATGTCTTATAATGTTTATATTTGTACTTATGTCTTGTATTGCTGGTAAGTAACTTTCTTGCACTGAGGTCTGTTTATTGCAAATATCTTTGACTTGTTTTTATGCCTTATAATGTTTATGTGTGTATTTTTGTCTTGTATTGCTGGTAAGTAACTTTCTTGCACTGAGGTCTGTTTATTGCAAATATCTTTGACTTGTTTTTATGCCTTATAATGTTTATGTGTGTATTTATGTCTTCTATTACTGGTAATTAACTTTTTTGCACTGAGGTCTGTTTATTGCAAATATCTTTGACTTGTTTTTATGTCTTATAATGTTTATGTGTGTATTTATGTCTTGTATTGCTGGTAAGTAACTTTCTTGCACTGAGGTCTGTTTATTGCAAATATCTTTGACTTGTTTTTATGTCTTATAATGTTTATGTGTGTATTCATGTCTTGTATTGCTGTTAAATGTGTATTTTTGTCTTGTATTGCTGTTAAATGTGTATTTATGTCTTGTATTGCTGTTAAATGTGTATTTTTATTCTTGTATTGCTGTTAAATGTGTATTCATGTCTTGTATTGCTGTTAAATGTGTATTTATGTCTTGTATTGCTGTTAAATGTGTATTCATGTCTTGTATTGCTGTTAAATGTGTATTCATGTCTTGTATTGCTGTTAAATGTGTATTTATGTCTTGTATTGCTGTTAAATGTGTATTTTTGTCTTGTATTGCTGTTAAATGTGTATTTATAACTTGTATTGCTGTTAAATGTGTATTTATGTCTTGTATTGCTGTTAAATGTGTATTTTTGTCTTGTATTGCTGTTAAATGTGTATTTATAACTTGTATTGCTGTTAAATGTGTATTTATGTCTTGTATTGCTGTTAAATGTGTATTTTTGTCTTGTATTGCTGTTAAATGTGTACTTATGTCTTGTATTGCTGGTAAGTAACTTTCTTGCACTGAGGTCTGTTTGTCGCAAATATCTTTGACTTGTTTTTATGTCTTGTAATGTTTATGTGTGTATTTATGTCTTGTATTGCTGTTAAATGTGTATTTATGTCTTGTATTGCTGGTAAGTAACTTTCTTGCACTGAGGTCTGTTTATTGCAAATATCTTTGACTTGTTTTTATGTCTTGTATTGCTGGTAATTAACCTTTTTGCACTGAGGTCTGTTTATTGCAAATATCTTTGACCTGTTTTTATGTCTTATAAGGTTTATGTGTGTATTTATGTCTTGTATTGCTGGTAAGTAACTTTCTTGCACTGAGGTCTGTTTATTGCAAATATCTTTGACTTGTTTTTATGTCTTGTATTGCTGGTAATTAACCTTTTTGCACTGAGGTCTGTTTATTGCAAATATCTTTGACCTGTTTTTATGTCTTATAAGGTTTATGTGTGTATTTATGTCTTGTATTGCTGGTAAGTAAGTTTCTTGCACTGAGGTCTGTTTGTTGCAAATATCTTTGACTTGTTTTTGTGTCTTATAATGTTTATGTGTGTATTTATGTCTTGCATTGCTGTTAAATGTGTATTTATGTCTTGTATTGCTGTTGAATGTGTATTTTTGTCTTGTATTGCTGTTAAATGTGTATTTATGTCTTGTATTGCTGGTAAGTAACTTTCTTGCACTGAGGTCTGTTTGTCGCAAATATCTTTGACTTGTTTTTATGTCTTATAATGTTTATGTGTGTATTTATGTCTTGTATTGCTGGTAAGTAACTTTCTTGCACTGAGGTCTGTTTGTCGCAAATATCTTTGACTTGTTTTTATGTCTTATAATGTTTATGTGTGTATTTATGTCTTGTATTGCTGGTAAGTAACTTTCTTGCACTGAGGTCTGTTTGTTGCAAATATCTTTGACTTGTTTTTATGCCTTGTAATGTTTATGTGTGTATTTATGTCTTGCATTGCTGTTAAATGTGTATTTATGTCTTGTATTGCTGGTAAGTAACTTTCTTGCACTGAGGTCTGTTTGTCGCAAATATCTTTGACTTGTTTTTATGTCTGATAATGTTTATGTGTGTATTTATGTCTTGTATTAATGGTAATTAACTTTTTCGCACTGAGGTCTGTTTATTGCAAATATCTTTGACCTGTTTTTATGTCTTATAATGTTTATGTGTGTATTTATGTCTTGTATTACTGGTAATTAACTTTTTTGCACTGAGGTCTGTTTATTGCAAATATCTTTGACTTGTTTTTATGTCTTATAATGTTTATGTGTGTATTTATGTCTTGTAATGATTATGTGTGTATTTATGTCTTGTATTACTGGTAATTAACTTTTTTGCACTGAGGTCTGTTTATTGCAAATATCTTTGACCTGTTTTTATGTCTTATAATCTTTATGTGTGTATTTATGTCTTGTATTGCTGGTAATTAACTTTCTTGCACTGAGGTCTGTTTATTGCAAATATCTTTGACCTGTTTTTATGTCTTATAATGTTTATGTGTGTATTTATGTCTTGTATTGCTGGTAAGTAACTTTTTGCACTGAGGTCTGTTTGTCGCAAATATCTTTGACTTGTTTTTATGTCTTATAATGTTTATGTGTGTATTTATGTCTTGTATTGCTGGTAAGTAACTTTTTGCACTGAGGTCTGTTTGTTGCAAATATCTTTGACTTGTTTTTATGTCTTATAATGTTTATGTGTGTATTTTTGTCTTGTATTGCTGGTAAGTAACTTTTTGCACTGAGGTCTGTTTGTTGCAAATATCTTTGACCTGTTTTTATGTCTTATAATGTTTATGTGTGTATTTATGTCTTGCATTGCTGTTAAATGTGTATTTTTGTCTTGTATTGCTGTTAAATGTGTATTTATGTCTTGTATTACTGGTAATTAACTTTTTTGCACTGAGGTCTGTTTATTGCAAATATCTTTAACTTGTTTTTATGTCTTGTAATGTTTATGTGTGTATTTATGCCTTGCATTGCTGGTAAGTAACTTTCTTGCACTGAGGTCTGTTTGTCGCAAATGTCTTTGACTTGTTTTTATGTCTTATAATGTTTATGTCTTGTATTGCTGGTAAGCAACTTTCTTACACTGAGGTCTGTTTATTGCAAATATCTTTGACTTGTTTTTATGTCTTGTAATGTGTATGTGTGTATTTATGTCTTGTATTGCTGGTAATTAACCTTTTTGCACTGAGGTCTGTTTATTGCAAATATCTTTGACTTGTTTTTATGTCTTGTAATGTGTATGTGTGTATTTATGTCTTGTATTGCTGGTAATTAACCTTTTTGCACTGAGGTCTGTTTATTGCAAATATCTTTGACCTGTTTTTATGTCTTATAAGGTTTATGTGTGTATTTATGTCTTGTATTGCTGGTAAGTAACTTTCTTGCACTGAGGTCTGTTTGTTGCAAATATCTTTGACCTGTTTTTATGTCTTGTAATGTTTATGTGTGTATTTATGTCTTGCATTGCTGTTAAATTTGTATTTATGTCTTGTATTACTGGTAATTAACTTTTTTGCACTGAGGTCTGTTTATTGCAAATATCTTTGACTTGTTTTTATGTCTTGTAATGTTTATGTGTGTATTTATGTCTTGCATTGCTGTTAAATGTGTATTTATGTCTTGCATTGCTGTTAAATTTGTATTTATGTCTTGCATTGCTGTTAAATTTGTATTTATGTCTTGTATTACTGGTAATTAACTTTTTTGCACTGAGGTCTGTTTATTGCAAATATCTTTGACCTGTTTTTATGTCTTATATGTGTGTATTTATGTCTTGTATTGCTGTTAAATGTGTATTTATGTCTTGTATTGCGGTTAAATGTGTATTTATGTCTTGTATTACTGGTAATTAACTTTTTTGCACTGAGGTCTGTTTATTGCAAATATCTTTGACTTGTTTTTATGTCTTGTAATGTTTATGTGTG
Source organism: Aulonocara stuartgranti (assembly GCF_965226115.1). Taxonomy (NCBI): domain Eukaryota; kingdom Metazoa; phylum Chordata; class Actinopteri; order Cichliformes; family Cichlidae; genus Aulonocara; species Aulonocara stuartgranti. The sequence goes on along the minus strand of NC_138944.1, from coordinate 34,317,452 downwards.
TATTTATGTCTTGTATTACTGGTAATTAACTTTTTTGCACTGAGGTCTGTTTATTGCAAATATCTTTGACCTGTTTTTATGTCTTATAATGTTTATGTGTGTATTTATGTCTTGTATTGCGGTTAAATTTGTATTTATGTCTTGTATTGCTGGTAAGTAACTTTCTTGCACTGAGGTCTGTTTGTCACAAATATCTTTGACTTGTTTTTATGTCTTGTAATGTTTATGTGTGTATTTATGTCTTGTATTGCTGTTAAATGTGTATTTATGTGTTGTATTGCTGGTAAGTAACTTTCTTGCACTGAGGTCTGTTTGTCGCAAATATCTTTGACTTGTTTTTATGTCTTGTAATGTTTATGTGTGTATTTATGTCTTGTATTAATGGTAATTAACTTTCTTGCACTGAGGTCTGTTTATTGCAAATATCTTTGACCTGTTTTTATGTCTTATATGTGTGTATTTATGTCTTGTATTGCTGTTAAATGTGTATTTATGTCTTGTATTGCGGTTAAATGTGTATTTATGTCTTGTATTACTGGTAATTAACTTTTTTGCACTGAGGTCTGTTTATTGCAAATATCTTTGACTTGTTTTTATGTCTTGTAATGTTTATGTGTGTATTTATGTCTTGTATTACTGGTAATTAACTTTTTTGCACTGAGGTCTGTTTATTGCAAATATCTTTGACTTGTTTTTATGTCTTATAATGTTTATGTGTGTATTTATGTCTTGTATTACTGGTAATTAACTTTTTTGCACTGAGGTCTGTTTATTGCAAATATCTTTGACTTGTTTTTATGTCTTGTAATGTTTATGTGTGTATTTATGTCTTGTATTGCTGGTAAGTAACTTTCTTGCACTGAGGTCTGTTTGTCGCAAATATCTTTGACTTGTTTTTATGTCTTATAATGTTTATGTGTGTATTTATGTCTTGTATTGCTGTTAAATGTGTATTTATGTCTTGTATTGCTGGTAAGTAACTTTCTTGCACTGAGGTCTGTTTATTGCAAATATCTTTGACTTGTTTTTATGTCTTATAATGTTTATGTGTGTATTTATGTCTTGTATTGCTGTTAAATGTGTATTTATGTCTTGTATTGCTGGTAAGTAACTTTCTTGCACTGAGGTCTGTTTATTGCAAATATCGTTGACCTGTTTTTATGTCTTGTAATGTTTATGTGTGTATTTATGTCTTGTATTGCGGTTAAATGTGTATTTATGTCTTGTATTACTGGTAATTAACTTTTTTGCACTGAGGTCTGTTTATTGCAAATATCTTTGACTTGTTTTTATGTCTTATATGTGTGTATTTATGTCTTGTATTACTGGTAATTAACTTTTTTGCACTGAGGTCTGTTTATTGCAAATATCTTTGACTTGTTTTTATGTCTTATAATGTTTATGTGTGTATTTATGTCTTGTAATGATTATGTGTGTATTTATGTCTTGTATTACTGGTAATTAACTTTTTTGCACTGAGGTCTGTTTATTGCAAATATCTTTGACTTGTTTTTATGTCTGATAATGTTTATGTGTGTATTTATGTCTTGTATTGCTGGTAAGTAACTTTCTTGCACTGAGGTCTGTTTATTGCAAATATCTTTGACCTGTTTTTATGTCTTATAATCTTTATGTGTGTATTTATGTCTTGTATTGCTGGTAATTAACTTTCTTGCACTGAGGTCTGTTTATTGCAAATATCTTTGACCTGTTTTTATGTCTTATAATGTTTATGTGTGTATTTATGTCTTGTATTGCTGGTAAGTAACTTTTTGCACTGAGGTCTGTTTGTCGCAAATATCTTTGACTTGTTTTTATGTCTTGTAATGTGTATGTGTGTATTTATGTCTTGTATTGCTGGTAATTAACCTTTTTGCACTGAGGTCTGTTTATTGCAAATATCTTTGACCTGTTTTTATGTCTTATAAGGTTTATGTGTGTATTTATGTCTTGTATTGCTGGTAAGTAACTTTCTTGCACTGAGGTCTGTTTGTTGCAAATATCTTTGACCTGTTTTTATGTCTTGTAATGTTTATGTGTGTATTTATGTCTTGCATTGCTGTTAAATTTGTATTTATGTCTTGTATTACTGGTAATTAACTTTTTTGCACTGAGGTCTGTTTATTGCAAATATCTTTGACTTGTTTTTATGTCTTGTAATGTTTATGTGTGTATTTATGTCTTGCATTGCTGTTAAATGTGTATTTATGTCTTGCATTGCTGTTAAATTTGTATTTATGTCTTGCATTGCTGTTAAATTTGTATTTATGTCTTGTATTACTGGTAATTAACTTTTTTGCACTGAGGTCTGTTTATTGCAAATATCTTTGACTTGTTTTTATGTCTTGTAATGTGTATGTGTGTATTTATGTCTTGTATTGCTGGTAATTAACCTTTTTGCACTGAGGTCTGTTTATTGCAAATATCTTTGACCTGTTTTTATGTCTTATAAGGTTTATGTGTGTATTTATGTCTTGTATTGCTGGTAAGTAACTTTCTTGCACTGAGGTCTGTTTGTTGCAAATATCTTTGACCTGTTTTTATGTCTTGTAATGTTTATGTGTGTATTTATGTCTTGCATTGCTGTTAAATTTGTATTTATGTCTTGTATTACTGGTAATTAACTTTTTTGCACTGAGGTCTGTTTATTGCAAATATCTTTGACCTGTTTTTATGTCTTATATGTGTGTATTTATGTCTTGTATTGCTGTTAAATGTGTATTTATGTCTTGTATTGCGGTTAAATGTGTATTTATGTCTTGTATTACTGGTAATTAACTTTTTTGCACTGAGGTCTGTTTATTGCAAATATCTTTGACTTGTTTTTATGTCTTGTAATGTTTATGTGTGTATTTATGTCTTGTATTACTGGTAATTAACTTTTTTGCACTGAGGTCTGTTTATTGCAAATATCTTTGACCTGTTTTTATGTCTTATAATGTTTATGTGTGTATTCATGTCTTGTATTGCTGTTAAATGTGTATTTTTGTCTTGTATTGCTGGTAATTAACTTTTTTGCACTGAGGTCTGTTTATTGCAAATATCTTTGACCTGTTTTTATGTCTTATAATGTTTATGTGTGTATTTATGTCTTGTATTGCGGTTAAATTTGTATTTATGTCTTGTATTGCTGGTAAGTAACTTTCTTGCACTGAGGTCTGTTTGTCACAAATATCTTTGACTTGTTTTTATGTCTTGTATTGCTGTTAAATGTGTATTTATGTCTTGTATTGCGGTTAAATGTGTATTTATGTCTTGTATTACTGGTAATTAACTTTTTTGCACTGAGGTCTGTTTATTGCAAATATCTTTGACTTGTTTTTATGTCTTGTAATGTTTATGTGTGTATTTATGTCTTGTATTACTGGTAATTAACTTTTTTGCACTGAGGTCTGTTTATTGCAAATATCTTTGACTTGTTTTTATGTCTTATAATGTTTATGTGTGTATTTATGTCTTGTATTACTGGTAATTAACTTTTTTGCACTGAGGTCTGTTTATTGCAAATATCTTTGACTTGTTTTTATGTCTTGTAATGTTTATGTGTGTATTTATGTCTTGTATTGCTGGTAAGTAACTTTCTTGCACTGAGGTCTGTTTGTCGCAAATATCTTTGACTTGTTTTTATGCCTTATAATGTTTATGTGTGTATTTTTGTCTTGTATTGCTGGTAATTAACTTTTTTGCACTGAGGTCTGTTTATTGCAAATATCTTTGACCTGTTTTTATGTCTTATAATGTTTATGTGTGTATTTATGTCTTGTATTGCTGTTAAATGTGTATTTATGTCTTGTATTGCTGGTAAGTAACTTTCTTGCACTGAGGTCTGTTTATTGCAAATATCGTTGACCTGTTTTTATGTCTTGTAATGTTTATGTGTGTATTTATGTCTTGTATTGCGGTTAAATGTGTATTTATGTCTTGTATTACTGGTAATTAACTTTTTTGCACTGAGGTCTGTTTATTGCAAATATCTTTGACTTGTTTTTATGTCTTATATGTGTGTATTTATGTCTTGTATTACTGGTAATTAACTTTTTTGCACTGAGGTCTGTTTATTGCAAATATCTTTGACTTGTTTTTATGTCTTATAATGTTTATGTGTGTATTTATGTCTTGTAATGATTATGTGTGTATTTATGTCTTGTATTACTGGTAATTAACTTTTTTGCACTGAGGTCTGTTTATTGCAAATATCTTTGACTTGTTTTTATGTCTGATAATGTTTATGTGTGTATTTATGTCTTGTATTGCTGGTAATTAACTTTCTTGCACTGAGGTCTGTTTATTGCAAATATCTTTGACCTGTTTTTATGTCTTATAATGTTTATGTGTGTATTTATGTCTTGTATTGCTGGTAAGTAACTTTCTTGCACTGAGGTCTGTTTGTCGCAAATATCTTTGACTTGTTTTTATGTCTGATAATGTTTATGTGTGTATTTATGTCTTGTATTGCTGGTAAGTAACTTTTTGCACTGAGGTCTGTTTGTTGCAAATATCTTTGACTTGTTTTTATGTCTTATAATGTTTATGTGTGTATTTTTGTCTTGTATTGCTGGTAAGTAACTTTCTTGCACTGAGGTCTGTTTGTTGCAAATATCTTTGACCTGTTTTTATGTCTTATAATGTTTATGTGTGTATTTTTGTCTTGTATTGCTGGTAAGTAACTTTTTGCACTGAGGTCTGTTTGTTGCAAATATCTTTGACCTGTTTTTATGTCTTATAATGTTTATGTGTGTATTTATGTCTTGCATTGCTGTTAAATGTGTATTTTTGTCTTGTATTGCTGTTAAATGTGTATTTATGTCTTGTATTACTGGTAATTAACTTTTTTGCACTGAGGTCTGTTTATTGCAAATATCTTTAACTTGTTTTTATGTCTTGTAATGTTTATGTGTGTATTTATGCCTTGCATTGCTGGTAAGTAACTTTCTTGCACTGAGGTCTGTTTGTCGCAAATGTCTTTGACTTGTTTTTATGTCTTATAATGTTTATGTCTTGTATTGCTGGTAAGCAACTTTCTTACACTGAGGTCTGTTTATTGCAAATATCTTTGACTTGTTTTTATGTCTTGTAATGTTTATGTCTTGTATTGCTGGTAAGTAACTTTCTTGCACTGAGGTCTGTTTGTTGCAAATATCTTTGACCTGTTTTTATGTCTTGTAATGTTTATGTGTGTATTTATGTCTTGCATTGCTGTTAAATGTGTATTTATGTCTTGTATTACTGGTAATTAACTTTTTTGCACTGAGGTCTGTTTATTGCAAATATCTTTGACTTGTTTTTATGTCTTGTAATGTTTATGTGTGTATTTATGTCTTGCATTGCTGTTAAATTTGTATTTATGTCTTGCATTGCTGTTAAATTTGTATTTATGTCTTGTATTACTGGTAATTAACTTTTTTGCACTGAGGTCTGTTTATTGCAAATATCTTTGACCTGTTTTTATGTCTTATATGTGTGTATTTATGTCTTGTATTGCTGTTAAATGTGTATTTATGTCTTGTATTGCGGTTAAATGTGTATTTATGTCTTGTATTACTGGTAATTAACTTTTTTGCACTGAGGTCTGTTTATTGCAAATATCTTTGACTTGTTTTTATGTCTTGTAATGTTTATGTGTGTATTTATGTCTTGTATTACTGGTAATTAACTTTTTTGCACTGAGGTCTGTTTATTGCAAATATCTTTGACTTGTTTTTATGTCTTATATGTGTGTATTTATGTCTTGTATTACTGGTAATTAACTTTTTTGCACTGAGGTCTGTTTATTGTAAATATCTTTGACTTGTTTTTATGTCTTATATGTGTGTATTTATGTCTTGTATTACTGGTAATTAACTTTTTTGCACTGAGGTCTGTTTATTGTAAATATCTTTGACTTGTTTTTATGTCTTGTAATGTTTATGTGTGTTTTTATGTCTTGCATTGCTGTTAAATGTGTATTTATGTCTTGTATTGCTGGTAAGTAACTTTCTTGCACTGAGGTCTGTTTGTCGCAAATATCTTTGACTTGTTTTTATGCCTTATAATGTTTATGTGTGTATTCATGTCTTGTATTGCTGTTAAATGTGTATTTTTGTCTTGTATTGCTGGTAATTAACTTTTTTGCACTGAGGTCTGTTTATTGCAAATATCTTTGACCTGTTTTTATGTCTTATAATGTTTATGTGTGTATTCATGTCTTGTATTGCTGTTAAATGTGTATTTATGTCTTGTATTGCTGGTAAGTAACTTTTTGCACTGAGGTCTGTTTGTCGCAAATATCTTTGATTCGTTTTTATGTCTGATAATGTTTATGTGTGTATTTATGTCTTGTATTGCTGTTAAATGTGTATTTATGTCTTGTATTGCTGGTAAGTAACTTTCTTGCACTGAGGTCTGTTTATTGCAAATATCGTTGACCTGTTTTTATGTCTTGTAATGTTTATGTGTGTATTTATGTCTTGTATTGCTGTTAAATGTGTATTTATGTCTTGTATTGCTGGTAAGTAACTTTCTTGCACTGAGGTCTGTTTATTGCAAATATCGTTGACCTGTTTTTATGTCTTGTAATGTTTATGTGTGTATTTATGTCTTGTATTGCGGTTAAATTTGTATTTATGTCTTGTATTGCTGGTAAGTAACTTTCTTGCACTGAGGTCTGTTTGTCACAAATATCTTTGACTTGTTTTTATGTCTTGTAATGTTTATGTGTGTATTTATGTCTTGTATTGCTGGTAAGTAACTTTCTTGCACTGAGGTCTGTTTATTGCAAATATCTTTGACCTGTTTTTATGTCTTATAATGTTTATGTGTGTATTTATGTCTTGTATTGCTGTTAAATGTGTATTTATGTCTTGTATTGCTGGTAAATAACTTTCTTGCACTGAGGTCTGTTTATTGCAAATATCTTTGACTTGTTTTTATGTCTTATAATGTTTATGTGTGTATTTATGTCTTGTATTGCTGTTATATGTGTATTTATGTCTTGTATTGCTGGTAATTAACTTTTTTGCACTGAGGTCTGTTTATTGCAAATATCTTTGACTTGTTTTTATGTCTTGCATTGCTGTTAAATGTGTATTTATGTCTTGCATTGCTGTTAAATGTGTATTTATGTCTTGCATTGCTGTTAAATGTGTATTTATGTCTTGTATTGCTGTTAAATGTGTATTTATGTCTTGTATTGCTGGTAAGTAACTTTCTTGCACTGAGGTCTGTTTATTGCAAATATCTTTAACTTGTTTTTATGTCTTATAATGTTTATGTGTGTATTTATGTCTTGTATTGCTGGTAATTAACTTTTTTGCACTGAGGTCTGTTTATTGCAAATATCTTTGACTTGTTTTTATGTCTTGCATTGCTGTTAAATGTGTATTTATGTCTTGCATTGCTGTTAAATGTGTATTTATGTCTTGTATTGCTGTTAAATGTGTATTTATGTCTTGTATTGCTGGTAAGTAACTTTCTTGCACTGAGGTCTGTTTGTCGCAAATATCTTTGACTTGTTTTTATGTCTTATAATGTTTATGTGTGTATTTATGTCTTGTATTGCTAATTGTTAGGAACTACCTAACTTTATTTATTTTTTTAATAGTAAGATGTGTGTGTGCGCGCGTGCGTGTGTGTGTGCGCGCGCGCGTGTGTGTGCGCCTGTCTGTTTTTTGTCCACAGATGAGGTTTGAAGTGTCTGTGTGGTGCAGCTGGTCTGGTCTGTCTCTGTACAGTCGAGGCTGCACCCACCCATAAAACGGTGGAGGCTCACCAGGACATGCACACCTCACAAGTTCCCGGCTCTCTCGACTCGGTTGAAGACGGGTTTCTTGGAGAAGGGGAGGGCAGTGAGGCACAGTCCCCCGTCCCCCGACGCCCCTCGCGATGCCCCTCCTTCTTCGACTAACCCTCTGCATAGGAGCCGTGAGAGCCAGGAACTTGTGAGTTTTGTATGTCCACTCAGGCATCCTTCATACCTGGTCTGTAGGAAGTTCCTGTCAGAAGGAGGATGGACAGTGAACATTTTAAGCCCACTCGGCAGCGACAGATGGCCACCCCTTCCTGAGCCTGGTTCTGTCAGAGGTTTCTCCCCGTTAAAAGGGAGTTTTTCCTCCCCACCGTCGCCAAGTGCTTGCTCATAGGGGATTTTTTGGGCTTTTTTTCTTAAAACCAACCGCTGATAAGTTCACTGGCATCAAGTTTAGGACTCTGCAAATATTTAAATGGATAATTCGTCATCAAGTGAGGAATGATCCATTTAAATCATATTTGAGAGTCACATATATTTGTATATAAATATGATTTGTTGGACAATAAGGCAAATCACAGACTAATTTGGACAATTTGGAAAAATTAAATAAATAAAAAAAATTGGATAAAATGCATGTGTCATTGTTTCATATTGATTTCAAATAACATACCATTTGATTTCAACATATTTTTGTTACACTTGCAGTGGTGTTATTTTGTTATGATCCTGTTCCTTTTAAATATAAATATAAATCATCTAAATAGAAATGGAAAACTAGAAAGATTAAAAATATAGCTTTACTAATCTGAAAGTTATTTGTCATTGGATCCATCATTCCCACAGTGGAAACACATTATCTCATATTATGTTCAATTCAGTAGTTAAAAGTATAAAATTTAATAATGTCTATTTTTAGTTTACTTTGTTAATAAACACATTTTTTAGTATTTTAGAAACACTAACATCATACATATCCAAATATGAAGCAATGTTTTAACTCCCATTTACATACAGACCTGTGGCCAACTTTACAAACCATTTTGAATTTTTCCAGCTGAGGCGTTCAAAATAGATATACTTTTGATTGTCACAGTGTTATTTGGGCAGCTGCCTGCCTAATATAACATAACATCACCACAATATTTTACATTAAATGAGGAAATGTATCTTTGTTTCCTCAGCTAAGACTGCTTGGCTGCTGTAGCTTGTGTTTATGTTGAGAGTGACATCTGATTTAAAAGCAAGAAGCAAAAGCCACTGAGCACCATCAGTCAGCACAGAGGCAATGCTACAAATTTAAGGAACGAAGGTCAATTCTTTGTGTGTGTACATGCACAGAGCACATGTGCACACGGTTGTGCAGATTAACTCACAGATGTATATGACAACTCACGTTTGTGGCATTAACATTGTTTTCCAATCTTAAATGTAATACATACATTTCCGTCATTGGCCATAATTCTTGCAAGGAAGGGACTCAAAGGTCACAAGTTATTAAATAAAATTAATTAAACACACCATTAAAAGAAGTTCACTATTCACTCCTTAAACGTCATATCTAGCAGCAGTTATTTATATCTATGAAAGAGAGAGCTTAATTGTTTGATTAAGCTTGATTGGAATGTCAGCTCCACACTGTGGCTGGTTGATTAAATAAGTTGGGGGAGCAAAAGTAAAATGAGCTACTTGTGGGATACTATTTAACTTGGGTTGGGTAAGCTGCTCATTTTATGCTCATTTTACTTTTCAGATGGTGTCAAGTCTGGCAGTTTGGTGTAATTGTTAGCCTTGTAATTCATAGTAATATATTTCTCACACACAACCTCAACCTCTGCCTCTCCATGTGAGCAGAGACGCAGCAGCATCTTGTTTCTACAGGAAGCCTGATTAAAATGTTAGGCATTTATACGGTGTACAAGATTAAAGAATATAAAACTGATATTACTAAACCTGACTTCCTTCCATCTATTTTCTGCTGCTTATCTGAGTCCGGTCATGATGCCCAGACGTCCCCCTCCCCAGCCACCTACTTCTGCTCTTCCTGGAGAACAGTGAGCCGCCACTCTGGTGCCTTTCGGTGTAAACGAGTAGCTTTCCAAATAACTCAGCTCTTCATCGTGTTTCTAAGGCAGAGGTCAGACATCCTTCAGAAGATGCTCATTTGTGTCAGATTTTAGTCATAGGTAAAGGTATGACTGTAGACTGACGGGTAAATCAACAGGGATCAATACCCTGCTCCTCTTTTTTCCAATACAAGTTCCTCTATCAAATCATTTTTTGACACTTGAGTCAGCAGTCCAAGCAGAGATGTCCAGAAGTTCCTTTTCCCACTTAAGTGGTATTTATGGTCACACAAATGCGTCTGACAACAGACAGGCAGCGAATACTGGGATACCACGGCGAACCGGCCGAGATACATAATGTGTCCAGTGTGTGTTTGGTCTGCCCTTACCAGCTCGTCTAGGAGACATTCTGGAGGCCTCCTATTTCAGATGCCAGTCAAACCACCTACACTGGCTCCTTTCCTTTCTGTGAATGATCGCAGTTGAGGAGGAGAAGCTATGCTGTCCCCTGGTATGGTCTCCCCAAGGCAACTGGTTCTTGATGAGGGGCCAAACTTAAGTACAATTCAAAAGACCAAAGTTACTAGCCTGGGACCAGTACTGGGGAGGTTTCTTTGTTTTCCAGAACAGCTAATAGCTGTGCCCCATGAGTTCAGCTTAAAATATCCACACAGGTACTTCGTCCTCCCTCGGGTGGGCAGAGAGCTTTGTGGTCCAGGTTGTGGTCCAGTCCCCGGCTGCTTTAGCTGGCTTTAGAAAAAACCTGAAATTAGAATTAAAACTGTTTGTACCTTCACCTGTGTTACTTACAGTGATATGTTATGTAATTTGTTAACTGTCTCTTTAAGCTTTCAGCAGCTGGAGAGTTAAAAATAGTCTGTGTGAAAATAGGCAGGCGGTGAACTCGAGCCTGTGATACGTTTTTAATGTCAGGCTGTGACCACAAACACCAGAGTGGTCATCAGCATTCAGATCAGCTGATAGTAACCAGAAACGGCTTTATGGTCATTCTCTTAATTGTTATTGGCGTTTTCTTTTATTTGACTTGTTTAAAATAATAAAAAGCTGATTTGGGTTCATTTTATAAGCAAATCACATAACTTAATACAACAGAAATAAACTGACAGAGTAATGGAAAATAAAAAATTATAAATGTGGCCCAAAGCTACACGGATCACTGGCCACAATTCATTCAGCTGGAGGTCTTTTTTTTTTTCAAAGTTAATTTTAAATAGAAATAAATGTGGGCAAGAAATTAAAACTAAATAGGGAGCAAGCCTGAACCCTAAAGGCTTTACTAAGTGTTAATTATGCAGGTTTAGACATGGGCTGATTTGTAAGCTTGTGATAAACCTTAAATAAGTATATATGTATATTTTTGTCTGTTCCCTTGAAACGCATGCAGGTTCTGCAGGAGTTTCACCAGCAGCTGTTTGTGCAGAAGAACATGGCGTTCCAGCAAGCAGTACGGTAAATACTGATGTTTTTCTCTTTTTATTCATTATTAAATGCATAAAATATCACATGCGATTGCTTTTAGTGATTATTGGGGAAAATAAACTCGTATTTATTATGCATGGAATGAAATCCCCAACCTTAAAAATTTAGAACTTAACATGATTTCTCTAAAATGTTCAAGTAAAACTTGAAGAATAATTTTTGAAACTATTAAAATCCAAATCTCAAAGTGTTTGGGTTGCTTTTAATACAAATTTTGTAGCATAAAATAAGGTTCGTGTTTGACTAATTTAGTTGGCAGGAGGTGTTAATCAGTTTACCGGAAAATCAATTTCTACAGAAAAGTGAAGTGAAATGTGGATCCTTCAGGTTTGAACTGCACAGGTTGGAAACCACAGGTAAAATGCTGTAATGAACACAGATCAGAGGAGATTGTTGAGAAGTGGAACAAAGCTCAACAGATGACAGATTAATTTGTTTAGACAACAATCAATACAAAATCAGACGAGTGGAACAAGCAGCTCACGGGCATCCTGAAAGCTGAGCTGGCCGTGGCCACAAAAGCCCGGACTGGACTCGGCTCAGGACCTTGATGCTCAAAGCGGCTTTAGGCAGAGCAGATCCACCTTTTTGGTCCAGAGTTAAACATCTCAACAATACCAGATGCAGAAAAGATTTTTTTTTTTTTTAGACATTCATGATCACTGGAGTATGAAGCTTGAGAAGCTGGGTGATGACCTTTCCTCTAAATTGATACACAAGCAGGAAAAAATGTTCTAATTTTCTAAAAAATTGTAAGTAACAGACAAAGTAGCTCCATTGTTTGAGTGTCAATAATCTGTCTGCACTGAAATAAACAACTAATTTAAATAGATTTTAATCACAAAAGTGCTGCACACACATTATGGAACAGTCTGGGTAAGAAGTCAAAGCAGGAAACATAATAAGTCCTGCGTGATTGGTCTTTATCTTTGTTAGTCTGAACTATGAGCCTGAAGGCAGAACAGTGAACTTTGTACTGTACTCCTTGCCCTGCACAGGAACTTAGATTATTTCCCATTTTTAGTTTTTATTTACAGATGTGTCGTCTCATTTCCTCACCGTGGGACTATTTCCAGCTCGTGTTTGTTCCGACTTTATCAGACTGTTTATCTTCCTAAATAAATGCACAACCTCCACTTTTAATTAAATATTTGGATTGGACGTGGATCTTTAACATGTCACCAGGTGAAGGACTGGTGACATCCTTCAGAAGATGCTCATTTGTGTCAGATTTTAGTCATAGGTAAAGTTATGACTGTAGACTGACGGGTAAATCAACAGGGATCAATACCCTGCTCCTCTTTTTTCCAATACAAGTTCCTCTATCAAATCATTTTTTGACACTTGAGTCAGCAGTCCAAGCAGAGATGACCAGAAGTTCCTTTTCCCACTTAAGTGGTATTTATGGTCACACAAATGCGTCTGACAACAGACAGGCAGCGAATACTGGGATACCAGTTATAATTCTGACTTTGAAGTGAAGCCACTTTTTGTTTTGGCTGTTTTTAATCAGTTCCAGTCGTGTTTAACCCCCATTTAGATTTACTTTCCCAAACTTTGTGGCACTAATGATTCTGTGTCCAGGTTTAAAACACCTGCTCTTTGAATTTGTACAGAAATTCTAGTTTAAGTCTGAGTTTTGTGCTGCTTTGGAGTATTAGTTGTTTTATATTACCTGAGTCCTGAGTAAAGTGTGGTATAAATGCAGGCATGGTCTCAGTGTTTTCTTCAGTGTTCTGGCTGATGTTATTGAAGCCACAGTGAGCATTTTTGTCCGTTCACCAGTGTGGCGGTATTTGAAAAATATACATCACGGGTGAAATGAAGATGGTTAAACTGTTACATCGCAGCTTTAATTTGAATGAACGTGTTTGTCTGTCTGCAGGCTTCTCAGCCAGACGAGCTGACCATCGAGGAGCAGGAAATCTTGGAGGTCATCGATGATGGCGACATGGAGGACTGGGTCAAGGTACAAAAATAACACAAACACAGTTATGTAGCAGATGCACTCTCATGTTTGAGGGTTGGTTGTTTTGTGTATTAGTTCACTCTCTGGCTCTTAGACTGTTTGACAAACATTTAGTTTCAGTTTTTATAAGACCTCGCACCGGTACAGACTATCTACTGGACGTTTTAGTGTTTCTCTGGGATCAGTTGAACTGATGTGGCTTCAGGAATTAGAATAATTCAACTAAAATGCGTGCGGTGCATTGAGGCAGGTCAGGTTGGCCTGGGTGGTAGAAGCTCTGCTGAACATACAGACAAATCAAAAAATGTACAAATACACAGTTCTCTGCTTCTTTTTTTGGCCCTGCAGCCGTAAAGGGCTGATGGGAGATTCTCGTCACGCAGCCGGGCAGGCAGGTGGGCGGGCATGGCACCCAAGTTTGTGAATGCAATAATTCATGATTGAGGCAGTTTTTAAATTCATACCTTAAGTGCAGCTACTGAAAATCTGGACCAAATCCTGATTGATGGTGATCCAATCCTGCCTCAGCAGCGCTCCGGTTTGATCACAGTTTGTCAGCTTCTGCTTTTTAACAGCGGTTCGTGGACTCTTGATCAGTTTGAGATCTGCGGAGTGACCTGGTCATGGATATAAAATGTTAATTTGATGATCTCCCAGCTACTTAGTTGTCATTTTCACTTTGTTTGTCACAGACTGTTACAAAGTTGCTCCTGGACCTTTGGGAGAAAATTTGAGAAGTCTTTGAGGACATTTTTCGGGTGGTCAGTGGTGTCTACTTAAATGTAGAAATGTCAGCTGTGGATGCTCCCATCATTGTGTGAAGTCATTCTTTTATAAACGCCTCTGCAGAGCTGCTGGTGTGTAGTCATTGTGTACTTTGTGTGTGGTTGTTTTCAGATCATTTCCCTGAAGGAACATTGTGCATTGTTGCTGTTTTACTTTTGTTTATTGTGTAAGTCTGGCTTTCCTGTGAGCCATTGTGCAAATGTTCCACGTGTTGAGCCAATATTTTATGTATATTTACTTAGGTGATTATCTTTTCATATACAGATATAGTGTTTTAATGGGGTATTTATTTTAATGAATATAATCATACATAAAAATGTGAGCAATATCATTTATATAGATCTGTTTTAGTGCTGTGATTCCCCACAGCATGCCCCAACAGAGATCCCAATACCTCTGAGTGTTTTCAATCTGAATGAAAATAAGTAAGCAGCGGAAGGGGAGGCCACCGGTGTTCATGAAATCAAGCTTCATGAATTCAGCAGAGGCTTGTTTAGGATTTTAGATTTCTCGTTAATTCAGGAAGAGAGAACAAAAGCTCTCCTATTATTCTCTTTGTGGCTGTTATTAAATTCTGGCGACGATGCAGTGATATTGTTACAGCCCTACTCTTTACATCTGACTTTATTTTTTCTCATTAGGAGTTTTCCTGTTGAAACATTTTTGGCTGTTGTCATCGTCTGTGTGCATTGTCTGTGTTTCCAGGCCAGAAACCGTAGCGGACAGGTGGGCTACGTCCCGGAGAAATACCTGCAGCTGCCCTCCTCCAACAGCCTGCTGAGCATGCTGCAGTCGCTGGCCGCGCTGGACGCCCGATCCCAGTCCTCCAGCAACTCCACCGAACCTGAAACCGAACTCCCAACCGGCTCCGTCAACGGAGACGCGAGGAGTGAGATCCGCCTCCACCAGATAATATCGGAGTTTTGATTTCCTGCTTTGTTTAATACCCTCGTTGCCACTGTCTGTGTTGCAGTTTCATTCGCAAAGGCTTTGTACGACTACGCGGACAAACGGAAGGCGCCATCATCCCCATCCTGAGCAGAGAGACCCACGAGGACGATGGCTTCTGGGAGGGCGAGTTTAACGGCGTTGTTGGTGTAAGAGTTCAAATAATAGTTTGCAAAAGCTTGTGACTGCAAAATTGTGTCTGCCTAAGGGACAGTTTGTTCCAGGAGATAAGCGAGAGTTAGAAGATTAATAGGAAGCACCTGGCCTCCAGACGGAGAAGATGTCCTTTTAAATGTGTCCAAAGTCGTCAACAGAACATTTGTGGTTTTGAAACTTATGCCTGTGTTGTATCTGCTTGACGCATGAGGGGGCGTCATAAAAGTAAACCCTGATGGTATAAAACAACTGCTTGTGTATCATTGGGCGGAGATCGATGCTGTCTGTGGGCAGTGTTCATCTCCCCACGCGTGTGTTCATTAAAAACATTGTTTGACCGAAGCTCTTCTGGACCATTATTGTTTTGTGCTCACCCTCAATATTTGAACTCGTAACAAACAGCAATAACAGCAAAACATGTAATGGACGTGCTGGTCCACTAGACAACATCATGTTGATGTAAAGCTTTGGGTCTCTTATGCAAAGTAAAGAGGCTGAAATAAGGTGTCCATGAGTATCAGTTTTCAACATTCAGTATTAAGAGACAAAGACTGTATGGGTTGGGCCAGTCGTCAAGTCCTGGAGCAAAGTGAGCCTGCAAATCAATAAGATGCAAATCAGTTTATACCTTTCATATAATGTTTGAATTTGTTTATTCTGAGTTTTATTGTTCAGTTAGTTTCCACAGTTCATATATCATGTGTAATTTTTCATTAGTTTTAGTGTTTGTTTGTATTTTATTCTATTCTTGATGGTTGTGTTGACAGATTTGTCCAAATTTAAAGCTATAGATGTGAACTTTTGGTTCCTTTATTATTACCTGTATAATTAGTTTCAGTCTTTGTGAAGTGGGGAAGGAGGACCCAAAAGCAGGACTCGTGCGATGGAGAGTGCTCTTTATTTACAGTGGAGTAAATAAGACAACACAATAATCTCTTGAGCTCCCTCGACTCCTGTGTCATGTCTTCACCCAAAACTCTGTGCTCTCTGCTCCGTGGCTGCTGTCCACCTGTGCTCCACTCTCCTCCTCCTGGGAAAAAAACAACAGAGGCAGCCGTCAGGACACCATGCCGCCTAATCAACAAAAAACAGTCCCAGTCTAAATAATCTAAAAGACCAACCACGGCTCCAGTGATGGCAACACACAGTTCTAGTGACCAACCCAGTGGGCGGCACTCGAGACGAAGCAGTTCAGGTGGCCTGCATACATTTAGTATCAGGCTTTACAAAAAAAAGTATCAACTATGTTAGGATCCATGTTCATCATGTGTGATGTGTGTTTACATTTGAAGGTGTTTGTGGATTTGTCACCTCTCTTCAAGGTGTGGTTTGTGTTTGATGCTGAAAGAGATAAAGACTGCTGATTGGCTGAAGTGGGGTTCAATAAAAATTGTTTGGTTGTTGTTTTGGGCACTGCTCAGGTCCACATTAAATAAACTGCTGCTCATGTGTGTTTGTAGGTTCTCAGTCATCCAGGTCATGGTTGTCTAAGGAGCCTGGAAAGAAAGCGACTTTACTTCTTTAAGGTTCTGGATGATGTTTAACTTCTGATCCAAGAAGCTTCTTCAGTTGATGTGCTTCCTTTGCTCATTTTCCACCTCTGCACAGTTTCATTTGATGACAGTGCAGTGCAGTTCTCCCAAACATACAACAGAGGGCGCTATGCACATTCACTGAAGTGCAGAAAAATACAAGTGGAGGAGGAAACAAACAGCAGCATCAAGAGAGAAAACTGAAGTGTTCAAAGCGAGTTACTTTAGTCTCTTATTGTAATATTAATCGACATCTAAACATCACGTTGATGCTTCATGTTTGACTTCCGTGTCCTTTTACTGCTCAGTTGGAAAATATTGATGCAATTTAAAAGAAGAGGAGAAGAGTAATTTCTCTGTACTACTTCAAAAGTAATTTGAAAGCACTGCCTCATATGGAAAATGAATCATGATGAAATCCTGAAACAAATAGTGTTTGTGAATATGAAGAGTTTAGTTTTCATTTTGGTCTTAGAAGTATAAAAATGCAGGACTGAAGACAAGATGGAAATGATGTGTTATGAGAAATAAAACACATATGTCGCTATGTACTATAATTTTATTTTGTTTATTTTTTGTTCTTGTAGGTTTTTTGCTTTAGTGTAAATTTTGAAAGCACTGCTTTTAGTTTGAAAATTGGATTCAGTGTTTAGAGTTCGGACAAAACAATGGACGGTTTCAAGAAATGTATTTTATCAACAAAACTTATTTTGATGGTTACTGTATTTATTTTAATGCCCTCAGTGCAGTGATTGAAAAAAAGTTCATCTGACACCAATGAGCCAACAGCCTCCACGTAAACATTTCTTTTTTTCTTTCTTTTTTTTTAAACAGGGTTTAATCAGCGCTGACATACAGACATTTATGCGCTGGGTATAACAGACATGCTTACCGTGTGAAAGGACCGCGGATGTCTTGGAGCAGAGAAACATGCTGTATTGTTGTTTTTCTTTATTGCATAAGCAGCGCCCGACTGTCAGAAACGCTCTGTGCGGGTAGCAAAGTCGGCTCCAACGCACCTGCAGGCATCCATTTGAAAGAAAGGTGTCGCTGCGGCTAGGCTCTCGGGATAGTCAGACTTTTATTTATATTTGCGGCATTCTGGTGCGTTAAAACTAGCAGCCTCTGTGTCCCGCTTGGATCACCATTCTGAAAATTCAGATATTTAAATAAAATGATGAATCGGCGAGTGATGAGGAGCCACGTAGATCCTAAAATCAGGTTTGATTAAATTAAACTCTTATGAACAGTGATGACGCGTTCCAAACAAACGATGCTTTCTACATGGCCAAATTGTGTGCTAACTACCTCACAGCGCTGTGTCCGGGGTCCGAAAAAAAAAGTTAAAACGATATACCTTGCGAAAGTTGTGAAGTGCTGAGGAAAATACTGTGTGTCTGATGGGGTGTTTTTATATAGGTGGACTTGGTTTCAGTTGACCTCTGACATGGAGAGATGAAAAGAGCAGTTTGTAAAGAAAAAAGGTGGAAACTATGGAACTACAGTTGGGATGTGTGTGCTGGGATGCTCTTGATAAGTATGCAGCTTTTATTGTTTTATGACTTGTTTTGCTGACTGTTGGGGCCCTACCTGTAACCCCCTCTGTCTAATCATCAAGTCTTACTGTTGCAGTGCGTTTGTGTGGCTACTAGACAATTATAGGTTGTATTAAAGCAGGGGTGTCAAACTCAAATACACAGTGGGCCAAAATTCAAAACTGGAACAAAGTCGTGGGCTAACATTAATATTTATTGAAAAAAAAATCTTCCTCCAGATATAAGAATGAATATTTTCTTATGGACTCAAATAAGTTTTGCTGGAAACCTGAATATGGAACAAGCAAAGCTTAATACTAAACAATATATATATTAGCTGTATAATACCAGTAGGCCAGCTCTAATAGTAATTTGGTATGGCTTCGCGGGCCAAATGTAATTAGGCTGCGGGCCAGAGTTTGACACCTGTGTATTAAAGGAACATTGGGGGGTCGATACAGTGCTATTGTGGCTAGTTAAGAATGTGGTTTTTAGAAGTATCACAAGAAAAGTTTATTTCTAAAGGGATACATGTTGTTTGTGGTACTCTGTTTTAAAAACTATTAGCCTCTGTGTCTTTCAGAGCACAAAAGAAAAGTGAAATGCTCCTAAACTAGTTATATTACTACTGAGGTTGAGGCAGTAACAAAGTTCTTTAAATCATCAGGCAAGAAAATCCAGAAACCTTGGGTTAGCCGTGGCTATCCGGGTCATCTGAGCCCGAATAGCCTCCTTCTCCTCCTCCTGCACAGGAAATAATCCAAAGTCCGTTAAATTCAAAAAAGTCACTGAAATAAATGTCTGCTGGGTAAAACACGGTCAGGTTAAAAGCGAGCTGTTTAATGTGGCTGATAAAAGAGTACAAAAACAAAAGGCAGATGCACACAAGAAAGAACCTAACTAGAAGTAAACTGGGAAAACTAAATGCAAAGAACAAAACCTTGAACGTTGCAAAAACATAAACATGGACACTCCTGGAGACATGGAACAACAGACAACCTGACAAAGAATGAACAGAAACACACAGAATAAATACACACAAGGGTGATTAGGGGGAAGTGGAAACACATGGGGAAACAGCTGACACTACTCTGACATAAGGAGACAAAGGAAGCAAAGCTGACTACACTGAAGTAGGACACAGACCTTCAAAATAAAACAGGAAACATGAGACGCAGACAAGACAATATAAACTTGATAACATAAGAGGGCAAAGGGAGACTAAAACACAGGGGTAGAAGACACAAGAGGAATCTAAATAAACAAATGAGCTTAGATAACCTGATGAACTTAAAAATAAACCATAAACATCAAAAATAAACTAAAACTTAAAACGCTGGGTCAAAAGACCCAGGATCGTGACAGTGGGAGGTTGAAGCTGCCACAGGGCAAAAGCAGGACAGGCTGCCAGTTTATCACAGGGCTAACACAATATATGTGATAGAAAATCAACTGAAATGTTTGATATTTATTTATAATAATAAGAGAATAACTACTATTTATAATAATATTATAGTTGTTATTATAAATATGTGTATATTTTTTATAACACCCAACATAAAAGGCTTCTTTCCAAACCTGAGCTGTTTCAGACGCTTCTTGAAATTCTGACTTCTCTGAACTCAAATTCAAATACAAATACAAATTCAAATTTTATTTGTCACGTACACAGTCATACACAGTGTGATATGTAGTGAAATGCTTGGACAACTGCTTGTGACCTAAAGAAAACAAAAAAAGGAAAAGGCTATGAATAAGATAGGAAATAAATATGAAAAATTAAAAAGGGTAAATTTAACTAGGAAGGAATAGAATATAAATTAAGGTTAAAAATGAAATAACTGTACAACACAAATTAGAATGAAGGGTAAATTTAACTGGGAAGAATAAGATAAAGATAAATATATAAATTAAAGTTGAAAATAAAATAACTGTACAACAAAATACACAATATAGAACTATATAAGAATGTATGAAGAAATCTAAATATAAATAAATATATACACAATAACAGCAGCTGTACAAGTATTAACCGGAAATGAAGAATATAGTGACCAGTGTTGTGCAAAACCAAAGTCCAGAAAGTCCAGTGTGTGTGTAAGAACTGTATGTGTGGGTCAGTACTGTGTGGTGGTGTGATTGAGAGACCGTATCGCCTGCGGGAAGAAGCTCCTCCTCAGTCTCTCTGTGTTGGTCTTCAGGGAGCGGAATCGCTTTCCTGACCTCAACAGAGAGAACAGTCTGTTGTTGGGATGGCTGAGGTCCTTCACGATCTTCCTGGCCTTGGTCCAGCACCGAACTCAGTGTAAGGTGTCTGCTCCCTCACTGTGGCTGTGCCTGGAAGTACTTCTGCTTCTTGTCTTCCCCTAATGCAGCTTTAAAGTATTAAGTATGAAGCAACAGTGCTTCTCTTTGCGCCTCTGAAATCTGTGTTCTCTCTACTGATAAACAAAAGAAACAATGTAAAATGTATTAATAAATCAGTAACAAAAATATAGCGTAGAAGGTAAGTAGAGATTTTCATACCATCTTCAAGCCTAATGCTTTTAAGTCCCACACTCAATGCAGCCTGACTCAAAACCTGATTCTAAATGGTTCAGCACAGACACAGACTCGCTGACTTTTTATAGTCACTCTATAAATGCTGTCCATTTAAATCATCTCACTTGTAAACACTGCCGTATCCACCGGAGATCAGTGAGAATGGATTCTGGAGTCTTCCCATCCTCCTGTTAGTGATCCTCCATCTGAATGGATGATAACAACCTTCTGAACTGACTAGCAGGTGTAGAAAGCCCGACTAGCCCATATCTATGGGACTGATCACTGCTGATAAACCCACTAAATGGATGGATAAGAGCTCTGGTCACATTTGGAGTTGGGCCACAGCTCTGCACAGTGGCTGCCAAATGGTCGTCTTCTATTGTGAAATTCAGCACAGCAGAGAAGAAATAGCACATTATGACACAGTATGATGGAAAGGCAAATAAGAAAAGTGTGTAAATTAATAGATTCAACTCATGTTTTACTTTACATTTTGACAGCATGACTGCTCTTCCCTTCCATCAAGTACATTTTTCCATTTCTAGAATCCCTAGAAGCTAGAAACACAAAACAAGACACTACTGTTATTATTAAATAGTTTCAATTTGTTTCTTAGTTTATTTGTGATTTAAATTTTCACCTTTCATCTTTATGCTTAGTTTGTTCTGGTTACTTTGAATTTTGTAGCCTCGAGCTTATTTCTCAGACTATCTCCTTTTGTAATTTGTAAAAATAGTTCAGTGAGTTTATTTTCCTCCATTGTCCTGCGTTCTGTGTCACGTCTGTGTTTCTGTTCTTGCACACCAAGTTACTTATTGTGTTAGTCTGTTGTCTCTTGTGGTTTTTATTTTGTTTTACGTCGCTTGTCTCATTTTCTTATTTAGCTTCAGCTGCCCTCCCAGGTGTCTCCTGTTTGTCCTGAGCTCCTTGTGTATTTACTCCCTCAGTTTGTCTTAATTGGTTGCTGTGTCCTCCCTCTCTGTATTGTTTCCTTCCTCAGTGTTTCCCTGGTTTTGCTAGTATCCAGTTTCCCTGCTGCTGCCCTGCCACTGTGTTTTTGTATTTTTTGCTACTGCATTGAAGCTGATCTTTGAGTTCATCCTTTGTCTCCTGAGTTCTGAAATACTGCT
Source organism: Aulonocara stuartgranti (assembly GCF_965226115.1). Taxonomy (NCBI): domain Eukaryota; kingdom Metazoa; phylum Chordata; class Actinopteri; order Cichliformes; family Cichlidae; genus Aulonocara; species Aulonocara stuartgranti. The sequence continues at coordinate 34,295,563 of NC_138944.1, read as the reverse complement.
ACAAGCTAGTTGTGATAAATGGTAGTTTAAATTGTGTCCAGGTAATGAACCATTAAATCTCCTCTTGCACCATCTGAATCTCTCTGCAATCACATCACATAGTATGCATATTTTAATTTATACAGCCAAATATCACAAATCTGACCTTAAGGTCTTTGCCACCTGGACACATCACCGACCGCTCTGAAGAAGCTTAGAGTGGATTTGGAAATAGACACCTGAGGTGAAAAAATTCAATTGATTAAAGTTGTGCTATTATTAAAAAGGTAACAATATCAAGATATGATTCAGGAGGAAGTGAAACAACTTCTTAGGTTATGTACTTATTGATTATCAATAATTAACAATGAATATGTTTATTTTACAACCATGCAAACATGACTGATTAACCTGCATGGGGGAAAACTGAATACTGAGTATTAACAACTAAGAGTGCAATAAGTGACCACTGAAAGAGGCCCACACAAAAAGTTTTAAGGCTGTAAGACAGCTGTATGTCACAGAACAATGAACTTCATTTTGAGCTTACTCATAATCAAATAGCATTTCATATCTTTGTTCACTAAGGCAGGAAAACAGCCTCAAGGTTTTGTACTGAGTGAATGAGACATTGTGGATTCGTTTCTGTCAAACATCGGTGTTCAATGTTGTCACTTATGGAAGTGCAATAACGATATGTACAAGACAAATAAAAGAAAAGAAATTGTTATATCAAGTGAGCCAATATCACATTAACTGAACAACTGATGTTTCATGCTTTTTTTATACTGCTTTTATAAAAAGTTTGAGACAGACCCTAATGAGCTACTGAAGCAAATAAATAACTGTCACTGAGCTTTGCATCTATATCACTGAAAAAGGCAAAGAGTTTGTGAAACAGAACAATTGGGACTGCGAGTATAGTTGCTGTGCACGAGCAAACATTCAAAAGCCCAACTTAGTAATAATTCTATGAAAAGATAACTTCTGTTTGCACTGCAGTGTCATTTCCTGCAGTATGTGGATGACAAAGACTACAGTAACACTTTTCTTTTTAATAGGATGAGACGTTTAACTTTTGCATGAAGACCGTGCCAACCAATGGCATTTTATTGATAAAACTGGGCTGTGTGATTGGTGGCTCTATTCTCACCAACATAGTGAGAAGAGGTTTAAAAAGTGTCCCAGCACAGCATTCACTGCAAGCTGAATGACAGCAATGGCTCACCTGAAGTTCCTCCTGCTCCTCCTGTGGGTTGGTGAGTGAACTCGTTTCTTCTGCTTTTATTTTTAAACTTTGTGTATTTGAACCATACCTTAGGTTATGACATATCTGTGTTTATAAAGACTTGTTTAACTTGGCTTGATTAAGTCGTGCTTTTTTGTTCTAATTCTTTGTCTCTCCATTACATTAATTTTTGTACATTTTTCAGAATGTCTCAGAGTGTGAATTTTGTCGGTACAATTTTCTAGCCATGTTGCTGGTTACAACCATAATAACTGGCTCCTGGCTGATAGAATACGTTATTCGGGTGGTAAGCCAACCAATTGTAAGTTTAATTCTCTTCTTTCAGGTTTCACGGTGTGCACAGAGGTGGATTTGCACAAGAGAATCTTTCACGACCATAGCTGTGAGAAAAATGATCGTCTGTATCACGTGCACATAACTCTGACCCATGGAACACATTACCATCATCTATGTGGCGGCTCTCTGATCCACAGCCAGTGGGTTCTAACTGCAGCTCACTGCTGGAAAGATCAACCTGGATGGTGAGAAATGACTGTTTCACATATTTAAAAAAAACCAGTCCAGAGACAAAAATCATTACTGGTATTTTGTTCTTTTACCATTTCCATTGTTTAGGACTATGTCTGCATATGTAGGAATTCATCCAGGTCCAGGAAGAATGGTGACAATTATTGATCACAAAATCTTTGAGGACCAAACAGGAAAACATGACATCATGCTTCTGAAAATCGACCCACCAGAGAATAAGATTAAGCCTGTTGTCTTACCTAAATGTACACGTCGCAAAAAGTGAGTTTTGAGTAACCTTTTAAGTGTAAAGTTTGAATTCTGGAGGTCCTTGAGATGTTGATATAATATGTTTCAGGCAGAGTGTAATGTCTTTTTTTTTTTTGTTAGATCAGATATTGTTTTTAAATTAGATATTGTGATAGTTTATTCTGTAATAAAGAGAGACAGATTCTGTTTTCACAGGAGGAACCAGTCAGGCTAAATGAATAAGACAAAGGCCTTTAGACTCAACACAGTGAATATGTTACATTTATGTTCTCGAAGTGTTACATTAATCCAACACTAGCATGAAAATAATTCTTTTTAAACTATAGCAGCGACAGAAATTATTCACATTTTCACAAATGCATGAAACAAATCTGCAAATATGCTTCAGTATGAGTTTTAAAATAAATCTTTTCCCTTTCAAAACTCACATTTTGAAAGTTTTTAAAATACTTAAATCCCCAATGTCACAAGGTTTCACACTTAGAAATCAAAGTTAATACAGCAGGAGAAGATGTTAAGATCCAGGAAGAGCAAAAAAAATGTAGCAACATCTGTAGTCTATGAACAAAATGACATCATGCTTCTGAAGTTACAAACACCCATTAGTGACTGCAGAGCTTCTTTATTAACAATAATGTAACTGAGACTTGAATATTGAGCAGAGGGTTCTGGTTTTGATTTTAGGTATCTGCTTAGGAGCTACATCCATGATCTATAATAACTGACAATAAAACACGAGCATGAGGAAATGGAAGGAAATGTAATGTTTTAATAAAATGTTTGAATCTGAAAAGATTAGCTGACTTAGAGTGAACTGGAAATACTCAGCCTGCAGACATGGAGATGGAATTTTATTTATTTTTTAATTTGTAGGATGGATGTCATTCAGATTGCAGGCCATGGTGGCTATACGGTTGATGTAAACTACAACAAACGTAAGACCAGTATTGTTTTGATTATTTCACAATTTTTTAGTTTATATTATACTTTGATTTTGTCTTGTGTGCCTGTTATAGTTACTTTTTCATTTTATTTGAAAACTGTGATGACATAAAGTATTTATTTCATTTTTTTGTGGATATACTGTCAATTTCCCTCCTTTTTAAATGCTGCTCAGCTTCTTTTAAAGAACACATTTTGTTCCAGAAATGAGGCAAAGCATGTTTCTTTCAATATCTGATTTCCTTGCATGAAACATGCAGTAGCTTTTGTTTTTTACATTTTTTTCTCTAGTCTCTGGCACACCGCCTCATCTCCAGTGTGCAAAGATGCATGTTGTTAACTGTGGGCTTAACCTCCATCCATGTAATTCAACATTCTTATGGCCAAATGGAAACACGATGTGTTACAAAGAACCTCGAGTGGACATATGTAAGGTGAGTTACCATGCTGCCAACATTTTATCTGTATCATTATCAGATGTTTTGGTACAAAATATTTATGTTTTCTCTCTCAGGGTGATTCTGGTGGTGGAGTGATGGCCAAAAACAACAAGATTCATGGTGTGCATGTTGGTGGTTGTGAACCTGCCTGTACCGGACCAACTATTTCTCTGAAGGTCTGCTCTTACATTGGTTGGATAAATCAAGTCATTACACGGAGTAATGGAAAATAATAAAATTAAAATAACATTCAAAATAAACAGTCCGCTCTGCAAGAAGCTGCTTCGGTGTGAATTGTTTCTACATGTGAACTTTCGATTGTTAAAATATAAATACGTCATGTGTGTTTTCAATGTAGTTTCAGGCGTCAAGTAGATCATTCAGTTGTTCAGAAACTGTGAAGTTTGCATGAAGGTTGTTGGGTCCTTTTTGCCAGATGATATTAAGTACAATTACTACAGTAAAGTACAAATGTAAGGAATTTGTACTTTATTTTATTTTATTTGGTCTTTCCATCACATTTGTGGCTTCTTCTCCGCTGGAGTGGAAATTGGTACATTTAACTTCACTACAAATATCTGACATCTTTAGTTGTTATTTTACAGATGAAGATTTGTGCTCATGAAACACATGAAGTACAATTTTGTTTCTGTAGTTGATCAATCAGTTATTTGACTTGCATGAATTTAGCAACTATTATTATATGTTTAATCTTTAAAAGTACTTACTGTTGATATTATTTTCTGTAAATTGTTCAAAATCATAAATGTGTGAGAAGCACTCAATCAGGGGCGACTCCAGCATCAAACCTTTAGGAGGGCTCAGCTCAGTCTTAATGTCATGCTTTTAGTGTTGCCTTCAAAAGAAATGTAATTTTTGGATGACCTACAGCAGTGTCTAAGAATAACAGATTTTAATATAATACATCAGCTTTACGGTGGTCACTTTAGTTTAAAACCCGATGCAATGGCACAGTCATGTTGACCAGTAAATTTCAAAAACAGTTTAAGAAAAAGCAGATCAGAGGAGAAACCTGCACGGCATTGTTTCAGTCTCTTAACCACATAGAGGCCAGTCCACCAAATCATCAAGTATTTAAAGTACCATTATACAATACAGACAGTTCAAAATCCCCCTGCGACTCCACCTGCACAAGAAGCAAACTGGTAATAGAGCTGGTTTTAAATGACAGCTTTTGAATTCATGCAAACCCAAACACTTTGTTGAGCAGACTCAGCACAGAGACTCGTGTACACCAATTCAGAGAGTGGAGAACAGATTTGTAGTCTGTCACATCAGTATAGTAGCATTCATCCTGTTCAAGTTTACAGTGATGTGAATGCTGCTAAATGCTATTATTCACATTAATAGCAGAGTGCTACTGAAAAGCACACAACGCATCCATTTAATGCATGTAGATTGTGTGAAAAATCCACCTGATCTCTGTTAGTTCCAGTCTCTCTGTCCGCGCTTCCTCTTTGTACTGACAATCACACACAAACATTTTATATTCAACTAAAACAATAACGAAAAATATATTCTTGTAATAATTATTTTAAAGGCGTCGTTTGATAAGAGCATAGCACCCTGCTTAGTTATGAGCGATCACCATAGATGAATGTGGGCATATGTAATATCAGTTTGCTGCTGCTGGCGAGGGTGTTGCTAGGATCTTGAAGCATACAGGGCTTACAACAGCCCTGAAGTCTTTTGAGTTTTCACTCAATAACAGCACCTTTTAAAGTTATTTGTTTTTATTCATTTAAACATATAGTAAAATTAATATAAAGTGGTAAATGTTATGCACTACCTAAAGTGTGAAGTCACAGAATGATACTATTTAGTGCAGTTTTTAATCATTACCAGTCTTCATCTTAGAGCTTGTGCTCTTATTGTGCCATGATGTCTCCTTTTAAACTGTGTGGATGTTCACCTCTTCTTCATCCTTCCTGTTCCTTTCACCAAACTGCTCACTCTTGTTCTCCTCTGATCTCACTTCCTGTTCTGGTTATAAGAAGAATGCAGTCAGCATGTGTCAAAGACACTCCCTCCAAATATATGATTTTTGATATGATGATTAGATATTTAACATTTTATTTATCAACTATTTTATGCACTAAATCAATTATTAAACAAATATCATATTGTAGAAAAGCAAATAATAATGCACTAAGCAGTTTCATGCCACAAGAGCTAAATGGTCACTTCACTGTATTTATTTCCCACAAACTACTATACCTAGGATCTTCAGGTTTCCACTATATTTCATTAATCTGCAGCGACTGTAGAACATAAAGTATATTGACCTCTATTGTTTTCTTTATGACTTGGCCTGAATACACACACATACACATCTTTGAATAGCACAACAAATGAGGTAATTTTCCATGTGTTTTAATAGGTTTAAGTGATTTATGGGTTTTATGTATGTGTGTGTATTTTGGTCTTCGGTGTAAATTTATACAAACTGTAATTTTTTCAGATGAAAGATCCGTTATTTAATGTTGCTTAATGTTGACTCTATGGAGAATAAAGCCTTACATGAGTGTTGCTATTTTTTAATTGTGGAGTGGAAGACCTACTGTACTTGTTGTTTAGTCTGTGATCTGAATGATGAATTTAACCAAACTAATAATTATCATGTAACTGCAAGAAGACTTAATGAGACTGAAACAATGCACCCTAACACAGGCATTTGAACTGTACGCTATTGAGTGCATGAAGTGTACCTCTACAGCTGAAAAGAGTTTGACTGTATAATTTCTGGATCTACTGATTTGTTTCTGATGTATCTCTTCTTTTATTTAGCCTGTATTTATATAGCGCTTTACTAGTCCCTAAGGTCCCCAAAGCGCTTTACACAACCAGTCATCCACCCATTCACACACTGGTGATGGCAAGCTACATTGTAGCCACAGCCACCCAGGGGCGCACTGACAGAGGCGAGGCTGCCGGACACTGGCGCCACCAGTAGGCAACGGGGGAAGTATCTTGCCCAAGGACACAACGACCGAGACTGTACAAGCCGGGGCTCGAACCAGCAACCTTCCAGTTACAAGGCAAACTCCCAACTCTTGAGCCACGATCGCCCCATTATGTACAGAAAGATGATGAAATCCTCTTTATTTGAGAAAGTGTCCTTAAACTATTTTTCCTCCTTCTTACTGAGTTTCCGAGCTACCTCTTTGTTAAGTGAATAAACTATTTGAACAAGAAAGATATCATGGCATTTATGATGATACTCTCTGTGTGCGTGTGTGTGTGTGTGTGTGTGTGTGTGTGTGTGTGTGTGTGTGCGTGCGTGCGTGTGTGTGTGTGTACACGCTCGGCAGAGGGGAGGTCAAGACAGGAGCTGAGTTGACCTGGTACATCAAGTTTGGATTTGCCCAGTTGTTGGTAAACAAAAAAGATTTAAACTTAAAAGATTTTGAGTTCATGCACACTGGAAAAAAAATTCTCTTCATCACAATCATTTGTTTAAAAATATGGCTGTTTTACTGATCTATGGTTATTATTAAAGAGGAAGGAAAGAAGAAGAGGAAGCCTGAGCCCAGGTTCTGTCCATTTTCATAACAAGTGACAGCACAGACATCTGAGCTTTTTCGTCATAAAGATTGTGATGTGAAGCATCAGCAGGTAAAGTGTCGTTAAAGTGTCACTTCAATAATGCTGCTGGCAGAAAGAAGTGTTGACACATACTAGCTTTGAATAAAAGGCTTAAAACACAAACAGTCTAATCCTGGGTGTTGCTTTTAAGCTTAAAGAATATAATAAGTTCTAAGACAATTCAGTTTACTTCTTACTGTCCATGTTGTGTTGTGGTATTTACTTTATCATGAATGTACGCTACTTTGTTCTAGCGACTGTAAAAAATAATTGTATTCATGAAATAAACTAGACTTTCACAGTCTGCATCTTCCACAGTTTTTATGCTTTTGTTCACTCCAAGTTTGACACAAACCCACAGACAACCAGAGTTAACTATGTGAAGCAATCACAGACACTGTAATGGCTGATTTTTCTAATAAACACAATCAGGTTAACATTAAGGTTTAACATTGAAGGAGATTTGTTCCATAGTCACAGTTATGCTTGTATTTCCTTTACTTACATCCAACACTACTATGTTCTGTTTCAGTCCAGGTGCTGGCAGTTTATCCTTTGTTGTTTGGACAAATAAGCTTAAAGCTAAACCTTCATGTTTTTGATGGGAAAGTTTGTTAAACCATTGCTCAACTTATGTCTGCACAGAGCAGATAATTATGATGTACTTGTAAAAAGACTTGATAAGCAGGTCACAGCTGAATCAAGGGGTAATAAAAGTAAGACCACGCGGTCTCAGCACGACTACACATGCAGTGGGTTATCGCACACATTTGAAAGACTCATTGTGTAACTCAGGATGTGACCCCTTATAAAGGAGACAGAGAAGTTCTGTTGTTCAGTCAAGTAAAACCTGGTGAAAGCGCAATTCTAAGACTCTGGTCGTTGCTTAAGTGTATAGATAAAAAATCTTTTTTTCATGCATTATTTTCTTACTATATTAGTATAATCACCAAATCGATCATTTCATATTTATCTCCTGAAACGATCTACATTAACTTTTTATCCCTAGAAATGTGTTTCCAGAGTCCCAGGTTTAGTGACTTCCTGTCCACCATCACATTAGCTGAGTAGTTGTCAAATTTGAGGGGAGCAGAGAAGATCAGACACCAGTCAGCAGGTCAGAGGCCATCTCTCATTTCACAAATCAATCACTTGATTTATAAATGGAACAAACACCCCATCAGACCAGGTAATGACCCATTATGAGACAACAGCCGTCTGAGAGGAGATGTTCTGTATCACAAAACATGGGAAACAAACAAACTCTAGGCATTCTGAAATATATAAAGCTCAACAAAAAAAGACAACCATATCAGATCCTGATGTAATTCATTTTGTTGTCTTTATTAGTCATTTAAAAAGGTCTAGAAAAAGTGTCCAGGAAGAGATTCTACTATTTATGCAGCACTGCCCCCGTGTGGCCACAAAGACACACAACAGCTTCATTTCTCAGCCTGTTGCCTTCTTTTTCCTTCATGATGTAAACAGTGAATGAACTGAAAGAAGTCAACCCATAAACTGTTAAACTGATACAACGGTCATGATGATTATGTAACAAGTTGTAGTTGACTTTCTGGTGGTGGTTTTGGTATACAATTTAAAAGCCATTTTCTTTTATAAATACACCATACACTTTGTTCTTGACCATTTCTTTTCCTCATATCCTTAATGGACAGTGGAGGAACACTACATCTAGCTTCTGTTTAACATTTATCCAGGCGCCCCCACACTGTACCTCTACAGAAACCAAGGGAGAGAGACAGACACACAAAGATTTCCACTTGAATCTTCATCTCAAAATAGAAAAAGTTTTATCACAAAATAATTACAAGAGCTCAGCCAGGTGAGATATAGCAGAACCATCAATTCAGAGTCTGACAGTAAGGGTGAAGACGAGCCTGACTGTTGGTCTGCTCCAAAACGAGCCCATAAGCAAGCTTTGAAATAATATGTTACAAAATTGTGAAACTGCGACATGAAATTTGATTTGAAGAGAGAATGGGAGAAGAAGAGGCAGCTGGCCACGTAAAGACACAGAAGAACTCCAGCTTTGTGTATTTTTTTTTCCATTCAAGCTGAAGTCCGGGACAAATCGGGTTCCTTTTCAATACGAAGCGCGGCCGGTCCAGCGGCCACCACGGGTCTCTCCTCCTCCTTCCTCCCCTTTCCCTCATCCACCTGCTGTACTCAAAATTTGTACTCAAGTACAAGTACTGTTACACTGCTTAAATTGTACTCAATTACAAGTAAAAGGTACTGGTGTTAAAAAATACTTGAGTAAAAGTACAAAGTACTCTTCTCAAAAACTACTCAGAGTATTAATTACTTTTTAACAGACTGATGTTTTATTCTGTCGTCAATAGCAGGCATTCAACTCGATTCACCAGTATAAATATTTATGTTCAAAGCACATTTCTCAGATGAACAAGGTATAGAAAGGTAACTTGTTTTGTAAATAAATGTAGATATAAAAGAAGGAATTTTGTTTGTTAAAACAATGACAAATATGTTTCTGAACATGCGTAGAACCGTTTAAACTTTTCCCCATACAATGAACAACAGGCAGGTGAGTGTCTTAAACTCTTAGCATTTCTGTCACACTTGAACCTTTTGTTCAGTTTCAGCAAGAGCTGGTTTTCTAAATTAACAGAGGCAATCCGACTTGGTTTGGCTGTGAAGAGTAGACCAGCACAGCTAAAAAGTCGTTCACACGCAGCAGAAGCAGGCAGAGCTGTGTTCAGTTTAAGAGAGAGGTTTTTGATACCTGAGAAGGAGTGCAGCAGCTCCATGGTGTCTGTGGCACAAGCAAGGTAACCATCAAGCTCAACTGCACTTTGCAGCCTTCTGGAGATTGGTCTGGAGAAGAATTCATCTTCATCAGATGACTCTCTTTGCTGATCCTCACTCTCATGCTCTGTCGTTTCAAGATGTTGTTTGATGTATGTCAAGGCTGTAATTGTAAGTAGATAACACAATTTTGTTATTTAAATTTCAGTGATTATTCCTGAACACAAATTTAAAAACGGCAAATTCTCAAAAAGGATTGTTTAGTATTCAGGACAGACCATCAATAACTTACAATGTATTAGGTGAAATACTCACTTAAGCATGTGTTCAAATGTAAAAACACACAAAAATGGGATCACATGAATCCTTACCAGCCTCTGTTACATCTGCTCTGTCAGTCCAGGAAGTCTTGAACTTGGGTAAGAGGACTGCAGCTGCAGCCAACTCTGGATCCTCCATCATCGCTCCAAAATGCTTTTGAAGGCCATTTTGCAGGGCTCTGATGAGTGGCACGCATGTCTTGCTTGATGTCTCCAGCCTGCTAAGTTTGGACAGTAGTTGTTGGATTACTGGCAGGAGCCATCCCATAAAGGAAGTGGACTCAGACTGAAGAATGTTTGAAGCTTTCACCAGTGGCTTCATGGTGGTACAGTACTCCCTAAGGAATGCAACTTCTGCAGGACTCAACCTGTAAGACACAACAACAAAACCCACCATGACTATAATAGGGATCTTCTGATTTAATATTAAGAGTCTGCTCACGTTTTTAACCATCCATTAAGGAAAATTCACAAAATTTGCAACCATATTGGTAGGTGTCCAATTTTACTCACATTTTCACCTTGAACTCCTCACAAATGCTCCTGATGGCATTTTCCCCCTTCTCATCAATGATGCGTATTATCCTTTCAATGGCAAGGTAGGTTGAATTCCATTGTGTTGCATTGGGACGAATGATCTGTAGTTCACACTTGTCCTCTACCACTTCATTAGCCAAATGAGTTTTGTTCCAAATGGCCTGGCATTTTGCAAAGCTTGCACGGGAGAGCCTCTTGTAGGTTTCATTCATGCTCTCTGCTAGGGCAGCATCAGATGTTGCCACAAGGTTTAGCAGGTGACATGCACATCGCTGATGAGGCGGGAGTTGATACTCCAAACCAGAGTCTTCATCAAGAATTGCACTTGCCTCATGGTAGTCAATATGGTCAGTCAGGTCAATAGTTTCTGGGTCTGCTTCATCTTCAGCTTCATCTGCATCATTTTGTGCCCCAAACATGTGGAAGGCCTTGACAAAGTTGGATCCACTAACAGTTGTGGTTCTTACAACTTTGCCTCTAATCTTGTATTGGCAATGGATATCATCAAGCGCACCAGCAAGCATGTCAAATGTGTGAGACCCTCTCAATCTTTTGCATGCTGGTGCTGCAGATCTTCTTTCCAGGGACTCTTCCTCCAATGGCATGTGACTCCAAGGTAACTTTTCTGATGAGCTGACCAACAATCAGTAGTGGTAGCAACAAATTTGACTTTATCCAATGCTGCAACCAAAGTCATCTTCATGTGATCAGCAGCTTCACAGATTCTGGCACAGACAGTGGGTCTGGAGATGACTTTGGCTTGAGGTTGTAATGTGGTAACCAATTCTTTGAAAGATGGCTGTTCTACCACTGGCTGTAGACCCTCACATATGAAATTGATGACAAGCATGTCAACAGTTGCTTGTGGAACATGTTTGTTTGCAGCTCTCAACATCAGGTCTGGTAACTTGGCTTGTGTATTTGCTGAGAGCTTGTTTGGTGTGGCTGTGGTCTTTCGCTGACGAGATGTTGATGCCACAGTGATATTGTACTGCTCAATCTTCGATGGATGTTTCCTCTGTAGAGATAAATATTATCATACGTCAGGTTCATACATTACTTCATAACATCACTGTGATTAACACTACAGGAAAACACATTTTTAAAACATCATTCAACTAGACATGAGCTAATCTTTGATTGTTTAGCATAGTATAAAAGAGTGGTGAATTTGGTCAAATCTTGCAGATATATTGCTGTATTTATTTACAAATGTAAACCAATTTTGAACGATCATTGCAAAAAACATGAATTTCTGTATACATTCTAAGTTCTGTAATCTGTATACTATCTGTAAAAAGAGTATCGACCAATGTATCAGTATCTAAATTTTTAACTCCTTTTTATCAGTATCACCCTAAAGTTTTCAGTATTAGTCAGGTTCTAAAAATACTAAGAGAGCAAAATATGTGTATATAGCAAATGTAATTTAAGAAAAGGGATCACATACACAAAAATGCTGCCCATACAGCTAACAAATAAAAACAATCCACATTATGTTCTTTGAAAAATATATCATATCGGGAAATATATAACCCTACTGATTAAGAGCCACGTCACTATGATAGACCTATATCAGGCCAATGATCCTGATCAACTGATCCATCAATCGGGCTCTGGTACATGTCAGCTGAGAGCTGGAAGATTCATTTGAGATGCAGCTCAGCACTGTGTTCAAGTTTTGTTTTTGTTTTTTATATAGGCCAGCTGATTGTAGGCCTGTGAGTTTTAAATGACTACAAATTTAATTTATTGTAATGACGGTGGTTATCCAAATAATAAGCTAAAACATTCCTACGAATTTAGCTGTTCAGTGATGACACACGAATCCTACTTCCGGGTCTAAAGTAGTCTGCGTTTAATATGGCTTTTGTATTGTTAACATGTTTAATGTTATGTATTTTCTTCTATTTGATCTCAAAAAGCTCCTAAAACAGTCAGTGATCACTGTTGACCTCCCTCGGCTTTTATTACCGCTAATCATTTATTTAAGCTCAGTTTTTAAAACCTTAGGATGTAACTACAGCCCAGCCCATGCAGCAGTATATGAATGACTAACCTCGTATTGTGGATGGATTATCTCAGTTGTCCTCCTGGCTGAAGTTTGGTCCTTTTACAGCATCCTGCCATGCGATTACATTTGTTCCTGACCACCGAGAACACTCACATTAACTTTTATCGAGTGGAAAAAAGTTAGCTTGTTTATATTATGCTAACATAGCTGTGTCGCTAGCGGTCACGTAGCACATCATTATATACCAGCTAGCCCAACTTCAGTAACCCTACAAACGTCACTGCTGTTTAGTTTTCTGTCTTCATTTATGCTGGAAGTGATAGCAGATCTGTACGTTTTAATTTGTTTCCAAAACCTGCAGTCAGGACATGCTATATTGTATTTAGATAGAAGCTAGCGAGCTAACGCCCTGCTAACTTCTAACTCTGTTAAATGTCATAAATTCCGTTTTCATGGATGCCTGGATGTTAAACTCAATTGTTACACCTGGTAGAGCAGAACGCTGATCATTTTATTAAAAATGAAAGACTTTAGACAGTTTTTCAACTCTCAGTAATGCCATAGTGATCGTTTGATATATGGACCTGCAGCGGAGTTTAGACCCAGACACGGCTAGTGAGGTCAGACTGAACAACCGGATAGTTCTATCCCGTGCACGTGTACACATTGACAACCGTAACCATGGCCGCCGAGGGTATATAAATGCTGCACAAGGTTCCAAACGTCGGTTTACACTTGCTCGTGGACTTGTTTCGACCTGCTCCAACCTCAGCCTGTGGAAAGCTAAGTTTTGCAAACTATTTCACTAAAAGCGGATATAACTTGAGAGCAGAACAAGTACTTCATCGTTTGTACTTGTTTTTGTTTTTCAAGTTTGAAGATGGCTCGCCGTGGACCCGGACTCCCCGACTGTCACCTGGACTTCACTGCAGGTAAGTGTGAAAATTTCTTTAAATGTAAATTACTGTAATAATTTAACAAGTTCCAGTGTGAATATCAAGTTTTAACGTGATCAAATATGTGTATTTCAAGTCTGTTTCCTGTAAATTGTTTGTATGTTTTAAATTTTCCGGGAGAGGTGTAGAAATTATTAACGACTGGTGTATGAATATGAAAAAAAGGTGTTACTTTGACTTGAAGGCTTCAAATTTGACACTTTTCTTTAAAATGAAATGGTTAAAAATAGCTTAATGGACTAAAATTTGTAAAATGCCCAAAAATCAGTTTCTGTGGTAACGGCATCTTCAAGATGTCACGGGTCAGAACACGCAGGCGTAAACACACAGATCCAGGTCCCCTCCTGACATCCTTTTCTTCTCCGGATCAAAGGCTTTATTGACATAAACTATATTTTTTCTCTGCTGCAAAACACAAAGATAAAAAAATACAAATAAAATAATATCAAAAGAATATGAAAACAGTAGTAATAATGGCATTAAGACCTATCTTCTGTTACGGTAATGCTTTTAACCTTATTAGATAGCAGAGAGAGATATTGTACACAGGGATATTTACACAGTGATAGCATGTTTACCACAGATTAGATGTACCTGTCCTTATGGCAGATACAGTCCTTGTGCACATTTCTAAAAATGTGGATTCTGGGTTATAAGTTTCTGTTTGTTTGTTTTTCACTTGACCATCATTTTCAGACATACCTGCAGAGCTTTGTGTGTGCAATTTTTACTCTTGCCAAGGAGGTTGTGTTTTTATTTAAAAAAAAAACAAATTTTATATATATATATATATATATATATATATATATATATATATATATATATATATATATATATATATATATATAATTTGTTTTTTTTATATTTAGGACATGCGATTGGTACATGTGGTCTAAATGTTACATTATGGTTTGCATCCACATATTTAACCTATGAGCTTTTTTCAAAATGTGTGACATCGTGAATTGTAAATAAAACAGGAGAATGAGCTGCATGGTTAGTTATAAATGTACTGTAGTATATTTATATAATAAGTTACTCATGTCCGGCTATTTACAAATCAATACCTATTATCCATTACCTATTCCAACATAGTGTTTGCATAAAGGCTTACAAAGAACAAATAAAACAAATTGAATGTACACAAAATACAGTGACATTTATAGTGTCAATATAGTGCAGGGGTGGGCAATCTCAGTCCACGAGGGCCGGTGTCCCTGCAAGTTTTAGATCTCACCTTGGGTCAACACACCTGAATCACATGATTAGTTCGTTACCAGGCCTCTGGAGAACTTCAGGACATGTTGAGGAGCTAATTTAGCCATTTAAATCAGCTGTGTTGGTTCGAGGACACATCTAAAACCTGCAGGGACACCGGCCCTCGTGGACTGAGATTGCCCACTCCTGATATAGTGTCACCTTAAAAGTACACAGAGTGAGCTGCCTTGGTGGAGGTTTGGTGGTCTTCTATTAAAAAACTTGACTTAAAGATTGAACAAGTAGAAGTGTCATTCAGTCTGACATAAAATGCTTTTCTCTCATCCTCTGCTCAAACTAACAGATGTAGGTCTGTTGCTTTAACACTGGGTGTCTATTACATTCCTAATGTTATTTTAAAAATTGTTTCCTCACAGGGCGTCTTGACTATGTGGTTGAACGCCCTGCAGAAGAAGGCCTTCCTGAAGTCATCAGGATCCTGGATGACAGTCTCCAGAGCACCACCTCTTCTGGTGAAGCTCAGGACACTGATACCCAGCGTATCAGCGAAGGTGAGTATGGTGAGTATTTTATCCCTCTCTCATCCTCACCCTTATCTCATGAAGCACCAGATGCTGATGTCGGTGAACAGCAAGGTGAGTATGGTGAGTACCCCCCCTACCTACCTATAGACGATGAAGAGGTGAGTGAACAGACTGACAATTCATCTGACTGGAACGACTCAGAAGAGTGGGGGGATTGGCTTAGCGATGACTCTGGGTATGACACCATGGATGAGAGAGATGATTCCCCTCTCATCCGGGAGCACCCTCCAGAGCCGTTTTGGCACGATTGGCAACGTCCTATTGCTCCAGGTGCTGCCCCCATCCCCATGCCGCCTTTCGGCCAGGCCAATGCCCCATTCTTCCCTCGAGTTGTTGCCCAGGTTGGTGATCCGCCAGCTGCTCCTCCCCCAGCTGCTCCTCCCCCAGCTGCTCCCTCTGCTGCTCCTTCCTCAGCTGCTCCCTCTGCTGCTCCTTCCTCAGCTGCTCCCTCTGCTGCTCCTTCCTCAGCTGCTCCCTCTGCTGCTCCCTCCTCAGCTGCTTCCTCTGCTGCTTCTTCCTCAGCTGCTCCCTCTGCTGCTCCTTCCTCAGCTGCTCCCTCTGCTGCTCCTTCCTCAGCTGCTCCCTCTGCTGCTCCTTCCTCAGCTGCTCCCTCTGCTGCTCCTTTCTCAGCTGCTCTGTCATCTGCTTCCTCAGCTGATCTCTCTGCTGCTCCTTCCTCAGAAAAGAGAAGCAGAGAAGACATCTGCACCGAAGAGGTAAGTGCAAAGAGGTGCAAGGTGAGTGACCAGTTTGATGCCCCTTCAACATCCTCAGGTAGTTTTGGAGTCAGACGTTTCTGGGAGAGGCCTTTTAACCTTTCCATGGATGACAGTGACTCTGATTAGTTTATGTTAGAATGTGTTTTTAAACTTTGCCTTTGTGTTTTTGTTTTTACAGATATATGAACATGTGACTCGCACATGTGAAATGTATTTCTTTTTTTCTTGATATGTGACATTAATATTAATATTACATTGTGAATTAAAGGTCGTTTTTTAGTTGTTATTACTTCCAGTTACGTCCAAGATGGAGCAAACACCCCACCCAGAAGACAGCCTTACCCCGACCAACCCGATGAGAAGGATGGATGACCAAGTGAAAAACGGGAGAGTGGTGCTGTGTTCCAACTATGTAAGTTATCACCTCACATTGACAACAAACTGTATTGAAGACAAAATTCTTCCAATAGTTGGTATAAATCATCATCCTATGTCAGCAGCACTGTAGGTTTAGCTTTATTTATATTTTTCATGTGTATACGTTGGGTTTAAAATAGTTTTTTTAACAACATACTGCAGCTACCAACAATGAAAATGCTGTTTTGTGTTAAAATGACGTCTTTCTTGTGTTATTGCTTTGCAGGGCAGCTGAGAGTGGACAGAGCTGCACAGAGGACCAAAGATCCACTCTCAGCACTTCATATCTGACTGGCCACAGCACCAACCCTCCTCACCCTAGGTGAGGAGGGTCCTGACCCCGCCTGCACAGAGGGAGTTGTGAACATGCACTTCTGTGTCGGTGGGTTTAGGATCCTCCTCACACTCACACTGATGAAGACTGTCACTGGAAGATGTCTCCATTGCATCAGCAGGACGTAAGCATTTGTAAAATATTACAGTTTGTGATGTTTTGTACATATTTTTATTGCATCATTTAAAACTATGAGATATAAAATAAACCAATTTTCATAACATTTTCTGTGTATTTAGTTGTTTTCTTAATAAGTTATTTGGAACATCATTGCAACCTGTCAGCTTTTTATTGAGGATTTAGAAAGTTGCTGGTGGCCCGAGTGTGTAGAGTGGGGTGTTGTTTTTGTCACATGGTGAAAGTGACCTCATGGGGAGCAAAGAGAACAACTGAACAATTTGGGGATTCACAGACTTTCGTAATCGCTAAAAACAATTAATAAAAATTGTTCTGTGTGAACTAAAAGCTCAAATATAAACCATCCTGACACACTGACACAAATGATCTGCTGTTTATAAGCAGGACAGTGTTTTCATGAGCCTGGATGAAGCTAATTTGCATGAGTTTAACCTCCTGGTCAAAAACTTGCATGACTCTGATATCACTCCAACTTTCTTCTGTTTATTTATTCATTTTTGCTAATTGTAGTAGATTAATATGTTCACCAACTGATTGTTGGCCTGAATGTTTGAATGTTTGCAGTTTCAGGTCCTACTGATCAGTTTTAAGTATTGTAGAAAGTGAGCAGCAATTGAATCAAGTCCTGGGATGAAATGGGACAAAAGGGTAATGTGATGGCCACATTAGTTCCCTTCCCTCGTTTAACAATGTGTAAGCAGACTGCTTTAACCTGCAATTTACTGCATGTTGTTAGGCTGCATGGTACAACCACAGTCTGCTAACCACCCGTGGTGATCGAAGGTTTTGAGGTCTTGCTTGAGCTACTGATGAAGTTTTATCAAAGCTTGTTAAGTTTCCCAACCACATTTTATCCTGATGGTCCAAGGCTTACATCTTTATGCTCACAGACGTACTTCTGTAATTAATCAGTGACCGATTTATTACTTTAAGTTACAGTGTGAGGGGCATTAATGAACATAAATCAGATTTAACTGGATTATGTGTTTAGGTCAAGAGACACAGACCTTCATCTTTAAGAGGCTCTTCTTGAATATCTAATCACAATGTTTGCCATGCAAGTACACTGGGCGGTTGTTTTTAACACAGTCATTTGATGATTCTGATGAAATGAAGTATTGTTTCAATGAGCTGTGGCACCATTCTTGCTTTAGCAGTGAAAGGAGTCAGGTAGGGCTCCATCAGGAAGAGGGCCCCAGAGGTCCTATCCCCCCGCCCACTTCCCTGGGGCTTGAACATCAGTGGATTTCCACTTAAGCAAAGCCTCATCAAGTTCCTGCAAACAGCACCACACACACACTATCATGTACAGAGTGTGGATGCTGTGTCTAAGACCACGATCATTGTGTTCCCACCATCTGGTGCAAGCTTCATCTGTCTCACTGTGTTCTCCTAAAGGCCAAGACAGCAGGACAGTGAACTCAATCTCACTTATAGGTGCCAGAAATCAGTGGATGTGAGATTAATGGTGGTAATCAGGTTATGCATTTGTTGTCTTCTCAGCAGGTGGGAAACATCTCTCTTTATTTGTTTATGTACATGTGTATCAGAAATCTATTTTCCTGTACAGCTCAGGTTTAAGGCACAATGTTGATCTAATCTAATGAAGATCAGTGAAAATACTGACATTAGTGACGTTAACCCTTGACTAAGAGTTTCTTAGTCAATTGTTAATGGGAAACACATTTCCACACCACCATCTTCTAAGCTGTGATGCTACATGTGCAGCAGCAAACGTCCAATTAGTACCGATCAGAAGGTTGGAGGTTCGATCGCAGCCTGATCTGATCTGTATCTCAAAGTATCCTTGGACACGATACTGAACCCCAAACTGCTCTTTCACGTGTCCATCAGAGTATGAATGTTAGATAGAAAGAACTTAGGTACAGAAAAGTGCTTGTATGAATGGGTGAATGAGGTGTATAAAGTACTTTGAGTGCTTGAGTAGAAAAGTGCTATTTAAGAACAAGGATGTGCAAGAATTTGCTAGACACGCTCTTCTTTTTCCAAAACTAAAAATGTTATTTCAAATTTGGCAGCCTGTGTGTCAAAGAGACTGAAGAGTAACTAAAGGGCAAAGTCCAGGAATACAGCCAAACTCAGGAGATCAGTTAGGAGCACAACTGAGCAAAGGTGATTCAAAAAAATGGAGAGAAACTCTGCCATGCAGTGCCATGCTGAGCAGACTGGTTTACAGCCACAAGAGAGACTCAGCGTTCACAGATCATAAAATCTTCAGGGAGCAAAGCTCTCAGAGAAGCTATAATGCAATCCACAGATAGAATACAGTCAATAAACTCCAAGTGAAATGTTAAACAGTGCATGGATAGCTTTTTGTTCAGCTTTTTCTTCGTATCCTTTTTCCCCCTTTCTAAAGTCTCTTCAGAGGCTTTGCAATTTGTCAAACAGCAGCTGGTAAAAAGGCTTTTGCAGTGAGGCAGGGAGCCTGTTCAAACCAGATTATGCTTGATTTGATGACTGCAGAGAACTTGGGGCTGACAGCTCAGATTAGGATCGGTTCTCCCTTGAAAAGGCATTAGTGTGTTCTGTCATGGCAGGATTTCTGTTCAATGTGCAGGTAGATTGAAATCAAAGGGCACCAAAGACACCCAAACCTGAGGGATCATTACGTGACACCCAAAGCATCTGAGCAGTCTTATTCCTTCATCTGTACCAAATTACTCAGATTCACAGACGTCGTGCACAGCAGACCTGCAATACAACGATGAATAACAGGAGTTACGCCTGCGTTTGACAGGTCAAAATGTCACAGGGAGCAGTTCAGTTAAGTTTCATTCCCCTCCAGAAATCACTTCATGCATGATTATCAGGAACCTTTGAGTAATGACAGCACTTAAGTGAGTGTTTCCTTACCATGTTCCACTTTGTCACCAAGTTTTAGGATGAGAATGTTTTTTTTCTACTTTATTTTTTTTTATATCGTTGTTATTATTTCTGTTGTAATTTGTGTTTGTTTTTTGTTTGTTTGTTCAGTTTTTCAGCCTTGTTGCATTTTTTTCTATTTCCGTTGTGTTTTATTCAACTTCTGTTACATTTTGCAGGATTTTGCAGCTTTTTCTATTGACGGGTGTTTTCTTCAGGGACTCCATATTATTATCTTTAAAACTGCATTTGAAACTTAATGCTGAGCTTTTACTTTCTGCAGTTGAAGTTATCTAAAGAAACTGTGTGTGGGTGCAGCTGAAAAAACGTCTTTTGGCAAATAACACAGAAATTCTGAAATCCTCTACTGCTTATATCAAACAGAATAAAAGAAACCAAAGCTAAACTCTAAAAGATTATTTATTTCAGCTTGTTTACAGTTATCCACACCTCACAGCTTTTTATGGGTTGATAGTTTTCCTGATCCAATCTGCATACTCAGGATCACAGAGGTCCATGAAGGCAGCCGGTGCTCTGCATACAAAGTCTGGATCTCCCACAAAAGAAGAGACCCCATAAATCCTGCCATTATGAACCACTCCTCCACCAGAGTCTCCCTGCAAGACAGAAATACAGTTTCCCAGGTTTATAAAATCTTTCTGTATTTTGAATGTTTAATAAATGCAGCTGTGAGCTGAGGGATCATGCAAACTCACTCGACATATATCTTTCCCAGGACTTTGTCCACAGAACCAGTGCTGATAGCTCCTGACTCGGTGGACCTCGGGGAATTATTTCTGTAAAATATCATTGAGCTCTGTACAGCTGACAACCTCAGTCTCTGCACAGTGAAGAGAGGGTGATTCACCAGGTTCTAGAAAAAAGGGACAATTAGTTCAGCTTAAAGCACTTTTTTAAAAAATGATGCAGATTTGTATTTTATGCAGAAATGCAGCAGAAAGAAATAAAATGGTCTGAGCTCACAGGAAAAGCTTGTTTTTGCTTTGAACACATTAGAAATGAAGCAAAATACAATTTCAGTACAAATATCTGCAACATCTCTTTACTAATAAAGTAACAGTTTGGATGGTTTGTTTTCTTTTTTCTTAATACAACAAATTCTTCTTTTTTCATTCTCAGCAGGTGAAATTAAAAAAGTATCTATTGTTAGCTAGTTTATTGTTTATTGTTTATTGTTTATTTATTGTGTCATTCTTTCTCCCTGTCCTATCCCCCAGTCATGTCTGTCCTGTCTTTAAAAAACAAAAATAAAATAAATACATAATTATAATAAAGGTCAATCAAATGGACCAATATGGCAAGGCCATGATGATCCACTTGGTAAAGTAAATCCACTTGGCATCTTTCTTGGCCTTCAGACAACAATTCTGATTGCTAAAGATCCAAACCGGACAACAAAAAAAACAAACAAAAACAAAACAAAACATTTCTATGAAAAAAAACAAAACAAAAACACAGAAAACCGTACATTTGCACTCAATGCTTGAACTTAACACTGCTACTGTATTTGTTTTTGTCCCTGTTAGCCTTTATGAGCAGTGGCTCAGGAGGCACAGACCATCTCCACGTGTTGAGCCAATATTTTATGTATATTTACTTAGGTGATTATCTTTTCATATACAGATATAGTGTTTTAATGGGGTATTTATTTTAATGAATATAATCATACATAAAAATGTGAGCAATATCATTTATATAGATCTGTTTTAGTGCTGTGATTCCCCACAGCATGCCCCAACAGAGATCCCAATACCTCTGAGTGTTTTCAATCTGAATGAAAATAAGTAAGCAGCGGAAGGGGAGGCCACCGGTGTTCATGAAATCAAGCTTCATGAATTCAGCAGAGGCTTGTTTAGGATTTTAGATTTCTCGTTAATTCAGGAAGAGAGAACAAAAGCTCTCCTATTATTCTCTTTGTGGCTGTTATTAAATTCTGGCGACGATGCAGTGATATTGTTACAGCCCTACTCTTTACATCTGATTTTATTTTTTCTCATTAGGAGTTTTCCTGTTGAAACATTTTTGGCTGTTGTCATCGTCTGTGTGCATTGTCTGTGTTTCCAGGCCAGAAACCGTAGCGGACAGGTGGGCTACGTCCCGGAGAAATACCTGCAGCTGCCCTCCTCCAACAGCCTGCTGAGCATGCTGCAGTCGCTGGCCGCGCTGGACGCCCGATCCCATTCCTCCAGCAACTCCACCGAACCTGAAACCGAACTCCCAACCGGCTCCGTCACCTCACACTATTCAAAGCACATTTATATGATGGCTAAAGTGGTGAATGCGGATTATTAAAGGAGGACATTGCATTACACTATCTGTAGATGTCTTTATTATTGTGATCATGACAGGTTCATAAAATAAAACCAGACAGGTTGAGAAAAAAATTATGGGGACCTGCATGAAGATATGCTGACATTACTTGAAACAAGAGGTTCCTACTGAAATTTTACATGTCATGTTAGCTAGTCACAGCTGTATATGGGCTGGGATAAAAAGCACAGCATCCCTTCTGCTTCCTCTTTTTCTAAATCAGAAAGCGTTGTTTGATGTCTTTTGATTTAACATGAGCATTTTTTTCGTAGTGTTAGTTAAACATGCGGTGTTAAGAACACCACGTGACTGATAAATCAGTGTCTCTGTGCGCCAGTGTGGAGTTGTGTCCAACCTGACTGTTGGCGATGACGAGGAAGCGTCCCACCACATCATCAACATTATAGTCTTCAAGATCGGGATCGTCTCTGATAGGTGGGTCACTGCAGAGCTGGTCCCAGCAGAAGCCCTCAGGAGGGTTGTAGCCATTAGGAAGGATCCCTGTTGGTTAACGGGGGCAAGCGGTTAAAAAATAATGTGACACCGTCCTGTTGCTGAGTCCAGAAGTCATTAACATAAAGGGATGAAGAAAGAAACTTTGCATACCAGTAAAGAGGTCAGCCATTGGAGGAGTAAGGCTGTCGGAGGCTCTCCATAGAAGCTCCTGCTCCTTATTCCTCATCCTGCGAGCCCGGTCTTGATAGTCTAGACGACCAAAGAAGAAGCCATCGAATCCCATCTGCAGCAAAAGACAGACAGTTAATGGTTAAAGGAAAGTCAAATGGAAAGCCAGTGAACTAAAGTGTGCCTTCATGTAATAATGCAGCATTCTGGAAATAAGCCCATTCGATTCATTGCAGAGCAGCAAATCTGATAATGACGATACAGCCAAAAATTTGTAATGAGAAAACGGAGAGTCTTTCTCGACGTGAGTGCTACCTTCTAACTCTAATTAGCCTCAACTCTCTTCTTTAACTGATAAATTCTCCCATTTTAAGTCTCACTAGAAATCAGGCCTTCCTTAAGGTGACCAATTATGCTCATCCTTCTATTCTGCCCTATACTGCTGATATTAAACATGGCCAACGTTTGAAAGTGTGACAGTGAATGAGCTGAGCAATTCTGAAGTGTGACTCGTACAAAACTCGAAGAATAAACATAAAGAGCTATGCTACCTGTGCAAACATGGAGGCGTGTTCCCGGGCGTGGCCAAAGGGGTCGATGTGCCAGGCGACGCGGGGACGGCCACAGGCTCCAAAAGTCTCATTAAGGAACCTCAGACCAATGGTCATCTGGTCAATGACGGCGCTGTAGTGTGTGGCAGCCTCGTCGCTCATACACCAACCACCATTCACAAATTCCAGACGGCCTGCGGGAGGAGCAGCTTTTGGTAAGGATGCACTGAAACACTTAACGCAGCTGTATAGTACTGAATGGGTATTTACCTTCATTAACCAGCTGTTTGACTGTCTGCTGCATGCTGGAGCTCTGACTCTTCCACCAGTGGTAGAAAAAGGCCGTCTCCACATAGATGAACCTCCTATCTGGATTCTTCCACAACTGATCCACAACTGAGTCCAGGATGTACTGAACACCAGCGTGCTGGATGTCATTACGATCTACGCGCACAAATGTGCACAGATTTAGGACAAAAGAGACGTTATTTTGTCAATGCTTCAAGAAGTGGTCAGAATTTAGTTGCTGTGTGTCACAGTTTGAAAAATATTTATTTACACTAACGTATCTTAACAGCAAGAAAGTATATGTGCTCATCTGCATTCATGCATATGCCCAAACAAACCACCCTCATTGCAGATGAGTTCTGCTTACATATTAACCCAGACTGGAAATCAATATCAGATGATGGTCACCTGCACAACACCTGGCCTTACAACTTACTATAAACAACATGTGACATTAAAATAAGCAAGCTCGACAATCAATTGCACTAAAAGCATAAAACTCTAAAGCAATGAAGAAGTAAACTGTTGCAGTAAACAGTACATTATGAGGCAGCGTGAAATACACGACAGAGTATAAAATGAAACCAAGGTGTTTTAATATCGTCTTCTGATACATTTCGACAGTGGCTCGGGCCACTTCGGGGGTGGGGTGCCCTCGGCCTTTTGGCCTGGGGCTCGGTCACTCTGGCGCAGCTGGCTGCCGGTGGAGCTCACGGGCAGGTCACTGCAAACCCCCCTGGCTTCTGCTCCACAGCTGCTGAGTGACCCCTCATCTGGGACTCTCCTCAGCTCTTTCTGGGATAGTGGCACAGCTGCCCCTCTGTTGGTCTTCCTTGGTCTCTTGTGCTCTGAGGGCCTCTGGATGTCTGGAGTCTTGATCTCCTCCATACCTGCTTCATGCCCTGGAGGACGGGGCTGTGGTTCCCCACACCCTCTAGCAGATCATTACATGAAGGAACCTTTTAAAAACAAGCGCGCTCATGCTCACAGGTGTACACACGAGTGCTCACACACACAAACTACACCCTTTTTGGCTCCTACCTTAAAGCACACTGTGTGCTGTCGATCTTACGTGCTGCACAATAATGTTTAACATTTAGTATTTACTGTTATATTGCCATAGATCATCGTGATGTTGTTTATTCTATTGCTCTAGTCTTCTTCTGCTTGTTTTCTTTTTTCTTTCTCAACAGGTGATCCAGGAAAAGAAAAAGAGAAAAAAAAGGTGATGCAGCAGATTTTCATTGTCTTTTCTCTCTATCTCTTTTCTCCTTTTTCTTTCCCTCTCCTTCTGTTAACTTTCTTCTGAACTTTTCTTCTTGTTTTTCTTTCCCATCCCCGAGTCCAGTCTGGTCTGATTACAATATCTTAGAATAAAAATAACTAATAAAGATCAAATAAACTATGACAATCAAGTGGGCCAGTATAGCAAAAGGCCCACTTGGGAAAGTAAATCTGTTGGGCATTTTTCTTGGCCTTCAGACAATAATTCTGATTGCTACAGTGCCAGACAGGACACAAAAAAAAAGAAAAAAAAAAGATACATTTCCACATTTCGCACAGCCCCAACAACAGAGAGTAGTTCGAACATGAGTGATGGCTGTCACTCCAGTTCACATTCAAATCAAATCCAGAGATCATGTGAATGAACCACCATTAAAACACATCATAGGGCTTTAAAGCAGGAGGATAACGCTGCTGGTCACAAGACCCACAATCACTTGTAGCAGCAATCAGGAAGATATTTAGTACCAGTCAATAGAGCAGATTAACTTGCATCAGCAGAACTACTAGAGTAAATAGAAACATATGCAAACATTTGACAGAGTAAACACAGAGCAGGAGGTTGGCTAATAGCTTCACAGTGTTCTGTATGTGTCACACTGACCTCCATAGAAGTACTGGTCCACAGTCCTGAGCCAGCCAACGTCATCATGTGTGTGCGGGACCAGGTGGACATTCAACATGCCCGGCTTGGTGGCATGACATGACTGCACACAGACACACACTCTATGAATACAGCTGTACTGCTCTGTCGGAAGAGTCATAATGTCGACAAATATTCACTCCAAAAAGTGATCGTCTGCCAAAAATATTTTCTTTCTTTCTTTCTTTTTAAATTATAAATATGTATTTATTTGATTTGATTTTCGGTTGTTACAGACGGGACAGACATGACTGGGGGATAAGACAGGGAGAATGAAAGAAATGAAAGAATGAAAGAAAGAGAGGGGGAGAAAGAAAAATAGAGGGGAGAAGAGATGGTGAGAAAGGTACGCAAGATCGACAGCGCACAATGTGCTTTGAGGTAGCAGCCAAGAAAGGTGTAGTTTGTGTCTGTGAAAACCCGTGTGTCCGCCTGTGTGCACACCTGTGTGCACACCTGTGTGGATCAGCATGCTTGTATTCAAAAGGTTTCTCCATGTAACGATCTGCTAGGGAGTGTGGGGAGCCCCCAGACATTCAGAGGCCCCAGAATACGAGGACCCAAGGAGGACCACCAGGGGTGCAACCGTGCCACCCTCCTGGGAAGAGCTGAGGAGAGCCCTAAACGAGAGGTCACCCAGCAGCCACAGAGCAGAGGCCAGAGGGAGTTGCAGTGGCGTGCCCGCGGGATCTGCCGGCAGCCAGCTGTGCCAGAGAGAATTGGGCCTCAGGCCCAGAGGCTAGAGGCCTGAGTGCACCCCACCTCCCGGAAGGGGCCCAGCCGGGCCACGGGCGCCAGGCCCTGCCAGTTGGCCACCAGGAGTGAGTCGGCACATACATGAGCGCTCAGCCCCAGACACCAAGAACCACCAACACACCAACGTCTGAGGGCATCAGCCACTGGCAGGGAGTGCAGTGAGGGGAGATAGGCCTCCAAACCTCGGAGAGCCTGAGATGTTCCCAGAGAGGTGGAGTCTAAGACCCAAGCTGACATATAAACACAGACGGTGCATTCCCACCCCCATATACACAAACTCACCCGACGTGGAGACAGACACAAAGAGTCTAACTCTATATCTCAGGTCCAGGTACCCCCGCCCTCAGAGGGGCAAACCGGACCCGGACCCAGGAGATGTAACCCTTCTCTCTGGGGTGGAGGAAAGCAAACCGCCTCCTTATCTGCAGCAGCAGGGAGGCCCCGCATCCCAGACCCCAATCTGACGGCCAGCACCTCCTCCCAGTCCCCCTGCCCAGACGGTTAACAGAACGGGGGTGAGTGAAGACCCCAAACCTCCCTCCACCCGCTCATATGTAGTGTTGCTGCGTCCTGTTCTTAAGTGCATTTAATTATTATTGTCTGTAATTTTAAAAAGCAAAGTTTTCAAGAAATCAACATCCAGGTTTGCAGTTAAAGCCACAAACTCAATCTTCTACCAGTTAATTGTATAACAAACAACCTCACCAGATCTAATAGTACAGGAACAGATCGCTCAGGATTTGACAGGACCAAAACAACATCATCTGCATATATATTCCACAATCACATAGGGATGGGGGTGGGGGGTGGGGCTCGTGTTTAGAATTAGAATTAGAATTCAACTTTATTGTCATTGCACATGCACAGGTACAGGGCAACGAAATGCAGTTTGCATCCATCCAGAAGTGCTTTAGTGATATAGATATATTACAATATATAATAGCAATAATATAGATATGTGGCTACAATGTAGCTTGCCATCACCAGTGTGTGAATGTGTGTGTGAATGGGTAAAAAAAAAAAGAGGCAGCACGGTGGCACGGTGGTTAGCACTGTTGCCGCACAGCAAGAAGGTCCTGAGTTCAATTCCAACATCAGGCTGGGGTCTTTCTGTGTGGAGTTTGCATGTTCTCCCCGTGTTTGCGTGGGTTCTCTCCGGGTACTCCGGCTTCCTCCCACTGTCCAAAGACATGCAGCTTGTGGGGATAGGTTAATTGGATAATTCAAATTGCCACTAGGTGTGAATGGTTGTCTGTCCCTGTGTGTTGGCCCTGCGACAGACTGGCGACCTGTCCAGGTTGTACCCCGCCTTTCGCCCTATGACAGCTGGGATAGGCTCCAGCGCCTCCCGCGACCCTGAAAAGAATAAGCGAATGGATGGATGGATGGATAGATATGTAAGTATATTACAGAAATGGGTCTATTATGGTATGTTATAATGTACACGGTATGAAGTATGTTGTGAATATTCTATAACTATAAGTATGTACAGGCTGTAGTGAGTACAAGCTATGAACAGGATATAAATATGAAAAACTATACAGAATATGAAATAATGATACTGATGTTTGTTGCATTTGAAATTATCTGACAGTTAAAATGTTTTATTATTTGTATTGCTCAAAATGACAGCGTGTAATCTGTTATCAGACTCAACTGGCTTCTCTCAAAAAGTAAAATACCCCCCCCCCCCCCACCACCACCACTTTAATCACACTCTAGATCTTGTTTTAACATACGACATAGAAACAGAACATTTAACAGATAACTCGTAAGCTGGAGATGAAATGGTGTGCAAAAATGTAGTAGATCATCATTTAGCCTGCTTTATTAAAAAAGCCCTCCATAAAGCTAGAACATCTTACTATTCATTACTGATTGAAGAAAATAAGAACAGCTTCTTCCCATGTGCTGTCAGAACTCTTAATGCAAACTAAAAGTATGAACTGACTTCCCCAGTTCATCCACTGTGATGCTGCTATTGATTAGCTATGTGCAATATCTCAGTCTTTCCATGTTTTGTGCAATATTTTAGGCTCATGTGCCATATCTCTAGTGTGTGCAATATTTATGGTCCTGTGCAATATTTTGGTCTCAGTGGTATCTCAGTGGTATTACCACCCTAAACGACCATAGCCCCTCCATCCAGCCAGCGATCGTGGCTCAAGAGTTGGGAGGTCGCCTTGTAATCGGAAGGTTGCCGGTTCGAGACCTGGCTTAGACAGGCTCGGTCGTCGTCTCCTTGGGCAAGACACTTCACCTGTTGCCTACTGGTGGTGGTCAGAAGGCCCGGTGGCGCCAGTGTCCGGCAGCCTCGCCTCTGTCAGTGCGTCCCAGGGTGGCTGTGGCTACAATGTAGCTTGCCATCACCAGTGTGTGAATGGGTGGATGACTGGATGTATAGTGTTTTGGGGTCCTTAGGGACTAGAAAAGCGCTATACAAATACAGACCATTTACCATTTCACCCCTATTTATTTTATTATATAACTGCCCTTGTATACACCCACAATGTTTCTGTTTCAATGTTTCTTACGCATACACCATGTATATAGTTGGTTATTTTTTTCCCTCGTTGTACATTGTTTTCTCTTCTTTACTTTCATTGCATCTCCAGCCCAGTACAGCTTAAGGGAAGTTGGGACAATGTAAAAGACTTTCTTTAGGCAATTGCATTTGAATTACCTAAATTCATGACAGGCATTCAAGCAGTAATGCCTGGACTGAGAAACAAACACACCAAGCTTCTGTGTTGTTTGAGCCAGAGACTGCACTTGTGGATGAACAATACAAACATTTTATGTTTATTATGTCAGTAATGTAACTTGCAATAAAAAGTTATGGGAAGCTTAGACTTAGTTTCAGAATAATTACATCTGATACTTTGTTTTATTGAAAAGGTTATTAAAGTTTTAAATTGTATGACAAATAAAATAATAAATTACTAAAAAACACCAGCTACAATATTCGTAATATGTGTGTTGTTCAGCAGAACAGTGTCCAGTATGTTAGTTGATATACTTTATTTACATTTGAAAACAAAAGTTGGCATTACAAGGAGCGTTTTTAATTCTTAATTTTTAAATAAACATGCAGTGTTTATATTAAGTGTTGAATTAGAAAAAGATTCAAGGATATTATGTCAGACAATGGCAGTAAGAAACATAGTGTTAAAATAGCTGTATATAGCATTATCTCTTTGACCTGAAGATTAATCTTGAGAAGAGGTCAAAGGTCAGTTATCGTTATGGGGTCTTGCTATATGCTATGACACAAACATAGCAGAGTTGTAAGTATCATAGTTTCTAGGCTCTAAGGCTTTTTGTCAGTTTAATAGTGAGCTTTACAAGATTGATGTTCGTGCTCAAGGTTGGCACAGGCCTAAGTTCGCTTATGACCACTAGAGCTGAAAACAAGACCTCAAGCAATCCTAAGGCTAATTAGCGCGGCTAGCATTTTAATATCTGTTAAATGTTGTCATTGCTAACATATACCTGTTTTACAGCATGGTGAGTAGCGAGAACGCTAAGTTATTGTTAGCTTCGATAAGAAAAATGTGAAGATGTAATATTACCATGAGCTATATGCTAATGTTATTCACTCAAGCAAACATCTCAGTTACGGATTTGCTGCTTTCTAATATCTATGTTTATTTCTGGATATACCTATACCTACGTGCTTATATTACATCCCACATAAAGGGTGAAAAGGCAGTAACTATAAATGACCATAAATTAACTGTAAATTACATTGCAGTGAGCTCCATTCTTATAGTTTTATTACGTGCACACGCAGTTGGCAACCGTAACCAAGGCGAGTGTTTAAATGCACTTCCACAACGTTCCATTCGTTCTTTTGTGCTGGCTCGTGAACTTGTCTTGACCTGCTCCAAACTCAGCTTGTGGAAAGATAACTTTTGGAGAATATTTCTACAGAAAGCGGAATTTACTAGAAAGCGACAGTACAAACGACTTCTGAATCGTTTGTACTTGTGTTTCGTCATAACAGCAAAGCTGGCTGGCTCATCATGGATCCGGACTCATTGAAAGTCACCTGGCTGGTACGTTTCAAAGATTCTTCAATTATTTTAAGAGTCACTAGACAACTATAATAATTTAACAAGTTCCAGTGTGAATATCAAATTTTTAATGTGATCAAAATATGTGTATTCCAAGATTTTTCCCGGTAAATAGTTTGTATGCTTTAAATTTTGCGGGACAGCTGTAGAATTTATTACCGACTGGCCTATGAATGTGAAAAAAGGTGTTACTTTGATTGAAGGCTTCAAATTTGACACTGCCCCCCAATAAAATGGTTAAACTAGCTTAACGGACAAAGATTCGTAAAATACTCCCCAAAAAAAGAATAAAAATAAAATCAGTTTCTATGGTAACAGCATTTCGTCACAATGATAGAACATGCAGGTGAACACACCAGATCCCCTGTAGCTCCTGACATCATTTTCTTCTCTGGATCAAAAGCTTCATTAGGTAAACTATAACGTTTTTTCCCAGCTACATAACGCAGTGATAAAAAAAAATAATCAAAACAAAATAATATAAAAATAATATTGAAAACATTAAGCATAGTCAAAATAATCATGAAGTCAAACCTTTATGTGTGTGTTTTATTTTGTGTTTTATTTTAAAAAATATGTGCTTGGAGTTCCACTGCCTTTGTTTGTATTGGGAACATTTAGGACATGAAATTGGTACATTAAACCTCTGATGCTGTTTCAAAATGTGTTACATTGTTAATGAAAGAATTGTAATAAATAAATAAATAAATAAGAGAATGAGCTACCTAGTTAGTTATACATTTCCTGTAGTATATTTATGTAACAAGCTATTTATGTCCAGTTATTTACAAATGAGTACCTATTATCCATTACCTACTCCAACGTAGTGTTTGCATAAAGGTTTAAAAAGGACAAATAAAAAGAAATGAATGTATACAAAATAAAATAGTGTTACCATAAAAGTGTAGTGTGCACAGAGTGAGCTGCCTTGGTGGAGGTTTGGTGCTCTTCTATTAAAAATGGATGCTTCACTTAATGATGTGAACTTAGTTGACATCTTTTGATCTCACATGAAAAAGTCGAAGTGTCACTCAGTCTGACATAAATGTAGCCTAAAATGCTCTTCTGTCATCATCTGCTCAAACTAACAGATGTAGGTCTGTTGCTTTAGCACTGGCTGTTTATTACATTCCTAATGTTATTTTAAACTTGTTTCCTTACAGACTGTCTTGACTATGTGGTTGAGCGTCCTGCAGAAGAAGGCCTTCCTCAAGTCATCAGGATCCTGGATGACAGTCTCCTGAACGCCATCTCTTCTGATGAAGCACAGGACACTGATGCCCAGCGTGTCGGTGACGGTGAGTATATCCCTCCCTCAGTCTTCCCCTTTTCTCATAGAGAACTGGATGCTGATGCGTGTCAGCGAAGTGCAAGATGAAAAAACCCTCCCTGAAAATGAGGAATCAATGCTGGAAAGTCATTTTATTGCTTTGAGGTCTGTTTATTGCAAATATCTTTGACTTGTTTTTATGTCTTGTAATGTTTATGTGTGTATTTATGTCTTATAATGTTTATATGTGTATTTATGTCTTGTATTGCTGGTAAGTAACTTTCTTGCACTGAGGTCTGTTTATTGCAAGTATCTTTGACCTGTTTTTATGTCTTGTAATGTTTATGTGTGTATTTATATCTTGTATTGCTGTTAAATGTGTATTTATGTCTTGTATTGCTGGTAAGTAACTTTTTTGCACTGAGGTCTGTTTATTCCAAATATCTTTGACTTGTTTTTATGTCTTGTAATGTTTATGTGTGTATTTATGTCTTGTATTGCTGTTAAATGTGTATGTATGTCTTGTATTGCTGGTAAGTAACTTTCTTATACTGAGGTCTGTTTGTCGCAAATATCTTTGACTTGTTTTTATGTCTTGTAATGTTTATGTGTGTATTTATGTCTTCAATTGCTGGTAATTAACTTTCTTATACTGAGGTCTGTTTGTCGCAAATATCTTTGACTTGTTTTTATGTCTTGTAATGTTTATGTGTGTATTTATGTCTTCAACTGCTGGTAAGTAACTTTCTTGCACTGAGGTCTGTTTGTCACAAATATCTTTGACATGTTTTTATGTCTTATAATGTTTATGTGTGTATTTATGTCTTCAACTGCTGGTAAGTAACTTTCTTGCACTGAGGTCTGTTTGTCACAAATATCTTTGACTTGTTTTTATGTCTTGTAATGTTTATGTGTGTATTTATGTCTTGTATTGCTGTTAAATGTGTATTTATGTCTTGTATTGCTGGTAAGTAACTTTCTTGCACTGAGGTCTGTTTGTTGCAAATATCTTTGACTTGTTTTTATGTCTTGTAATGTTTATGTGTGTATTTATGTCTTCAACTGCTGGTAAGTAACTTTCTTGCACTGAGGTCTGTTTGTCACAAATATCTTTGACATGTTTTTATGTCTTATAATGTTTATGTCTGTATTTATGTCTTGTATTGCTGTTAAATGTGTATTTATGTCTTGTATTGCTGTTAAATGTGTATTTATGTCTTGTATTGCTGTTAAATGTGTATTTATGTCTTGTATTGCTGGTAAGTAACTTTCTTGCACTGAGGTCTGTTTGTCACAAATATCTTTGACTTGTTTTTATGTCTTATAATGTTTATGTGTGTATTTATGTCTTCAATTGCTGGTAAGTAACTTTCTTGCACTGAGGTCTGTTTATTGCAAATATCTTTGACTTGTTTTTATGTCTTATAATGTTTATGTGTGTATTTATGTCTTGTATTACTGGTAATTAACTTTTTTGCACTGAGGTCTGTTTGTTGCAAATATCTTTGACTTGTTTTTATGTCTTATAATGTTTATGTGTGTATTTATGTCTTGTATTGCTGGTAAGTAACTTTCTTGCACTGAGGTCTGTTTATTGCAAATATCTTTGACTTGTTTTTATGCCTTATAATGTTTATGTGTGTATTTATGTCTTGTATTGCTGTTAACTGTGTATTTTTGTCTTGTATTGCTGTTAAATGTGTATTTTTGTCTTGTATTGCTGGTAAGTAACTTTCTTGCACTGAGGTCTGTTTGTTGCAAATATCTTTGACTTATTTTTATGTCTTATAATGTTTATGTGTGTATTTTTGTCTTGTATTGCTGTTAAATGTGTATTTTTGTCTTGTATTGCTGGTAAGTAACTTTCTTGCACTGAGGTCTGTTTGTTGCAAATATCTTTGACTTGTTTTTATGTCTTATAATGTTTATGTGTGTATTTATGTCTTGTATTACTGGTAATTAACTTTTTTGCACTGAGGTCTGTTTGTTGCAAATATCTTTGACTTGTTTTTATGTCTTATAATGTTTATGTGTGTATTTATGTCTTGTATTGCTGTTAAATGTGTATTTTTGTCTTCAATTGCTGGTAAATAACTTTCTTGCACTGAGGTCTGTTTATTGCAAATATCTTTGACCTGTTTTTATGTCTTATAATGTTTATGTGTGTATTTATGTCTTGCATTGCTGTTAAATGTGTATTTATGTCTTGTATTGCTGGTAAGTAACTTTCTTGCACTGAGGTCTGTTTGTTGCAAATATCTTTGACTTATTTTTATGTCTTATAATGTATTTATGTCTTGTATTGCTGTTAAATGTGTATTTTTGTCTTCAATTGCTGGTAAATAACTTTCTTGCACTGAGGTCTGTTTATTGCAAATATCTTTGACTTGTTTTTATGTCTTATAATGTTTATGTGTGTATTTATGTCTTGTATTGCTGGTAAGTAACTTTCTTGCACTGAGGTCTGTTTATTGCAAATATCTTTGACTTGTTTTTATGTCTTATAATGTTTATGTGTGTATGTATGTCTTGTATTGCTGGTAAGTAACTTTCTTGCACTGAGGTCTGTTTATTGCAAATATCTTTGACTTGTTTTTATGTCTTATAATGTTTATGTGTGTATTTATGTCTTGTATTGCTGTTAAATGTGTATTTATGTCTTGTATTGCGGTTAAATGTGTATTTATGTCTTGTATTGCTGGTAAGTAACTTTCTTGCACTGAGGTCTGTTTGTCGCAAATATCTTTGACTTGTTTTTATGTCTTGTAATGTTTATGTGTGTATTTATGTCTTCAATTGCTGGTAAGTAACTTTCTTGCACTGAGGTCTGCTTGTTGCAAATATCTTTGACTTGTTTTTATGTCTTGTAATGTTTATGTGTGTATTTATGTCTTGTATTGCTGTTAAATGTGTATTTATGTCTTGTATTACTGGTAATTAACTTTTTTGCACTGAGGTCTGTTTGTTGCAAATATCTTTGACTTGTTTTTATGTCTTATAATGTTTATGTGTGTATTTATGTCTTGTATTGCTGGTAAGTAACTTTCTTGCACTGAGGTCTGTTTATTGCAAATATCTTTGACTTGTTTTTATGCCTTATAATGTTTATGTGTGTATTTATGTCTTGTATTGCTGTTAAATGTGTATTTTTGTCTTGTATTGCTGTTAAATGTGTATTTTTGTCTTGTATTGCTGGTAAGTAACTTTCTTGCACTGAGGTCTGTTTATTGCAAATATTTTTGACTTATTTTTATGTCTTATAATGTATTTATGTCTTGTATTGCTGTTAACTGTGTATTTTTGTCTTGTATTGCTGTTAAATGTGTATTTTTGTCTTGTATTGCTGGTAAGTAACTTTCTTGCACTGAGGTCTGTTTGTTGCAAATATCTTTGACTTGTTTTTATGTCTTGTAATGTTTATGTGTGTATTTATGTCTTGTATTGCTGGTAATTAACCTTTTTGCACTGAGGTCTGTTTATTGCAAATATCTTTGACCTGTTTTTATGTCTTATAAGGTTTATGTGTGTATTTATGTCTTGTATTGCTGGTAATTAACTTTTTTGCACTGAGGTCTGTTTGTTGCAAATATCTTTGACTTGTTTTTGTGTCTTATAATGTTTATGTGTGTATTTATGTCTTGTATTGCTGTTAAATGTGTATTTATGTCTTGTATTGCGGTTAAATTTGTATTTATGTCTTGTATTACTGGTAATTAACTTTTTTGCACTGAGGTCTGTTTATTGCAAATATCTTTGACTTGTTTTTATGTCTTGTAATGTTTATGTGTGTATTTATGTCTTGCATTGCTGTTAAATGTGTATTTATGTCTTGCATTGCTGTTGAATGTGTATTTTTGTCTTGTATTACTGGTAAGTAACTTTCTTGCACTGAGGTCTGTTTGTTGCAAATATCTTTGACTTGTTTTTATGTCTTGTAATGTTTATGTGTGTATTTATGTCTTGTATTGCTGTTAAATGTGTATTTATGTCTTGTATTGCTGGTAAGTAACTTTCTTGCACTGAGGTCTGTTTATTGCAAATATCTTTGACCTGTTTTTATGTCTTATAAGGTTTATGTGTGTATTTATGTCTTGTATTGCTGGTAATTAACCTTTTTGCACTGAGGTCTGTTTATTGCAAATATCTTTGACCTGTTTTTATGTCTTATAAGGTTTATGTGTGTATTTATGTCTTGTATTGCTGGTAATTAACTTTTTTGCACTGAGGTCTGTTTGTTGCAAATATCTTTGACTTGTTTTTGTGTCTTATAATGTTTATGTGTGTATTTATGTCTTGTATTGCTGTTAAATGTGTATTTATGTCTTGTATTGCTGTTAAATGTGTATTTATGTCTTGTATTGCGGTTAAATTTGTATTTATGTCTTGTATTGCTGGTAAGTAACTTTCTTGCACTGAGGTCTGTTTGTCACAAATATCTTTGACTTGTTTTTATGTCTTATAATGTTTATGTGTGTATTTATGTCTTGTATTACTGGTAATTAACTTTTTTGCACTGAGGTCTGTTTATTGCAAATATCTTTGACTTGTTTTTATGTCTTGTAATGTTTATGTGTGTATTTATGTCTTGCATTGCTGTTGAATGTGTATTTTTGTCTTGTATTGCTGTTAAATGTGTATTTATGTCTTGTATTACTGGTAAGTAACTTTCTTGCACTGAGGTCTGTTTGTTGCAAATATCTTTGACTTGTTTTTATGTCTTGTAATGTTTATGTGTGTATTTATGTCTTGTATTGCTGTTAAATGTGTATTTTTGTCTTGTATTGCTGGTAATTAACTTTTTTGCACTGAGGTCTGTTTATTGCAAATATCTTTGACTTGTTTTTATGTCTTGTAATGTTTATGTGTGTATTTATGTCTTGTATTACTGGTAATTAACTTTTTTGCACTGAGGTCTGTTTATTGCAAATATCTTTGACTTGTTTTTATGTCTTGTAATGTTTATGTGTGTATTTATGTCTTGTATTGCTGGTAAGCAACTTCCTTGCACTGAGGTCTGTTTGTTGCAAATATCTTTGACTTGTTTTTATGTCTTATAATGTTTATGTGTGTATTTATGTCTTGTATTGCTGTTAAATGTGTATTTATGTCTTGTATTACTGGTAATTAACTTTTTTGCACTGAGGTCTGTTTATTGCAAATATCTTTGACTTGTTTTTATGTCTTGTAATGTTTATGTGTGTATTTATGTCTTGCATTGCTGTTAAATGTGTATTTATGTCTTGTATTGCTGTTGAATGTGTATTTTTGTCTTGTATTGCTGTTAAATGTGTATTTATGTCTTGTATTACTGGTAATTAACTTTTTTGCACTGAGGTCTGTTTATTGCAAATATCTTTGACTTGTTTTTATGTCTTGTAATGTTTATGTGTGTATTTATGTCTTGCATTGCTGTTAAATGTGTATTTATGTCTTGCATTGCTGTTAAATGTGTATTTATGTCTTGTATTGCTGTTGAATGTGTATTTTTGTCTTGTATTGCTGTTAAATGTGTATTTATGTCTTGTATTAATGTTAAATGTGTATTTATGTCTTGTATTGCTGTTAAATGTGTATTTTTGTCTTGTATTACTGGTAATTAACTTTTTTGCACTGAGGTCTGTTTGTTGCAAATATCTTTGACTTGTTTTTGTGTCTTATAATGTTTATGTGTGTATTTATGTCTTGCATTGCTGTTAAATGTGTATTTATGTCTTGCATTGCTGTTAAATGTGTATTTATGTCTTGTATTACTGGTAATTAACTTTCTTGCACTGAGGTCTGTTTATTGCAAATATCTTTGACTTGTTTTTATGTCTTATAATGTTTATGTGTGTATTTATGTCTTGTATTGCTGGTAAGTAACTTTCTTGCACTGAGGTCTGTTTATTGATAATTTATGTGATATTATTGCAAATATCTTTGACTTGTTTTTATGTCTTGTAATGTTTATGTGTGTATTTATGTCTTGCATTGCTGTTAAATGTGTATTTATGTCTTGTATTGCTGGTAAGCAACTTCCTTGCACTGAGGTCTGTTTGTTGCAAATATCTTTGACTTGTTTTTATGTCTTGTAATGTTTATGTGTGTATTTATGTCTTGCATTGCTGTTAAATGTGTATTTATGTCTTGTATTGCTGGTAAGCAACTTCCTTGCACTGAGGTCTGTTTGTTGCAAATATCTTTGACTTGTTTTTATGTCTTGTAATGTTTATGTGTGTATTTATGTCTTGCATTGCTGTTAAATGTGTATTTATGTCTTGTATTACTGGTAATTAACTTTTTTGCACTGAGGTCTGTTTATTGCAAATATCTTTGACTTGTTTTTATGTCTTGTAATGTTTATGTGTGTATTTATGTCTTGTATTACTGGTAATTAACTTTTTTGCACTGAGGTCTGTTTATTGCAAATATCTTTGATTTGTTTTTATGTCTTGTAATGTTTATGTGTGTATTTATGTCTTGTATTGCTGTTAAATGTGTATTTATGTCTTGTATTGCTGGTAAGTAACTTTCTTGCACTGAGGTCTGTTTGTCACAAATATTTTTGACTTGTTTTTATGTCTTGTAATGTTTATGTGTGTATTTATGTCTTGTATTACTGGTAATTAACTTTTTTGCACTGAGGTCTGTTTATTGCAAATATCTTTGATTTGTTTTTATGTCTTGTAATGTTTATGTGTGTATTTATGTCTTGTATTGCTGGTAAGTAACTTTCTTGCACTGAGGTTTGTTTGTTGCAAATATCTTTGACTTGTTTTTGTGTCTTATAATGTTTATGTGTGTATTTATGTCTTGTATTGCTGTTAAATGTGTATTTATGTCTTGTATTGCTGTTAAATTTGTATTTATGTCTTGTATTGCTGGTAAGTAACTTTCTTGCACTGAGGTTTGTTTGTTGCAAATATCTTTGACTTGTTTTTGTGTCTTATAATGTTTATGTGTGTATTTATGTCTTGTATTGCTGTTAAATGTGTATTTATGTCTTGTATTGCTGTTAAATTTGTATTTATGTCTTGTATTGCTGGTAAGTAACTTTTTTGCACTGAGGTCTGTTTGTTGCAAATATCTTTGACTTGTTTTTGTGTCTTATAATGTATTTATGTCTTGTATTGCTGGTAAGTAACTTTCTTGCACTGAGGTCTGTTTGTTGCAAATATCTTTGACTTGTTTTTGTGTCTTATAATGTTTATGTGTGTATTTATGTCTTGCATTGCTGTTAAATGTGTATTTATGTCTTGCATTGCTGTTAAATGTGTATTTATGTCTTGTATTGCTGTTAAATGTGTATTTTTGTCTTGTATTGCTGGTAAGTAACTTTCTTGCACTGAGGTCTGTTTATTGCAAATATCTTTGACTTGTTTTTATGTCTTATAATGTTTATGTGTGTATTTATGTCTTGTATTACTGGTAATTAACTTTTTTGCACTGAGGTCTGTTTGTTGCAAATATCTTTGACTTGTTTTTGTGTCTTATAATGTATTTATGTCTTGTATTGCTGGTAAGTAACTTTCTTGCACTGAGGTCTGTTTGTTGCAAATATCTTTGACTTGTTTTTGTGTCTTATAATGTTTATGTGTGTATTTATGTCTTGCATTGCTGTTAAATGTGTATTTATGTCTTGCATTGCTGTTAAATGTGTATTTATGTCTTGTATTGCTGTTAAATGTGTATTTTTGTCTTGTATTGCTGGTAAGTAACTTTCTTGCACTGAGGTCTGTTTATTGCAAATATCTTTGACTTGTTTTTATGTCTTATAATGTTTATGTGTGTATTTATGTCTTGTATTGCTGGTAAGTAACTTTCTTGCACTGAGGTCTGTTTATTGATAATTTATGTGATATTATTGCAAATATCTTTGACTTGTTTTTATGTCTTGTAATGTTTATGTGTGTATTTATGTCTTGCATTGCTGTTAAATGTGTATTTATGTCTTGTATTGCTGGTAAGCAACTTCCTTGCACTGAGGTCTGTTTGTTGCAAATATCTTTGACTTGTTTTTATGTCTTGTAATGTTTATGTGTGTATTTATGTCTTGCATTGCTGTTAAATGTGTATTTATGTCTTGTATTACTGGTAATTAACTTTTTTGCACTAAGGTCTGTTTATTGCAAATGTCTTTGACCTGTTTTTATGTCGTATAATGTTTATGTGTGTATTTATGTCTTGCATTGCTGTTAAATGTGTATTTATGTCTTGTATTGCTGGTAAGCAACTTCCTTGCACTGAGGTCTGTTTGTTGCAAATATCTTTGACTTGTTTTTATGTCTTGTAATGTTTATGTGTGTATTTATGTCTTGCATTGCTGTTAAATGTGTATTTATGTCTTGTATTACTGGTAATTAACTTTTTTGCACTGAGGTCTGTTTATTGCAAATGTCTTTGACCTGTTTTTATGTCTTATAATGTTTATGTGTGTATTTATGTCTTGCATTGCTGTTGAATGTGTATTTTTGTCTTGTATTGCTGTTAAATGTGTATTTATGTCTTGTATTACTGGTAATTAACTTTTTTGCACTGAGGTCTGTTTATTGCAAATATCTTTGACTTGTTTTTATGTCTTGTAATGTTTATGTGTGTATTTATGTCTTGCATTGCTGTTAAATGTGTATTTATGTCTTGTATTACTGGTAATTAACTTTTTTGCACTGAGGTCTGTTTATTGCAAATATCTTTGACTTGTTTTTATGTCTTGTAATGTTTATGTGTGTATTTATGTCTTGCATTGCTGTTAAATGTGTATTTATGTCTTCTATTGCTGGTAATTAACTTTTTTGCACTGAGGTCTGTTTGTTGCAAATATCTTTGACTTGTTTTTGTGTCTTATAATGTATTTATGTCTTGTATTGCTGGTAAGTAACTTTATTGCACTGAGGTCTGTTTGTTGCAAATATCTTTGACTTGTTTTTGTGTCTTATAATGTTTATGTGTGTATTTATGTCTTGTATTGCTGTTAAATGTGTATTTATGTCTTGTATTGCTGTTAAATTTGTATTTATGTCTTGTATTGCTGGTAAGTAACTTTCTTGCACTGAGGTCTGTTTGTCACAAATATTTTTGACTTGTTTTTATGTCTTGTAATGTTTATGTGTGTATTTATGTCTTGTATTACTGGTAATTAACTTTTTTGCACTGAGGTCTGTTTGTTGCAAATATCTTTGACTTGTTTTTGTGTCTTATAATGTTTATGTGTGTATTTATGTCTTGCATTGCTGTTAAATGTGTATTTATGTCTTGCATTGCTGTTAAATGTGTATGTATGTCTTGTATTGCTGTTAAATGTGTATTTTTGTCTTGTATTGCTGGTAAATAACTTTCTTGCACTGAGGTCTGTTTATTGCAAATATCTTTGACTTGTTTTTGTGTCTTATAATGTTTATGTGTGTATTTATGTCTTGCATTGCTGTTAAATGTGTATGTATGTCTTGTATTGCTGTTAAATGTGTATTTTTGTCTTGTATTGCTGGTAAATAACTTTCTTGCACTGAGGTCTGTTTATTGCAAATATCTTTGACTTATTTTTATGTCTTATAATGTATGTATGTCTTCAATTGCTGGTAAGCAACTTTCTTACACCGAGGCCTGTTTATTGCAAATATCTTTGACCTGTTTTTATGTCTTATAATGTTTACGTGTGTATTTATGTCTTGTATTGCTGGTAATTAACT
This sequence comes from Aulonocara stuartgranti, assembly GCF_965226115.1. NCBI lineage: Eukaryota > Metazoa > Chordata > Actinopteri > Cichliformes > Cichlidae > Aulonocara > Aulonocara stuartgranti. The sequence goes on along the minus strand of NC_138944.1, from coordinate 34,254,175 downwards.
TTTTTGCACTGAGGTCTGTTTATTGCAAATATCTTTGACTTGTTTTTATGTCTTGTAATGTTTATGTGTGTATTTATGTCTTGTATTGCTGTTAAATGTGTATTTATGTCTTGTATTGCGGTTAAATTTGTATTTATGTCTTGTATTGCTGGTAAGTAACTTTCTTGCACTGAGGTCTGTTTGTCACAAATATTTTTGACTTGTTTTTATGTCTTGTAATGTTTATGTGTGTATTTATGTCTTGTATTACTGGTAATTAACTTTCTTGCACTGAGGTCTGTTTGTCACAAATATCTTTGACTTGTTTTTATGTCTTATAATGTTTATGTGTGTATTTATGTCTTGCATTGCTGTTGAATGTGTATTTTTGTCTTGTATTGCTGTTAAATGTGTATTTATGTCTTGCATTGCTGTTAAATGTGTATTTATGTCTTGTATTACTGGTAATTAACTTTTTTGCACTGAGGTCTGTTTATTGCAAATATCTTTGACCTGTTTTTATGTCTTATAATGTTTATGTGTGTATTTATGTCTTGTATTGCTGGTAATTAACTTTCTTGCACTGAGGTCTGTTTATTGCAAATATCTTTGACTTGTTTTTATGTCTGATAATGTTTATGTGTGTATTTATGTCTTGTATTGCTGTTAAATGTGTATTTATGTCTTGTATTGCTGTTAAATGTGTATGTATGTCTTGTATTACTGGTAATTAACTTTTTTGCACTGAGGTCTGTTTATTGCAAATATCTTTGACTTGTTTTTATGTCTTGTAATGTTTATGTGTGTATTTATGTCTTGTATTACTGGTAATTAACTTTTTTGCACTGAGGTCTGTTTATTGCAAATATCTTTGACTTGTTTTTATGTCTTGTAATGTTTATGTGTGTATTTATGTCTTGCATTGCTGTTAAATGTGTATTTATGTCTTGTATTGCTGTTAAATGTGTATTTATGTCTTGTATTACTGGTAATTAACTTTTTTGCACTGAGGTCTGTTTATTGCAAATATCTTTGACTTGTTTTTATGTCTTGTAATGTTTATGTGTGTATTTATGTCTTGTATTACTGGTAATTAACTTTTTTGCACTGAGGTCTGTTTATTGCAAATATCTTTGACTTGTTTTTATGTCTTGTAATGTTTATGTGTGTATTTATGTCTTGTATTGCTGGTAAGTAACTTTCTTGCACTGAGGTCTGTTTGTCGCAAATATCTTTGACTTGTTTTTATGTCTTATAATGTTTATGTGTGTATTTATGTCTTGTATTGCTGTTAAATGTGTATTTTTGTCTTGTATTGCTGGTAAGCAACTTCCTTGCACTGAGGTCTGTTTGTTGCAAATATCTTTGACTTGTTTTTATGTCTTGTAATGTTTATGTGTGTATTTATGTCTTGCATTGCTGTTAAATGTGTATTTATGTCTTGTATTGCTGGTAAGCAACTTCCTTGCACTGAGGTTTGTTTGTTGCAAATATCTTTGACTTGTTTTTGTGTCTTATAATGTTTATGTGTGTATTTATGTCTTGTATTGCTGGTAAGTAACTTTCTTGCACTGAGGTTTGTTTGTTGCAAATATCTTTGACTTGTTTTTGTGTCTTATAATGTTTATGTGTGTATTTATGTCTTGTATTGCTGGTAAATGTGTATTTATGTCTTGCATTGCTGTTAAATGTGTATTTATGTCTTGCATTGCTGTTGAATGTGTATTTTTGTCTTGTATTGCTGTTAAATGTGTATTTATGTCTTGTATTGTTGGTAAGTAACTTTCTTGCACTGAGGTCTGTTTGTCGCAAATATCTTTGATTTGTTTTTATGTCTTGTAATGTTTATGTGTGTATTTATGTCTTGTATTGCTGGTAAATGTGTATTTATGTCTTGTATTGCTGTTAAATTTGTATTTATGTCTTGTATTGCTGGTAAGTAACTTTCTTGCACTGAGGTCTGTTTGTCACAAATATTTTTGACTTGTTTTTATGTCTTGTAATGTTTATGTGTGTATTTATGTCTTGTATTACTGGTAATTAACTTTTTTGCACTGAGGTCTGTTTATTGCAAATATCTTTGACTTGTTTTTGTGTCTTATAATGTTTATGTGTGTATTTATGTCTTGCATTGCTGTTAAATGTGTATTTATGTCTTGTATTGCTGTTAAATGTGTATTTATGTCTTGTATTGCTGTTAAATGTGTATTTATGTCTTGTATTGCTGTTAAATTTGTATTTATGTCTTGTATTGCTGGTAAGTAACTTTCTTGCACTGAGGTCTGTTTGTTGCAAATATTTTTGACTTGTTTTTATGTCTTGTAATGTTTATGTGTGTATTTATGTCTTGTATTACTGGTAATTAACTTTTTTGCACTGAGGTCTGTTTATTGCAAATATCTTTGACTTGTTTTTATGTCTTGTAATGTTTATGTGTGTATTTATGTCTTGTATTAATGGTAATTAACTTTTTCGCACTGAGGTCTGTTTATTGCAAATATCTTTGACTTGTTTTTATGTCTTGTAATGTTTATGTGTGTATTTATGTCTTGCATTGCTGTTAAATGTGTATTTATGTCTTGTATTGCTGTTAAATGTGTATTTTTGTCTTGTATTGCTGGTAAGTAACTTTCTTGCACTGAGGTCTGTTTGTCACAAATATTTTTGATTTGTTTTTATGTCTTGTAATGTTTATGTGTGTATTCATGTCTTGTATTGCTGTTAAATGTGTATTTTTGTCTTGTATTGCTGTTAAATGTGTATTTATGTCTTGTATTACTGGTAATTAACTTTTTTGCACTGAGGTCTGTTTATTGCAAATATCTTTGACTTGTTTTTATGCCTTATAATGTTTATGTGTGTATTTATGTCTTGTATTGCTGGTAAGTAACTTTCTTGCACTGAGGTCTGTTTGTCGCAAATATCTTTGACTTGTTTTTATGTCTTATAATGTTTATGTGTGTATTTATGTCTTGTATTGCTGTTAAATGTGTATTTATGTCTTGTATTGCTGTTAAATGTGTATTTTTGTCTTGTATTGCTGGTAATTAACTTTTTTGCACTGAGGTCTGTTTATTGCAAATATCTTTGACTTGTTTTTATGCCTTATAATGTTTATGTGTGTATTTATGTCTTGTATTGCTGGTAATTAACTTTCTTGCACTGAGGTCTGTTTGTCACAAATATCTTTGACTTGTTTTTATGTCTTATAATGTTTATGTGTGTATTTATGTCTTGTATTGCTGTTAAATGTGTATTTATGTCTTGTATTGCTGTTAAATGTGTATTTTTGTCTTGTATTGCTGGTAATTAACTTTTTTGCACTGAGGTCTGTTTATTGCAAATATCTTTGACTTGTTTTTATGCCTTATAATGTTTATGTGTGTATTTATGTCTTGTATTGCTGGTAATTAACTTTCTTGCACTGAGGTCTGTTTGTCACAAATATCTTTGACTTGTTTTTATGTCTTGTAATGTTTATGTGTGTATTCATGTCTTGTATTGCTGTTAAATGTGTATTTTTGTCTTGTATTGCTGGTAAGTAACTTTCTTGCACTGAGGTCTGTTTGTCACAAATATTTTTGACTTGTTTTTATGTCTTGTAATGTTTATGTGTGTATTCATGTCTTGTATTGCTGTTAAATGTGTATTTTTGTCTTGCATTACTGGTAATTAACTTTCTTGCACTGAGGTCTGTTTGTCACAAATATCTTTGACTTGTTTTTATGTCTTGTAATGTTTATGTGTGTATTCATGTCTTGTATTGCTGTTAAATGTGTATTTTTGTCTTGTATTGCTGTTAAATGTGTATTTATGTCTTGTATTACTGGTAATTAACTTTTTTGCACTGAGGTCTGTTTATTGCAAATATCTTTGACTTGTTTTTATGCCTTATAATGTTTATGTGTGTATTTATGCCTTGCATTGCTGTTAAATGTGTATTTATGTCTTGTATTGCTGGTAAGTAACTTTCTTGCACTGAGGTCTGTTTGTCACAAATATCTTTGACTTATTTTTATGTCTTGTAATGTGTATGTGTGTATTTATGTCTTGTATTGCTGTTAAATGTGTATTTATGTCTTGCATTGCTGTTGAATGTGTATTTATGTCTTGTATTGCTGTTAAATGTGTATTTATGTCTTGTATTGCTGTTAAATGTGTATTTATGTCTTGCATTGCTGTTGAATGTGTATTTATGTCTTGTATTGCTGTTAAATGTGTATTTATGTCTTGCATTGCTGTTGAATGTGTATTTATGTCTTGTATTGCTGTTAAATGTGTATTTATGTCTTGTATTACTGGTAATTAACTTTTTTGCACTGAGGTCTGTTTATTGCAAATATCTTTGACTTGTTTTTATGTCTTGTAATGTTTATGTGTGTATTTATGTCTTGTATTGCGGTTAAATGTGTATTTATGTCTTGTATTGCTGGTAAGTAACTTTCTTGCACTGAGGTCTGTTTGTCACAAATATCTTTGACTTGTTTTTATGTCTTGTAATGTTTATGTGTGTATTTATGTCTTGTATTGCTGTTAAATGTGTATTTATGTCTTGCATTGCTGTTGAATGTGTATTTATGTCTTGTATTGCTGTTAAATGTGTATTTATGTCTTGTATTGCTGTTAAATGTGTATTTATGTCTTGTATTGCTGGTAAGTAACTTTCTTGCACTGAGGTCTGTTTGTCACAAATATCTTTGACTTGTTTTTGTGTCTTATAATGTTTATGTGTGTATTTATGTCTTGTATTGCTGTTAAATGTGTATTTATGTCTTGCATTGCTGTTGAATGTGTATTTATGTGTTGCATTGCTGTTAAATGTGTATTTATGTCTTGCATTGCTGTTAAATGTGTATTTATGTCTTGTATTGCGGTTAAATTTGTATTTATGTCTTATAATGTTTATGTGTGTATTTATGTCTTGTATTGCTGGTAAGTAACTTTCTTGAACTGAGGTCTGTTTATTGCAAATATCTTTGACTTGTTTTTGTGTCTTATAATGTTTATGTGTGTATTTATGTCTTGTATTGCTGTTAAATGTGTATTTATGTCTTGTATTGCTGTTAAATGTGTATTTATGTCTTGTATTACTGGTAATTAACTTTTTTGCACTGAGGTCTGTTTATTGCAAATATCTTTGACTTGTTTTTATGTCTTGTAATGTTTATGTGTGTATTTATGCCTTGTATTGCTGGTAAGTAACTTTCTTGCACTGAGGTCTGTTTGTTGCAAATATCTTTGACTTGTTTTTATGTCTTATAATGTTTATGTGTGTATTTATGTCTTGTATTGCTGTTAAATTTGTATTTATGTCTTGTATTGCTGGTAAGTAACTTTCTTGCACTGAGGTCTGTTTGTCACAAATATTTTTGACTTGTTTTTATGTCTTGTAATGTTTATGTGTGTATTTATGTCTTGTATTACTGGTAATTAACTTTTTTGCACTGAGGTCTGTTTATTGCAAATATCTTTGACTTGTTTTTGTGTCTTATAATGTTTATGTGTGTATTTATGTCTTGCATTGCTGTTAAATGTGTATTTATGTCTTGTATTGCTGTTAAATGTGTATTTATGTCTTGTATTGCTGTTAAATGTGTATTTATGTCTTGTATTGCTGTTAAATTTGTATTTATGTCTTGTATTGCTGGTAAGTAACTTTCTTGCACTGAGGTCTGTTTGTTGCAAATATTTTTGACTTGTTTTTATGTCTTGTAATGTTTATGTGTGTATTTATGTCTTGTATTGCTGTTAAATGTGTATTTTTGTCTTGTATTGCTGTTAAATGTGTATTTATGTCTTGTATTGCTGGTAAGTAACTTTCTTGCACTGAGGTCTGTTTATTGCAAATATCTTTGACTTGTTTTTATGTCTTATAATGTTTATGTGTGTATTTATGTCTTGTATTACTGGTAATTAACTTTTTTGCACTGAGGTCTGTTTATTGCAAATATCTTTGACTTGTTTTTATGTCTTATAATGTTTATGTGTGTATTTATGTCTTGTATTGCTGGTAAGTAACTTTCTTGCACTGAGGTCTGTTTATTGCAAATATCTTTGACTTGTTTTTATGTCTTATAATGTTTATGTGTGTATTTATGTCTTATAATGTTTATGTGTGTATTTATGTCTTGTATTGCTGGTAAGTAACTTTTTGCACTGAGGTCTGTTTGTCACAAATATTTTTGACTTGTTTTTATGTCTTGTAATGTTTATGTGTGTATTTATGTCTTGTATTACTGGTAATTAACTTTCTTGCACTGAGGTCTGTTTGTCACAAATATCTTTGACTTGTTTTTATGTCTTATAATGTTTATGTGTGTATTTATGTCTTGCATTGCTGTTAAATGTGTATTTATGTCTTGCATTGCTGTTAAATGTGTATTTATGTCTTGTATTACTGGTAATTAACTTTCTTGCACTGAGGTCTGTTTGTCACAAATATCTTTGACTTGTTTTTATGTCTTATAATGTTTATGTGTGTATTTTTGTCTTGTATTGCTGTTAAATGTGTATTTATGTCTTGCATTGCTGTTAAATGTGTATTTATGTCTTGTATTACTGGTAATTAACTTTTTTGCACTGAGGTCTGTTTATTGCAAATATCTTTGACTTGTTTTTATGTCTTGTAATGTTTATGTGTGTATTTATGTCTTGCATTGCTGTTAAATGTGTATTTATGTCTTGTATTGCTGGTAAGTAACTTTCTTGCACTGAGGTCTGTTTGTTGCAAATATCTTTGACTTGTTTTTGTGTCTTATAATGTTTATGTGTGTATTTATGTCTTGCATTGCTGTTAAATGTGTATTTATGTCTTGCATTGCTGTTAAATGTGTATTTTCGTCTTGTATTGCTGTTAAATTTGTATTTATGTCTTGTATTGCTGGTAAGTAACTTTCTTGCACTGAGGTCTGTTTGTTGCAAATATTTTTGACTTGTTTTTATGTCTTGTAATGTTTATGTGTGTATTTATGTCTTGTATTGCTGTTAAATGTGTATTTTTGTCTTGTATTGCTGTTAAATGTGTATTTATGTCTTGTATTGCTGGTAAGTAACTTTCTTGCACTGAGGTCTGTTTGTCGCAAATATCTTTGACTTGTTTTTATGTCTTGTAATGTTTATGTGTGTATTTATGTCTTGTATTACTGGTAATTAACTTTTTTGCACTGAGGTCTGTTTATTGCAAATATCTTTGACTTGTTTTTATGTCTTGTAATGTTTATGTGTGTATTTATGTCTTGTATTAATGGTAATTAACTTTTTCGCACTGAGGTCTGTTTATTGCAAATATCTTTGACTTGTTTTTATGTCTTGTAATGTTTATGTGTGTATTTATGTCTTGCATTGCTGTTAAATGTGTATTTATGTCTTGCATTGCTGTTAAATTTGTATTTATGTCTTGTATTACTGGTAATTAACTTTTTCGCACTGAGGTCTGTTTATTGCAAATATCTTTGACTTGTTTTTATGTCTTGTAATGTTTATGTGTGTATTTATGTCTTGTATTGCTGTTAAATGTGTATTTTTGTCTTGTATTGCTGGTAAGTAACTTTCTTGCACTGAGGTCTGTTTGTCACAAATATTTTTGACTTGTTTTTATGTCTTGTAATGTTTATGTGTGTATTCATGTCTTGTATTGCTGTTAAATGTGTATTTTTGTCTTGTATTGCTGTTAAATGTGTATTTATGTCTTGTATTACTGGTAATTAACTTTTTTGCACTGAGGTCTGTTTATTGCAAATATCTTTGACTTGTTTTTATGCCTTATAATGTTTATGTGTGTATTTATGTCTTGTATTGCTGGTAAGTAACTTTCTTGCACTGAGGTCTGTTTGTTGCAAATATCTTTGACTTGTTTTTATGTCTTATAATGTTTATGTGTGTATTTATGTCTTGTATTGCTGTTAAATGTGTATTTATGTCTTGTATTGCTGTTAAATGTGTATTTATGTCTTGTATTACTGGTAATTAACTTTTTTGCACTGAGGTCTGTTTATTGCAAATATCTTTGACTTGTTTTTATGTCTTATAATGTTTATGTGTGTATTTATGTATTGTATTGCTGGTAAGTAACTTTTTGCACTGAGGTCTGTTTATTGCAAATATCTTTGACTTGTTTTTATGTCTTATAATGTTTATGTGTGTATTTATGTCTTGTATTGCTGTTAAATGTGTATTTATGTCTTGTATTGCTGTTAAATGTGTATTTATGTCTTGTATTACTGGTAATTAACTTTTTTGCACTGAGGTCTGTTTATTGCAAATATCTTTGACTTGTTTTTATGTCTTATAATGTTTATGTGTGTATTTATGTCTTGTATTGCTGGTAAGTAACTTTTTGCACTGAGGTCTGTTTGTCACAAATATTTTTGACTTGTTTTTATGTCTTGTAATGTTTATGTGTGTATTTATGTCTTGCATTACTGGTAATTAACTTTCTTGCACTGAGGTCTGTTTGTCACAAATATCTTTGACTTGTTTTTATGTCTTGTAATGTTTATGTGTGTATTCATGTCTTGTATTGCTGTTAAATGTGTATTTTTGTCTTGTATTGCTGGTAAGTAACTTTCTTGCACTGAGGTCTGTTTGTCACAAATATTTTTGACTTGTTTTTATGTCTTGTAATGTTTATGTGTGTATTCATGTCTTGTATTGCTGTTAAATGTGTATTTTTGTCTTGCATTACTGGTAATTAACTTTCTTGCACTGAGGTCTGTTTGTCACAAATATCTTTGACTTGTTTTTATGTCTTGTAATGTTTATGTGTGTATTCATGTCTTGTATTGCTGTTAAATGTGTATTTTTGTCTTGTATTGCTGTTAAATGTGTATTTATGTCTTGTATTACTGGTAATTAACTTTTTTGCACTGAGGTCTGTTTATTGCAAATATCTTTGACTTGTTTTTATGCCTTATAATGTTTATGTGTGTATTTATGCCTTGCATTGCTGTTAAATGTGTATTTATGTCTTGTATTGCTGGTAAGTAACTTTCTTGCACTGAGGTCTGTTTGTCGCAAATATCTTTGACTTATTTTTATGTCTTGTAATGTGTATGTGTGTATTTATGTCTTGTATTGCTGTTAAATGTGTATTTATGTCTTGCATTGCTGTTGAATGTGTATTTATGTCTTGTATTGCTGTTAAATGTGTATTTATGTCTTGTATTGCTGTTAAATGTGTATTTATGTCTTGTATTGCTGTTAAATGTGTATTTATGTCTTGCATTGCTGTTGAATGTGTATTTATGTCTTGTATTGCTGTTAAATGTGTATTTATGTCTTGCATTGCTGTTGAATGTGTATTTATGTCTTGTATTGCTGTTAAATGTGTATTTATGTCTTGTATTACTGGTAATTAACTTTTTTGCACTGAGGTCTGTTTATTGCAAATATCTTTGACTTGTTTTTATGTCTTGTAATGTTTATGTGTGTATTTATGTCTTGTATTGCGGTTAAATGTGTATTTATGTCTTGTATTGCTGGTAAGTAACTTTCTTGCACTGAGGTCTGTTTGTCACAAATATCTTTGACTTGTTTTTATGTCTTGTAATGTTTATGTGTGTATTTATGTCTTGTATTGCTGTTAAATGTGTATTTATGTCTTGCATTGCTGTTGAATGTGTATTTATGTCTTGTATTGCTGTTAAATGTGTATTTATGTCTTGTATTGCTGTTAAATGTGTATTTATGTCTTGTATTGCTGGTAAATAACTTTCTTGCACTGAGGTCTGTTTATTGCAAATATCTTTGACTTGTTTTTATGTCTTATAATGTTTATGTGTGTATTTATGTCTTGTATTGCTGTTAAATGTGTATTTATGTCTTGCATTGCTGTTGAATGTGTATTTATGTCTTGTATTGCTGTTAAATGTGTATTTATGTCTTGTATTGCTGGTAAGTAACTTTCTTGCACTGAGGTCTGTTTGTCACAAATATCTTTGACTTGTTTTTGTGTCTTATAATGTTTATGTGTGTATTTATGTCTTGTATTGCTGTTAAATGTGTATTTATGTCTTGCATTGCTGTTGAATGTGTATTTATGTCTTGCATTGCTGTTAAATGTGTATTTATGTCTTGTATTGCGGTTAAATTTGTATTTATGTCTTATAATGTTTATGTGTGTATTTATGTCTTGTATTGCTGGTAAGTAACTTCCTTGCACTGAGGTCTGTTTATTGCAAATATCTTTGACTTGTTTTTGTGTCTTATAATGTTTATGTGTGTATTTATGTCTTGCATTGCTGTTAAATGTGTATTTATGTCTTGTATTACTGGTAATTAACTTTTTTGCACTGAGGTCTGTTTATTGCAAATATCTTTGACTTGTTTTTATGTCTTGTAATGTTTATGTGTGTATTTATGCCTTGTATTGCTGGTAAGTAACTTTCTTGCACTGAGGTCTGTTTGTTGCAAATATCTTTGACTTGTTTTTATGTCTTATAATGTTTATGTGTGTATTTATGTCTTGTATTGCTGTTAAATTTGTATTTATGTCTTGTATTGCTGGTAAGTAACTTTCTTGCACTGAGGTCTGTTTGTCACAAATATTTTTGACTTGTTTTTATGTCTTGTAATGTTTATGTGTGTATTTATGTCTTGTATTACTGGTAATTAACTTTTTTGCACTGAGGTCTGTTTATTGCAAATATCTTTGACTTGTTTTTGTGTCTTATAATGTTTATGTGTGTATTTATGTCTTGCATTGCTGTTAAATGTGTATTTATGTCTTGTATTGCTGTTAAATGTGTATTTATGTCTTGTATTGCTGTTAAATGTGTATTTATGTCTTGTATTGCTGTTAAATTTGTATTTATGTCTTGTATTGCTGGTAAGTAACTTTCTTGCACTGAGGTCTGTTTGTTGCAAATATTTTTGACTTGTTTTTATGTCTTGTAATGTTTATGTGTGTATTTATGTCTTGTATTGCTGTTAAATGTGTATTTTTGTCTTGTATTGCTGTTAAATGTGTATTTATGTCTTGTATTGCTGGTAAGTAACTTTCTTGCACTGAGGTCTGTTTGTCGCAAATATCTTTGACTTGTTTTTATGTCTTGTAATGTTTATGTGTGTATTTATGTCTTGTATTACTGGTAATTAACTTTTTTGCACTGAGGTCTGTTTATTGCAAATATCTTTGACTTGTTTTTATGTCTTGTAATGTTTATGTGTGTATTTATGTCTTGTATTAATGGTAATTAACTTTTTCGCACTGAGGTCTGTTTATTGCAAATATCTTTGACTTGTTTTTATGTCTTGTAATGTTTATGTGTGTATTTATGTCTTGCATTGCTGTTAAATGTGTATTTATGTCTTGTATTGCTGTTAAATGTGTATTTTTGTCTTGTATTGCTGGTAAGTAACTTTCTTGCACTGAGGTCTGTTTGTCACAAATATTTTTGATTTGTTTTTATGTCTTGTAATGTTTATGTGTGTATTCATGTCTTGTATTGCTGTTAAATGTGTATTTTTGTCTTGTATTGCTGTTAAATGTGTATTTATGTCTTGTATTACTGGTAATTAACTTTTTTGCACTGAGGTCTGTTTATTGCAAATATCTTTGACTTGTTTTTATGCCTTATAATGTTTATGTGTGTATTTATGTCTTGTATTGCTGGTAAGTAACTTTCTTGCACTGAGGTCTGTTTGTCGCAAATATCTTTGACTTGTTTTTATGTCTTATAATGTTTATGTGTGTATTTATGTCTTGTATTGCTGTTAAATGTGTATTTATGTCTTGTATTGCTGTTAAATGTGTATTTTTGTCTTGTATTGCTGGTAATTAACTTTTTTGCACTGAGGTCTGTTTATTGCAAATATCTTTGACTTGTTTTTATGTCTTATAATGTTTATGTGTGTATTTATGTCTTGTATTGCTGTTAAATGTGTATTTATGTCTTGTATTACTGGTAAGTAACTTTTTTGCACTGAGGTCTGTTTGTCGCAAATATCTTTGACTTGTTTTTATGTCTTATAATGTTTATGTGTGTATTTATGTCTTGTATTACTGGTAATTAACTTTTTTGCACTGAGGTCTGTTTATTGCAAATATCTTTGACTTGTTTTTATGTCTTATAATGTTTATGTGTGTATTTATGTCTTGTATTGCTGGTAAGTAACTTTCTTGCACTGAGGTCTGTTTATTGCAAATATCTTTGACTTGTTTTTATGTCTTATAATGTTTATGTGTGTATTTATGTCTTATAATGTTTATGTGTGTATTTATGTCTTGTATTGCTGGTAAGTAACTTTTTGCACTGAGGTCTGTTTGTCACAAATATTTTTGACTTGTTTTTATGTCTTGTAATGTTTATGTGTGTATTTATGTCTTGTATTGCTGGTAAGTAACTTTCTTGCACTGAGGTCTGTTTATTGCAAATATCTTTGACTTGTTTTTATGTCTTATAATGTTTATGTGTGTATTTATGTCTTATAATGTTTATGTGTGTATTTATGTCTTGTATTGCTGGTAAGTAACTTTTTGCACTGAGGTCTGTTTGTCACAAATATCTTTGACTTGTTTTTATGTCTTATAATGTTTATGTGTGTATTTATGTCTTGCATTGCTGTTAAATGTGTATTTATGTCTTGCATTGCTGTTAAATGTGTATTTATGTCTTGTATTACTGGTAATTAACTTTCTTGCACTGAGGTCTGTTTGTCACAAATATCTTTGACTTGTTTTTATGTCTTATAATGTTTATGTGTGTATTTTTGTCTTGTATTGCTGTTAAATGTGTATTTATGTCTTGCATTGCTGTTAAATGTGTATTTATGTCTTGTATTACTGGTAATTAACTTTTTTGCACTGAGGTCTGTTTATTGCAAATATCTTTGACTTGTTTTTATGTCTTGTAATGTTTATGTGTGTATTTATGTCTTGCATTGCTGTTAAATGTGTATTTATGTCTTGTATTGCTGGTAAGTAACTTTCTTGCACTGAGGTCTGTTTGTTGCAAATATCTTTGACTTGTTTTTGTGTTTTATAATGTTTATGTGTGTATTTATGTCTTGCATTGCTGTTAAATGTGTATTTATGTCTTGCATTGCTGTTAAATGTGTATTTTCGTCTTGTATTGCTGTTAAATTTGTATTTATGTCTTGTATTGCTGGTAAGTAACTTTCTTGCACTGAGGTCTGTTTGTTGCAAATATTTTTGACTTGTTTTTATGTCTTGTAATGTTTATGTGTGTATTTATGTCTTGCATTGCTGTTAAATGTGTATTTATGTCTTGCATTGCTGTTAAATGTGTATTTTTGTCTTGTATTGCTGTTAAATGTGTATTTATGTCTTGTATTGCTGGTAAGTAACTTTCTTGCACTGAGGTCTGTTTGTCGCAAATATCTTTGACTTGTTTTTATGTCTTGTAATGTTTATGTGTGTATTTATGTCTTGTATTAATGGTAATTAACTTTTTCGCACTGAGGTCTGTTTATTGCAAATATCTTTGACTTGTTTTTATGTCTTGTAATGTTTATGTGTGTATTTATGTCTTGTATTAATGGTAATTAACTTTTTCGCACTGAGGTCTGTTTATTGCAAATATCTTTGACTTGTTTTTATGTCTTGTAATGTTTATGTGTGTATTTATGTCTTGTATTAATGGTAATTAACTTTTTTGCACTGAGGTCTGTTTATTGCAAATATCTTTGACTTGTTTTTATGTCTTGTAATGTTTATGTGTGTATTTATGTCTTGTATTGCTGTTAAATGTGTATTTTTGTCTTGTATTGCTGGTAAGTAACTTTCTTGCACTGAGGTCTGTTTGTCACAAATATTTTTGACTTGTTTTTATGTCTTGTAATGTTTATGTGTGTATTTTTGTCTTGTATTGCTGTTAAATGTGTATTTATGTCTTGCATTGCTGTTAAATTTGTATTTATGTCTTGTATTACTGGTAATTAACTTTTTCGCACTGAGGTCTGTTTATTGCAAATATCTTTGACTTGTTTTTATGTCTTGTAATGTTTATGTGTGTATTCATGTCTTGTATTGCTGTTAAATGTGTATTTTTGTCTTGTATTGCTGTTAAATGTGTATTTATGTCTTGCATTGCTGTTAAATTTGTATTTATGTCTTGTATTACTGGTAATTAACTTTTTCGCACTGAGGTCTGTTTATTGCAAATATCTTTGACTTGTTTTTATGTCTTGTAATGTTTATGTGTGTATTTATGTCTTGTATTGCTGTTAAATGTGTATTTTTGTCTTGTATTGCTGGTAATTAACTTTTTTGCACTGAGGTCTGTTTATTGCAAATATCTTTGACTTGTTTTTATGTCTTGTAATGTTTATGTGTGTATTTATGTCTTGTATTGCTGTTAAATGTGTATTTTTGTCTTGTATTGCTGGTAAGTAACTTTCTTGCACTGAGGTCTGTTTGTCACAAATATTTTTGACTTGTTTTTATGTCTTGTAATGTTTATGTGTGTATTCATGTCTTGTATTGCTGTTAAATGTGTATTTTTGTCTTGTATTGCTGTTAAATGTGTATTTATGTCTTGTATTACTGGTAATTAACTTTTTTGCACTGAGGTCTGTTTATTGCAAATATCTTTGACTTGTTTTTATGCCTTATAATGTTTATGTGTGTATTTATGTCTTGTATTGCTGGTAAGTAACTTTCTTGCACTGAGGTCTGTTTGTTGCAAATATCTTTGACTTGTTTTTATGTCTTATAATGTTTATGTGTGTATTTATGTCTTGTATTGCTGTTAAATGTGTATTTATGTCTTGTATTGCTGTTAAATGTGTATTTATGTCTTGTATTACTGGTAATTAACTTTTTTGCACTGAGGTCTGTTTATTGCAAATATCTTTGACTTGTTTTTATGTCTTATAATGTTTATGTGTGTATTTATGTATTGTATTGCTGGTAAGTAACTTTTTGCACTGAGGTCTGTTTATTGCAAATATCTTTGACTTGTTTTTATGTCTTATAATGTTTATGTGTGTATTTATGTCTTGTATTGCTGTTAAATGTGTATTTATGTCTTGTATTGCTGTTAAATGTGTATTTATGTCTTGTATTACTGGTAATTAACTTTTTTGCACTGAGGTCTGTTTATTGCAAATATCTTTGACTTGTTTTTATGTCTTATAATGTTTATGTGTGTATTTATGTCTTGTATTGCTGGTAAGTAACTTTTTGCACTGAGGTCTGTTTGTCACAAATATTTTTGACTTGTTTTTATGTCTTGTAATGTTTATGTGTGTATTTATGTCTTGCATTACTGGTAATTAACTTTCTTGCACTGAGGTCTGTTTGTCACAAATATCTTTGACTTGTTTTTATGTCTTATAATGTTTATGTGTGTATTTATGTCTTGCATTGCTGTTAAATGTGTATTTATGTCTTGCATTGCTGTTAAATGTGTATTTATGTCTTGTATTACTGGTAATTAACTTTCTTGCACTGAGGTCTGTTTATTGCAAATATCTTTGACTTGTTTTTATGTCTTGTAATGTTTATGTGTGTATTTATGTCTTGTATTGCTGTTAAATGTGTATTTTTGTCTTGTATTGCTGGTAAGTAACTTTCTTGCACTGAGGTCTGTTTGTCACAAATATTTTTGACTTGTTTTTATGTCTTGTAATGTTTATGTGTGTATTCATGTCTTGTATTGCTGTTAAATGTGTATTTTTGTCTTGTATTACTGGTAATTAACTTTTTTGCACTGAGGTCTGTTTATTGCAAATATCTTTGACTTGTTTTTATGCCTTATAATGTTTATGTGTGTATTTATGTCTTGTATTGCTGGTAAGTAACTTTCTTGCACTGAGGTCTGTTTATTGCAAATATCTTTGACTTGTTTTTATGCCTTATAATGTTTATGTGTGTATTTATGTCTTGTATTGCTGGTAAGTAACTTTCTTGCACTGAGGTCTGTTTATTGCAAATATCTTTGACTTGTTTTTATGCCTTATAATGTTTATGTGTGTATTTATGCCTTGCATTGCTGTTAAATGTGTATTTATGTCTTGTATTGCTGGTAAGTAACTTTCTTGCACTGAGGTCTGTTTGTCGCAAATATCTTTGACTTGTTTTTATGCCTTATAATGTTTATGTGTGTATTTATGTCTTGTATTGCTGTTAAATGTGTATTTATGTCTTGCATTGCTGTTGAATGTGTATTTATGTCTTGTATTGCTGTTAAATGTGTATTTATGTCTTGTATTGCTGTTAAATGTGTATTTATGTCTTGTATTGCTGTTAAATGTGTATTTATGTCTTGCATTGCTGTTGAATGTGTATTTATGTCTTGTATTGCTGTTAAATGTGTATTTATGTCTTGCATTGCTGTTGAATGTGTATTTATGTCTTGTATTGCTGTTAAATGTGTATTTATGTCTTGTATTACTGGTAATTAACTTTTTTGCACTGAGGTCTGTTTATTGCAAATATCTTTGACTTGTTTTTATGTCTTGTAATGTTTATGTGTGTATTTATGTCTTGTATTGCGGTTAAATGTGTATTTATGTCTTGTATTGCTGGTAAGTAACTTTCTTGCACTGAGGTCTGTTTGTCACAAATATCTTTGACTTGTTTTTATGTCTTGTAATGTTTATGTGTGTATTTATGTCTTGTATTGCTGTTAAATGTGTATTTATGTCTTGCATTGCTGTTGAATGTGTATTTATGTCTTGTATTGCTGTTAAATGTGTATTTATGTCTTGTATTGCTGTTAAATGTGTATTTATGTCTTGTATTGCTGGTAAATAACTTTCTTGCACTGAGGTCTGTTTATTGCAAATATCTTTGACTTGTTTTTATGTCTTATAATGTTTATGTGTGTATTTATGTCTTGTATTGCTGTTAAATGTGTATTTATGTCTTGCATTGCTGTTGAATGTGTATTTATGTCTTGTATTGCTGTTAAATGTGTATTTATGTCTTGTATTGCTGTTAAATGTGTATTTATGTCTTGTATTGCTGGTAAGTAACTTTCTTGCACTGAGGTCTGTTTGTCACAAATATCTTTGACTTGTTTTTGTGTCTTATAATGTTTATGTGTGTATTTATGTCTTGTATTGCTGTTAAATGTGTATTTATGTCTTGCATTGCTGTTGAATGTGTATTTATGTGTTGCATTGCTGTTAAATGTGTATTTATGTCTTGCATTGCTGTTAAATGTGTATTTATGTCTTGTATTGCGGTTAAATTTGTATTTATGTCTTGTATTGCTGGTAAGTAACTTTCTTGAACTGAGGTCTGTTTATTGCAAATATCTTTGACTTGTTTTTGTGTCTTATAATGTTTATGTGTGTATTTATGTCTTGTATTGCTGGTAAGTAACTTTCTTGAACTGAGGTCTGTTTATTGCAAATATCTTTGACTTGTTTTTGTGTCTTATAATGTTTATGTGTGTATTTATGTCTTGCATTGCTGTTAAATGTGTATTTATGTCTTGTATTACTGGTAATTAACTTTTTTGCACTGAGGTCTGTTTATTGCAAATATCTTTGACTTGTTTTTGTGTCTTATAATGTTTATGTGTGTATTTATGTCTTGCATTGCTGTTAAATGTGTATTTATGTCTTGTATTACTGGTAATTAACTTTTTTGCACTGAGGTCTGTTTATTGCAAATATCTTTGACTTGTTTTTATGTCTTATAATGTTTATGTGTGTATTTATGTCTTGTATTGCTGGTAAGTAACTTTCTTGCACTGAGGTCTGTTTGTCGCAAATATCTTTGACTTGTTTTTATGTCTTGTAATGTTTATGTGTGTATTTATGTCTTGTATTGCTGTTAAATGTGTATTTTTGTCTTGTATTGCTGGTAAGTAACTTTCTTGCACTGAGGTCTGTTTATTGCAAATATCTTTGACTTGTTTTTATGCCTTATAATGTTTATGTGTGTATTTATGTCTTCTATTACTGGTAATTAACTTTTTTGCACTGAGGTCTGTTTATTGCAAATATCTTTGACTTGTTTTTATGTCTTATAATGTTTATGTGTGTATTTATGTCTTGTATTGCTGGTAAGTAACTTTCTTGCACTGAGGTCTGTTTATTGCAAATATCTTTGACTTGTTTTTATGTCTTATAATGTTTATGTGTGTATTTATGTCTTGTATTGCTGGTAAGTAACTTTCTTGAACTGAGGTCTGTTTATTGCAAATATCTTTGACTTGTTTTTGTGTCTTATAATGTTTATGTGTGTATTTATGTCTTGCATTGCTGTTAAATGTGTATTTATGTCTTGTATTACTGGTAATTAACTTTTTTGCACTGAGGTCTGTTTATTGCAAATATCTTTGACTTGTTTTTATGTCTTGTAATGTTTATGTGTGTATTTATGCCTTGTATTGCTGGTAAGTAACTTTCTTGCACTGAGGTCTGTTTGTTGCAAATATCTTTGACTTGTTTTTATGTCTTATAATGTTTATGTGTGTATTTATGTCTTGTATTGCTGGTAAGTAACTTTCTTGCACTGAGGTCTGTTTGTCGCAAATATCTTTGACTTGTTTTTATGTCTTGTAATGTTTATGTGTGTATTTATGTCTTGTATTGCTGTTAAATGTGTATTTTTGTCTTGTATTGCTGGTAAGTAACTTTCTTGCACTGAGGTCTGTTTGTCGCAAATATCTTTGACTTGTTTTTATGTCTTATAATGTTTATGTGTGTATTCATGTCTTGTATTGCTGTTAAATGTGTATTTTTGTCTTGTATTGCTGTTAAATGTGTATTTTTGTCTTGTATTGCTGTTAAATGTGTATTTATGTCTTGTATTACTGGTAATTAACTTTTTTGCACTGAGGTCTGTTTATTGCAAATATCTTTGACTTGTTTTTATGTCTTATAATGTTTATGTGTGTATTCATGTCTTGTATTGCTGTTAAATGTGTATTTTTGTCTTGTATTGCTGTTAAATGTGTATTTATGTCTTGTATTGCTGTTAAATGTGTATTTTTATTCTTGTATTGCTGTTAAATGTGTATTCATGTCTTGTATTGCTGTTAAATGTGTATTTATGTCTTGTATTGCTGTTAAATGTGTATTTATGTCTTGTATTGCTGTTAAATGTGTATTTATGTCTTGTATTGCTGTTAAATGTGTATTTATGTCTTGTATTGCTGTTAAATGTGTATTTATGTCTTGTATTGCTGTTAAATGTGTATTTTTGTCTTGTATTGCTGTTAAATGTGTATTTATGTCTTGTATTACTGGTAATTAACTTTTTTGCACTGAGGTCTGTTTATTGCAAATATCTTTGACTTGTTTTTATGTCTTGTAATGTTTATATGTGTATTTATGTCTTGCATTGCTGTTAAATGTGTATTTATGTCTTGTATTGCTGGTAAGTAACTTTCTTGCACTGAGGTCTGTTTGTTGCAAATATCTTTGACTTGTTTTTATGTCTTATAATGTTTATGTGTGTATTTATGTCTTGCATTGCTGTTAAATGTGTATTTATGTCTTGTATTGCTGGTAAGTAACTTTCTTGCACTGAGGTCTGTTTATTGCAAATATCTTTGACTTGTTTTTATGCCTTATAATGTTTATGTGTGTATTTTTGTCTTGTATTGCTGGTAAGTAACTTTCTTGCACTGAGGTCTGTTTATTGCAAATATCTTTGACTTGTTTTTATGTCTTATAATGTTTATGTGTGTATTCATGTCTTGTATTGCTGTTAAATGTGTATTTTTGTCTTGTATTGCTGTTAAATGTGTATTTATGTCTTGTATTGCTGTTAAATGTGTATTTTTATTCTTGTATTGCTGTTAAATGTGTATTCATGTCTTGTATTGCTGTTAAATGTGTATTTATGTCTTGTATTGCTGTTAAATGTGTATTCATGTCTTGTATTGCTGTTAAATGTGTATTCATGTCTTGTATTGCTGTTAAATGTGTATTTATGTCTTGTATTGCTGTTAAATGTGTATTTTTGTCTTGTATTGCTGTTAAATGTGTATTTATGTCTTGTATTGCTGTTAAATGTGTATTTATGTCTTGTATTGCTGTTAAATGTGTATTTTTGTCTTGTATTGCTGTTAAATGTGTATTTATGTCTTGTATTGCTGGTAAGTAACTTTCTTGCACTGAGGTCTGTTTATTGCAAATATCTTTGACCTGTTTTAATGTCTTATAAGGTTTATGTGTGTATTTATGTCTTGCATTGCTGTTAAATGTGTATTTATGTCTTGTATTGCTGGTAAGTAACTTTCTTGCACTGAGGTCTGTTTATTGATAATTTATGTGATATTATTGCAAATATCTTTGACTTGTTTTTATGTCTTGTATTGCTGGTAAGTAACTTTCTTGCACTGAGGTCTGTTTATTGATAATTTATGTGATATTATTGCAAATATCTTTGACTTGTTTTTATGCCTTATAATGTTTATGTGTGTATTTATGTCTTCTATTACTGGTAATTAACTTTTTTGCACTGAGGTCTGTTTATTGCAAATATCTTTGACTTGTTTTTATGCCTTATAATGTTTATGTGTGTATTTTTGTCTTGTATTGCTGGTAAGTAACTTTCTTGCACTGAGGTCTGTTTATTGCAAATATCTTTGACTTGTTTTTATGCCTTATAATGTTTATGTGTGTATTTATGTCTTGTATTGCTGGTAAGTAACTTTCTTGCACTGAGGTCTGTTTATTGCAAATATCTTTGACTTGTTTTTATGTCTTATAATGTTTATGTGTGTATTCATGTCTTGTATTGCTGTTAAATGTGTATTTTTGTCTTGTATTGCTGTTAAATGTGTATTTATGTCTTGTATTGCTGTTAAATGTGTATTTTTATTCTTGTATTGCTGTTAAATGTGTATTCATGTCTTGTATTGCTGTTAAATGTGTATTTTTGTCTTGTATTGCTGTTAAATGTGTATTTATGTCTTGTATTGCTGTTAAATGTGTATTTATGTCTTGTATTGCTGTTAAATGTGTATTTTTGTCTTGTATTGCTGTTAAATGTGTACTTATGTCTTGTATTGCTGGTAAGTAACTTTCTTGCACTGAGGTCTGTTTGTCGCAAATATCTTTGACTTGTTTTTATGTCTTGTAATGTTTATGTGTGTATTTATGTCTTGTATTGCTGTTAAATGTGTATTTATGTCTTGTATTGCTGTTAAATGTGTATTTATGTCTTGTATTGCTGGTAAGTAAGTTTCTTGCACTGAGGTCTGTTTGTTGCAAATATCTTTGACTTGTTTTTGTGTCTTATAATGTTTATGTGTGTATTTATGTCTTGCATTGCTGTTAAATGTGTATTTATGTCTTGTATTGCTGTTGAATGTGTATTTTTGTCTTGTATTGCTGTTAAATGTGTATTTATGTCTTGTATTGCTGGTAAGTAACTTTCTTGCACTGAGGTCTGTTTGTTGCAAATGTCTTTGACTTGTTTTTGTGTCTTATAATGTTTATGTGTGTATTTATGTCTTGCATTGCTGTTAAATGTGTATTTATGTCTTGTATTGCTGTTAAATGTGTATTTATGTCTTGTATTGCTGGTAAGTAACTTTCTTGCACTGAGGTCTGTTTGTCGCAAATATCTTTGACTTGTTTTTATGTCTTATAATGTTTATGTGTGTATTTATGTCTTGTATTGCTGGTAAGTAACTTTCTTGCACTGAGGTCTGTTTGTTGCAAATATCTTTGACTTGTTTTTATGTCTTATAATGTTTATGTGTGTATTTATGTCTTGTATTGCTGTTAAATGTGTATTTATGTCTTGCATTGCTGGTAAGTAACTTTCTTGCACTGAGGTCTGTTTGTCGCAAATATCTTTGACTTGTTTTTATGTCTTGTAATGTTTATGTCTGTATTTATGTCTTGTATTAATGGTAATTAACTTTTTCGCACTGAGGTCTGTTTATTGCAAATATCTTTGACCTGTTTTTATGTCTTATAATGTTTATGTGTGTATTTATGTCTTGTATTACTGGTAATTAACTTTTTTGCTCTGAGGTCTGTTTATTGCAAATATCTTTGACTTGTTTTTATGTCTTATAATGTTTATGTGTGTATTTATGTCTTGTATTGCTGGTAAGTAACTTTTTGCACTGAGGTCTGTTTATTGCAAATATCTTTGACTTGTTTTTATGTCTTATAATGTTTATGTGTGTATTTATGTCTTGTATTGCTGGTAAGTAACTTTTTGCACTGAGGTCTGTTTGTCGCAAATATCTTTGACTTGTTTTTATGTCTTATAATGTTTATGTGTGTATTTATGTCTTGTATTGCTGGTAAGTAACTTTTTGCACTGAGGTCTGTTTATTGCAAATATCTTTGACCTGTTTTTATGTCTTATAATGTTTATGTGTGTATTTATGTCTTGTATTGCTGGTAAGTAACTTTCTTGCACTGAGGTCTGTTTGTCGCAAATGTCTTTGACTTGTTTTTATGTCTTATAATGTTTATGTGTGTATTTATGCCTTGCATTGCTGGTAAGTAACTTTCTTGCACTGAGGTCTGTTTATTGCAAATATCTTTGACTTGTTTTTATGTCTTGTAATGTGTATGTGTGTATTTATGTCTTGTATTGCTGGTAATTAACCTTTTTGCACTGAGGTCTGTTTATTGCAAATATCTTTGACCTGTTTTTATGTCTTGTAATGTTTATGTGTGTATTTATGTCTTGTATTGCTGGTAAGTAACTTTCTTGCACTGAGGTCTGTTTGTTGCAAATATCTTTGACCTGTTTTTATGTCTTGTAATGTTTATGTGTGTATTTATGTCTTGTATTACTGGTAATTAACTTTTTTGCACTGAGGTCTGTTTATTGCAAATATCTTTGACTTGTTTTTATGTCTTGTAATGTTTATGTGTGTATTTATGTCTTGCATTGCTGTTAAATGTGTATTTATGTCTTGCATTGCTGTTAAATTTGTATTTATGTCTTGTATTACTGGTAATTAACTTTTTTGCACTGAGGTCTGTTTATTGCAAATATCTTTGACCTGTTTTTATGTCTTATATGTGTGTATTTATGTCTTGTATTGCTGTTAAATGTGTATTTATGTCTTGTATTGCGGTTAAATTTGTATTTATGTCTTGTATTACTGGTAATTAACTTTTTTGCACTGAGGTCTGTTTATTGCAAATATCTTTGACCTGTTTTTATGTCTTATATGTGTGTATTTATGTCTTGTATTGCTGTTAAATGTGTATTTATGTCTTGTATTGCGGTTAAATGTGTATTTATGTCTTGTATTACTGGTAATTAACTTTTTTGCACTGAGGTCTGTTTATTGCAAATATCTTTGACTTGTTTTTATGTCTTGCATTGCTGTTAAATGTGTATTTATGTCTTGTATTGCTGGTAAGTAACTTTCTTGCACTGAGGTCTGTTTGTTGCAAATATCTTTGACTTGTTTTTATGTCTTATAATGTTTATGTGTGTATTCATGTCTTGTATTGCTGTTAAATGTGTATTTTTGTCTTGTATTGCGGTTAAATTTGTATTTATGTCTTGTATTGCTGGTAAGTAACTTTCTTCCACTGAGGTCTGTTTGTTGCAAATATCTTTGACTTGTTTTTATGTCTTGTAATGTTTATGTGTGTATTTATGTCTTGTATTACTGGTAATTAACTTTTTTGCACTGAGGTCTGTTTATTGCAAATATCTTTGACTTGTTTTTATGTCTTGTAATGTTTATGTCTGTATTTATGTCTTGTATTGCTGGTAATTAACTTTTTTGCACTGAGGTCTGTTTATTGCAAATATCTTTGACTTGTTTTTATGTCTTGTAATGTTTATGTCTGTATTTATGTCTTGTATTGCTGGTAATTAACTTTTTTGCACTGAGGTCTGTTTGTTGCAAATATCTTTGACTTGTTTTTATGCCTTATAATGTTTATGTGTGTATTTATGTCTTGTATTACTGGTAATTAACTTTTTTGCACTGAGGTCTGTTTATTGCAAATATCTTTGACTTGTTTTTATGTCTTGTAATGTTTATGTGTGTATTTATGTCTTGTATTACTGGTAATTAACTTTTTTGCACTGAGGTCTGTTTATTGCAAATATCTTTGACTTGTTTTTATGTCTTGTAATGTTTATGTCTGTATTTATGTCTTGTATTGCTGGTAATTAACTTTTTTGCACTGAGGTCTGTTTGTTGCAAATATCTTTGACTTGTTTTTATGCCTTATAATGTTTATGTGTGTTTTTATGTCTTGCATTGCTGTTAAATGTGTATTTATGTCTTGTATTGCTGGTAATTAACTTTTTTGCACTGAGGTCTGTTTATTGCAAATATCTTTGACCTGTTTTTATGCCTTATAATGTTTATGTGTGTATTTATGTCTTGTATTGCTGGTAATTAACTTTTTTGCACTGAGGTCTGTTTATTGCAAATATCTTTGACCTGTTTTTATGCCTTATAATGTTTATGTGTGTATTTATGTCTTGTATTGCTGGTAATTAACTTTTTTGCACTGAGGTCTGTTTATTGCAAATATCTTTGACTTGTTTTTATGTCTTGTAATGTTTATGTGTGTATTTATGTCTTGTATTGCTGTTAAATGTGTATTTATGTCTTGTATTGCGGTTAAATTTGTATTTATGTCTTGTATTGCTGGTAAGTAACTTTCTTCCACTGAGGTCTGTTTGTCACAAATATTTTTGACTTGTTTTTATGTCTTGTAATGTTTATGTGTGTATTTATGTCTTGTATTACTGGTAATTAACTTTTTTGCACTGAGGTCTGTTTATTGCAAATATCTTTGACTTGTTTTTATGTCTTGTAATGTTTATGTGTGTATTTATGTCTTGTATTACTGTTAAATGTGTATTTATGTGTTGTATTGCTGGTAAGTAACTTTCTTGCACTGAGGTCTGTTTGTCGCAAATATCTTTGACTTGTTTTTATGTCTTGTAATGTTTATGTGTGTATTTATGTCTTGTATTAATGGTAATTAACTTTCTTGCACTGAGGTCTGTTTATTGCAAATATCTTTGACCTGTTTTTATGTCTTATATGTGTGTATTTATGTCTTGTATTGCTGTTAAATGTGTATTTATGTCTTGTATTGCGGTTAAATGTGTATTTATGTCTTGTATTACTGGTAATTAACTTTTTTGCACTGAGGTCTGTTTATTGCAAATATCTTTGACTTGTTTTTATGTCTTATATGTGTGTATTTATGTCTTGTATTACTGGTAATTAACTTTTTTGCACTGAGGTCTGTTTATTGCAAATATCTTTGACTTGTTTTTATGTCTTGTAATGTTTATGTGTGTATTTATGTCTTGTATTGCTGGTAAGTAACTTTCTTGCACTGAGGTCTGTTTGTCGCAAATATCTTTGACTTGTTTTTATGTCTTATAATGTTTATGTGTGTATTTATGTCTTGTATTGCTGTTAAATGTGTATTTATGTCTTGTATTGCTGGTAAGTAACTTTCTTGCACTGAGGTCTGTTTATTGCAAATATCGTTGACCTGTTTTTATGTCTTGTAATGTTTATGTGTGTATTTATGTCTTGTATTGCTGTTAAATGTGTATTTATGTCTTGTATTGCGGTTAAATGTGTATTTATGTCTTGTATTACTGGTAATTAACTTTTTTGCACTGAGGTCTGTTTATTGCAAATATCTTTGACTTGTTTTTATGTCTTGTAATGTTTATGTGTGTATTTATGTCTTGTATTACTGGTAATTAACTTTTTTGCACTGAGGTCTGTTTATTGCAAATATCTTTGACTTGTTTTTATGTCTTATATGTGTGTATTTATGTCTTGTATTACTGGTAATTAACTTTTTTGCACTGAGGTCTGTTTATTGTAAATATCTTTGACTTGTTTTTATGTCTTGTAATGTTTATGTGTGTTTTTATGTCTTGCATTGCTGTTAAATGTGTATTTATGTCTTGTATTGCTGGTAAGTAACTTTCTTGCACTGAGGTCTGTTTGTCGCAAATATCTTTGACTTGTTTTTATGCCTTATAATGTTTATGTGTGTATTTATGTCTTGTATTGCTGTTAAATGTGTATTTATGTCTTGTATTGCTGGTAAGTAACTTTTTGCACTGAGGTCTGTTTGTCGCAAATATCTTTGATTCGTTTTTATGTCTGATAATGTTTATGTGTGTATTTATGTCTTGTATTGCTGTTAAATGTGTATTTATGTCTTGTATTGCTGGTAAGTAACTTTCTTGCACTGAGGTCTGTTTATTGCAAATATCGTTGACCTGTTTTTATGTCTTGTAATGTTTATGTGTGTATTTATGTCTTGTATTGCTGTTAAATGTGTATTTATGTCTTGTATTGCGGTTAAATTTGTATTTATGTCTTGTATTGCTGGTAAGTAACTTTCTTGCACTGAGGTCTGTTTGTCACAAATATCTTTGACTTGTTTTTATGTCTTGTAATGTTTATGTGTGTATTTATGTCTTGTATTGCTGGTAATTAACTTTTTTGCACTGAGGTCTGTTTATTGCAAATATCTTTGACTTGTTTTTGTGTCTTATAATGTTTATGTGTGTATTTATGTCTTGCATTGCTGTTAAATGTGTATTTATGTCTTGTATTACTGGTAATTAACTTTTTTGCACTGAGGTCTGTTTATTGCAAATATCTTTGACTTGTTTTTATGTCTTGTAATGTTTATGTCTGTATTTATGTCTTGTATTGCTGGTAATTAACTTTTTTGCACTGAGGTCTGTTTGTTGCAAATATCTTTGACTTGTTTTTATGCCTTATAATGTTTATGTGTGTTTTTATGTCTTGCATTGCTGTTAAATGTGTATTTATGTCTTGTATTGCTGGTAATTAACTTTTTTGCACTGAGGTCTGTTTATTGCAAATATCTTTGACCTGTTTTTATGCCTTATAATGTTTATGTGTGTATTTATGTCTTGTATTGCTGGTAATTAACTTTTTTGCACTGAGGTCTGTTTATTGCAAATATCTTTGACCTGTTTTTATGCCTTATAATGTTTATGTGTGTATTTATGTCTTGTATTGCTGGTAATTAACTTTTTTGCACTGAGGTCTGTTTATTGCAAATATCTTTGACTTGTTTTTATGTCTTGTAATGTTTATGTGTGTATTTATGTCTTGTATTGCTGTTAAATGTGTATTTATGTCTTGTATTGCGGTTAAATTTGTATTTATGTCTTGTATTGCTGGTAAGTAACTTTCTTCCACTGAGGTCTGTTTGTCACAAATATTTTTGACTTGTTTTTATGTCTTGTAATGTTTATGTGTGTATTTATGTCTTGTATTACTGGTAATTAACTTTTTTGCACTGAGGTCTGTTTATTGCAAATATCTTTGACTTGTTTTTATGTCTTGTAATGTTTATGTGTGTATTTATGTCTTGTATTACTGTTAAATGTGTATTTATGTGTTGTATTGCTGGTAAGTAACTTTCTTGCACTGAGGTCTGTTTGTCGCAAATATCTTTGACTTGTTTTTATGTCTTGTAATGTTTATGTGTGTATTTATGTCTTGTATTAATGGTAATTAACTTTCTTGCACTGAGGTCTGTTTATTGCAAATATCTTTGACCTGTTTTTATGTCTTATATGTGTGTATTTATGTCTTGTATTGCTGTTAAATGTGTATTTATGTCTTGTATTGCGGTTAAATGTGTATTTATGTCTTGTATTACTGGTAATTAACTTTTTTGCACTGAGGTCTGTTTATTGCAAATATCTTTGACTTGTTTTTATGTCTTATATGTGTGTATTTATGTCTTGTATTACTGGTAATTAACTTTTTTGCACTGAGGTCTGTTTATTGCAAATATCTTTGACTTGTTTTTATGTCTTGTAATGTTTATGTGTGTATTTATGTCTTGTATTGCTGGTAAGTAACTTTCTTGCACTGAGGTCTGTTTGTCGCAAATATCTTTGACTTGTTTTTATGTCTTATAATGTTTATGTGTGTATTTATGTCTTGTATTGCTGGTAATTAACTTTTTTGCACTGAGGTCTGTTTATTGCAAATATCTTTGATCTGTTTTTATGTCTTGTAATGTTTATGTGTGTATTTATGTCTTGTATTGCTGTTAAATGTGTATTTATGTCTTGTATTGCTGGTAAGTAACTTTCTTGCACTGAGGTCTGTTTATTGCAAATATCGTTGACCTGTTTTTATGTCTTGTAATGTTTATGTGTGTATTTATGTCTTGTATTGCTGTTAAATGTGTATTTATGTCTTGTATTGCGGTTAAATGTGTATTTATGTCTTGTATTACTGGTAATTAACTTTTTTGCACTGAGGTCTGTTTATTGCAAATATCTTTGACTTGTTTTTATGTCTTGTAATGTTTATGTGTGTATTTATGTCTTGTATTACTGGTAATTAACTTTTTTGCACTGAGGTCTGTTTATTGCAAATATCTTTGACTTGTTTTTATGTCTTATATGTGTGTATTTATGTCTTGTATTACTGGTAATTAACTTTTTTGCACTGAGGTCTGTTTATTGTAAATATCTTTGACTTGTTTTTATGTCTTGTAATGTTTATGTGTGTTTTTATGTCTTGCATTGCTGTTAAATGTGTATTTATGTCTTGTATTGCTGGTAAGTAACTTTCTTGCACTGAGGTCTGTTTGTCGCAAATATCTTTGACTTGTTTTTATGCCTTATAATGTTTATGTGTGTATTTATGTCTTGTATTGCTGTTAAATGTGTATTTATGTCTTGTATTGCTGGTAAGTAACTTTTTGCACTGAGGTCTGTTTGTCGCAAATATCTTTGATTCGTTTTTATGTCTGATAATGTTTATGTGTGTATTTATGTCTTGTATTGCTGTTAAATGTGTATTTATGTCTTGTATTGCTGGTAAGTAACTTTCTTGCACTGAGGTCTGTTTATTGCAAATATCGTTGACCTGTTTTTATGTCTTGTAATGTTTATGTGTGTATTTATGTCTTGTATTGCTGTTAAATGTGTATTTATGTCTTGTATTGCGGTTAAATTTGTATTTATGTCTTGTATTGCTGGTAAGTAACTTTCTTGCACTGAGGTCTGTTTGTCACAAATATCTTTGACTTGTTTTTATGTCTTGTAATGTTTATGTGTGTATTTATGTCTTGTATTGCTGGTAATTAACTTTTTTGCACTGAGGTCTGTTTATTGCAAATATCTTTGACTTGTTTTTGTGTCTTATAATGTTTATGTGTGTATTTATGTCTTGCATTGCTGTTAAATGTGTATTTATGTCTTGTATTACTGGTAATTAACTTTTTTGCACTGAGGTCTGTTTGTCACAAATATCTTTGACTTGTTTTTATGTCTTGTAATGTTTATGTGTGTATTTATGTCTTGTATTGCTGGTAAGTAACTTTCTTGCACTGAGGTCTGTTTATTGCAAATATCTTTGACCTGTTTTTATGTCTTATAATGTTTATGTGTGTATTTATGTCTTGTATTGCTGTTAAATGTGTATTTATGTCTTGTATTGCTGGTAAATAACTTTCTTGCACTGAGGTCTGTTTATTGCAAATATCTTTGACTTGTTTTTATGTCTTATAATGTTTATGTGTGTATTTATGTCTTGTATTGCTGTTAAATGTGTATTTATGTCTTGTATTGCGGTTAAATTTGTATTTATGTCTTGTATTGCTGGTAAGTAACTTTCTTGCACTGAGGTCTGTTTGTCACAAATATCTTTGACTTGTTTTTATGTCTTGTAATGTTTATGTGTGTAATTATGTCTTGTATTACTGGTAATTAACTTTTTTGCACTGAGGTCTGTTTATTGCAAATATCTTTGACTTGTTTTTATGTCTTGTAATGTTTATGTGTGTATTTATGTCTTGTATTACTGTTAAATGTGTATTTATGTGTTGTATTGCTGGTAAGTAACTTTCTTGCACTGAGGTCTGTTTGTCGCAAATATCTTTGACTTGTTTTTATGTCTTGTAATGTTTATGTGTGTATTTATGTCTTGTATTGCTGTTAAATGTGTATTTATGTCTTGTATTGCTGGTAAGTAACTTTCTTGCACTGAGGTCTGTTTATTGCAAATATCTTTGACCTGTTTTTATGTCTTATATGTGTGTATTTATGTCTTGTATTGCTGTTAAATGTGTATTTATGTCTTGTATTGCGGTTAAATGTGTATTTATGTCTTGTATTACTGGTAATTAACTTTTTTGCACTGAGGTCTGTTTATTGCAAATATCTTTGACTTGTTTTTATGTCTTATATGTGTGTATTTATGTCTTGTATTACTGGTAATTAACTTTTTTGCACTGAGGTCTGTTTATTGCAAATATCTTTGACTTGTTTTTATGTCTTGTAATGTTTATGTGTGTATTTATGTCTTGTATTGCTGGTAAGTAACTTTCTTGCACTGAGGTCTGTTTGTCGCAAATATCTTTGACTTGTTTTTATGTCTTATAATGTTTATGTGTGTATTTATGTCTTGTATTGCTGGTAATTAACTTTTTTGCACTGAGGTCTGTTTATTGCAAATATCTTTGACCTGTTTTTATGTCTTATAATGTTTATGTGTGTATTTATGTCTTGTATTGCTGTTAAATGTGTATTTATGTCTTGTATTGCTGGTAAGTAACTTTCTTGCACTGAGGTCTGTTTATTGCAAATATCGTTGACCTGTTTTTATGTCTTGTAATGTTTATGTGTGTATTTATGTCTTGTATTGCTGTTAAATGTGTATTTATGTCTTGTATTGCGGTTAAATGTGTATTTATGTCTTGTATTACTGGTAATTAACTTTTTTGCACTGAGGTCTGTTTATTGCAAATATCTTTGACTTGTTTTTATGTCTTGTAATGTTTATGTGTGTATTTATGTCTTGTATTACTGGTAATTAACTTTTTTGCACTGAGGTCTGTTTATTGTAAATATCTTTGACTTGTTTTTATGTCTTGTAATGTTTATGTGTGTTTTTATGTCTTGCATTGCTGTTAAATGTGTATTTATGTCTTGTATTGCTGGTAAGTAACTTTCTTGCACTGAGGTCTGTTTGTCGCAAATATCTTTGACTTGTTTTTATGTCTTATAATGTTTATGTGTGTATTCATGTCTTGTATTGCTGTTAAATGTGTATTTATGTCTTGTATTGCTGGTAAGTAACTTTTTGCACTGAGGTCTGTTTGTCGCAAATATCTTTGATTCGTTTTTATGTCTGATAATGTTTATGTGTGTATTTATGTCTTGTATTGCTGTTAAATGTGTATTTATGTCTTGTATTGCTGGTAAGTAACTTTCTTGCACTGAGGTCTGTTTATTGCAAATATCGTTGACCTGTTTTTATGTCTTGTAATGTTTATGTGTGTATTTATGTCTTGTATTGCTGTTAAATGTGTATTTATGTCTTGTATTGCGGTTAAATTTGTATTTATGTCTTGTATTGCTGGTGTCGAGGAGGGAAATTATTTTACTGCTATTGTTAAATAATTGTCATTGCATTAATAATATAATCTGCAGCATGGATATTGCATTCCAAGGTTTAAACAGTGTCTCTTTCAGAAAGACTGAGTTGCAGGCTGACAGGAAGTTGTATGCAGAAGTGAAAGCAGGAAGTTATTTTGAGCCGCAGGCTAAGACGAGGCTTTAACAATGTAACAGATAGCTTTAAGAAGGCCTTAAGCAGCTATGACTATTTTATACACAATGCATATCTGTGCTTATTAAAGAGTTGGAGCTCGGTCAATTAATTGGGGGTCGGAAGCTTTGTTCGGCGCGATGTTCGGACAATCTATTGTGCAAGTGACTTGGAGCCATAGAAGGAATTGCAATACATGCTTACAAAACACTTATATATCAGATCATTTTATATTAAGGTTTTAGTAGAGGTTCTTGATTAAAACATTTATTTAGTAGAAGACATACACATAGTCTCAGTGAGCTTCTGGTCTGGTAAAAGGTCAGAAGTGCAACAGGTGAATTGAGAAAGAGCATTTGAGGACGAGACACAGACAGTAGGTG
Organism: Aulonocara stuartgranti; assembly: GCF_965226115.1. Lineage (NCBI taxonomy): Eukaryota > Metazoa > Chordata > Actinopteri > Cichliformes > Cichlidae > Aulonocara > Aulonocara stuartgranti. The sequence goes on along the minus strand of NC_138944.1, from coordinate 34,222,341 downwards.
AAGAGGTGACACAAAGAGCATGTGAGGTCAACACACACACACACACACACACTTTAAATTAGATTTATTTAGAGGAGAGGTTAGTTATGTTTGGCTGTAACTGCAAAATTGTCTTGGTAAAAGAGGAACCGTTTCTTGGTGTCTCGGCAAGAAAGAGGAACAAGACAAGAACTGAAAGGTAGACAGGAAGGGCTAGCCATGAAAATAGAAGATGATTTTCTAGGTGAAAAGTCATGATGATGTTGATCTGATCTATGTATAAAATGTATCTGTGACGCATGAAGGGGCGTCAGTAAACAAACCCTGATGCTATAAAATATCTGTTCATGCTTTGATTAAGTCGAAGACTACTTCCTGTCTGCGTACAGAGTTGTCTTCCCACGCGTGTATTCATTAAAATCTTCGTTTGACTTCACCCGGCCGGATCGGTGTGGTTATTCTTCGATCACCTCTTGTACCCTTCCTCAATATTGAATCTTAACATTTGGGGGCTTCGTCCGGTTATTGAGGAGGGAGAGTTGGAGGTTTGGACGGAGAAATCCGGGGTCTTGGGTGGTCTGACGGGCAGACATGAATTCCAGTGGTCTAAGTGAGTGGGCATAAGCCGGCTTATCCAAAAGGTAAGGCACTACCTGTTGAATTATTTCCAAAGTGTGCCAAATTGGACATGATAAAATTTAAGTCTACTCACTGAAGTTACTGGTGCATGTCTGTTTTGATTTTGATGAAAATCTCATGAGTTGAAGCAGTTAGAGTTCTGCTAAGAAGAAATGAAAGTAGTTAAGAGTCTGATAAGAAAAGTTTAAATACTGGGTTGAAGTCCCAAAGAAATTGAGTTAGAGTCTCAAGTAGTTTGGTAGGGAATTGGTTATTGTGTTGGTTAGAGTCCAAATTTGGTCATAAGAGTGGACCTGAGCGGTCATTTTGTGAGTTGGAGTCTCCATTTGACCACTAGGTTGCACCTGCTTCAGTTATACACTTGTTTCGGGTGTTGATTGTTGTTTCAAAGTATTATAAATTATTCTAGAACGGCAGTTCGAGTCTGCTAGGAAGCGCAGAGCCCGGAGGTTACGCTCCCTCCTTGTCGTGGACGCGCGACATTGACCTCTCGGCGAAGAGGGTTAGTTCAGTGTGGTTTAGCTGTGGGGTACAGGGCATCCCGGAATTAAGCTAGGAGTTAGAGTCTCCTTACCGTTTGAAACGGTATCTGCGCTTTTTTGGCCAGCAGAAGTGGACTTCGGGCGTGTAACTTTAACCTAAAACTTCAAAAAGTTTGGGTTGGTTGACGCTTTTAAATTGAGTTAGGGATTTTAGAAATGAGGCCAGAAACAGTTAAAGTCTTGATACTGGTTAATTGATCGCAAAAAACGGTTATGTTAAATTTGTCGAAATTCGATAGGTGTTAAAAGGTTTAAAATCTGTGCAGTTGTAAATATAAGACGTCTCTGTAATAAAAAAGATCTCTGTGGGTCGAGTCAGCAATGCACTGACTGCCTGCTGCTATTCTTAGGTGAAGAGTGTGTGTGCATGCAAATGAGGCAGCTGATGCAGAGCGCATGAGAGGACTATGCTTTCGGTTTTGTGTGTCATTCAGCTCTATAACTATTGTTTGCAAATGTGGATAAATGTCTGCAATTAAAATGCTGGCTTAGTAAATAATAACATTGTAAATATATGAATGGTGACAGCGTTTCAAAATAGAATATAAGAATTGTTTGTGTTTAAAACCAACGTTTAGGTAAAGAAGATTTAAGGTGGATTTGAAGGCATAAACAAAAAATAAAAGGGTTACAGTCTGCAAGGGTTGTTAATTCATGAGCTGACTGGATGCAGAGTAAGTGGAGTGGTCATCCTGAGAGGATTGAATGATGCTCTAACTCTGTGGTCAAGTCAGACATAGGCTTTAAGCAACCATGAGCCACTAATAAGCGTGACAAATTAATGAGTATGTGTAAATTGAACTTGTTAAATAGCTTTGATAGGAGTAACTCAATGAGCACGCAATAAAGTGGACTTTTTAGGGGCAGTTTATCACTGACACCATAAAAAGCAACTTAATTAGTAGTTCAATAACAAATTGTAAAGATAACCTTTGTTATTTGATAAGAGAGAGAAAATTCAGGTTACATATAGTGAATAAATAAGGAAATGTTAATCTCTGCGTCATTCCACACTGAAATTTCAATTGTAGGGGATCATTTGGAGGTGAATTGTGTAGGACACGGGGAGACAGAAGAATCTCCCCATGAGTTTTCGGTGTGCATAGAAATTGAGGAGGCTGAACTGGAAGCCTGCCTGGGTCGTTGTTTTTGTTTATTTGAGGGTCTGCTGGAAGTTTGTGAAAACGACCACCTTGATATGTGGGAGCCTTCTCGGGCAGCGATTTTTTGTTAAACCTGTGGCAGGCTGTGCAACATGGAGAAAGCTTTGACATAATGTCATAAAGGTGATTTCTTGGTTTTAGATTTATTAGTACGGGATGCTTGAGGGTGTGTTGCTGTAAAGTATATAAGGGACGCGCAGCGCCGTTAATGGGTTTAAAATAAATGAAAAAACACTAATCCGAGGAACTATTGGAGAGGTAAGTATACGGAGGTGAGCGCGTTGCGCATAAGGGTTGCTGGTGTCATATATTAACACTTTGAGGGCGAATAATTTTGATTGAGTGTCAACGCTTGAGAACGCGAGGACAGCGTCTAAAGTGCTGGGTTAAACTTTGTGTATCACCGAGCAGGGGAAGAGGAGCCAGTGGTTGCGAGAACAGCGAGACGAAGACTGAAACCGAAAGTTAAGCGTGTCTGGGTGACCTAGACCAAGAAGGTAGAGTCGACAAACGCCATTGGAAGAGGTAAGTCTGTGTTTCAGAGAATGGCTGACAGCTCGGGTGCGACACCTAGTGGGAAAAGGGGATGCAAACCTCTGAAGGATCAGCTTGAACAGCTTAAGAAAGCTATTCGTTTGGCTTCACCTGGAGCATTAAAAGCAGCAGAGAAAGAGTGCCAAGCGATGGAGGTTGAGGTAAGTAAACTTATTACATCCCAACAGAAAGGGCTGGGTGATAAAATACCTCTGAGCTTGGTGTTAAAAACTGAAGGAGAAGTGTATGGACAAATGCATGAGGCCCTACGTGCGTCCATAGAGGCATTAACGGCATTGGAGGTTATAAAGCAGAGAGTAATGCAGGGAGGGCCAGAAGAGGAGAATGAAGACCGTGCGACGTCATCAGAAGAAGAGGACGAGGAGGACGACGAAGATGGAGGACCTGAGCCCCAACCAAGTACAAGCCTAATTTTGAGGAAAAGAAGTGTGAAGAGAGACCAAGCACAGAGACAGCCCATATTTAGGAGCTCAAAGGGAAAAGGAAAGTCGAGGAAGAGTAGAAAAGTGAGTTTTGAACAAGGAGCTCCTGACCCTGGTTTAAGTCTGCCTCTAATAGCAGGTCCAAAGAACGAACCAGTTTATCGCGCCTATAAGGTGAGAGATTTGGAAGCATTGGTTAAACAACTTCCACCAATAACCAAGGGAGAACATTGGGAAGGAGAAGAATTAGCGCTGGGCGACTTTCGCGCTTTGGCCGGACGTTGTATGCTGGGTGGTGGGTTAGCAGATGTAGAGCAGATAGCTCAAACAACCAGATATGCAAATGACCTGAAATATCATGAGGTGCAGAGTGACTTAGCAGATGCAGTTCGGGAGAAGGACCCAACTCCTAACTCTGGAGCCATTCCAAAAATTATTTGGGATCCCAAAAACACACCCAGAGAGTGTTTAGCTAAAGCAAAGGAACAATGGTTGTTAGGAACAGGAATACATCCGGGGAAGGAGGGTGAAAGTAGAGCGTGGTTTCGTTCGGCAGTGCTGGCAGGGCTGCCCAACCAGGTTGCAGTTGACTTGGAAAAGAACCCAGATTTTGCCGTTGCAGACTCGGTGCAGTGGGAGAGACATGTGACCCACAGACTTCGGCAGGAACAGGATTTGACGAACAAACAAAAGAAAGAGTTAGATGAAGTACAGGCGCAGCTGCTTAGGCTGCAGCTGGGTGAGGCTCGCGAAAAATATAATGCGAAGAAAAAAGAACTGAAAGAACTAAATAAGACTATAATGGTGGCAAGGCCTCAGCCCGATCCTGTGCCTGACTGGCCAGATCAGGATCCGGGTCTCTACCCTGATGACCGTTGGCCCGCCAATGCACCAAGGCAGCGTCAACCCGTAGGGAATTGGGGGACCGGTGGACCGCAGAGAGGGCGTGGTGGATCCGTGAGGGGAGGACAAAGGGCTCGGAATCCGGGGAATCCTGGCAGTGTGTCTTGGACTGGCTGTTACAGCTGTGGAGCAGAAGGACACTGGTCCCGAGAATGCCCTGAATCGCAGCGAAATTATCAGAGGCGAGGCTATCAACCCCAGGCACGAGGAGGCCCAAGACAAAGAGTTGCTTACAGGGGAGCACATCAAGCTCCAAACCCGAATGCAGCACCAGCCCCCCAGTACCCAGTAGCCGACTGGGGCTGGGAGGGGGAGCAATACTGACGGAGCCCGGAGAAACTGAACAGCGTGGGGGGCGGCAGAACCCATGCTGTCAATGACCGTGGAAGGCACTGAATTGCCCTTCCTGGTGGATACTGGAGCAACATACTCAACATTGAAAGACACACCAGACAGTGCAACACTCTCCTGTCACACAGTTAATGTGGTAGGCTTTTCCGGGATTCCAATGACACTGCCATTGACAGATCCAGCATTGACACAGCTGGGAAAACAGACTTTGAAGCACCAATATGTGGTGTCCTCACAGGTGCCTGGAAAATCTCATGGGCAGGGACCTGCTTGTGAAACTGGGATCACCTTCAAAGACTCAATATCTAGTCCAGAACTCTGAACAACCCACTGCCGAAATCTACTGGGGGAGGCTAGTGGAAGAAGGCATTCTGAGACATTATCAGCTGTGGAAACCCTGGATAATGAGCCTGGCCGTCTATTCCCCCCGCGAGATCCTTTCCACGTTACACTCTTTTATGATAGGGAAGATAACGATATCTATCGGGAACAGTTCCAGTCTGATCTTGAGGGACAGACGTGGAATGTGCAAACACATAACATTTATGTTGGACCAGAAGGTGTGGCCGCGGCTGTGAAATTTACTGAGGAACAACTGCCTTGGTACAATGTGGGAGAGGATTCAACCCCTCACATTACATTGGCGGTCCACGAGGGTCATGGGCCAAGAGATCTGGGACCAATGGTCAAGCGGGCGCTGGACAACGCATGCTGGCAAAGCACCCAAATTCCAAATGTCTGGTATGCACCAAAATGTAAAATATATCGCATAACTTGTTTGTCCAACGATGCAGTGATCTTAGAACATAAAGAAATCTCCAGAATACATGGCAGGGAAAGAATGGATCATCCTGATGCAGTAGCTGAGCTCTCAAAATTGCCTGGTACTTTGTGGTCCGCAGGGCCCACAGATGTAGGTCTAGCTAACTGTTCGCCTGTCCTGTTCCAGCTGAAGTCTGACATACCATTTCACATGTATTGACCTAGCGAATGCATTCTTTTGTCTCCCACTGCACGAGTCACTCAGAGACATTTTCTCATTCACATACAGAGGCCGCAAATTTAGGTACACACGCCTACCACAAGGCTTTGCACTCTCACCAGGAATTTTTAATCAGGTGTTGAAAGAGGCATTGTCCCCATGTCAACTGCCAGGGGGCTGTACATTAATAGAGTATGTTGATGATCTTCTTATTGCAGCCCCGTCAGCAGCGGCCTGTACGGTAGCATTGCTCGTGGTGTTGAACAGATTGGCGGAGTGTGGCTTCAAAGTGAGCAAAGAAAAACTGCAGTTGGTCCGGCCAGAGGTAACATTCCTGGGCCGGGTGATCGCACACAGATCAGTGGGGTTAATGAACACACACAGAGACCAAATTCTGACACATCCAAAACCAAGAACTGTGAAGGAGTTGCTTTCCTTTCTTGGCTTGACAGGTTACAGCAGGCAGTTCATTCCGAACTATGTGGGTAAAACGGCCCCTTTAAGGGACCTGATCAAGAAAGTTGGTGTTCGAAATCTGAAGGCTGAATTGCCTTGGACGCCGGACACAGAGACAGCGTTCATTTCACTAAAACAGGATTTGTCAAGAGCCACAGATCTGGCCACACCTAACTATGATGAGGCATTTTATCTTGATGTTTCAGAAACAAAGGGAGTTGTGAATGGTGTGTTGTTTCAGAAAAAAGGGGGAGGTAGGGATGTACTTATGTATGTTAGCATAAGATTAAATTCAACAGAAGTAAGGCATCCCACATGCACACAACACGCAGCAGGAGTAGCAAAGATAATTCAGAAAACAGCACATATAGTGAGGGAACACCCACTGAAAGTGCTTACTACACACAGTGTAGTGGCCTATGTGAACTCACAGGCATTCACAATGACTCCACTGACGCAACAAAGGTTCAGCAAAATTTTAGAGGCGCCAAATTTGATATTCACACATGAAGGAATAAATATGGCAGACCTAATGGGGTCAGGAGAACCACATGACTGTATTAAGAAAGCCCAAGTTGAAGGAAAAATCAGGGAAGACCTAAAGGCAGAGCCCATACTTGGAGCTGAGGATTGGTTCACAGATGGATGCTGCCACAGAGATGAAGAAGGATTGAAAGCGGGCTATGCAGTAGTCTGTAGAGTAGGAACTGAGTTTCAGGTGAAAGAAGCAGGAAAAATTGAGGGACAACAGTCGGCCCAGAGAGCTGAAGTGATAGCCCTAACTTGAGCCCTGAGGTTGGCTAAAAACATGAGAGTGAACATCTACACTGACTCAGCATATGCGTTTGGAGCAGCTCATGTGGAACTGGCTCAGTGGAAGAGAGCCGGGTTCAGGACGGCCACTAATGCACCCATCTGTCACAAAAAGGAAATGGAGGAACTGGAAAAGGCCCTGGAGGACCCAGACGAGGTAAGTATTATAAAATGCAAAGGCCACTCACAAGCAGACAGTATGGTGGCAAGAGGAAATCAGAAAGCTGACGAAGCCGCAAAGGAAGCAGCGGGCTACAAAGGACAGAGACAACTGGTGCAGGTAACCCCAGAAGAGGAGGTTAGCACTAACAGCATGGAAGAAGTTAGACAGGCTCAGGAGGAGACATCCCCAGAGGAAAAGGGGGTGTGGGAAAACAAAGGAGCCTGGCAAGATGGCGGTTTGTGGAGGGGGCCAGATGGGCGTCCCGCTTTAACGGCCAAAATGGCGGAACAAAAGGTGAATGAGGCTCACGGGCTTGGTCACGTGGGAGTGAAACAGATGGAGAGAAATTTGTGCCGATGGTGGCATCCTGATTTGAGAAGGATGATACTGGAAAAGGCCAGAACGTGCCTAATTTGTGGGGCACACAACCCAAAGCCAGCAGTAAAACCTGAAGCTGGTAAGTTTCTCATGCCAGAAAGGCCAGGAGAAGAGGTCGTGATTGATTATACCGACATGATTGATACAGGCCCAGGTGGGGTGAGGTATTTGTTGGTGTGTGTGGATGTTCTGACTGGATGGCCCGAAGCATGGGCGACCAAATGTGAAGATGCGAAAAGTGTGATTAAGTGCTTAATCAATCATTACATTCCAAGGCATGGGTTTCCCAAGAGAATTAGATCAGACAATGGTACTCACTTCAAGAATAAAGATTTGCAAGAGGTAGAGAGGATGTTGGGAGTGCAACATAAGTTCGGGACGGTCTTTCATCCTCAATCTCAAGGAAAGGTAGAGAGGATGAACCTAAATTTGAAAAACAAGTTGGCTAAAATTTGTGCGCAGACAGGGCTAAATTGGGTCGCAGCCCTGCCCATTGCTTTGATGACCATAAGATGTTTATGATGATGTTAACTTTGTATTTCAGGTGCAGTTATAACTATTTTATACATATTGCATTTTGTGCTTTTAAAGGAGTTGTGGCTCAAATTTGTCTCTGGAGGGTCACGAGCCTTTGGCTAGCGCTATGATTAGCCAATCTACTGTGAGGATAATATGAGTTCATGAAGGATTGCACACGCTTACAGACACAGAGTTAAGAAACACACATGACAGTATTGATTCCAGGCAAAAGGCCCTAAATTCATTTAGCTTTTAACTGAACTTAAAGAAGGACCAAAGAGGAAGGAAAGCATATATTTTGGTTAAGTCTGATACATTAGAATTAGAAGGTATTGTTACATTAAGGGAGCAAAATGAAATAAAAAGGTTATACCAAAACAGGTGATAACATAGGAAATGTGAGGTTTTAAAATGAAGTTAGTGTTAACACATAGGAGTTGTTTCAAGGCAGCATTTAGCTATGATGAAATGTATACAGGAGTAATTGCTTATATGCTTAAACTTAATTGATTAAAGTGGTTGTTTTCTTTTGGAGTAGATTAACTTGCAGCAGCGACAACTTGTGCACAGGATGTTGATGATCAGATAAGGGAAAGTAGAGCGAGCAACTGGACGTGAAACCAGCGCTTAAAGAATTTTAAAGTGATGAGTAACGTTGAAGAGTATACATAAATACAAGTCAATAAGTTAAGAAGATAATTAGGATCAAGCTTTTGATTAAAGAGTCCCAGATAGGATAAGTTAGGGAGATGCAAGAAAAGGTGTTTTGTTTCCTTTGCAGAAGATCGATCTCGGCGACCACAGGAGGGGCGAGGATCCTGGAGATCTCGAGGTTCGAGACCACCAGAGAAGGGTCTGCGTGAGGACACAATGTATTGTGACCTCTGGTGTTCCAGAGGTCAAAAGAGGGAGTGTCGAGGAGGGAAATTATTTTACTGCTATTGTTAAATAATTGTCATTGCATTAATAATATAATCTGCAGCATGGATATTGCATTCCAAGGTTTAAACAGTGTCTCTTTCAGAAAGACTGAGTTGCAGGCTGACAGGAAGTTGTATGCAGAAGTGAAAGCAGGAAGTTATTTTGAGCCGCAGGCTAAGACGAGGCTTTAACAATGTAACAGATAGCTTTAAGAAGGCCTTAAGCAGCTATGACTATTTTATACACAATGCATATCTGTGCTTATTAAAGAGTTGGAGCTCGGTCAATTAATTGGGGGTCGGAAGCTTTGTTCGGCGCGATGTTCGGACAATCTATTGTGCAAGTGACTTGGAGCCATAGAAGGAATTGCAATACATGCTTACAAAACACTTATATATCAGATCATTTTATATTAAGGTTTTAGTAGAGGTTCTTGATTAAAACATTTATTTAGTAGAAGACATACACATAGTCTCAGTGAGCTTCTGGTCTGGTAAAAGGTCAGAAGTGCAACAGGTGAATTGAGAAAGAGCATTTGAGGACGAGACACAGACAGTAGGTGAAGAGGTGACACAAAGAGCATGTGAGGTCAACACACACACACACACACACACACACTTTAAATTAGATTTATTTAGAGGAGAGGTTAGTTATGTTTGGCTGTAACTGCAAAATTGTCTTGGTAAAAGAGGAACCGTTTCTTGGTGTCTCGGCAAGAAAGAGGAACAAGACAAGAACTGAAAGGTAGACAGGAAGGGCTAGCCATGAAAATAGAAGATGATTTTCTAGGTGAAAAGTCATGATGATGTTGATCTGATCTATGTATAAAATGTATCTGTGACGCATGAAGGGGCGTCAGTAAACAAACCCTGATGCTATAAAATATCTGTTCATGCTTTGATTAAGTCGAAGACTACTTCCTGTCTGCGTACAGAGTTGTCTTCCCACGCGTGTATTCATTAAAATCTTCGTTTGACTTCACCCGGCCGGATCGGTGTGGTTATTCTTCGATCACCTCTTGTACCCTTCCTCAATATTGAATCTTAACACTGGTAAGTAACTTTCTTGCACTGAGGTCTGTTTGTCACAAATATCTTTGACTTGTTTTTATGTCTTGTAATGTTTATGTGTGTATTTATGTCTTGTATTGCTGGTAATTAACTTTTTTGCACTGAGGTCTGTTTATTGCAAATATCTTTGACTTGTTTTTGTGTCTTATAATGTTTATGTGTGTATTTATGTCTTGCATTGCTGTTAAATGTGTATTTATGTCTTGTATTACTGGTAATTAACTTTTTTGCACTGAGGTCTGTTTGTCACAAATATCTTTGACTTGTTTTTATGTCTTGTAATGTTTATGTGTGTATTTATGTCTTGTATTGCTGGTAAGTAACTTTCTTGCACTGAGGTCTGTTTATTGCAAATATCTTTGACCTGTTTTTATGTCTTATAATGTTTATGTGTGTATTTATGTCTTGTATTGCTGTTAAATGTGTATTTATGTCTTGTATTGCTGGTAAATAACTTTCTTGCACTGAGGTCTGTTTATTGCAAATATCTTTGACTTGTTTTTATGTCTTGTAATGTTTATGTGTGTATTTATGTCTTGTATTGCTGTTAAATGTGTATTTATGTCTTGTATTACTGGTAATTAACTTTTTTGCACTGAGGTCTGTTTGTCACAAATATCTTTGACTTGTTTTTATGTCTTGTAATGTTTATGTGTGTATTTATGTCTTGTATTGCTGGTAAGTAACTTTCTTGCACTGAGGTCTGTTTATTGCAAATATCTTTGACCTGTTTTTATGTCTTATAATGTTTATGTGTGTATTTATGTCTTGTATTGCTGTTAAATGTGTATTTATGTCTTGTATTGCTGGTAAATAACTTTCTTGCACTGAGGTCTGTTTATTGCAAATATCTTTGACTTGTTTTTATGTCTTATAATGTTTATGTGTGTATTTATGTCTTGTATTGCTGTTAAATGTGTATTTATGTCTTGTATTGCGGTTAAATTTGTATTTATGTCTTGTATTGCTGGTAAGTAACTTTCTTGCACTGAGGTCTGTTTGTCACAAATATCTTTGACTTGTTTTTATGTCTTATAATGTTTATGTGTGTATTTATGTCTTGTATTACTGGTAATTAACTTTTTTGCACTGAGGTCTGTTTATTGCAAATATCTTTGACTTGTTTTTATGTCTTGTAATGTTTATGTGTGTATTTATGTCTTGTATTGCTGGTAAGTAACTTTCTTGCACTGAGGTCTGTTTGTCGCAAATATCTTTGACTTGTTTTTATGTCTTATAATGTTTATGTGTGTATTTATGTCTTGTATTGCTGGTAATTAACTTTTTTGCACTGAGGTCTATTTATTGCAAATATCTTTGACCTGTTTTTATGTCTTATAATGTTTATGTGTGTATTTATGTCTTGTATTGCTGTTAAATGTGTATTTATGTCTTGTATTGCTGGTAAGTAACTTTCTTGCACTGAGGTCTGTTTATTGCAAATATCGTTGACCTGTTTTTATGTCTTGTAATGTTTATGTGTGTATTTATGTCTTGTATTGCTGTTAAATGTGTATTTATGTCTTGTATTGCGGTTAAATGTGTATTTATGTCTTGTATTACTGGTAATTAACTTTTTTGCACTGAGGTCTGTTTATTGCAAATATCTTTGACTTGTTTTTATGTCTTGTAATGTTTATGTGTGTATTTATGTCTTGTATTACTGGTAATTAACTTTTTTGCACTGAGGTCTGTTTATTGCAAATATCTTTGACTTGTTTTTATGTCTTATATGTGTGTATTTATGTCTTGTATTACTGGTAATTAACTTTTTTGCACTGAGGTCTGTTTATTGTAAATATCTTTGACTTGTTTTTATGTCTTGTAATGTTTATGTGTGTTTTTATGTCTTGCATTGCTGTTAAATGTGTATTTATGTCTTGTATTGCTGGTAAGTAACTTTCTTGCACTGAGGTCTGTTTGTCGCAAATATCTTTGACTTGTTTTTATGTCTTATAATGTTTATGTGTGTATTCATGTCTTGTATTGCTGTTAAATGTGTATTTATGTCTTGTATTGCTGGTAAGTAACTTTTTGCACTGAGGTCTGTTTGTCGCAAATATCTTTGATTCGTTTTTATGTCTGATAATGTTTATGTGTGTATTTATGTCTTGTATTGCTGTTAAATGTGTATTTATGTCTTGTATTGCTGGTAAGTAACTTTCTTGCACTGAGGTCTGTTTATTGCAAATATCGTTGACCTGTTTTTATGTCTTGTAATGTTTATGTGTGTATTTATGTCTTGTATTGCTGTTAAATGTGTATTTATGTCTTGTATTGCGGTTAAATTTGTATTTATGTCTTGTATTGCTGGTAAGTAACTTTCTTGCACTGAGGTCTGTTTGTCACAAATATCTTTGACTTGTTTTTATGTCTTGTAATGTTTATGTGTGTATTTATGTCTTGTATTGCTGGTAATTAACTTTTTTGCACTGAGGTCTGTTTATTGCAAATATCTTTGACTTGTTTTTGTGTCTTATAATGTTTATGTGTGTATTTATGTCTTGCATTGCTGTTAAATGTGTATTTATGTCTTGTATTACTGGTAATTAACTTTTTTGCACTGAGGTCTGTTTGTCACAAATATCTTTGACTTGTTTTTATGTCTTGTAATGTTTATGTGTGTATTTATGTCTTGTATTGCTGTTAAATGTGTATTTATGTCTTGTATTGCTGGTAAGTAACTTTCTTGCACTGAGGTCTGTTTATTGCAAATATCTTTGACCTGTTTTTATGTCTTATAATGTTTATGTGTGTATTTATGTCTTGTATTGCTGTTAAATGTGTATTTATGTCTTGTATTGCTGGTAAATAACTTTCTTGCACTGAGGTCTGTTTATTGCAAATATCTTTGACTTGTTTTTATGTCTTATAATGTTTATGTGTGTATTTATGTCTTGTATTGCTGTTAAATGTGTATTTATGTCTTGTATTGCGGTTAAATTTGTATTTATGTCTTGTATTGCTGGTAAGTAACTTTCTTGCACTGAGGTCTGTTTGTCACAAATATCTTTGACTTGTTTTTATGTCTTATAATGTTTATGTGTGTATTTATGTCTTGTATTACTGGTAATTAACTTTTTTGCACTGAGGTCTGTTTATTGCAAATATCTTTGACTTGTTTTTATGTCTTGTAATGTTTATGTGTGTATTTATGTCTTGCATTGCTGTTAAATGTGTATTTATGTCTTGCATTGCTGTTGAATGTGTATTTTTGTCTTGTATTGCTGTTAAATGTGTATTTATGTCTTGTATTGCTGGTAAGTAACTTTCTTGCACTGAGGTCTGTTTATTGCAAATATCTTTGACCTGTTTTTATGTCTTATATGTGTGTATTTATGTCTTGTATTACTGGTAATTAACTTTTTTGCACTGAGGTCTGTTTATTGCAAATATCTTTGACTTGTTTTTATGTCTTGTAATGTTTATGTGTGTATTTATGTCTTGTATTGCTGGTAAGTAACTTTCTTGCACTGAGGTCTGTTTGTCGCAAATATCTTTGACTTGTTTTTATGTCTTATAATGTTTATGTGTGTATTTATGTCTTGTATTGCTGGTAATTAACTTTTTTGCACTGAGGTCTGTTTATTGCAAATATCTTTGACCTGTTTTTATGTCTTATAATGTTTATGTGTGTATTTATGTCTTGTATTGCTGTTAAATGTGTATTTATGTCTTGTATTGCGGTTAAATGTGTATTTATGTCTTGTATTACTGGTAATTAACTTTTTTGCACTGAGGTCTGTTTATTGCAAATATCTTTGACTTGTTTTTATGTCTTGTAATGTTTATGTGTGTATTTATGTCTTGTATTACTGGTAATTAACTTTTTTGCACTGAGGTCTGTTTATTGCAAATATCTTTGACTTGTTTTTATGTCTTATATGTGTGTATTTATGTCTTGTATTACTGGTAATTAACTTTTTTGCACTGAGGTCTGTTTATTGTAAATATCTTTGACTTGTTTTTATGTCTTGTAATGTTTATGTGTGTTTTTATGTCTTGCATTGCTGTTAAATGTGTATTTATGTCTTGTATTGCTGGTAAGTAACTTTCTTGCACTGAGGTCTGTTTGTCGCAAATATCTTTGACTTGTTTTTATGTCTTATAATGTTTATGTGTGTATTCATGTCTTGTATTGCTGTTAAATGTGTATTTATGTCTTGTATTGCTGGTAAGTAACTTTTTGCACTGAGGTCTGTTTGTCGCAAATATCTTTGATTCGTTTTTATGTCTGATAATGTTTATGTGTGTATTTATGTCTTGTATTGCTGTTAAATGTGTATTTATGTCTTGTATTGCTGGTAAGTAACTTTCTTGCACTGAGGTCTGTTTATTGCAAATATCGTTGACCTGTTTTTATGTCTTGTAATGTTTATGTGTGTATTTATGTCTTGTATTGCTGTTAAATGTGTATTTATGTCTTGTATTGCGGTTAAATTTGTATTTATGTCTTGTATTGCTGGTAAGTAACTTTCTTGCACTGAGGTCTGTTTGTCACAAATATCTTTGACTTGTTTTTATGTCTTGTAATGTTTATGTGTGTATTTATGTCTTGTATTGCTGGTAATTAACTTTTTTGCACTGAGGTCTGTTTATTGCAAATATCTTTGACTTGTTTTTGTGTCTTATAATGTTTATGTGTGTATTTATGTCTTGCATTGCTGTTAAATGTGTATTTATGTCTTGTATTACTGGTAATTAACTTTTTTGCACTGAGGTCTGTTTGTCACAAATATCTTTGACTTGTTTTTATGTCTTGTAATGTTTATGTGTGTATTTATGTCTTGTATTGCTGGTAAGTAACTTTCTTGCACTGAGGTCTGTTTATTGCAAATATCTTTGACTTGTTTTTATGTCTTATAATGTTTATGTGTGTATTTATGTCTTGTATTGCTGTTAAATGTGTATTTATGTCTTGTATTGCGGTTAAATTTGTATTTATGTCTTGTATTACTGGTAATTAACTTTTTTGCACTGAGGTCTGTTTATTGCAAATATCTTTGACTTGTTTTTATGTCTTGTAATGTTTATGTGTGTATTTATGTCTTGTATTACTGGTAATTAACTTTTTTGCACTGAGGTCTGTTTATTGCAAATATCTTTGACTTGTTTTTATGTCTTGTAATGTTTATGTGTGTATTTATGTCTTGTATTGCTGTTAAATGTGTATTTATGTCTTGTATTGCTGGTAAATAACTTTCTTGCACTGAGGTCTGTTTATTGCAAATATCTTTGACTTGTTTTTATGTCTTATAATGTTTATGTGTGTATTTATGTCTTGTATTGCTGTTAAATGTGTATTTATGTCTTGTATTGCGGTTAAATTTGTATTTATGTCTTGTATTGCTGGTAAGTAACTTTCTTGCACTGAGGTCTGTTTGTCACAAATATCTTTGACTTGTTTTTATGTCTTATAATGTTTATGTGTGTATTTATGTCTTGTATTACTGGTAATTAACTTTTTTGCACTGAGGTCTGTTTATTGCAAATATCTTTGACTTGTTTTTATGTCTTGTAATGTTTATGTGTGTATTTATGTCTTGTATTGCTGGTAAGTAACTTTCTTGCACTGAGGTCTGTTTGTCGCAAATATCTTTGACTTGTTTTTATGTCTTATAATGTTTATGTGTGTATTTATGTCTTGTATTGCTGGTAATTAACTTTTTTGCACTGAGGTCTGTTTATTGCAAATATCTTTGACCTGTTTTTATGTCTTATAATGTTTATGTGTGTATTTATGTCTTGTATTGCTGTTAAATGTGTATTTATGTCTTGTATTGCTGGTAAGTAACTTTCTTGCACTGAGGTCTGTTTATTGCAAATATCGTTGACCTGTTTTTATGTCTTGTAATGTTTATGTGTGTATTTATGTCTTGTATTGCTGTTAAATGTGTATTTATGTCTTGTATTGCGGTTAAATGTGTATTTATGTCTTGTATTACTGGTAATTAACTTTTTTGCACTGAGGTCTGTTTATTGCAAATATCTTTGACTTGTTTTTATGTCTTGTAATGTTTATGTGTGTATTTATGTCTTGTATTACTGGTAATTAACTTTTTTGCACTGAGGTCTGTTTATTGCAAATATCTTTGACTTGTTTTTATGTCTTATATGTGTGTATTTATGTCTTGTATTACTGGTAATTAACTTTTTTGCACTGAGGTCTGTTTATTGTAAATATCTTTGACTTGTTTTTATGTCTTGTAATGTTTATGTGTGTTTTTATGTCTTGCATTGCTGTTAAATGTGTATTTATGTCTTGTATTGCTGGTAAGTAACTTTCTTGCACTGAGGTCTGTTTGTCGCAAATATCTTTGACTTGTTTTTATGTCTTATAATGTTTATGTGTGTATTCATGTCTTGTATTGCTGTTAAATGTGTATTTATGTCTTGTATTGCTGGTAAGTAACTTTTTGCACTGAGGTCTGTTTATTGCAAATATCGTTGACCTGTTTTTATGTCTTGTAATGTTTATGTGTGTATTTATGTCTTGTATTGCTGTTAAATGTGTATTTATGTCTTGTATTGCGGTTAAATTTGTATTTATGTCTTGTATTGCTGGTAAGTAACTTTCTTGCACTGAGGTCTGTTTGTCACAAATATCTTTGACTTGTTTTTATGTCTTGTAATGTTTATGTGTGTATTTATGTCTTGTATTGCTGGTAATTAACTTTTTTGCACTGAGGTCTGTTTATTGCAAATATCTTTGACTTGTTTTTGTGTCTTATAATGTTTATGTGTGTATTTATGTCTTGCATTGCTGTTAAATGTGTATTTATGTCTTGTATTACTGGTAATTAACTTTTTTGCACTGAGGTCTGTTTGTCACAAATATCTTTGACTTGTTTTTATGTCTTGTAATGTTTATGTGTGTATTTATGTCTTGTATTGCTGGTAAGTAACTTTCTTGCACTGAGGTCTGTTTATTGCAAATATCTTTGACTTGTTTTTATGTCTTATAATGTTTATGTGTGTATTTATGTCTTGTATTGCTGTTAAATGTGTATTTATGTCTTGTATTGCGGTTAAATTTGTATTTATGTCTTGTATTGCTGGTAAGTAACTTTCTTGCACTGAGGTCTGTTTGTCACAAATATCTTTGACTTGTTTTTATGTCTTATAATGTTTATGTGTGTATTTATGTCTTGTATTACTGGTAATTAACTTTTTTGCACTGAGGTCTGTTTATTGCAAATATCTTTGACTTGTTTTTATGTCTTGTAATGTTTATGTGTGTATTTATGTCTTGCATTGCTGTTAAATGTGTATTTATGTCTTGCATTGCTGTTGAATGTGTATTTTTGTCTTGTATTGCTGTTAAATGTGTATTTATGTCTTGCATTGCTGTTAAATGTGTATTTATGTCTTGTATTGCTGTTAAATGTGTATTTATGTCTTGTATTGCTGGTAAGTAACTTTCTTGCACTGAGGTCTGTTTATTGCAAATATCTTTGACTTGTTTTTATGTCTTGCATTGCTGTTAAATGTGTATTTATGTCTTGCATTGCTGTTAAATGTGTATTTATGTCTTGTATTGCTGTTAAATGTGTATTTATGTCTTGTATTGCTGGTAAGTAACTTTCTTGCACTGAGGTCTGTTTATTGCAAATATCTTTAACTTGTTTTTATGTCTTATAATGTTTATGTGTGTATTTATGTCTTGTATTACTGGTAATTAACTTTTTTGCACTGAGGTCTGTTTATTGCAAATATCTTTAACTTGTTTTTATGTCTTGTAATGTTTATGTGTGTATGTATGTCTTGCATTGCTGTTAAATGTGTATTTATGTCTTGTATTGCTGGTAAGTAACTTTCTTGCACTGAGGTCTGTTTGTCGCAAATATCTTTGACTTGTTTTTATGTCTTATAATGTTTATGTGTGTATTTATGTCTTGTATTGCTAATTGTTAGGAACTACCTAACTTTATTTATTTTTTTAATAGTAAGATGTGTGTGTGCGCGCGTGCGTGTGTGTGTGCGCGCGCGCGTGTGTGTGCGCCTGTCTGTTTTTTGTCCACAGATGAGGTTTGAAGTGTCTGTGTGGTGCAGCTGGTCTGGTCTGTCTCTGTACAGTCCAGGCTGCACCCACCCATAAAACGGTGGAGGCTCACCAGGACATGCACACCTCACAAGTTCCCGGCTCTCTCGACTCGGTTGAAGACGGGTTTCTTGGAGAAGGGGAGGGCAGTGAGGCACAGTCCCCCGTCCCCCGACGCCCCTCGCGATGCCCCTCCTTCTTCGACTAACCCTCTGCATAGGAGCCGTGAGAGCCAGGAACTTGTGAGTTTTGTATGTCCACTCAGGCATCCTTCATACCTGGTCTGTAGGAAGTTCCTGTCAGAAGGAGGATGGACAGTGAACATTTTAAGCCCACTCGGCAGCGACAGATGGCCACCCCTTCCTGAGCCTGGTTCTGTCGGAGGTTTCTCCCCGTTAAAAGGGAGTTTTTCCTCCCCACCGTCGCCAAGTGCTTGCTCATAGGGGATTTTTTGGGCTTTTTTTCTTAAAACCAACCGCTGATAAGTTCACTGGCATCAAGTTTAGGACTCTGCAAATATTTAAATGGATAATTCGTCATCAAGTGAGGAATGATCCATTTAAATCATATTTGAGAGTCACATATATTTGTATATAAATATGATTTGTTGGACAATAAGGCAAATCACAGACTAATTTGGACAATTTGGAAAAATTAAATAAATAAAAAAAATTGGATAAAATGCATGTGTCATTGTTTCATATTGATTTCAAATAACATACCATTTGATTTCAACATATTTTTGTTACACTTGCAGTGGTGTTATTTTGTTATGATCCTGTTCCTTTTAAATATAAATATAAATCATCTAAATAGAAATGGAAAACTAGAAAGATTAAAAATATAGCTTTACTAATCTGAAAGTTATTTGTCATTGGATCCATCATTCCCACAGTGGAAACACATTATCTCATATTATGTTCAATTCAGTAGTTAAAAGTATAAAATTTAATAATGTCTATTTTTAGTTTACTTTGTTAATAAACACATTTTTTAGTATTTTAGAAACACTAACATCATACATATCCAAATATGAAGCAATGTTTTAACTCCCATTTACATACAGACCTGTGGCCAACTTTACAAACCATTTTGAATTTTTCCAGCTGAGGCGTTCAAAATAGATATACTTTTGATTGTCACAGTGTTATTTGGGCAGCTGCCTGCCTAATATAACATAACATCACCACAATATTTTACATTAAATGAGGAAATGTATCTTTGTTTCCTCAGCTAAGACTGCTTGGCTGCTGTAGCTTGTGTTTATGTTGAGAGTGACATCTGATTTAAAAGCAAGAAGCAAAAGCCACTGAGCACCATCAGTCAGCACAGAGGCAATGCTACAAATTTAAGGAACGAAGGTCAATTCTTTGTGTGTGTACATGCACAGAGCACATGTGCACACGGTTGTGCAGATTAACTCACAGATGTATATGACAACTCACGTTTGTGGCATTGACATTGTTTTCCAATCTTAAATGTAATACATACATTTCCGTCATTGGCCATAATTCTTGCAAGGAAGGGACTCAAAGGTCACAAGTTATTAAATAAAATTAATTAAACACACCATTAAAAGAAGTTCACTATTCACTCCTTAAACGTCATAGCTAGCAGCAGTTATTTATATCTATGAAAGAGAGAGCTTAATTGTTTGATTAAGCTTGATTGGAATGTCAGCTCCACACTGTGGCTGGTTGATTAAATAAGTTGGGGGAGCAAAAGTAAAATGAGCTACTTGTGGGATACTATTTAACTTGGGTTGGGTAAGCTGCTCATTTTATGCTCATTTTACTTTTCAGATGGTGTCAAGCCTGGCAGTTTGGTGTAATTGTTAGCCTTGTAATTCATAGTAATATATTTCTCACACACAACCTCAACCTCTGCCTCTCCATGTGAGCAGAGACGCAGCAGCATCTTGTTTCTACAGGAAGCCTGATTAAAATGTTAGGCATTTATACGGTGTACAAGATTAAAGAATATAAAACTGATATTACTAAACCTGACTTCCTTCCATCTATTTTCTGCTGCTTATCTGAGTCCGGTCATGATGCCCAGACGTCCCCCTCCCCAGCCACCTACTTCTGCTCTTCCTGGAGAACAGTGAGCCGCCACTCTGGTGCCTTTCGGTGTAAACGAGTAGCTTTCCAAATAACTCAGCTCTTCATCGTGTTTCTAAGGCAGAGGTCAGACATCCTTCAGAAGATGCTCATTTGTGTCAGATTTTAGTCATAGGTAAAGGTATGACTGTAGACTGACGGGTAAATCAACAGGGATCAATACCCTGCTCCTCTTTTTTCCAATACAAGTTCCTCTATCAAATCATTTTTTGACACTTGAGTCAGCAGTCCAAGCAGAGATGTCCAGAAGTTCCTTTTCCCACTTAAGTGGTATTTATGGTCACACAAATGCGTCTGACAACAGACAGGCAGCGAATACTGGGATACCACGGCGAACCGGCCGAGATACATAATGTGTCCAGTGTGTGTTTGGTCTGCCCTTACCAGCTCGTCTAGGAGACATTCTGGAGGCCTCCTATTTCAGATGCCAGTCAAACCACCTACACTGGCTCCTTTCCTTTCTGTGAATGATCGCAGTTGAGGAGGAGAAGCTATGCTGTCCCCTGGTATGGTCTCCCCAAGGCAACTGGTTCTTGATGAGGGGCCAAACTTAAGTACAATTCAAAAGACCAAAGTTACTAGCCTGGGACCAGTACTGGGGAGGTTTCTTTGTTTTCCAGAACAGCTAATAGCTGTGCCCCATGAGTTCAGCTTAAAATATCCACACAGGTACTTCGTCCTCCCTCGGGTGGGCAGAGAGCTTTGTGGTCCAGGTTGTGGTCCAGTCCCCGGCTGCTTTAGCTGGCTTTAGAAAAAACCTGAAATTAGAATTAAAACTGTTTGTACCTTCACCTGTGTTACTTACAGTGATATGTTATGTAATTTGTTAACTGTCTCTTTAAGCTTTCAGCAGCTGGAGAGTTAAAAATAGTCTGTGTGAAAATAGGCAGGCGGTGAACTCGAGCCTGTGATACGTTTTTAATGTCAGGCTGTGACCACAAACACCAGAGTGGTCATCAGCATTCAGATCAGCTGATAGTAACCAGAAACGGCTTTATGGTCATTCTCTTAATTGTTATTGGCGTTTTCTTTTATTTGACTTGTTTAAAATAATAAAAAGCTGATTTGGGTTCATTTTATAAGCAAATCACATAACTTAATACAACAGAAATAAACTGACAGAGTAATGGAAAATAAAAAATTATAAATGTGGCCCAAAGCTACACGGATCACTGGCCACAATTCATTCAGCTGGAGGTCTTTTTTTTTTTTCAAAGTTAATTTTAAATAGAAATAAATGTGGGCAAGAAATTAAAACTAAATAGGGAGCAAGCCTGAACCCTAAAGGCTTTACTAAGTGTTAATTATGCAGGTTTAGACATGGGCTGATTTGTAAGCTTGTGATAAACCTTAAATAAGTATATATGTATATTTTTGTCTGTTCCCTTGAAACGCATGCAGGTTCTGCAGGAGTTTCACCAGCAGCTGTTTGTGCAGAAGAACATGGCGTTCCAGCAAGCAGTACGGTAAATACTGATGTTTTTCTCTTTTTATTCATTATTAAATGCATAAAATATCACATGCGATTGCTTTTAGTGATTATTGGGGAAAATAAACTCGTATTTATTATGCATGGAATGAAATCCCCAACCTTAAAAATTTAGAACTTAACATGATTTCTCTAAAATGTTCAAGTAAAACTTGAAGAATAATTTTTGAAACTATTAAAATCCAAATCTCAAAGTGTTTGGGTTGCTTTTAATACAAATTTTGTAGCATAAAATAAGGTTCGTGTTTGACTAATTTAGTTGGCAGGAGGTGTTAATCAGTTTACCGGAAAATCAATTTCTACAGAAAAGTGAAGTGAAATGTGGATCCTTCAGGTTTGAACTGCACAGGTTGGAAACCACAGGTAAAATGCTGTAATGAACACAGATCAGAGGAGATTGTTGAGAAGTGGAACAAAGCTCAACAGATGACAGATTAATTTGTTTAGACAACAATCAATACAAAATCAGACGAGTGGAACAAGCAGCTCACGGGCATCCTGAAAGCTGAGCTGGCCGTGGCCACAAAAGCCCGGACTGGACTCGGCTCAGGACCTTGATGCTCAAAGCGGCTTTAGGCAGAGCAGATCCACCTTTTTGGTCCAGAGTTAAACATCTCAACAATACCAGATGCAGAAAAGATTTTTTTTTTTTTTAGACATTCATGATCACTGGAGTATGAAGCTTGAGAAGCTGGGTGATGACCTTTCCTCTAAATTGATACACAAGCAGGAAAAAATGTTCTAATTTTCTAAAAAATTGTAAGTAACAGACAAAGTAGCTCCATTGTTTGAGTGTCAATAATCTGTCTGCACTGAAATAAACAACTAATTTAAATAGATTTTAATCACAAAAGTGCTGCACACACATTATGGAACAGTCTGGGTAAGAAGTCAAAGCAGGAAACATAATAAGTCCTGCGTGATTGGTCTTTATCTTTGTTAGTCTGAACTATGAGCCTGAAGGCAGAACAGTGAACTTTGTACTGTACTCCTTTCCCTGCACAGGAACTTAGATTATTTCCCATTTTTAGTTTTTATTTACAGATGTGTCGTCTCATTTCCTCACCGTGGGACTATTTCCAGCTCGTGTTTGTTCCGACTTTATCAGACTGTTTATCTTCCTAAATAAATGCACAACCTCCACTTTTAATTAAATATTTGGATTGGACGTGGATCTTTAACATGTCACCAGGTGAAGGACTGGTGACATCCTTCAGAAGATGCTCATTTGTGTCAGATTTTAGTCATAGGTAAAGTTATGACTGTAGACTGACGGGTAAATCAACAGGGATCAATACCCTGCTCCTCTTTTTTCCAATACAAGTTCCTCTATCAAATCATTTTTTGACACTTGAGTCAGCAGTCCAAGCAGAGATGACCAGAAGTTCCTTTTCCCACTTAAGTGGTATTTATGGTCACACAAATGCGTCTGACAACAGACAGGCAGCGAATACTGGGATACCAGTTATAATTCTGACTTTGAAGTGAAGCCACTTTTTGTTTTGGCTGTTTTTAATCAGTTCCAGTCGTGTTTAACCCCCATTTAGATTTACTTTCCCAAACTTTGTGGCACTAATGATTCTGTGTCCAGGTTTAAAACACCTGCTCTTTGAATTTGTACAGAAATTCTAGTTTAAGTCTGAGTTTTGTGCTGCTTTGGAGTATTAGTTGTTTTATATTACCTGAGTCCTGAGTAAAGTGTGGTATAAATGCAGGCATGGTCTCAGTGTTTTCTTCAGTGTTCTGGCTGATGTTATTGAAGCCACAGTGAGCATTTTTGTCCGTTCACCAGTGTGGCGGTATTTGAAAAATATACATCACGGGTGAAATGAAGATGGTTAAACTGTTACATCGCAGCTTTAATTTGAATGAACGTGTTTGTCTGTCTGCAGGCTTCTCAGCCAGACGAGCTGACCATCGAGGAGCAGGAAATCTTGGAGGTCATCGATGATGGCGACATGGAGGACTGGGTCAAGGTACAAAAATAACACAAACACAGTTATGTAGCAGATGCACTCTCATGTTTGAGGGTTGGTTGTTTTGTGTATTAGTTCACTCTCTGGCTCTTAGACTGTTTGACAAACATTTAGTTTCAGTTTTTATAAGACCCCGCACCGGTACAGACTATCTACTGGACGTTTTAGTGTTTCTCTGGGATCAGTTGAACTGATGTGGCTTCAGGAATTAGAATAATTCAACTAAAATGCGTGCGGTGCATTGAGGCAGGTCAGGTTGGCCTGGGTGGTAGAAGCTCTGCTGAACATACAGACAAATCAAAAAATGTACAAATACACAGTTCTCTGCTTCTTTTTTGGCCCTGCAGCCGTAAAGGGCTGATGGGAGATTCTCGTCACGCAGCCGGGCAGGCAGGTGGGCGGGCATGGCACCCAAGTTTGTGAATGCAATAATTCATGAATGAGGCAGTTTTTAAATTCATACCTTAAGTGCAGCTACTGAAAATCTGGACCAAATCCTGATTGATGGTGATCCAATCCTGCCTCAGCAGCGCTCCGGTTTGATCACAGTTTGTCAGCTTCTGCTTTTTAACAGCGGTTCGTGGACTCTTGATCAGTTTGAGATCTGCGGAGTGACCTGGTCATGGATATAAAATGTTAATTTGATGATCTCCCAGCTACTTAGTTGTCATTTTCACTTTGTTTGTCACAGACTGTTACAAAGTTGCTCCTGGACCTTTGGGAGAAAATTTGAGAAGTCTTTGAGGACATTTTTCGGGTGGTCAGTGGTGTCTACTTAAATGTAGAAATGTCAGCTGTGGATGCTCCCATCATTGTGTGAAGTCATTCTTTTATAAACGCCTCTGCAGAGCTGCTGGTGTGTAGTCATTGTGTACTTTGTGTGTGGTTGTTTTCAGATCATTTCCCTGAAGGAACATTGTGCATTGTTGCTGTTTTACTTTTGTTTATTGTGTAAGTCTGGCTTTCCTGTGAGCCATTGTGCAAATGTTCCACGTGTTGAGCCAATATTTTATGTATATTTACTTAGGTGATTATCTTTTCATATACAGATATAGTGTTTTAATGGGGTATTTATTTTAATGAATATAATCATACATAAAAATGTGAGCAATATCATTTATATAGATCTGTTTTAGTGCTGTGATTCCCCACAGCATGCCCCAACAGAGATCCCAATACCTCTGAGTGTTTTCAATCTGAATGAAAATAAGTAAGCAGCGGAAGGGGAGGCCACCGGTGTTCATGAAATCAAGCTTCATGAATTCAGCAGAGGCTTGTTTAGGATTTTAGATTTCTCGTTAATTCAGGAAGAGAGAACAAAAGCTCTCCTATTATTCTCTTTGTGGCTGTTATTAAATTCTGGCGACGATGCAGTGATATTATTACAGCCCTACTCTTTACATCTGATTTTATTTTTTCTCATTAGGAGTTTTCCTGTTGAAACATTTTTGGCTGTTGTCATCGTCTGTGTGCATTGTCTGTGTTTCCAGGCCAGAAACCGTAGCGGACAGGTGGGCTACGTCCCGGAGAAATACCTGCAGCTGCCCTCCTCCAACAGCCTGCTGAGCATGCTGCAGTCGCTGGCCGCGCTGGACGCCCGATCCCAGTCCTCCAGCAACTCCACCGAACCTGAAACCGAACTCCCAACCGGCTCCGTCAACGGAGACTCCAGTGGTGAGATCCGCCTCCACCAGATAATATCGGAGTTTTGATTTCCTGCTTTGTTTAATACCCTCGTTGCCACTGTCTGTGTTGCAGTTTCATTCGCAAAGGCTTTGTACGACTACGCGGACAAACGGAAGATGAGCTGTCGTTCCCAGAAGGCGCCATCATCCCCATCCTGAGCAGAGAGACCCACGAGGACGATGGCTTCTGGGAGGGCGAGTTTAACGGCGTTGTTGGTGTAAGAGTTCAAATAATAGTTTGCAAAAGCTTGTGACTGCAAAATTGTGTCTGCCTAAGGGACAGTTTGTTCCAGGAGATAAGCGAGAGTTAGAAGATTAATAGGAAGCACCTGGCCTCCAGACGGAGAAGATGTCCTTTTAAATGTGTCCAAAGTCGTCAACAGAACATTTGTGGTTTTGAAACTTATGCCTGTGTTGTATCTGCTTGACGCATGAGGGGGCGTCATAAAAGTAAACCCTGATGGTATAAAACAACTGCTTGTGTATCATTGGGCGGAGATCGATGCTGTCTGTGGGCAGTGTTCATCTCCCCACGCGCGTGTTCATTAAAATCATTGTTTGACCGAAGCTCTTCTGGACCATTATTGTTTTGTGCTCACCCTCAATATTTGAACTCGTAACAAACAGCAATAACGGCAAAACATGTAATGGACGTGCTGGTCCACTAGACAACATCATGTTGATGTAAAGCTTTGGGTCTCTTATGCAAAGTAAAGAGGCTGAAATAAGGTGTCCATGAGTATCAGTTTTCAACATTCAGTATTAAGAGACAAAGACTGTACGGGTTGGGCCAGTCGTCAAGTCCTGGAGCAAAGTGAGCCTGCAAATCAATAAGATGCAAATCAGTTTATACCTTTCATATAATGTTTGAATTTGTTTATTCTGAGTTTTATTGTTCAGTTAGTTTCCACAGTTCATATATCATGTGTAATTTTTCATTAGTTTCAGTGTTTGTTTGTATTTTATTCTATTATTGATGGTTGTGTTGACAGATTTGTCCAAATTTAAAGCTATAGATGTGAACTTTTGGTTCCTTTATTATTACCTGTATAATTAGTTTCAGTCTTTGTGAAGTGGGGAAGGAGGACCCAAAAGCAGGACTCGTGCGATGGAGAGTGCTCTTTATTTACAGTGGAGTAAATAAGACAACACAATAATCCCTTGAGCTCCCTCGACTCCTGTGTCATGTCTTCACCCAAAACTCCGTGCTCTCTGCTCCGTGGCTGCTGTCCACCTGTGCTCCACTCTCCTCCTCCTGGGAAAAAAAACAACAGAGGCAGCCGTCAGGACACCATGCCGCCCAATCAACAAAAAACAGTCCCAGTCTAAATAATCTAAAAGACCAACCACGGCTCCAGTGATGGCAACACACAGTTCTAGTGACCAACCCAGTGGGCGGCACTCGAGACGAAGCAGTTCAGGTGGCCTGCACACATTTAGTATCAGGCTTTACAAAAAAAAAGTATCAACTATGTTAGGATCCATGTTCATCATGTGTGATGTGTGTTTACATTTGAAGGTGTTTGTGGATTTGTCACCTCTCTTCAAGGTGTGGTTTGTGTTTGATGCTGAAACAGATAAAGACTGCTGATTGGCTGAAGTGGGGTTCAATAAAAATTGTTTGGTTGTTGTTTTGGGCACTGCTCAGGTCCACATTAAATAAACTGCTGCTCATGTGTGTTTGTAGGTTCTCAGTCATCCAGGTCATGGTTGTCTAAGGAGCCTGGAAAGAAAGCGACTTTACTTCTTTAAGGTTCTGGATGATGTTTAACTTCTGATCCAAGAAGCTTCTTCAGTTGATGTGCTTCCTTTGCTCATTTTCCACCTCTGCACAGTTTCATTTGATGACAGTGCAGTGCAGTTCTCCCAAACATACAACAGAGGGCGCTATGCACATTCACTGAAGTGCAGAAAAATACAAGTGGAGGAGGAAACAAACAGCAGCATCAAGAGAGAAAACTGAAGTGTTCAAAGCGAGTTACTTTAGTCTCTTATTGTAATATTAATCGACATCTAAACATCACGTTGATGCTTCATGTTTGACTTCCGTGTCCTTTTACTGCTCAGTTGGAAAATATTGATGCAATTTAAAAGAAGAGGAGAAGAGTAATTTCTCTGTACTACTTCAAAAGTAATTTGAAAGCACTGCCTCATATGGAAAATGAATCATGATGAAATCCTGAAACAAATAGTGTTTGTGAATATGAAGAGTTTAGTTTTCATTTTGGTCTTAGAAGTATAAAAATGCAGGACTGAAGACAAGATGGAAATGATGTGTTATGAGAAATAAAACACATATGTCGCTATGTACTATAATTTTATTTTGTTTATTTTTTGTTCTTGTAGGTTTTTTGCTTTAGTGTAAATTTTGAAAGCACTGCTTTTAGTTTGAAAATTGGATTCAGTGTTTAGAGTTCGGACAAAACAATGGACGGTTTCAAGAAATGTATTTTATCAACAAAACTTATTTTGATGGTTACTGTATTTATTTTAATGCCCTCAGTGCAGTGATTGAAAAAAAGTTCATCTGACACCAATGAGCCAACAGCCTCCACGTAAACATTTCTTTTTTTCTTTCTTTTTTTTTAAACAGGGTTTAATCAGCGCTGACATACAGACATTTATGCGCTGGGTATAACAGACATGCTTACCGTGTGAAAGGACCGCGGATGTCTTGGAGCAGAGAAACATGCTGTATTGTTGTTTTTCTTTATTGCATAAGCAGCGCCCGACTGTCAGAAACGCTCTGTGCGGGTAGCAAAGTCGGCTCCAACGCACCTGCAGGCATCCATTTGAAAGAAAGGTGTCGCTGCGGCTAGGCTCTCGGGATAGTCAGACTTTTATTTATATTTGCGGCATTCTGGTGCATTAAAACTAGCAGCCTCTGTGTCCCGCTTGGATCACCATTCTGAAAATTCAGATATTTAAATAAAATGATGAATCGGCGAGTGATGAGGAGCCACGTAGATCCTGAAATGAGGTTTGATTAAATTAAACTCTTATGAACAGTGATGACGCGTTCCAAACAAACGATGCTTTCTACATGGCCAAATTGTGTGCAAACTACCTCACAGCGCTGTGTCCGGGGTCCGAAAAAAAAAGTTAAAACGATATACCTTGCGAAAGTTGTGAAGTGCTGAGGAAAATACTGTGTGTCTGATGGGGTGTTTTTATATAGGTGGACTTGGTTTCAGTTGACCTCTGACATGGAGAGACGAAAAGAGCAGTTTGTAAAGAAAAAAGGTGGAAACTATGGAACTACAGTTGGGATGTGTGTGCTGGGATGCTCTTGATAAGTATGCAGCTTTTATTGTTTTATGACTTGTTTTGCTGACTGTTGGGGCCCTACCTGTAACCCCCTCTGTCTAATCATCAAGTCTTACTGTTGCAGTGCGTTTGTGTGGCTACTAGACAATTATAGGTTGTATTAAAGCAGGGGTGTCAAACTCAAATACACAGTGGGCCAAAATTCAAAACTGGAACAAAGTCGTGGGCTAACATTAATATTTATTGAAAAAAAAAATCTTCCTCCAGATATAAGAATGAATATTTTCTTATGGACTCAAATAAGTTTTGCTGGAAACCTGAATATGGAACAAGCAAAGCTTAATACTAAACAATATATATATTAGCTGTATAATACCAGTAGGCCAGCTCTAATAGTAATTTGGTATGGCTTCGCGGGCCAAATGTAATTAGGCTGCGGGCCAGAGTTTGACACCTGTGTATTAAAGGAACATTGGGGGGTCGATACAGTGCTATTGTGGCTAGTTAAGAATGTGGTTTTTAGAAGTATCACAAGAAAAGTTTATTTCTAAAGGGATACATGTTGTTTGTGGTACTCTGTTTTAAAAACTATTAGCCTCTGTGTCTTTCAGAGCACAAAAGAAAAGTGAAATGCTCCTAAACTAGTTATATTACTACTGAGGTTGAGGCAGTAACAAAGTTCTTTAAATCATCAGGCAAGAAAATCCAGAAACCTTGGGTTAGCCGTGGCTATCCGGGTCATCTGAGCCCGAATAGCCTCCTTCTCCTCCTCCTGCACAGGAAATAATCCAAAGTCCGTTAAATTCAAAAGAGTCACTGAAATAAATGTCTGCTGGGTAAAACACGGTCAGGTTAAAAGCGAGCCGTTTAATGTGGCTGATAAACGAGTACAAAAACAAAAGGCAGATGCACACAAGAAAGAACCTAACTAGAAGTAAACTGGGAAAACTAAATGCAAAGAACAAAACCTTGAACGTTGCAAAAACATAAACATGGACACTCCTGGAGACATGGAACAACAGACAACCTGACAAAGAATGAACAGAAACACACAGAATAAATACACACAAGGGTGATTAGGGGGAAGTGGAAACACATGGGGAAACAGCTGACACTACTCTGACATAAGGAGACAAAGGAAGCAAAGCTGACAACACTGAAATAGGACACAGACCTTCAAAATAAAACAGGAAACATGAGACGCAGACAAGACAATATAAACTTGATAACATAAGAGGGCAAAGGGAGACTAAAACACAGGGGTAGAAGACACAAGAGGAATCTAAATAAACAAATGAGCTTAGATAACCTGATGAACTTAAAAATAAACCATAAACATCAAAAATAAACTAAAACTTAAAACGCTGGGTCAAAAGACCCAGGATCGTGACAGTGGGAGGTTGAAGCTGCCACAGGGCAAAAGCAGGACAGGCTGCCAGTTTATCACAGGGCTAACACAATATATGTGATAGAAAATCAACTGAAATGTTTGATATTTATTTATAATAATAAGAGAATAACTACTATTTATAATAATATTATAGTTGTTATTATAAATATGTGTATATTTTTTATAACACCCAACATAAAAGGCTTCTTTCCAAACCTGAGCTGTTTCAGACGCTTCTTGAAATTCTGACTTCTCTGAACTCAAATTCAAATACAAATACAAATTCAAAATACAAATACAAATTCAAATTTTATTTGTCACGTACACAGTCATACACAGTACGATATGTAGTGAAATGCTTGGACAACTGCTCGTGACCTAAAGAAAACAAAAAAAGGAAAAGGCTATGAATAAGATAGGAAATAAATATGAAAAATTAAAAAGGGTAAATTTAACTAGGAAGGAATAGAATATAAATTAAGGTTAAAAATGAAATAACTGTACAACACAAATTAGAATGAAGGGTAAATTTAACTGGGAAGAATAAGATAAAGATAAATATATAAATTAAAGTTGAAAATAAAATAACTGTACAACAAAATACACAATATAGAACTATATAAGAATGTATGAAGAAATCTAAATATAAATAAATATATACACAATAACAGCAGCTGTACAAGTATTAACCGGAAATGAAGAATATAGTGACCAGTGTTGTGCAAAACCAAAGTCCAGAAAGTCCAGTGTGTGTGTAAGAACTGTATGTGTGGGTCAGTACTGTGTGGTGGTGTGATTGAGAGACCGTATCGCCTGCGGGAAGAAGCTCCTCCTCAGTCTCTCTGTGTTGGTCTTCAGGGAGCGGAATCGCTTTCCTGACCTCAACAGAGAGAACAGTCTGTTGTTGGGATGGCTGAGGTCCTTCACGATCTTCCTGGCCTTGGTCCAGCACCGAACTCAGTGTAAGGTGTCTGCTCCCTCACTGTGGCTGTGCCTGGAAGTACTTCTGCTTCTTGTCTTCCCCTAATGCAGCTTTAAAGTATTAAGTATGAAGCAACAGTGCTTCTCTTTGCGCCTCTGAAATCTGTGTTCTCTCTACTGATAAACAAAAGAAACAATGTAAAATGTATTAATAAATCAGTAACAAAAATATAGCGTAGAAGGTAAGTAGAGATTTTCATACCATCTTCAAGCCTAATGCTTTTAAGTCCCACACTCAATGCAGCCTGACTCAAAACCTGATTCTAAATGGTTCAGCACAGACACAGACTCGCTGACTTTTTATAGTCACTCTATAAATGCTGTCCATTTAAATCATCTCACTTGTAAACACTGCCGTATCCACCGGAGATCAGTGAGAATGGATTCTGGAGTCTTCCCATCCTCCTGTTAGTGATCCTCCATCTGAATGGATGATAACAACCTTCTGAACTGACTAGCAGGTGTAGAAAGCCCGACTAGCCCATATCTATGGGACTGATCACTGCTGATAAACCCACTAAATGGATGGATAAGAGCTCTGGTCACATTTGGAGTTGGGCCACAGCTCTGCACAGTGGCTGCCAAATGGTCGTCTTCTATTGTGAAATTCAGCACAGCAGAGAAGAAATAGCACATTATGACACAGTATGATGGAAAGGCAAATAAGAAGAGTGTGTAAATTAATAGATTCAACTCATGTTTTACTTTACATTTTGACAGCATGACTGCTCTTCCCTTCCATCAAGTACATTTTTCCATTTCTAGAATCCCTAGAAGCCAGAAACACAAAACAAGGCTACGTCCACACGTACACGGGTGTTTTTGAAAACGGAGATTTTCCGTTTTCGGTTTTTTTAAAAATCCCGTCCACACGTAAAAGCCAAAGACGAAGGAAAACGCTGCTAGGAACATGCCAAAGCAGCAGATGGCGCTATATTCCTATCCATGTAGAAATGTTGGCCAATCAGAAGTCAGCCTGGGTGGGAAAGAGTAAACAAAGATGGCGCATAGAAGCAGAACTGAGTCCTATGTGTGGAGGGACAGTAGCTGTGTAAGCATTTAAACACTGCAGAGAGTAAAATGAACAGTAATGGTATTTTGTGTAAGTCCGCCATTGTAGAAATTCATTTCACCGAAACAATAACCTGGCGCACAGTGTGACGTCAAAAAATGCGCACACCTTTGACGCTGCGTTTTCTCCGTTTTTCTCGTCCACACGTAAACGCAAAAACTGAGTTTTCAAAAATATCCACCCTGGCTGGAGTTTTTAAAAATCTCCGTTTTCAGTGACCGAAAACGCCGTTTACGTGTGGACGAAAGGTGCGAACGCATAGAAAAATCTGCGTTTTCAAAAGTACCCGGGTACGTGTGGACGTAGCCCAAGATACTGCTGTTATTATTAAATAGTTTCAATTTGTTTCTTAGTTTATTTGTGATTTAAATTTTCACCTTTCATCTTTATGCTTAGTTTGTTCTGGTTACTTTGAATTTTGTAGCCTCGAGCTTATTTCTCAGACTATCTCCTTTTGTAATTTGTAAAAATAGTTCAGTGAGTTTATTTTCCTCCATTGTCCTGCGTTCTGTGTCACGTCTGTGTTTCTGTTCTTGCACACCAAGTTACTTATTGTGTTAGTCTGTTGTCTCTTGTGGTTTTTATTTTGTTTTACGTCGCTTGTCTCGTTTTCTTATTTAGGTTCAGCTGCCCTCCCAGGTGTCTCCTGTTTGTCCTGAGCTCCCTCAGTTTGTCTTAATTGGTTGCTGTGTCCTCCCTCTCTGTATTGTTTCCTTCCTCAGTGTTTCCCTGGTTTTGCTAGTATCCAGTTTCCCTGCTGCTGCCCTGCCACTGTGTTTTTGTATTTTTTGCTACTGCATTGAAGCTGATCTTTGAGTTCATCCTTTGTCTCCTGAGTTCTGCATTTGGGTCCATATTTGAAATATATTCGAAAAACTAACTCTGTAGGTGCTCACACGCCACTGCACGCTCATGCATGTGTGGGAAAGAAAGAGAAAGAGAGAAATACTGCTACAAGCTAGTTCAGAAATCAGAAATCAGAAAGGGTTTTATTGCCAAATGTTGAGCAGGTTTACAACATTAGGAAATTGCTGCGGTGCTTCAGTGCAAACATACTGTTATAAATTACGTTTAAATAGACATGAAAATAAAAATAAGAGTAAGAATTAAAAGTGCTAAGTAGATAGATATATACATGATATATACATGAGTGCAGGTGGTGATCAGTGCCAAACATGGAATGATGCAGTGACACAGCGTAGGGTCATGTGTTAGTGGTGGGAACAGTCATACGGTTATTGTTCATGTGTCCGACAGCAGAGGGGAAGAAACTGTTCTTATGGCGAGAGGTTTTGGTGCGAATGGACCGGAGCCTCCTGCCTGAGGGGAGCAGGTCAAACAGACTGTGTCCAGGGTGAGAAGGGTCAGCTGAGATCCGAGCTGCACGCCCCAGTGTCCTGGAGGTGTACAGGTCCTGCAGAGATGGGAGTCTGCAGCCAATCACCTTCTCAGCAGAGCGCACAACACGCTGCAGTCTCTGTTTGTCCCTGATAGTGGCTCCAGCGTACCACACAGTGATGGAGGAGGTGAGGATGGACTCGATGATTGCAGTGTAGAATTGCGTCATCGTCCGTGTTGGCAGGTTGAATTTCTTCAGCTGCCTCAGGAAGTACATCCTCTGCTGGGCTTTCTTAATGACGGAGGTGATGGTGGGCTCCCACTTCAGGTCCTGGGTGATGGTGGTGGTAGTTGTGATAAATGGTAGTTTAAATTGTGTCCAGGTAATGAACCATTAAATCTCCTCTTGCACCATCTGAATCTCTCTGCAATCACATCACATAGTATGCATATTTTAATTTATACAGCCAAATATCACAAATCTGACCTTAAGGTCTTTGCCACCTGGACACACACACACCAACTGCTCTGAAGAAGCTTAGAGTGGATTTGGAAATAGACACCTGAGGTGAAAAAATTCAATTGATTAAAGTTGTGCTATTATTAAAAAGGTAACAATATCAAGATATGATTCAGGAGGATGTGAAACAACTTCTTAGGTTATGTACTTATTGATTATCAATAATTAACAATGAATATGTTTATTTTACAACCATGCAAACATGACTGATTAACCTGCATGGGGAAAAACTGAATATTGAGTATTAACAACTAAGAGTGCAATAAGTGACCACTGAAAGAGGCCCACACAAAAAGTTTTAAGGCTGTAAGACAGCTGTATGTCACAGAACAATGAACTTCATTTTGAGCTTACTCATAATCAAATAGCATTTCATATCTTTGTTCACTAAGGCAGGAAAACAGCCTCAAGGTTTTGTACTGAGTGAATGAGACATTGTGGATTCGTTTCTGTCAAACATCGGTGTTCAATGTTGTCACTTATGGAAGTGCAATAACGATATGTACAAGACAAATAAAAGAAAAGAAATTGTTATATCAAGTGAGCCAATATCACATTAACTGAACAACTGATGTTTCATGCTTTTTTTATACTGCTTTTATAAAAAGTTTGAGACAGACCCTAATGAGCTACTGAAGCAAATAAATAATTGTCACTGAGCTTTGCATCTATATCACTGAAAAAGGCAAAGAGTTTGTGAAACAGAACAATTGGGACTGCGAGTATAGTTGCTGCACAATATGTTGTTCAGGTGGTAAGCCAACCATCTGTAAGTATATTACTCTTCTCTCAGGTTTCACGGTGTGCACAGAGGTGGATTTGCACAAGAGAATCTTTCACGACCATAGCTGTGAGAAAAATGATCGTCTGTATCACGTGCACATAACTCTGACCCATGGAACACATTACCATCATCTATGTGGCGGCTCTCTGATCCACAGCCAGTGGGTTCTAACTGCAGCTCACTGCTGGAAAGATCAACCTGGATGGTGAGAAATGACTGTTTCACATATTTTAAAAAAACCAGTCCAGAGACAAAAATCATTACTGGTATTTTGTTCTTTTACCATTTCCATTGTTTAGGACTATGTCTGCATATGTAGGAATTCATCCAGGTCCAGGAAGAATGGTGACAATTATTGATCACAAAATCTTTGAGGACCAAACAGGAAAACATGACATCATGCTTCTGAAAATCGACCCACCAGAGAATAAGATTAAGCCTGTTGTCTTCCCTAAATGTCGCAAAAAGTGAGTTTTGAGTAACCTTTTAAGTGTAAAGTTTGAATTCTGGAATATGTTGACATAATATGTATTTTTCTTGTTTAGTTGGTTGGTTTTTTAAACTTCCAGGAAGAGCAAAAAAATGTAGCAACATCTGTAGTCTATGAACAAAATGACATCATGCTTTTGAAGTTACAAACCCCCATTAGTGACTGCAGAGCTTCTTTATTAACAATAATGTAACTGAGACTTGAATATTGAGCAGAGGGTTCTGGTTTTGATTTTAGGTACCTGCTTAGGAGCTACATCCATGATCTATAATAACTGACAATAAAACACGAGCATGAGGAAATGGAAGGAAATGTAATGTTTTAATAAAATGTTTGAATCTGAAAAGATTAGCTGACTTAGAGTGAACTGGAAATACTCAGCCTGCAGACATGGAGATGGAATTTTATTTATTTTTTAATTTGTAGGATGGATGTCATTCAGATTGCAGGCCATGGTGGCTATACGGTTGATGTAAACTACAACAAACGTAAGACCAGTATTGTTTTGATTGTTTCACAATTTTTTAGTTTATATTATACTTTGATTTTGTCTTGTGTGCCTGTTATAGTTACTTTTTCATTTTATTTGAAAACTGTGATGACATAAAGTATTTATTTCATTTTTTTGTGGATATACTGTCAATTTCCCTCCTTTTTAAATGCTGCTCAGCTTCTTTTAAAGAACACATTTTGTTCCAGAAATGAGGCAAAGCATGTTTCTTTCAATATCTGATTTCCTTGCATGAAACATGCAGTAGCTTTTGTTATTTTCCTTTTTTCTCTAGTCCCTGATGAACCGCCTCATCTCCAGTGTGCAAAGATGCATGTTGTTGAGTGTGAGCTTAACCTCCATCCATGTAATTCAGCATTCTTATGGCCAAATGGAAACACGATGTGTTACAAAGAACCTCGAGTGGACATATGTAAGGTGAGTTACCATGCTGCCAACATTTTATCTGTATCATAGATGTTTTGGTACAAAATATTTATGTTTTCTCTCTCAGGGTGATTCTGGTGGTGGAGTGATGGCCAAAAACAACAAGATTCATGGTGTGCATGTTGGTGGTTGTGAACCTGCCTGTACCGGACCAACTATTTCTCTGAAGGTCTGCTCTTACATTGGTTGGATAAATCAAGTCATTACACGGAGTAATGGAAAATAATAAAATTAAAATAACATTCAAAATAAACAGTCCGCTCTGCAAGAAACTGCTTCGGTGTGAATTGTTTCTACATGTGAACTTTCGATTGTTAAAATATAAATATGTCATGTGTGTTTTCAATGTAGTTTCAGGCGTCAAGTAGATCATTCAGTTGTTCAGAAACTGTGAAGTTTGCATGAAGGTTGTTGGGTCCTTTTTGCCAGATGATATTAAGTACAAGTACTACAGTAAAGTACAAATGTAAGGAATTTGTACTTTATTTTATTTTATTTGGTCTTTCCATCACATTTGTGGCTTCTTCTCCGCTGCTTCTAAGTGGAAATTGGTACATTTAACTTCACTACAAATATCTGACATCTTTAGTTGTTATTTTACAGATGAAGATTTGTGCTCATGAAACACATGAAGTACAATTTTGTTTCTGTAGTTGATCAATCAGTTATTTGACTTGCATGAATTTAGCAACTATTATTATATGTTTAATCTTTAAAAGTACTTACTGTTGATATTATTTTCTGTAAATTGTTCAAAATCATAAATGTGTGAGAAGCACTCAATCAGGGGCGACTCCAGCATCAAACCTTTAGGAGGGCTCAGCTCAGTCTTAATGTCATGCTTTTAGTGTTGCCTTCAAAAGAAATGTAATTTTTGGATGACCTACAGCAGTGTCTAAGAATAACAGATTTTAATATAATACATCAGCTTTACGGTGGTCACTTTAGTTTAAAACCTGATGCAATGGCACAGTCATGTTGACCAGTAAATTTCAAAAACAGTTTAAGTTTTTCTGCAAAACACACAAACCAACCTCTCTGAGGTAATTACTTTAATAAACTGGTTTTCAAGAGTTTCAGATTATTCAATTAACTGGCCAAAATCTACAGTTCTCCCCATTAACTGCTCCTTCCATAATTCTTCCTCTGCCCCACTGCAATCCGGAAATATTAAATATTTAGGTATTAATGTCTCTCCTAAGATTTCAGACTTAACTAAATTAAACCACATCCCACTTCTAAAGAAAGTAGAAGGCGATCTGACTAGATGGAAATCTTTACCCATATCACTCATGGGAAGGGTCGCCACTATAAAAATGATGATCTTGCCAAAAATAAATTACTTATTTTTGATGATCCCTAACAAACCATCACAAGATTGGTTCAGATCTCTGGATTCATATATTTCCAAATTCCTTTGGAAAGATAAACCCCCGCGTATTAGCTTAAAAACGCTTCAAAGAACCAAGGATAGAGGAGGATTAGATCTGCCTAATTTTCACCAATACTTCTTAGCCAACAGGCTTCAGTTCATCTCAGAATGGTTAAAACATACCTTCTTAGTTGAGCCCTGGCTAGATGTTGAACAGGCACTATGCAAGGATCTAGAGATCTCAGACCTACCATTTATCAGCTCAAACATCAAAAGACATGAATGCTTTAAAAGTATCAACATCAGCTTTTCTCTGACAGCATGGTGGGAGTTTCTAAAAATAACGGAGTCTTCATTAATCCCATGCAAACGTACACCTATCTGGAATAACCCTGACATATTACAAAACAATAATATGATTAATTTCCCAGAATGGAGTTGTAAAGGAATTAAATACTTAGAACATATATTAGAGGGAACAGAATTTATTCCATTTGACAGACTAGTTGCACAATATGGGATCAACAAGACAAGATTTTTAGAATATCAACAAATTAAATCCATAGTAAAAAAAAATTTAACCTCAGTCAAGTTGAATTACAAACACCACTAAGTGCGGCACATTTTCTTACTCTTAAATCCCCCAAATTATTATCTAAAATATACAGAACACTTTCTAAATTAGATGAATCAATATCCCTTCCTATTGCAAAGTGGGAAGCAGATTTATCAGTCAACCTAGACCAAAACTTCTGGTCTCAGATTTGCTTAAAAACCTTTAAATTAATTAAAAATCCCAGTCTGCAATTAATACAATACAAAATACTTCATAGAGTGCACTATACAGGTCATCGGATGTTCAAGATGGGCTTTACATCTTCCAACAACTGCTCACACTGTCAAGGCAATACACCAGACAATTACATCCACGCTCTTTGGTTCTGTCCACCAGTGCAAAAGTTTTGGCGCGAGATATGTGAAGACTTATCAAAGTGTCTGAAATGTAACATTCCAACTTCCCCCTTAGTGTGTCTACTGGGCAGCTTAGATAATGTCACTTCAGAAAAGAATATAGCCCATATGATCTTCACTGCCCTATGCATAGCCAAGAAAACAGTCCTCATGAACTGGAAAAATAAAAATAATCTTAATTCTAACCAATATAGAAATTATCTATTAGATTACATTAGTCTTGACACAGCCTCTGCCACCACATCAGATCAATTGCTCTGGGCTCCTTTGATCAGCTCCATCACCTAGTGGGGGTGGGGGGTCATAGTTTGGTCCCGCCTTCACTGTTGTGATTGGTGTGGGGGTAGGGACAGGCTTAGGGCGTCGGGGGGTTCCCCGGAGGCATCTTCCTTGGGGGGCTCAACCCGGGGTAGCGGTCATGTCCGGTTGGGGGCTCTGTTGGCTCTCAGGTGACTGTTTCCTCGCGGCTGCGTGCAGCGGGGCTAGGGGAGGGTCTGTGCTGATGGACGTGGGTTACTGACCTGGTAGCCTGGCTGGCCCTGGGTGGGTCCGGGATGGGCGTGAGGTTTTGGGGGCGCTCTGTCTCTGGGCTGGGGCCCGGGCCGGGCCTCGGGGGCTTGGGTCCTGGTTGGTGTGTTGCCGGGGTTGTGGGCGGGTGGGTGCATGGGGGCCCAGCCCTGGAGCAGGGTGCCGCCGGTGCGTCTAGCCACCTGGGGGGCTCTTCAACTGGTGGGGGAGATGGTCACATCTTGCAGGAGCTTTCCTCTCTTCAGGAACTCTCTCTGCAGGAGGGGGAGATACAGGAGAGGTGGAGGAAGATCTCAGCCTGGGCGTTTACTGTCTTATGTAGTCTGGAAGATGAGTGGATGGTGGGGTGGGTGCAGTTTTCTCTGTGGTGGGGTTGGGTGGACTGTCCCGGGCTCTGTGGGGCCGGGAGGCGCTGCTGCACTGGGCCCCGGTCTGGATGGGCCTGGGCCCCCTTTCCCTGGCGGGTCGCGGAGTGTGGGAGTGCCTACTGGGGTCAGCGGGGGAGCTGGCCCCAGGGAGGGGTTACCTGCCCCTCCCTTCCTTCCCTCCCCGTCTCCAGCTGCCTCCCTCTTCCCGCTCCACCACAACCACCCACACATGCAGGGCCTTGGAGTAGGGGTATGTCACCAGGGTGCAGAGGAGGCTACCCCCCCCCCCCCCCCCGTCCCCTTCTGGCTGCCTCTGCCTCAATTTTATCCCACAACTTAGACATTCACATTATTCACACTCTCATTACACATACATATAGGATCTTGGGGGTGGGCACAATCACGGAGTCCAAATTACCATCAGGGTGTACACCTCACCCCTGGCGTCATTGCCCACCTCTCAAGGTTAAATACACGTAGACATTGAGGGCTAGCAGGAGGGACCATGCGCTTACCTGCTGCTCCTTGGCAGGTAGCTCCATGCCCTCCTGGGTTTTAAATGCACCTTAGAACACACATGCATCAACACTACAATGAGCGGGTGGAGGGAGGTTTGGAGTCTTCTCCCACCCCCATTCTCTGCGGCCTGCTGGAGCGGGAGGGCTAGGAGGAGTTGGCCGTCCGACTGCGGTCTGGAGTGTGGGGCCTCCCTGCTGCTACGGAGTCGGGGTGGTCTGCCTCTCCCCACCGCAGGGAAAAGGGTAACACCACCTGGGTCTGGGTGCAGTTCCCCCCTCCAGGGGCAAGGGTACCTAGACCCGGTTCATAGAGTACGCTTGGGGAGTGTGATCGTGTGTACAGCGTCTCTTTATGTCTGTCTCCACGTTGGTTGAGTGTGGAGTAAGTGCATATGAGAGCATGAGGGTGGGAATGGATGTTTGTGTCTGTGTGTGCCTGTATGTCTGTGTCTATATGTCAGGTTGGGTATCAGACACCACCTCTCTGGGGACACCTCAGGCCCTCCAAGGTTTGGAGGCCTATCTCCACCCACCACCACTTCCCCTGCCAGTGGCAGACTCCCTCAGGTGTCAGTGCGTTGGTGGTTCTTTGTGTCTGGGGGTGGGCGTCCAGGTACACACCGGCTCACTCCTTGGCGGCCGCTTATCGGGGCCTGGAGCCTGGGGCTCGCTCGGGCCCCTTCGGAGGTGGGGTGCCCCCGGCCTCTCGGCCTGGGGCTCGGTCACTCAGGCACAGCTGGCGGCCGGCGGAGCTCATGGGCGCGTCACTGCAACTCCCCCTGGCTTCTGCTCTGCGGCTGCTGAGTGAACCCTCATCTGGGACTCTCCTCAGCTCTTTCTGGAACAGTGGCGCGGCTGCCCCTCTTTTGGTCTTCCATGGTCTCTTGTGTTCTGGGGGCCTCTGGATGTCTGGAGTTTTGATCTCCTCCATACCTGCTTCATACCCTGGAGGACGGGGCTGTGGCCCCCCCACACTCCCTAGCAGATCGTTACATGGAGAAACCTTTGGAATACAAGCGCGCTGATCCACACAGGTGTGCACACGGGTGTTCACTGCTCGTAGACTTAAATTACACCTTTCTTGGCTGCTACTTCGAAGCACATCTGTCCTGCGTGCTGCACAACAACATTGAATATTTAGTATTTACTGCTGTTTACACTTAGCTAGATTAATGCGATGGTGTTGTGTTTAGTATGTTGCTTTGTTTTTTTTTTTGTTTTTTTTGCTTGTTTTCTATTCTTCTCTCAACAGGTGATCCAGGAGATTTTTATTTTTTTTCTCCCCCCCTTTCTCACTGTCCCTCTCCCCTTCTGTTTTTCCTTTCCTTCCTCTTTCTTTCTCCCTTTCCTATCCCTCACTCATGTCTGTCCCGTCTGTAACATCTGAAAATAAAATATAATAAATAATAAAAACAAAGATCGACCAAATGGACCAATACGGCAATGCCACGAAGATCCATTTGGCAAAGTAAATCCATTGGGTATCCTTGTTGGTCTTCAGACAACAATTCTGATGGCTAAAGAACCAAATGGGACAGGCAAAAAAAAAAAAAAAAAAAAAACAGTTTAAGAAAAAGCAGATCAGAGGAGAAACCTGCACGGCATTGTTTCAGTCTCTTAACCACATAGAGGCCAGTCCACCAAATCATCAAGTATTTAAAGTACCATTATACAATACAGACAGTTCAAAATCCCCCTGCGACTCCACCTGCACAAGAAGCAAACTGGTAATAGAGCTGGTTTTAAATGACAGCTTTTGAATTCATGCAAACCCAAACACTTTGTTGAGCAGACTCAGCACAGAGACTCGTGTACACCAATTCAGAGAGTGGAGAACAGATTTGTAGTCTGTCACATCAGTATAGTAGCATTCATCCTGTTCAAGTTTACAGTGATGTGAATGCTGCTAAATGCTATTATTCACATTAATAGCAGAGTGCTACTGAAAAGCACACAACGCATCCATTTAATGCATGTAGATTTTGTGAAAAATCCACCTGATCTCTGTTAGTTCCAGTCTCTCTGTCCGCGCTTCCTCTTTGTACTGACAATCACACACAAACATTTTATATTTAACTAAAACAATAACGAAAAATATATTCTTGTAATAATTATTTTAAGAGCATCGTTTGATAAGAGCATAGCACCCTGCTTAGTTATGAGCGATCACCATAGATGAATGTGGGCAAAGCAGAAGTGACATATATGTAGCCAGGTGGAAGGTCTTTATTATCGGACATGTTCCTGACTTTGACTTCATGTCCACTCTTACCTGTTTCTTATATGTGCTGAGTTCCTCCATCTTTCTCCCTTTTTCTCCCCAGCCCTGAAGTCTTTTGAGTTTTCACTCAATACCAGCACCTTTTAAAGTTATTTGTTTTTATTTATTTAAACATATAGTAAAATTAATATAAAGTGGTAAATGTTATGCACTACCTAAAGTGTGAAGTCACAGAATGATACTATTTAGTGCAGTTTTTAATCATTACCAGTCTTCATCTTAGAGCTTGTGCTCTTATTGTGCCATGATGTCTCCTTTTAAACTGTGTGGATATTCACCTCTTCTTCATCCTTCCTGTTCCTTTCACCAAACTGCTCACTCTTGTTCTCCTCTGATCTCACTTCCTGTTCTGGTTATAAGAAGAATGCAGTCAGCATGTGTCAAAGACACTCCCTTAGATTAGATATTTGACATTTTATTTATCAACTATTTTATGCACTAAATTAATCAATTATTAAACAAATATCATATTGTAGAAATGCAAATAATAATGCACTAAGCAGTTTCATGCCACAAGAGCTAAATGGTCACGTCACTGTATTTATTTCCCACAAACTACTATACCTAGGATCTTCAGGTTTCCACTATATTTCATTAATCTGCAGCGACTGTAGAACATAAAGTATATTGACCTCTATTGTTTTCTTTATGACTTGGCCTGAATACACACACATACACATCTTTGAATAGCACAACAAATGAGGTAATTTTCCATGTGTTTTAATAGATTTTAGTGATTTATGGGTTTTATGTATGTGTGTGTATTTTGGTCTTCAGTGTAAATTTATACAAACTGTAATTATTTCAGATGAAAGATCCGTTATTTAATGTTGCTTTATGTTGTGTGTGTGTGTGTGTGTGTGTGTGTGTGTGTGTGTGTGTGTGTGTGTGTGTGTGTGTGTACGCTCGGCAGAGGGGAGGTCAAGACAGGAGCTGAGTTGACCTGGTACATCAAGTTTGGATTTGCCCAGTTGTTGGTAAACAAAAAAGATTTAAACTTAAAAGATTTTGAGTTCATGCACACTGGAAAAAAATTCTCTTCATCACAATCATTTGTTTAAAAATATGGCTGTTTTACTGATCTATGGTTATTATTAAAGAGGAAGGAAAGAAGAAGAGGAAGCCTGAGCCCAGGTTCTGTCCATTTTCATAACAAGTGACAGCACAGACATCTGAGCTTTTTCGTCATAAAGATTGTGATGTGAAGCATCAGCAGGTAAAGTGTCGTTAAAGTGTCACTTCAATAATGCTGCTGGCAGACACATACTAGCTTTGAATAAAAGGCTTAAAACACAAACAGTCTAATCCTGGGTGTTGCTTTTAAGCTTAAAGAATATAATAAGTTCTAAGACAATTCAGTTTACTTCTTACTGTCCATGTTGTGTTGTGGTATTTACTTTATCATGAATGTACGCTACTTTGTTCTAGCGACTGTAAAAAATAATTGTATTCATGAAATAAACTAGACTTTCACAGTCTGCATCTTCCACAGTTTTTATGCTTTTGTTCACTCCAAGTTTGACACAAACCCACAGACAACCAGAGTTAACTATGTGAAGCAATCACAGACACTGTAATGGATGATTTTTCTAATAAACACAATCAGGTTAACATTAAGGTTTAACATTGAAGGAGATTTGTTCCATAGTCACAGTTATACTTGTATTTCCTTTACTTACATCCAACACTACTATGTTCTGTTTCAGTCCAGGTGCTGGCAGTTTATCCTTTGTTGTTTGGA
Source organism: Aulonocara stuartgranti (assembly GCF_965226115.1). Lineage (NCBI taxonomy): Eukaryota > Metazoa > Chordata > Actinopteri > Cichliformes > Cichlidae > Aulonocara > Aulonocara stuartgranti. Next base: position 34,178,615 of record NC_138944.1, on the reverse strand, counting down.
CAAATAAGCTTAAAGCTAAACCTTCATGTTTTTGATGGGAAAGTTTGTTAAACCATTGCTCAACTTATGTCTGCACAGAGCAGATAATTATGATGTACTTGTAAAAAGACTTGATAAGCAGGTCACAGCTGAATCAAGGGGTAATAAAAGTAAGACCACGCGGTCTCAGCACGACTACACATGCAGTGGGTTATCGCACACATTTGAAAGACTCATTGTGTAACTCAGGATGTGACCCCTTATAAAGGAGACAGAGAAGTTCTGTTGTTCAGTCAAGTAAAACCTGGTGAAAGCGCAATTCTAAGACTCTGGTCGTTGCTTAAGTGTATAGATAAAAAATCTTTTTTTCATGCATTATTTTCTTACTATATTAGTATAATCACCAAATCGATTATTTCGTATTTATCTCCTGAAACGATCTACATTAACTTTTCTATCCCTAGAAATGTGTTTCCAGAGTCCCAGGTTTAGTGACTTCCTGTCCACCATCACATTAGCTGAGTAGTTGTCAAATTTGAGGGGAGCAGAGAAGATCAGACACCAGTCAGCAGGTCAGAGGCCATCTCTCATTTTACAAATCAATCGCTTGATTTATAAATGGAACAAACACCCCATCAGACCAGGTAATGACCCATTATGAGACAACAGCCGTCTGAGAGGAGATGTTCTGTATCACAAAACATGGGAAACAAACAAACTCTAGGCATTCTGAAATATATAAAGCTCAACAAAAAAACAAAACCATATCAGATCCTGATGTAATTCATTTTGTTGTTGTCTTTATTAGTCATTTAAAAAGAGGTCTAGAAAAAGTGTCCAGGAAGAGATTCTACTATTTATGCAGCACTGCCCCCGTGTGGCCACAAAGACACACAACAGCTTCATTTCTCAGCCTGTTGCCTTCTTTTTCCTTCATGATGTAAACAGTGAATGAACTGAAAGAAGTCAACCCATAAACTGTTAAACTGATACAACAGTCATGATGATTATGTAACAAGTTGTAGTTGACTTTCTGGTGGTGGTTTTGGTATACAATTTAAAAGCCATTTTCTTTTATAAATACACCATACACTTTGTTCTTGACCATTTCTTTTCCTCATATCCTTAATGGACAGTGGAGGAACACTACATCTAGCTTCTGTTTAACATTTATCCAGGCGCCCCCACACTGTACCTCTACAGAAACCAAGGGAGAGAGACAGACACACAAAGATTTCCACTTGAATCTTGATCTCAAAATAGAAAAAGTTTTATCACAAAATAATTACAAGAGCACAAATAAAAACCAAAGACAAATGAAATAAAAGGCAAGGCCCTGCGACTGAACACAGCACATCTTGCACCTTTAAAATTCACAAATTTCACTTTTCTTTGTCAGTCTGTGGTATTAAAAAAATCTCAACATGATGACCAACGTTTGACCTTTCACCTCTAGCATAGTTTTCTCTGGATTTCAATCTGGCCACTCCAGAAATGACATTTATCAGTGTATGTACAGCATCCATTTTTGGTTTAGACAGTCTGACACAGACCGTCTCCATGGCAACCTCCGAGACTCTTCTTTTCCTAAAAAAAAAAAAAAGTCTCTATATGACCACCAACAAACCTGTTACACCATATTTTTTCACCAGCTCACCTTTGCTGAAGGTTCTCATACAAATCTAAACATCTTTTGAGAAAGTCCACATCACTCTGATCTGTAATGAAAACAGAAAAACAATGACAACACCAGCAGAGGCCTCCGACATAAACCTGGCAACATAAATCCAGATAACTTTGCTTATTTATCTCTTAAAACATTCAACAAAGATTACATTTCTAACAAATATACCAATATCAATATATATTCCAGAAACAGGACATTCCAGTTAGATCCTCTCCAAACTTACACTGGGCAGCTCAGCCCATCATCCACTTTTACAAAACAGAAAGCCGCCTGATACAACAGCCCCAAAAGTGACAAAAATCCACCTCCAAAAAGCAAAACTTCTCATAATGGAAAAACAAAAAAGATTGTCAGTCCTATCAAACACTTTCTCTTAATCTAAAGAAATTATTCCAACATCAAACTGTACAATTTACAAATAACTACCAAGTCTCTCATGAGAAAACTCTTGTTCACATTAGAGCTGTGTGGTACACAGTACGACTGATCTCTGTGAGTGATTCATTTCACAAAGTGTTTCGGCCTGGTGGCCAGTACCTTTGAAGGAAGTTAGTAATCTGTGCATAACAGAGCCACGTCTCCAGTTCTAAGCAGAGACAAATCTCTGTTTTTTAGGGAGAAGAGAGAGCCCCACACGATGACTCGATGCCAGTAACAGTCTTTTACAGAAGTCTGCAGGCAGCCCACCCTGTGCAGGAGCCAGCTGACCAGCAGCAGCACTAATCTCCTCCAAAGAAAAGTTAGCATCCAGGACAGCTCTGTCCTCAGAGCTCAGCTGAGGAAGCCCCTGCAGCAGCTTCTCCACGCAAGCTTTGTTACTTTACTCCATCCCTAACATGGTGGTGTAAAAGTCCACGGCATACTGACCTGCTCTGCATCCAGGAAAAACCACTAACGCCACATAAACTACACTAACAACACCATACACAATTACACTAACTCATCATCAGCCTCACAACACGCCACACATAAAAAAAACACAACTTTCAGCCAGACAAACCACACAGTCCACCAAACTTCCATCATTCACCAGAGAGAGGGAGAGATATAAAACGAGAGAGTTTAGTGGATGTGTGTTTTTGTGTGTGATACACACCATTTATGAATGTACTCTCCAATAAAGGTTATGTAGTTGATGAAAAGTGGGTTAGATTAAATGTTTACATTTCTTGTGCATGAAGTAAACTATAATATTTATATGTAAAATTCCACACCTACACCTGTGCGCCCTCACACTGCAGCACATTTTACTCCCCTGGTTGCAGAAACCGTTCTATATTTTGTCACAGCTGCAAAAGAAGCTCCACTCAAAGAAACTCAAAGATGATGGAGAGGAAGAGATTTCAGAACATGAGGCAGGAAGGTGGGGAGAGAGTGAGGCGGTATGGAACACAGGAAACGGTCGAGGGCAGACTCAAACCCAAGCTCCTGCAGTGGGAACTCTAACCTTTAGTACATGTGTCCCCACTCAGCCAGGTGAGATATAGCAGAACCATCAATTCAGAGTCTGACAGTAAGGGTGAAGACGAGCCTGACTGTTGGTCTGCTCCAAAACAAGCCCATAAGCAAGCTTTGAAATAATATGTTACAAAATTGTGAAACTGCGACATGAAATTTGATTTGAAAATGAAATTCATCCTGATCAGGAGCTGTTATGATCTAAATGGTGTTCTAGATCCAGTAAGCATTCATTCAACTTGTCTGCAGCAAAATTAAAAAATAAGTTACCACAAGTTGTTTTTTAAATTGGTAAATAATTGATAAAATGTTAAAAGTACTGGTTGTGTTTGACCTCATCACCAGGATGAGTTGGAAATACCTCAAATTCCCTCAGGTGGCCTTTTGCTGGTTGGATTGCCACTACAGTCTGTAAACTGTAGAGGTAATTTTGTGAGCTCATTGGATGAGCAGTTTCTGAAATACTCAGACCAGCCCATCTGGCACCAACAACCACGCAATCTCTTTCCCCCATTCTGATACTTGCTTTGACCTTCAGCAGGTCATCATGAACATGTCTGTATGCTTAAATACTTTAATTTGCTGACGTCTGATTGGTTCACTAGACATTTGTGTTTAACGAGCAGGTGAACAGGTGTACCTGGCAAAGTGTGTGTAACCCTCAGTGTTACTGACATGTTCCACACTGATGCACAACAATACTCTGTGCCCCACACTGTTTTATTAAGTATGTCTAATCACTGTGGACATTACATGTACCTTCTTGAAGGAGAGGTCAAAGGTCAGTTACCTTTATAGGTTCCTGCTATATGTTGTGACATATACACAGCACAGTTGTAGGAATGATAGTTTCTAAGTTCTAAAGCCTTTTGTCAATTTTCAACCAATAAATCATAAAGTTGACCTTGAAGACCACAAGTTTGAATGGATTGTTAACATGACCCCACTCTACAGCACTGCAACATTTTAACATGAGTTATTTAAGACTTTCCAGGTATCCTGGTTACAGAAAAAGATTGATGAGCAGAAAAAAAAGAAACAAACTTTAATTGTTTCTGATTAGAAGCTGTACAATCCGGACTGACTTTAACAAATGTGCTATAGGCTCAGCTGGAAAATAGTGAGCTTTACAAGACTGATTTTGTTCCAAAGGCTTTCACAGACCTCAACCAATCCTAAGGCTAATTAGCACGGCTAGAATTTTAAAAACATTTGCTAAATGTTGTCATTGCTAACATATACCTGTTTTAGAGCATGGTGAGTAGCGAGAATGCAAAGTTATTGTTACCTCTAAAAAGAAAAATGTGAAGATGTGATATTAGCATGAGCTATATAGTATCTCCAAAAGTTGATTCTGTTCATCTGGACTTTACGTTTTGTGGGAAAAACGTTTCGTCACTCATCCAATTGACTTCTTCAGTCTCAGCTGACTGCAGGTTTCCCCAATCTTATAAACAGTGCATGTATATGGTTACCTGTCCCCTTGCAAAACTTTGCTAGACCCGTCCCTGCACAGTTACCAGCTGTCAGTAGAAAAAGATCCTGATGTTATTTGTCTCTTAGAAACAGTTCATAACTTCCCTTCAACTCATCCATGTCACCTAAAAGGTAAACCTGTTTCTCCATCACCTGTTCAGCTCTGATGATTCAGTAAGGACATCTGCTGGTTTCATCTTCACGTTTCCCTCTCACCACATATCCAAACCGATATCATGACCAGCAGCTGTTACAGCTGTGGCTCCAGCCAACATCAGCTGATACTAGAAAGCAATATTAAATAAATTCTAACAGCAGCTGATCAAGCTTTAACCTGCTGCTGTTGTTTAGAGCGACCACCGCTGTTTTCCTCTTTCTGGCTCGAAATGTGTGATAAACAAACAAGAGAGAAGCAGGCAGAGCTGTGTTCAGTTTAAGAGAGAGGTTTTTGATACCTGAGAAGGAGTGCAGCAGCTCCATGGTGTCTGTGGCACAAGCAAGGTAACCATCAAGCTCAACTGCACTTTGCAGCCTTCTGGAGATTGGTCTGGAGAAGAATTCATCTTCATCAGATGACTCTCTTTGCTGATCCTCACTCTCATGCTCTGTCGTTTCAAGATGTTGTTTGATGTATGTCAAGGCTGTAATTGCAAGTAGATAACACAATTTTGTTATTTAAATTTCAGTGATTATTCCTGAACACAAATTTAAAAACGGCAAATTCTCAAAAAGGATTGTTTAGTATTCAGGACAGACCATCAATAACTTACAATGTATTAGGTGAAATACTCACTTAAGCATGTGTTCAAATGTAAAAATACACAAAAATGGGATCACATGAATCCTTACCAGCCTCTGTTACATCTGCTCTGTCAGTCCAGGAAGTCTTGAACTTGGGTAAGAGGACTGCAGCTGCAGCCAACTCTGGATCCTCCATCATCGCTCCAAAATGCTTTTGAAGGCCATTTTGCAGGGCTCTGATGAGTGGCACGCATGTCTTGCTTGATGTCTCCAGCCTGCTAAGTTTGGACAGTAGTTGTTGGATTACTGGCAGGAGCCATCCCATAAAGGAAGTGGACTCAGACTGAAGAATGTTTGAAGCTTTCACCAGTGGCTTCATGGTGGTACAGTACTCCCTAAGGAATGCAACTTCTGCAGGACTCAACCTGTAAGACACAACAACAAAACCCACCATGACTATAATAGGGATCTTCTGATTTAATATTAAGAGTCTGCTCACGTTTTTAACCATCCATTAAGGAAAATTCACAAAATTTGCAACCATATTGGTAGGTGTCCAATTTTACTCACATTTTCACCTTGAACTCCTCACAAATGCTCCTGATGGCATTTTCCCCCTTCTCATCAATGATGCGTATTATCCTTTCAATGGCAAGGTAGGTTGAATTCCATTGTGTTGCATTGGGACAAATGATCTGTAGTTCACACTTGTCCTCTACCACTTCATTAGCCAAATGAGACCGGCCAGTTTTGTTCCAAATGGCCTGGCATTTTGCAAAGCTTGCACGGGAGAGCCTCTTGTAGGTTTCATTCATGCTCTCTGCTAGGGCAGCATCAGATGTTGCCACAAGGTTTAGCAGGTGACATGCACATCGCTGATGAGGCGGGAGTTGATACTCCAAACCAGAGTCTTCATCAAGAATTGCACTTGCCTCATGGTAGTCAATATGGTCAGTCAGGTCAATAGTTTCTGGGTCTGCTTCATCTTCATCTTCATCTGCATCATTTTGTGCCCCAAACATGTGGAAGACCTTGACAAAGTTGGATCCACTATCAGTTGTGGTTCTTACAACTTTGCCTCTAATCTTGTATTGGCAATGGATATCATCAAGCGCACCAGCAAGCATGTCAAATGTGTGAGACCCTCTCAATCTTTTGCATGCTGGTGCTGCAGATCTTCTTTCCAGGGACTCTTCCTCCAATGGCATGTGACTCCAAGGTAACTTTTCTGATGAGCTGACCAACAATCAGTAGTGGTAGCAACCAATTTGACTTTATCCAATGCTGCAACCAAAGTCATCTTCATGTGATCAGCAGCTTCACAGATTCTGGCACGGACAGTGGGTCTGGAGATGACTTTGGCTTGAGGTTGTAATGTGGTAACCAATTCTTTGAAAGATGGCTGTTCTAGCACTGCAAATGGCTGTAGACCCTCACATATGAAATTGATGACAAGCATGTCAACAGTTGCTTGTGGAACATGTTTGTTTGCAGCTCTCAACATCAGGTCTGGTAACTTGGCTTGTGTATTTGCTGAGAGCTTGTTTGGTGTGGCTGTGGTCTTTCGCTGACGAGATGTTGATGCCACAGTGATATTGTACTGCTCAATCTTCGATGGATGTTTCCTCTGTAGAGATAAATATTATCATACGTCAGGTTCATACATTACTTCATAACATCACTGTGATTAACACTACAGGAAAACACATTTTTAAAACATCATTCAACTAGACATGAGCTAATCTTTGATTGTTTAGCATAGTATAAAAGAGTGGTGAATTTGGTCAAATCTTGCAGATATATTGCTGTATTTATTTACAAATGTAAACCAATTTTGAACGATCATTGCAAAAAACATGAATTTCTGTATACATTCTAAGTTCTGTAATCTGTATACTATCTGTAAAAAGAGTATCGACCAATGTATCAGTATCTAAATTTTTAACTCCTTTTTATCAGTATCACCCTAAAGTTTTCAGTATTAGTCAGGTTCTAAAAATACTAAGAGAGCAAAATATGTGTATATAGCAAATGTAATTTAAGAAAAGGGATCACATACACAAAAATGCTGCCCATACAGCTAACAAATAAAAACAATCCACATTATGTTCTTTGAAAAATATATCATATCGGGAAACATATAACCCTACTGATTAAGAGCCACGTCACTATGATAGACCTATATCAGGCCAATGATCCTGATCAACTGATCCATCAATCGGGCTCTGGTACATGTCAGCTGAGAGCTGGAAGATTAATTTGAGATGCAGCTCAGCACTGTGTTCAAGTTTTGTTTTTATTTTTTATATAGGCCAGCTGATTGTAGGCCTGTGTGTTTTAAATGACTACAAATTTAATTTATTGTAATGACGGTGGTTATCCAAATAATAAGCTAAAACATTCCTACGAATTTAGCTGTTCAGTGGTGACGCACGAATCCTACTTCCGGGTCTAAAGTAGTCTGCGTTTAATATGGCTTTTGTGTTGTTAACATGTTTAATGCTATGTATTTTCTTCTATTTGATCTCAAAAAGCTCCTAAAACAGTCAGTGATCACTGTTGACCTCCCTCGGCTTTTATTACCGCTAATCATTTATTTAAGCTCAGTTTTTAAAACCTTAGTATGTAACTACAGCCCAGCCCATGCAGCAGTATATGAATGACTAACCTCGTATTGTGGATGGATTATCTCAGCATCCTGCCATGCGATTACATTTGTTCCTGATCACTGAGAACACTCACATTAACGTTTATGGAGTGGAAAAAAGTTAGCTTGTTTATATTATGCTAACATAGCTGTGTCGCTAGCGGTCACGTAGCACATCATTATATACCAGCTAGCCAAACTTCAGTAACCCTACAAACGTCACTGCTGTTTAGTTTTCTGTCTTCATTTATGCTGGAAGTGATAGCAGAGCTGTACGTTTGAATTTGTTTCCAAAACCCTGCAGTCAGGACATGCTATATTGTATTTAGATAGAAGCTAGCGAGCTAACGCCCTGCTAACTTCTAACTCTGTTAAATGTCATAAATTCCGTTTTCATGGATGCCTGGATGTTAAACTCAATTGTTACACCTGGTAGAGCAGAACGCTGATCATTTTATTAAAGATGAAAGACTTTAGACAGTTTTTCAACTCTCAGTAATGCCATAGTGATCGTTTGATATATGGACCTGCAGCGGAGTTTAGACCCAGACACGGCTAGTGAGGTCAGACTGAACAACCGGATAGTTCTATCACGTGCACGTGTACACGTTGACAACCGTAACCATGGCCGCCGAGGGTATATAAATGCTGAACAAGGTTCCAAACGTCTGTTTACACTTGCTCGTGGACTTGTTTCGACCTGCTCCAACCTCAGCCTGTGGAAAGCTAAGTTTTGCAAACTATTTCACTAAAAGCGGATATAACTTGAGAGCAGAACAAGTACTTCATCGTTTGTACTTGTTTTTGTTTTTCAAGTTTGAAGATGGCTCGCCGTGGACCCGGACTCCCCGACTGTCACCTGGACTTCGCTGCAGGTACGTTTGAAAATTTCTTTAAATGTAAATTACTGTAATAATTTAACAAGTTCCAGTGTGAATATCAAGTTTTAACGTGATCAAATATGTGTATTCAAGATTGTTTCCCGTAAATTGTTTGTATGTTTAAAATTTTCCGGGAGAGGTGTAGAAATTATTAACGACTGGTGTATGAATATGAAAAAAAGGTGTTTCTTTGATTTGAAGGCTTCAAATTTGACACTTTTCTTTAAAATGAAATGGTTAAAAATAGCTTAATGGACTAAAATTTGTAAAATGCCCAAAAATCAGTTTCTGTGGTAACGGCATCTTCAAGATGTCATGGCGGGGTCAGAACACGCAGGCGTAAACACACAGATCCAGGTCCCCTCCTGACATCCTTTTCTTCTCCGGATCAAAGGCTTTATTGACATAAACTATATTTTTTCTCTGCTGCAAAACACAAAGATAAAAAAATACAAATAAAATAATATCAAAAGAATATGAAAACAGTAGTAATAATGGCATTAAGACCTATCTTCTGTTACGGTAATGCTTTTAACCTTATTAGATAGCAGAGAGAGATATTATACACAGGGATATTTACACAGGGATAGCATGTTTACCACAGATTAGATGTATCTGTCCTCACGGCACATTTCTAAATATGTGGATTCTGAGTTAAGAGTTTCTGTTTGTTTGTTTGTTTGTTTGTTTGTTTGTTTGTTTTTGACTTGACCATCATTTTCAGACATACCTGCAGAGCTTTGTGTGTGCAATTCTTACTCTTGCCAAGGAGGTTGTGCTTTTATTTAAAAAAAAAAAAAAAAAAATATATATATATATATATATATATATATATATATATGTATGTGTATATATATATATGTGTGTGTATATATATATATATATATATGTATGTGTATATATATGTGTGTATATATATATATATATATATATATATATATATGTGTGTATATATATATATATATGTATGTGTATATATATCTATGTGTGTATATATATATGTGTGTATATATATATATATATATATCTATGTGTGTATATATATATGTGTGTATATATATATATATATGTATGTGTATATATATATATGTGTGTATATATATATATATATATATGTGTGTGTGTATATATATATATATATATATATATATATGTATGTGTATATATATATGTGTGTATATATATATATATATATATATATATATATATATGTATATATATGTGTGTGTATATATATATTACATTCCTAATGTTATTTTAAAAATTGTTTCCTCACAGGGCGTCTTGACTATGTGGTTGAACGCCCTGCAGAAGCTCAGGACACTGATACCCAGCGTATCAGCGAAGGTGAGTATGGTGAGTATTTTATCCCTCTCTCACCCTCACCTTCTTCTCATGAAGCATCAGATGCAGATGACGGTGAACAGCAAGGTGAGTATGGTAGGTATTTTATCCCTCTCTCACCCTCACCCTCTTCTCATGAAGCACCAGATGCTGATGACGGTGAACAGCAAGGTGAGTATGGTGAGTACCGCCCCTACTTACCTGTAGATGATGAAGAGGTGAGTGAACAGACTGACAGTTCATCTGACTGAACCGACTCAGAAGAGTGGGGGGATTGGCTTAGCGATGACTCTGGGTATGACACCATGGATGAGAGAGATGATTCCCCTCTCATCCGGGAGCACCCTCCAGAGCCGTTTTGGCACGATTGGCAACGTCCTATTGCTCCAGGTGCTGCCCCCATCGCCATGCCGCCTTTCGGCCAGGCCAATGCCCCACTCTTCCCTCGAGTTGTTGCCCCAGTTGGTGATCCGCCAGCTGCTCCTCCCCCAGCTGCTCCCTCTGCTGCTCCCTCTGCTTCTTCCTCTGCTGCTCCCTCTGCTGCTCCTTCCTCTTCTGCTCCCTCTGCTGCTCCTTCCTCTTCTGCTCCCTCTGCTGCTCCTTCCTCAGCTACTCCCTCTGCTGCTCCTTCCTCAGCTACTCCCTCTGCTGCTCCTTCCTCAGCTACTCCCTCTGCTGCTTCTTCCTCAGCTGCTCTCTCTGCTGCTTCTTCCTCAGCTGCTCCTCCCTCAACTGTTCCCTCTGCTGCTTCTTCCTCAGCTGATCTCTCTGCTGCTCCTTCCTCAGAAAAGAGAAGCAGAGAAGACATCTGCACCGAAGAGGTAAGTGCAAAGAGGTGCAAGGTGAGTGACCAGTTTGATGCCCCTTCAACATCCTCAGGTAGTTTTGGAGTCAGATGTTTCTGGGAGAGGCTTTTTAACCTTTCCCTTGATGACAGTGACTCTGATTAGTTTATGTTAGAATGTGTTTTTAAACTTTGCCTTTGTGTTTTTACAGATATAAGAACATCTGACTTGCACATGTGAAATGTATTGTTTTTTTCTTGAATAATATATGTTTTTCCCAAGCCCTAATTCACCATGCAGGACAAAGGTAAGTCTGTACTTAATCTCAACACAAATAAGTAGAAAAGGTTTAAAAATGATGCAGTGAACTGACTGTAGTCTCTTGTTTTTACATAAGGTATAGCCTGTGGCTAAGAATTCAACACTTCAGACACTCAATGTCCAAGATGGAGCAAACACCCCACCCAGAAGACAGCCTTACCCCGACCAACCCGATGAGAAGGATGGATGACCAAGTGAAAAACGGGAGAGTGGTGCTGTGTTCCAACTATGTAAGTTATCACCTCACATTGACAACAAACTGTATTGAAGACAAAATTCTTCCAATAGTTGGTATAAATCATCATCCTATGTCAGCAGCACTGTAGGTTTAGCTTTATTTATATTTTTCATGTGTATACGTTGGGTTTAAAATTGCTTTTTAACAACATACTGCAGCTACCAACAATGAAAATGCTGTTTTGTGTTAAAATGACGTCTTTCTTGTGTTATTACTTTGCAGGGAAGCTGAGAGTGGACAGAGCTGCACAGAGGACCAAAGATCCACTCTCAGAACTTCATACCTGACTGGCCACAGCACCACCCCGCCTGCACAGAGGGAGTTGTGAACATGCACTTCTGTGTTGGTGGGTTTAGGATCCTCCTCACACTCACACTGATGAAGACTGTCACTGGAAGATGTCTCCATTGCATCAGCAGGACGTAAGCATTTGTAAAATATTACAGTTTGTGATGTTTTATACATATTTTTATTGCATCATTTAAAACTATGAGATATAAAATAAACCAATTTTCATAACATTTTCTGTGTATTTAGTTGTTTTCTTAATAGGTTCTTTGGAACATCATTGCAACCTGTCAGCTTTTTATTGAGGATTTAGAAAGTTGCTGGTGGCCCGAGTGTGTAGAGTGGGGTGTTGTTTTTGTCACATGGTGAAAGTGACCTCATGGGGAGCAAAGAGAACAACTGAACAATTTGGGGATTCACAGACTTTCGTAATCGCTAAAAACAATTAATAAAAATTGTTCTGTGTGAACTAAAAGCTCAAATATAAACCATCCTGACACTGACACAAATGATCTGCTGTTTATAAGCAGGACAGTGTTTTCATGAGCCTGGATGAAGCTAATTTGCATGAGTTTAACCTGCTGGTCAAAAACTTGCATGACTCTGATATCACTCTAACTTTCTTCTGTTTATTTATTCATTTTTGCTAATTGTAGTAGATTAATATGTTCACCAACTGATTGTTGGCCTGAATGTTTGAATGTTTGCAGTTTCAGGTCCTACTGATCAGTTTTAAGTACTGTAGAAAGTGAGCAGCAATTGAATCAAGTCCTGGGATGAAATGGGACAAAAGGGTAATGTGACAGCCACATTAGTTCCCTTCCCTCGTTTAACAATGTGTAAGCAGACTGCTTTAACCTGCAATTTACTGCATGTTGTTAGGCTGCATGGTACAACCACAGTCTGCTAACCACCCGTGGTGATCGAAGGTTTTGAGGTCTTCCTTGAGCTACTGATGAAGTTTTATCAAAGCTTGTTAAGTTTCCCAACCACATTTTATCCTGATGGTCCAAGGCTTACATCTTTATGCTCACAGACGTACTTCTGTAATTAATCAGTGACCGATTTATTACTTTAAGTTACAGTGTGAGGGGCATTAATGAACATAAATCAGATTTAACTGGATTATGTGTTTAGGTCAAGAGACACAGACCTTCATCTTTAAGAGGCTCTTCTTGAATGTCTAATCACGATGTTTGTGTTTGTCTGCAGCATCACTGCAGCAGAGAGGGTATAACACAAGGCCACAGTCATGTGGTATTCTGTCCTGCTATTAAGTGAATAAAATACTGAAAAAAACATCTAGACACTAAATACAGTCACTGTCCACTTCATTAGTTACACCTGCCAGTACTGTTTTGGACCTTCTTTCACCTTCAGAACTGCCTTAATTCTTTGTGGCACAGATTCAACAAAGACCTGGAAACATTCCTCACAGATTTAGTTTCATATTGATATGATAGCATCACACAGTTGCTTCAGGTTTGTCGGCTGTGCATCCATGTTGCAAATCTTCTGATCCACCACATGCCAAAGATAATCTGCTGGATTGACATCCGTTATGAGTATACTGTGGTCATAAAACGATGGACATGGTCAGCAGCACAGCTCAGAGAGCTTGTACCTCTGGAAAGGCCACCTGAAGTTTTCACCAGCGAGTTAGAAAAGAACAGAGGGTTCCTCAAACAGTGTTTCCTAGTGTTTCATCAACAAAGTAGAACTTATTCTTCAGACTGTGCAAAATTTGCTTTCATGGTTATCCTGCTGCGAGGGTGAGCTCTGAGATGGGCCGAAGCCATGCTGAAACCAAACCCAAATTTCATTGCAAAGTGTTTATGACAAAGGATTTAGCTGATGCTGCGGGCAATAGGCTGTTTACCCTTAACCAAAGTGAGAGGAGGTTTAGCTCTTTATCTCACACCTCATCGTCCTTATGACTGCTCCATTGACTCGCTTACTGGTCCTCCTTCACCTTCCAGTAATCAGTATAATTTTTAAACCCAAATGGGTCGTTTCGGTTATTTGAAAATAGCATTTTCAGCAAACACACCAGGAGTCTTTCAGGCCCTAGTCAATGACATCCTTTGTGACTTCATCATCCACATTTTCTTTATTTCAACAATATTCTTAACTTCTCCCAGTTGTTTTATACCTGTCAAGTCCTTCTCAAATGTCTCCTAGAAAAAAACATCTCAATTTAAAAGGTGAGAAATGTGAATTTCATGTTGATTCAGTGTCATTCCTGGGCTTTATTGTTGAAAAAGGTCATTTAAGAGAACACTCAAAGTGGTTGAATGGGCAGTTCCCTCAAACAGGAAGCAGCTTCAACAATTGCTGTTTTGCTGACTTTTACTACCTTTTATGATTTCAGAAAAATAGCTCTATTGTTATCATATTCAAATTTTATTTGTCACACACACAACCATACACTGTATGACATGAGGTGAAATGCTTGTAGCTGTGCAATGCAATGCCCGACCATTAAATGACAGTGGTTTTACAGTATTTACAATTTACAGGTTATTACAAAATTTACAGATTTTACTTAGAAATTTACAGTAAAAATGTGCAAATAGCAGAAAGAGATTATAAATTATAGGAAGTGTGCATGAAGAAAAACCAGAGTGCGTGTGGTGATGTGATGTGTGTGAGAGTCCAGTCCTACACCTGGTTCAGGGCCCGAATATCCACATTTTCTTTATTTCAACAATATTCTTAACTTCTCCCAGTTGTTTTATACCTGTCAAGTCCTTCTCAAATGTCTCCTAGAAAAAAACATCTCAATTTAAAAGGTGAGAAATGTATGGAAGCCCGTTTCCGCCACTAAAAAAAAAAAAAAAAAAGCTAGTATCCATAACTCGAAATTTCGAGTTAGCTCTGCCAATCAAAAATATACGTGAATGCGGTCGCTTTCTTGTTACCCGGAAGCATATTACGCAGGACCGCGCACTCAAAAACGGATCCCAAAAAATTAAAGTATGTTTGCTGATAGTAACACCATGTGATTCAGCTAATAACACAGGGATTTCATCATTTGTGAAGCCAGGCTGAAAACACTCAGCAATCTGTGCATCATGTAATTTGTGTAATACATCATTGGTATTTACCTCATTTTAAAGCCTGACAAGGACTAGATTATATGATTTACATCCTGATATGTTAAATTCTAGAAACCTGTCCTTAGTTAAATGCAGGAGTGAAGTAAATGTACAGATTTATTCCACCACTGTCAGCATCTCAGAGACACAGCAACATTAACTGTTAAAGGAAAAATCTTCTTTTCCCCCACTGTCTGTGAAATCTATGATCTGTCCCTGTGTCTTTGTAAACGTGACTCTACAGAGAGGCAGGGAGAGTATGTGGTGTGTGTTTAATGCTCACACACTAGCTGTAGACTCTCCACTAAAGCTTGTGTAGCTGACAGTGATGGGATTTCCGGCTCTTTTTAGAGAACCGGCTCTTTCGGTTCGGCTCACTAAAAAGAGCCGGCTCTTTCGGCTCCAAAAAGGCTCTTCAGGTTGTTTTGTTGCTTTAATTAATTTATTATTAACAACAATATAAAATTATGCACAAAAGGAATTACTAATGTAAAAAAAAAAAGTGGTTTTATTTTTATATGTTTATATATAAATATATGCGGTGGCCCCCAGAGACAAAACACGTACAAACTCCAAACACATTTCTAGCATGAACTGAACTTCCAAAACAGAGCTACCTAGATCACTTAAATTACACAACTGAAAGCATGAAACCATATGTGTATTGTTTGTGTATTTATACACAAGCATTCATAGTCAAATAATTTTTTTAAAAAAAGTTCATTTACCTGTTACTACCACACACCAAATCCGGTCGTTGGTACTTGCTGGCTTGTGTAGCCACTAGGTAACAAAAGTTCAACACTGCGCCCTAGCATCCTGGAGCACTTCTGTTGTGTTTTGTACGTGTTTTGAGTTTTTATGTGCTTCGGAGTTTGTACGTGTTTTTACGTGTTTTGGAGTTTTTACGTGTTTTTTAGTTTTTACATGCTTTGGAGTTTGTACGTGATTTGGAGTTTGTACGTGTTTTTACGTGTTTTGGAGTTTTTACATGTTTTGGAGTTTGTACGTGTTTTTACGTGTTTTGGAGTTTTTGCATGTTTTGGAGTTTGTACGTGATTTGGAGTTTGTACGTGTTTTGGAGTTTGTATGTGCTTTGTCTATAGGGGCCACCGTAAATATACTTTTATTTATTCACTCCACATAAAATGTAATAAATAAATCATATAATACAAAAACCAACTATTCACATTTCAACTTTTAACTATTTAAATTTTCAGCTTTTTCCTTTTACAAATTTAAAGTGAAACAACACAAAACACTGCAAGCCACAACACAATTAAATATAAATTATAATATGAAAACAAAAAGAAGATGCACATTCTCTGTCATATGGACCTGCATGAATAAACTTTCCGAATCCTTTATCATCTGCAACTGAAAATAGTTGTGGATGATTACTATACCTTTCTAATGTGATGTTGTTGTCCCTGGCTCTGTCTCTCCCTCTGGCTCTGTTCGTGTGCTACTGAGTAGGGGTGGGTTTTTATAATCGATTCATCGATTAAAATCGATTCTGGCTTGGATAACGTAAAATCGATTCATTAAAATCCTGAATCGATTTTTTAATATAAATTTATTTTGTCCGAAATGCCAGAATCTCTGGTGACATCTCACAAAATTTCAAGAACCACCAAACAGTAAATGAGAGCAGGTACAGGGATTCTTCACATAGACTTAAACACAGGGCGTGACCCGCGGATCAGAATCAGTTAGATGTCGCCTTTCTCACAGTCGGGGCTGAAAGTGAAAGCCGACAGCTCGCTGATCCGGGTCCGCGCTTTGTGTTCACGCCCTTTATGCGCTGATTCTAAGGCTGTTAGTTTGATGTCTCTCCAAACAATATTGACCGAACCAGCAGCAAAAGAAGATCCAAACGCTTCACATAAACATCGTCATGAATTCACTCTTTTACTGTTTTGCTTCCATTGCGATGCGCAGCTCTCTCTCTCTCCCCCCCCCCCCCCCTCCTCTCGAACAGTTTCGCTTTCTTCATTATTCGCTTGCTTGTTACGCACAAGTCTACTGTTGCTTACAGCGCTGTCGGCCGCTGTTTTTTTCCCTTTTACATTCTTCCGAAAAGAAAACCTCATTTCTGCTGTTCAATACTGAACAAATTTAAACTTTTTAAAATTATTCAAAATGCAAAATGCTTAGCCGTGTGTCTAATAAAACCGCTGTAACGTCAGAGGTAATGTTGATTAATTAATGGTTTTCTTTCGTTTTTGATGTACTGCAGAATATTTTTTATAAAATCCCAGGCCAGGAAAATCACCTACATGTTTTTCTGTGTTTTATCTTCAGCTACTTTGACACAAAGGCATCTGCTGTGATGCTCACAGCTTGGATAAAGTCTTGCGAGTGTCAGCTTCCTTTTTATAGATACAAAAATATGTAAATGTACTGATCTGAATTATATTTCTGACTGTCAAAATTTCCCAGATTTAAATTGAATCGAATCGAATCGAATTAAATCGAATCGTGGATCGAATCGATTCGGGACCTTGTGAATCGGAATTGAATCGATTCTAGAAATCAGTGACGATACCCAGCCCTACTACTGAGTGTAACTACCGCCCCTCCCCCCTCTGCCCAGCTTAAAGCAGGGCTCTAGACTAACTTTTTGACATGGGCGCACTGGTACGGCGTACCGGCACAAAAGTTAGGCGCACTCAAATTTTTCAACCGCATCGTTTAACACCGCAGTTTTACATGTGCACTTTCTTTTGGGGGGGGGGGGGGGGTAGTCCATACAGACAATATTCATTTCTAAATTATTAACTAACAAACTTGTGCTTAAATTGCTTTGTCAATATTGTAGAAGATGTTAAACTTAATCATCATCTTGGCCTGACAACCTGTTTGCTGTTGCATGCTGCTGAAAGGCAGTGGGGAGAGGGGACGCTTGGGCAGTGCATTTATTGCAGCATACAATGTGTTTTCTGGATACATTGTGCTTTTTCAGCATTCAAAGATTGATGGCACCGTGTCAGAGCACTGGCTATGAATTTCAGACGAATCAGGCCTTAACTTAACACAAAAGTTATCAATAGTTCTTTTCATCTTTTCTTATTACCCACAGCTACATCCACTCTGTTGGGCCTAGGCTGCTCACTAGGGCTGCGTATCATCAGTGATTTCAATAATCCATTTGATTCCGGTTTCTCAAAGTCCTGATTCGATTCAATTTAGCCTCAGACAGTCAGAAATATTATAATTCTGATACTTTATCAGTACTGATACATGTGAGACTTCATCAGAATTGTGAACATCAAAGTAACTGAGAATAAAACACAGAAAAACATGAAGGAGATTTTCCTGGTCTGGCTTTTTATAGCAGATAACCTTAAAAATATTCTACAATATTCTGCAATTTTGAATAATTTTAAAAAGTTTAAATTTCTTCAGTGTTGAACAGCAGAAATTAGGCTTTCTTGTCAGAGGTCATTTAAGTGAAAAAAGAAAAGAAAAAGACAGTGGCCGACAGCGGTGTGAACTAGTGATGGGATTTCCGGCTCTTTTTAGTGAGCCGGCTCACTAAAAAGCCGGCTCTTTCGGCTCCGAACCGGCTCACCTATGCACCAGTCCGACTTCTAATAAGCCATGGTGGGTATCATCTGGATTGGTGTTGTATAAATGTAACAATAACAAGTTTTTCGTGTCCTAATTTATGTCTGGCCATACATTGTGTTTGTACTTCCAGACACATTTCACGAAGCAGAACGCAGTCTTCAGAAATATCTAAGTGAACACTGTGATATGTCTGACCTTCAGTCCGAAGCTGAAACTCAGACCAGTCATAAAAGAAAGCACAAGTAAAACTTTTTTTATTTCACAAACATATCTTTGATTGCTAAGAATTTATGATCTTGTCTTTTATACATATCTGTGGTGCTTGCATACTGCTATATCACCACATAATATAGTCCAAAAAGTGGAAGCTTGTAAACTTTTTATAAATGCAAAGCCGTGTACACTTGTGCACTTCAAAAATTCCTTGTATACTGTACCTTCTTGCACATCTCCGTTTCCTGTGTGTGTTGTTATAAATCAAACTGTAACTTTAGGAAAAAATATTCCAAAAGCACATTTGTAATTACTTATGACCGTTTTCAACTTTTTTTCTTTAGACCAAATCCCCTGTACACATATAGTGACTCAGAGGATGAGCAGCCCACAAAGAAATGGTTTCCCCAGGCCCCTCGAGTGAAAATACCAGGTAATAAAATACTGTCTAGTGTCTTTGTACATATCTGTGTGTGACACAAGGAAACTTTTGATAAGTTGTCTGTATTCTTAAATACTTAAAAAAAATTATCTTTTTCTGTCAGACCTGACGAGAGCTGTTAACGAACTCTGTGAGGAGGTCAGAGCCATCCGCAATACCGGCTGCAATGAATCGGTAGATGCTGGGGTACTGCCTCTGGATTTGCCCTTGCACAACATTGAGGAGCTAAACAATGCAGAGCCAGCTCTTCAATCACAAGAGGCAAATAAGGCAATGGTAAGTATATAAAGGTTATGTACACTTTGTAACTATAAAGTGTAATAGCTGTCAGATGTGATTTAAATACATAACAACGGCCTGTTGGTTAAACACACAAGCACTTGCATACACATTTAAGACATGAGACACGCTAATTCCATCTCTTAAAATGTGTCTATAGGTGAGACGCTTTGCCTTGATTGGAGCCTGACGCAGCAGTTAGGGGCAACTCTATGTCCGAGTTTGTCTTTGCACAAGCAGTGCAGAAATGGCTCCGATACGCCCCAGATTGTTTGGGTGGTGCAGGACGCACATCATGCAAAAAATTACAAACTTCTGTGAATCATATAAACGTAAATAGGAAACTGTCTTTTAATAAAGTATTTAGCAAACGAAACATGCCTATTGACCTTTTTTTGTTTATTTTTTTTCTCTCTTACATCACATGCAATGCTTTCTTATTTTAGGATATTAATATTGACATGATACATTGTGAGACATTTGGGGTTTTTTTTATAAAGGGTGTCCAATTTAAGGAATAAGTACAATTATGTGTTTAGGTGGTTGAAGTATTGATGGAAACATGCAGTAGTTTAGTATTGGTTAAAATACCTATAAAGAAAGGTAGATTTCCAGTCATGATTTAACTGTTGTTTTAATAAAAAGCAAATATGCGAAAGAGGTGGAAAATCAACACCATAGCTCAACAGTGTTTCAATATCAGAATCTGACATTGTTTCAATGTCAGCAGTATTAGAAAATATAACGTTGAATCAATGTCAGGTTTCAACATTGATTCAACATCAAAACCTGACGTTGTTTCAACGTTAAAAAAGGGTGCAAGAGTGACGTTAGGTCAACGTCACACTTCAACGTTGATTCAATGACACAGCCTGATATTGACTCAACATTGTTTCAATGTTTCCTTGCTATCTGGGGAACTTCCAAAGCAAAGCTACTAGATCACTTAAATTACACAATTGAAAGCATGTTTAAAAATTTAAAAAAAAGTTCATTTACCTGTTACTACCACACATCAAATCCGGTCGTTGGTACTTGCAGGCTTGTGTAGCCACAAGATAACAAAAGCTCAACACTGCGCCCAGCATCCTGGAGCACTTCTGTTGTCTTTTGTACGTGTTTTGAGTTTTTATATGCTTCTAAGTTTTTACGTGCTTAAAAACATTTATCTATTAAATGTGTTTATTAATGTGCCACTTTGACCAGTCTATCAATTTGCACAACTTTGCATTCCTCTATGATATTCAACATTTGTCTTGCATAACTTTCTGGACTTTCTTTCAATTACCTTTTCATTGTTCTTTTTTTTGGGGGGGGGCACAAGGTCAGCCCATAGGGTCAGGAATAATGACTGTTATGCCAACCTTATAGTAAGAAGCAATTAATACTACAGATATTTTTATGCCTTTAACTGACCCCTCTGAGTAAATCTTTTCCCACAGGTGCCACAACAATGTGGCTTATCACCTGTGTGAATTTGCATGTGTATCTTCAACTGATTCCTCTGAGTAAATCTTTTCCCACAGGTGCCACAACAATGTGGCTTCTCACCTGTGTGAATTCGAATGTGTCTGTTTAACTGACCCCTCTGAGTAAATCTTTTCCCACAGGTGCCACAACAATGTGGTTTCTCACCTGTGTGAATTCGCATGTGTCTAGTCAACTTTGACTTCCAAAAAAATCTTTTGCGAAAGGTTCTGCAAGAACGTGGCTTGTCACGTGTGTGAATTTGCATATGTCGACTCAGTGTTTCTGACCTGTAAAATCTTTTCCCACAGGTGCTACATAAATGTGCTGTCTCGGAATTTTGAACACTCAGGCCTGATACGATTTGCGCTGAGTTTATACTGTGTGAATTATCATCCTTTCTTTCGTCCTGATCTGTGTCAGGAGAGTTGTGAGAATGGAGCTGGTCATTGCTTGGTTCTGGTTCACTGTGGTCACTTTCTTCACGAGCAGGAAAAGTTTCAGTCTCCTGCTTTAGAACAACCGTTTTTTCCACTTCAGTGGTACGGAATTCCTCCTCTTCCTCTTTAATCTGTGAAGGATCCTCCTGGTGTAGACTGGAATTCTTCTCCTGGTTACAGACCTGCTGATTTGTGAGCCCATCCTCGTCCTTACAGTCATGTTGTGGAAAATCTGAAGGGACATATCAAAAAAACATACATTTGAGAAATTACAAGGTAAGCTTAACCATTAGCAGGTCTCTACATGGTAAGCATATGGCTTAGATATACCTATGAAGGCATGTTGTGGGGAGAAACAGTTTTGCTGCTTATGTGAAAACCATTTTGGCTGCTCATTTACAAATTCTACAAATAATATAAACAGATTATCTAGGATGAGAAAATAAAGACGATATATAATCAAACAAAAGCACAAAGTGGTATCTCTTAAATTTTGTTATCAAAGTGCACAAAACATTTAAAAGTTCACTTAAAATTATTCAAAAACTTTACAGGACACTCACTTCAGGATTTATTTATTTATTGTTTAGATTAACTATTCATTGCCTTAAAGTTGGGGAGAATGGGAGGTAGAGCCTTCAGCTGTCAGGTCCCTCTTCTGTGGAAAAAGCTGCCAGTTTGGATTCGGAAAACAAACACTCTCTCTTTAAAAAGAAAAAGAAAAAAAAATATTGGGCTTAAAATTTTCATTTTTGATAAAGCATACATTTATGGCTGGATCAGGTGGCCCTGATTAGGCTCATTGAGATTTAAACTGGGTGAGAGAACAGATCTTTCTTATACCTGGGGGTATAGAGTTCCACAGCCTGGGAGCAGAACAGCTAATAGCTCTGCTTCCCATCGTGGTGAGGCGGAAGGAAGGCACAGAAAGCTGGATAGAAGAAGAAGATCGAAGTGCGCGGACAGAAAAGGTAGTGCGTAACAGGTCAGAAAGGTAAGGAGGTGCGAGGTTATGAATGGCCTTGAAGGTGAGCAGAAGAAGCTTGTGGAATATCCAGAATTTCACTGGGAGTCAGTGAAGTTCCTGAAGAACTGAAGTGATGTGCTGGTAGGAGGGAGTTCTGGTGATAATGCGAGCAGCAGAGTTCTGAACCAGTTGAATCTTATGGAGGGATTTTTGGGGGAGACCATGCAAGAGAGAGTTGCAGTAGTCAATGCGGGAAGTAACAAGACTGGGCAAGAATGGATGTAGACTGGGTGACAAGAGAAGGACGAAATCTGTTAATGTTGCGTAGATGGAAATAGGCAGAACAGGTGAGATTATTGATGTGAGATTTATAGGAAAGTGAACAGTCTAGGATGACACCAAGGCTCTTAACCTGAGGAGAAGGGAAAACTGTGGAGTTATCGATGGTGAGTCAGAAGTGGTTTGCCTTCAAAAGGTTGGATTTGGTGCCAATAAGGAGGATTTTAGTTTTATCCTTATTGAGCTTCAGAAGGAGTAATAAAGGTAATATTAAAACTAAGAAGCTGCTGCCATTGTTGGAAACTGGAATTGGCTGGGCCACACTATGAATCCTGGGATAGGTTGGGCAGCGAAGGATACACCCGACCCATCCTTCAAATCTGGAAATGAAGGACACGTTTGTCGGCCGCATTTGGAGGAGTCTTTGAATTTGGACAGCCTTCGTCGAGTCGCTGTACCGCAATCGGCCTACAAATGCAGCCTTTGAAGGATTTGATTTCGTGGCTCAAGAGTTGGGAGTTTGCCTTGTAATCGGAAGGTTGCTGGTTCGAGCCCCGGCTTGGACAGTCTCGGCCGTTGTGTCCTTAGGCGAGACACTTCACCCATTGCCTACTGGTGGTGGTCAGAGGGCCCGGTGGCGCCAGTGTCCGGCAGCCTCGCCTCTGTCAGTGCGCCCCAGGGTGGCTGTGGCTACAATGTAGCTTGCCATCCCCAGTGTGTGAATGTGTGGATGACTGGATGTGTAAAGCGCTTTGGGGTCCTTAGGGACTAGTAAAGCGCTATACAAATACAGACCATTTACCATTTGATTTGATAGTTGACGTAATCGTGACTAGTCGACAAGTCGTGGCAGCCCTACCTTACAGTATAAACCCCCTTCAGGACACTGTTGTTGGGATTAGAGTGGGATGCAAAAGTTTGAGCAACCTTGTTAATAGTTATTATTTTCCTGTATAAATCGTTGTTTGTTACAATAAAAAATTCTCAGTTAAATATATCATATTGCCTGTCCCGTTTGGCTCTTTTGCCATCAGAGTTATTGTCTGAAGGTGAAGAAAGCTGCCCAACGGATTTACTTTACCAAATGGACCATCCCAGCCTTGCCGTAATGGTCTATTTGATTCACCTTTTATTGTTTATTTTATTTTCACTTGCTAAATACGGGACAGACTTTACTGGGGAAAAGAAAGGGGAGAAAGAAAGAGGGAAAGAAAAATAGCGGGGAAGAAGAATGGTGATAAAGGGCAAAAAACAAAAACCAACAAAATAAGCAGACAAAAAAAAATACATATATCAATCACATGGATCACCTGTTGAGAAAGAAAAATGGCAGTGGTTCCCAAACTTTTTTTGCTGGGCCCCCTTTTGTATTACAAGAAAAATGTTCACGCTCCCCCGCGTGCACGCACACGCACTAACACATCCTCCAACCACACACACCCATATTTTGCCCCATTGCGGTTTATTTCACACCTCAAACATTTAGTAAACAATTAAGCAAATACAAGTAATCAGCAATAAATTACAGGTAGTAAGAAAATAAACTACCAACTAATTTATGCACCTACATGGGTATTTTTGAAAACGCAGCCGTTTCGTCCACATGTAAACGGCGTTTCGAATCACCAAAACTGAGATTCTTTTAAAACTTCTTTTTTTGCGTTTACGTGTGGACGAGGAATACAGAGTTCGTCACGCAACATCAAAGGTATGTGCCTTTTTTCACGTCACGCTGTGCGCCACGTTGTTTACATGAGATGAATTGCAGAATGGTAGATAGAGACGAAATACTGTTAATCTGACTATGCAGGTTTTACACGCAGTTACTGTCCCTCCATTTACAAAGGCAGAGGCGTCACGATGTGATTAATTTACGTGTAGTTGTTTTTTTTCCTCTGTAATAATATTCAACATTGTTATCAATACATTTTTCAAAAAATGCCTCTCTGTGCAAAATAGGTTTAAAAACATAAACAACTGTGGGATACTGTTTGTCCGTGATTTGAATTGGGGGAACAAATCGTGGCAGGATCAGCCTGATATTATTTGTATCCAACTGTAACTTTACTGTATAAAGTATAGTATAGTATGTATATCTCCAAAATGTCAGGAATAGTTAGTCATTACAACAAGTGTTTGTGAACTAAAAATCACGAATATGGGATACTGTTTGTCCGTGATTTAAACACCCCAGCGCTGCTCCCGACGAAGGGAAAAAGCAATTCTGCTGAGGAGACCTACCTTGGCACTTGTGCAGGTGAAGCCAAAGGGAAGATATGCTTCACCATATTCTCTAGTTTCTGGCTTAGAATGAAGTTGGTTTGGAAACATATTCAGCTATGCTTCATCTCCTGCTTTGCGTTTCTGTAGGTGCCCCTGCTAGCAGTGTCCAAGCATTGTTTCCCCCCCCCCACCATGGCTCTGCGCACCCCCTAGGGGGTGGGCCCCACACTTTGGGAAGGTCTGATCTATGGGAATATAACAGTAAATACTAAATATTAAACATTATTGTGCAGCACGTAAGATCAACAGCGCACAGTGTGCTTTGAGGTAGGTAGGGATGGGTATCGAAACCCGGTTCTTGTTGAGAACTGGTTCCCACTGTTTCAATTCCTTGGAATTGTGTGCCATTTTTGCAAACGATTCCCTTATCGATTCCAGTCGCCCCGAATGACGTCACCACGTTGCGGAGCGTCGCTTACCTGACAGGAAACATGGTGGCTCAAATGCTCAAAAGTTTGATTATACTTTACGAGAACGGATGACAACAGGGCAACTTGCAATACTTGCAACCCAGATAGCAAGGAGACATTGAACAGATGTTGATTTTCCATCTGAACCATCAGAATCGTCAGGATTGAAATGTCAACACAAAACCAATGTTGAAACAACATTGAAATACTGATGAAACCTGACACTGACATTGAAATAACATTGATTCACTGTTGTTCTGTCATCGTTGATTGTTGATCTATTTATAGTTGACAAGGTGACAACAATCACGTTGAAAAACCATCGATTTATGGTTGAGCGGGAAATTAAAGCTGCTACCACTTGGACTATTCCGCAGCACCCCTATCACATTGGTACATCCCTCCAGGTAACCATTGTCTTGTACAGTAGAGCGGGACATTAGATTTACTCTCAGCGGAATTGACCGGAGAAGGCATCAGTTCATGCACTGCACTGGCCTGCACCACGATTAGTATAAGGTAAGAATGAATGACTTGTTCTATTCGTTATTTCCACGGTTGCATTTGAATAACAGTAAAAAAAAATCAAAACAAACTTGTTAATGTAAAGTTTCAGATAAAATGTGGGAGCCCGAAATTGCGTCTACTTTCATCTTACAATCCGGCAACATTGCACTGCAAACAAAGTCTATCAACAAAGAAAACATTTTTGTTTCATACTTTTCCGTTATATTCCCTTACAAAGCTAGCTTTAACGCTTCGAGGGTTCCTTTGTTCTTGCCGTCGCCTCGGCGCTTGACCCAGACTTTCGCTCTGTAGTTGCTTTTTAGCATAGTACTACAAAAAATTGTAAATCTGTGATATATGATTGATAAACGTAAAGGTAACTGTATAAAGGTGTTCAATGACTTTGTTACTTTTAATGATTGGAGAGCACCCGCTTCGATTCGCACTCAATTCAAACTTTACGCTGCACGCTCACCTAACTTGCGTTTGCACCTTTTGTCCACACGTAAACTGCGTTTAGCATTTACGTGTGGACGAGGAAGACGGAGAAAACGCAGCGTCAAAGGTGTGCGCCCATTTTGACGCCACACTGTGCGCCAAGTTTTTGTCTCGGTGCCATGAATTCCTACAATGGCAGACTTAGACAAAATACTGTTAATTTTATTATCTTCAGTGTTTAAATGCTTACATATACGGGTTTGCTTGTAATTGTTGCCTATATACATTTTAAGCTATTATTTATTATTTAGTTCAATCAATAGATCAAGTTTTGTAGTGACTATGAAATATATTGTAATTATCTGTTTCCTGTTTATCCTAGACAGGGCAAAAAAGGACTCCAAATTAAAAAAAGATAAAAATGAAAGACTGGTGCATTGTGCAGTTTAGCACTGGTGGTACAGAAATAGTCCCTAGTTCATGGATAAATGGGGAGAAATTGTCATGGCCTCCATATCCTCCGTGAGACACATTCAGGATCCACGACGCAGTAAAGAGGAGAGTTCATCCTGGTGCAACATGGCTCACCTATGCACCAGTCCGACTTCTAATAAGCCATGGTGGGTATCATCTGGATTGGTGTTGTATAAATGTAACAATAACAAGTTTTTCGTGTCCTAATTTATGTCTGGCCATACATTGTGTTTGTACTTCCAGACACATTTCACGAAGCAGAACGCAGTCTTCAGAAATATCTAAGTGAACACTGTGATATGTCTGACCTTCAGTCCGAAGCTGAAACTCAGACCAGTCATAAAAGTGGAAGCTTGTAAACTTTTTTATAAATGCAAAGCCGTGTACACTTGTGCACTTCAAAAATCCCTTGTATACTGTACCTTCTTGCACATCTCCGTTTCCTGTGTGTGTTGTTATAAATCAAACTGTAACTTTAGGAAAAAATATTCCAAAAGCACATTTGTAATTACTTATGACTGTTTTCAACTTTTTTTCTTTAGACCAAATCCCCTGTACACATATAGTGACTCAGAGGATGAGCAGCCCACAAAGAAATGGTTTCCCCGGGCCCCTCGAGTGAAAATACCAGGTAATAAAATACTGTCTAGTGTCTTTGTACATATCTGTGTGTGACACAAGGAAACTTTTGATAAGTTGTCTGTATTCTTAAATACTTAAAAAAAATGTATCTTTTTCTGTCAGACCTGACGAGAGCTGTTAACGAACTCTGTGAGGAGGTCAGAGCCATCCGCAATACCGGCTGCAATGAATCGGTAGATGCTGGGGTACTGCCTCTGGATTTGCCCTTGCACAACATTGAGGAGCTAAACAATGCAGAGCCAGCTCTTCAATCACAAGAGGCAAATAAGGCAATGGTAAGTATATAAAGGTTATGTACACTTTGTAACTATAAAGTGTAGTAGCTGTCAGATGTGATTTAAATACATAACAACGGCCTGTTGGTTAAACACACAAGCACTTGCATACACATTTAAGACATGAGACACGCTAATTCCATCTCTTAAAATGTGTCTATAGGTGAGACGCTTTGCCTTGATTGGAGCCTGACGCAGCAGTTAGGGGCAAACTCAATGTCCGAGTTAGTCTTTGCACAAGCAGTGCAGAAATGGCTCCGATACGCCCCAGATTGTTTGGGTGGTGCAGGACGCACATCATGCAAAAAATTACAAACTTCTGTGAATCATATAAACGTAAATAGGAAACTGTCTTTTAATAAAGTATTTAGCAAACGAAACATGCCTATTGACCTTTTTTTGTTTATTTTTTTTCTCTGTTACATCACATGCAATGCTTTCTTATTTTAGGATAATAGTATTGACATGATACATTGTGAGACATTTGGGTTTTTTTTATAAAGGGTGTCCAATTTAAGGAATAAGTACAATTATGTGTTTAGGTGGTTGAAGTATTGATGGAAACATGCAGTAGTTTAGTATTGGTTAAAATACCTATAAAGAAAGGTAGATTTCCAGTCATGATTTAACTGTTGTTTTAATAAAAAGCAAATATGCGAAAGAGGTGGAAAATCAACACCATAGCTCAACAGTGTTTCAATATCAGAATCTGACATTGTTTCAATGTCAACAGTATTAGAAAATACAACGTTGAATCAACGTCAGGTTTCAACATTGATTCAACATCAAAACCTGACGTTGTTTCAACGTTAAAAAAGGGTGCAAGAGTGACGTTAGGTCAACGTCACACTTCAATGTTGAATCAATGACACAGCCTGATATTGACTCAACATTGTTTCAATGTTTCCTTGCTATCTGGGAAAGTAGATATTTCATTTAAGGGAGGAAACACTACGAATATGCAAAAGCATTTGCTCACAAAACACACAATGACCTTAAATGAATGTCATGTTTTTAATTCCGCTCCGGATTCGTGAATCTCAACCCAGCACGTCCTCTCCCGTTAATGCGGCAGGTAAATAATCAACTAACATTGCATATTATGTTAGCGCGATCTGCCTTATTACAAAACCTGCCATTACTGTGCATTTAGGTGACCATGATGAGAGAGACAGACAGAGTCTGGCTGGCTCAGATGGTAGCAGTTCTTGCTGCAGTCTACCGGTCGCGTCTCCTTTCAGGCCATGATAGACGAATGTCACGAGCAGTGACTAAGTTTGTGGTAAAAGGCTTGCACAGTAGTGATGGGTCGTTCGCGAACGAAATGGCTCTTAGAGCCGACTCTTTGACGTGAACGACGCGAGCCGGCTCCTTATCGCGAGCCGGCTCCTTATCGCGAGCCGTCACGTGGGTTGTATTTTTTTTTCTTCTCTCACCCTCTCTCTCTCTCGCACTTTTTTTCCGCTTCACTCTGCACGCGAGCCTTGTGCTTTACGCTGGGCAGAGGGGGGAGGGGCGGTAGTTACACTCAGTAGCACACGAACAGAGCCAGAGGGAGAGAGAGAGAAAGAGAGCCAGGGACAACAACATCACATTAGAAAGGTATAGTAATCATCCACAACTATTTTCGGTTGCAGATGATAAAGGATTCAAAAAGTTTATTCATGTAGGTACATATGGCAGAGAATATGCATGTTCTTTTTGTTTTCATATTATAATTTATATTTAATTGTGTTGTGGTTTGCAGTGTTTTGTGTTGTTTTCACTTTAAATTTGTAAAAGGAAAAAGCTGAAAATTTAAATAGTTAAAAGTTGAAATGTGAATAGTTTGATTTTTGTATTATATGATTTATTTATTACATTTTATGTGGAGTGAATAAATAAAAGTATATTTACGGTGGCCCCTAGAGACAAAGCACATACAAACTTCAAATCACGTACGAACTCTGAAGAATGTACAAACTCCAAAACACGTAAAAACTCCAAAACACGTGCAAACTCCAAAGCACGTAAAAACTCAGAAGCACATAAAAACTCAAAACACGTACAAAAGACAACAGAAGTGCTCCAGGATGCTAGGCGCAGTGTTGAGCCTTTGTTATCTTGTGGCTACACAAGCCAGCAAGTACCAACGACCGGATTTGGTGTGTGGTAATAACAGGTAAATGAACTTTTTTTTTTAATTATTTGAATATATATATGAGTGCCTGTGTATAAATACACAAACAATACACACATGCTTTCAATTGTGTAATTTAAGTGATCTAGTAGCTTTGCTTTGGAAGTTCAGTTCATGCTAGAAATGTGTGTTGGAGTTTGTACGTGTTTTGTCTCTAGGTGACACCACATATATTTATATATAAACATATATAAATAAAACCACTTTTTTTACGTTAGTAATTCCTTTTGTGCATAATTTTATATTATTGTTAATAATAAATTAATTAAAGCAACAAAACAATCTGAAGAGCCAGTTCGGAGCCGAAAGAGCCGGCTCTTTTTAGTGAGCCGAACCGAAAATCTCTAAAAAGAGCCGGAAATCACTATTATGTGATAGACTGGCACCCTAACCAGGGTGTACCCTATAACTTCTGCGTTATGCCCCAGCCCTCCTGCAACCTGTAAATCCATTGAATTTTGTATGTTAACCAAAATCTAGACTTTGCTGAATATTATGTAATATGAAGACAACATGCAGTGTTTAAGTGACCAAGTAGAATTGGGTAAAAGTTACTGAATAGTGTTGGAATAAAATGACAAAATTGTGAATGATTGAAATATTCCAAGAGCTTAACTTGCTTCATCTAAACATGTTTCAATCACGTTTTATAAACACAAAATGCACAGGTTTATGAATATGAATAAGTTGTGTCGATATAACACAGTTGTTTACGTTTCTCCCAAAGCAAAAAAAATTGTGTGCAACCAATGTACAGTACTGAATTAAGTAAATCCAACACGTTCACTTTTTCGGTGCACCCTGTACACCTGATGGCCAGTCCAGCTGTGATCAAACTGTATTAAAAAAGTAACTTCTCCTTATACTGTAGGGTCTTTCCCTTTGTCAGTACATGGAAGAAGTTTTCAGGCCCCTCTTCTGTGGAACCAGCTTCCAGTTTGGATTCGGGAGACAGACACTATCTCTACTTTCAAGATTAGGCTTAAAACTTTCCTTTTTGCTAAAGCATATAATTAGGGCTGGACCAGGTGATCCTGAATCCTCCCTTAGTTATGCTGCAATAGACGTAGGCTGCCGGGGGATTCCCATGATGCATTGAGTTTTTCCTTTCCAGTCACCTTTCTCACTCACTATGTATTAACAGACCTCTCTGCATTGAATCATATCTGTTATTAACCTCTGTCTCTCTTCCACAGCATGTCTTTTATCCTGTCTTCCTTCTCTCACCCCAACCGGTCGCAGCAGATGGCCGCCCCTCCCTGAGCCTGGTTCTGCCGGAGGTTTCTTCCTGTTAAAAGGGAGTTTTTCCTTCCCACTGTCGCCAAAGTGCT
Organism: Aulonocara stuartgranti; assembly: GCF_965226115.1. Classification (NCBI taxonomy): domain Eukaryota; kingdom Metazoa; phylum Chordata; class Actinopteri; order Cichliformes; family Cichlidae; genus Aulonocara; species Aulonocara stuartgranti. The sequence goes on along the minus strand of NC_138944.1, from coordinate 34,147,473 downwards.
TGCTCATAGGGGGTCATATGATTGTTGGGTTTTTCTCTGTATCTATGAAGCGCCTTGAGGCAACTTTTGTTGTGATTTGGCGCTATATAAATAAAATTGAATTGAATTGAAAAAAGAAATTAATGAGAAGCAAAACATTTTTCTTAATAAAAAAAACCCATATTGCATATTTGCATGAAGACCGTTCCAGCCAATGGGGTTTTGTTGATAAAATCATTCTCTGTGATTGGTGGCTCCATGGCCACCAGCACAGTGAGAAGAGGTTTAAAAAGGTCCCAGCACAGCATTCACTGCAAGCAGAATGACAGTAATGGCTCGTCTGTTCCTCCTTCTCCTTCTGTGGGTTGGTGAGTCAACTATTGCACTTATTCCATATGTGTGTGTTTGCGTGTGTTCTTTTTAAACTATTCTTCAGGTAATCACATATCTGTGTAACCAAGCCAAGTTAAACAATCTTTTATTAAGTCTTGCTGTCGTGGTTCCAGGCTTCTGTGCCTTAGTGGTTTTGTTTATTATTAGAATTTTTAGTTTGGGGGATTATTTACAGCTGTTCTGGTAAATTATTTTCAGAACAGCTTCTTGTTCATTTTCCTTAGTGATGTGTCGGTCATGAACGAAATGGCTCTTAGAGCCGGTGTCAGGTTTATATTGATGATTGTCATTTTTGCTTATGTCGTTGACCCAGGGTTTTTGAGTTTATTATATTATTTTGTAATTTCTAGTCTTTGGTTTCTTTGAGTTCTGTCTCATGGTTTATGTCTCTGTCTTCTCTAGTTGCTATATCCCCGTGTCCAATCAGTGTCTGTGTCTGCCCTGGTCCCACATCTCTGTTCCCTCTGTTGCAGTGCATGCGAGTCTGTGTCTTTAGTTCAGTCTGTGTCATGTTTCCTGTTTTATTTTGAAGGTCCTTGTCTGAGGTTAATGTATGTGGTTTCGCTTCCCCTTGTCTCATTAGGCCTGATTTGCCCCAGCTGTGTTTCCCTCCTGTTACCCATTCCCTGATTGCTCCCTCAGTGTATTTAAGCCCTGTGTTTCTTTGTGTCTGTGTCGTGATCTACCGTTTACCTAGCTGTGTGTTCTGTCAGTCCTCTGGTGTAAAGGTATTTTGATATTTTCCAGTTATGTTATATTTGAGTTTAACATTAAAGCTGTTTTGAGTTCACATCTGTCTCTGGAGTCTGCACCTTGGGTCCTATTTAGTGATGGTGAGATGAAGCCTCATGATGAACTGAAGCTTCCCATCCAACTGGTCGACTCATGGTTCGAAGCATTGTGATGATTCATTTGCTCTACTGCGCCATCAAGTGGACAATTCAAGTGAAACGGGCTCAATGATTATAATGATGTGATGTGTAAACCGCTAAACCGAATAAATAAATTGTTTTTCATGGTTATTTATCCCGAATATTGTCTCAGTATGTCTGATACAAAAGAGAAAGTGGAAACTATCAGTACACAGTTTTTGGGATGATTGTGTAACTGCGTAATCATTCTTATGTACATCTCAATAATGACACAAACTAGTGTGTGGCACTTCAAGTTGAATGAATAAAGGAATTACTATTGTTCATGACACCAATAACTGAACTCTAAATATTAGTTATATTTAATATTATACTAATTTTATATTATATTAATTTAATATTTGTGTATAATAAATTGGCAGCTTAACACAGGAATGTACATGGAAACAAAAAGGGAGGGAGTTGTGATGTGAATGTGCTTGTATAACAGTGCTCATGACACTAGGGAAAAGTTTTCATTTGTTTTTATTCAAAAATAGCAGCTTTCCCACAGTGCTGGGCTTAAGACGGTTCCTCTTTTTTGAGAGGATTTCTCCTGCTTTTGAAAATATCCTCTCACAGGGCACAGATGAAGCAGGGGTTGCAAGAAAAACCACAGCAAGTTTATACAAGTTTGGATAAAGAAATTTGTGTCCAGTACTCCAGTAGCTATGTAACACGTACGTAATCCAATTCCACAACACGATGTGATGAGGGAATCAGCTGTGTTTTGCTGCCCATTTTATTTCGAATCTGGCGCAAACCGGTGAACCAGTTCCCGAATCAGTCATGTGGTACGGACTGCCCGCGAGGCCTCGAACGTCACTGCATACGTAATCAACGCAAGCCTCGATACGCGCTTCAGAAAAACGCCCCCGCGATTACCCGATGCGCGATTCAAAGCTTCGACACACAGGACACATCACTAGTCCTATTCCTGTCTGCACACAGCCGCTCATAACAGAAGATCGCGACCATACTATGGACCCAGCAGACATTGAACTTCAGGAGTGACGCCGAGCAGCCTTTGCCCAGCTGGAGGAGGAACTCCGCTGGAAGCCATGGCTCACCCCTGACATCGGGCGCATTTTCCATGGCACTCGGCTGGCTCTCGGCAATCCCCGGAGCTGCCGGAAGTCTCCACCTGTTGCTCCGCTGGCACTCAAGATGCGGCCGCTTCAGTTGGGAGTCCTCCGCGTGGCTTCAGGCGCTCACGCTTCATCCTCAGCGTCACCGTTCTGTGCACCGGAGGTTCAGTTGCTCACGCCGCCAGCTACCTCTGCTCAAAGGAAACGGCGCTCACGTCACCGTCATATGGACATGTCTGAGCAACCTCCGGTGGTGAGTCAAAAGGACTACACTTTCCACACTCCACCTGAGCTGTTAAACAGTAAAGACTATGAACTTACCTCAGACACTTTCGGGATTTCTTTTCTCGATGAGGATTTGGATTGGGAGGCCAGTTTTGGTTTGAATCCTCCCACGCTAGTTCATCACAATAAGCATTCGTCTGGGATTTTTAGTTCGAGGTCTGCTCGTTGGGGTGGGAACAAGCTAAAACCCAAGTTTGCCGAGTCTGTTTTTTTCTGAGACTGTGAACACTGCTAAACCTAAGACTACACAGACTGTTAAACGTGGTGGGAAAGGGTCGTCACCTATTTTTGATGGTCCGGTTTTCATTGAGCCTGCTCCTTTGCCTTCCTGTGCTCCTCCGCCCAGGGCGGCTGTAGTCCAGCAGTCTCCTGCACCTGTATCTGTTCCTCGGGTGAGGGGGGGGGGCGGCGGCCCAGCAGGGCCCAGTTTGTCCCTGCTCCAGTTTCCAGGCCAGCTGAGGCTCCGCTAGCCTCTGCGCCCGTAACTACTCCGCGGGTGGGGAGTAGCCTGAGTTGTCCTCAGGCTCGGTAGGCTCGGAAAACACTGCACGTGAAAGCGCATCAAATACGACTTTTTTGACCCTATGCGACACTTATCCGATCATGGCATGACAGTGTGAACAGCACAAATGCAATATTTTCAAATCCGATCTGGGTCACTTTCGTATGTGGTACTGAATCCGATACATATCTGATGTTTTAGAAAGCGACTGCTGTTTGAACGGTCATGTCGCATTAAATCAGTCTTTTACGTCACTGACACAAGACAGATGCCAATTATCAGCGCTGGAGAAGCGCCCAATAAGACATCGCGAACACTACCTGGCCATCCAGTGTAGATGTTAGTGAAACTGTTTGGAAGACAACGTTGGAGAAACGTGAACATTTTTATTTATAATGTATAATCTGCAGATTCTGACAGAAATCTGCAACTATCATTTGAAGCACCGATGCTCTCTAAAACAGCAATAAGGATAATTATTTTGTCATTTACATTATGTAAATAACTTAAAGCAAAAATTGGGAAACGTAAAGTCCGAAACAAGTCTTTATATTAAGGGCCATCAGTCAAACCATACTGTTTTCTACAGTCATTGGTCTAAACAGAGCGCGTTGTGTGTGACGTCTTGTTTTGCGAATGCGGGCCGCTTTGAGGGTTCACACGGGAGCGCATTTGCTGTCACATTTTATTTGTAGTGTGAACAAGAAGACAAAAAAATCAGATTTGATCAAAATATCAGAATTGAGCATTAAGACCTGCAGTGTGAACGTAGCCTAAATGCATCACTGTGCTGAGTATACATGTCGGCACGACGTGGTGGTGTAAAAAAGGTGGATCCACCTCAAAGTTCGACTTCTCAGTATTACTTTAAAAAAATGGTTCAAGTGCTTTGAATAATTTATATGACTTGGAAAAAAATGAGCATAGCTAAGGATATTAGTGCTAAGTCATGATTTTCTCAGAATGTTGCTGCTGCTCGCTGACTTTAGCTAACAGCAATTTGTATACAGTGGCTTGCAAAAGTATTCGGCCCCCTTGAACTTTCCCACATTTTGTCACATTACAGCCACAAACATGAATCAATTTTATTGGAATTCCACGTGAAAGACCAACACAAAGTGGTGTACACGTGAGAAGTGGAACGAAAATCATACATGATTCCAAACAGTTTTTACAAATAAATGACTGCAAAGTGGGGTGTGCGTAATTATTCAGCCCGCTTTGGTCTGAGTGCAGTCAGTTGCCCACAGACATTGCCTGATGAGTGCTAATGAGTAAATAGAGTGCACGTGTGTGTAATCTAATGTCAGTACAAATACAGCTGCTCTGTGACGGCCTCAGAGGTTGTCTAAGAGAATATTGGGAGCAACAACACCATGAAGGGATAAAGTTATTGAGAAATGTAAAGCAGGCTTTACATTTACAAGTCATACTAACTTTGACATATATTTTTATATGAATTGAAAACTTTCTGTCTGTACATAATTCCAACAGATTTTACGAGGTTGTAAGCTCACGTAGCCAAAACTCCAATAATGCTAACAAGCTTTCACCATTTCATTGGTCTGGTGATGCAACTACATAATGTGTTTTTAACAGACCCTAAACAACACCCTTTCAATGAACAGCAAGACACTTGACCCTACCGCCTACTGGTGTTGGCCAGAGGGGCCGATGGCGCGATATGGCAGCCTCGCTTCTGTCAGTCTGCCCCAGGGCAGCTGTGGCTACAACTGTAGCTGCCTCCACCAGTGTGTGAATGTGAGAGTGAATGAATTGTGGCATTGTAAAGCGCTTTGGGTGCCTTGAAAAGCGCTATATAAATCCAATCCATTATTAATGTGTGTGTGGGGTGGGGTTCAAAGTATACTGAAACAACAAACAATTTAGGCATTTCAATAAAGTTACATTATCTCTGCTCTTTACAAGTTCAAAGCCACAGACCAAATTGTGAATAGAACTGTAATTTCACTGTTTCACTTCAGCAGCATCAATCTTTGCACAGATAATCTTCATATGAGGATTTCATGTTTATTGTCAAAGGAGATTATATGCTAGAAAATACAAAAAATAAATGAATAACAGTTTGGTGAGAAAAATATTGAGTTTGAGTTCAGTCCCAAGTTACTTTCACCAACTTGTCTCTGCTGTAATATTTGGATTAATTCAATGAAGTCTTAGAACTGTTAGCTTTATTTTAAAACCAACATTGTATAATATCAAAAAATACTTTTAGACAGGCCTGTGTTTTTGGCCTGTCATTTTTAAGCAGGAACCTCAGAAAGGTATTTATGAGTTTTGTTTGACATCAGAAAGTAAAAAGACTGCACAAAAGCTACACGTGTTACCATATTATATGACCCTTGCTATAACAGAAATGTATTAACCCCTTAATATTTTTTGTGTTGCTTTTTTTTTTTCAGAATGGCTTTGACAAAGCTTCTGAACAACCGCCCTGACACGCCATATTCCCGGCCACCCCCACTGCACATGAAAATTTTAAAGTCCTGTGACCAGCTAAGGGTCACAAGCTGGGACTTCAAAGATGGAACACCAACACCTCTAATGACAAAGAAGAACACCATTGCGGCGATCACCAATGGCCAGACTGTGACAAAGATCACAATGTTTGAAGAATATGCCTCTAAAGTCCAGCTCGGGGGGTCATACATTATGAGAGGCCATGAACTCAGTGGCACAGGCCCCCCTTACAACATCAGTATCACAGCCAGGACACAATTTTTTATTTTTTTTTATTTTTTTAGGGCACCGACCCTAAGTGTGAGGGAAGGTCTTGTAAAAGAAGCAGAGGATCTTCTGCATCCTCTTGTTCCTCTCACCCCACTCAAGATGAGCTCCACACATGAGGGACTCATGACAGTTCAAGGGGAGGTGGTGGAGGTAAGTACTTGTGGTTCCATCAGAATTTACATGGATTTAGGTTTCCAAATAACCCATTATTGCCAGTATTTTTTACAGTTAAAATTTTGGTTTTTGCTGTCAAGCAGAGACTAAATTCTGTTAAGATTGTTAAGCACAATTTTTAAAAAATATTTACCTCAGACCATTTCTGATATTTTTGCAGCCAGTTTGCATTGTGCCTGCGTACATTTGTGTTGTAAGGGCTAGATTTTAATGAACAGTCTCTACTTGATAATAAAAACAAACAGAATAATTATTTTATACACTGCTGTATATAAATTCACACAAGGCTTCATCTAAATATATCCTTTATAATAAAAATAAAAGCAGATACAACAGAAATGGTCAAAAAGTACCCTGAATTGGGCATAATGGAAAACAAATAGATTTTGTATACCTGAAACTGGCAAACTTTTCATTTAAGTTGCAAAATGTATTGTTTACAGAAGGATTTCCTACAACCTGTTTCATAATCACAGTATATGAAAAACATCCTAATAACCGATACAGATAAAACTGCTTCTGATAAGATAAATGGCATGTGCAGAATACTTAACAACAACCATAACATAATCTAAACAGATTACTGAAGAAATAAAATCCTATCACAGATAACTACACTGACTATTACTGACATTAAATTTCAATTTTCTTTTCAGTTTTCTGCTGTAAAGAAGGTGCTGTTGGGAAAACAACATGTTCCCCTTAAAAACCTCCAGCTGAAGGAGGTAATGGTGCAATTTAAGTTTTATATTGAAAATGGTTAAACTAATGTGACAAATGTGACATTGCTGGTACAGAATGTATGAGGCTGTGAGCTTTTTTTTTTTCTAGTTACTGGACTTGTTGTTATTTAATTAATGAATCTTTAATTCTGTCATGTTTGTGATTTCAGGATGGTTTTACCATGACAATCTGCCTCTGGAGGGAGGCAGCTGCTAACAACTTCAACGTGGGAGACCACATCAGCCTCTCTCACGTTAAGCAGAGACAGTCCTCATATGGCGTACAGCCTTTACACAGATTGAGGTATGAAGAAGCTTTGTTTGTCTTATCAACAAATGTTTAAAACTATGTTTTCAAATTTGACATAACATTATATATTATATTATCTTACACACACACACACACACAAACACTACATATAGATAGATAGAAAAGTTCCCCCCTCGCCCCTGCGGGCGGTCAATCCTTCAAGCTCGGGTCCTCTACCAGAGGCCTGGGAGCTTGTGGGTCCTGCGCAGTATCTTAGCTGTTCCTAGGACTGCGCTCTTCTGGACAGAGATCTCTTCTGGATAGGGTTGCCAACTCCCTGAAAAATAAATAAGGGACACCTCGTGGCCAGGGCCGGGCGACCCAGTTGTCTTCACCCTTCCCAGTTTGGTGAATTTTCTAGCTCTTTTTTTGTGTGTGAAATTATTTTTTTAACCATTTGACTTGAAGTTGATTTAAGTAGATGCATATTCTATTCTTTGTGATATGAACACATGTGAAACAAATGATCATTTAGCCATTTATTTTTAGCTCAAAATGACATTAACACAATAAAACAGGTCTCTTTCTTAAACAGAAGCCTGTCATGCTTAACTTTTGAGAATATAAGTAAATCTTTCTTTAAAAGAACTCTGTCCTGCTTAACTTAAAATTATAGAAAACAATAGAAGGAAAAATATTCTTGTAACAGTGCACATTTAGTGCATTTAGTACAATTGGCTTCAGTTGAGGTATTATTTCAGCTTTTCTAAAGCTAATCAGCTGCTCCTGTTTGTAAACCCGCTTGTTCCCATGAATACGCATCATAACTCATCATCATTATTCATCTATGTTTTACTTTTATGTATTAGTCATCTATTTGTTGTAATCATCTATCCTTGCAGTTGTTTATTACACTAAATAAGTTATATTATCACACTTCTGGCCACATAGCGCTGATATTCACTGCACATGCCCATATTAACTTTTTCCAGCCAGGTGTTTTCCTTTTCCCATTCTTCCCTTTCTCTGGGGGAAACAAACATTGCTGCGCTAATGCTGGGCTCACACTGTGCGGTTTTAGGCCTATTTTGAGCCGATTTTTGAGTCGTGCGACCGATTTGGTGATCGGACCGATTTTGGCCTTCATCGTGCGTCGTGTAGTATACGTGGGGTAACGAGAAGCGATTAACACCTCGAGCAGCTCCCGATCATCAATCGCTCGTGAGGGTGTCACCACAGGCGCTCACACTGCTCACGCGCAAACACGTAAACGTCGGTGAAAAAGACGGAGCAGCACAGCTGTGCAGCGTGTGATCTGGACACAAGCGATGGAGGCACAACTTGTAGAACTTTGGAAAGCTCATCCGAGCCTTTTCGATGTGGCATCACAAAATTATCACGACCACAACAACCGTGGAAATAGTTGGATTTACACTGCTGCTCAATCACAGCTGCCTGATCAATGTTTTTCATTAGCAATTTAGCAAAGTTGATGGTGGTGGTGTGTCTGTATGAGTGAAAGACAGAGAGAGCGAGCGACAGATTTTCTGTTATAACCTTCATTTTATGGACGCACAGTGTGAGCACTCAGGTCGCATCAGAGCATCGGGCGGTATAGTGTGAGAGTACATCGTGACCTACGAACTTCTAACCCCTGCGAGTCAATCGTGCAGTTTGAGCAGGAGCTGAATAACGTGACTGAAAAAAATTGCACAGTGTCTGCCCAGCTTTAGGTGTACTGTCGTCCGAGACTTGCACCGCAGTGTCGGCGTTTGTTTCCCTGTTGGCCATGCTTCTTGTTGTGGTCATCTGTTGTCTTCCGGTATTTTCTCCGCAAGCGACCTTTCCTCGACCAGTGAGATGAGCGGTAATCTGAATTGTCATACTCGAATTGTCATAAGTTTTTCCTTTCCAGTCACCTTTCTCACTCACTATGTATTAATAGACCTCTCTGCATTGAATCATATCTGTTATTAACCTCTGTCTCTCTTCCACAGCATGTCTTTATCCTGTCTTCCTTCTCTCACCCCAACCGGTCGCAGCAGATGGCCGCCCCTCCCTGAGCCTGGTTCTGCCGGAGGTTTCTTCCTGTTAAAAGGGAGTTTTTCCTTCCCACTGTCGCCAAAGTGCTTGCTCATAGGGGGTCATATGATTGTTGGGTTTTTCTCTGTATCTATGAAGCGCCTTGAGGCGACTTTTGTTGTGATTTGGCGCTATATAAATAAAATTGAATTGAATTGAATTGAATAAGTGTGCTGTCAGCTCATTGGTCACAAAGCAGGAGAGGGGCTGGGAATTATGTTTTCAAACAAAGCGTTAATTCCATTAACATTTATAGACTACTTTTGATTCTCACTGTATTACGGGACAAAGTGCGTCCCTTATTAGCTCAATACGGGACGTGTACTTTTGTTTCGAAATACGGGACGATTCCGTATTTTAAGGGACGGTTGGCAACCCTACTTCTGGACAGAGATCCCGCACCACTATGTCCGGTTGGTTAGCTGTTCCCAGGACTGCGCACCACTAAGATATTGCGCAGAACCCTCAAGCTCCCAGGCCTCTGGTAGAGGACCCGAGCTTGAAGGATTGACCGCCCGCAGGGGCGAGTAGGGTTTTTTTTTTTTTATTTGTTTCTCCAGGTGAACATGATTAACCATTTTGGAATTGACTTACCTGGATGATTCAGCATGCATCAAGACATAATGTGTGTATGTATGTGTCTTGGTGACTTAGTGAAACCACGTGATGACCATAGGTTTTCTTTTTTCTTGTTGGATAATAAAAAAAAACAACGTTTTCTGGGCTAAATGTGTGCCTATGCTGTGTCAACAGACAAAAGTCGAGGAGAGAGCTGACATCCTCATTGGTGTGGCCACGGCAGAAATGCCAAACCAGCTGGAGGTGTTGCTGGAGGATGGAAAGAGCCTGTTCATTCAAACTGGCCTGTGGAGTCTCTTTGATAAGGAACTGGAGGAGGCAGCAATCAAAGTTACTGTTAAAATTCAGGGAAAGCATATTGTACATATTCAAAAATATCAGTGCGAATAATTTAAGGAAAATATAAAGTTCCTTTGTTCACTTTGTTCTAAAATGTGACAGATTGTATTTTATAACTTAGGAAACAAAATTCATTCTTTTTATCAGTATTTATAATTTTTTATGACATTTTGTTAAGTTCTGTACTATAGTTAACAGTTTTAGTATTTTCCAGTGTTAAGTATTTGTATATTAAAAATTCTACATAATCTTATATTTGTGTTTTTAATTTTTAGAACACTGGAAGGCTATAAAATGTTTTTAAAAAAAGAAGAACAACAGCACAGTTCAAGACTTAATGTTGTATTTTGTAGATAAAAAAGGGGGCAAGTCTATAAACAATATTTGATTTGTACCTTTTGAAAAAGCCAACAAATTCAATGCCAATACAGCCAAACTCAGGAGATCAGTTAGGAGCACAGCTGAGCAAAGGTGATTCCAAAAAAATGGAGAGAAACTCTGCCATGCAGTGCCATGCTGAGCAGACTGGTTTACAGCCACAAGAGAGACTCAGTGTTCACAGATCATAAAATCTTCAGGGAGCAAAGCTCTCAGAGAAGCTATAATGCAATCCACAGATAGAATACAGTCAATAAGCTCCAAGTGAAATGTTAAACAGTGCATGGATAGCTTTTTGTTCAGCTTTTTCTTCGTATCCTTTTTCCCCCTTTCTAAAGTCTCTTCAGAGGCTTTGCAATTTGTCAAACAGCAGCTGGTAAAAAGGCTTTTGCAGTGAGGCAGGGAGCCTGTTCAAACCAGATTATGCTTGATTTGATGACTGCAGAGAACTTGGGGCTGACAGCTCAGATTCGGATCGGTTCTCCCTTGAAAAGGCATTAGTGTGTTCTGTCATGGCAGGATTTCTGTTCAATGTGCAGGTAGATTGAAATCAACGGGCACCAAAGACACCCAAACCTGAGGGATCATTACGTGACACCCAAAGCATCTGAGCAGTCTTATTCCTTCATCTGTACCAAATTACTCAGATTCACAGACGTCGTGCACAGCAGACCTGCAATACAACAATGAATAACAGGAGTTACGCCTGCGTTTGACAGGTCAAAATGTCACAGGGAGCAGTTCAGTTAAGTTTCATTCCCCTCCAGAAATCACTTCATGCATGATTATCAGGAACCTTTGAGTAATGACAGCACTTAAGTGAGTGTTTCCTTACCATGTTCCACTTTGTCACCAAGTTTTAGGATGAGAATGTTTTTTTTCTACTTTATTTTATTTTTAATAGAAAGATAGCTCTCGTTATTATTTCTGTTGTAATTTGTGTTTGTTGTTTGTTCAGTTTTTCAGCCTTGTTGCATTTTTTTTCTATTTCCGTTGTGTTTTATTCAACTTCTGTTACATTTTGCAGGATTTTGCAGCTTTTTCTATTGACGGGTGTTTTCTTCAGGGACACCATATTATCATTATCTTTAAAACTGCATTTGAAACTTAGTGCTGAGTTTTTACTTTCTGCAGTTGAAGTTATCTAAAGAAACTGTGTGTGGGTGCAGCTGAAAAAACGTCTTTTGGCAAATAAAACAGAAATTCTGAAATCCTCTACTGCTTATATCAAAGAGAATAAAAGAAACCAAAGCTAAACTCTAAAAGATTATTTATTTCAGCTTGTTTACAGTTATCCACACCTCACAGCTTTTTATGGGTTGATAGTTTTCCTGATCCAATCTGCATACTCAGGATCACAGAGGTCCATGAAGGCAGCCGGTGCTCTGCATACAAAGTCCGGATCTCCCACAAAAGAAGAGACCCCATAAATCCTGCCATTATGAACCACTCCTCCACCAGAGTCTCCCTGCAAGACAGAAATACAGTTTCCCAGTTTTATAAAATCTTTCTGTATTTTGAATGTTTAATAAATGCAGCTGTGAGCTGAGGGATCATGCAAACTCACTCGACATATATCTTTCCCAGGACTTTGTCCACAGAACCAGTGCTGATAGCTCCTGACTCGGTGGACCTCGGGGAATTTTTTCAGTAAAATATCATTGAGCTCTGTACAGCTGACAACCTCAGTCTCTGCACAGTGAAGAGAGGGTGATTCACCAGGTTCTAGAAAAAAGGGACAATTAGTTCAGCTTAAAGCACTTTTTTAAAAAATGATGCAGATTTGTATTTTATGCAGAAATGCAGCAGAAAGAAATAAAATGGTCTGAGCTCACAGGAAAAGCTTGTTTTTGCTTTGAACACATTAGAAATGAAGAAAAATACAATTTCAGTACAAATATCTGCAACATCTCTTTACTAATAAAGTAACAGTTTGGATGGTTTGTTTTCTTTTTTCTTAATACAACAAATTTGTTAAAAATCATCTTCCTTCTTTTCTCATTAGCTAGTCCAGTGGTGGCACCATAACCTGCGACCTCAACTCTGGAATGACACAAGAAGTGTTTGGACGCTTTTCTCTCCTTTTTTTGTCAGTTACATACAAATACATATATTGATTGTTTTGCACGTTAACTTTGAAATGTTGCCCTGAGGCCTGTACTATGAAGCAGGATCTCATCTCTCCAGGTAACTTCAGAGTTCTATATGAAGGATTTTGACTTCTTACCAGAGAAAATTGTAAGAGTAACCCTGACCTGCTGTTATATTAGTTATGTCCTTTATAGAGTTTTAGTCACCACTTTATCATCACGCACCACACCTGGCTAGCATGCTTGGACTGTGCTTGCTCAGCGCATTGGGACACCATTCAAGCTCACTGCAGCACATGCTACTTCCTGTTTTAAAGGGCCTTGTAGCAGCCCTTGTTACATGTGTGGGCACGGAGCGTGAAGCAGAAAGCACAGCTTAAAAGAGAAGTTGATATACCCGGCGGCGTGACACTGACTGGTGTTTTACACCCTTTTTGGCTCCTACCTCAAAGCACACTGTGCGCTGTCGATCTTACGTGCTGCACAGTAATGTTTAATATTTAGTATTTACAGTTATATTCCCATATATCATCGTGATGTTGTTTATTCTATTGCTCTCGTTTTCTTCTGCTTGTTTTCTTTTTTCATTCTCAGCAGGTGAAATTAAAAAAGTATCTATTGTTAGCTAGTTTATTGTTTATTTATTGTGTCATTCTTTCTCCCTGTCCTATCCCCCAGTCATGTCTGTCCCGTCTTTAAAAAACAAAAATAAAATAAATACATAATTATAATAAAGGTCAATCAAATGGACCAATATGGCAAGGCCATGATGATCCACTTGGTAAAGTAAATCCACTTGGCATCTTTCTTGGCCTTCAGACAACAATTCTGATTGCTAAAGATCCAAACCGGACAACAAAAAAACAAACAAAAACAAAACAAAACATTTCTATGAAAAAAAACAAAACAAAAAAACACAGAAAACCGTACATTTGCACTCAATGCTTGAACTTAACACTGCTACTGTATTTGTTTTTGTCCCTGTTAGCCTTTATGAGCAGTGGCTCAGGAGGCACAGACCATCTCCACGTGTTGAGCCAATATTTTATGTATATTTACTTAGGTGATTATCTTTTCATATACAGATATAGTGTTTTAATGGGGTATTTATTTTAATGAATATAATCATACATAAAAATGTGAGCAATATCATTTATATAGATCTGTTTTTGTCACAACGGGACTGAACGGACTCACGCGCAGGCTCTAGGTCTTGAAAGCACAAGAGTCTTTATTATGATGCACCAGGTGATTATTTACAAAAGTGAGGGGAAAGCCGGGCTCCGGGGGTCCACACACGAACGGGAAAGACACGCACACTCTCCGTCCACTCCTCCTCACACTCCACTCACTCGGGTAACACAGGGGTAGGTCCAGGGAATCTGTACACAGAGACACGAATGGGTAGTTAGGTAAATCGCTATGAAACACTTCTGAAGTCATTGAGCTGGGGTTACACTGACGAGGGTCGGCAACGGTCCAGCGACGAGAAACACAGGGCTGCCGTCTTATAAAGGAGCTGGATCACTCGTGATGAGCCACAGGTGCGTGGGCCAAGGGCAGGAGCCCGCAGGTAAGCTCCGCCCAGGCAGAGGGAGGAGGGAAAGAGGGGAAAGGAGAGAGCAGGAAAAAAATAAAAAAAGGAATACAAAACATATGTAGCCGTACTGAGCCGACCGGGTAGGCACAGGGACCCTGACAGTTTTAGTGCTGTGATTCCCCACAGCATGCCCCAACAGAGATCCCAATACCTCTGAGTGTTTTCAATCTGAATGAAAATAAGTAAGCAGCGGAAGGGGAGGCCACCGGTGTTCATGAAATCAAGCTTCATGAATTCAGCAGAGGCTTGTTTAGGATTTTAGATTTCTCGTTAATTCAGGAAGAGAGAACAAAAGCTCTCCTATTATTCTCTTTGTGGCTGTTATTAAATTCTGGCGACGATGCAGTGATATTGTTACAGCCCTACTCTTTACATCTGACTTTATTTTTTCTCATTAGGAGTTTTCCTGTTGAAACATTTTTGGCTGTTGTCATCGTCTGTGTGCATTGTCTGTGTTTCCAGGCCAGAAACCGTAGCGGACAGGTGGGCTACGTCCCGGAGAAATACCTGCAGCTGCCCTCCTCCAACAGCCTGCTGAGCATGCTGCAGTCGCTGGCCGCGCTGGACGCCCGATCCCAGTCCTCCAGCAACTCCACCGAACCTGAAACCGAACTCCCAACCGGCTCCGTCAACGGAGACTCCAGTGGTGAGATCCGCCTCCACCAGATAATATCGGAGTTTTGATTTCCTGCTTTGTTTAATACCCTCGTTGCCACTGTCTGTGTTGCAGTTTCATTCGCAAAGGCTTTGTACGACTACGCGGGACAAACGGAAGATGAGCTGTCGTTCCCAGAAGGCGCCATCATCCCCATCCTGAGCAGAGAGACCCACGAGGACGATGGCTTCTGGGAGGGCGAGTTTAACGGCGTTGTTGGTGTAAGAGTTCAAATAATAGTTTGCAAAAGCTTGTGACTGCAAAATTGTGTCTGCCTAAGGGACAGTTTGTTCCAGGAGATAAGCGAGAAGATTAATAGGAAGCACCTGGCCTCCAGACGGAGAAGATGTCCTTTTAAATGTGTCAAAAGTCGTCAACAGAACATTTGTGGTTTTGAAACTTATGCCTGTGTTGTATCTGCTTGACGCATGAGGGGGCGTCATAAAAGTAAACCCTGATGGTATAAAACAACTGCTTGTGTATCGTTGGGCGGAGATCGATGCTGTCTGTGGGCAGTGTTCATCTCCCCACGCGCGTGTTCATTAAAATCATTGTTTGACCGAAGCTCTTCTGGACCATTATTGTTTTGTGCTCACCCTCAATATTTGAACTCGTAACAAACAGCAATAACGGCAAAACATGTAATGGACGTGCTGGTCCACTAGACAACATCATGTTGATGTAAAGCTTTGGGTCTCTTATGCAAAGTAAAGAGGCT
Source organism: Aulonocara stuartgranti (assembly GCF_965226115.1). Taxonomy (NCBI): domain Eukaryota; kingdom Metazoa; phylum Chordata; class Actinopteri; order Cichliformes; family Cichlidae; genus Aulonocara; species Aulonocara stuartgranti. Next base: position 34,131,977 of record NC_138944.1, on the reverse strand, counting down.
GAAATAAGGTGTCCATGAGTATCAGTTTTCAACATTCAGTATTAAGAGACAAAGACTGTACGGGTTGGGCCAGTCGTCAAGTCCTGGAGCAAAGTGAGCCTGCAAATCAATAAGATGCAAATCAGTTTATACCTTTCATATAATGTTTGAATTTGTTTATTCTGAGTTTTATTGTTCAGTTAGTTTCCACAGTTCATATATCATGTGTAATTTTTCATTAGTTTCAGTGTTTGTTTGTATTTTATTCTATTCTTGATGGTTGTGTTGACAGATTTGTCCAAATTTAAAGCTATAGATGTGAACTTTTGGTTCCTTTATTATTACCTGTATAATTAGTTTCAGTGTTTGTGAAGTGGGGAAGGAGGACCCAAAAGCAGGACTCGTGCGATGGACAGTGCTCTTTATTTACAGTGGAGTAAATAAGACAACACAATAATCCCTTGAGCTCCCTCGACTCCTGTGTCTTGTCTTCACCCAAAACTCCGTGCTCTCTGCTCCGTGGCTGCTGTCCACCTGTGCTCCACTCTCCTCCTCCTGGGAAAAAAAACAACAGAGGCAGCCGTCAGGACACCATGCCGCCTAATCAACAAAAAACAGTCCCAGTCTAAATAATCTAAAAGACCAACCACGGCTCCAGTGATGGCAACACACAGTTCTAGTGACCAACCCAGTGGGCGGCACTCGAGACAAAGCAGTTCAGGTGGCCTGCACACATTTAGTATCAGGCTTTACAAAAAAAAAGTTTCAACTATGTTAGGATCCATGTTCATCATGTGTGATGTGTGTTTACATTTGAAGGTGTTTGTGGATTTGTCACCTCTCTTCAAGGTGTGGTTTGTGTTTGATGCTGAAAGAGATAAAGACTGCTGATTGGCTGAAGTAGGGTTCAATAAAAATTGTTTGGTTGTTGTTTTGGGCACTGCTCAGGTCCACATTAAATAAACTGCTGCTCATGTGTGTTTGTAGGTTCTCAGTCATCAAGCTCATGGTTGTCTAGGGAAAGCCTGGAAAGAAAGCGACTTTACTTCTTTAAGGTTCTGGATGATGTTTAACTTCTGATCCAAGAAGCTTCTTCAGTTGATGTGCTTCCTTTGCTCATTTTCCACCTCTGCACAGTTTCATTTGATGACAGTGCAGGGCAGTTCTCCCAAACATACAACAGAGGGCGCTATGCACATTCACTGAAGTGCAGAAAAATACAAGTGGAGGAGGAAACAAACAGCAGCATCAAGAGAGAAAACTGAAGTGTTCAAAGCGAGTTACTTTAGTCTCTTATTGTAATATTAATCGACATCTAAACATCACGTTGATGCTTCATGTTTGACTTCCGTGTCCTTTTACTGCTCAGTTGGAAAATATTGATGCAATTTAAAAGAAGAGGAGAAGAGTAATTTCTCTGTACTACTTCAAAAGTAATTTGAAAGCACTGCCTCATATGGAAAATGAATCATGATGAAATCCTGAAACAAATAGTGTTTGTGAATATGAAGAGTTTAGTTTTCAGTTTGGTCTTAGAAGTATAAAAATGCAGGACTGAAGACAAGATGGAAATGATGTGTTATGAGAAATAAAACACATATGTCGCTATGTACTATAATTTTATTTTGTTTATTTTTTGTTCTTGTAGGTTTTTTGCTTTAGTGAAAATTTTGAAAGCACTACTTTTAGTTTGAAAATTGGATTCAGTGTTTAGAGTTCGGACAAAACAATGGACGGTTTCAAGAAATGTATTTTATCAACAAAACTTATTTTGATGGTTACTGTATTTATTTTAATGCCCTCAGTGCACGGAGGCCAACAGCCTCCATGTAAACATTTCCACCCCCAACAATCAACTCAGATTTATGAAGTTTATCATGTTCAGGCCCTGCAGCTGATTGGTGGCATGTCTGATCAGAAAGCCTTTCTGCATCTTCACAGTGTGAGTCTGAGAGTTTCTGAACAACAGGATGAGCTGCTACACACCTGACACCACATTCAAACACACACAAGCTGCAAATCTGACACAATATTTTAGACCAAAGAAAAAGGTTCACAATTTGCAGTTAACATGAAGATATTCTAGAGTAGAAACAACACACAGCACACAAGTTTCATGTAGAGATGATTGTTTATTCTGGATGTTATTTTCATTCAGTTATTTTCCATTATTTTGAGCAATTTTCTGATTTATCCAGTTCATGTCAGAACAAACATTCACAGTAACAGTTGGTCCAGTACAGACACGTTCAAAACCAGAACTGATTACACCATAAATCATGCTGTTGTAAATCACTCCACCACCAGAATCACCCCGAGAGAAGAGAAATGTAGTTTGTGCTCCCCAAAATATCTAAAACAAACACAGATGATATACAGTAATATTAGCAGTCAACTAACCCCACGTGCATCTACTTGATGTTCTTCCAGACACAGCCTGTTGTTATATGGCACATATGCAGTACACTGAGAGTATCTGGTAGGCTCACAGTCAGCAACACACATGTCTGCACACTGAAGATTAGGTGGTTCATCAGGGACTAGAGAAAAAGGAAAAGAACAAAAGTTATTCATAATCTTTCAAAAGCTAAAATTGTGAGTAGAATGATGTTTCATCTTTTGTTATGTTTCCAAATGATTTTTAAACAAGGAACTTGGCACACAGTATATCTACTCCAAAATTTACAAAAAGAAAAAAACTTGTTCTTCATTCAGTATTAAACAAAAACATAAATGTAAGAATAAAACAGTCACAGAAACCGAAATCAGATTCTAGCATTAACTGTGAAATAATCAAACAAAATCTGGTCTTACATGTGTGGCCGGTGGCATTTACTCTATAACCACCAAGTCCTGCAACCTGAACGACGTCTCCTCTAGAAACAGACAAAAAACAAAACAATCATAAATTAATTTCACATCCATCCATGTGACATGAACACAAAATAAATCAATAAATCATATGATGTACTCTGCAGGCTGGGTATTTCCAGGTGGCTGAAGTGTTTCCAGGCTCCTTAGACAACCATGAGCTTGATGACTGAGAACCTACAAACACACACGAGCAGCAGTTTATTTAATGTAGCGGTGAGCACTGCCCAAACCAAAAACCAAAAATATATATTGTACCCTACTTCAGCCAATCAGCAGTCTTCATCTGTTTCAGCATCAAACACACAACCACAATTTGGAGAGAGGTGAGAGATCCACACACCTTCATGAGAGGAGCCACTAATGTAAACTAACACCACACATGATAATCATGGATCCTAACATAGTTGATACTTTTTATGTGAAGTCTGGCACTAAACCTCTGTGTTCCTGTCATACTGCATGTACTATATATACACATGTAGCATATACAAAGCACAATAATTAAGCTGTTAATAATTAACAATGTCTTCTGTAAGTATTTCATTTTAAAATACACATCCATTCATGCATTAATGTTTAATGTGTGAAACATTTAAAAAGTTAGTTAAATAAATAATAATAATGATAAAAACCCTCTGTGTGGATTTGATGCTTTATGTCTGGATCTTGCGCTTTTGCACCATCTGGTGATGAACAGTGGAATGTAGAGTTGGTTGCATTTTTGGGTCTCCACCCAACCCCTTTTTTGCTAGCACACATGGTTAGCTCCACACATGGAAAAAGTAATGTTGAAAATTAAATAAGTGCAAGAAATAAGTTAGAAAAAGATAGTAAGGCCACAAAGGACTATTTAGCCCCTCCTGGAGGTCAGCTTACTTTGTTTGTGTTCTTTAAATGTTTTATTTTCTGTGATTAATTACGTTGTGATTGATTTACACAAAGTAGAAGAATGCATTTTGATGTGATGTTTTAAAAAAATAGTTTTCTTCTTTGAGCAGTTCTCCCGGGTCGTCGAGACCAGAATAAACCCAGTTTTATAACTCTACATGGTGCCTACGTCAACCTTTGAAGGTGCTACACCCTCAAAAGAATCAGCTGTACAGCACATTAGCTGCTGTTGTTACCAGACACAAATATAAATGTGCCAAATTTTAGATCACAGGAAATATTTCTTAGAGCAGATTTTAAATCAGTAACTTTGCAAATTTAGAGGAAATGTTTTTGGACAACAAACGTGTCACATTTTAAACAGGGTTTAATCAGCGCTGACATACAGACATTTATGCGCTGGGTATAACAGACATGCTCACCGTGTGAAAGGACCGCGGATGTCTTGGAGCAGAGAAACATGCTGTATTGTTGTTTTTCTTTATTGCATAAGCAGCGCCCGACTGTCAGAAACGCTCTGTGCGGGTAGCTCCAACGCACCTGCAGGCATCCATTTGAAAGAAAAGTGTCGCTGCGGCTAGGCTCTCGGGATAGTCAGGCTTTTATTTATATTTGCGGCATTCTGGTGCGTTAAAACTAGCAGCCTCTGTGTCCCACTTGGATCACCATTCTGAAAATTCAGATATTTAAATAAAATGATGAATCGGCGAGTGATGAGGAGCCACGTAGATCCTAAAATCAGGTTTGATTAAATTAAACTCTTATGAACAGTGATGACGCGTTCCAAACAAACGATGCTTTCTACATGGCCAAATTGTGTGCTAACTACCTCACAGCGCTGTGTCCGGGGTCCGAAAAAAAAAGTTAAAACGATATACCTTGCGAAAGTTGTGAAGTGCTGAGGAAAATACTGTGTGTCTGATGGGGTGTTTTTATATAGGTGGACTTGGTTTCAGTTGACCTCTGACATGGAGAGATGAAAAGAGCAGTTTGTAAAGAAAAAAGGTGGAAACTATGGAACTACAGTTGGGATGTGTGTGCTGGGATGCTCTTGATAAGTGTGCAGCTTTTATTGTTTTATGACTTGTTTTGCTGACTGTTGGGGCCCTACCTGTAACCCCCTCTGTCTAATCATCAAGTCTTACTGTTGCAGTGCGTTTGTGTGGCTACTAGACAATTATAGGTTGTATTAAAGGAACATTGGGGGGTCGATACAGTGCTATTGTGGCTAGTTAAGAATGTGGTTTTTAGAAGTATCGCAAGAAAAGTTTATTTCTAAAGGGATACATGTTGTTTGTGGTACTCTGTTTTAAAAACTATTAGCCTCTGTGTCTTTCAGAGCACAAAAGAAAAGTGAAATGCTCCTAAACTAGTTATATTACTACTGAGGTTGAGGCAGTAACAAAGTTCTTTAAATCATCAGGCAAGAAAATCCAGAAACCTTGGGTTAGCCGTGGCTATCCGGGTCATCTGAGCCCGAATAGCCTCCTTCTCCTCCTCCTGCACAGGAAATAATCCAAAGTCCGTTAAATTCAAAAGAGTCACTGAAATAAATGTCTGCTGGGTAAAACACGGTCAGGTTAAAAGCGAGCTGTTTAATGTGGCTGATAAAAGAGTACAAAAACAAAAGGCAGATGCACACAAGAAAGAACCTAACTAGAACTAAACTGGGAAAACTAAATGCTAAACACAAAATGCAAAGAACAAAACCTTGAACGTTGCAAAAACATAAACATGGAAAATCCAGGAGACATGGAACAACAGACAACCTGACAAAGAATGAACAGAAACACACAGAATAAATACACATGATTAGGGGGGAGTGGAAACACATGGGGAAACAGCTGACACTAGTCTGACATAACGAGACAAAGGAAGCAACGCTGACTACACTGACATAGGACACAGACCTTCAAAGTAAAACAGGAAACATGAGACGCAGACAAGACAATATAAACTTGATAACATAAGAGGGCAAAGGGAGACTAAAACACAGGGGTAGAAGACACAAGAGGAATCTAAATAAACAAATGAGCTTAGATAACCTAATGAACTTAAAAATAAACCATAAACATCAAAAATAAACTAAAACTTAAAACGCTGGGTCAAAAGACCCAGGATCGTGACAGTGGGAGGTTGAAGCTGCCACAGGGCAAAAGCAGGACAGGCTGCCAGTTTATCACAGGGCTAACACAATATATGTGATAGAAAATCAACTGAAATGTTTGATATTTATTTATAATAATAAGAGAATAACTACTATTTATAATAATATTATAGTTGTTATTATAAATATGTGTATATTTTTTATAACACCCAACATAAAAGGCTTCTTTCCAAACCTGAGCTGTTTCAGACGCTTCTTGAAATTCTGACTTCTCTGAACTCAGTGTAAGGTGTCTGCTCCCTCACTGCGGCTGTGCCTGGAAGTACTTCTGCTTCTTGTCTTCCCCTAATGCAGCTTTAAAGTATTAAGTATGAAGCAACAGTGCTTCTCTTTGCGCCTCTGAAATCTGTGTTCTCTCTACTGATAAACAAAAGAAACAATGTAAAATGTATTAATAAATCAGTAACAAAAATATAGCGTAGAAGGTAAGTAGAGATTTTCATACCATCTTCAAGCCTAATGCTTTTAAGTCCCACACTCAATGCAGCCTGACTCAAAACCTGATTCTAAATGGTTCAGCACAGACAGAGAGGCACAAATGTTTAGTATTAACCTAAGTTACTGATCATTTACAGTATTACAGAGTCTATCAGTCTTTGCATGATGTAAACATTCCTGTAAGTTTCTAGCTGACTCTCAGGTGTCACAGGTGTGCCAGCAGGAAAGAGGGTCAATAAACCTGCATCCTGAAGTTTGTCATGCAGGATTAAAGGAGTCAGACTCAGGTAGAATTTTATTTTACACTGACTCTGGGTAAGTATGAGTATCATATGTAGATTGCATGTAGATTGTGTGAAAAATCCACCTGATCTCTGTTAGTTCCAGTCTCTCTGTCCGCGCTTCCTCTTTGTACTGACAATCACACACAAACATTTTATATTCAACTAAAACAATAACGAAAAATATATTCTTGTAATAATTATTTTAAGAGCATCGTTTGATAAGAGCATAGCACCCTGCTTAGTTATGAGCGATCACCATAGATGAATGTGGGCAAAGCAGAAGTGACATATATGTAGCCAGGTGGAAGGTCTTTATTATCGGACATGTCCCTGACTTTGACTTCATGTCCACTCTTACCCGTTTCTTATATGTGCTGAGTTCCTCCATCTGTCTCCCTCTCTGTCATCCCCTCTCAGTCTTTGTGCAGTCACCCAAAGGTTAATTATAAAAGTATATCAGAGTTTACAACCGAATAAAAGGCATAAACTGGTCCATATCAGTTTGCTGCTGCTGGCGAGGGTGTTGCTAGGATCTTGAAGCATACAGGGCTTACAACAGCCCTGAAGTCTTTTGAGTTTTCACTCAATAACAGCACCTTTTAAAGTTATTTGTTTTTATTTATTTAAACATATAGTAAAATTAATATAAAGTGGTAAATGTTATGCACTACCTAAAGTGTGAAGTCACAGAATGATACTATTTAGTGCAGTTTTTAATCATTACCAGTCTTCATCTTAGAGCTTGTGCTCTTATTGTGCCATGATGTCTCCTTTTAAACTGTGTGGATGTTCACCTCTTCTTCATCCTTCCTGTTCCTTTCACCAAACTGCTCACTCTTGTTCTCCTCTGATCTCACTTCCTGTTCTGGTTATAAGAAGAATGCAGTCAGCATGTGTCAAAGACACTCCCTCCAAATATATGATTTTTGATATGATGATTAGATATTTAACATTTTATTTATCAACTATTTTATGCACTAAATCAATTATTAAACAAATATCATATTGTAGAAATGCAAATAATAATGCACTAAGCAGTTTCATGCCACAAGAGCTAAATGGTCACTTCACTGTATTTATTTCCCACAAACTACTATACCTAGGATCTTCAGGTTTCCACTATATTTCATTAATCTGCAGCGCCTGTAGAACATAAAGTATATTGACCTCTATTGTTTTCTTTATGACTTGGCCTGAATACACACACATACACATCTTTGAATAGCACAACAAATGAGGTAATTTTCCATGTGTTTTAATAGGTTTTAGTGATTTATGGGTTTTATGTATGTGTGTGTATTTTGGTCTTCAGTGTAAATTTATACAAACTGTAATTATTTCAGATGAAAGATCCGTTATTTAATGTTGCTTAATGTTGACTCTATGGAGAATAAAGCCTTACATGAGTGTTGCTATTTTTAATTGCGGAGTGGAAGACCTACTGTACTTGTTGTTTAGTCTGTGATCTGAATGATGAATTTAACCAAACTGAAAGCAAAGGTTACAGCTGGGATATTCCACACATTTGAAAGACTCATTGTGTAACTCAGATGTTTATGAGCTTTGATCACTCCAGCATAATAATTATCATGTAACTGCAAGAAGACTTAATGAAACTGAAACAATGCACCCTAACACAGGCATTTGAACTGTAGGCTAATGAGTACATGAAGTGTACCTCTACAGCTGAAAAGAGTTTGCCTCTATAATTTCTGGATCTACTGATTTGTTTCTGATGTATCTCTTCTTTTATTTAGCCTGTATTATGAACAGAAAGATGATGAAATCCTCTTTATTTGAGAAAGTGTCCTTAAACTATTTTTCCTCCTTCTTACTGAGTTTCCGAGCTACCTCTTTGTTAAGTGAATAAACTATTTGAACAAGAAAGATATCATGGCATTTATGATGATACAGTGTGTGTGTGTGTGTGTGTGTGTGTGTGTGTGTGTGTGTGTGTGTGTGTGTGTGTGTGTGTGTGTGTGTGTGTGTGTGTGTACGCTCGGCAGAGGGGAGGTCAAGACAGGAGCTGAGTTGACCTGGTACATCAAGTTTGGATTTGCCCAGTTGTTGGTAAACAAAAAAGATTTAAACTCAAAAGATTTTGAGTTCATGCACACTGGAAAAAAAATTCTCTTCATCACAATCATTTGTTTAAAAATATGGCTGTTTTACTGATCTATGGTTATTATTAAAGAGGAAGGAAAGAAGAAGAGGAAGCCTGAGCCCAGGTTCTGTCCATTTTCATAACAAGTGACAGCACAGACATCTGAGCTTTTTCGTCATAAAGATTGTGATGTGAAGCATCAGCAGGTAAAGTGTCGTTAAAGTGTCACTTCAATAATGCTGCTGGCAGAAAGAAGTGTTGACACATACTAGCTTTGAATAAAAGGCTTAAAACACAAACAGTCTAATCCTGGGTGTTGCTTTTAAGCTTAAAGAATATAATAAGTTCTAAGACAATTCAGTTTACTTCTTACTGTCCATGTTGTGTTGTGGTATTTACTTTATCATGAATGTACGTGATAGGTTTGTAGCTTGAACCCATCCGCTGGAACGTTGAAGACAATATAATTACACTGCTAAGCAAGACACAAATAGGCAAAGTTCTTCATGTTACTCGTGCACGGGAGAGACCGGACAGAGTGCCGTTCCTTCACTTGACCCCAGTTGCTCTCGTCCGTTCTCCCGTACCACTGTCCTTTTATTGAGGTTACATGAATATGCATAGGTTCATTAACATGTGACGTCTACATACACACAAAGAGTACCTTGCCTGTGTGTGTGTGTGTGTGTGTGTGTGTGTGTGTGTGTGTGTGTGTGTGTGTGTGTGTGTGTGTGTGTCGGGTACTGCTGATCAAAGGGTCATAAAAGCACACAAGCAAACATCCTTGGTCAGGAAGAGGGTAGTCAATTGCCCAACGGCTCGTATCAGAACAAATGACCAGACATCCTCCAGCTTCTGTCTCCTGAGGGGCACCAGACAGGGATGCCCACTCTCCCCTTCACTTTTTGCAATTTTTATCGAACCTCTAGCAGCAGCATTTAGACAGGCTACAACAATTAAGGGCATAAAATGTAAGAACATAGAACATAAAATCAGTCTCTATGCGGATGATGTGTTGCTTTTTCTGCAAAACACACAAACCAACCTCTCTGAGGTAATTACTTTAATAAACTGGTTTTCAAGAGTTTCAGATTATTCAATTAACTGGCCAAAATCTACAGTTCTCCCCATTAACTGCTCCTTCCATAATTCTTCCTCTGCCCCACTGCAATCCGGAAATATTAAATATTTAGGTATTAATGTCTCTCCTAAGCTTTCAGACTTAACTAAACTAAACCACATCCCACTTCTAAAGAAAGTAGAAGGCGATCTGACTAGATGGAAATCTTTACCCATATCACTCATGGGAAGGGTCGCCACTATAAAAATGATGATCTTGCCAAAAATAAATTACTTATTTTCGATGATCCCTAACAAACCATCACAAGATTGGTTCAGATCTCTGGATTCATATATTTCCAAATTCCTTTGGAAAGATAAACCCCCGCGTATTAGCTTAAAAACGCTACAAAGAACCAAGGATAGAGGAGGATTAGATCTGCCTAATTTTCACCAATACTTCTTAGCCAACAGGCTTCAGTTCATCTCAGAATGGTTAAAACATACCTTCTTAGTTGAGCCCTGGCTAGATGTTGAACAGGCACTATGCAAGGATCTAGAGATTTCAGACCTACCATTTATTAGCTCAAACATCAAAAGACATGAATGCTTTAAAAGTATCAACATCAGCTTTTCTCTAACAGCATGGTGGGAGTTTCTAAAAATAACGGAGTCTTCATTAATCCCATGCAAACGTACACCTATCTGGAATAACCCTGACATATTACAAAACAATAATATGATTAATTTCCCAGAATGGAGTTGTAAAGGAATTAAATACTTAGAACATATATTAGAGGGAACAGAATTTATTCCATTTGACAGACTAGTTGAACAATATGGGATCAACAAGACAAGGTTTTTAGAATATCAACAAATTAAATCCATAGTAAAAAAGAAATTTAACCTCAGTCAAGTTGAATTACAAACACCACTAAGTGCGGCACATTTTCTTACTCTTAAATCCCCCAAATTATTATCTAAAATATACAGAACACTTTCTAAATTAGATGAATCAATATCCCTTCCTACTGCAAAGTGGGAAGCAGATTTATCAGTCAACCTAGACCAAAACTTCTGGTCTCAGATTTGCTTAAAAACTTTTAAACTAATTAAAAATCCCAGTCTGCAATTAATACAATACAAAATACTTCATAGAGTGCACTATACAGGTCATCGGATGTTCAAGATGGGCTTTACATCTTCCAACAACTGCTCACACTGTCAAGGCAATACACCAGACAATTACATCCACGCTCTTTGGTTCTGTCCACCAGTGCAAAAGTTTTGGCGCGAGATATGTGAAGACTTATCAAAGTGTCTGAAATGTAACATTCCAACTTCCCCCTTAGTGTGTCTACTGGGCAGCTTAGATAATGTCACTTCAGAAAAGAATATAGCCCATATGATCTTCACTGCCCTATGCATAGCCAAGAAAACAGTCCTCATGAACTGGAAAAATAAAAATAATCTTAATTCTAACCAATATAGAAATTATCTATTAGATTACATTAGTCTTGACACAGCCTCTGCCACCACATTAGATCAATTGCTCTGGGCCCCTTTTATCAGCTCCATCACCTGGTGGGGGTGGGGGGTCATAGTTTGGTCCCGCCTTCACTGTTGTGATTGGTGAGGGGGTAGGGACAGGCTTAGGGCGTCGGGGGGTTCCCCGGAGGCATCTTCCTTGGGGGGCTCAACCCGGGGTAGCGGTCACGTCCGGTTGGGGGCTCTGTTGGCTCTCAGGTGACTGTTTCCTCGTGGCTGCGTGCAGCGGGGCTAGGGGAGGGTCTGTGCTGACGGACGTGGGTTACTGACCTGGCAACCTGGCTGCCCCTGGGTGGGTCCGGGATGGGCGTGAGGTTCTGGGGGCGCTCCGTCTCTGGGCTGGGGCCCGGGCCGGGCCTCGGGGGCTTGGGTCCTGGTTGGTGTGTTGCCGGGGTTGTGGGCGGGTGGGTGCATGGGTGCCCGGCCCTGGAGCAGGGTGCCGCCGGTGCGTCGAGCCGCCTGGGGGGCTCTTCAACTGGTGGGGGGGATGGTCACATCTTGCAGGAGCTTTCTTCTCTTCAGGAACTCTCTGCAGGAGGGGGAGATACAGGAGAGGTGGAGGAAGATCTCAGCCTGGGCGTTTACCGTCTTATGTAGTCTGGAAGATGTGTGGATGGTGGGGTGGGTGCAGTTTTCTCTGTGGTGGGGTTGGGTGGACTATCCAGGGCTCTGTGGAGCCGGAGGGCGCTACTGCACTGGGCCCCGGTCTGATGGGCCTGGGCCCCCCTTCCCTGGCGGGTCGCGAAGGGTGGGAGTGCCTACTGGGGTCAGCGGGGGAGCTGGCCCCAGGGAGGGGTTACCTGCCCCTCCCTTCCTTCCCTCCCCATCTCCAGCTGCCTCCCTCTTCCCGCTCCTCCACAACCACTCACACATGCAGGGCCTTGGAGTGGGGGTATGTCACCAGGGTGCAGAGGAGGCTACCCCCCCGTCCCCCCCCCCCCCGTCCCCTTCTGGCTGCCTCTGCCTCAATTTTATCCCACAACTTAGACATTCACATTATTCACACTCTCATTACACATACATATAGGATCTTGGGGGTGGGCACAATCACGGAGTCCAAAATACCATCAGGGTGTATACCTCACCCCTGACGTCGTTGCCCACCTCTCAATTTTAAATACACTTAGTCATTGAGGGCTAGCAGGAGGGACTATGCGCTTACCTGCTGCTCCTTGGCAGGTAGCTCTATGCCCTCCTGGGTTTTAATTGCACCTTAGAACACACATGCATCAACACTACAATGAGCGGGTGGAGGGAGGTTTGGAGTCTTCTCCCACCCCCGTTCTCTGCGGCCTGCTGGAGCGGGAGGGCTAGTAGGAGGAGTTGGCCGTCCGACTGCGGTCTGGGGTGTGGGGCCTCCCTGCTGCTGCGGAGTCGGGGTGGTCTGCCTCTCCCCACCGCAGGGAAAAGGGTAACACCACCTGGGTCTGGGTGCAATTCCCCCCTCCAGGGACAAGGGTACCTAGACCCGGTTTGTAGAGTACGCTTGGGGAGTGTGATTGTGTGTACAGCGTCTCTTTATGTCTGTCTCCACGTTGGTTGAGTGTGGAGTGAGTGCATATGAGAGCATGAGGGTGGGAATGGATGTTTGTGTCTGTGTGTGCCTGTATGTCTGTGTCTATATGTCAGGTTGGGTATCAGACGCCACCTCTCTGGGGACACCTCAGGCCCTCCAAGGTTTGGAGGCCTATCTCCACCCACCACCACTTCCCCTGCCGGTGGCGGACTCCCTCAGGTGTCGGTGTCTTGGTGGTTCTTTGTATCTGGGGGTGGGCGTCCGGGTACACACCGGCTCACTCCTTGGCGGCCGCTTGTCGGGGCCTGGGGCCTGGGGCTCGCTCGGGCCCCTTTGGAGGTGGGGTGCCCCCGGCCTCTCGGCCTGGGGCTCGGTCACTCAGGCGCAGCTGGGGGCCGGCGGAGCTCACGGGCGCGTCACTGCAACTCCCCCTGACTTCTGCTCCGCGGCTGCTGGGCGAGCCCTCATCTGGGACTCTCCTCAGCTCTTACTGGAACAGTGGCGCGGCTGCCCCTCTGTTGGTCTTCCATGGTCTCTTGTGTTCTGGGGGCCTCTGGATGTCTGGAGTTTTGATCTCCTCCATACCCACTTCACACCCTGGAGGACGGGGCTGTGGCCCCCCCACACTCCCTAGCAGATCATTACATGGAGAAACCTTTGGAATGCAAGCATGCTGATCCACACAGGTATGCACACATGGGTATTCACAGACGCGGACTAAAGCTTTCTTGGCTGCTGCCTCAAAGCACACTGTGCGCTGTCTATCTTGCGTGCTGCACAATATCGTTTATTATTTAGTAAATATTGATATCTATGACTAGCTAGTTTATTGTGATGGTGCTTTGTTTTCTCTATTATTATGTTGCTCTTTGTTGTTTGCTGTCTCCTCTGTTTGTTTTTTTTGTTTTTTTGTTTTTTTCTCCATACAGGTGACCCAGGAGTTCTTTTTTTTTCTCTCTCTTCCCCCCCCTTCTCACCGTCTCTTCTCCCCTTTGGTTTTCTTTCTTTCTCTCCCCCTCTTTCTCTCATTCATTCCCCCTGTCCTATTTATTTAAAAAAAAAAAAAAAAAAAAAATGACCAAGGATGAACTGAAGCTCTGCCATCACGTAATGTCGCATACTGCTGTTTCTGATGTCATTTAAAAAAAAAAAAAAAAAAAGACAAAGGATGAACTGAAGCTCTGCCATCACGTAATGTCGCATACTGCTGTTTCTGATGTCATTTAAAAAAAAAAAAAAAAAAAAAAAAAAAAAAGGAAGAGGGTAGACCCCCCCTCATCCTAGATAACACAGTAAGGAAGTCCAGCAGTTCATTTATACACAAAAAGCACTTAGACTAGAACAGACGTAATTACGTTAATCCTACCATAAAACAATAAGAGAAGGTATGACCTCTCTCATGCTCCCAGGATGTAGGTGTGGAATGCACACCAAGCCTCTGTAGCCTGTTAAAGATCACACAACTTATCACTACACAATTGATTATACACCTCTAAGCATCTATGGTTAAATATTTCTAAGCATAAATGACAATCAACAATACAAACTCTAACAGTACGCTACTTTGTTCTAGCGACTGTAAAAAATAATTGTATTCATGAAATAAACTAGACTTTCACAGTCTGCATCTTCCACAGTTTTCATGCTTTTGTTCACTCCAAATTTGACACAAACCCACAGACAACCAGAGTTAACTATGTGAAGCAATCACAGACACTGTAATGGCTGATTTTTCTAATAAACACAATCAGGTTAACATTAAGGTTTAACATTGAAGGAGATTTGTTCCATAGTCACAGTTATACTTGTATTTCCTTTACTTACATCCAACACTACTATGTTCTGTTTCAGTCCAGGTGCTGGCAGTTTATCCTTTGTTGTTTGGACAAATAAGCTTAAAGCTAAACCTTCATGTTTTTGATGGGAAAGTTTGTTAAACCATTGCTCAACTTATGTCTGCACAGAGCAGATAATTATGATGTACTTGTAAAAAGACTTGATAAGCAGGTCACAGCTGAATCAAGGGGTAATAAAAGTAAGACCACGCGGTCTCAGCACGACTACACATGCAGTGGGTTATCGCACACATTTGAAAGACTCATTGTGTAACTCAGGATGTGACCCCTTATAAAGGAGACAGAGAAGTTCTGTTGTTCAGTCAAGTAAAACCTGGTGAAAGCGCAATTCTAAGACTCTGGTCGTTGCTTAAGTGTATAGATAAAAAATCATTTTTTCATACATTATTTTCTTACTATATTAGTATAATCACCAAATCGATTATTTCGTATTTATCTCCTGAAACGATCTACATTAACTTTTCTATCCCTAGAAATGTGTTTCCAGAGTCCCAGGTTTAGTGACTTCCTGTCCACCATCACATCAGCTGAGTAGTTGTCAAATTTGAGGGGAGCAGAGAAGATCAGACACCAGTCAGCAGGTCAGAGGCCATCTCTCATTTCACAAATCAATCACTTGATTTATAAATGGAACAAACACCCCATCAGACCAGGTAATGACCCATTATGAGACAACAGCCGTCTGAGAGGAGATGTTCTGTATCACAAAACATGGAAAACAAACAAACTCTAGGCATTCTGAAATATATAAAGCTCAACAAAAAAACAAAACCATATCAGATCCTGATGTAATTCATTTTGTTGTTGTCTTTATTAGTCATTTAAAAAGAGGTCTAGAAAAAGTGTCCAGGAAGAGATTCTACTATTTATGCAGCACTGCCCCCGTGTGGCCACAAAGACACACAACAGCTTCATTTCTCAGCCTGTTGCCTTCTTTTCCCTTCATGATGTAAACAGTGAATGAACTGAAAGAAGTCAACCCATAAACTGTTAAACTGATACAACAGTCATGATGATTATGTAACAAGTTGTAGTTGACTTTCTGGTGGTGGTTTTGGTATACAATTTAAAAGCCATTTTCTTTTATAAATACACCATACACTTTGTTCTTGACCATTTCTTTTCCTCATATCCTTAATGGACAGTGGAGGAACACTACATCTAGCTTCTGTTTAACATTTATCCAGGCGCCCCCACACTGTACCTCTACAGAAACCAAGGGAGAGAGACAGACACACAAAGATTTCCACTTGAATCTTGATCTCAAAATAGAAAAAGTTTTATCACAAAATAATTACAAGAGCTCAGCCAGGTGAGATATAGCAGAACCATCAATTCAGAGTCTGACAGTAAGGGTGAAGACGAGCCTGACTGTTGGTCTGCTCCAAAACAAGCCCATAAGCAAGCTTTGAAATAATATGTTACAAAATTGTGAAACTGCGACATGAAATTTGATTTGAAAATGAAATTCATCCTGATCAGGAGCTGTTATGATCTAAATGGTGTTCTAGATCCAGTAAGCATTCATTCAACTTGTCTGCAGCAAAATTAAAAATAAGTTACCACAAGTTGTTTTTTAAATTGGTAAATAATTGATAAAATGTTAAAAGTACTGGTTGTGTTTGACCTCATCACCAGGATGAGTTGGAAATACCTCAAATTCCCTCAGGTGGCCTTTTGCTGGTTGGATTGCCACTACAGTCTGTAAACTGTAGAGGTAATTTTGTGAGCTCATTGGATGAGCAGTTTCTGAAATACTCAGACCAGCCCATCTGGCACCAACAACCACGCAATCTCTTTCCCCCATTCTGATACTTGCTTTGACCTTCAGCAGGTCATCATGAACATGTCTGTATGCTAAAATACTTTAATTTGCTGACGTCTGATTGGTTCACTAGACATTTGTGTTTAACGAGCAGGTGAACAGGTGTACCTGGCAAAGTGTGTGTAACCCTCAGTGTTACTGACATGTTCCACACTGATGCACAACAATACTCTGGGCCCCACACTGTTTTATTAAGTATGTCTAATCACTGTAGACATTACATGTACCTTCTTGAAGGAGAGGTCAAAGGTCAGTTACGTTTATAGGTTCCTGCTATATGTTGTGACATATACACAGCACAGTTGTAGGAATGATAGTTTCTAGATTAAGTTGATAAAGTTGACCTTGAAGACCACAAGTTTGAATGGATTGTTAACATGACCCCACTCTACAGCACTGCAACATTTTAACATGAGTTATTTAAGACTTTCCAGGTATCCTGGTTACAGAAAAAGATTGATGAGCAGAAAAAAAGAAACAAACTTTCATTGTTTCTGATTAGAAGCTGTACAATCCGGACTGACTTTAACAAATGTGCTATAGGCTCAGCTGGAAAATAGTGAGCTTTACAAGACTGATTTTGTTCCAAAGGCTTTCACAGACCTCAACCAATCCTAAGGCTAATTAGCACGGCTAGAATTTTAAAAACATTTGTTAAATGTTGTCATTGCTAACATATACCTGTTTTAGAGCATGCTGAGTAGCGAGAATGCAAAGTTATTGTTACCTCTAAAAAAAATGTGAAGATGTGATATTAGCATGTACGGAGCCCCTCTGATGACATGGTCCAAAAAATAAATAAATTGTGGCCACAAAATACTACTTCGTGGCCACGAAATGGGTATAACGTGCGCACGAAATGCTTATTTGTGAGCACGAAACACTTGACCAATAACCGTGATCCTTCCCAGGCCCTTGCAGTTGGTTGACAATAGAATCTATCCCAACGTCCGGGTCGTACTTACGTCTGCAATGCAACTGGGCTCTTAATATCCTGTTTAAATGTCTCTCCATAATAATGGTTCCTTTCAGTGCCAGGCTTTTCAAAATGCATGTGTAGCTCATTCCCAGCCTAAAATTGTCAGGGATCTGGGTCTGAGGGACCTAGACCTATTATTGTGTATTGTTTACTCCACTGTAAATAAACGCATTTTGGGTCCTCCTTCCCCACACACCCAAGGTCTGCCACGCAGACCATGACAAAAATAAAACTCAATCATACTGTCTCTGGCCATGTTGTACAGGTTTAGCCTACTCTTATGCTTATGTCTCTACACAGCTGTCCAATGTATCAATATGATGTGCGCACGTCATCTATTTGTTGCCACAAATGCGTAATTCGTTGCCACGTTATACCCAATTCGTGCCCACAAATGAGCATTTCGTGCGCACGTTATTTCGTGCCCTCGAAATAGTATTTTGTGGCCACAAATAAGTATTTCGTGGGCACTTATACTATTTCGAGGGCAGGAAGTAGTATTTTGTCACCACAATCTATTAATTTTTTGGAGGATGTCATCAGAGGGGCTCCGTAAGCATGAGCTATATAGTATCTCCAAGAGAAAAGCGATCAGCTGATCATTGATCAGTTTCATGATTTAAGTAGCAACAGGAGAGAGAGGGAGAGAGAATGGGAGAAGAAGAGGCAGCTGGCCACGTAAAGACACAGAAGAACTCCAGCTTTGTGTATTTGTTTTTCATTCAAGCTGAAGTCCGGGACAAATCGGGTTCCTTTTCAATACGAGACGCGGCCGGTCCGCGGGTCTCTCCTCCTCCTTCCTCCCCTTTCCCTCATCCACCTGCTGTACTCAAAATTTGTACTCAAGTACAAGTACTGTTACACTGCTTAAATTGTACTCAATTACAAGTAAAAGTACTGGTGTTAAAAAAATACTTGGGTAAAAGTACAAAGTACTCTTCTCAAAAACTACTCAGAGTATTAATTACTTTTTAACAGACTGATGTTTTATTCTGTCGTCAATAGCAGGCATTCAACTCGATTCACCAGTATAAATATTTATGTTCAAAGCACATTTCTCAGATGAACAAGGTATAGAAAGGTAACTTGTTTTGTAAATAAATGTAGATATAAAAGAAGGAATTTTGTTTGTTAAAACAATGACAAATATGTTTCTGAACATGCGTAGAACCATTTAAACTTTTCCCCATACAATGAACAACAGGCAGGTGAGTGTCTTAAACTCTTAGCATTTCTGTCACACTTGAACCTTTTGTTCAGTTTCAGCAAGAGCTGGTTTTCTAAATTAACAGAGGCAATCCGACTTGGTTTGGCTGTGAAGAGTAGACCAGCACAGCTAAAAAGTCGTTCACACACAGCAGAAGCAGGCAGAGCTGTGTTCAGTTTAAGAGAGAGGTTTTTGATACCTGAGAAGGAGTGCAGCAGCTCCATGGTGTCTGTGGCACAAGCAAGGTAACCATCAAGCTCAACTGCACTTTGCAGCCTTCTGGAGATTGGTCTGGAGAAGAATTCATCTTCATCAGATGACTCTCTTTGCTGATCCTCACTCTCATGCTCTGTCGTTTAGTATTCAGGACAGACCATCAATAACTTACAATGTATTAGGTGAAATACTCACTTAAGCATGTGTTCAAATGTAAAAATACACAAAAATGGGATCACATGAATCCTTACCAGCCTCTGTTACATCTGCTCTGTCAGTCCAGGAAGTCTTGAACTTGGGTAAGAGGACTGCAGCTGCAGCCAACTCTGGATCCTCCATCATCGCTCCAAAACGCTTTTGAAGGCCATTTTGCAGGGCTCTGATAAGATAAGATAAGATAAGATAAGATAAGATAAGATAAGATAAGATAAGATAAGATAAGATAAGATAACCTTTATTAGTCCCACATGTGGGAAATTTGTTTTGTCACAGCAGGAAGTGGACAGTGCAAAAGTTATGACGCAAAAATTAGAATACAATAAGAATAAATACAGTACACAGCTGTACAGAATAGAATAAAATAATATACTATATACAGTAGAATAAAATAGAATAAAAATATACAATAAGATAAAAATAGAATACGAATGCTATATACAACTGAGTAAAATACAACGATGCCAGAAGAGATTATTGCACTTAGTGTTATTGCACATGTGTGGATGTGTGTGTTTGTTCAGTTAAAGTCTTTGTTGTGGAGTCTGACAGCAGTGGGGAGGAAAGACCTGCGAAATCTCTCCGTCCCACACCGTGGGTGCCGCAGTCTCCCACTGAAGGAGCTGCTCAGTGCTGTCACAGTCTGCTGCATGGGGTGGGAGACGTTGTCCAACAGGGATGACAGCTTAGCCGCCATTCTCCTGTCACTCACCACCTCCACTGGGTCCAGAGGGCATCCTAGAACAGAGCTGGCCCTTCGGATCACCCTGATGAGTGGCACACATGTCTTGCTTGATGTCTCCAGCCTGCTAAGTTTGGACAGTAGTTGTTGGATTACTGGCAGGAGCCATCCCATAAAGGAAGTGGACTCAGACTGAAGAATGTTTGAAGCTTTCACCAGTGGCTTCATGGTGGTACAGTACTCCCTAAGGAATGCAACTTCTGCAGGACTCAACCTGTAAGACACAACAACAAAACCCACCATGACTATAATAGGGATCTTCTGATTTAATATTAAGAGTCTGCTCACGTTTTTAACCATCCATTAAGGAAAATTCACAAAATTTGCAACCATATTGGTAGGTGTCCAATTTTACTCACATTTTCACCTTGAACTCCTCACAAATGCTCCTGATGGCATTTTCCCCCTTCTCATCAATGATGCGTATTATCCTTTCAATGGCAAGGTAGGTTGAATTCCATTGTGTTGCATTGTGACGAATGATCTGTAGTTCACACTTGTCCTCTACCACTTCATTAGCCAAATGAGTTTTGTTCCAAATGGCCTGGCATTTTGCAAAGGTTGCACGGGAGAGCCTCTTGTAGGTTTCATTCATGCTCTCTGCTAGGGCAGCATCAGATGTTGCCACAAGGTTTAGCAGGTGACATGCACATCGCTGATGAGGCGGGAGTTGATACTCCAAACCAGAGTCTTCATCAAGAATTGCACTTGCCTCATGGTAATCAATATGGTCAGTCAGGTCAATAGTTTCTGGGTCTGCTTCATCTTCAGCTTCATCTGCATCATTTTGTGCCCCAAACATGTGGAAGGCCTTGACAAAGTTGGATCCACTATCAGTTGTGGTTCTTACAACTTTGCCTCTAATCTTGTATTGGCAATGGATATCATCAAGCGCACCAGCAAGCATGTCAAATGTGTGACACCCTCTCAATCTTTTGCATGCTGGTGCTGCAGATCTTCTTTCCAGGGACTCTTCCTCCAATGGCATGTGACTCCAAGGTAATTTTTCTGATGAGCTGACCAACAATCAGTAGTGGTAGCAACCAATTTGACTTTATCCAATGCTGCAACCAAAGTCATCTTCATGTGATCAGCAGCTTCACAGATTCTGGCACGGACAGTGGGTCTGGAGATGACTTTGGCTTGAGGTTGTAATGTGGTAACCAATTCTTTGAAAGATGGCTGTTCTAGCACTGCAAATGGCTGTAGACCCTCACATGTGAAATTGATGACAAGCATGTCAACAGTTGCTTGTGGAACATGTTTGTTTGCAGCTCTCAACATCAGGTCTGGTAACTTGGCTTGTGTATTTGCTGAGAGCTTGTTTGGTGTGGCTGTGGTCTTTTGCTGACGAGATGTTGATGCCACAGTGATATTGTACTGCTCAATCTTCGATGGATGTTTCCTCTGTAGAGATAAATATTATCATACGTCAGGTTCATACATTACTTCATAACATCACTGTGATTAACACTACAGGAAAACACATTTTTAAAACATCATTCAACTAGACATGAGCTAATCTTTGATTGTTTAGCATAGTATAAAAGAGTGGTGAATTTGGTCAAATCCTGCAGATATATTGCTGTATTTATTTATAAATGTAAACCAATTTTGAACGATCATTGCAAAAAACGTGAATTTCTGTATACATTCCAAGTTCTGTAATCTGTATACTATCTGTAAAAAGAGTATCGACCAATGTATCAGTATCTAAATTTTTAACTCCTTTTTATCAGTATCACCCTAAAGTTTTCAGTATTAGTCAGGTTCTAAAAATACTAGGAGAGCAAAATATGTGTATATAGCAAATGTAACTTAAGAAAAGGGATCACATACACAAAAATGCTGCCCATACAGCTAACAAATAAAAACAATCCACGTTATGTTCTTTAAAAAAAATATATCATATTGGGAAACATATAACCCTACTGATTAAGAGCCATGTCACTATGATAGACCTATATCAGGCCAATGATCCTGATCAACTGATCCATCAATCGGGCTCTGGTACATGTCAGCTGAGAGCTGGAAGATTAATTTGAGATGCAGCTCAGCACTGTGTTCAAATTTTGTTTTTGTTTTTTATATAGGCCAGCTGATTGTAGGCCTGTGAGTTTTAAATGACTACAAATTTAATTTATTGTAATGATGGTGGTTATCCAAATAATAAGCTAAAACATTCCTACGAATTTAGCTCAATTATGCATGCACACGCACATTAGCTAGCTCCGTCTTATTTTAATATCAGGCTAACCAATGGCGGTGACAATATCTTAGCCAAACTAATAACACACATGAAAAATAAGAAGGCAATATTGTACACGTATAGTTGTAAAACCTCTTACCTCAATGTGTTTTTTTTTTTAAGATTAGACGCTGAAGTCTTGTAAGCTGAAATGACTGTAGAGGTCAAACAAAGTTTGCACTGCATCTGGACGCTGTCTCCTTTTCTCCCTCTGCACATGAAAAATTCCTCCAGGTATGGCCACAGGCAGGCGTCCTCCGTCTTTTCTACGTCGTTTTCATGGTTGACAGTGTTGTCCTCTGTCTCCATTTTGGCTTCTTTGTCGCCAAATCTTCCGTCTATAAAGTAGTTTGTACTCCACCATGTAGCACCTCCAGACACCTGTGCCTGCTGCTGCGGTGAGCTCCATTCATATAGTTCTATCACGTGCACTGTACACGTTGACAACCGTAACCATGGCCGCCGAGGGTATATAAATGCTGCACAAGGTTCCAAACGTCCGTTTACACTTGCTCGTGGACTTGTTTCGACCTGCTCCAACCTCAGCCTGTGGAAAGCTAAGTTTTGCAAAACATTTTACTGGAAGCGGATATAACTTGAACGCAGAACAAGTACTTCATCGTTTGTACTTGTTTTTGTTTTTCAAGTTTGAAGATGGCTCGCCGTGGACCCGGACTCCCCGACTGTCACCTGGACTTCGCTGCAGGTACATTTGAAAATTTCTTTAAATGTAAATTACTGTAATAATTTAACAAGTTCCAGTGTGAATATCAAGTTTTAACGTGATCAAATATGTGTATTTCAAGTCTGTTTCCCGTAAATTGTTTGTATGCTTTAAATTTTCCGGGAGAGGTGTAGAAATTATTAATGACTGGTGTATGAATATGAAAAAAAGGTGTTACTTTGACTTGAAGGCTTCAAATTTGACACTTTTATTTAAAATGAAATGGTTAAAAATAGCTTAATGGACTAAAATTTGTAAAATGCCCAAAAATCAGTTTCTGTGGTAACGGCATCTTCAAGATGTCACGGCGTCAGAACACGCAGGCGTAAACACACAGATCCAGGTCCCCTCCTGACATCCTTTTCTTCTCCGGATCAAAGGCTTTATTGACATAAACTATATTTTTTCTCTGCTGCAAAACACAAAGATAAAAAAAATACAAATAAAATAATATCAAAAGAATATGGAAACAGTAGTAATAATGGCATTAAGACCTATCTTCTGTTACGGTAATGCTTTTAACCTTATTAGATAGCAGAGAGAGATATTGTACACAGGGATATTTACACAGGGATAGCATGTTTACCACAGATTAGATGTACCTGTCCTTATGGCAGATACAGTCCTTGTGCACATTTCTAAATGTGTGGATTCTGAGTTAAGAGTTTTTGTTTGTTTGTTTGTTTGTTTGTATGTTTGTTTTTGACTTGACCATCATTTTCAGACATACCTGCAGAGCTTTGTGTGTGCAACTTTTACTCTTGCCAAGGAGGTTGTGTTTTTATTTAAAAAAAAAAAAAAAAAAAAAAAAAAAAAAAAATATATATATATATATATATATATATATATATATATATATATATATATATATATATATATATATAAGGACATGCGATTGGTACATGTGGTCTAAATGTTACATTATGGTTTGCATCCACATATTTAACCTATGAGCTTTTTTTCAAAATGTGTGACATCGTGAATTGTAAATAAAACAGGAGAATGAGCTGCATGGTTAGTTATAAATGTACTGTAGTATATTTATATAATAAGTTACTCATGTCCGGCTGTTTACAAATCAATACCTATTATCCATTACCTATTCCAACATAGTGTTTGCATAAAGGCTTACAAAGAACAAATAAAACAAATTGAATGTACACAAAATACAGTGTCATATATAGTGTCAATATAGTGTCACCTTAAAAGTACACAGAGTGAGCTGCCTTGGTGGAGGTTTGGTGGTCTTCTATTAAAAAACTTCACTTAAAGATTGAACAAGTAGAAGTGTCATTCAGTCTGACATAAAATGCTTTTCTCTCATCCTCTGCTCAAACTAACAGATGTAGGTCTGTTGCTTTAACACTGGGTGTCTATTACATTCCTAATGTTATTTTAAAAATTGTTTCCTCACAGGGCGTCTTGACTATGTGGTTGAACGCCCTGCAGAAGAAGGCCTTCCTGAAGTCATCTGGATCCTGGATGACAGTCTCCAGAGCACCACCTCTTCTGAAGTCATCTGGATCCTGAATGACAGTCTCCAGAGCACCACCTCTTCTGGTGAAGCTCAGGACACTGATACCCAGCGTATCAGCGAAGGTGAGTATGGTGAGTATTTTATCCCTCTCTCACCCTCACCTTCTTCTCATGAAGCACCAGATGCTGATGATGGTGAACAGCAAGGTGAGTATGGTGAGTATTTTATCCCTCTCTCACCCTCACCTTCTTCTCATGAAGCATCAGATGCAGATGACGGTGAACAGCAAGGTGAGTATGGTGAGTACCCCCCCTACCTACCTGTAGATGATGAAGAGGTGAGTGAACAGACTGACAATTCATCTGACTGGACCGACCCAGAAGAATGGGGGGATTGGCTTAGCGATGACTCTGGGTATGACACCATGGATGAGAGAGATGATTCCCCTCTCATCCGGGAGCACCCTCCAGAGCCGTTTTGGCACGATTGGCAACGTCCTATTGCTCCAGGTGCTGCCCCCATCGCCATGCCGCCTTTCGGCCAGGCCAATGCCCCACTCTTCCCTCGAGTTGTTGCCCCAGTTGGTGATCCTCCAGCTGCTCCTCCCTCAGCTGCTCCTCCCTCTGCTGCTCCCTCTGCTGCTCCTTCCTCAGCTGTTCCTCCCTCTGCTGCTCCCTCTGCTGCTCCCTCTGCTGCTCCCTCTGCTGCTCCTTCCTCAGCTGCTCCCTCTGCTGCTTCTTCCTCAGCTGCTCCCTCTGCTGCTCTCTCTGCTGCTCTCTCTGCTGCTCCCTCTGCTGCTCCTTCCTCAGCTGCTCCCTCTGCTGCTCCTTCCTCAGCTGCTCCCTCTGCTGCTCCTTCCTCAGCTGCTCCCTCTGCTGCTCCTTCCTCAGCTGCTCCCTCTGCTGCTCCTTCCTCAGCTGCTCCCTCTGCTGCTTCTTCCTCAGCTGCTCCCTCTGCTGCTCCTTCCTCTTCTGCTCCCTCTGCTGCTCCTTCCTCTTCTGCTCCCTCTGCTGATCCTTCCTCAGCTGATCTCTCTGCTGCTCCTTCCTCAGAAAAGAGAAGCAGAGAAGACATCTGCACCGAAGAGGTAAGTGCAAAGAGGTGCAAGGTGAGTGACCAGTTTGATGCCCCTTCAACATCCTCAGGTTGTTTTGGAGTCAGATGTTTCTGGGAGAGGCTTTTTAACCTTTCCCTTGATGACAGTGACTCTGATTAGTTTATGTTAGAACGTGTTTTTAAACTTTGCCTTTGTGTTTTTGTTTTTACAGATATAAGAACATCTGACTTGCACATGTGAAATGTATTGTTTTTTTCTTGAATAATATATGTTTTTCCCAAGCCCTAATTCACCATGCAGGACAAAGGTAAGTCTGTACTTAATCTCAACACAAATAAGTAGAAAAGGTTTAAAAATGATGCAGTGAACTGACTGTAGTCTCTTGTTTTTACATAAGGTATAGCCTGTGGCTAAGAATTCAACACTTCAGACACTCAACGTCCAAGATGGAGCAAACACCCCACCCAGAAGACAGCCTTACCCCGACCAACCCGATGAGAAGGATGGATGACCAAGTGAAAAACGGGAGAGTGGTGCTGTGTTCCAACTATGTAAGTTATCACCTCACATTGACAACAAACTGTATTGAAGACAAAATTCTTCCAATAGTTGGTATAAATCATCATCCTATGTCAGCAGCACTGTAGGTTTAGCTTTATTTATATTTTTCATGTGTATACGTTGGGTTTAAAATTGTTTTTTAACAACATACTGCAGCTACCAACAATGAAAATGCTGTTTTATGTTAAAATGACGTCTTTCTTGTGTTATTACTTTGCAGGGAAGCTGAGAGTGGACAGAGCTGCACAGAGGACCAAAGATCCACTCTCAGCACTTCATACCTGACTGGCCACAGCACCACCCCTCCTCACCCAGGGTGAGGAGGGTCCTGACCCTGCCTGCACAGAGGGAGTTGTGAACATGCACTTCTGTGTCGGTGGGTTTAGGATCCTCCTCACACTCACACTGATGAAGACTGTCACTGGAAGATGTCTCCATTGCATCAGCAGGACGTAAGCATTTGTAAAATATTACAGTTTGTGATGTTTTATACATATTTTTATTGCATCATTTAAAACTATGAGATATAAAATAAACCAATTTTCATAACATTTTCTGTGTATTTAGTTGTTTTCTTAATAAGTTATTTGGAACATCATTGCAACCTGTCAGCTTTTTATTGAGGATTTAGAAAGTTGCTGGTGGCCCGAGTGTGTAGAGTGGGGTGTTGTTTTTGTCACATGGTGAAAGTGACCTCATGGGGAGCAAAGAGAACAACTGAACAATTTGGGGATTCACAGACTTTCGTAATCGCTAAAAACAATTAATAAAAATTGTTCTGTGTGAACTAAAAGCTCAAATATAAACCATCCTGACACACTGACACAAATGATCTGCTGTTTATAAGCAGGACAGTGTTTTCATGAGCCTGGGTGAAGCTAATTTGCATGAGTTTAACCTCCTGGTCAAAAACTTGCATGACTCTGATATCACTCTAACTTTCTTCTGTTTATTTATTCATTTTTGCTAATTGTAGTAGATTAATATGTTCACCAACTGATTGTTGGCCTGAATGTTTGAATGTTTGCAGTTTCAGGTCCTACTGATCAGTTTTAAGTATTGTAGAAAGTGAGCAGCAATTGAATCAAGTCCTGGGATGAAATGGGACAAAAGGGTAATGTGACAGCCACATTAGTTCCCTTCCCTCGTTTAACAATGTGTAAGCAGACTGCTTTAACCTGCAATTTACTGCATGTTGTTAGGCTGCATGGTACAACCACAGTCTGCTAACCACCCGTGGTGATCGAAGGTTTTGAGGTCTTGCTTGAGCTACTGATGAAGTTTTATCAAAGCTTGTTAAGTTTCCCAACCACATTTTATCCTGATGGTCCAAGGCTTACATCTCTATGCTCACAAATGTACTTCTGTAATTAATCAGTGACCGATTTATTACTTTAAGTTACAGTGTGAGGGGCATTAATGAACATAAATCAGATTTAACTGGATTATGTGTTTAGGTCAAGAGACACAGACCTTCATCTTTAAAATTTTCTTTCATGGTTATCCTGCTGTGAGGGTGAGCTCTGAGATGAGCCAAAGCCATGCTGAAACCAAACCCAAATTTCATTGCAAAGTGTTTATGACAAAGGATTTAGCTGATGCTGCGGGCAATAGGCTGTTTACCCTTAACCAAAGTGAGAGGAGGTTTAGCTCTTTATCTCACACCTCATCGTCCTTATGACTGCTCCATTGACTCGCTTACTGGTCCTCCTTCACCTTCCAGTAATCAGTATAATTTTTAAACCCAAATGGGTCGTTTCGGTTATTTGAAAATAGCATTTTCAGCAAACACACCAGGAGTCTTTCAGGCCCTAGTCAATGACATCCTTTGTGACTTCATCATCCACATTTTCTTTATTTCAACAATATTCTTAACTTCTCCCAGTTGTTTTATACCTGTCAAGTCCTTCTCAAATGTCTCCTAGAAAAAAACATCTCAATTTAAAAGGTGAGAAATGTGAATTTCTTAGAGCAGATTTTAAATAAATGGAGACAAAAGAGGCTGGCTGAAGTGAATAACTAAATCACTTTGGAGGTCACACTCTTGATGCGGTCTGTCTTCAGTGATCGAGGCCTGTGCCTTGTTGAACCTCTGTGCACATCTGTCTGTGGAGGCGGGATCAGGGAAAAGAAGTTGCTACATGAAATTAGGATCTTCAGCTGGACTAATGCTGAGTGTAGCTGAATGTATGGGCATCTTTCAGGACTGTACAAATCCACAAATATGGATTATTTATAAACAGCTTAGTGTTTATACATAAAGGAACCAAAGGTTCACATCTATAGCTTTAAATTTGGACAAATCTGTCAACACAACCATCATGAATAGAATAAAATACAAACAAACACTGAAACTAATGAAAAATTACACATGATATATGAACTGTGGAACCTAACTGAAAAATAAAATTCAGAATAAACAAACTAACACATTATATGAAAGTTATAAACTGATTTGCAGGCTCACTATGCTGCACTGCCCCCGTGTGGTCACATCGAAACACAACAGCTTCTCATTTTCTTTGCCTCACTAGGCGCTGCTGAAAGTGTAATTTGAATTATCCCTTCACTAAAAACAAAAAACTAAAATACAAATAATCACATTTCATCATTCTTAATGATCTCATTATCAGTTTCTATTATCCATCTACATTCTTACTGACTCGTCTCACATCCACCCTCTCTACTCAGCATCCTCCAGTTTTTATTTTTCTTTCCTTCCAGAACAATCAGTCAATATAATCTGTCATCACCAATAAAATCCTGAAAGTTTATATAAGAAGGACTTAGAAAATATCTTGTGTAGTATTTTGCAAGACAATCCAGGGATCAGAGACAAGATTTTAAAAATATAAAAAGAAAAAATGGGTTAAATACAATTATGTGGCCAAATATTTGTGGTCAATGTAAATTATTGTGTTTGTGTGCAAAATTCCAGCCATAAGAAGAGCAGCTTATAATTATGTTTTTAATAGTATAATAATGTAAATTTAACCAAACGCACATTGAGGGAGTATAAGCTAACACAATGCTGGCTTGCTTCTGTTTGATAAGCCAACGGCAGGAGAAGACATTTTACTAACAGAGATAAACGTAAGCAGCTGCTAACCATCTGCAGGCTGACTGGAAGTAAAACTCCTGCAAACCCAAAACTTTCCACTGTTTTACCTTTTTATATAAGTGGCACAAAAATTTAAAGAGATTAAATTTAATTTTACTTGTAAACTGTTGTTTTTGTCAGTCTGTGAGCTTTAAGTGCAGAAACAGTGAGTACCCTCAACCCCAAAACACATACTGTGCACTTTTTTCCTTTCTGCTGCATTAATGAACGTGCTTAACATGAATTCTCCTGGTATCATGTCTTGACCACAGCTCTGACTTACATCTGGAATTGGGTTCCAACTTTGCAGTAGCTCCAGTAGTTATTGTGAAATGCATGGTTGTGTCTTCTGTTTCAAAATATTGTATATAGTCAGCAGAGCAGAGAATAGACAATAGACAACACAATGGGTATTATGAGAGGAAGTGTATGAATAACCATTGATGTCTCAGATTTGCCTTCCTCGGCTGTGGTTTACACTGAGTACAAATGACCACGTTTGCATTGATAAAATAATGACAGGAGCAAATTTTTTACTGTGTAACTGAAACTGATATTTCCAATATAACATCCTGAAGACGACAATGCTCCTTTGTCCTCTTTCCAGCCTATAAATGGTAAATGTATTTATATAGCGCTTTACTAGTCCCTAAGGACCCCAAAGCGTTTTACATATCCAGTCATCCACCCATTCACACACTGGTGATGGCAAGCTACTTTGTAGCCACAGCCACCCTGGGGCGCACTGACAGAGGCGAGGCTGCCAGACACTGGCGCCACCGGGCCCTCTGACCACCACCAGTAGGCAACGGGTGAAGTGTCTTGCCCAAGGACACAACGACCGAGACTGTCCAAGCCGAGGCTCGAACCGGCAACCTTCTGATTACACGGCGAACTCCCAACTCCTGAGCCACGATCGCCCTAAGGTCAATTTGACTTGCAAATGACATTAAGGAGTTCTGTCTAATCAGCAGCTGCTTCAGTACTTACTTACTTATCTTTCACTATTATCACTATTCTGTGGGCACAGCAACATTAACTGCTAAAGAAAAGAAGACTGTCTGTCTTTTCTCCTCCACCTCGTGCTGTTACTGGTTGAACTTTGATCTTTTGAAGAAACACGTTTTTCCAATTCAGTTCCAAATTTTAATCAATTAAGCAACGTCTCAAAAGTAAAAACACTTCTGGAGAAGAAGAAGGCACATCTGGCTGCCCAAAATATATCAACACACCAGAACCTGTATGACAATGAATGACCTGGACATAGTGCTTTTAATAAATAATTCCTGATCTATCTACCTAAAATAAAATAAAAATCAACCAAATTTAATTAATTAATCTCAACCAATAATTCATTCATGGGAGAGAAAGAGGGAGAATTTAGAGTCTTAACCCCCCCTCCAAAACCCCCCCCCCCCCCCCCCATTATTTCCAATTTCTGTGAAATTTTGAGAAATTCTGAGAAATTCCATTTCTCAAATTAGAAGTGTATTTGCACAATTTCCTGATTTCTTATTATGTTGCACATTTGTTATGATTAAATTTGTCAGATCAAACTAAGGTTAATTAAAGTCCAAGGTAACAGAAGTAAATACAAACAGCAGTTTTTAAATGATGAATTCATTTATTAATGGAATAAAGTTATCCAAACATGCCTGGCCTACTGTGAGAAAGAGGCTCAGGTTAACTGGCTTGTTGTCAGCGGCCACTTTAGCTGGTTGTTGTAAAATCTGTGGGGAGCAGAAAACATCAGCCGTTAATCAGTCTTTCATTTTATAAAAATGAATCAGTTGATTTCTCAGTGCCACAGACACTATCATACTGTACAGGCACTCATAATAAGGCTTCAGTTCTCTGAGATCTGAGAGGAGACGGTTTGTATGAACTAAACCATGAGAAACAAAGTTTATCTGGACAAACTGAGAGACAAAAGATTAACAAGCAACCTGACAATTAATAACAATATGAGACAATATAAGTTCTAGTCACTTGTTTTCTTTATTAGTTTATTATCTTTGCACTGTCCACTTCCTGCTGTGACAAAACAAATTTCCCACGTGTGGGACTAATAAAGGTTATCTTATCTTATCTTATAATATATTTAAAAAGAGGAGATGTTGAGTAATACATTCTTACATTTATGCAGCACTATGATCACACCAAAACACAACAGGTTCTGAACATTGATCATTTCCTGAACTTTGACCTCAGTACTTGTTGCTGAAAGTAATCTTAAAGTACTTTTTTATCATCATGTCAGGGAAGCTTTGAATCAAGTTTACAAATACAAAAAATATATAAAACTATCAATTGACTAACTAACTAAACAGACTTTTCTTCCCTGGCTGATGTTATTTTCAGTAAAACATTAACCAACACTTGTTACCTGTTATTACAGGTTATACAGCTGTTATACAGTTTTACAGATGTTAGGATTTTGCATCTTAATAAAAACATTCTAGTGTAATTTGTGTAATACATCATTGGTATTTACCTCATTTTAAAGCCTGACAAGGACTAGATTATATGATTTATATCCTGATATGTTAAATTCTAGAAACCTGTCCTTAGTTAAATGCAGGAGTGAAGTAAATGTACAGAATTATTCCACCACTGTCAGCATCTCAGAGACACAGCAACATTAACTGTTAAAGGAAAAATTTTCTTTTCCTCCACTGTCTGTGAAATCTATGATCTGTCCCTGTGTCTTTGTAAACGTGACTCTACAGAGAGGCAGGGAGAGTGTGTGGTGTGTGTTTAATGCTCACACACTAGCTGTAGACTCTCCACTAAAGCTTGTGTAGCTGAGGAAAAAAGGATGTTGCACCCACAGCACTAAATTACACAAGTAAAGAAACAAAGAGAGAAATCAGAAGAATAAAATGAAAATGTTTCAGGGAATAAAATCAGAGAGAGATTAAAGATGGTGTCAAGAACAATACAGTTAGTTTAGAAAAACCTCTCAGCTGATACTGAGCATTGATCTTACAATCAGTGTTAAATGAATAAGCTCTGGTCCTCACTGTGAGGAAGAGACTGAGGATCTTTATGCAACATCAGGCTCCACTTAAACACTGCTCTGCTAACTTTGAAAAACATAATGTAGCAAATAGATATGTCCAATTATATAAATGTAGTGAACTGGTATTCAGTGGTGATTATGAGTGAACATAAAGAGTAGTGAACAAACAAGAGAAGCCAAATCATCTAATTTGGTCTTATCAGTCCTGTTAACTTCAATATAAGTTGAAGTCAAGTAATGATAACAATAATAATAATAATAAACTTGTGGGTGGGGCAAAACACAGCCCACAATGCTGTTGTTGTCCACTTAGCTTCCTCCATGCTCCATGGAGCCTTTCCCACCTGGATAGGTCGCCAGTCTGTCGCAGGGCTCCTAATACTAATAGCCTATCCAAAATAAATGAATAAAAATCTGTTCCCCAGGTTGTTAATGACTTAAATTCCAGTATTATTTACAGTATCTATATTTATATATGATGTTAGCTGGTAAAGTAGCACAACACTGAGAAAACCAAGATTAGAACAACCAAAAAGTAAAACATAATCCTGAAACCCTTTGAACCCTTTGAACATACAAGTAAGAAAGTACAGATTTACACAGGGACTCACCATCTTTTCACCAGATCTTCATTGAATGCATCCTTTCTGTATCTCGGCCACTCTGCTGCTGTCTCCACATTTCTTATTATAAAACAAACACTTGCAGACTGGCCAGAGTCTGAACAACACTCTTACAAACTCATCATGTGGATCAAGTCACAGAACATGTTTGAATGGAATTTGCTTGTTACAAATCGCACATATGCAAAGACTCAGATAACAACACAATGAAGCGCTCGCTTCCATGCAAAAGTCACTCAGATCCAGGTGAGAGATTAGAGGTTGGAGGGAAGCAAAAAACACCACCTGCATACACACAGTAGGTTACTCTAAAGTGCATTTATTCTGACTTACAATCCCACAGTTCTCCAAAAAACAATTTTAGAAAGAAAAAGCCCCTTTGGCCAGAAGAACAGAGAATAACAAGCTTTAAGAGCTAAAGAGCGTTTGGACAGTTAAAAAAAATAAATGAATACATGTTAAACAAATCTGTTTTCACAGTGAGTGTAGAAGCAGACAGAGAAGTTTGATGATAAAATGAAAGCACTGAATGGATGAATATGTTTTTGTCATTGTACATGCAACAAAATTACAGTGTCCCTCCTTTAAAAGCTGCAAACAATCATACATACTTATATATTGGGATCCATCCTTTTGAGGTGACTAGCTGGAGCCCAAACGCCATGACACTTGGACCCAGTTGGTGTCTCGGCAGTCACTACATCTGTCTCTGCTGTGAAGGGTCCTCATATCTCCGAGTCCCCGTCTGGTGTCTGCTCCTTTCTCTGCAAGAGACAGAAAACCAAAACACCTCTCTCCCTAGCCTTGATAATCTAATATTATTATCCATTGTTCTTCTAATGATTCAAATTTGGTTTAAAATATTATGTTCAGGACTTATTCTAATCATACTCTATGTGTGTGTAAAAGAAATCAGAAATTAATGAACCATTTCTAAGTCTAACACATTATAAGCTTAAGTTTTACCATAGCTAAATTATTAAACACACAAATAGAGTCTTAAGATGTTCATAAAACCATTGTTTGATGTTTGGACTCAACTTCCACTTCCCCCCTTTTTGACACACTCCCATGTGTCAATTCACCGGAGCTAGAAACTTAAAAGAAAAGGTTAGTGACATCATATCTCAAAAAGCATCAGAAACTCTCCTCTTCAGTCTCTCTTATCGTCCTGCTCCTGCAAAAACAAAACAAAGCAAAGCATCCACCCTTCTCTTGCCGGCTAAGTGAATTGTTTGTTGGCATTTACTAATCCTAAAGTTGGTACAGTCATTGTCTCAGTATCAAGTCAGTCAAAACTTTTAGTCCGTCCATCACAGTCCAGTCACATGCATTCATCCCCACACATTCATACCAGATGTTGCTGATAATGGAGTCTCCCTCTCAATCACAGAAAATGCCATACTCCGACCTAAAACTTACACTATTAATTCATCCTTTTCACTCTGTGCCACTGTTCCTCATCAGGGCTGTGTGAAGCACAGCAAAGAATTCAGTCAAGGCCTTGAGCCATAAACAGACATCACGCACAGACATTGTTTTCAGAACCAAACCGTTTTAGACCTTATTCCTTAACTCTACATAAATGCCCTCTGGGTGACATATAACACATTCTAAGTAATCAATGGTAATCAATGGCTCCTCATAAGAATTATGTATTGGGATGTTTGTGTGCAGCATTTTGCCTATCAGCATAAGCAAAGCATTCTTCATTGCATGAGCGTGTGTATGTGTGTGGATCACTTCTCAGTGAATCAGCATTCCAATGTGTGTGTGTGTGTATGTGTCCGTGTTGGTCCATCACTGTCCTGCACAGTGTAAATGCAGAGTTATCAAGGTCAGCATTCTTTTGCTCGGCCTTACTTTTCCTTCGGGCTTGGCGGGCGTCTCGTCACAGCTCTGTCAGCTGACGCAGTCTGGGAATTTCCCCCGTGTAGTGAAACGGGCCTTAGGTTTAGTGCTCTCCGTCTCTGCTGCATGAGATCGCATTCCTGCAGCACTGTTGACTTTTTCAGGTTGTTGTTGTGGGTCCAGCTGTTACAGCATTTGGTCAGGGTCACGTATGGGGGAGAGCAGGAGTCCAGTCAGCCTCGGCTTTCAGGGCCGGCAAAGCAGCCTGTAATTAAATATACAGAGAAAAACAAAAAACAAAAACAGACAAAAAACAAAAGCAAACGAACAGGAAAATGATGTTGTGTTGGCTGTGTTATTCAGAGGGGGAAACAAGTAAGTAAGTAAGTAAAATTTATTTATATAGCGCTTTTCACAGATAAAAATCACAAAGTGCTTTACAACACAGAAAATGGGAATATAAAAACAATATAACAGTAAATAAAACAATGTAAAACAATAAAACTATAAAAACAGCATAAGAAGAAATTAATCAAATGCTTTTCTAAATAAAAATGTCTTCAGCTGTTTCTTAAAAGAATCAATGGAGTCCGTGCAGCGAAGAGACAGTGGGAGAGAATTCCACAACCGTGGTGCCACAGTCTGAAAGGCCCGATCACCACGAGTTTTAAAACGAGTGCGTGGTACCACCAGCAGTCTCTGATCTAATGACCTTAAAGCCCGAGAAGATGTATGTGATTTCAGCAGGTCAGATAAATATTGAGGAGCCTGACCATGCAGGGCCCTAAAGGTTAGAACTAAAATTTTAAACTGAAACCTAAAATTTACAGGCAACCAGTGAAGGGAGGCCAAGACTGGAGTGATATGCGATCTTCTCTTGGTGCCTGTTAAGAGACGTGCTGCAGCATTCTGCACAGTCTGAAGACGATTTAAGGCTGATTTGTTAAAACAAGTAAAAAGGCCATTACAATAGTCTAAACGAGAAGAAATAAAAGCATGAATAATCATCTCAAGTTCAAGCTTTGATACCATTAGTCTGAGTTTAGAAATATTCCGTAAATGATAAAAACAGTTTCGGACTAGCTGCTTAGAATGCTGCTCGAGCGACATCGAGCTGTCAAATAAGACACCGAGATTTCTAAGGCTTGATTTTACGTAAGGGTCTAAGAAGCTGATATGCTGTCTAATTTCTGGGACCATATGGTCTGGAGCAATAATTAGAGTTTCTGTTTTATCAGAGTTTAGTTGGAGAAAATTGTCATATAACCATTTGTTGATTTCTGTCAGACAATTACTTAAATTAGACAATTTATAAAACTGAGACATTTTGAAGGAACAGCATAGTTGGATGTCGTCAGCATAGAGATGATAGG
Organism: Aulonocara stuartgranti; assembly: GCF_965226115.1. Classification (NCBI taxonomy): domain Eukaryota; kingdom Metazoa; phylum Chordata; class Actinopteri; order Cichliformes; family Cichlidae; genus Aulonocara; species Aulonocara stuartgranti. The sequence goes on along the minus strand of NC_138944.1, from coordinate 34,096,043 downwards.
AGATATATTTATAGCGCTTAATAATTTGGCCTAGAGGAAATACATAAAGTAAAAAGAGAATTGGACCCAGGACAGATCCCTGAGGTACCCCACACGGCAAAACTGTTGATTCTGATGTGACATGATTCATGCAAACAGTAAAAGATCTCTCAGACAGATATGATATAAACCATTTTAAAACAACACCAGTAATCCCAAACAAGTTCTCGAGTCTGTTTATCATGATACTGTGATCTACAGTGTCAAAAGCAGAGCTGAGATCCAGCAGGACCAGCACTGTGTATTCTCCAGAGTCTGCTGCCATCAAGATATCACTAGATACTCTAAGTAAGGCCGTTTCAGTGGAATGCAATTTACGAAAACCAGACTGGAAAGTGTCCATAACAGCATTTTTATCCAGGAAATAGTTAAGTTGTTCTAGTACTACTTTTTCTAAAATTTTCGATATAAAAGGCAATTTGGATATTGGCCTATAACTGTTAGGAAGAGATGGATCCAGCTGGGGTTTCTTTAATATTGGCTCGACGATAGCTTGTTTAAAGAAGCTGGGGACTGAGCCAATATGAAGAGAAGTATTTATCATTTCCACAATACAGGGGCCAATTGAATCAAACACACTAGTGAAAAATGAAGATGGAAGGACATCAAGGGGGCTTGAAGTCTGTTTTATATGACAAAGCAGGCCTCTGATGTCTTGTAATGTAACAGGAGTAAAAGACGACCAAGTATCAAAGGAGAGCAAGTTAAAAGTTTGATATTGAGAAGATGATGGAGAGATATTAGACCTGGTTGCAATGACCTTATTTCTGAAATAGTTCATAAACTCATTGCAGTCGGACGTTGAGTGAACTGGTGCACAAGGAGCATCAGGAGAAACAATACTCTTAATTGTTTTAAACAAGAATTTAGGATCTTTCTTTTTTGAAGCTATGAGGTGTGAAAAATACTCTGTTCTGGCATTTTTCCACATGTCATTTAGCAAGAGGATAGATTCTTTAAGGTGTAACTTATAAACCTCAAGTTTGGAAGCCTTCCACAAACGTTCTAGCTTGCGACAATATCTCCTGAAATTACGAATGTTTTCATTTAACCAAGGATGAGATTTCAAACGTAGGACAGTACTTTTTTTCAGAGGTGCCACAATGTCTAAAATAGAAGTACACTGGTTATTAAAGGATGAGACAAGAGAGTCCAAATCATTGTAAGTCATTTCAGCGTCAAACATGGCAGAGAACCTTTTGCCGGCGTTCAGGTTTATGATTCGCCTTTCAATCGTTATTTTGGGAGCCGGGGGATCCAAATAAAACGACAAGTTAAAATATATGCCGCTATGGTCACTCACATGGACATTTTCCACACGAATGTCATTTATATTTAAACCCAAGGAGAAAACAAGGTCCAATGTGTGACCCTTTACATGTGTAGGGCCAGAAACATGCTGCATAAAATTAAAAGACTCTGTGATAGTCATGAAGTCAGCAGCCATATTACAGGATGCATCATCAATATGAAAGTTAAAATCTCCCAACATTACCACCTTCTCTAATTTAATAATGGATGATAGGAGGTCGTTAAATTCAGTTAAAAAGACTCCGGCAGGGCCAGGAGGTCGGTAGATTAAAATACAATAAAAGGTGTGCAAAGAGCCGACCTTGATCATCTGAAGTTCAAACAACGGGGCCAGGCCCTGTGTCAGCCTTCTCTCCCCCTTTTTTTTGTTTTTTCTCACCATATAATCAACTCATCACCCACCAAGCTGACAGGACAACACAGATACATGTTGAAATTCTTAAGATCATGTTTAAAAAGCCCAAAAAAGGAATTTTCTTTCATTCAGTAATCACTTGTATTAATCAATCAGCAGAAAACATGTCACAATTTGAATCTTTTAACCACTAAATTTGTCGTGTCTTCACTGGTTGGTCAGACCAGTGTCTTTTTTTTTTTTTGAAGTTAAATTGTTGTCCTGCAACCCAGAGGGTTTCTTTGTCAATAATGGATAAGCTTCATCATTTAAGTATGTTAATTTTTTTTTTTTTGCTTTAACCTTGCTGGAAAATCTTCACATGTTCATGACTGTAAGCTGTTTCTTCATTGCATGTGTGTGCATTTGTAGGCAAGCAGGTTAATTTTAACTTTTTCTCAAACTAGGCGTTACCTTAAAAGGAGCCTTTCTCTCACATTTCTCTGCTTGTGTGTGTTTTTGTTTCACCTTTTGTTGTGATGCTCCGGACGCCTTCCCAACCTCCACAAGTCTGTTGGCCCCAATTTTATGTGTTAAAAACTTCTCTTAATTTCTCCTCTAATTCTCTCCTCGCTGCTGTCTGTTTCACAGCTGCTGATTCGTGCTGGGTGTGGTTCCCATTACTTATAATTTTGCTTCGGCCGCTGTGCTTGTGGGGGCAGTTGGTCCAGGTCCGCAGCTTCCTGTATCAACACACTAAGAGATTTATTTACTTTCATTTTCATCACTGTTAAACAGATAAGCAGGCAACACGCCTACCTTGACAGCGTAAACTGCACGCCAGTCTCCCAACACATTCCTCTCTCTACTCCTCCATAATTCTCCACGACACACCTCTTAATTTCTCTCTTTTTTTTATTCTTTTTAAATGCTTACACCACAGAGTAATACACCCAATTAGGCCCGTCTATCTCTATGTGGCTCCAAATTCCCTCTTAATTTAATTTCACACTCGTCAGGGGACAGGCAAACAACAATTTCAACCACTGAAACGAGGAATTCAACCTTTTTATATTTCTTTACTAATCTAGACTCAACCTTTGTTTGCAAAATGTGTCTTGTTCTAGTCCAGAATAAATGTGAACCCGTGATTACACTGCGGTTCCAGTGTTATTCTGTAGCTATGCGGGAGTCCTCAGTTCCCAAGTTGCCACCTTGGCATCCAGACGCCGCTGGGCCTGGCCGCGCGTCCACGACCAGGAGGGTCGCCACACCTTGAACAAAATTAGTTTCCACAGGTCCACTAGACATCAACCTTTGATCCTAAAATGTGTCTTTGCTCTAGTGTCCTCCTATTCAAACACATTAACCGTCACTGTCACTGCGTTCACGCTTCACACAAAAACACACTCAGAGCGCGCCTCACACACAGCCAGAGCGCGCCTCACTCACACAGAACAGCACCCAGAGCGCGCTTCACCCACACAGCGCGTTTCACCCACAATAAAACCCACAGAGAGCGCTTTTCATCAGGGGAAATTCACACAGAAACCTCTGAGCTCAACTGTTAGAATTCTTCTGAAGCACAGCAACCAAAAACCAAATACCCCTTTCTCTGCGCTTATGGCCGCCACAACGGGGCAAAATCGCATCATAAAAAGTGATGCTCGTCCCCGAGGCTCAAAACCGACACCATAAACCAGGTTCTGCTTTACCTTTATCTCATGGCAAGTAAAATTTTACTTATTATTTATGACCGCAGCCCTCGATGCACAAACCGACACCATAAACCACCGTCAAACCTCTATTCCATGTGCTGAAACCAGCAACCCCTCACTGCTGCACTTACGGCCGCACCACCGGAACACGGCCGTATCATAAATCAAAACCTACGGACGTGTTTCGCTCCTCACGTTGCCAGCGTTCGACCGCACCGTAAGCCAGCATCTGCTTTTCCTTAATTCTATACTAATTCCATGGCCGCATCACCGATGACTCAACCGACATCATAACCAACTTCAAAACCTCTATTCAATGTACTGGACTTATGGCCGTGTCTCCAAAAGATTCTAATGTATTATTGCTACAGAAGCCAGTTTTAGACTAAGTTAAATGTGGAAGGTAAAAGTGGGCTGCAACTAGTCCAACGTAGTGTCTTATTAGTATCTCGGTAGAAGCAGTTTACTTAACACACTGGAATTCAGCCTCAACTTATGTTGTTAGTATCTTGCGCCAAAAACCAGACACCGACAAATTTAATGTGAAAATACGTGTAACTCAGCGAACAGATTAATTTGGAAAGCCCAATATGCACATTTGGTATTTGTAATACAACAGGCTGTGCTTACCTTTTTATATTTGGACCGGTCCTCTGTTCACCTCGCCTCACGATCTCACCAAAGGCCAAATCTGCACCTCCTCAGCACACCAAAGATCCGGGTCACCAGGCACCAAGTTGTTGAAAATCTCCCAATTCTTTTAATCTTTGGGCTGAAGGAAGGACAGTACTCGGTGTATAAATGCTCAATCAACAATTCTTTATTTCCATACAATTCAACAATAAGAGCATTAAAGCGTCCGGACGGGAGAGATGCCTGCAGAGGGTCAACAGCATGTCTCAAAATGGTGACGGGTTACTCAGCTTTTTATAGCCTCTAGTGGCCCCCACCCAGTCGTAAAAGCCTAAACATTCACATTCTTTCTCCCTTACGGCACCTAAGTTATGACCTCGGCTCCTTGCTCCTCTGCTTCTACAGAAGGTGGGGGTATGGAATGTGGTCTATCTCTCCTATCCTAGACACAAAGTCTCCGCTTACAACCTTCCTTTTATGATTCAACAGTAAAGCATGTCAAGAAAACAGTGTAAGACATTCACAGCCGATCAAGGATACAGAGTGATGCACACTTATCTAATGACCTATGAAAATGATTATGTTCTTTTAACCCAAAAGTACAATGAGGACTAAACTACATACACAGCACACCATCTAAACAAAAGGATAATATATATGACCTACAGCAGTTAACATAATTCAACTATTTTAACTACAGGTGTAAGATAACATATGATAACAGAATAATCTGACAAAGTAAAACATAATCCTGAAACCCTTTGAACCCTTTGAACATACAAGTAAGAAAGTGCAGATTTACACAGGGACTCACCATCTTTTCACCAGATCTTCATTGAATGCATCCTTTCTGTATCTCGGCCACTCTGCTGCTGTCTCCACATTTCTTATTATAAAACAAACACTTGCAGACTGGCCAGAGTCTGAACAACACTCTTACAAACTCATCATGTGGATCAAGTCACAGAACATGTTTGAATGGAATTTGCTTGTTACAAATCGCACATATGCAAAGACTCAGATAACAACACAATGAAGCGCTCGCTTCCATGCAAAAGTCACTCAGATCCAGGTGAGAGATTAGAGGTTGGAGGGAAGCAAAAAACACCACCTGCATACACACAGTAGGTTACTCTAAAGTGCATTTATTCTGACTTACAATCCCACAGTTCTCCAAAAAACAATTTTAGAAAGAAAAAGCCCCTTTGGCCAGAAGAACAGAGAATAACAAGCTTTAAGAGCTAAAGAGCGTTTGGACAGTTAAAAAAAATAAATGAATACATGTTAAACAAATCTGTTTTCACAGTGAGTGTAGAAGCAGACAGAGAAGTTTGATGATAAAATGAAAGCACTGAATGGATGAATATGTTTTTGTCATTGTACATGGAACAAAATTACAGTGTCCCTCCTTTAACACTGGGATTGCCAGGCTTCTACCGTTCGTTTGTTGGAAATAACAATTTATCTTATTTCTTAGGTGTTTTCAACCTCTGCTGCCACGCTGACGGCGTATGCGGCCGTATGCTGAAAATGTTGAAATGTATTCACTCACTCACTCACTGGCGCTGGCCAGTTGCCGTGTTTTATAACATGATTGACATGGCAGCACTGAATGCACATGTGCTGTATCAAGCATGCACCGGGACGAAGGAAAGACGGGTGGACTTCCTGGTGGCGCTTGCAACAGAGTTGGCTCGCTCTCATGTAGCTGCGAAGAAGGCAAGAAAAGAACAGTTGCTTCGGACACAACCCTCCACACCTGGCCCTGGAAAAAGAGCCACGTGTCAGGTCAAACACAAATGCAAGAAAAATCAGGCCACTGTGCGATGTGTTCACTGCTACAGATACACATGTGGTAAATGCAGACGACAGATACCATGGCAGTGCCAGGATTGTGAGTGATTGCTGAAAATGTTGAAATGTACTCACTCACTTTTTATCATTATTTGTAAATATGTGTACAAATGGTTGGTTTTTTGTACTGTTTTCATCAATAAATGTCAGCAACAAAGGACATACACCCATGTGTGTTGATTTCTCCCTAAGATGGCAAACTGAAACACTCCACTCCCCCACCCCCTCAATCACTCACCCCCACTCCCCTCCCTCCAGAATTCCTAGGTAACAACCTAATATACATATGAATGACTAGCCAATTTAGCTTCCACTTCCAGCATTTGACTGCTCTCCGGCTTTTAAAGGTAGAAACGCAAAATGATGACTCCGCGGGGGTCTAAGGTAGAAAACCAAAATGACTGCTCTCCAGGGGTCTAAGTGTTAAAAACTGCAAACAATCATACATACTTATATATTTACATATTTACTCTATTATAATTCACAAAATAAATAGATTAAATACACAGAATAAACAGAGAGATGGATGTCAGAACAAAAGAGCTGTTGGTGTTTCAGGTGGGACTGGAGGAAACTTATTCACCTGTTTTTTCCTTTTGTCCTCTCTCTATCATTTTTCCTGTCACATCTGTATATCTTTTCTCATTTCTTCATCTCATGTCTCTGTTATCCACCTACTTTCTTACTGACTCATCTCACGTCTACTCTCTCTACTCTGAGTCATCACACTTTATATTTTTCTTTCCTTTTCCCCATGTCCTTTTCTATTCCTTTTTCATTCTCCTTGTCTGATTTTTTCCATAATATTCTCATCGAGGCTCACATCCTCTCAGAACAATCAGTCAATATGAGCTGCCATCAAACATTAAAGCCTGAAACGTAATATTACAACAACTTCTAAAATACCGTGTGTGCAAAATCCCAGTCATAAAAAGAGCAGCCTACAGTAGTCCACTGTTACTATAACGTATCTTTCATCAAACGCACACTAAGCCACACATATGCATAGACTCAGATAAACACACAGTACAATGGGATTCTTGTGTGCACGACTGATGTAGCACCAAGAAACCGAATAGATAACAACAGGACAGTGTTGGGAAGGTTACTATTCCACTACAGATTACAAAATACATGCCCCAAAATATATTTTTTTATTGTATTCCGTTACGTTACTCAATGAGAGTAACGTATTCTGAATACTTTGGATTACTTAATATATTATCATGCTTTTTACAACTACGTGAATGTTCTATTGCTGTGTGATTTATTACTATTACTGAAGGTCCTCGGCTCTGAACCGTAGTAAAGGGACCTCTGACTAATATGGCAGGTTCCGTGTCGGGCTCATAGCCGAAAACTAGCTTTACTTTGTTGTCTGGGTCAACTTTGCTTGCGAGAGACAGAGAGATGCGTTGAAAGGCTGCTCCAACGGAACTTCTTGTTTCGGACAAAAACACGAACACGGTGTACAGTCGAGTCTTAATAGCTTACTTACAACTGGGCTCGTCAGGCACTCTTCTTGGCTGCAGTGGTTATTATTATATTTACATGCTTCCAGCTCCCGTTTTTGCTTGATGACAGCTCGTACTTTTCCACTCTCCTTTTTCTCCTTCCTCTTGCTGACAGACACATAACGTGTATGGCAGTCCATGCTCCCTGCAGCACGGACTACACTGCCCATGATGCTACATTGTTTAGAGCTATGCTTGTAGCATTCAACCTATTAGCTTAGCACAACAACAACAACAAAAAGGCGCTCTCTCACCCAGGAAACACAGGTCGTGTCCAAATTCATGGGCTGCATCCTCCTGAGGACCCGGCCTTCGTGGTCTACGTGAGCCGGGTCCTCAGAAGGTCGGGTAGGCCGGAAGTAAACAGCCGTGGAATTGGACGTCTAGCCTTCTGATTAGCGTCACCGCTGTCTCGGTGGAGTTTAATAAACTCGGCCGTCTGCTCCTTGCTATCTAAAATATAACAGGAAACTCATTCTCAACCATCTCACACTTCTGTTTAATCAGTTTTCTGTTTGTTTATTCAGCTGTGTGAAAACCAGAGGTGGGTAGTAACGAGTTACATTTACTTGAGTAACTTTTTACTTTTACTTGAGTACATTTGTGAAGAAGAAACGGTACTTTTACTCCGCTACATTTGCAAAATTTGACTCGTTACTTTTTAAAAAATAATTAGTTTAACACATTAGATTACATGCAGCCAAATTCAAATTCAAATTTTTATTTGTCACGTACACAGACAGTACGATATGCAGTGAAATGCTTAGACAACTGCTCGTGACCTAAAGAAAAAAAAGGAAAGGGCTATGAATAAGATGGGAAATAAATATGAAAAATTAAAGTGTAAATTTAACTAGGAAGGAATAAAATATAAAAAATTAAGGTTAAAAATGAAATAACTGTACAACACAAATTAGAATGAAGGGTAAATTTAACTGGGAAAGAATAAGATAAAATATATAAATTAAAGTTGAAAATAAAATAACTGTACAACAAAATACACAATACACAGTATAGAACTATATAAGAATGTATGAAGAAATATAAATAAATAAATATATATATATATACACACACAATAACAGCAGCTGTACAAGTATTAACTGGAAATGAAGAATATAGTGACCAGTGTTGTGCAATCCACATTATGCCTTGTGCAGTGCAAATATGCTTAAAGTGATTTAAGTGATAACAATGTCCAGAATGTCCAGTGTGTGTGTAAGAACTATATGTGTGGGTCAGTACTGTGTGGTGGTGTGATTGAGAGACCGTATCGCCTGCGGGAAGAAGCTCCTCCTCAGTCTCTCTGTGTTGGTCTTCAGGGAGCGGAATCGCTTTCCTGACCTCAACAGAGAGAACAGTCTGTTGTTGGGATGGCTGAGGTCCTTCACGATCTTCCTGGCCTTGGTCCAGCACCGCCTGCTGTAGATTGAGTGCAGGTCAGGGAGCTCGGAGCGGATGGTGCGCTCAGCTGATCGCACAACCCTCTGTAGAGCTCGTCTGTCCTGCATGGTGCTGTTCCCGAACCAGGTTAAGATGTTTCCCGTCAGGATGCTCTCTATGGTGCACGAGTAAAAGTTCCTGAGCACCTTGGAGGGCAGTTGGAAGTCTCTCAAGCGTCTGAGGTGGTAGAGACGCTGACGGGCCTTTTTCACCACGGTGTTGATGTGACAGGACCATGACAGGTCCTGCGTGATGTGAACTCCGAGGTATTTGAAGCTGTCCACTCTCTCCACTGGGCACTCGTTGATGACAGGGGTCTGGTAGTTCCTCTCCTGCTTAGTGCTGAAGTCCACTATCAGCTCCTTTGTCTTACTGACGTTTAGAAGGAGGTTGTTCCTCTGGCAGTCACATAATCAGTTTGAAACTGTGGCGGGCAGAGCGGCCTGTCGCTACCCGATCCGTACCGGAAACCCGATCGGTAGCCCGCATTCGCGAATCTTACGTCACTTCCTCTCTTTGCCAACATTGCGACATTCAATATATTAAACACTGCTCTGCTAACTTTGAAAAACATAATGTAGCAAATAGATATGTCCAAGTATATAAATGTAGTGAACTGGTATTCAGTGGTGATTATGAGTGAACATAAAGAGTAGTGAACAAACAAGAGAAGCCAAATCATCTAATTTGGTCTTATCAGTCCTGTTAACTTCAATATAAGTTGAAGTCAAGTAATGATAACAATAATAATAATAATAAACTTGTGGGTGAGGCAAAACACGCCCACAATGCTGTTGTTGTCCACTTAGCTTCCTCCATGCTCCATGGAGCCTTTCCCACCTGGATAGGTCGCCAGTCTGTCGCAGGGCTCCTAATACTAATAGCCTATCCAAAATAAATGAATAAAAATCTGTTCCCCAGGTTGTTAATGACTTAAATTCCAGTATTATTTACAGTATCTATATTTATATATGATGTTAGCTGGTAAAGTAGCACAACACTGAGAAAACCAAGATTAGAACAACCAAAAAGTAAAACATAATCCTGAAACCCTTTGAACCCTTTGAACATACAAGTAAGAAAGTACAGATTTACACAGGGACTCACCATCTTTTCACCAGATCTTCATTGAATGCATCCTTTCTGTATCTCGGCCACTCTGCTGCTGTCTCCACATTTCTTATCATAAAACAAACACTTGCAGACTGGCCAGAGTCTGAACAACACTCTTACAAACTCATCATGTGGATCAAGTCACAGAACATGTTTGAATGGAATTTGCTTGTTACAAATCGCACATATGCAAAGACTCAGATAACAACACAATGAAGCGCTCGCTTCCATGCAAAAGTCACTCAGATCCAGGTGAGAGATTAGAGGTTGGAGGGAAGCAAAAAACACCACCTGCATACACACAGTAGGTTACTCTAAAGTGCATTTATTCTGACTTACAATCCCACAGTTCTCCAAAAAACAATTTTAGAAAGAAAAAGCCCCTTTGGCCAGAAGAACAGAGAATAACAAGCTTTAAGAGCTAAAGAGCGTTTGGACAGTTAAAAAAAATAAATGAATACATGTTAAACAAATCTGTTTTCACAGTGAGTGTAGAAGCAGACAGAGAAGTTTGATGATAAAATGAAAGCACTGAATGGATGAATATGTTTTTGTCATTGTACATGCAACAAAATTACAGTGTCCCTCCTTTAAAAACTGCAAACAATCATACATACTTATATATTTACATATTTACTCTATTATAATTCACAAAATAAATAGATTAAATACACAGAATAAACAGAGAGATGGATGTCAGAACAAAAGAGCTGTTGGTGTTTCAGGTGGGACTGGAGGAAACTTATTCACCTGTTTTTTCCTTTTGTCCTCTCTCTATCATTTTTCCTGTCACATCTGTATATCTTTTCTCATTTCTTCATCTCATGTCTCTGTTATCCACCTACTTTCTTACTGACTCATCTCACGTCTACTCTCTCTACTCTGAGTCATCACACTTTATATTTTTCTTTCCTTTTCCCCATGTCCTTTTCTATTCCTTTTTCATTCTCCTTGTCTGATTTTTTCCATAATATTCTCATCGAGGCTCACATCCTCTCAGAACAATCAGTCAATATGAGCTGCCATCAAACATTAAAGCCTGAAACGTAATATTACAACAACTTCTAAAATACCGTGTGTGCAAAATCCCAGTCATAAAAAGAGCAGCCTACAATAGTCCACTGTTACTATAACGTATCTTTCATCAAACGCACACTAAGCCACACATATGCATAGACTCAGATAAACACACAGTACAATGGGATTCTTGTGTGCACGACTGATGTAGCACCAAGAAACCGAATAGATAACAACAGGACAGTGTTGGGAAGGTTACTATTCCACTACAGATTACAAAATACATGCCCCAAAATATATTTTTTAATGTATTCCGTTACGTTACTCAATGAGAGTAACGTATTGTGAACGAGTAGAAACAGAGGGCTTAAATACACAGACTGATGAGGATGATAATGAGAGACCGGTGAGTACACAGCTGAACATAATCCGGCTAATGACACGAGACGAGCTGACACAGGAAAAGCAGGAAGTGAGAACATGGAAGTGGCAAAATAAACTGAACATGAACAAAACTGAAAACACTGGGTTACCGACCCAGGAACCCTGACAGTAGGGCTGCACGATTTTGCATAAAATGAGAATCACGATTTTTTTGGCTTAGAATTGAGGTCACGATTCTCTCACGATTTTCTTTTCCAGTATAAATATTTATTGCACTTATTAACTGCACATCAACTTTGTAACAGTTGAGACTGAACATAAAAACAATAAACAAACATAAAAACAACAAATGTCTCACGTTTGTGGTTGCCGCAAAATGTTGTACTGCTTGAAATTCCGTCTCCACCGTTGCTCGACACTGCATGTATAGAGCAGGTAGTGCAACAATAGAAAAATAGTTGCGGGACAGCACTGTGTAGCGTTTGTCTAGGGTGTTGATCATTTTCCTAAATCCCTTGTTTTGAACAGTGTTGATGGGAGCCATATCTTTGGTCAGGTGATAAGTAATAGCCTCCGTAATTTCTTTGTGCCTGCGGGAGTTCGACGTGTATAGGGAAGCGCTGTATAAGGTTCCCGTTATTGATGTTTGGGTGGTTGACCGGGACGGATTTTCTCCTGTCACTTTCTCGTCATCCCTGACGTGCTCTCCGTTGTTTTTTCCCTGCTAATTTTAGCATCACACGGCCAGTGTTGCCAACTCCTCAGTAAGGAAAATCGCTATTGGTTGTCCTAAAAGTCGCTAGAAGTCGCTAAATGACGTCATCGCCTAATTTGCATAATTGGTCATGCTAATCTAATTGTAACCTATGTTGTTGGAGAGAGAAATAACATCGTGGAAGAGACATAAAGTGAGTTAAAAACGTCCTAAATGCATTTAGAGTTTATTTAGAATTACAAATTAAATTTCTTTTAGCAATTATTGTTTTTTTAATGTCACAATTCCAACCCTGCTCCTTTACCCGGGCTTGGACCGGTAAAAGTGACCCGAAATAGGCACTCTGGTGGAGTTACTTTGTGTGTGTGTGTTTATAAGTAGTTTTAAACCTTGTGATCCACAAAACAGCATAAAAGTAAAAGAGTAAAAGAAGAACTGACTGCGTTACAGCACCTGCTGCTTGTTGAGAGTAAAAGCAATACGCGCTTTCACGTCTTTTTTTAGCGACTTTTTTTTAGAAAAAAAGTTGCTAAGGGGTCTGAAAACTCGCTAAATATAGCAACAAAGTCGCTAAGTTGGCAACACTGCACACGGCACAGCTTCTGTATCACGTGGTATAATGCTCCGCCCTTGTCATTTGTTGAGCAGGAAGAGCGAGCTCTTGTTTTCATGCAGATTACGTCCCGGATCAAAATGCGGTACAATCGTCCTTTTTTTTTTTTTTTTTTTAATCATTGTCATTTGGAAATGAGATCGCACATAAGTATGAATCGAGATCGCGATTTTCTAACGATTAATCGTGCAGCCCTACCTGACAGTACCCCCCCCCCTTCAACGGCCGGCACCCGACGGCCATAAGAGAAAAAGACCAGAACAGGGCGGGCGGAGGGGGCCCAGGACGGAGGGACGGAGTCCACACCGAGACAGTTCAGGTGGGCGGCCCCGTGGCCGAGACGAGACAGTTCAGGTGGGCGTCCACGTGGCCCGTGGCCGAGACAATTCAGGTGGGCGTCCACGTGGCCCGTGGCCGAGACGAGACAGTTCAGGTGGGCGGCCGCGAGGAAGCTGGCGGCGGCCACTGAGCAGGGCCGGTGGGCGGCCACGCCGGTGGGCGGCCACGCCGGCGATGACGTCCAGAACGTGGCTTGGGCGGCCGCAGGACCAGGCGAAGCCGAAGCTGAGGCTGGACCAGGCGAAGCCGAAGCTGAGGCTGGACCAGGCGAAGCAGAAGCTGAAGCTGGACCAGGCGACGGAGCAACAGCTGTAGAGCCAGTATAGGCGCGGAAGTCTCTGGCTGGAGACAGGCAGGGCCAGCGGGCGTGGAAACCCCTGGCTGAGGAGCGGCCGGGCCAGCGGGCAGGGTTTCCGTGCTTTTCTTTGAGGAGAAAAGCATGAATTTGTTTGTAAACGGATTATCCATTGTTTAAATGTCCCGGGCCAGCCCGTTCTCACTCCCGAGGCGTAACATGTCGACGTTTTGTCACGTCCCGCGGCGTTCCTGAGGAACACGAAAGGAGACCTTCGGCGTTCTTATGGTACGCGGCGGGTTATGGCTGGAATCCAGTGCAATGACGCTCCCGCGGTAATAGACGTTCCAACCCTGTATTCCAGCCCTAAACCTAACCTTATCCCTAGCCCTAACCATAACTTTATTCCTGATCTTAACCAGGACTATAATGATGTTAAATAGCGTGTTTCTACGCGATTTGAAGAAAAAGAGCGAACATGTGTAGATGGAGTCCAGACGGTTCTCATATTTCCTCTTTTTGCCGAGGTCGTCATTTAGGAACGTGGTGGGTAGCCGAAAACGTAATATGTTGACGATTTGTCACCTAGCGTAAAATGTTACGCTTTGGGAGTGAGAACGTGTTGCCTTTGTTTGGGCAGGGAGGAAACCTCGTCTTAAAATATCCACGTTATGTCTTCCATCCTCAAAAGGGGGCCTTGATTTCCCAGATATAAGGAAGTATCAGCTGAGCACCCATATGCGTATAGCTGCCGATTGGGTACAACAGCCTTCTCCTGTCTGGTTGGATATTGAGAGCTCTATGTCTAAATTCCCTGTGAAAAGTTTGCTTTTTGTGGGAAAACGTAAGACCTTAACGATGTTCTGTAGCAACCCACTCACATTCTCTACTGTTAAAGCTTGGCGAATGGTTCAAAAACTAGAGGGAAGGTCTCACTTAACATCTCTTTTCACTCCCTTATCCGATTATCCTCTTTTTCTGCCCGGGACCACTGACCCTGGCTTTCGGAACTGGGCTGCGAATGGCATTTCTACCTTTTCTGACTTAATGGACGGGTCTAACCTCATGTCCTTTTACCAGCTAATTTATAAATACAACATTCATAGGCATGACTTCTTTAGATATTTACAAGTGAGGGACCATATACACAGGGCTACAACAATACTCACTAATCAAACTGTCTCTAAATGTGAAAAGCAGATATTTCAGCCAAACCTTAGAACTTCTATAAAAATTTGTTATGGCCTGTTAACAGAATTTGGGGTGAATGACACAACCAATTTGAAGAGGACTTGGGAAAAGGAATTAAATATAGAGATCGGTGACGTATGGGACAAAGTTTGGGAGAATGCTAAATCTCTGAGCATCTGTAATAAAATTAAGGTAATCCAAATTAAAATCCTACACAGAGCTCACATATCACATTCTCAATGCCATAAATACAATTCAGACCTTTCTCCGCTGTGCCCTAAATGTAAAATAGAGGTGGGCAACCTCACGCACTGTCTATGGTCCTGCCGGAAAATACAACAATTCTGGTTCCTCATAAAGTGTGAACATAAAGTGTAAAGATCTTCACCACTGACACTGAATGCAATCCACTGTGTATGCTACTTGGAGTGGCAAACGACAAAATTAGGGGGAAGTTTGGAAAGCAGCTCTATGCACTGTTAACATTCTGTGCAAGGAAATGTGTCCTTTTGAACTGGATCACGGACACAGCCCCATCTAAGACTCAATGGCATCGGACGGTATTGGAATATGTGTCACTAGATTTCCTAACATGCAGGCTACATAGTAGGGACAAAAAGTTTCATAAAATATGGGACCCATTTATGGCGTATGTCGGTTTGGATATTTCTCACGGGCCTTGGTATAATGCAAGCAGAGCACTGCTATTTTACATATATGTATTGTTAATTGTATCTCATAATCAAAATGTCTGGATTTTCCACTTATTTCTTTGTATTCATGAGCCGGGTTGCCTGTCTGTTTTGTTTTGTCTGTTTTGTTTCGTTCTGCTATGTTGTTGTTGTTGTTTTTTTTGTTTGTTCTTTTTTTTTGTTTGTTGTTGTTTTGGTTATTTGTTTGTTTGTTTAATCTTGGTGTCAGTGTTAAGTTTAAAACTCAATAAACACACAGTTAAAAAAAAAAGCCTCTTCTTTTGTAGTCTGTGATGCTCTGCATGCGCATCCATGTGTTTTAGGGATTATTGGTGGATCAGTGACTGTGACGGGGTGTGGTAGAAGTGGTGAAGTGGGTTCAGGGGGCAGTGTCAGAGAGGCTGGCAGGGCAGCTGGTGATGATTCGGTAATAAAGCTCTCCCTATATGAAGTGGTAGGTGGAAGCAAAACAGCTGACAGTCTGCTTAGGAGTCCAAAACTGAAAACACAGTAAATAAAATGTCACCAACCCTGCAATATTGTGTATGTGCAGGGTCATTTGGTCACACTAGTGTTGAAAACCCAGGCGTGGAATGACAGACCCTTGACCACAGTCAGTAGAAGTGCTGGTAACGATGTTGGCGGAGCTAGCCGCCTTTCACTGGGAGCAGGCGTTGGTGCATCAAGATCAGCTCGCTACCACCAGCCACCAACCCTTTGTAGTTGTTGTGTCACTGGTTGAAAATCACCTGGCAGCGCCACCAGACTACCGAGTGGAGCGGCCACAGCTAGCAGTGGAGAATCAGCTGGGTCGGCATGGTGATCTCCACCATAGCTTCGCTGGCCACAGAGCAGCCATAATGACCACTAGGCTCTAACATTCTCCCTGCTGTGTCTCCACAGGTCCCACCAGCTTAAGGTGCTGCTCCCAACCAACGACTGTAGAAAACATGGACAACGCGACAGCGCCTTCTCCCATTGGCCAAAAATGAAGCCACCCGCCCCAAGCCTCCCGCTTGTGGAGGCTGCTATCTTGCATTTTTGGAGCCAGAGTCTGCGCAGTAATGACTTGAGATGGAGCAACTACGTTACGCTCCCACCCACACACCCGCTGGACATGACTGCAAATACGCCCCCCTACACTTTTTACGTAGCCCGGCTGCTCCATTTTTTTGCTGATGGGTTTACCGCGACTGATGACTCATTAAATTAAGGTAAATACAACCACGTCACTGTTATGAAAAAGACACACAGCTTATCATCTTATAGTTCTACAACATCTAAAATCACTCTGTTGTTAATTCGTTTGTTAGATTAGCCGCTACCATATACAATCTGTTGGGGGCTTGTTGCTAGCTAGTTAGCAATGCTACACACCTGTTACTCTAATAGTTTGTGTTATTGAATGATTCAGGACTCCTTAGGTTTTTTTTATCCATTTTTAGACAGCGATGAGATCAGTTACACACTCCCCTGAGGCCCAGAGTTACTGTTAATATCAAAAATGTAATGCTGTCCTTTGAGATTTTAACATTTAAGACTGTGAGTGTAATGGATCTAAAACTGTTTAAATCTTCAGAGTCCTCTACATCCTGGTAACATGGAAACTTTAAAAACAGCAGCGGAAGGTTTCAGTAGTGTAGTGTAATTTGTTCTTTTCATTTAATAATAGTCCATATTATATCAACAGCTACATTAACCCTGGGGAGAAACTAGTGAGGGACACCATGAGGACTAAGCTGGGTTTCCATGTCCAGAGGTTTGGAGAAACGTCTTCCCTTTCTTTCATCACAGCTGTCTTGTGCCAGAAGTTCTGTTGACCGACTGAGAGAAGCTTCATTTAAGAAACACCAGGAAGACCGAAGCTCATCGCATTGATCAAGCAGGACTCATCATCTTCACCAGCAGCTCCCTCACAGTGAAATCTTCAGCACTCCTTCGTAGGCCCGCCCCAGGAGATGGATACACCCAGCATTTCATGAACACTATGATGGAGACCTTTGGTTTGTGTAATGTTATAAATACTCAGATAATCCCCAGAGGCTCCGGACTTTTACATGAAGATATTATATTTAGTTCTGTAGAAAGTTATATATTTAAAAATATATGATCCTCTCTGGTTACTCTGGTATGAATAACTCTGAATCACTTTATGGTAAATAACACACTATCTGCAAAAAACTGAAAGAACTCCAGATCACAAGTTTATACTTAAACATACAAGTGACAACCTTTGACCTTCATCAGGTTTTATTTACTTGTGTTAGAGAAAATCTCATATGCTCTTCATGCAGCTGAGTACATCAAGTGTTTAAAACAGAAGCTGTGCAGGTCTGGGATCAGCAGCTTTCTGAAACACCAAACAGGTCCCGTTAATGCTGATATATAGTGACACAGTTACATGAGTGATTAATCCTTTTGTTTTTTTGTCTTTAACTTTATCAATAAAGCTGCAGCTTTCACTACAGCACGTTTGGTACTTTAACCTTTGCACTGTTTTCATCAGTTCATTTTGCAGTAACATGTGAACATGTTGGATGATCTGTCTGCTGTCACTGGGTCGTGACAGTGAGAGAACAGACGCGTCAAGTCGGGTGCAGTTAACACGGGAGTGTGGCATAGGAGGGCTTTTGCACTTTCAAAGGCATCCTGACACTCATCAGACCACAGGAAATCAACCTTAGGTCTTAGCAGGTTGGTCAACGGCTGGACTATGGAGGAGAAGTTTTTGCAGAAGTTCATGTAATAACCCACCATTCCCAGGAATCTGCGCAACTCCCGCTGGGTGGTAGGCGTGGGATACTCCATAATCACTGCAAACTTTCCGTTAAGAGGTCGCACCTGCCCGCGACCCACCTCTCTGCCCAAGTACGTCACTGTGGCCTTAGCGAATTCACATTTAGCTAGATTGAGGGATAAAGAAACCTGAGCTAAACTTTTGCCCATTCTTCTTTGCAAAACTGCTCCAGCTCAGTCAGATTAACTCCGCCATGGCCGGTCCCAAGCCTGGATGAGAAAGGAGGAAGGTTGGGCGTTGGGCTAGCAACCCGACCCCATAAAAACTTTTACCGCTACGGAAATGACAAGAGAGAAATATCGAATACGAAGATTTGATAGAAGAGAAGAGCGCCGTCTGATGACGGCGATGGAAGAAAGCCGTCAATCGACGTCCATCTCCTGATGCCCGGCGCCCTCTTTACGGCAAAGACAAAGACAAAGATGGGGACTTGGAACATCAGAACTTTATTCCAGAGTGGACGGTTAGCACAAGTGCTGCGCGAGTTTGAGCGATACATGTTGGACATCTTGGGCCTGAGCGAGGTAAGATGGACTGGAAATGGGCGAACTGTCAGCGACAAGAAGAGCATACTTTATGTGGGACACGTCACCGATCACGTTAAAGGTGTGGGATTAGTCCTATCGGAACGAGCGGCAGCCGCACTGGTCAGTTGGCGACCAGTCTCTGAACGACTGATCCTGGCAAGATTTATCTCCGCCCATGCGAAAACCACTGTGATTCAAGTTTATGCTCCGACCGAGGACGCCGATGACATGGACAAGGACGCCTTCTACGACGAGCTTCAAATGGTTCTGGACGAGGTGCACCGGCATGACCTCGTCATACTCATTGGCGACTTCAACGCACAGATTGGACCTGATCGAAATAGGTTTGAGCAGGTGATTGGCCCGCATGGATCGGCCGTGAATACAAATGACAATGGCCTGCGATTGACTAGTTTCTGTGCGGCAAACAATCTCTGCGTTGGGAACTCATACTTTTGTCATAAGCTGTCAGGGAGTTTTTAATGTTTTATTTGATTATGCTTCACATGTTATGTTATACTTATGTTCACATATTTCACCAGACAGCTTTCTGTAGAAACAGGAAGCTGACCCTGTGACACTGTGACAAGAGGTCAGCTCAGCTCAGAAATACACATCCGCAGAAGTTGACTTGCATTATACTATTCTTAGAAATTGACTTGTAGCACACATACTTTTGACACACACACACACGCAGCTTACACGCAGACAGCACCAGGACCTGCGTAACAGGAAATGTGATTATATTTGCATATTGACGATGTATCCTATAAAAATAAACGAATGCTGCAGTTCGGTGTGTCTCTCTGTCTGAGATTCACCCGTGCCGCACGTTATCAGTAACAAGTGTCTCAGTGTTGTTTATTCACCTGACTGTTTGTTAACTATAAATCTCTGACATTTAATTGGTCCTTCGAAGCCGTTAATGGACTGGTATTAATAATAATATTATGCTCCATTTCACAGTGGTATCCTTCCTCAAGTCCCGACGCCGTGATAAACCTGCGTTGAAGTCTCTGCAGAGCACCCTCCAGGAAGGGTTGAAAGTCCAGGGACGTTAAAATTCGGGTCCTGGCCAACGTCTTATTCAGGCCCACGGTGCTGGGGCTTGAAGGAGGACGCCCGACAGACCGGCAACAGCGGAGCCAGGTGATTATTCCACATTTGATACACCTCGCGTAAAACGATCGGCTGTGACAGTCTGTCTGGTCTAAGTATATTACAATAGGAAGTGACCTGTTTGCTAACATAAGTCTACAGAAAGACTGACTTTATCCGCTCACCTGAAAGAGGTTGGTAGCCTGATAAATTTATTTATCCGCTCACCTGAAAGAGGTTGGTAGCCTGATAAGTTTAATTGTCCACTCACCTGAAAGAGGTTGGTAGCCTGATAAATTTAATTATCCGCTCACCTGAAAGAGGTTGGTAGCCTGATAAGTTTAATTGTCCGCTCACCTGTAAGAGAGGTTGGAAGCCCGACAAGTTACCCGCTCGCCTGAAATAGGGCTGGTAGCAGTGTAACGGTTAGCAGCTCGCCTGAAAGACGGCTGGGAGCAAATACTAAAGAGACACCCAGACTGTCCAGCATTAATTTTGCGCGCATAAACTGTTTTTACTGTTTTGTTGGTGGAGTAAGTTGATTTAACAGCACATTAAGGTGGCTGAACTACTCCACTGGATTGTTTACCGTTGATAGCTCACGTACTGGCTGAATGAGAAAAAAAGTTGTGCGTCATCACGTAAAATCGACAACCGCTTTCAAGAATAGCTTGAAAGTAGAAGCCTGTTGTTGATAACTTATCTCGTTCTTCGTGCCAGTGACAGCTTCACGGGTCTGACTGTATATTTAACTCAATAAAATACATTGTAAACAAACTATCTATAAACTAAGGTAAAATGGGTAATAAATCTACAAAACTCCTGGCAGATGAACAGTGGTTAGACAGAAAATATCGGCCGGCCAAATAAGTGCAGATAGGTGGAGAAATCCAAAGAAACTAAATTGTCCTACGTGGGAGGGAAAATGCAACCTTTCCGCTGTAACCACTTTAAGGGAGACCCTCCAAACAGAACTAAATAATGAAATATAGTTGGCATGACGATCATGCCCAGATTGTATAAAATAAATAAAAGGAAATCATTCACATGAAAACCTTTTCTATAAAAAAGAGAGATGCATAGGGTAGATTAAGGCTGTGTCATTGTTCAGCCAAGGAATGTGTGTGAAAAGATAAATGTCTCCAGCTTGGAAATGGGTGAGACTACAGCTCGCCCAAAGCCCTTGATGGATACAAAATTAAATATAATACTAAACTATTTGGTTCGACATGCAACAGAGAGAATGAATGTGACTGAAGGTTGGATCTGAGATGAGGCAAACAGAAGACCAGTCTAAAAAGTAGGAAGAAGCAAATTTGTACAGATTGGATGAATTCTAAATTATCTGTTTGCTGAGTAAGATGATCCTAACTATTAAATTGGCTCAGTAGTAGTATAGTGATATACACTAATAAAATATTGTAATATACTATTGTTATTATATAGAGAGAAAAAGATGATAATATTAATAATGATATAAAATTAATAACAAGAAGTATCCTAGTCAGTATGATGTGAGATGGACAATTGTTATGAAGTAGTCTGCATCAAGCTTAAGGTTTGCTCAAACTCAGTATAATGACATATGAGATGAAGAAAATAAAGGAAATATCTAAACCAATTAGGTGCATAGAGGCACTTAACCTGTTTGAAAACCTGTCATTTATCCTAGATAAATATTACTGAGATGTGGAGCACATTTATAATAACAACTAATAGGCCAAACCCTGTAGATAATAGCTAAACCTACAGGATTGAGAAGCTGAATTAAATATGTGGACACCGCTAAGTTGATGAGCATGTTACACATTTTTTTTTTTTTTTTTTATTTATTTGTTTTTTTAGAGCAGAGGCTGCATGCTATTAAAAGCCAACACATGCAGCTGTCTGTGAGCTCAGTTTTTCCCTCACACTTCTGCTTTGTTTCTGGCAGCATTTTTCTTTGTCTTTTTGTGTCCTGACTCATGTATGTTTTTGTTTTGTTTGATTATTTTGTTGGTTTGGAAACAAATTTGTGCCAATACTTGTGGATTACAGTGACACATAGTGATTAGGCATATGATTTACGAATGCATATGATTTACAAATGCCCAGTTTTAGAACTGTGAGCTATGAGCTATGAGCAATGCAAAGTTTAGAAAACTATATATGTACACAAAACAAAAAACTTCAAAGTTTGAAATATGTAAGATGTGTGAATTCTTTGAAAAACTTGAAGGTATCTAAAAATGCCTCAAGTGAAAATGAAATTCTCTAATGACACTCTGATAGTTAGGTCAGCATCAGGGCCAGAAGGCATGTATGCTAAGCTAATGTTAAATGAAGAACAAGGCCGAGCAGGCTGTCAGATAAATGTGTGCAGGGGATTCGGAGAGCCCCACTATTATTGGACCTTGGATCTGCCTCCGTTAGAGGCACTCCACCATTTTGCTAGCAGGTACTTACCAGCCTCATCAATACAGCAGCCATACACTGAGTATCACAACACGCTGAGGTTTAAACTGAGCCCGGGTTCTGACTCCCCATATGACAAACAGATACACAAGTTAGGCCCACAAAAGCTAACATTACAGCATCTGTATGTCACAAAAAGTGGAAATGCAGTCTGCTCTGTAATACAACCAGAGGCAGTGAGGCAGGTAAATAGACTGCCAATCCCACATGTATCAGTGGCCCACAATAACAGCACTGAATGGAAAGATTTGGGCCATATTCTAGTAAAAGTCCAAAGGGACAGATATGACAAGACTGAAGAAACACATGAAGTTTGGCTACAAGGCCATAGAACAGGATGCATGAGATACACATTAGGGTGGGTCCTTACCACACTCCCATCAACTCACATGACAGACAACGCCAGTCTGCATGCAGTAGAAAATGATGACTGACGCGCACTATCATTACAGGTACTCCCAGCACTAAAAAAAACTGCCCACAAAGCTGTGGTCAACCGGACCAACAGATGTAGGTTTAATAAGAGGAGCAGATCCAGTTGTAGTAAAAACTACCACAACTAACAGGCCAGTTAAACCACAATATCCCTTAAGCACAGAGGCTAAAACAGGGATCAGGCCAGTAATTGCAGATATGGAAAAAGCAGGCATTTTAGTAAAAACAACTGAAGCAACCTGTAATACTCCTATTTTCCCAGTGAAAAAAGCAAGCACGGGGAAATATCGACTAGTACATGACCTTAGAGCAATAAATGACATAACAGAACAAATCCCACCTGTGGTGGCAAATCCACACATCATTTTAAATCAAGTAACACCAAAGGAACAGTGGTTATCTGTGATAGACCTATCCAATGCTTTCCTTTCCGTACCACTACACCCTGACTCACAAAAGCTATTTGGATTCACTTTTGACAACCAGAAGTATACCTATACAAGGTTGCCTCAGGGATTCCAGAATAGCCCCACTCTTTATGCAGAAGCTCTAAGGAAATCCATGTCACTTTGCACGCTTCCTGCCCCAGGAAAATTCCTGCTATACGTTGATGATGTTTTGATTACAGGCTACACACAGACAGATTGCAAAGCTTAATCTATGGTAAACACTTAGAACTGGAAGATATAATAGAATGGACCCCAGAAGCAGAAAAAAGCATTTAATGTTCTGAATCTTGCATTGCCAGACGCGCACTGCTGTCTACAGAAGCTAGAAGAGGAAACGAAACCGAGAAGTGATATTTACAGCATACCACAGTCTACCTTCACAGACGTTTTTGTAGATGGCTCTGCATCTAGAAACAGTTATAGAAGCAAAGCCTTTAACTTCCTCAAACTCCGAACAGAGTGCAGAGTTAACGGCTGTCATACGTGCATGCTGCAAAAAGGTCAGGATATAAATAGTCACACTGACAGTCAATATGCATTGCACACCAAAAAAGATAATTCAGAAATTACTAAAGGCAATAACTTCGCAGACCAAGCCGCAAAGAAGGCCGCACAGCAACCACTACAAACTTTAATGTCTGAAACTTCACAGCTGATACCACTTGCTGTACTTAAAGACGAACAGATAGCCGCACCTATTGCAGAGCAAATGAAATGGCTAAAGTGTGGAGCAGAACTACACAATGGCTTAATGACCTGTAATGGCAAACCAGTATTGCCAAAATCCCTACACAAGACAGCAGCATTAGCGACACACGGATTAACACGTGTGTCGATAGGGGGGAATGTCAGATATCCTCCCTAAGCACTTCACGGGAGACCTTTCCCACTGCCTCTCACTAGTGAACCTATTAATAAGTCTATAAGAGAAACCACCCTAGCAGAGTGGATGACTAAGCTGTTTGAGAACAAGGAGATTGTGCTAAAAACAACCAACTGCCGAGTGATATGTTTCTAGTGTCTTGCAGGTTAAAACCAGGTGATTGGGTCCTGATCAAAGTACTCCAGAGAAAGAATTGGAGTTCACCAAGGTGGGAAGGCCCATACCAGGTCTTACTCACCACACCGACTGCCTGCAAAATAGCAGAAAGACCATCTTGGATCCACCAAAGCCACTGCAAAAAAAGTGAGTGACAGTCCAGACGTTTAGACGCCGGTTCCCCTAGCTTCCAGGTGATCTACCGGTGGAGGAAGGGCTGATTGGGTATATCCCGCCTCTCCACTTCGCTGGTAGTCTACTCACCAGAAGTCTAGGTGTGCCTGGTCATCATGAAACTTGTCCTCATAGTGGCTAGCATCGCGCTCCTAGTGAGCCTACTGATATTCACCTGGAAAGACGAGGTCCCACAGCACCACCTGCAGAAGAAATGGTCATATGACAACTCACACCTGAAGGATATGGACAAAGACCACAACCACCCCTGACTGAACAATGCCTGGTACTGGTACGTCTACAACCGAGTACATACAGAAGACAGCCACACTGGCTGCTATGTCTGTTCTCACCTCCCAACAACAGCAATGCAAGCCACCCTATATGGAAAATCACCCAGCCTTTCCGAAGCCCTATGTATATTCCACAAAGCCATCAACGGAACATGTTCCCCCGACGACATCTTCTTCTTTAAGGTTGAGTTAAAGAGACAAGTCACAAAACCCGACCTGCCACGGTGTAATGGAACACTGATCAACTATACAACTGATGAGGTAGTGTCCTGTACACCAGAGGTCTCAGACTGGAACTACAACTGTGATGACCGATACTGGGTACACCTAAATGCAACCAATGACAAGGGAAAATCTTTCAACGTCAGGAGGGAACCAGGAATACAGCATCCAATGTGTTTCACCTTCGCATACGGCAACAGAAAGCTGGGAATGAACCAAAACTGCTCCCAGACTTTCCGAATGCCGCAGGACAGAAAGGCACAGATAAGCTTCCTGAGTGGCACATATTGGGTGCAGGGTACCACATGGGCATGTGGCTCAAAGACATATTTCACCATCCCACCCAACAGCACCGGACTCTGCGCCCCAATTTTAGTGTCAGACCACACATTCAGAGTATTCCATCAGAACCAACCAAGACGCAAGAGGAGCACTGATGACGTGCAACCTCATGACCCAATCTGGGGCAGTGATGTGCCAGCGGAGTTCAAGTTGTGGACCACCGGACAGTGAAACCAATATAACATCTCCACATTCACAAATATACATTTCTGACATTCAAAAACAAAACAAAAACAAATCAGCGACCAATATAGCCACCTTTCTTTGCAAGGACACTCAAAAGCCTGCCATCCATGGATTCTGTCAGTGTTTTGATCTGTTCACCATCAACATTGCGTGCAGCAGCAACCACAGCCTCCCAGACACTGTTCAGAGAGGTGTACTGTTTTCCCTCCTTGTAAATCTCACATTTGATGATGGACCACAGGTTCTCAATGGGGTTCAGATCAGGTGAACAAGGTGGCCATGTCATTAGTTTTTCTTCTTTTATACCCTTTCTTGCCAGTCACGCTGTGGAGTACTTGGACGCGTGTGATGGAGCATTGTCCTGCATGAAAATCATGTTTTTCTTGAAGGATGCAGACTTCTTCCTGTACCACTGCTTGAAGAAGGTGTCTTCCAGAAACTGGCAGTAGGACTGGGAGTTGAGCTTGACTCCATCCTCAACCCGAAAAGGCCCCACAAGCTCATCTTTGATGATACCAGCCCAAACCAGTACTCCACCTCCACCTTGCTGGCATCTGAGTCGGACTGGAGCTCTCTGCCCTTTACCAATCCAGCCACGGGCCCATCCATCTGGCCCATCAAGACTCACTCTCATTTCATCAGTCCATAAAACCTTAGAAAAATCAGTCTCGAGATATTTCTTGGCCCAGTCTTGACGTTTCAGCTTGTGTGTCTTGTTCAGTGGTGGTCGTCTTTCAGCCTTTCTTACCTTGGCCATGTCTCTGAGTATTGCACACCTTGTGCTTTTGGGCACTCCAGTGATGTTGCAGCTCTGAAATATGGCCAAACTGGTGGCAAGTGGCATCTTGGCAGCTGCACGCTTGACTTTTCTCAGTTCATGGGCAGTTATTTGGCGCCTTGGTTTTTCCACACGCTTCTTGCGACCCTGTTGACTATTTTGAATGAAACGCTTGATTGTTCGATGATCACGCTTCAGAAGCTTTGCAATTTTGAGACTGCTGCATCCCTCTGCAAGATATCTCACTATTTTTGACTTTTCTGAGCCTGTCAAGTCCTTCTTTTGACCCATTTTGCCAAAGGAAAGGATGTTACCTAATAATTATGCACACCTGATATAGGGTGTTGATGTCATTAGACCACACCCCTTCTCATTCCAGAGATGCACATCACCTAATATGCTTAATTGGTAGTAGGCTTTCGAGCCTAGACAGCTTGGAGTAAGACAACATGCATGAAGAGGATGATGTGGACAAAATACTCATTTGCCTAATAATTCTGCACTCCCTGTATATATATATATATATATATATATATATATATATATATATATAAAACACCCAGCACGCCCCTGCGGGCGGTTTATCCTTCAAGCTCGGGTCCTCTACCAGAGGCCTGGGAGCTTGAGGGTCCTGCGCAGTATCTTAGCTGTTCCCAGGACTGCGCTCTTCTGGACAGAGATCTCCGATGTTGTTCATGGGATCTGCTGGAGCCACTCGCCTAGCTTGGGAGTCACCGCACCTAGTGCTCCGATTACCACGGGGACCACTGTTACCTTCACCCTCCACATCCTCTCGAGCTCTTCTCTGAGCCCTTGGTATTTCTCCAGCTTCTCGTGTTCCTTCTTCCTGATATTGCTGTCATTCGGAACCGCTACATCGATCACTACGGCCATCTTCTTCTGTTTGTCTACCACCACTATGTCCGGTTGGTTAGCCACCACCATTTTGTCCGTCTGTATCTGGAAGTCCCACAGGATCTTAGCTCGGTTATTCTCCACCACCCTTGGGGGCATCTCCCATTTTGACCTTGGGACTTCCAGGTTATACTCGGCACAGATGTTCCTGTACACTATGCCGGCCACTTGGTTATGGCGTTCCATGTATGCCTTGCCTGCTAGCATCTTGCACCCTGCTGTTATGTGCTGGATTGTCTCTGGGGCATCTTTACACAGCCTGCACCTGGGGTCTTGCCTGGTGTGATAGACCCCAGCCTCTATGGATCTTGTACTCAGAGCTTGTTCTTGTGCTGCCATGATTAGTGCCTCTGTGCTGTCTTTCAGTCCAGCTTTGTCCAGCCACTGGTAGGATTTCTGGATATCAGCCACCTCCTCTATCTGCCGGTGGTACATACCGTGCAGGGGCCTGTCCTTCCATGATGGTTCCTTGTCTCCCTCCTCTTTCTTGGGTTTCTGCTGCCTGAGGTATTCACTGAGCACTCGGTCAGTTGGGGCCATCTTCCCAATGTATTCTTGGATGTTCATTTTCTCATCCTGGACTGTGGTGCTGACACTCACCAGTCCCCGGCCCCCTTCCTTCCGCTTAGCGTACAGCCTCAGGGTGCTGGACTTGGGGTGAAACCCTCCATGCATGGTAAGGAGCTTTCTTGTCTTTATGTCAGTGGCTTCTATCTCCTCCTTTGGCCAGCCTATTACCCCAGCAGGGTACCTGATCACGGGCAGGGCGTAGGTGTTGATGGCCCGGATCTTGTTCTTACCATTCAGCTGACTCCTCAGGACTTGCCTGACCCTCTGCAGGTACTTGGTGATTGCAGCCTTTCTAGCGGCCTCTTCATGGTTCCCATTTGCCTGCGGGATCCCCAGGTACTTGTAACTGTCCTCTATGTCTGCAATGTTGCCTTCTGGTAGTTCAATCCCCTCAGTTCTGACTACCTTCCCTCTCTTTGTTACCATTCGACTACACTTCTCCAGTCCGAACGACATTCCAATGTCATTGCTGTATAGCCTGGTAGTGTGGATCAGTGAATCGATGTCTCGTTCACTCTTGGCATACAGCTTGATGTCATCCATGTACAGGAGGTGGCTGACAACTGCTCCATTCCGTAGTCGGTATCCGTAGCCAGTCTTGTTAATGATCTCACTGAGGGGGTTCAGGCCTATGCAGAACAGCAGTGGGGACAGAGCATCTCCTTGGTAGATCCTGCACTTGATGGTGACTTGTGCTATGGGCTTGGAGTTGGCCTCTAGTGTTGTACGCCACATCCCCATTGAGTTCCTGATGAAGGCTCTTAGGGTCCTGTTGATCTTGTACAATTCTAAGCATTCCAGTATCCAGCTGTGGGGCATTGAGTCATAGGCCTTCTTGTAATCAATCCAGGCAGTGCACAGGTTGGTCAGTCTGGTCTTGCAGTCTCGGCTGACTGTTCTGTCTACCAGTAGCTGGTGTTTTGCGCCTCTGGTATTCTTGCCAATCCCTTTCTGTGCCCCACTCATGTATTGACCCATGTGCCTGTTCATCTTAGCCGATATGATACCTGACAGGAGCTTCCATGTAGTACTGAGGCAGGTTATTGGTCAGTAGTTGGATGGGACCGGTCCCTTCTGGGGGTCCTTGGGGATCAGGACCGTTCGACCTTCGGTTAGCCATTCCGGGTGTCTCTCGTTAACTAGCAGCTGGTTCATTTGTGCTGCCAGACGCTCGTGGAGTGCAGTCAGCTTCTTCAGCCAGTAGGCGTGAACCATGTCGGGCCCTGGTGCTGTCCAACTCTTCATACTGGAGACCCTTTCTTGGATATCTGCCACTGTGATGGTTACTGGACCCTGTTCAGGGAGGTCGCTATGGTCTGCCCTCAGATCCACTAGCCACTGAGCATTGCCGTTATGGGTTGCGTCCTTCTCCCATATGCTCTTCCAGTATTGCTCCGTCTCCAGCCTTGGTGGTGCTGTTCTCCTATTGTTCCCTTGCCACTGAGAGTACACCTTTGCTGGTTCTGTGGAGAACAGCTGGTTTATTCTCCTGCCTTCTATATCTCTGGTGTACCTCCTCAAGCGGCTGGCCAAGGATGTGAGTCTTTGCTTGGCAGTTTCCAAGGCCTCAGGTATGGACAGTTTGCTGTATTTCTTATGCACCTTCTTTGCCGCACCTTTCTGCAACTCCGTTAGTTGGCTAACCTCCCGCCGTGCTACTTTAATCTTGCCCTCTAGCCTCCTTCTCCATGGAGGGTACTGCCCCTTGTGGCTGTTCAACTTGTAGCCAAGCTGCCGTATTGTAGATCAGCTTGTTAGTGTCGGTAATCGTGGTTGTAGGTATCGTCCGTAGTGCTGCATTAACAGCATCTAGCAGACCTTCTGAAGGTACTTCACGTAATCTTGGTAACCGGCTAATATATATATATATATATATATATGAAGAGTTAGCCAAAGAAAATGGAAAAATAAAGTAAAAGCTAATTTTGTCCAGCACATATTATAGAGCTACCAAAACAAACTAATTTAAATACCACTAACAACCCCAAAACATAATCCCCCCTCTCCACCAAAGTTTACACTTGGGACAATGCACTTAGACAAGTACCGTTCCCCTGGCAACCGCAGAATCCAGACTCATCCAACAGATTATCAGACAGAGAAGTGTGATTAATTGCTCTAGACAACACATCTGCACTACTCTAGAGTGTAGTGGAGGTCTGTACTGATTGACTCTGCAGAAAGTTCTTGACCTTTACATACTATGCACACCAGTAGCATCCTCTGACCCCACTCTGTGATTACATGTGTTCTATCACTTTGTGGCTGAGTTCCTTTCATTCTCAGTCACTTCAACTTTGTTATATAACCACTAACAGTTGAGTGTGGAATATTTAGTAGTGAGTCAATTTCATGACTGGACTGGGACATTCCCCACTGACCTGAGGGGCATTTTGGCGTCCTGTAAAACTAAGCAGTTATGTTATAAAAAGCAGGAATGAGAACTCTCACAATCCATTCAGCTTTTTAGGCACTGAAGTTTTATGATCTAGCTTTCAAAGTAAGTAAGTATGTAAGTATTTAAACACACGCAGGGTAAATTACTTCGAGTTTAGAAGCACAGACAGCAAAACTTAGACTCCCATGAGACCAAACTATAAGAACATTAAGAGGACGATGGTTCACCAATGTGAGGTGTTGACATTTTTCAGCTCTGTATCAACAAAAAATGAAATGACTGATTGAGCATTATTAGTTTAAGCTCCAACATATGCTAGCAGGGGCAGCAAGAAAAGCACATTCGTTTGTAATAGTCACAATGGCGTGGTGTCTCTTTGAGACAGTTTAAAGTCCCTGTGTCCCTTCCTTCTGTGGAGTATGAGAGCAACGTGCTTGCACGTGAGTGTATGGACTCGGATGGACCTTATGTCTTTTACTCAACTAACAGCAGCTTTACGGGTTGTAGGAACACTGTGCTTCATGTATGATATGCAGCAGCCATTCAGCCGGGCCTTGTAAGTTTGAAGAGAGTGTGTGTAAACCGAATTCTTTCATGGCATGCATTTTCAATTTCTCTTTGCTATTTGGGCTGATTGGGACCTGATGAATGTAAAAACAAAGAATTACATGATTTATTTATTTTTTACCTGATTTTTGTTTCTGAGAAAAATGAGATCCACATATGAGGACATTCGCTTTAAATTCCTATAGAACAGTGGCAGGATAATGCCCTCATAAGTGGATATCAGGCCCCTGTAGAGCAACATTTAGTATTTTGGTCTAGACAACCCAAAATGTGATGTCCACATATGTGGACGCCAGGTCCTCAGAAGTTAAAGGACAATCTGTCAGGGCTCTGTGTGCGGGCAGGCGGAGAGGAGGATCCAAACGCAGGACTCAGACAAAAATGTGAAACTCAAAAACCTCGGCTTTATTGCTGGCACGAAAAACAAAACCTGAAGTGAACACGGAATGTGGAGAACAGAAACACACAGGCATAATCTGAGGGTATGACGCGACACCTATCGAATGCCAGGACTGCCATAATGAATTAATTAAATACACCATTAAATAATTAATTAAATGTGGCAATAATTAATTAAAATTGGAATTAATTAATTAAATAAATAGTTATGACACATGTAATTAATTAATTATTGACACATTTAATTAATTATTTATGTATTTCACATTTTAATTAATTATTGACACATTTAATTAATTATTTAATGATATATTTATTTATTTCATTTTGGCAGTCCTGGCGCCTGGCTCTCATCTTGAAATAATTTTATCTGTCAGCCTCACCCATCAAACTCAGGGGGCGGGGTTAACGCTGCCCATGCAGCTTCTCTAACATTTGATTGGTTGCCGTGCAAAGTAAGTCAAAACAGGTCGATCCTAGATAATCGATTGCTTGTGTAGACTTGGGGCAGCCAGGTATCCCAGAATGCAGATCAAATCACAGGCAGCAATGGTGGTGGTGTAGTTTTAAAATACCCCGTTTTTCTGCCAACTACACTTTTAACAGTGTTTTAGCCGCGAATGTCACCGTAATCTTCACATGTCTGGTCAGGTTGTCAACATAGAACATGTTTGCAAAAGTGCTCAGATGTTTTCAGAGATTTCACTAGCTCTGCTAACAATTAGCATGCAGAGGGTTACGTTAACCGGTTTGTTTACATATTCCACTCTCCGTGTTCCACATGTTGCATTCGCAGATTCTCATTTTCACCGAACGATCGTCTCTTTCTGCCTGGTTTTGTGTCTCTGTGCTTCTGTAACATAAAGAACGAGCTGACATTTTTCTCATGAAACCAGCGATCAGCTCAACAGACCCTCAGTTTACCTGCATGCATCCTCCTCCTCATCTGTCAGCTGTTTAACACCTGCTGCTAATTCAAGAAACACGCCTACGTTACCTGGTGATAGTCACAGTTTAACTGGGCAGCCGGTGCTCGATATAAAGCAATGTCAGCGCATTTTTCTGCACAAGATAAGTAAATATAGTATTTTTCCCGAGTGCAGAGCTGCTGGAGCTTGTTCCCTTACAGAGCACTTTATAGGCGAACCAGCTTCATCAGCGGCTGATGTCCAATCACCCGCACACAGCTTTGAAACCTCACCTGAGTTTTAGCTCTCAGTGGTTAAACGCTGGACTTTATTCACTCAGGTTCTGTCTGTCGGGTCACGTTTACTTCGCTGTTTTATTTACAACTGAGCAAATCGGTTTGGCTGAGGTTAAAGTTATGTTTCATAACTGCATAGTTTTACAGATGTTTAATGGTTCACTGGCACATGTGTTAGACTGAACTATTCGCTTTTCTTTATCTGGTGTGTTTTGGATTTAACAGTGAATTTTGAGATTAAACTGACTTTTAAAATGTTTTTATACAAAGAGGAAAGAGAAGGCGCATTTCCACCGAGAGGAGCAGAGTTTGCAACAGCATGTTCATCATGAAGTCTGCAACCTGGACAGAAATATTATATCATCTGTTTTTTAATAGTTATTCAACTGTATTCTAAGCACCAGCTGTCTGTTAGAATGTGATTTATTTTTTCTCTCTCTGTTGGCAGAGGTATAAAAATGCGCAGGAAAATCTGACGTGCATGGCAAACTTCACCGACGATATTTAGGGAGGAATAAACACACATCAAACATAAATGAACCATTTTTTTTGCTTTTTCGGTCATGTTATGTTTACCTGTCAAAGGCTTGTTACAAACTATGAAACACATCGTGCAGACTTCTGGATGTTAGAAGAAAACTAATACTGCTCATGAAGGAGACTAAAGGCAGGAAGGGGTCCTTTAAAACTAAACATGTTAATAGGACCTCCCTATTTATATCATAGTTTATGATATAGCACGTGTATTTCAGTAATAGCCTGCTGATTTCAGTGTAGTGGTGAACAGTCGCACAGCTCACGTAGGCGTTATCTGTGATACTCCTTAACTATAATTTATCCAAGTTAACTTCAGTTAACCATTCAGACAGTTCTTTTGCAATGAAAAACATAAACACCCATGCTGCCGGTAGGTTTCCTCAGTGCCAGCTGTTAACATTATAGCTGCTTATGCAGTAACCATGGTAACCACGGACTCTGAGTGGCTGGATCAACGTAGGTCAGACAACAATTTTACATGTATGATCTTAAAACAGGACACAGCCACTATACGTGCTGGCCTCATATCAAATGTGAAGGCAGAATGAGTCTATGTTTGACGTTTGTTTATATCTAATCTTCCTCTCAAACATTTAAACAGCAGCGAGTCTGCAGCTGAGGGAATACAAATTCAAATTGTCGGAACAGGTTTGCTCGTTTCTTGGATTCATTTGGTGATTTATTAAATGTATAACTGTTATTCTAATCTGCTGCTGAGTCTCTTACACTTTTCTTTATGCTGTATATTTTCACATCTCTGGAATAGTTGGCAGTTAGATAGTCAGCTGGGAAACTCTGTGTTAACTCATGGAGCTGAGGATATCGTGGATATGCTGACCTCGCTCCATGGTGTACAGGGCCGTTTACCCTCATGATTAATATTCACAATAAAAATATTAGCCGAACATCATGAAGTCTGTATGTGTTTCATAGTGTCGAACAACCTTTGTACAGTTAAAGCCAGCAGTTACTACATGACAGAAACACCAACGTTATCTCTTTTATGCGTTTATACACAGGTCACGCTGATTACTGAACAAAAACCCAAAGATCAGATGTTAAACAGATTTATTTGCTCTCTCTCCTCCTTAATAAACCCCCGGAGAGCAGCCATTTGGCTTTTCTACCTTTAAAACCCGGAGAGCAGCCAAATGGCTTTTAGCTAGGCTTTAGCTTCAGCCAAGTGGAAATTGGCTAGTCATTCATATGTAAATTAGGTTGTTACCTGGGAATTCTGGAGGGAGGGGAGTGGGGGTGTGTGAATGAGGGGGTGGGGGAGCTGCTAAAAGCTGTGAACTTCCTTTTGTGTTTCATCGTCCTTTGTTGCTGAGATTTATTGATAAAAACAGTACAAAAAACCAACCATTTGTACACATATTTACAAATAATAATAAAAAGTGAGTGAGTACATTTCAACATTTTCAGCAATCACTCACAATCCTGGCACTGCCATGGTATCTGTAGTCTGCATTTACCACATGTGTATCTGTAGCAGTGAACACATCGCACAGTGGCATGATTGTTCTTGCATTTGTGTTTGACCTGACACATGGCTCTTTTTCCAGGGCTAGGTGTGGAGGGTTGTGTCCAAAGCAACTGTTCTTTTCTTGCCTTCTTCGCAGCTACATGAGAGTGAGCCAACTCTCTTGCAAGCTCCACCAGGAAGTCCACCCGTCTTTCCTTCATCCCGGTGCATGCTTGATACAGCACATGTGCATTCAGTGCTGCCATGTCAATCATGTTATAAAACACGGCAACTGGCCAGCGCCGTGTTCCTCTGCGGACAGTGTACTCCCGAACCATCTGGTCCATCACATCCACGCCACACTTTGTTTTGTTGTAAAGGGTGACAGTGTTTGGCTTCCTTTTGGTAGTGTTATCAGTCTGAACCACGCTGTGCATGCTGCTAAGAATATAGACTGTCTTCTTCCGTTTGGCCGCATACGCCGTCAGCGTGGCAGCAGAGGTTGAAAACACCTAAGAAATAAGATAAATTGTTATTTCCATAGCCCTTTTACACACAATGAAACACATAAACATAGAACCACAAAAGACCTGCAACATACCTGAGTGGTGAATTCATTGCGATTTGTCTGTCTAGTGGATTGAGGAATTTCCCTGCGAATCTTGTTGACTGTGCCGAGGATGGTGGTTTTCCGTCTAAGAAGTTTTTGCGCAAGTGAAAGCGATGTGAAAAAATTGTCCGTGGTAACATTTCTGCCCTTGTCTAGGAATGGTTCCATCAGCCTCATTACTACATTTTCAGAAAGTCTCTCCCCAGTGGGACGATTGGGGTCCTTGCCAAGATATGGGAAGACATTGCAAATGTACTTGGATTTTAGGTCGCAAGCCACCCAAAACTTGATCCCAAACTTGTCAGGTTTACTTGCAATATACTGCAGGAAACAGCACCGAGTCTTTGATGGGAAAAGCTGTTCATCAACGGTGATATGTAGACCAGGGTTGTAGCACGTGATGCAGTTGGTGACAAATGATCCCCACACACTGGAAATTGCAGCGAACTTATCAGTCTTTGCTCGATCACTGCGGGTGGACTTGTCATCAAAGCGTAGGTGTTGCATGATGTCTTGGAAGCGGTTTCGTGCCATAGTTCCAATTATCTGTGGGTTTCCCAGGTTTGCTGACCAGCAGTCATTTAGAGATGGAACCCTGTTAACCCCCCGCAAGATGACAATTGCAATAAATGCCATTAGTTCAGGGAGGTCCATGAACCAATGAACATGCTCCGTTTGCTGTGCATGTTGAATAGTCCATTCTTGAATGCTATGAAGCATGTCAAGAGTGATGAAACACAGGAAGCTCTGAAGGCAGTAAATGAGAGCAGGTACACGGCTTCTGCACAAAGACGTAAACACAAAGCGCGGACTCGCGGATCAGAATCAGTGAGATGTCGCCTTTCTCACCCGACGGCACGGACACGGTCGGGGCTGAAAGCCGACAGCTCGCTGATTCTGATCTGTCGGCGGGTCGAGCTTTGTGTTTACGCCCTTTTTGCGCTGATTCTAAAGCTGTTAGTTTTATGTCTCTCCAAACAATATTGACCGAACCAGCAGCAAAAGAAGATCCAAACTACGCTTCACAAAAACATCGTAATGAATTCACTCTGACTTTTGCTGTTTTGCTTCCACCACACTTCATGCACAGCTCTCTCTCTCTGTCACACACACACACACAATTCAAGAACAGTTTCCAGTCCAAAAATCTGTTTTCTACATTATTCGCTTGCTTGTTACGCACAAGTCTACCGTTGTTTACAGGCTGTCGGCTGATGTTTTTTTTCCTTTTACTTACGTCTGAAAAGAAAACCTAATTTCTGCTGTTCAATTGGCTTCTGAACAAATTTAAACTTTTTAAAATTATACAAAATGCAAAACGCCGAGTCTCTAATAAAACCGCTGTAACTTCAGAGGTAATGTTCATAAGTTGATTAATGGTTTTCTTTCGTTTGTGATCTACTGCAGAATTTTTTTATAAAATCCCAGGCCAGGAAAACCACCTTCATATTTTTCTGTGTTTTATCTTCGGTACCCCGCATGCGCGAAAGGCGTCTACTTCCGGTCGAAGCGTTTTACGATAGTTACTGTCGCTACCCGATCCGTACCGGAAACCCGATCGGTACCCCGCATGCGCAAATCTTACGTCACTTCCTCTCTTTGCCAACATTGCGACATTCAATATATTTGAATGACACGGTTAGCACCCAGTTAGCTCCTAGCATTTCTCAACAGCTCTGCTTCCTTTTCGACTGCCCGGGCAACACGTTCTCACTCCCAAAGCGTAACATTTTACGCTAGGTGACAAATCGTCAACATATTACGTTTTCGGCTACCCACCACGTTCCTAAATGACGACCTCGGCAAAAAGAGGAAATATGAGAACCGTCTGGACTCCATCTACACATGTTCGCTCTTTTTCTTCAAATCGCGTAGAAACACGCTATTTAACATCATTATAGTCCTGGTTAAGATCAGGGACTATATCGTGTTTTTGGAATATCTACCATTGACTTTATCATTGAATTTGGAAGAATTCCACAGAAAGTGTTCCCTTCCAATTTTGTTCATTGGTGGGAATATGGAAGTTTAGGTTGGAATCTGAATTCCAACCTAGATCAGGAATAAGGTTATGGTTAGGGCTAGGGATAAGGTTAGGTTTAGGGCTGGAATACAGGGCTGGAATGTCTATTACCGCGGGAGCGTCATTGCACTGGATTCCAGCCATAACCCGCCGCGTACCATAAGAACGCCGAAGGTCTCCTTTCGTGTTCCTCAGGAACGCCGCGGGACGTGACAAAACGTCGACATGTTACGCCTCGGGAGTGAGAACGGGCTGACAAAGGAGCTGAACCAGCCATTTAGAGTTTGGATAGCTTTATGTGGAAAAAGGGTCGGAACCATCTGTATTGGGTAAAGTAGCCTGGGTAGAATATTCATTTTCAGAAGAGCGATACGACCGAGCCAGGATAATGGTAAGGACTTCCATCTCTCTAGATCTAATTTCACCTGCTCAAATAGGGGGGTAAAGTTACTTTTATACATCTGTT
This sequence comes from Aulonocara stuartgranti, assembly GCF_965226115.1. Classification (NCBI taxonomy): domain Eukaryota; kingdom Metazoa; phylum Chordata; class Actinopteri; order Cichliformes; family Cichlidae; genus Aulonocara; species Aulonocara stuartgranti. Next base: position 34,058,890 of record NC_138944.1, on the reverse strand, counting down.
CAAAGGTGGGAGTAACCCTAATCCCCAGATATGTAAAGCCCTGTGGGGACCAAGTGAAGGGAAATGGAGAAGGGGCCCGTGGTTTTTGTTTCAGACTGCCCAATGGCATCGCTTCTGATTTATTGAAATTAATTTTATAGCCTGAGATTTCACTAAACTTATTAATAGTTTCAACCAGAGAGGGGATTGATGTTTTCGGCCGAGTCAACACAACAAGTACATCATCAGCATACAGAATAATATGCTGTCTTTGTCCTACAGATAGACCATGTATGTCCGCCTGAACTCGTACTGCCTCTGAGACTGCCTCTGGCAGACTGACAGAAGCGAGGCTGCCATATCGCGCCATCCGTATCCGGAATCCTTCAGTATCCGGAAGTTGGAGGACCGCACCCCGTTTGTAAGAACTGCAGAGCAGGGATTGTTATAAAGTAACTTAATCCTGTTTATAAAGTTTCCACTGAAACTGAATTGATGTAGTGTAAAAAAACAGGTAAGACCATTCAACACTGACCGTGTTGAATGGTCTTACCTGTTTTTTGCCTTCTCGGCATCAAGGGAAATTACCACACCAGGCAGAGATTTTTGTTGGAAGAACTGGATCATATTCAACAACCTACGCATGTTATTATATGAATTGTGCCCTTTAATAAAACCCGTTTGGTCCTCATTAATAAGCGAGGGGAGTAAAAGCTCCAGACGTTTTGCTAATATCTTGGAGAGGATTTTCAGATCCACATTCAACAAAGAGATTGGCCTATAGGAGGCACAATCTTCAGGTAGCTTGCCCTTTTTAAGTATAAGGTATATATTGGCTTCCCTTAAAGAATTGGGCAAGAGACTGTCGGGATGAAATATTATTTTACTGTTACTATTCATAATCATTATAATTACTGTTGCATCACTTATGATTTATCATTATTATCATTTCATTGACACATTTATTGAAACTGTTGATGTTATATTAAAGTCTGTATTTCAGGTATTAGCATAAGCACATAATAATCTTTCATTGCAGGTGCAACTGTAATCATGTTATACACATATAAGCTAGGTCAAGTTAATTAATGGTTTGAAGCTACAGCCGGCGCGAGTTCGACTGATCTATGGAGCAAAGTACAGCTATTGAAAGAATTGCCTACATGTTTACAGTACAATTTATCACATATTGCCTGTGTGCATTCAGCAGCCTGCTGCACTGGAGTTTGCCTGGTAACAGATGACTCAAACGGAGTCAGGAAGTATACTTCTAAAATGTCTTTGTTTGTTGAGTGAGGTCATGTACTGAGGTTAAAACACAGACATAAGTCTGCCTGCACACATACATAGTAGACTTGTTTTGCTTGTAAACGGTATGCTCATGTTCTGTTCTGAAGTGCAGAGAGTACAATAACAGGAAGCATCTGGAGGAACATAGGAAGTAGCTGTTCTTTTTTAGAATATCTCTTACCTAGAATTACTGGAACATGCATGTTGTTTTTCATCTGCGGTGACGCATATTGCTTGTATATATATCACACCCCACCTATTGTTCTGGGGAGATTGAGGCTGATGTTTTGCAGAGCCCATCTTCACCACATATATGTGTTTTAATAAAATCATTTGTGTTGACCCACTATGGACTTCCAGTCGTATGTCTCTTCTCAAATTCGAACCACAACAAGACCCTTTTTTAAAGGAGTCATTGTACATGTTCAGCAGTGGGCCAGCTAAAATTTCTCTGAATTCTTTATAAAACTCGGCACATAGTCCGTCTGGTCCCGCTACTTTGCCAGCCTTCAGCTCTTTAATGGCATCTAATACCTCCTGTTTTGATATGGGAGAGTCCAATTTGAGGTTCTGTACTTCAGACACCCTGGGAAGGTTAAGAGGGGCAAAAAATACATCCAATAGGTCTGCTGTATTTGTCTGAATTTGCAGTTTATAAAGGTCTTCGTAGAAATTTCTAAATATATTATTAATACTGGTGTTGTCAAAAAACTGTTTACCATTTACATCTTGGATTGAAGTGATGTTCTGAGAGTCTGATTTCTTCTTAGTCAGGTAGGCTAAGTACTTCCCAGGTTTGTCACCATGTTCATATAACCTTTGCTTTGCAAATCTAATTTTAGTCTCTGCATCTTTCATCAGTAGACAGTCTGATGCCGAACGTAGAGCATAAATTTCTTTGAGTTTACCCGTAGTTAAGATAATCTCCTTCTGCGTGTTTTAGCTTGGATTCTAAAACCTTCCTTTGCTCTGCTTGTCTACGCTTTCCACCTTTAGTATATGAAATAATGAGACCTCTTGAGTAGGCCTTTAATGTCTCCCAGAGTAACGACGAGTTATCCGTGGAGGGTGTATTAATTAACAAGAACTGTCCAAGTTCCTCTGTGAGGTAGCCTATCAATCCAAGATCGTACAGGATAGAGGGGTCAAAGTGCCAATGTCTATCCTGGGGGCCGGATTCCTGACGTTGCAATGAAGGAAAACTGCTGCGTGGTCTGATATAACTATGTTACCAATCGAGCTAAACGTAACTGATGGCAAAATAAGGTTTGGGACAAAGAAGTAGTCAATTCTTGTATAACAAGTATGTACTTTAGAGAAAAAGGTAAATTCCTTATGTGCAGAATGCTGTGCCCTCCATACGTCAACATAATCCAATTCCCTACATAAGGTAACAAGGGTCTTGGCTTGGGGTGAAAGGGATGGTTTGCCCTGAGGAGATTTATCCAAAATTGGGTTTAAATGACAGTTAAAGTCCCCACCAATGAATGAGTTTCTAACATTTAAGTCCACAAATTTTGTGAAGGCTGCAATCAAAAAGTCTCCTGGGTGACCAGGGGGACCAGTAAATATTCATAATGGCGATTTCCTCTCCATATAAAACACCTTTCACTATAACAAAACGGCCATCGGTATCCCTTATACAATCAAGAGGTGTGAATGGTAGATTTTTCCTAATTAATATAACTGTACCCCTGCTCCTTGATGTGAAGGATGAAAAAAAAGACTTGCCCAATCCATCTGCCTTGACTGGTTGGGGTGAGGGGAGAAAGACAGGACAAAGACAAGCTATAGAAGTGAGTCAGAGATTAGCAATGACTAATAATTAAATGCAGAGATGTGCATACACATAGTGCGTGAAAAAGGTGACTGAAGAAGAGACACTCAGTGCATCATGGGGATCCCCCAGCAGCCTTGACCTATTGCAGTGTAACTAAGGTAGAATTAAGTAAGTCTGTCTCCTGAATCCAAACTGGAAGAGTTTTAAATACTCTAGAAACCACGAGAAAGCCTGCAGTCTGAAGTGCTTTAATGGTATGACACGGTACTATATGGTCATTAAGATAAGATTGAGCCTGATTATTTAAGACGTTGAATGTGATGAGAAGAATTCTAATTTGATTATGACTTTAACAGGAAGCCAGTGAAGAGAAGCCAATATAAGAGAAATTTGCTCTCTATTTCTAGTCCCTGTCAGTACTCTTGCTCCAGCATTTTGCATGAACTGAAGACTTCTCAATGATTTGCAGTAGTCCAGCCTAGAAGGAATAAATGCATGAACTAGTTTTGCAGCATCAGTCTGAGACAGGATGTTTTGTAATTTTAGAGATATTGTGCAAAGGAAGAAAGCAGTCATACATATTTATTTAATATACACTAGTCAAAAACTACTCTAGGATTAAATAATTTATGAGATAAAAGGAAGGCTGGAGATTGGCCTATAATTAGCTAAGACAACTGGGTCAAATGATGGTGGTAAAGATTCACCCTATGATTAATTCATTTTTTGGCATAATAAAGTTATGAAAGGCACCAACTACAAGGATGCAGGCACAGACAACATGCCCGATTGTGCACACCTCTTTCTAGCAAAGCTACCATCATGCTTTAAATCTGCCGCTATTATACCTTTTCCAAAGACTTCTCACGCTTGTAAGATAGTAGTTTAACTTCTATAGTCATAAAGTGGCTATTGTGGCTTTTTGAAAATGGACACCTGCACTGATCTCCATCAGTATACATACAGGAAGAACAGCTCTAATGCAAATTCCATTGAATATATTATTTATCTGGTCCTCATTTGCTTATAGAGAAAGGCATCTCATATCAGTCTGCTCTTCCTGAATTTCCTGGATTTAGCTCTAACTTTCTTTCCAACAGAAGAAAGACTGTTATAATCCACAACATCACTTTCGCAAACATTATTCTTAACACCCTCTGGGATGTATTTTGAGCCCTCTGCTGTACTGTCTGCTAACCTATGACTAATTTCCCATATACAGACTAGAGACAGAACATTTGGACACTTGATGCAGAGCAAACAACCTGTGTGTCAATGTGGAGAAATGAAAGAAGATGATCATGGATTTTAGGAAAGACCTCCTACTCTTGTCTAGATCGGAAGAAAGGCTGTCATGGTCATCACCAGCTTTAAGGAATACACATCAAAACAACTTTATGTGAAACACCAATTCTGGCTGTAGCTACTGAGGAGGTTAAAGTGAGCTGGCCTGGTATCACAGTCACATCATTTTATAAGTGTGCCATAGAGAGAATTCTTACATCATGTGTCACTGTTTGGTATACAAACTGCTCTGCTGTAGATAGGACAGATGATCATTGACAGGAGCCTCCCATTTCTCACTGAAGACATCTACAGGGACCCTTATGAAAAGGATATCGAGGGAACAGTTTACCCTGCCCGGGATAGGGTTACCGGGGCCCCGCCCTGGAGCCAGGCCCGGGGAGGGTGCCCGATGGCGAGCATCTGGTGGCCGGGCCTTAGTCCATGGGGCCCGGCCGGGCACAGCCCGAAGAGGAGACATGGGCCCATCCTCCCGCAGGCCCACCACCCGCAGGAGGCGCCATAGTGTGCCGGGTGGCGGCCAGGAGCGGAGACCCTGGCGGACTGACCCCCGGCTGCCAAGACTGGCAATAGGGACATGGAATGTCACCTCTCTGGTGGGGAAGGAGCCTGAGTTAGTGCGTGAGGTTGAGAGGTACCGGCTAGATATAGTCGGGCTCACCTCTACGCATGGCTTGGGCTCTGGAACCAGTCTCCTGGAGAGGGGCTGGACTCTGTCTCAGTCTGGAGTTGCCCCTGGTGAGAGGCGGCGGGCTGGGGTGGGTATTCTAATATCCCCTCGGCTTGCTGCTGGTACGTTGGGGTTTTTCCCGGTGGACGAGAGGGTTTGTTCCCTGCGCCTTAGGGTCGGGGAACGGGTCCTGACTGTCATCTGCGCTTATGCGCCGAGTGGCAGTTCAGAGTACCCAGCCTTCTTAGAGTCCCTGGGGGGGGTGCTGGAAGGTGCTCCACCTGGAGACTCTGTTGTCCTGCTGGGAGACTTCAATGCTCACGTGGGTAACGACAGCGAGACCTGGAGGGGTGTGATTGGGAGGAACGGCCTCCCTGATCTGAACCCGAGCGGTGCTTTGTTATTGGACTTCTGTGCTAATCACAGTTTGGCCATAACGAACACCCTGTTCGAACATAAGAGTGTCCATAAGTGCACGTGGCACCAGGACGCTCTAGGCCGTAGGTCGATGATTGATTTTGTAATCATATCACCAGACCTGCGACCATATGTTCTGGACACTCGGGTAAAGAGAGGGGCTGAGCTGTCAACTGATCACCACCTGGTGGTGAGTTGGATCAGGTGGCGGGGGAGGACGCTGGACAGACCTGGTGCACCTAAACGCGTAGTGAGGGTGTGCTGGGAACGTCTAGCAGAGGCCCCAGTCCGCGAGATCTTCAACGCACACCTCCGGCAGAGCTTCAACAGCATTCCGAGGGAGACTGGGGACATTGAGTCCGAATGGACCATGTTCAGCGTCTCCATTGCCGAAGCTGCTGCATTGAGCTGCGGCCGCAAGGTGGTTGGTGCCTGCCATGGTGGTAATCCCCGAACCAAATGGTGGACACCAGAGGTGAAGGGAGCCACCAGGCTGAAGAAGGAGTCCTATCGGGCTTGGTTAGCCTGTGGGACTCCGGAGGCAGCCGACAGGTATTGACAGGCCAAGCGGAATGCGGCTCGGGCAGTGGCTGAAGCAAAAACTCGGGTGTGGGAGGAGTTCGGAGAGGCCATGGAAAAAGACTTTCGGACTGCCTCGAAGAGATTCTGGCAAACCGTCAGGCGTCTCAGGAGGGGAAAGCGGTGCTCTACCTGCACTGTGTATAGTGCTGGCGGAGCGCTGCTGACGTCGACTGAGAAAATTGTCAGGCGGTGGAAGGAATACTTCGAGGACCTCCTTAATCCCACTGACACGTCTTCCGAGGAGGAAGCAGAGTCTGGGGATGAGGGGAATGACCCGCCAATTTCCGGGGGCGAGGTCACTGAGGCAGTTAAACAACTCCTTGGTGGCAGAGCCCCTGGTGTTGATGAGGTCCGCCCCGAGTTCCTGAAGGCTCTGGACGTTGTAGGGCTGTCCTGGTTGACACGCCTCTGCAATGTTGCGTGGAGATCAGGGGCAGTACCTGTGGACTGGCAGACCGGGGTGGTGGTCCCCATCTTTAAGAAGGGGGACCGGAGGGTGTGTTCCAACTACAGGGGGATCACACTCCTCAGCCTCCCGGGGAAAGTCTATGCCAGGGTGCTGGAAAGGAGAGTTCGTCCGCTAGTCGAACCTCGGATACAGGAGGAACAATGCGGTTTTCGTCCTGGTCGCGGAACACTGGACCAGCTCTTTATCCTCTCGAGGATACTTGAGGGTGCATGGGAGTTTGCCCAACCAGTCTACATGTGTTTTGTGGACTTGGAGAAGGCATTCGACCGTGTCCCTCGGGGTGTCCTGTGGGAGGTGTTGCGGGAGTATGGGGTGTCTGGCACATTGCTACGGGCCATTCGATCCCTATACAACCGTTGCAAGAGCTTGGTTCGCATTGCCGGCAATAAGTCGGACTCATTCCCGGTGGGTGATGGGCTCCGCCAGGGCTGCCCTTTGTCTCCGGTTCTGTTCATAATTTTTATGGATAGGATTTCTAGGCGCAGCCAAGTGGCGGAGGGCTTTCGCTTTGGTGGCCTCAGAATCTCATCTCTGATTTTTACGGATGATGTGGTTCTGTTGGCTTCATCGGGTGAGGGCCTCCAGCTCGCACTGGAACGGTTCGCAGCCGAGTGTGAAGCAGCGGGAATGAGGATCAGCACCTCCAAATCTGAGGCCATGGTTCTCAGCCGGAAAAGGGTGGAGTGCCCACTCCGGGTCGGGGATGAGTTCCTGCCCCAAGTGGAGGAGTTCAAGTATCTCGGGGTCTTGTTCGCGAGTGATGGGAGAAGGGAGCCGGAGATCGACAGACGGATTGGGGCTGCAGCTGCAGTAATGCGGACGCTGCACCGGTCCGTCGTGGTGAAGAGGGAGCTGAGTGTAAAAGCGAAGCTCTCAATTTACCGGTCGATCTACGTCCCTACCCTCACCTATGGCCACGAGCTGTGGGTAGTGACCGAAAGAACGAGATCGCGGATACAAGCGGCAGAAATGAGCTTCCTCCGAAGGGTGGCTGGCCTCTCCCTTAGAGATAGGGTGAGAAGTTCGGCCATCCGGGAGGGGCTCAGAGTAGAGCAGCTGCTGCTCCACATCGAAAGGAGCCAGCTGAGGTGGTTCGGGCATCTGACAAGGATGCCCCCTGGGCGCCTCCTGGGTGAGGTGTTCCAGGCATGTCCCACCGGGAGGAGGCCCCGGGGCAGACCCAGGACACGCTGGAGAGATTATATCTCTCGGCTGGCCTGGGAACGCCTTGGTATTCCCCCGGATAAGCTGGAGGAGGTGGCTGGGGAGAGGGAGGTCTGGGCCTCTTTGCTTAGGCTGCTGCCCCCGCGACCCGGCCTCGGATAAAGCGGATGAAGATGGATGGATGGATGGACATCTACAGGGTGGGCCATTTATATGGATGCACCGTAATAACATGGGAATGGTTGGTGATATTAAAGTCCTGTTTGTGGCACATTAGTATATGTGAGGGGGCAAACTCCTCTAGATGGGTGGTGGCCATGGTGGCCATTTAGAAGTCGGCCATCTTGGATACAACTTTTGTTTTTTCAATAGGAAGAGGGCCATGTGACACGTCAAACTTATTGGTAATGTCACAAGAAAAACAATGGTGTGCTTGGTTTCAACGTAACTTTATTCTTTCATGAGTTATTTACAAGCTTCTCTTTGTTCACAGCCATTGACATGTCGAAGAGGTTAACACGTGAGGAGCGGATCGAAATTGTGTTGATATCTGGTGAACGCAGTAACCGGGTCATTGCAGCAGATTTCAATGCAAGACACCCTACGAGACCACCCATCTCCCATGCTACAGTTAGCAAACTGCTAGCTAAGTTTTGTGATATTAGCTACTCACAAATGGCACCCTTACAAACTCCAGCTACTGCAACATCTCAACGAGGATGACCCAGATCGGCGCACAGAATTTGCAGAATGGGCAAAACAAAAATTGGAACAGGACCCTCAGTTCACGCAGAAGATTTTGTTCAGTGATGAGGCAAACTTTTACGTGAATGGTGAACTTAACAAACAAAACCACCGCTATTGGTCATGGCGTTTCTCCTGCGGTGTTGCTATCAGTGTGTGAAGAGTGGTAGAAGAGGGTTGCATTGACAATCCAACACAATGAGCAGCACATTGAACACATTTTATAAGTGGTCAGAAACTTGTAAATAACTCTTGAAAGGATAAAGTTACGTTGAAACCAAGCACACCATTGTTTTTCTTGTGACATTACCAATAAGTTTGATGTGTCACATGGCCCTCTTCCTATTGAAAAAACAAAAGTTGTATCCAAGATGGCCGACTTCTAAATGGCCACCATGGTCACCACCCATCTTGAGGAGTTTGCCCCCTCACATATACTGTCATGGTCCTGGGTCATTTTGACCCAGTGTTTTGTGTTTCCTTGAAGTTCATTTTTGTGCCTTGTGTTTATTCTGATTTTGTATTAGTTTAGGGTTGAACCTGAAGTTTAGTGTTTTATCAGCCCTACCTGTGTCTGTGTGTTTCCTGCTTTACTTTGAAGGCTTGTGTTCTGGATTTCCTGTTCCATTCTGAAGGTCTGTGTCTGTTGTCATTGTGTTCAGCTTGTGTCCTCCAGTCATCGTGTGTATTAGGATCAGCTGTTCTCCCCTCCTGTGGGTGATTACCCGATTACCTTGTGTGTGTATATTTAGTGGGTGTCGGTCTGTGTTCGCTGTCGGCTTGTCTGAGTTCATCTGTGTATCTCTGCGTTTGTCTGCGTTCTTGGTATCCTCCGTCAGTCTGCGTCTCTCTGCCTTTCACCATGTGTCCTGAGGATTTCAAGTTGCTCTTTAGTTTTCCCACTTTAGGTTTCCATTAGTATTTCTCATGCTTCATTGTCTGTTTCTGCCACTGTCACCTGTAAATAAACTCTCACTCATATCATCAGTCGGCTGCCAGCATTTTGGGTCCTCCTTTCATTCCACAACACGACTGCTGCCCCAGCCGTGACATATACTAATGTGCCACAAACAGGACTTTAATATCACCAACCATTCCCATGTTATTACGGTGTATCCATATAAATGGCCCACCCTGTACATCAGAAGATGTAGGAATACGGCTGCCAGTTTTATGACTTTCCTGCTCATGGCTTTGTCGCCTCCCACGAGGAAGAAGGCTGCACAGCCAGAACAGCCAAGCTGAGAAACACCTTCTCCCGAGAAGCTGTCACACTCATGAGAACTGCTTCATGTTTGAGATTTTTTCACATGCAAATACACCATGAAGACTTGTGCAATAATGTTAATGTTCCTATTCTTCATGTCAAACAGCTGCCAAGCATACCTGAAAAACCTGCAGTTACAATAATGTCATCACTTTCTCCAGGACTTGGCTACATGCTATTTCTGTAATGAAATAGAAAATAAATCTGCTCTTGGAAAAGTAACAGGCATTTGGGACAACACTGCATTCGAGTCATAATTATGATCACAAAAGCTCTTTTTTTGCAAAATCAACACACACACAGAAACTGCATTCACAGTGTTTATTTACTTTCCTCCAATATGATGGAACAACAACCTTAGGAGATATGAGATTGTGTGATCGATCACTCAACATTTCCTTTGAAAAATATGTCTATAATTAGGCAATAAATAAGTAAATAAATGAAATACTTGATATTTATTAAAAGATCATGGTTTGTAAAATGGATAGATCAACACTTTCAAAAAAATCTTTATTGGTTACCTGGACGTGATGTCCTCTGAAAAAAGAGTCTATCAAGAAATATGCTTCCAGTTAAAATATATGAGATTTAGATTTGTGCTGAAAATTGTATCAGCTGTACACAGCAAATCCAGCATGTCCAAATTAACAGTGTCGGATTTGATTTCAACACTATTAAAGTGTCTATATGGGTCCACACCAGAGAGTGTTAATTTAACTCTTTTTGGAGAGTTGGTACGTTAACTCTGATTTAGTGTTAAACACCAAATCTGTCTGGAGTTGATAATTTAACACTTGGTGTTAAGAGTTTATATATTAACTCTCAAAGAGTATTTTAGTTTAACTACGTAAGAGTTATCTTCTAATTAATTCTAAAAAGCGGGAATTTTACTGTTCTGAACTTCTAGAAATCTCTTTTGGAAATAAACATTTACTAAAAAGATGCAATGGTTTTGGAAAAAAATTTATTCTGAACTGTGCACCACAATTTCAAAACATTTTCTGAAAGATGTAACAGTATACATGTTCTCACTTTCATTAGAATTTTGTTTATCAAAAGGTCTGACATAGGTGAGCTGGTAAATGCAAATAACAGCATTCTCATCACTTATTTCTTCAATACAATATGCATGTCCTTCATTCATCCCTTTGTGGAACTTCAACGCACTTCTGCTGTCCCCCATATTCCATCTTCACAAGCATATCTTATGTGGAGATTGAAAAAAAATTAGTTGACACTAATTAATGGCACAAATAATCCAGTAAACAATTGCAGCACAGTAAAAAAAAAGGAATCCTCTTTGAGCCATTACTTGTGTAAAGTATTTTCCCAAAAGACAAGGACACAGGCAACAGGTAATACTGAACTAAATGTAAAACCTCAACCTTTTTCATTTTTACCTAAACCGTGTGCACAAAACTCTGGAGGGATCTATGCTAACGTAGAACCCACTCAGGACGCCTGCTACTGCTGTTTCCTCGTTTTTTTTTTTTTTATGGGAGATCGTTTTCAGGCTTCACGTAGCACCATTATACCAACATTTCACATTCTAGACATTGTTTTAGGTGTATTTGACCAAAGGTTTGACTGAAAATTCACATGCAAGCTTTTTTTCAAGGCTGTGGTATTTGCCCGCAGACAATACCTTTCAGCTAGCTAAAACAGAATATTATACTATCACCGAGCAACATGGCTAATGCCTTTCACACAGCTTTGTCTCAACTCCAAAGAGCCACAGAAGTAATAGATAATAATAATAATTGAAACAATCTTTGAAAAAATGACTTACCAAGCATGGCAAACAACTCAAATATGTAGAGCAAAATGTTCTGAAACGGTTTCACTTCAGCTTCGATTGGAGCCTATGGTGCTGGGGGCGGAGTCTGTGAGTAAAATTAACTCTACTTTTGCAAGAAGACTACTAACACCAAAACATTTAACACTTTTGAATTTGCTGTGCACTTTTGTGCCTTTTTTCCAATTTGCAATTGTATAAATACACAAGTATGCTACTTTTGACTAATTGTTTTAAACACTATATTTCCATCAGTGCCTACTCATTACTTAAACTAAAGGTAAAAAAGTGGGAAAAGTACAACTTTTCCCACTGAGAAAACACGAATGAGTTTTTTTTTTAATCCATAGTTCTTAAACAGTGTCATTCATGATGATACATGGTGTACAGGGGAGGGGAAAATGGAACATTGTATGAGTCATCAAAAGTTTGCAAATAAGTTCCGTTTTTGTGGCCAATGGGTTTGTGTTGATAAAGCTCCATGAGGGTATTGGTGGATTATGGGCCAATAGGAGAACATGTACCAATTTAAAAGGCCCCACTGTCACAGTGGTTTAGTCACTGTAAACTCTGAAGTGGAAGGTAGAAGTAAGGTCGGTGACAGTGATGGCTCATTTAACTTCTCTTCTTCTCTTGCTGTGGGTCGGTGAGTATTCAGCTGTTTTTTCACTTAAAATGTGTTACATATTTATATAAAAAAAAAAAATTGGGGGCATGAGTCAATTTGATTTTTGTAATTATTCATCAAAAAGAATATTCTGTTTTTGAACTTCTTTCTCAGTGTGCTACAAATACTAAAAGTGTCTTTTCAAATAAGTGTGTGTATTCAGACAGGCTGCATGAAAAAGAATAATAATGCTGAACCTCCAGCTGCTTTATTTCACTAACAAGTAACAGTTTCTCACTTACCTGTTTTCATCTCTTAAGAGCAAATGTGTTGTTAAGCAACTGTTGTAATACAGACACCTGATGAAGGACCTTCCGTTTCAGGTGTGACAGTGAGCACAGTGGTGAATGTGCAGAAGAGAATTGTTGGGGGAAAAGACTGTGACAACAACGAGCGACCGTACCATGTCAGCCTGTCAGAAAGAAATGATGGAAAACCAGGTCACTGTGGCGGCTCTTTGATCAGTGAACAGTGGATTCTCACTGCAAAACACTGCAATGAAAATCCAATGTGAGTAAAGATTAGTTTTAGTTTTAGCTAAACATTTTCACAATTAATTTTTTCCCATAATTCTACAAACCTTGAATTGTATTGCCTTACTATGAAAACTCTTGTTGTTGCCACAATATCAAGTAAGTTTAATGAACTTAATGTTTTGAATTTTAAATGAATCAATTTTATCTGTTGTTTAAAGTTTATAATTACAAGTTAATCCACACTGTTACCCATATAACAGTTAACTATGTTAAATGTGGAGGTGAATGTTCTTTCTAGTCGATTTGCAGTTGTGCATCCAGGCCCAGGAAAAGCAGAAGAAATTGCAGCCATAACACTCCATCCAACCACTGACCTCATGCTTCTGAAGTTAAAGAAAACCAATACTGGCATTACACATGTCGATCTTCCTGAGTGTAAGAAGGATGCAAACAACAAAATTATTGATGAGCCCAAAATGTGAGTTGGAGCCCCTTTAGTGGACTGATTTTATAGCTTACAGTCATGATATACAGAAAATGACAGGAAAAAAACAGAGCATTGTATACAATTTGAGACAGTTAAATAAATGCTATAGAATGTTTGAACCCTCAAAAGTGAATTAGCTGACTAAAAATGGAATGGAAAAGTAGACAACCTTAATTGATTTGTTTTTTATTCTGGCAATACATGAGTATAAGTTGAATGGCTTATTAATTGTTGTTGTTGTTTTGTTTTGTTTTTAGCAACAATGAAGTTCAGGTTGCAGGCCATGGTTTGTTTAATGAAGATCGTAACACTAAAAATTGCAGTAAGACAATTTTCGCTTGATTATTTCACAGTTAGACAAATTCTGTTTGATTTGGGTTTGTGTGCTTTTTCAAAATTTCATTTTTTGAAAAATAGCATTTATTCTGTGCTTCTTTTAACTTCAAGTTCTCTTGAAGAACACATTTGTTTTAAATTTAGTTGATAATATCCTAAAATAAAATAAAATATCTGTCTTGTTAAAATAGCAATTTAATATGTATATGATGAAACACTATAAATTGCTTTTGCTTTGTTCTTTTTACTTTTTGTAGTAGGTAACCAACCAAGTAAACTCCAGTGTGTAAAAATGGATGTTGCTAGCTGTGAGGATACCAAAAACCTTCTGTGTTATGCCGATGTGCCGTATGATAACAGGATGTGTTACAAAAAATCTAACAAGCGTACATGTCCGGTGAGTCGGCAGTGCTGTAATCATTATTGTATATTTACTGTGTAGACAGCAATTATCGTAAAACAAATTCATAACAAATTAAATTTTGTCTCTTTTAGGGTGATTCTGGTGGTGGAGTGATATACAATAACAAGATCTATGGTGTACACATAGATAGTAGACAGTGTAGCAATGCTAGACTATCTATTTCTGTAAAAGTCTGTGCTTACATTAAATGGATAAATGATGAAATGAAGAAGTAAAAAATAAAAAACATCCCTAATAAACAGTCAGTTGTGCAAGAAACTTGTGTGATGGATGTTTTTTATAATCTAGAACGGAGGTGTCAAACCCATTTTACATTGTGGGCCACGTACACCCCACTTTGATGGCTGGACGAGAAAAACTCTTCCTGTCAGTGTAAAGAAGTTACACGTTCGACAGTTTTTTCTGCATGCTGAAGAAAATGTGCTGTGATAAAAAAATTAATCTGTCAGCATGACTTGTTGGACTTAAACTGTAAGAAACAAGTGTATAATAGACTTGTAGTCAAGACCGCCTAATCCGAGACCAAGACAAGACCAAGACCAGAGGGTATCGAGACCAAGACAAGACCAAGACCAGAGGGTATCGAGACCAAGACAAGACCAAGACCAAGACCAAGTTGAGACGAGACCAAGACCGAGACCGAGTCGAGACGAGACCGAGACCGAGACAAAAAAAGTCTTTAAACTGCAGCCAGATGCTATTCTATATACATATGCAGGACACCTTAAACTAGTTTTTTAATTAAGCAGCAAGGTAGAACAAAGTCGGGCCTGTATCAAGACACAGGGACTAAACCCCAATTCAACCAGACCCAGAACTGATCCGGAATTAAAACAGGACTACAACAGTAACCAAGACAGAACCAGAATCAGAACTAGATGATAGTAGCACTAAAAAATCATCATAGACCTGCACTACACTTATTTTTTAATTCTACCAAAGTACAATATTTAGATTGAGAAAAGTTTATATAATTATTTAGCCTTGTTGTGCAAACAAGCCTGCATAACTTAATAAATATAGAATTTGAAAAGTAACAAATGGTATCTAAAAAGAAACACTAGGTACATGTTCTGATGAGTTTTGGCAAACAACCATTTGACTAACATGTGTGTCTCACCTGCTCTTGTTCCATCTCTGTTCTGTCGTCATTCTCTCTCTCCCTCTCTGTTCCTCTCTCTCCCTCTCTGTGCTGACAATCAAGCCAAACACCAACATCATCAAATATACAGTTGAAACCAGATATTTATGTACTCTTCAGATAAAAACACAAACACTTTTTAATTGTAACATCAAATCAGACTAAATGTTTATTTTTTTAGATTGATAAATATAAAAAACATATTTGTTAACTTTGAGAGTAAAGAGAGAAACTATCTGTATTTCTTAATTGCAAATGGCACCAAATTGTATTCAAAACTGAGCCACACTTATGGAGCTCCACAATTCTTTTCCTGGTGTTTTGGTTGACATCTCTTGATTTTCCCATGTCAAAGAAACAGGCTCTGTGTTTTGCCTTATATGCATCCACAGGTGTGCCACCAATTTACTCACATGGACTCTACGAACCTATCAGAAGCTTCTTCAGCTCAGAATCGAATCGTCTGGAGTTTTCTTATTAATTAACAATAAACTTAGTGTATATGTACTCCTAAATTTGATGAAAGTGATTAAAATAGACAGCTCCCTCTTTTTATTCTGACATTTAACTAATTCAAAAGATATTTCAACATTTATTTATCTAAAACAAAAGTTTACTCTAAATTGATGTTTAACAGTAAAAAAAAGTTTTTATGTTTTCTCCATAAAGTGTATGTAAATATCTGGTTTCAACTGTGAATATACTGCTGTGTATTGAAATTCCTCTTGTTTTGCATAGATATACTAAACAACATCCAAAGCATAATATATAAAATAACATCTACCTGAGTTTTTTCTTTGAAAGAAGCTCCTTATGTCCATTGTTGTGTTCATCAGTACACAATTGAAACCGATTTAGAGAGTTTGTTTAGCCGTGGAGGGTAACAACTGAAAATATGAAATGTAAGCTAAGACTCTCTAAAAAATCAGCATTGCTGTTCGGCTTTTTATTTATCCATTGGTTGATTCACTCGAAGAGCAAGTAACGCAACCAAGTGATCAGTTTGATATCAATCTTTTGTGATACACCGTCATATTTACATTATTAGTTCAGTACGAATGATTTGCTTTGGTACCTGGTCAAACTTAAGCTCTCCTCTGTCTGCAGCAAACTCGCAGGCAGCAGCTTCTCCCCCCTCGCTCACATGGGTGCTGTGCTCAGTCGCCTAGTGCCTGAGCTCGGATCATACCAAAATTAGGGGGAATTTACGACGGTGCGCTCTGTTCTTTGTGTGTTGTTTTTGTTTTATACAGTTGTCAGTCAGGCATCTAACTAAAAAATTACACTCCAAAAGACCCCATGCTTCTGAAACAATGACCCGGGCTTAAGCCCAGTAAGCCACCCCCCCCCGCTCCGCTGATGGTTGACTCCAAATCTCCCGAACACTATGTCGATTTGAGAACGCAAGACCGAAACAGCGAGACCAAGACCGAGACCAAGACAAAAGTCCGTCGAGACCAAGATGAGACCAAGACCACGTAAAAGTGGTCTCGAGACCGGTCTCGAGACATCCAACTCTAGTGTATAAAATTACAGAATTGGTACTGAATGGCAGAAATTAGCTTTTCTTGTCAGAGGTCATTTTTGTGAAAAAAGGAAAAACAACAAAAAACAGCAGCTGACAACAGTGTACACAACAGTAGACTGGTGCATTATAAGTAAGCGAATAAGGCAGAAAATAGAGATTTTTGATGTCATCATAACAAACTGGTATCATAACACACTGAGAGTCAGAGCTGTGCAGGAAGTACGTTTTTATCATGATGGGAGCAAGACAGCCACAGTAAGTGGGAATTCATTACAATGTTTTTCAAGGATCTTCTTTTGCTACTGGATCAATGAATTTTGGTTGGAGGGTGACTAAACTTGCAGTTTTCGAAATCTGTAAGATGTTGGCTTTCAGCACCTGATGGCACGTACACTGACATGCCGGTAACGGACCGTGCTTAAGTGAGCCGTCATTTGTGAGCCGTGGTGAAGCCAGCTGCCCCTTTTCTGCAGCATAACTTTCTTGTGCTTGTAAACTAAGCTTTACAGTAGTGCTTATTCTCTGTTTTTTCTGATGGCAAACATACAAAGGTCCATTGTTTAACCCAATCAAGTGTTCATTTATTGTTCTTTTCAGTTTTGCTGGTAATGTGATATGTGAAACTATTTGAGTAGTTAAAGGATAATTATACTCAAATTCAGCACAGTCAATGCAATTTGATCACATCACATTCAAAAATACATTAAAAATTATCCTTGCTAGTTGATATGAAACTCTCAACACATTCCTCCTCTGGTCCACCTACTGTGCCAAGTTTCATCTTTATCGGCTGCAATATTCCACAGAACAATTATGTTCAAATTCAATACAGTCATTGCAACAGGATCACATTAGATTAAAAAATTCACTTAAGATCATCCTTAATAGTTTTGTCAAAGTTTATTTTTTATCTTTTAGGCTATATAGTTGAGTTGCATCACACATTTGTTTTATCCTTTCCTGCACACAGATATATATCGTAGAACCATTGCACACGATTGCATGTGCACTTAATTACAACAACAATAATGTACTTTTGATCTGGTCTCTCTCATATCACATCACTTTACATGCACCTAATAACAAAATAATGTACTTCAATAATTTACCTCAATAACTGTTTGACTGTTCACTGACGGTCTGCACACTGTTGATTGTGTATGTGACAAATTGAATTTGAAATTTGATTTGAATAATGTTGAAAAGAGAACACCACACATTCCACAACTGGAAAGTATCACAGTGGTGCATAAAGTAGGCTGGTACGTTAGCTCCATTAGACCAAAACAGCTCTATAAATCAGGTATTAGGAAATGCTCTCTTTCCCCTTTCTGTTACTCCACAGGTCAGGTCAGAGCACAGGGAGTGGTTGTCATTGTGATGGGAGTTTTGCCTCCAAAATTGTCATTTCCATATTAGCAGATATCCAGGAAGAGAAAATAAAAAAAGATGTGAGCCGGACATGGGGTATAAAGGGTTTCCTCCAGCTTTTGACCAGTTATGTTAACGTTTTGTCTTTACTACACGCGATAAAGGTGTTTACTACTTGGGTGCAGCAGCCTTTGTCTCTGAGCCAGAGAGAGGCAGGTCCATGGCCCCATGTAAAAACTACTTTTAAATTCTATATATTTAATAAGTTGTGAGCCCAAATGTTTGAGCATATTTGTCTTTTGATCTTTGACAAATCCCGACAAATTAGTGCACCAACATGGGGCTTGATTTAATAAAGGAGAAGAAGACAATTGGCCTAATATGGTGTTTGGGCAAAGTGGTTCCATAAATAAAAAGGTGTAATGGTGTAAATGTCATTTGTCTCTCATTGTTCTTTGTCTTTGTGTCTTTGTTTTGTTTATATGTTGCACAAACTCTGGAAAAAAAATGGAAGAGAAACTGAGCAAGGAAGTAACACATAAACAACAAAATATAGAAATTATATTTAGACTGAATTTCACATCAAGATAAAACAAAATAAGATTAAAAGCTGAGAATTTAAAACAGAAGAGTAGGACATAAAAGAGAAATTACAATGGCAACTAACATTTCTACAACACTCAAAGAAGGAAAAACAACACCAAGCTGGCAATGAGAGACAGCTCAAGGACTTTGTTAAAAAACCAAACAAATGTTGGCAGGAAAAACATAAAGAGTATGGGCTCAAATTGTGGTCTCAAATATATTTTATACTTGTAAATAGTGTATTACCATTCCAGGACCTGCAGCTCCGTAAAGCACCCATCCAACAGCCAAACCCATCTGTTCTCTGATTGGATTAATAAATTTGTGATTGACATGTCATTGACCAATCAGCTGAAAGAAAGAAAAATTGGGTCAGAATTTGTACTTGTACGTTGAAATCCACACACAGCCAGGGAACCTGAGTGTTTTACACATGTTTTTTTGCTTTGCATGTGTAGCCAGACCTTAACAAAAAACTTGTAACTCGTGTAAAGATTTTTTACAAACTCAAATCTTTTTTACACACACACACAAATTTTCATCTGTAGATGCACTAACATAAAATTTTCACATATTTTGGTTTACAAGTTTACAAAATTCTGTACACAAATACGCATTTGATTTACAAGTACAAAATATTTATGACCACAATTTGAGCCCATAAAACAGGGGAAGAAGCAGAATCACCCAACACAAATCCAGAATCTCAAGGCAACTGAGGTCACAGCTGGATCTACCAGGGTGGCATGCAAAACCCAAAAGTAATCTCCTGCCACTCTTGGTGCCATCCTACGGATCCCCACAATCCGTTTTGGCCGCATCCTTTGGAGGCCGCCAGCTCGAAGGCGACTGGGAGGTCGAGGCACGATGTGCCGGGAGTGCGGCATTCTTCTCAAGATTTTAGTTTTAGGTTATGAATGACTTTTGTTCTTTTCCTTTTTTGTCTAGTCCCTGATGGACCACCTAATCTCCAGTGTGCAATCATGCGTGTTGTGGATTGTGAGCCTAACAGACGCTATGCTAACTGTGGTGCGCATGTGCCTTGTAACAACAGGCTGTGTCTTGAAGAACATCGTGTAGATACAAGTGGGGTTAGTTGCCATGACTGTTAATATTACTGTATATTATCTGTGTAGCTGTCAGATATTTGGAACAAATTTAAACAGAAACTATATTCTTCTCTCTCAGGGTGATTCTGGTGGTGGAGTGATATATAACAACAAGATTAATGGTGTAATCAGTTCTGGTTTTGAACGTGTCTGCACTGGACCACCTGTTACTGTGAATGTCTGTCCTTACATAAACTGGATCCAATCATCCATCCATCTTCATCCGCTTTATCCGGGACTGGGTCGCGGGGGCAGCAGCCTAAGCAGAGAAGCCCAGACCTCCCTCTCCCCAGCCACCTCCTCCAGCTTATCCAGGGGAACACCAAGGCGTCCAAAGGCCAGCCAAGAGATATAATCTCTCCAGTGTGTCCTGGGTCTGCCCCGGGGCCTCTTCCCGGTTGGACATGCCCGGAACACCTCACCCAGGAGGCATCCTTGTCAGATGCCCGAACCACCTCAGCTGGCTCGAAAGGAGACAGCATAAACTGGATAAATCAGAAATTTGCTCAAATTAATGGAAAATAACTGAATGAGAGTAACATTCAGAATAAACAATCATCTCTACATGAAACTTGTGTGTTGTGTTGCTGCCTCAGGTGTGTGTGTATGAGATTTTGCAGAAAGTACTTGAGGTAGTGACGTGTCCACTCCATTCCCTCTTGCCAGTAAGCACCAGGGTGAAGAGTGTGTATGAGAGATGTGTGGGTTGGCTTTGTGGATGTCGTGGCTGCGGTAGGTGTCTGTGATGGAGAGAAGGGTCTATCCGATACAATGAAGTTACCATATCGGACAGTGATGCAGCTTTTTAGGATGCTCTTGATAGGTGGTGATGAGAGAGAATGGTAAAAATGGGTGATGGGAGATGAAGCATCAAGATGATGTTTAAATGTTGTTTATTATTACAATAAGAGACTAAAGTAACTCATTTTAAACACTTCAGTTTTCTCTCTTGATGCTGTTGTTTGTTTCCTCCTCCACTTGTATTTTTCTTGACTTCAGTGAATGTGCATATCGCCCTCTGTTGTATGTTTGAGAGAACTGCACTGCATTGTCATCAAACACAATTGTGCAGAGGTGGAACATGAGCAAAGGAAGCTTATGAAGCGACAAAGCTTCTTGGATAAGAAGTTAAACATTATCAAGAAACTAAAAGAAGTAAAGCCACTTTATTTCCAGGCTCCAGTCAACCATGACTTAGGACCTACAAACACACATGAGCAGCAGTTTATTTAATGTTGATGTGAGCAGTGCACAAACCAACAACCAAAAATTTCTATTGAACCCAACTTTAGCCAATCAGCACTCTTCATCTGTTTCAGAATAAAACACAAAACACACCCTGGAGAGAGGTGACAGATCCAAACACACTCATGAGTGGAGCCACAAATGTAAACATACATAAAACATGGGGCCTGTCTCAATATACGTACTTGTGCGTACTTGGTTCTCATGAACTCGTGATACGTCATCAGTCGGAGACCAAGTACTGTTCCAATTCAACATTCGCATCAAGCAGAGAACGCGAAAAATTCCCGGATGTGTTCTCGCTCCACCCATTTTATCAAGCATCCATCGGTGGTGACTAGGGATGGGTACCGGTATCCGGTGCCATGATGGCACCGGCTCTGACATAAACGGTAGTAACCAGACCGAAAAGCAGCGCACATTTCGGTGCTTTATTTCGGTGCTTTATTTCGGTGCTTATTTTTCCTGAGCTGTGATACACTTTCGATTCTAGCCAATCCTTTTACGTTTCCGAGGATAGTAGGCGGGTCCAGGTACGTATGTTCTTTTAGAGCAGAGCTACAGATTAAAAATGCCCAAGGCGAAGCGGTCAAAAGTCTGGCTTTTTGTTTGCATGTACTATAAAATTGGAAAAAGTACAAAATAAAAAGTTAAAAAAAAAAAAAAGTCTGGCTGTACTTCACATCAAAAGATGCAAACTCAGCAGCCTGCAACAAGTGCTTTAAGGTGATACTGTGATACTGTCAAAGGAAGTAACACCTCAAATCCGATGAAATACCTGGCGATGCATAGCGTTTTTTTAAAAGTGGAGAAATGCGCCGTATTAGATAGCTTGCTGCGAGACCTCACACCGTGCACATCTACTGCGGGTGGGTTGCCTGTTATCGGACCCGGAGTTAGCAACATCCCCCAAAAACCCGAAGAGTAGAGTCCTGGCCCCTAGCCCTGCCAGTGTAGCAGAAATGATGACGGATGATGATGGCAGCAGCAGCCGTTCTTCTCTGAGTGAGTAGCTTAATGTTGTTCGTGTGTAATTTACGTTGAGTAGGCTCACCACGTTATTAAATTAATGCATGTAAGGTGAACTAGCAAACATCATCATAGCTACATGCGGCTGTCTTCTTGTTTGATGGCAGATACTCCCTTCACCCTGGCCAAAAAGGCTAAAATGACCAAAGAAAAAGTGGAAAACAGCTAAACATGAGAGGTTTTTGGACAAAGTTTGTGTTTTTTCCATTGTTTAAGCACTGCTTCCAGCCAAGAGTGATACCATATATGCCCTATAGCTGCAGAAAAGGCTAACATTGTTATCTTTTTACAAAAAAACAGCTGAACATGAGAGGTTTTTGGACAAAGTGTGTGTTCTCCATTCTTTAAGCACCGGTTTGAGCACCGTTTAAGCACCGGCACCGTTTCAAAAGTACCGGTTTGGCACCGGTATCGGATAAAACCTAAACGATACCCATCCCTAGTGGTGACTTGTGTGGACTTGGTACAGCTAAATATCCCAGGATGCATTTCGTCCAAAACTCAAACGTGGCAATGGTGGAGGAGCGCAGCTAAAACCTTTTGAATAGTACTCTTTCTGGGTCACAAAATAAACTTATAAGATATTTTCAAGCGAGAATGTAGCTGTGTAAACTTCAAATATTTGCTTGATTTTTCAAGATATCACACATTTCCGAATGTGCTCTGACGTCTGTTACCCACCAGCTCAATAGCAGACTGGGAGGTCGAGGATCACTAGAGCCGGCGAGAACAGCGGACTCTCGGCACATTGTTTTCTCCCCTTGTTTGCGTGGGTTCTCCCCACTTACTCCGGCTTCCTCCCACAGTCCAAAGACATGCAGTTAGTGGGGATAGGTTAATTGATCAATCTAAATTGCCCATAGGTGTGAATGTGGGAGTGAATATGAGTGCAAATGGTTGTTTGTCTCTGTGTGTTAGCCCTGCGATAAACTGGCGACTTGTCCAGCCTATCCCAGCTGCCTCTCACCCTATGACAGCTGGGATAGGCTCCAGAACCCCCTTGCGACCCTGAAAAAGGATAAGCGGAAGTGGATGGAAACATTTTCACCTGGAACAAAAACAGCATGTTAATACGTGGAGACTCTGAAGGCTGCTTCAAAAATGATCAGATTATTTTTTAAATAATTGTTCAGTTCTCTTCCAAACCCCAGCAACGTGTTGTCATTTTTGAGTGTCCACTAAAATAAAAATATAAAACGTTCTACCATCTCACCTGTTTGTTTTTATTCAGGCATTCATGTGTACTATTTTTATTAATAGGGAGATTTCGCTACTGAGGTTTGGCTGAGATTAAAGTTAAGCTTCTGTTAAGGAAAATGTTCTAAAACACTTTTTCAGTAAAGACTCAGAGAAGAGAAACACACAGAACTTCTTGCTAGCAAGGGCAGCCTCCAGACTGAGAGACTCACACTGAGAAACTGCCCCGGTCTTTATTTATACTTCAGTGAGCGTATGTGTGTGTGTGTGGGGTCAGAGTGTGACCCCATAAAATCTTCCCTAAACCTGCTGGTCTCAAAGTCCAGCAGTTCATCAAACCAAAAAGGCACTTAGACTAAAACAAATATAGCTACGTTAATCCTACCATAAAACAATAAGACAACGTACGACCTCTCTCATGCTCCTAGGATGTGGGGGTGAACACCCTAGAATGTTACAGACCTCCTAGGATGAGACATTCTTTCAATATGCCACCAACTATATACTTCTACACACAAATGATTACATGCAGCATTCTACCATATGCAAACTTATATCATTAAAAGATTATACTGACTACTAAATACAATTTTCCATTGACATTCCCTCCTGTTGTCAGAGAAAACTTTTAAAGTGAGATATCAGTTTGTAACATCTTGTTGTACATTTTCTGTCACATCGTCATTAATCACACAAAGTCTTCATGTTCCAACAGGCCAAAGTTATCATCATCATTTGTCACAGCTGTATATGCAGCAACAGTAGAAAATATTATGCGGTTAATCATGAGTTTTAGGCATGGCAATATACATGCTACAAAGACACAAAATAAAAGTAAAAATATCCCAACTCCGATGAGTAGTCTTTTTAGCACCTGTAACCAGGAGCCAGTGTAGAGCCAAGAAAACCAGTCACTTGTATCACTTACATAGTCCTGATTTTGAGCCTGCTGGATCTGTCTCAAAACATTCAGGGCGTCAGTCATGTTTGATGAATGTACGTCGTCTGGTATGTAAGTGCAGCATGTGGTATTAAAAAGGACGCAAAGTCCCCCTTTCTCTGCTAATATCATGTCCAGAGCTACTTGATGTTGCATCGCTGTAATCCGTAATGCATCAATTTCCTGGTTCTGCTGTTCGTTGATCTTACATGAAGCGTTCAGGAAAAGTCCAAACCGGTAATCCAGAGTTTCAATTCTCAGCATGTTTTTTCCAGCTCCCACCCAGGGGAACAATGAATGGAGTACTTTCTGTCCAGTAGTCCATAACTTGAATTCCTTGGGCACGTCGCCTCCCCATATCGGGTCATGTGCTTGAAGTTTAGGAATCGCTAATCTTCTTTTCCGTCGTAGTGTAGAAGTGGTGTTCACCGCAGTCATCCTGAAAGTGTGGTCTGACAGGAATATAGGAGCACATGTTCCTGTCCAGTTTGGGGGCAGTATGAAATATGCCCGTTGTCCACATAACCAGGCCATTCCTTGCACCCAGTACGTGCCGTTAGAGGGTCCACTCATGTTCACAGGTGTGCCCTCTCCGTGGCCTGCAGTTTGGACACAGTTTGTGGTATCTCCAAGGGGTCTGTTACCTTTCTCTTGCTGGTAACACATGGAGTGGTTCTTTCCGGGCACTTGGTCCAGGAACACTGGGAAATGGATAGAGATATTCCGATTTGTCACATTGAAGTCGATCCAAAAGAGTTGATCACATGTTCCATTACTAAGTCCAACAGCGTGTGAGATTTTATCGTCGATGGTGATTCGGCTATGTTGGAATCCAATGCCAGCAAAGCTAGCTGCACACTTTGCTTGAGTGTTGTTCATATATTCGCCATATAATGTGGGGTGTGTCGACGTGCTGGGCATATGCGTCATGTCCCTTAGGTGAGAGTTGTCGTGTGTCCATCTCTTCTGCCTGCCTCCTGGTTCAGCTGCTGTTGAGGTCAGCTGAAGTCCTGTAAGGGTGAGCATCGTAGTCAAGGTAACCAGGAGGGTCCACCTCCCCATGGTTGCACACAGGTCCGTCACACCTCACACTTGGTTGCCCTAGAGTTGATCAGAGGCTGGAGGTTGAAGTGCGAGCTTACCCTACGGGGGCTCAATCAGCACTCCCCCCTCACCACTGGAACAACCAAGCGTGAGATTTCTCTACTGTGCTGTCTTGGGGGTGTCGGGGTTTCCTGGGACCTCAACCTTTTTGCAGTGGCTCTGATGTATCCAGGAGGGTCTCTCCGCTATTTTGCAGGCAGTTGGAGTGGTCAGAAGCACTTGAAATGGCCCCTCCCACCGTGGCGAGCTCCAATTTTTCCTTTGGAGTACTCGAACAAGGATCCAATCACCTGGCTTCAACCTGCAAGAAATAGGTGAAAGAGAGTCTTGCGGCAGTTTATTATTCAACACAACTTCTCTGTTTGTCAACAATTGAGTCATCCATTCTGCCAGAGTGGTTTCACGAATCGATTTATCTAGTGGCTTGCTAGTAACTGGTAGCGGAAAAGGTCTCCCATGTATAATCTCAAATGGGGACAGCTTGTTGCTTCCTTGTGTTATTCTCATCCACATCTTGACCAGGCCCAAACATTCTGGCCATGGTCTGCCAGTTTCTTCCATTATTTTCCTGAGCCTTTGTTTTATAGTGCCATTTGTTCTCTCCACTAATCCTGCACTCTGTGGATGGTAGGCACAATGATGTTTCAAACTGAAACCTAATGCTTCAGATGCTTTGCTGATCACATCATTTACAAAATGGGTTCCATTATCTGATCTTATCAGAGTAGGAATGCCATATGTTGGAATGAAATGATTGCATAGACACTTTGCAACTGAGATTGCATCTGCTTTTTTCACTGGGTATATTTCCGGCCATTTTGAGAATACATCTATAATTACTAGAGCATATTTTGAGCCCTGACACTCATTCAATTCAATAAAATCCATGTGAATTGTATGAAATGGATGAGGTGGTGTAGGAAAATGTCCTCTTTTTGGTCTTAAATTACCTTGGGTATTATGTTTTTGGCAGGTCATACATGTTCTCACATATTCTTTCGCTGAAGTTTCAAAATTTATAGCATAAAATTGTTGGGTTATTATAAAGGTCATTCCTCCTGTTGAGACATGACTTAAACCATGGCTGACTAGAGCGGCTGTCTTGTGTAATGATTTAGGAAGAATGGGTTTTCCTGCAATTTTCATTATACCATCAATATCTAGTACTGCGCCATACTTTAGCCATTGCTTTTGTTCCTTTGATGGTGCTGCTTTTTGTTCGTCCTGCAGTACAGATATCGGAATGGTATGATTTTCATGAGTGGCTAATAAAATTGTAGTTGTCATGGCTGCTGCTTTTGCAGCTTTATCGGCGAAATTGTTTCCCTTCGTAATGTCAGATTCATCTTTCTGATGTGCTGCACATTTACAAATTGCTAAATGTCGCGGTAGATGTACTGTCTGTAACAGTCGCTTTAGCAAATCTGCGTGCTGAACTGGGTTTCCAGAGGAGGTAACCATTCCCCTGTTATCCCATATTTTTGCAAAGTGGTGAACTGCTGCAAATACATACTGGCTGTCTGTGTGGATATTAATATCCTTACCTTCATGTATCTCACATGCTCTGATTACTGCAATTAGTTCTGCACTCTGAGCTGAATGCGTGTGTGGCAAAGCTCTTGCTTCCACTATAGTGTCTGATGTAGTTACTGCATATCCTACACAGTTACGCCCTAGTGCATTTTTTGATGCTGAACCATCAACAAAAATGTCAATGAAACTTTCTTGTGGTGTGCTGTAAATGTCAGCGCGTGGTTTAGTTTCTTCTTCTAATTTTTCCACGCAGCGATGTGTTTTTCCCTCTGTGGGTGTTGGCAACAATGTGCTAGGATTTAAAGGTCCACATCTCACTATGTTGATATGGGATTGTGAAAGAAATATGCCAACATAGGAGAGTTGTCTCGCGTGTGTTAAGAAAGGCAAATGTGCTTGTAGCAGTATAGAAGTTACTGCATGCGGTACTCTAACAGTCAGGGTGTGTCCCAAAACTATGTCGGCAGATTTTTGCACTGCCTCTGCAGCTGCTGCACACGCTTGTACACAGGTTGGCATTCCCGAGGCCACTGAATCGAGTTTACTTGAATAAAAGGCTAGTGGCCTTTGTTTTTCTCCAATTGATTGTGTCAATACTGCTTTCATGTATCCCTGTGTTCCGTCTACGTTTAAGTAGAATGTTTTGTCATAATCTGGTAATGCAAGCACAACGTTTGTTTGGAGCATGACTTTCAATTTATTAAATGCTCCTTCTGCCTCTGGTGTCCACTGTATTTTATCTTTTAAAACGAGATTTTTTCCATAGATTAGGTTTTGCAGTGGTTGTACCTGTGCCGCATATTCTGGAATCCACGCCCTGCAGTAATTACATAACCCGAGAAAACTCATCATCTGTTGCTTAGTTTGTAGCTGTGGTGCATTTTGTATAGCTTCTTTTCTTTTGTTTAGGAGTTTCCTTCCTTCACCTGAGAGGGTATGACCTAAGTATGTTACTTCAGGTCTCCATAATTGGAGTTTATTCAGAGACACTTTGTGGCCTTGCTCTGCCAGGTGACGCAGCACAGCCATAGTATTCTGTTTACACCCTTCCTCTGTGTGGCCAGTCACTAAAATATCATCTACATAAAGTAGAAACTGTCCTTCTGCTGGCAGAGGGCAGGACATCATTGATTTCTTTAAAGCTTCAGCATAGATAGTAGGGCTGTTTTGAAATCCCTGAGGTAACCTAGTATAGGTGTATCTCTGTCCCTCAAATGTGAAGCCAAACAGATGTCGCGCATCTGGATGTAAAGGCACTGAGAAGAAGGCGTTTGATAAGTCTATCACTGAGAACCATTGTTTTTTTGGAGTGACTTGATTTAGTATAGTGTGAGGATTTGCGACTACCGGTGATATCATTTCAGTAATTTCATTTATTGCTCGCAGATCATGTACCAAACGATACTTTCCAGTGTTAGCTTTCTTAACTGGGAAGATTGGAGTATTGCAGGTAGCAGAATTCGTTTTTATTAGAATTCCTGCTTTTTCCATATCTTTTATCACTGGCTTGATCCCTTCTATTGCTTCCTTAGATAAGGGATACTGTGGTTTAATGGGCCTGTGGGATGAAATAGTCCGTACTTTTACCGAATCTGCGTTTTTTATTAATCCCACATCAGTTGGACCATCCGACCACAGTGTAGAAGGTAAACTTTTAAGTGCTGGCTCTTCTTCTAACGAGAGAATTTCTCATTTTTGCGTACTATCGTACAAATGAGTGTTGGGTGTAGTTCTTACCACCCAGCCTAGTGTGTATCTCATGCACCCTGTTCTTTTACCCTGTGCCCAACCCTCTTCTTCCGTAGGGGCATATTTATCATTTTCTACTTTTTGCAGGATGTCACCTAATTGGTTCCATTGTGTACTTGTTGTTTTTGCAACTGACACATGGGGTTTTGTGATCCTATTCAGGTTTTTTATTTGGTCTCGTTGGATCACAGAACATACTGCATTTCCGCTTTTTGTAACATATAAGTGTTGCAAAGTCAAATATGGGCTTTTTAGGCCGTGCACCTGTTTATCATACAGAGGGTCTGGGCCTGGGGTTTGTTTATAGCGCAGGGTGTTGTGATACTCAGTTGGCTTCATTTTTTCGGCACTTGCGGGGAGATGTTTTTCAGCTGCTTCTTTGAGCTGCATAAGCGGTGGCAAATCTAATGACCAATAGTAGTTTGGCTCTCCCTTTCCTTCCCTCTGATAGGGGTCTCCCTCTACTAACATTATTTCTGCCGTCATACCTGTTTCTGTGGGGATAACTCCTATCCCTAATTTTGTCATCGCGTCTCTTCCTAGTAAGTTCACTGGGCAGGTTGGGTCTATTATACATGGCATGTTACAGGAGCGTTGACTGGGTTTATGCAAAAATGTCAGTGGCATTGTTAGTGGCTGGGTTTTTACATGCCCTGACGCTGTTTTCACCATTACTACTTCTCTAGAAAAGGTTGTGCGTGGGGGCTCTGCTTTAAGCACTGTTTTACAAGCTCCTGTGTCACACAACACCTGCAACTTTTTGCCATTTACATAGATCGTAAGCGTTGGCTTCCCGTCCAGTAAACTTACTAGCTGATGAACATTATATACTTCAGTTTCATCCTGTTCTAAATTATTTTCCGCATTTGTTAAAACTTTTACTTCTTTTTCATCTATGTGGTTCTCTTTTTCAGCCATCTGGGTGTTTACAGCCACAGTGGTTGCAGCTAGTCATTCTGTGTCAAGTGTTCTTTGTGTCTTACAGTCACGTGCAAAGTGTCCCCTTTTCCCACACTCCCAGCATGTAATGTTAAAATCACTGTTTGGTGTTTGTCTAAACCTGCCTCTACTTCTTGCTTCTCCTCTATGCATTCCTCTCCCTCTCCTTTGACCTCTGAAAACTCCCCTGTAGCCCCCACTCCCACTAAAAGCCGTAAAGACGGTGTCAGTGTCTAGGGCAAAGACTGAGGCCTTCTCTTTGTTTTTCTCTACTGTTTGTGCATGATTAGCATATTGAAGTGCCTCATCTACTGTGCCTGTATCTTGTGTTACCCAGTATTTTTCTACGTGAGATCTAATGCTTGGCAGTAATCCTTTAATAAAAGCACGTTTAAATTGTTGCTGGTATGGTGATTGCGGGTCATCAGCATAATTTAGACCTGAGTTCTGTCTGAAAACTGGTCTCAGCCTGTCCATGTATTCATGTGGGTTTTCCGTGTTACTTTGTTTAACTTGGTCTATTTTACCATAGTTGGCCCTTGGCGCTAATTGTTGACGGGCCCTATCAAACACAGGTGTTAATGCTGCTTGGAGATCAGCATGACCTGGGGGAAACGCTCTACCATCTGGTAGGGAGCCAGTAAAGTCTCCCCTAATTCTTCCCCAGGAGAGCCCTAAGCAGTCTTGAAATAATTGTATTACCTCGAGACCGTTTAAATGCCACTGGGTAATTACTTCACGCACGGCAACTTGCCATGGTTCGTATCCTTCCTGTATTAGTGGAATGCCTTTTATTACATTCTGCCTATCTTTATGTGTCCACGGGCGGTAAACAAGGATCGTGGGTCTGTCATCCCTGCCTCCTCCATGACTATCACCTAGGAGCGTGCCATATCTGGGGTTTGCCACTTCAACTAATGGACACGCTAATGTAGATGATGGTGGTGGTGGGTCTGGGTGTGAACCACGACTGTTGCACCCTTCTTCAGAGCCATGATCAGATCTTCCTGGATGAAAATCTATTTCATGCTTAGCTAACAGCGTTTGTGCATCCCCGTATGCATTGTCAAATTTGATTTTCCTATGTCTTAGCCACATGGGAGATCGTTTAAAATGAGGTTTTGATGTAATGCTGGTTGTTTCTCCTACAGTTGGTGCGGAAAGTTTAACGGAGGGGTCTAAAAGAGAGTTATGTGGGTCTATTAATGGAGGTCTTTGTTCGGTGCATGCTTGTTTTGTAGTTTCATCATCAGGGGTTATTAAAGCTGCTGCTAGTTGTTTTTTCTTTTCCTCTTTTTTTATTTTATTTTCAGTTCTCCTTTCAGTTTCACTTTTCCATGCTTGGAAAAACCTATACTCTTCCTTACGTTTTAATTTCTTTTTTGGGTCTTTTGTTAATGTAATCTCTTGTTTTAGGGCAGCTCCCAGCTGGGTAACAGCTGAGGGGCTGCATTTCCCTTCCCAGTTACAGCTTTTTGTTTTTCGTGGATTTCTCCACCTATTTGCACTTATTTGTCCGGCACCTGGACATGTCTTTTCTAGCCACTGCTCGTCAGCAGTGAGTTTAATGGGCTGATTACCCATTTTCACAGAACTGCAAAGCTTTCTCTGGCACGCTCGACTCAGGAATGGTTTACTGATACGGCCTTCGACTTCACCCTAACGGTGAAGTGGTATCAGTTTTATGAGATGAAACTCAACCTTTTTCCTTTGTCACCAGTACATGGGCTCTTGCAGGATACACAAAAATGGAAGTAGTTCAGCAATTTATTGTGCTGTAAAATCAACTTACTTCCAGACACACACACATATGGACATTTGCGCGCTTTTACAATTTGTCACGAAGTAATTTCAGCTACTTCTAAAACTGGTCAAAACACAGTTCCTTTTAGCGAACTTAGACCTAATTTGTCACGAGATAATTTCAGCTACCTCTAAAACTGGTCGAAACACAGTTCTTTTTGGCGAAATTAAACCTAATTTGTCACGAGATAATTTCAGCTACCTCTAAAACTGGTCGAAACACAGTTCTTTTTGGCGAACTTAAACCTAATTTGTCACGTTACTTTAAACCTTTGCGGCCATCTTTATATACCAAATAGTGTTTCTCACCCCCGATGTCCCACTGACGGTTCGGATCACCAGACTGAATCCCAGTGCCGTGGACCTGGTCACCGGCCCAAACTCGAATTCACGCTCTGGGACTCTCTCCTCGTCTAAGAGGGCTGTGCACAGACTTCGGTGCTGGCTCCCCACGGCGTCAGGAATCAGTGCTGGATCCTGGAACAGAGTCACAGATAACAGTTCTGATATATTCTGCTCCGGCTCGGAGGACCAAATAAATGTTAAGGAAAATGTTCTAAAACACTTTTTCAGTAAAGACTCAGAGAAGAGAAACACACAGAACTTCTTGCTAGCAAGGGCAGCCTCCAGACTGAGAGACTCGCACTGAGAAACTGCCCCGGTCTTTATTTATACTTCAGTGAGCGTGTGTGTGTGTGTGTGTGTGTGTGTGTGTGTGTGTGTGTGTGGGGTCAGAGTGTGACCCCATAAAATCTTCCCTAAACCTGCTGGTCTCAAAGTCCAGCAGTTCATCAAACCAAAAAGGCACTTAGACTAAAACAAATATAGCTACGTTAATCCTACCATAAAACAATAAGACAAGGTACGACCTCTCTCGTGCTCCTAGGATGTGGGGGTGAACACCCTAGAATGTTACAGACCTCCTAGGATGAGACATTCTTTCAATATGCCACCAACTATATACTTCTACACACAAATGATTACATGCAGTATTCTACCATATGCAAACTTATATCACTAAAAGATTATACTGACTACTAAATACAATTTTCCATTGACAGCTTCATAACATATTAATCACAGTTAAATTAAGAGGGGATCATAACATAGTTGATACTATTAATGTGAAGCCTGGCACTAATCCTCTGTGACCTCTGTGCACATCTGTCTGTGGAGGCGGGGTCAGGGAAAAGAAGTTGTTTCATGAAATTATGCTCTTCAGCTGGACTAATGTTGAGTGTAGCTGAATGTATGGGCATCTTTCAGGACTGTACAAATACACAAATATGAATTATTTATAAACGGCTCAGTGTGTGTAAAGGTGATAATAAAGGAACCAGAAGTTCACATCTATAGCTACAAATTTTTACAAATCTGTCAACACAACCATCATGAATTTAAAAAAAACAAACATTTCTGATACTGGGATGTTTGACTGTGAGCACTAGGGCTGCCACGATTAGTCGACTAGTCACGATTACGTCGACTATCAAAATCGTCGACGACTGATTTAATAGTCGACGCGTCGTTTGAAGCTTTGTAAGATCCCAAAAGACGCAGGAATAAGTAGTAGGATTTAAGAGTGTAATAACGGACTGAAACAGAAGATGGCAGCACTGCATGTACAAGGATGCCAGCTGCCGTTAAACCCCGAAGAAGAAGAAACTGTGTCCCAGAATTCATAGCGCAGCCCTGCTCAGTTTCCAACAATGGCGGCAGCTAGTTAGTTTTAAAGTTACTCTTATTATTCTTTCTGGGTCACAAAATAAATGTTTAACATATTTTCAGGTGAGAATGTAGCTGTGTAAACCTCAAATATCTGCTCAGTTTATCAAGACACCACATATTTTCAAAAGCACTCCGACGTTTTCGAAGACGTCTGTTACCCACTAGCTCGTTAGCTAGCCCGGGGCAAAGTTCACTAGAGCCGTGAGAACACCGGACTCCCGGCAAATCGTTTTCAAACCCACCGCCATCTTTCGCTACTCAGGTTAAACATGATATATGAGTCACTTAGATAACTTGAAATGTTATTGTTTGGCTTTTTTCAGTATTTTATTTGTTCCTGAGTAAATCGGTTTGGCTGAGATTAAAGTTATAGTTTTTACACAGCTGAATAAACGTCAAGCAGACAGCTGATTATCAGAAGTGTGAGATGCTCGAGAATATACTCCGGTGTCCTGTTATATTTTAGATAGCAAGGAGCAGACGGCTGAGTTTATTAAACTTCACTGAAACAATCTGCAAACTTCATTAAAATTTAATAAACTATTATCTTGTCTTTATTTTTAGTTAGCTGCACATACCTTAAACACTTAAAGCTGTAAGCTAATGATAGTTATATAAGAGCAGATGCTGCTGGTGCAATAAGCTGTACATTTTACGTTCAATGGATGATGATCTGATTAGTCGAATAATCGCAAAAATAATCGGTGACTAGTCGACTATCAAAATAATCGTTTGTGGCAGCCCTAGTGAGCACGCACAGAAATTCTTCTTCTTTCACCTAATACCAGTCTCTTTACTTTGCCTAGGAAAGCATTACATCCACATGATGTTATCTAGTGGACCAGCGCGACCATTACACATTTTTCCGTGATACTGGGTTGAATCACTAGACTTTAATGTGTTTTTTAATGCTTTTCTTTTATTCATCTTAGAGCAGTTTGCGTGTGTTTAACAACTCCATATCACTAGATGACCATTTGCTCCAAACTGAAGATTAATTTATTTTGGGTTTTGTACATTTTGTTTTGAATAATTGTTTGATTTGTAAATTCTTATTTCTGTGTTACACCACTGGAAGGAGTGTTGTGTTTGTGCAGTAGAGTTAACTACAGACAGGGTGTATAAATGTGATTGTTTTCATGTTTGGGATATATTAACAACTTGTGTTTTCTTGATTCAGAAGCTGAAGGCCTAAAGTGGAGGTGTGTGGCTGCCTTTGTGATGGATCTACTTCCATGTGGTGTGGTTGTAGCCGCTAAACTAAAAATTATGTAGCCGCTAAACTGGTGGACCTAAATCTTCACCACCACGTCTGTATACATACAAGCGAAAAGGGGAGTGAGTGGGTCAGCGCTCAGAGCATAGAAACTTAGCTGGCTTCAAACACACCATTTATTTTCATAAAAAAAACACAGTCAGAACCCCAAATACAAGCTAAAATCCCCGCTATACAATAAAAATAATGTTCACAACCTGCTAAAAGCCCTGCCAGATGCAGGAATAACTATACACTAAAAAAACAAAGCTAAATGAACGTTTTTCATATGCTAAAAACTCCCCCCCAGAGTCCTATATTCCCACAGTCCAGCCACACGCGGGCAAATGTTCCTTAGCTGAAAGAGAAGGAGGAACTCCTCTTCCGGGATGGGGAATCTCGCCAGCAGAAGACCAGGGAGGAGGCTCCTATCTCCACCTGACGGTGCGTGATCATGCAGTCTAGCCACTCTCCACACCTGCACACATTTCCCTCGTAGCCCCGCCAGATGCAGGCAGAGGCGTCCCCCTGCCCCGCTGTGGATTTCACGCATCGCCTCCCACGGTCGCTATTCTGTCCGTCGGGACTGGATCGCCGGGTTATGCTGGCCAATCGCCGAATGTCTCGTGGCGCCCCACAGTCAGGCCGGAGGTCCTTCTTTTCATATGCTGGCTTGCACACGTTTTGTTTCCAGCTCTTCACTTTTCGTGTGTCTCTCCTCCAGTCTTTGCGCTCACTATCTCCCTTTAGTCAGTTTGGCGGCTGATAGGCCACCTCGGGGAACGCCCCCACCTCACAGGTGCCTACAATTGTCCGCTTAATCCACAGTGGAATAAAAATAATATTGTACAATCAACACTAAACACACACTATAAATATGGGGATAAAATCATGCAATAGGAATATCAGTAAACAAACATCCAATATCACTATTACAATAAAATCATGCAAATAAAATCAACACTATGTACCAACACACAGTCTGATACAAAACAAAATATAAAAACACAATTTTCCACTGTGTGACATGGTTATTTATGCACCCCTGGTGTGAGCTGCATCTTAGTGTGAGTGTGTGAATTGGTGAGTCTCTGGACTGGTCTTCATCTGGCATCCCAATCGCCCACTGCTACGCCACAGCTCTGAACTAATTAACAGTACATGTGCAACTGAATTAACGGCTCTTCTATTTAACGACCATCTTAGATAACTGTCAATAAACTTGTTTTTTATACTCTTTTCCACATCTCCATCTGATGTATAACAGAGCTGAGTACCTTCATGGTAAATTTGCACTAGATATTCCCAGGGAAAGATTCACAGGGTGGCGTTGTTCCTATTCTAAAACTTTCAAGCTCAAATCACCACACCACCATCCTCGTGAGTGCTTTAAAAGAAAGTGCTGACCATTTTAGCTCACACGAAATAATTTTTAACAATTATTTCATTCTTATAATCTCCCTTGCTTTGCCACAACAACTAAAGCCAATCAATGGAAAATTAGTCGTTAACTTGTTAGACAAGTTAGAACTTGTTAAACATAATTAACTAGCAGAGCAGTGTAAGTGCCTGGCACTTGACATGACCAAAACCAGTGGACAACCTTTTCTTTGCTGTCAGATAACTTAGAACAAAAATATGATGAATGCTGGTGGGAGGAGCCCCTTTGAAGTTTTGTCCAGGTCACAAAGACTCGAGAATAGTCTAAACTCTAGTGGCTTGTAATTGTTTCACTTAATGAATTATAATACTCTTAGTATTAATAGAGTATAATACTCTTAGTATTATAGTATAGGAGATCTTAGTGTTCACTTCCTCCATCCTTGTAATTCACAAGATGTTTTGGAGTATAATTAACAAACAGTAAGAGTGCTTTTCAAAGAAGTGCTGACCAATAATATGCAATTTATATTGTCATGGTCCCCGTGTCTGCCCAGCTGGCCCCACAAGGCTACATGTGTTTTGTGTTTCTTCTCTCTCTCTCTCTCTCTCTCTCTCCTTCACCGCTCTGCCTGGGCGGCGCTCACTGCGGGCTCCCGCCCTTAGCCCACACACCTGTTCGTGATTAGCTGTCATTACCTGTCCACTATTTGAGGCTGGGACCTTCTCATCACTGGATGATTATGTGAGACACATTAGTGATCTTCTCATCTCCTGTGAATTTATGCTTATGTATTTTGAGACTTCGAGTAATTTCCCTCTCCTGTGTGATATTTTTCCTCCCTGAACCTGTGACCTCCCCGCTCTGTAGACGCGTGTGTGTTTGGACGTGGAGACGAGAACGAGTGCGAGAGAGTTTTTCCCTTGGACCCTTGGAACTCCGGATTCCCCCCCCCCCTCCCCTCACTGTATATATTCTGCACTGGTGTTGTAAATAAACTGTGTTTGGAAACGTCAACCTGCTCTGCGCTTGAGTCCCTGCAATCGACCGTGACAATACTCTGTTTTTATTTAATGGATCCAAAGTTTTAAATTAGTTTTGAATGATCATGTTTGTCCTGTGATTAAATATTTCCGTCCTAATGGGAGTGGTCTCTTACAGAAGTACAACGCCCCCACCCACAGGGCACCATGGTTCACTGAAATATTATTAATATGCGCATTATGACAATTAAAAAAACAGAAACTTAATTCTGCCAAGACTTAAGGGAGCATTTAACTTAACACTTAACTCTGTCTATTTTTCTCCAGTTCAGCTGAGGGAGACATCGTTGAGCAATACCACTGAAGACACATCATCACTCTAACATCTGCACACATTCAGTCTGTTTTAAACGCTTTTTTTCCCGGAGACATGCAAACTGTCTTTCAAGTATTAGGACACTGGAAAAGATCACAAAATCTTGAGATGCTCGAAAATATGCAGAAAAGAAAAAAACAATATTATTTGTTAGATTCTCTAAGGTCTCCAGGCTTGTATAAAAATATTTTAGTGGAAAAGTTTTTAAATTGACAGATTTTTTTTTTATATTGAGATATTGTATTGCTGAAAGTTTCCCGTAAAGCATAGACAACTTTAGACCCTTTTTGGGGTTCTCACCTCTGTGGAGTGATATACAAGAACAAGATTTATGTTGTACACATACATAGTAATAAATGTGCCTGTGTTACACCAGCTGTTTCTGTAAATGTCTGTTCTTAAATTGTCTGGATAAGTAAAGAAATTAGCAACTCAATGAAAAAATATGACCCACACACACAAGCACCCACTGAAGTATAAATAAAGACCGGGGCAGTTTCTCAGTGCGAGTCTCAGTCTGGAGGCTGCCCTTGCTAGCAAGAAGTTCTGTGTGTTTCTCTTCTCTGATTCTCTACTGAAGAAGTGTTTTAGAGTATATTTCTTGACATTATTTGGTCAAGAAGAGCCCCAGGACGTTAAATTTGGGTCTGGGCCGGTGTTTTTAATCTGGTCCATGGCGGTGGGATTCAGTCCGATGATCTGAACCACCAGTGAGAAGTCGGAGGGGGAGAAACACTATTTTGGTATATAAAACGGCCGCAAAGGTTTAAAGAAATGTGATAAAATAGGTTTAAGTTCGCCAAAAGGAACTGTGTTTTGACTAGTTTTAGAGGTAGCTGAAATTACTTCGTGACAAATTAGCGCGCAAATGTCTATGTGTGTGTATGTGTCTGGAAGTAAGTTGATTTTACAGCACAATACGCTGCTGAACTACTTCCATTTTTGTTTTCTTTGCTGAGGCTCACGTACTGGTGACAAAGGAGAACGGTTGAGTTTCATCTCATAAAACTGATACCGCTTCACCGTTAGGGTGAAGTCGAAGGCCGTATCAGTAAACCACTCTGAAGTCAAGCGTGCCAGCGACGGCCCAGCAAAATCTTTGAAAATGGGGAATAAACAAGTAAAATTAACACCTGATGAGGAATGTTTAGAAAAACAACAAATCGGAGCAGGTAAAATAAGTGCAAATAGGTGGAGAAATCCACAAAAAAGCAAAAAAAAAAACAAAAAAAAAACGCAGATTCTTTAGATTGCCCTGATCAATAACAGCCGGTGCTCCAGACCATTAATTTAACCAGTTGTTAATAGTAATCTGCATTAAGCTTAGGGTTGCTCAAATTCAGTATAATGACATATGAGATGAAGTAAAATAGGTAAATATTTAAACTAATGATGTGCTCAGAGGCATTTGACCTGTTTGAAAGACTGTCGTCTTATTATGAGCCATTGTTGAGATATAGAGCACACCTGTGAAAACAACTAATATGTTGAACCCTGTATGAAACATCTAAAGGTACATGATGGAGACGCTGAATTGAATATGAAAGTGCAAGTCTTTGCCACTGTGTGGGGCAAAGCACGCAACAACTGTGTGAGGTTGCGTTGCGGTTTCTTCTGAGCACATATCATCAGCCATGTGATTTATTTATGCAGATGAAAAAGTGAGTGTGAATGTGTCTGACGTCACGGTGTCTTTGTGCGCTGTGTAAAAGTAATTGCCTTTGATTGTGAGAGTGGTGATTCTGCAGGTCACCAGCTATTGTAAAGAAAGAAAAAAAAAAAGAGTGAAAAAGAGACAAAATTTATATTGTAGATAAAAAATAATAATAGGAAAAAGGTTTTGTGTTGATCAGCCAAGAACAACTACAATCTCATTTTCTGCTTTTAAGAAAGGACTTCATAAAAACAGAGAGCGAGAGATGTGTGTGTCGATTAAGCAGTGATGATAATAATGAAAATGTCTTAGTTTGTCACTTTCAGGTGAAAAGCAGACCTGAATCAATTTTCCACATGCAGCGGTCGGAAGAAAGTTATAGTTTAACATCATTGGAAACATTCAGGCCAAGTTTCTGGCTAACTTATTTACAGCACCATGTGTCTCTCAAACTCACAAGCAGCTCTCACTCCTCCCTGAAGACAAGGAATGCAGCTCCAAAGAGCAATAACATGGCAGATAAAGAGACAGCAGCAAAGTCCTGAGCAAAGAGTCCCAGCAAGCAGCAGCAATGTGGACAAACAGCATCAGAGAAGAAGAGCAAACCCATCATCCTGCCTGATTGGATGAATGGCACTGTGTTTCCAACAAGCTGCAACTTCACTGTGCATGTGAAGAAAACTTTTGAGGAGAACTGAGGAGACTGTTGGAGTTTGACATTTGCCACCTTTGGAGAAAATGGCAAGAAGAGACAGTGGTTTGGTTTGGAGGCCTATCTCCACCCACCACCACTTCCCCTGCCGGTGGCGGACTCCCTCAGGTGTCGGTGCGTTGGTGGTTCTTTGTGTCTGGGGATGGGCGTCCAGGTACACACCGGCTCACTCCTTGGCGGCCGCTTATCGGGGCCTGGAACCTGGGGCTCGCTCGGACCACTTCGGAGGTGGGGTGCCCCCGGCCTCTCGGCCTGGGGCTCGGTCACTCAGGCACAGCTGGCTGCCGGCGGAGCTCACGGGCGCGTCACTGCAACTCCCCCTGGCTTCTGCTCCGCGGCTGCTGAGTGAACCCTCATCTGGGACTCTCCTCAGCTCTTGCTGGGACAGTGGCGCGGCTGCCCCTCTGTTGGTTTTCCATGGTCTCTTGTGTTCTGGGGGCCTCTGGATGTCTGGAGTTTTGATCTCCTCCATACCTGCTTCATACCCTGGAGGACGGGGCTGTGGCCCCCCCCCCCCACACACACTCCCTAGCAGATCGTTACATGGAGAAACCTTTGGAATACAAGCACGCTGATCCACACAGGTATGCACACGGGTGTTCACTGCTCGTAGACTTAAATTACACCCTTCTTGGCTACTACTTCGAAGCACATCTGTCCTGCGTGCTGCACAACAACATTGAATATTTAGTATTTACTGCTGTTTACACTTAGCTAGATTAATGCGATGGTGTTGTGTTTAGTATGTTGCTTTGTTTTTTTTGTTTTTTTGCTTGTCTTCTATTATTCTCTCAACAGGTGATCCAGGAGATTTTTATTTTTTTTCTCCCCCCTTTTCTCACTGTCCCTCTTCCCTTCTGTTTTTCCTTTCCTTCCTCTTTCTTTCTCCCTTTCCTATCCCTCACTGATGTCTGTCCCGTCTGTAACATCTGAAAATAAAATATAATAAATAATAAAAACAAAGATCGACCAAATGGACCAATACGGCAATGCCACGAAGATCCATTTGGCAAAGTAAATCCATTGGGTATCCTTGTTGGTCTTCAGACAACAATTCTGATGGCTAAAGAACCAAATGGGACAGGCAAAAAAAAAAAAAAAAAAAAAGAAGAGACAGTGGAACACAGGACAAAGCTGAAGGAGAACTGCCGGCTGTTGGACTGTTGAAGTGGGAGAGGACAACAGAGTGAGAGGACACAGAGTGAGTAAGTAGAACACAGAGGAGTGCTGGTGTTAAATGTGGGAAATCAAAATTTGGGTTAGCAAACCTGGGAGAAAGAAAACTGACTGCTTAAGTTGGAAAATTGAGAAGGAGTCTGAAAACACTGCAAAAAAGAAACATATACAAAATCACACACACAAGCAGAACATTCATTAACCCTACTAACACAAACACAAGAGAGCTTATGAAGATTAGACAACATCTTAAGCATGTGAGTCTGTTTATCATCTTGTCCAAGTCACTTAGTGTGATGCAAAGACCAGTGGACTCATAGCACATTAGTTAAGAAATGATCAAATAATAGCAGAGAAATGTGTAGGAAAGGCAGCTTTAAGAACATGCTCTGCTGGATATGCAGCTCCACAGACATACATTAAACCTGCCTAATAACACAAACACACATGCAATGAAGATCAGCTTATTATGTCTCATCAGTGTTAGAATAGTGTCAATTTAACAGACACTTGTTATCAAATACTGAATTTATCTAATGCTGAGAATTAACTCTCTAGGTTGCAGGACAACAGTTTAACTTTTGTGAAAAAAAAGATTCTGGTTTGACCAACCAGTGATCAGACAATAAATTTAGTTGTTAATATAGTAAATTGGGAGATGCTTCCTGCTTGATTGATGCAGCACAAGTAATTTACTGTATGAGGGAAATTCTATTTTTGTGATAACATTTTGAACATGCATTTCTGTTGTCCTGTCATCTTAGTGGGTTAAGGGGCAGGGATAGCTCAGTAGGTAGAGTGGTGGCCCCATGATCGGAAGGTCGGGGGTTCGACTCCACTGAACGGCTACCCTGAGGTACCCCTGAGCAAGGTACCGTCCCTACACACTGCTCCCCGGGCGCTGCATTGGTGGCTGCCCACTGCTTCACTGGGTGAATGGGTTAAATGCAGAGGAACTATTTCCCTATGGGGACTAACACGCACAGTTTACACTTTACTTTACACTTAATAGCTGATATGCAAATTAGTTGATCGTTCTTAGATTAAGGAAAGGTGATTGAATTCTAGCACGAGTGAATGAGATGTGTTGGAGTTTGTTGTGTGTTGAGTGGAGACTCTAAAACACTGAGTTTCCTGTTTTGATGTGCGAGTGAATCCTGTATCTAGATACACAACTCTGAATACGTCAGAACAAACTTCTTTTGTGAAGTGCATGACAACATGTCACATGTTTTATGATGAAGGGAAAAAGGAAAACTGAATAAAATGGATCTGTGGCCTAAATGAGTGAAGAGCACAGACCTGGGGATTAAACTCATAGCTAATAAGACATTAGGCTTGTGTTGTGTGTTGTGCAGCTGATGGTTGGTTTGGAGTGAATCTAGCTGATGATTTTTCTTTTGTTGTGAAGTTGAGCCTGCCAATTAGTATGATGGCATGATGAACCATGCTAATGGTATGATTTACCGTCCTGAGATGAGGAGCTTGTGTCATGACTTAACAAGGCCTTTTTATTTTGATACTTCCACAGTGCACTGAAAGTTTTGTTTGATAATCTCTGTTATTTTTCATTTTTTGAACAGGCACTGATTTCTGTTTGTCAATTTCTTTTCTTTAAGCAGATCCGCACGTCGGGAATTAAAAGTGCTATACGACATGTCGAGAAAACCGTTACAAGTGAGTTTCTCCACATTAAAATGGGCTCAGGAGAAAGCCACTTATTTGGGACAATTAGAAAATGAGAGTCCCTCCCTAAAAAGGATTCAGCGAGGTAATCCGATCTAAAGTTTTTCTTTTTTTCTTTTGAAATGACATCATTTTG
The DNA here is from genome assembly GCF_965226115.1 of Aulonocara stuartgranti. Classification (NCBI taxonomy): domain Eukaryota; kingdom Metazoa; phylum Chordata; class Actinopteri; order Cichliformes; family Cichlidae; genus Aulonocara; species Aulonocara stuartgranti. Next base: position 34,016,675 of record NC_138944.1, on the reverse strand, counting down.
CTGAAAGTGGAAACTAAATGCGACGATGGTTTCCACTATCAGCAAAGAAAGAAAGAATGGATGAATGAATGAATGAATGAATGGAAATAAAAAACAAACTGACTGACTGGTAAAAGCTGACAAGACTTGACCACGACTCAAGGTTAACCTCCACCTGACAAAGGTGCAGACAAATTTATGTGCTTCTTTTTACAGGAGCAGAAGGATGACAGCAACATTCGAGGTTACATGACGATTTAACCTTTTAAATGCCACTTTCTGTGTTTGTGCATCTACCAGGGGTGTTATTCACTACCTTGTGTTGCTTACAGAGGAAACTGTGACAAAGTATGCATACGCCTGCGCAGCGCTAACATTTGTATTTTCTTTTCTACAGCACTACAGTTTTTCATGTGTTTGATCATGTGATTTATAAGAGGACTAGTTAATGTTTTTCTACTACAGGATTTCTGGGTTTATGTGTGAAGAAAACTGTGTTTATAGGTTATGAGTTGGTGATGCTGTTACACTGTGTTTTTGGGAAAATGTGAAGGTTACTTTGATGATGTGAATAACATTCTTTCCACAGCTATGGATGGCTAACTTTATGGTCTTTTTATGGCACCTCTGGAACCTGTCGACTTGCGTCTGACCACAGTCAATGTGTATTGCTAATGTTTGTTTTTCTAAGAATGCATGTAGAAGATTCAGCAGAAGCGGACAAGTGACATGAGAAAAACAAATAAGAGATGCAGTGTTTATGGAATAGTTTAATATGGGCTCATTAGCTGGCCACTTTTTGAGCTCATAGTGATTGATGAGTTGAGTGACTTTGCTTAAGAGAAGTCACCGATTACATTAATGTTGACTGAGTATAAGGGATGATCCATGTCTGAGGATAATTATGGAAATTATTGTAGTTTACTGATTTGAGAAAACCTGCATATGACACTTGTCTTGCTGATGTTGAATGCTTATTACTCTTATGATATAATTGTTTATAGGTGTGAATTTTGATTTCACTTCCAGATCTTGTTTTCCAGGCCATGATGGTGTGTATGCAGGCTCCTGGCGGAGCCAGGTTTTAAGCAAATTTAATATGCAAAACACACTAACATCTTTTATTGCAGGATTATAGGTCCAGGGTGGTGCTGCTCCAGAGGAGAAGATGCCCTGATGTTACCTGGGACATGATCTAGCTAACCTTTTTCTTTAAGACAGGAATCTGGTTTTGATGAGTTGACTCATGGGAGTGTCCATGTGTCAAGAGGAGGGATCCAGGATTAACATGAAACAATGAATTAACATTAAATTTTGTTTTATATGATTTTTGCAGCGATTTGTGTGATTAACAGTTCATTCAACGGGTATTAAACCTATGCAAGCAGTGCATCCATGTTCAGATGAGGCTTTGATGGCCTATAAGTGAAGTTCACTGAACACAAAATGTGGTTTGATGATTGTTGACATGCTCTCCAAATAGAAGTTTTTCCTCCTAGCAAGGAAATACAGGTGCAGCAGTAATCTCCTGAGAAATCTTCAGAGGCCCAGTGAGAAGCGAGAACCATTCCAGGCATAGCTGACAGCCCAGGCAGTGGTTGAGGTCAAAGGTCGAGCTGGTTGGAGCCCATCATGAGATCAGACTTTGGAGCCACAGCAAGGACCATGAAACTGCGTTGGAATGAGAGCTGTGCCAAGGGAGATTTCCAGAGGCCAACAGAGGAGATTGTGGACAACAGACGGGCACCTGAAGGATGAGGGGAGCGTGCCAAGCTCCATCGACAATGCAGAGGGAGTCTAACGGTGTGTTCACACCGAACGCGATGGACGCGAATGGAGCGTCAGGTTTACATGTAAAGTCAATGGAAAGGTGCGATGACACGCGATTGCGGGTCCCGCGAAAATTCGGAAGCAGATTTGCGTCGCGAAAACGCCAAAACGCGTGAAACGCGCGTCAGTGTAGCGCGTCAGTGTAGCGCGTCTGGCGCGTTTGACTCGCGAATAAAACCACGCGCGTGAGTTTTTGTGTTGCATTTTGTGCATACGCGCGTTTCGCGTCTACCGCTCGAGTTGGAAAAAGCTGAACTCCAGCGTCAAATCGCGCCGCGACAACCAATCAGGAGCCTGGTGACGTGGCTGTTTCCTAGGTCAAAGGGGCAGATCCAGCCAAATCCCTTCATACTTCAATGGAGGGCAAGGCTAATCAATGCGGTAGCAAACAACTCGGAGCTGTACGACACCAGCTGCTTTCCGTACCGAGACAGGAATATAAAGGACCGAGCTTGCAGGAAGATATGTGAAGAGATCGGGCAACCTGGTAAGTTCATTCATTTCTCTTTTGAAAGTTTTCACTGACCCGGGGAAGCCGCACAAAAGCTAGCAAGCCACCGCTATTTTCCCACTGACGTACAGATCCCGTTCTGCTTTTATGCATGTTGTCATTTAGGAATATATTTTATTGTTTATTAATAAACGGCACACTGTGGTCCCGCTGTTCATCCGTCACTGCTTCGCTTTTTCGCTGATTTTTTCTTGCACTGTACAGCATTGCATTCTGCAGCCTGATTGACAAATCTGCTCCGTGTCATGTCTCCTGCGCTTGCCAAATTTATCATGTTTGGTTTTGATAACCATCACGTCCAATAGAAAAAACAGCACAAAAACACCCATAGCTATGACCCTCATTCGGAAATAGACACCTACACCGCGAGGGAAAAAGGCGCACGAAAGTGGCGGGCAGATGAAGACAAACCGCGGCATAATAATACTTTTACGTTTTGCAATCTACAAAGGTTTGCACTTTGAGAATCAATTGTGAGAACTGTGACCAATGTTCATGTGTGTGGGGAAAACGGTGTATAAAGTGTGTGACCAGGGGCTAGTTATTCTGAGAACCCCTGCTGCAATAAATGAGGGACCACTGTCTACTCAGATTATTATATTCAACCTGTTAACATTTAATACTGTATTGATAGAACCAACTGATTCTGCAGCAGAGCATCCCCAGTCCCTGAGCTCCTGCTGCTGCACCCACAGATATGTACAGCAAGCACTGATACCTTTTTAGTCGGTAGGATTGCCTTGTGATCACCTTTACTAAATATCTACAACCAATCTGATTATATCCTGTTTTTTGTTTTTGTTTTCAATGTTGAAATTAAAATCTAGTCGCAGCCTTCTCATTTCTTTGTGTTTTGTGCTGTTTTACAGGCCCACAGGGGAGGACGGCTCCGAGGCAGATGAGGGACCATCGGCGGTGGAGCTGGCCATCCTGGTATCCCTGAAGAGTTCACACCAGTCTCCAATGGAGCATTTCCTCCTCAGCCTTGTTCCTGCTCTGGAGAGCAGCTGGTCCTTTTTATTCCTGTCTCTCTGTAAATTCTTATATTTTATATATTTATGTTTAATGTTTTTCTGTTTGAGAATTTTAATATTATTTCAAATAAATTTTTATAATGACTAATGTCTCAGTTCTACTACACAGCAAATGTTGGCACACGACTTGACACATGTAGAATTTATTTCATATTATACTAATGACAAAATATACTAATACAGTGGGATGCAAAAGTTTGGGCAACCTTGTTAATAGACATTATTTTCCTGTATAAATCGTTGGTTGTTACAATAAAAAATGTCAGTTAAATATATCATACAGGAGACACACACAGTGATATTTGAGAAGTGAAAAGAAGTTTACTGGATTTACAGAAAGTGTGCAATAATTGTTTAAACAAAATCAAGCAGGTGCATAAATTTGGGCACCACAAAAAAGAAATGAAATAAATATTTAGTGTATATCAATGTGTGTGTCTCCTATATGATATATGGGGTGCCTTTGTCTGGACGTGCTTCCCATCCAGAGCTGCACAGCACAGAGGAAAGTTCCAGCGCTCCTGGAATCCCTCTGTGATGGACCGCCAGTCTCCAGGTGAAGGCACAGCCATGAAATCGTCCACTAGACAGTCCCAGATGACCGTCGCTGCCTGGGGGGTGATCTGGCTCACCGTGGACACACCGACTCTGTAACTGAACGCTTGGTCCTGAAGGAGTCCCCGGTGACAAGGAACCTGGACAAAATTGTTCAAAATCAGTATTATGTGTACTGCAGTTACAAAATACATTATTCAAATTCCAAAATACTTTTGTGATGTCAGATTTAAATCACAAAACTTAAATCTTACATAAAACATTTTGTAATTACAAGGATAATTACAAAATGTATATTAGATAATATCTAAAACAGTTGTGTTTTGTTTTAACTTTAACATATCATAATTTGATTGGTAGCAACTTTCACAACTACAGTGTGCCAATCACTCACAATTCCTAAACATGTCAATCAGGTAGGAATGAAGTGAGACATTAATAGAAATAAAGAGTTGTGTGTTGACATGTAGCCCTTTCCTTGCTTAAATCATTAATATTTTTGAAAAATTAATCTGTGATAAGACAGCTTATCAAGATAGAACCATGTAACTAAAGATGAACCAAACTGTTCACAGTTTTATCTAACTCTGTTTTAATAAAGGCTGGTGACCCCTGTTATAGAGTCTGACAGCTGCAGGGATTACATACAAATATTCAACTATCCCAGAATTAAACCAGGTCTAAATAAAAAGGAGTGAGTGTCACTACTGTTGAAAATCTCCCAATTCTTTTAATCTTTGGGCTGAAGGAAGGACAGTACTCGGTGTATAAATGCTCAATCAACAATCATTTATTTCCATACAATTCAACACTTATGAGCATTTGAACCATCATGATGGGGAGACCTGCCTGCAGAGGGTCACAGCAAGTCTCAAAGTGGTGACGGGTTACTCAGCTTTTTATACCCTCTAGTGGCCCCCACCTAGTCGTAAAAGCCTAAACATTCACATTCTTTCTCTCTTACGGCGCCTAAGTTATGACCTCGGTTCCCTGTCTTTCTGCTCTTCTGAAAGGTGGGGGTATGGAATGTGGTCTGTTTCTTCTATTATCTGCACAAGGTCCTCTGCACACAACATTCTCTTCATTGTTCGGCAGTATGAAATGTCAAGAAACAGTGTAACACATTCAACAGTGTTGAGTAATACAGGTCAATACAATAGATCTAATGATTTTCACACTCTTTTAAGTCAGAAGTATAATGCAAACTAAAACTACATACTGATCACACACTCTATATTAAAGGATATAATATGATCTACAGCAGTATCATACTTCAACTACTTTGATTACATATATAAGGTAACATATGATAACAGAATAATATCACAATTCCCCCTTTGATCTCTTTTCTTCAAAGAGATCACTTATAACATACACTCTAGTGTTGCGAGGTCCAGTTCTTCTTGGTCCTGAGGCCCTCTGTCCCCCTTTAACGGGTGAACCATATGTGAGATGACCTCTGTGTTCACGCAGTTCAGATGCAAGAAAAGTTAGATTTACAACCATAACAGCAGTTACAGATGACACTCCCATCACTCCCCAATTCTCCCACAGCTTTATTTTGGTGCTCCAGTTTTCCCACCCCCATTTTGATGCCACCTTATACCTTTCAAATGTACTTAGACTAGAACCTCTGTCTAAGGAGCTTTTAACCTTTATTTTATTGCTGCAGCTACCAGTATCTTCCAGTTGGGTGATTCTCAGCTTCTTTCTTCGACCTCCGGGGTTGGACCACCCTTTAGTCGTTGCACAGATCTGGGGATTATTCTGCCCTGATTTCAAACAAGATCTGTGTGTTTTGGGGTCACCGCCGTGTCCCCCTTTTTGCCAAGAGCCTCTCGAACCTCGTTGGTCTGGTGTTCCTGGTTTTCGCCAACCCCTTCATGGTTATTGCTGTGTTTATGGGATCCATCTTCTCAAGGAGCCCAACCGTCATGACACTTGACCCCAGTTGCTGTCTCGGCAGTCCCTACATCTGTCTCTGCTGTGAAGGGTCCCCATATCTCCGTGTCCCCGTCTGGTGTCTGTTCCTTTCTCTGCAAGAGACAGAAAACCAAAACACCTCTCTCCCTAGCCTTGATAATCTAATATTGTTATCCATTGTTCTTCTAATGATTCAAATTTGGTTTAAAATATTATGTTCAGGACTTATTCTAATCATAATCTATGTGTGTGTAAAAGAAATCAAAAATTAATGAATCATCTCTAAGTCTAACACATTATAAGCTTAAGTCTTACCATAGCTAAATTATTAAACACAAAAATAAACTCATAGAAATTTTCATATCACCATTGTTTGATGTTCAAACTCAACTTCCGCTTCCCCCTTTTTGACACACTCCCATGTGTCAATTCACCGGAGCTAGAAACTTAAAAGAAAAGGTTAGTGACATCATATCTCAAAAAGCATCAGAGATTCTACTCTTCAGTCTCTCTTATCGTCCTGCTCCTGCAAAAACAAAACAAAGCAAAGCATCCACCCTTCTCTTGCCAGCTGGGTGAATTGTTTGTTGGCATTTACTAATCCTAAAGTTGGTGCAGTCATTGTCTCAGTGTCAAGTCAGTCAAAACTTTTAGTCCGTCCATCACAGTCCAGTCACATGCATTCATTCACACACATTCATACCAGATGTTGCTGGTAATCGAGTCTCACGCGTGACCTATTTGAGCATCCATCACCAGCAAGATGACGTCATCATTTTAAAAGGAAAACACTTCCTTGTTTTTTGGACCGGATTGACTCGCTGCAATCCTTTTAGACTCAGGACTTCTCATGTGATCAGTGTCCCCTATAAGTGAATTTCTCTCAAGCCAATTACAATCATGGAGAAGCACACTTTGCAACTGTTTACAGTAATAATATTTTATAGCGCTTTAAATCTCAATCTTTCAGGCCTGGTTTAAAGAGCTGATTGTTAAATCATGAACTCACAAAATATCACCACATCACCACCTCTCAGATGTTTTTCCTCAGTGCACTGTAACAAAAACGAAAACAGACGTAACCAACAAAACACTAATAACAATAACACAAACTAGGGCCCGTTGCAGACATGTCCAAGCATAAAACTATCCCTCTCTCGCTTACGAGAAAGAACACAAGCCAAAGCTCACTGATAAAATCAAGCTAGCGCTAAGCAAAACCAAAAAATCAACCAGAAATTCACAGGAACGTTTTGCGTCCTGCCGGGACAATATTGTGTGGGAATGAGAACCTCAGGTGCCGTAACACCTTTTGTTCCTCCTTGAATCAAATCTCAATCACCGAAAATGCCGTACTCCGACCTAAAACTTACACTATTAATTCATCCTTTTCACTCTGTGCCACTGTTCCTCATCAGGGCTGTGTGAAGCACAGCAAAGAATTCAGTCAAGGCCTTGAGCCATAAACAGACATCACGCACAGAACCAAACCGTTTTAGACCTTATTCCTTAACTCTACATAAATGCCCTCTGGATGACATATGACACATTCTAAGTAATCAATGGTAATCAATGGCTCCTCATAAAAATTATGTATTTGGATGTTTGTGTGCAGCATTTCGCATATCAGCATAAGCATTTGTTAGCAAAGCATTCTTCATTGCATGAGCGTGTGTATGTGTGTGGATCACTTCTCAGTGAATCAGCATTCCAATGTATGTGTGTGTGTGTGTGTGTGTGTGTGTGTCATTTCTCACTCAATAAATGAGTGCACCTGTGTTCATGTGTGTATTTCACTTCATTCTGAATCTGTGTTCGTGTGTGTATTTCACTTCATTCTGAATCTGTGTTCGTGTGTGTATTTCACTTCATTCTGAATCTGTGTTCGTGTGTGTATTTCACTTCATTCTTAATCTGTGTTTGTGTGTGTATTTCACTTCATTCTGAATCTGTGTTCGTGTGTGTATTTCACTTCATTCTTAATCTGTGTTCATGTGTGTATTTCACTTTATTCTGAATCTGTGTTCGTGTGTGTATTTCACTTCATTCTTAATCTGTGTTCATGTGTGTATTTCACTTCATTCTGAATCTGTGTTCATGTGTGTATTTCACTTCATTCTTAATCTGTGTTCGTGTGTGTATTTCACTTCATTCTGAATCTGTGTTCGTGTGTGTATTTCACTTCATTCTTAATCTGTGTTCGTGTGTGTATTTCACTTCATTCTGAATCTGTGTTCGTGTGTGTATTTCACTTCATTCTTAATCTGTGTTCGTGTGTGTATTTCACTTCATTCTGAATCTGTGTTCGTGTGTGTATTTCACTTCATTCTTAATCTGTGTTCATGTGTGTATTTCACTTCATTCTGAATCTGTGTTCGTGTGTGTATTTCACTTCATTCTGAATCTGTGTTCGTGTGTGTATTTCACTTCATTCTGAATCTGTGTTCGTGTGTGTATTTCACTTCATTCTTAATCTGTGTTCGTGTGTGTATTTCACTTCATTCTGAATCTGTGTTCGTGTGTGTATTTCACTTCATTCTGAATCTGTGTTCGTGTGTGTATTTCACTTCATTCTTAATCTGTGTTCGTGTGTGTATTTCACTTCATTCTTAATCTGTGTTCATGTGTGTATTTCACTTCATTCTGAATCTGTGTTCGTGTGTGTATTTCACTTCATTCTTAATCTGTGTTCGTGTGTGTATTTCACTTCATTCTGAATCTGTGTTCGTGTGTGTATTTCACTTCATTCTTAATCTGTGTTCGTGTGTGTATTTCACTTCATTCTTAATCTGTGTTCGTGTGTGTATTTCACTTCATTCTTAATCTGTGTTCGTGTGTGTATTTCACTTCATTCTTAATTCAGATGTCTATTCATATTAATGTACAGAATTCACCTGCTTGCTGCTACTACTGCACATTCACCCAGTGTATATACTATATATATATATATAATGTTCTTCCTCTACACCCCCCCCCCCCCCCCCAAATTTTTGCACATGTCGAGGAGCGTGTCAGGCCACATTTCACTGTGTGTTATACTTGTATAACTATGCATGTGACAAATAAAGAACCTTGAACCTTGAACCTTTAATCTGTGTGTGTGTGTGTGTGTTCATCACTTCCCTGTTCTGGTGTTCTGGGTAAACCACGGCCTGAAGCATGCCCTGGGGTCCTGCCCTCCTCCTTTTCAGTTCGTTTGCGACCATTGCTGCTGCTGCTGCTCGAAGTTCTGTCCGTCCTGGTTCTGACCCCTATTGGGGCAGTCCTTTCTCCAGTGTCCATGCTCACCGCAGGTGAAACCTGCATCTTCTTCTGTGTTTTTTGTCCATTCTGAGGTGCCTTCTGACCTCAGTTACTCCTCCTGTCTCGGTCACGCCCTTTTTGCTGCCCGATCCTCCGTGTTGGTCCATCACTGTCCTGCACAGTGTTAATGCAGAGTTGTCAAGGTCAGCATTCTTTTGCTCGGCCTTACTTTTCATTCGGGCTTGGCGGGCGTCTCGTCACAGCTCTGTCAGCTGAAGCTGTCTGAGAATTTCCCCCGTGTAGTGAAACGGGCCTTGGTTTTAACGCTCTCCGTCTCTGCTGCATGAGATCGCATTCCTGCAGCACTGTTGACATTTTCAGGTCGTTGTTGTGGGTCCAGCTGTTGCAGCATTTGGTCAGGGTCACGTATGGGGGAGAGCAGGAGTCCAGTCAGCCTCGGCTTTCAGGGCCGGCAAAGCAGCCTGTAATTAAGCATAAAGAGAAAAAACAAAACAAAACAAAAACAAACGAAAAACAAAAACAAACGAACAGGAAAATGATGTTGTGTTGGCTGTGTTATTCAGAGGGGGAAACAACGGGGCCAGGCCCTGTGTCAGCCTTCTCTCCCCCTTTTTTTTGTTTTTTCTCACCATATAATCCACTCATGACCCACCAAGCTGACAGGACAACACAGGTACATGTTAAAATTCTTAAGATCATGTTTAAAAGCCCAAAAAGGAATTTTCTTTCATTCAGTAATCACTTTTATTAATCAATCAACAGAAAACATGTCACAATTTGAATCTTTTAACCACTAAATTTGTCGTGTCTTCCCTGGTTGGTTAGACCAGTGTTTTCTTTTTGAAGTTAAGTTGTTGTCCTGCAACCCAGAGGGTTTCTTTGTCAGTAATGTATAAACTGTATTATTTAACAACACGTGTATGTTAAGTTTCGCTGCTTTAAACTTGCTGGAAAATCTTCACATGTTCATGACTGTAAGCTGTTTCTTCATTGCATGTGTGTGCATTTGTAGGCAAGCAGGTTAATTTTAACTTTTTCTCAAACTAGGCGTTACCTTAAAAGGAGCCTTTCTCTCACATTTCTCTGCTTGTGTGTGTTTTTGTTTCACCTTTTGTTGTGATGCTCCGGACGCCTTCCCAACCTCCACAAGTCCGTTGGCCCCAATTTTATGAGTTAAAAACTTCTCTTAATTCCTCCTCTAATTCTCTCCTCGCTGCTGTCTGTTTCACAGCTGCTGATTCGTGCTGGGTGTGGTTCCCTATTACCTATAATTTTGCTTCGGCCGCTGTGCTTGTGGGGGCAGTTGGTCCAGGTCCGCAGCTTCCTGTATTAACACACTAAGAGATTTCTTTAATTTCATTTTCATCACATGTTAAACAGATAAGCAGGCAACACGCCTACCTTGACAGCGTAAACTGCACGCCAGTCTCCCAACACATTCCTCTCTCTACTCCTCAATAATTCTCCACTACACACCTCTTACTATCCCTCTTTTTTATTTTTATTACACCACAGAGTAATACACCCAATTATGCCCGTCTATCTCTATGTGGCTCCAAATTCCCTCTTTATTTAATTTTACACTCGTCAGGGGACAGGCACACAACAATTTCAAACCACTGAAACGAGGAATTCAACCTTTTTATATTTCTTTACTAATCTAGACTCAACCTTTGTTCGCAAAATGTGTCTTGTTCTAGTCCAGAATAAATGTGAACCTGTGATTACACTGCGGTTCCAGTGTTATTCTGTAGCTATGCGGGAGTCCTCAGTTCCCAAGTTGCCACCTTGGCATCCAGACGCCGCTGGGCCTGGCCGCGCGTCCACGACCAGGAGGGTCGCCACACCTTGAACAAAATTATTTCCACAGGTACACTAGGCATCAACCTTTGATCCTAAAATGTGTCTTTGCTCTAGCGTCCTCCTAATCAAACACATCAACCGTCACTGTCACTGTGTTCAGACTTCACACACAGAAACACACTCAGAGCGCGCCTCACACACAGCCAAAGCGCGCCTTACACACACAGCACGTTACACCATCAGTGAGACACACAGAGAGCGCCTCTCATCAGCAGAAATTTGCACAGAAACCTCTGAGCTCAACTGTTAGAATTCTTCTGAAGCACAACAACCAAAGATCAAAATACCCCTTTCTCTGCGTTTATGACCGCCACAACGGGGCAAAATCGCATCATAAAAGTGATGCCTGCGTCCCCTGAAGTTATTACTGATACCATAAACCAGGTTTTGCTCTATGTACTTCTTGGCAAGTAAAATTTTACTTTGTTTTATGACCGCAGCCCTCGAGGCTCGACTGATACCATAAACCACCGTCAAACCTCTATTCAATGTACTGAAACCAGCACCAACCACTACTGCACTTCACGGCCGCACCACCGGAACACGGCCGTATCATAAACCAAAACCTACGGACGTGTTTCGCTCCTCACGTTGCCAGTGTTCAACTGCACCGTAAGCCAGCATCTGCTTTTCCTTAAATCAATTTCTATTTCATAGCCGCATGAGCAAGGACTTAACTGACACCATAAACAAACTTCAAAACCTCGACTTCAATGTACTGAACTTATGGCCGCGTCTCCAAAAAAAAATTCTAATGTATTATTGCTACAGAAGCCAGTTTTAGACTAAGTTAAATGTGGAAGGTAAAAGTGGGCTGCAACTAGTCCAACGTAGTGTCTTATTAGTATCTCGGTAGAAGCAGCTTACTGCAACTAGTCCAACGTAGTATGTTATTAGTATCTCGGTAGAAGCAGTTTACTTAACACACTGGAATTCAGCCTCAACTTATGTTGTTAGTATCTTGCGCCAAAAACCAGACACCGACAAATTTAATGTGAAAATACGTGTAACTCAGCGAACAGATTAATTTGGAAAGCCCAATATGCACATTTGGTATTTGTAATACAACAGGCTGTGCTTACCTTTTTATTTTTGGACCGGTCCTCTGTTCACCTTGCCTCACGATCTCACCAAAGGCCAAATCTGCACCTCCTCAGCACGCCAAAGATCCGGGTCACACGGCACCAAGTTGTTGAAAATCTCCCAATTCTTTTAATCTTTGGGCTGAAGGAAGGACAGTACTCGGTGTATAAATGCTCAATCAACAATCATTTATTTCCATACAATTCAACACTTATGAGCATTTGAACCATCATGATGGGGAGACCTGCCTGCAGAGGGTCACAGCAAGTCTCAAAGTGGTGACGGGTTACTCAGCTTTTTATACCCTCTAGTGGCCCCCACCTAGTCGTAAAAGCCTAAACATTCACATTCTTTCTCTCTTACGGCGCCTAAGTTATGACCTCGGTTCCCTGTCTTTCTGCTCTTCTGAAAGGTGGGGGTATGGAATGTGGTCTGTTTCTTCTATTATCTGCACAAGGTCCTCTGCACACAACATTCTCTTCATGATTCGGCAGTATGAAATGTCAAGAAACAGTGTAACACATTCAACAGTGTTGAGTAATACAGGTCAATACAATAGATCTAATGATTTTCACACACTTTTAAGTCAGAAGTATAATGCAAACTAAAACTACATACTGATCACACACTCTATATTAAAGGATATAATATGATCTACAGCAGTATCATACTTCAACTACTTTGATTACATATATAAGGTAACATATGATAACAGAATAATATCACACTACAAAGGTTAACTCAGTGGTCCTAATGCTACAGTTTGATATCAGCAAACACCGAGCGCATACATTGGTGTGACACCACAGCCACGCTATCATTGCAAACACTGATAACAGCATAAATCGAATTAAATCGGGACTTGATGAGACCTTCTGAGTATCACTAGAAATATTATAAACAGTCGTCTTTGTACCACAGTTTGCTTTCAGTAAACACCGACAGCATTCACTGTTAGCATAGCACATCCATGTTAGCAGTGTATAAATGGATGGTTTAGCATATATTAGCACAGGTATCAATAAAGGACTACCGTATTAAACACTTTTACTAACCTCAGGCAGATGGACAGGCGCTCTGCAGGTGGGATTGAGCGCCTGTAATTGGTGTCTAGGCGGGCGATGCTGGGACCGACGATACTGTCTGGCACAACTTCCTCCCACATTCCTCCCACATTTCCGGTTCACGCGCGTCAAAATATGATATTTTGACGCGCGATGGATTTTTCTTGGACACGCGTTGAGACGCGAATGTGCACGCGTCAAATTAGGGGCGTTTGGGGCGTTTTATTCGCGTCCATCGCGTTCGGTGTGAACACACCGTAAGGATGGCATCATGATTCTGTGAAAGCACAGGAACCAGAAGCTATGGTGGTGATGACAGCAGTTTCCTATGAACATCACCTAATGCTGTGTCACTATACTGTGCATACGATGGCACACTGAAGACTGCTGGGATCACAACAGCAGTAAGATAACTGAACCCAGCACCCTTTCCACAGAGGGGTTTTTCTGCAGAGGATGGACAGTTGAAGAGTCATAAGTATTCCTACCGCAGGATGAAGGCCTAAAGTGAGGTGATGGGGGTTGATAGAGGCCAATTCAAGTGCTTCTGACCACTTCAACTGCCTGCAAAATAGCGGAGAGACCCTCCTGGATACATCAGAGCCACTGCAAAAAGGTTGAGGTCCCAGGAAACCCCGGCACCCCCAAGACAGCACATTAGGGAAATCTCACACTTGGTTGTTTCAGTGGTGAGGGGGGAGTGCTGATTGAGCCCCCGTAGGGTAAGCTCGCACTTCAACCTCCAGTCTCTGGTCAACTCTAGGGCAACCAAGTGCGAGGTGTGACGGACCTGTGTGCAACTATGGGGAGGTGGACCCTCCTGGTTACCTTGACTACGATGCTCACCCTTACAGGACCCCAGCTGACGCCAACAACAGCTGAACCAGGAGGCAGGCAGAGAAGATGGACACACGACAACTCTCACCTAAGAGACATGACGCAAGACCACATCCATCCGTGGATGAACAATGCCTGGTACCGTTATATCCACGACAGAACAAAAGCAGAATCGACAAATACAGACTATTATGTCTGTTCCCATCTACCCAGCACGGCAACATACACCACACTATATGTGTTCCTGGACCAACTCCCAGGGAAGAACTACTCTATGATACTAGCAGAGAAAGGGGACTTTGTGTCCTCTTCAACAACACATGCTGCACTTACATAAAGACGACATACATTCATCAAACATGACTGACGCCCTGAATGTTTTGAGACAGATCCAGCAGGCCCAAAATCAGGACTATGTAAGTGATACAAGTGACTGGTTTTCTTGGCTCTACACTGGCTCCTGGTTACAGGTGCTAAAAGGACTACTCATTGGAGTTGAAATATTTTTACTTTTATTTTGTGTCTTTGTAACGTGTATATTGCCATGTCTAAAACTCATGATTAACCGCATAATATTTTCTACTGTTGCTGCATACATAGCCAGGACAAGTAATGATGATAATGACTTTGACCTGTTGGAACATGAAGACTTTGTGTGATTAATGACGATGTGACAGAAAATGTACAACAAGATGTTACAAACTGATATCTCACTTAAAGTTTTACTGACAACAGGAGGGAATGTCAATGGAAAATTGTACTTATTAGTCAGTATAATCTTTCAGTGATATAAGTTCGCATATGGTAGAATACTGCATGTAGTTATTTGTATTAGGAAATATTTAACCATATATGCTTAGAGGTGTATAATCAATTGTGTAGTGACAGGATGTGTGATCTTTAGCAGGCTGCAAAGGCTTGGTGTGTATTCCACACTGGAATGCACACCTACATCCTGGGAGCATGGGGAGAGGTCGTACCTTGTTTTATTGTTTTATTGTTTTAACGTAGCTATGTCTGTTTTAGTCTAAGTGCCTTTTGTTTAGATGAACTGCTGGACTTCTTCACTGTGTTATCTAGGGTGAACCATCTAGGGTGAGGGGGAGACTACCCTCTTCCTGACCAAGGATGTTCCTTTCGTGCTGTCATGTTATATGACCCTTTGATCAGCAGGACCCCCCCCCCCCCCACACACACACACACACACACACACACAAGCACCCACTGAAGTATAAATAAAGACCGGGGCAGTTTCTCAGTGCGAGTCTCAGTCTGGAGGCTGCCCTTGATAGCAAGAATTTCTCTGTGTTTCTCTTCTCTGATTCTCTACTGAAGAAGTGTTTTAGAGTATATTTCTTGACACTTAGTTACTTTTAAAAACACGATTTTTGATTCCATAAAAAGTGTTTTTGTCACTTTTTATGGAATCAAACTCAAAATAAGGTCAGTACTTCCACGCTTTAAACGCTGCACGCTCATACTCTCTCCCGCACTCGATATATTATCCATTGTTAATCTGCGCACATCTGTTGTCACGAACGTCGCACTCGCTTACGTCACTGTCATGAGACATTCTTGCAAAAAATCGTTTTAGTAACGCAGTAACGCAGCGTTCCTACAGGAAAGTAACGGTAATCTAATTACCGTTTTTGCAATAGTAATCCCTTCCTTTACTCGTGTTACGTTTCGGTGTTGTCAGTGTTTTTTTTGTTAGGCGTGACTGTTATGTGTTTCCTGCTTTACGTTGAAGGTCTGTTGTGTCTCAGTGTGTTCAGTTCACCTTTTTTGTCTCGTCAGGTCTAATTTGCCCCAGCTGTGTTTCCCTCCTGTGGTCCATTCCCTAATTGCTCCTTCTATGTATTTAAGCCTTGTGTTTCAGTATGTCATGGTCGCGATCTCCCCCCCGGTTGTAAATAGTTTGGTGATGTACGTAAATGTCTTATTTTTGCTCTGATGTACATAGTTGTCGATACTTTCGTTTTTGGGATTTTTGTGGTGAACCTTAGTGGTTTTTGTTTTGTTTGTTTTTTTTTCCTTATTTTTATTTTTCCTGTGTTGCACGCCGGTCGCCTAGGCCGGGGTGTAACACTCGTTACTTGAAAAAAGTAATCAGATTACGCGTTACTGCCCATCTCTGTTTACAATAAACAATCAGTTCACACAAACACAAATGTTGGAACACGTCGTTACCAGTGGCGTGTCTAGAAAATTTTTGTTGGGGGGACCAGGTAGGGGCACAGATTTGGAGACGGGTGGTAGATGTAATTGGCAGATAATGTTTAAAAAAAAATTCTACCAACCGTTAACCATAATTCAATAATCCTATAAACCTAATAACCGAATGCGCTTTTAACTCTTATTAGAATGAGATTTTAACCACTACGGTGCAAAGTTTTTAGATACTGCGTTGATAAAGTACAAGAGATACAATCAGTGCTTTGTCAGTGTTTATTCAGCAGTCAAGGACAGCAATATTTGCATAGTATTTTTACTGACATATAGTGCACATATGTTTTGGGCAAAAACATTTTTGAATATTAAAATACGAACATTTGTAACAAACAATTGACAAATTAGCCAATTCCAATGTAAAACTTTATCTGCCTGTTAAAAAAAGAAGATAATCTTCTCACAAACTGGTGTTTGATTTTGAAACAGGAAAAAAGTGGGGAAACAACTGAAAAGACTAACATTTGAATAAAACCTGAAAGCAAGTAAATACTTTCTATGCTGCCTTATGGTAAACTTTGGTAATATTGATAAAGAACAACACTGGCTGATGATGAAATACAGTCAGCTGGCATGGTGACACTGCCAGTATTAACCTGCAGGGCTGGACTGGGACAGAAAATCGGGCATTTTGACTAGAGACCGGCCACCAGGTATTAAAGCCATAAAGACTTTGAATGAAAACAAATGCTGTTGTGACAGTGCCCATATGGAAAAGAAATAGTAAAAACTTATATGACTTAACTCATGAAAGTGGCCACTTTCATGAGTGAATCATATAAGGCTTACATGATTTACTCATGAAAGTGGCCACTTTCTCATTACTTTCATATATTGTTTTAGTAAGTATCCAAAACATACAAGTTTCATTATATAATTTTTCAAGGGATCTTATATCTGTTTTTACTCTTGTATGCTTTTCATACAAGTTTCACACAAGACAGATACAAACTTTATAAGATTTATATATATCTTTTCCATATGTACACCGTCTTGTTGGTATATGTATGATTTCTATACATTTTACGTCAGATAAAAACTTTGGTTGTAAGATTTAGATAATTATTTAATAAAAGCTAGATATTTTAAATGAGAATAAGAAAGAAAAGTATTTCTTTGTGCCCCACCTTTCCCTGTTAATGCCTTACCTGCCCCCCTGGCAAAACTTTCCTAGATCCACCCCTGCACAGTTACCAGCTGTCAGCTACATAAAAAAGGATCCTGGTGTTATTTGTCTCTCAGAAACAGTTCATAACTTCCCTTCAACTCATTCATTTGACCTAAAAGGTAAACCTGTTTCTCCATCCCCTGTTCAGCTCTGATGATTCAGTAAGGACATCTCCTGGTTTCATCTTCACATTTCCCTCTCACCACATATCCAAACCGATATCATGACCAGCACTTTTTGCAGCTGTGGCTCCAGCAAACATCAGCTGATACTAGAAATTAATATTAAATAAATTCTAACAACAGCTGATCAAGCTTAAACGTGCTGCTGTTGTTTAACGCGACATCAGCTGGTTTCCTCTTTCTGGCGCAAAGTGGGCGATAAATAAACAAGAGAGAAAAGCCGATCAGCTGATCATTGATCAGTTTCATGATTGAAGTAGCAACAGGAGAGGGAGGCGGAGAGAATGAGAGAAGAGGCAGCTGTGCAGCGTAAACACAGAATAACTCCAGCTTTGTGTCTTTTTTTCATTATAGTGAAAGTCCAGGACAAACTGCGTCTCTTCTCAGCTCAATACGAAACGTGTAATATTTTCTCTGAATGAGGGACCATTCCATTTTTTTAAGGAGCCGTTGGCAACTCTACTAACTAATCTTATGAATAAAATAAAGTTCACTATCAGTAACATCATAGCACCCACCCAGCTGTATAAAAACTCCGTCAAGCTGGCTAGAACGCAGTATGAGTTATTGCAACTGACGGTAAAAAGTCAGCACAACGAAAATAAACTCCACCTAAACTTGGTTTATATCTGACCCAGATAGTCTACAGGTCATAACTTCTTACCTGAAGTTCAGTTCACCTGACACTCGGACTGGCGGCTGCCTCGGGGCTCTCCTCCTGCCTCCCCTTCCATCATCCACCTGCTGGCCTCTGTGGAAGCCCCGCCATAGCCACCACCAAACAACTGAGTTATTTTTACACATCGACCTGCATCTGGCCAATCCACCACCTCTCATTGTTCATGCCCTTACAAAAAAAAATAAAAAATAAGTCACCAGGCATATGCCCGGTATGCCCGATGGCCAGTCCAGCTATGTTAACCTGCAACCAAATCTGCAGCTCCATACAGCAATGTTACAACTTAGATTATATCTTATAACTCATAACTCTTATGTTAGCTCCCCTCAGTAGCATACTGTCTGAAATATTCGACGGCTGCAATAATTCTTTAAGTGTTATTTTTTCTTTGGTATTCTAATGTAGCCGGGTGGAAGTTCGATATTATGGGACATGCCACTGGATGGCACTGTTTTTCTTTTGGGGTACCTCTGAGAGCGGAAGGGATCATGGGGATCTACGGAGACATGCACGAGTGCTAGCTTGCATTGGTGTTATGTGGGTGTGCAATGCCTTTTTTCGCTGCGTGATCTGTTTTGAACGCAAAGTGTGCAACAGTTAAGGCACCAGGAGTAGCTGCCACCAACTTCGCCGTTCGTCTCAGAGGGATCCATATTCCGGTTTCTGCTGGATTAATGCACTGTATGTATTTGAGTTCACACTTGTATTATACTATCTCTGTGGGTAAGAGGGAAATGTACCGTGTTAACTGTTTAATCTTGGCTCTGTATCTATGCAGGAGAAGCCACTACAGTTATTTTTGCACTGCTAAGTTTTGTTTTATTTATGTTTGGGTTTATATCAGACACGAAATGACGCTAGATGTCCTTGAGTTCCAGATGCTGATAAAGTTGGGGAAATAACCTGCAGTAGCAGTGGGTTACCAGAGCACAAAGCTGTTACTGGATAGGAGCTGTCTGTAACAATTTTATTTCTTTATTTTTACAACCTTGTTATTTTCTTCTGAGCACTTACTTTATCATTCAGATTAAAAGAACCCCAAAGATAATCTGTGTTCTGGGCTGGTTAATTTAGCCAGGCTACACAATTTGGTACCAGGAGTGGGGTATCTGCAAAAGTGGCAGCTCAGCGATTTTGTTTTTTATGGGTTTCCGTTTAAGTAGGTTATTTTACGGTGCAAGAAATAACTGTAGTGGTGGTCACCTGCGACGCGAGGGATTGGAAAGGATCGGACGATTGAGGCCATACCAGAGGTGTGCAGAGGAGCAGTGGCCAGTCTTTCCAGAAGAGGGTGATTTCGATCGAGGGAAGGATTCTTTCCAGAGGAGAAGAGGACATCAGTGGCACCTAGCTGAATAGACTGCTAAGGCAATTTCTGCATCCTGACCAAAGACTAATCTGGACACAGACATTTCATTATGTCAGACACAAACAGTGACGATGACCAGGGTTTGGCGGGGGCCACCGCAAGGGACCCTGTCACTGAGCTTCAGGCAAAATTGTCAGAACTGAGTAACAAACATGACCAGGCTATGGCCAGGATAACTGCTTTGAGTGACGGGGCAAGTAGGTCATATGTATATCTGCCGCGAGAGCGACCTATTCAACCCTTTAGTGGGGATGCAACCGTAGATGGACGTTCTGTAGAGGAGTTTATTGATGAAGTACAGAGGGGTATCAGAACTAGAGGCTTGGGTAATGATGATCAGGTTGACTTCATTTTTTCCCTCCTCAGGGGTTCTGCACTTGAAGAGATCAAGTTATGTACTGGGGGAGAGCAAATTGAACCCGAAGAAATATTTTGTTTTCTCAGAGAAGCTTATGGTGAGAGGCGCAGTGTAGCACAGTTACTGCAAACCTTTTTTAGCCGTTTCCAGCTAGAAGGTGAAGATTTCTTTGAGTACTCACACGCTCTGTCCCAGATCCTCCGCTTAGCCCTTAAACAAAGGCCTGATGCAGTACGAGACACAAAGATGGCAGTTAGAGACCAGTTTGTGGAGGGAGTAAGAGACTCCACTCTGCGAAGGGAGCTTCGCAAGATGGTGAGGGAAAAGCCAGAGTCTACGCTTTTTGATGTACGTCAGGAAGCAATTGCTTGGTCGATGGAAGAAAAACCTAGTGGCACCAGAGTTGCCAAGAGCAGGCCCATATTAAGTGACAGTGCGGTTGCAAGGGATCAGAGTACCCGTGAAGCTCCAGATAGGTCATCTGCAACTCTAGATGAAATCCTTAAGGTGGTTTCTGAGCAGGGCAAGGCTATTGGGGAGTTACTCAGTGTGGTTAGGGAGAGTGTTACATCCGGAGAAAGGGCCCCTAAACGTGGGATTCCCAGATCAAAGTTCCAGTTCACTGATGATGGGAAGCCCATCTGTTTCAAGTGTAAGGGAGTTGGACACATTGCTAGGGAGTGCAAAACCCTTAAGCAAGGAGCTTCTCCAGTTTCTGTTCCTGCACCTGGTCAGGGAAACTAGCCACCTCGGTTGCCAAGAGCCGGGCAATTCGAGGGGAGACTACTGGCTCAAAGACCCTAACTCGTGAGAGATTTTTTGACGGAGCAGTTGGTAAATGTCCTGAAGTTGAAATTGAGGTGGGAGGGATTAAGGCTAGAACCCTTTTGGATACAGGGAGCCAGGTTAGCACCATCTCAGAGGCATTTTTCCGACAACACCTAATGGGTGAAGATGATGATGTAACCCCTACAGCTAAATGGCTTAAATTGACTGCAGCTAACTCATTGCCAATTCCTTATATAGGTTACATTGAGCTGGATGTGCAGGTCATGGGGTTAACAGCGCAGGAGTGTGGGTTTTTGGTAGTCAGGGACCCCGCCCCAGAACCAGGAGGGCCACAGGACCAAGAGCTAATGTCAGCTAAAGTTAAGGTGCAGGAAAATGATGTGGAACAGCAGGTGGGAAAAGGTGCCAGCAGACTAGAGGGATCCCCCCCTGTTCTTGTTGGAATGAACATAATAAAGAGATGTAAGGAGCTAGCCATTGCTAGTTTTGATTCAACTCTCGGAGGAGAGTTAAATGCTGCTTGGGGAGAAGCTTTTCAGAGGGTGCAAGCCTGCGAAGTATTAGAGAGGTCATCCATCGCCCGGTTAGCTGGTAAAAATACTGTACACGTGCCAGCATCATCCGTGGCCACAGTATTTGCTAGAGGGCTTGGGAAAGTTTCAGATGACCAGACCTTAATGTTACTTGAGCCAACCAACACGCTCGTTCCCAGTGGTTTGGTTGTTGTTCCTACTCTTGTTGAAACTGACAGGCACGTGTTTCCAGTTCAAGTTGTGAACTTCTCTCAGGAAGATGTGTGGTTGGCTCCCCGGACCAGACTTGGTATGCTTACTGTAGTGGAGTGTGTTGAAAATGCAGCTGAGGTGCAGTTTAATCGTATCTCTGCTGACCATGAGGAAGTGTCACTGAATAAGGAAGGGGCTAAAGAATCTGATGGTGAACTGAAATTGCTGATAGAGCAGCTGAGCATTAGTGGCTCCCAAGAGGAACAGACCAAATTAGCTGCACTTTTGGCTCAGTATGCAGATGTTTTTGCTTTCAAGGATGAAGATCTAGGTTATACAGAGAAGATCAGTCATGAGATACACCTAGTCGATGATGTCCCGGTCACTCAGGCCTACCGACGGATACCTCCAACACAGTACAAAGAGGTGCGAGAACACATAACCCAGCTTCTGAAAAAGGGTGTGATCAAAGAAAGCACTAGTGCCTATGCATCGCCCATTGTGCTGGTGAGGAAGACAGACAACAGCTTGAGGTTATGTGTCGATTACAGGCGGCTAAATGCCAAGACCAGACGTGATGCCTTTCCTTTGCCCCGTATAGATGAATCCTTTGATGCATTACATGGTGCAAGGTTTTTCTCGACTATCGACCTGGCAAGTGGCTATCATCAAGTGGCAGTTCACGAAAGAGACAGGCACAAGACTGCTTTTACAACCCCATTTGGGTTGTTTGAATATACCAGATTGCCCTTTGGTGTGTGTAACGGTCCAGCCACTTTCCAAAGACTCATGCAGGCCACTATGAGTGACTTAATCCTTCAGATCATGCTCGTGTACCTAGATGACATATTAGTCTACTCATCAACTTTTGAAGACCATTTGACACGTCTTCAGACAGTGTTGCAGAGACTCAGGGAAACTGGGCTGAAGGTTAAGGTGGAGAAATGTCATTTTCTCCAATCTAGTGTACGCTTTTTGGGTCACCAGATCTCAGCTGAAGGGATAGGTACGGACCCAGACAAGATAGCTGCAGTGAGGCAGTGGCCAGTACCCACCACAGTTAAAGAGCTGAGATCCTTCCTGGGTTTTTGCAGTTATTACAGGAGATTTCTCCATGGATTTTCGCAGCTGGCAGGTCCTTTGCATGATCTGATTAATGCATGGGGCAAGGAGGACAGTCCAGCTAAATATAAAAACTTGCTGGAAAGTGTGTGGACGCCATCTTGTCAAGAGTCATTTGAACAGCTGAAAGAGAAGCTCACGAGTGCCCCCCTACTTGCTTATGCTGATTTCTCACTGCCATTTGTTGTTGAGACGGATGCCAGCAGTTTAGGACTGGGAGCAGTTCTTTATCAGGTGCAGGGTGGCGGGAAACGTGTTATAGCATACGCCAGCCGAAGGTTGAGAAATGCAGAGAGAAATGACAGAAACTATAGCAGCATGAAATTAGAGCTCCTCGCCCTTAAATGGGCTGTGTCTGAGAAGTTTAGGGGGTATCTCTTAGGCTCCAAATTCACAGTTGTGACAGATAACAACCCCCTCTGCCACCTGAACTCAGCAAAGCTGGGAGCCATTGAACAGCGCTGGGTTGCCCAGTTAGCGCCATTTGACTTTGAGGTGCAGTATCGTCCTGGTCGGTGTAACACAGCAGCCGATACCCTCTCTAGACAGCCATTAGCAGGGGAGCCCCAGCCTGCAGGAGATGAGGAGGAGTTTGATGGATGCATATCCATCTGTAACCTTGTCAGCAGAGGGACAACGCTAGGCCTGGACTTAGTAAGTGCAGGTGTAAAATGTTGTCAGGTGAGGCAGGCCCGGGTCACAGCAGTTGAGCAAGACACCCATTTTACTGATTCCCAAGGGAATACACCCACTCTGCCAGGGTATTCTAAGGAAGAGTTGCGACAGTTTCAGTGCTCTGACCCTACTATCAAGTCCTTTAGGCAGTTTTGGGACAAAAAGAAGAAACCCACACACCAGCAGAGGAGAGGTTTGGCTAAGTCTGTGATTTCTCTGCTCCGGCAGTGGTCACGTATCATGGAGTTGGAGGGATTGTTGTATCGGGTCATTGAGGATGGACATTTGGGGAGGTGTCAGCAGCTCCTTTTGCCAGCTTGTTTAAAGGAAGCTGTACTGGGGAGTGTGCATGATCAGATGGGGCATCAGGGGGTGGAGCGGACCCAGAATCTGTTAAGACAGAGATGTTTTTGGGTTGGTATGTATGAAGAAGTGGACCAGTGGATTAAGAAATGCTACAGATGTGTGCTTACTAAGTTGCCACAGCCCAAGATTCATGCCCCTGTCAAGCCTTTTTTGGCCACTAGACCTCTTGAAGTGGTTGCAGTAGATTTTAGCATGTTGGAGCCAGCCTCAGATGGACGGGAAAATGTGTTGGTGGTTACAGATGTTTTCACCAAGTTCACACAAGCTTTCCCCACACGCGACCAGAAAGCTGATACAACTGCTAAGATTTTGCTTAGAGAGTGGTTCATGAGGTATGGCGTACCAGAGAGGTTACATTCTGATCAGGGCAGAAATTTTGAAAGTGATGTGATTCAGGAACTGTGCAAGTTATATGGGGTTAAAAAAAGCCGTACTACACCACATCATCCCCAAGGTAATGCACAATGTGAACGTTTCAATAGGACACTTCATGACCTATTGCGTACCCTCCCACCTGACAAGAAACGCCGTTGGCCTGAGTATTTGCCAGAATTGGTCTATGCGTACAATGTGACTCCCCATGCCACCACAGGGCACTCGCCGTATTACCTCATGTTTGGAGTGCACCCCCACCTTCCTGTAGATGCTTTACTGGGGCAGGAGCAGGTGCTTGATAAGAGACATGACTGGCTGGTTGTGCATCAGCAGCGCTTAAATGAAGCACATAACAGAGCAAGGCAGTACACGGAGCAGAAAGCAGCGGAAAGGCTTGAGCTGGACAAAACCCGAGTCTATTGCCCCCCTGTTGAAGTAGGTCAGTTAGTTTATCTGTGACACTGGCCCCAAGGCAGGAACAAAATTCAGGACGCCTGGAGCCCTGTGGTTTATAGGGTTGTCGAAGTCCAGGGCAGCACACATGCAGTGGAGCCGGTGGAGGGTGGGCCAGTAAAACGGGTTCACAGAGCTAACCTTAGACCTTGTATTGGCCCAATTCCTGCACCCAGGAAAAAGAAAAATAATGAATCCCCTGTGGTAGTGAGTCCTAGGACAGAAGAGAAAACAGGCTGTTCAGATCCAGATCCTGAGTATGTGTTGTTCGGAGAAACCTCATACCCAAGTGCAGAGCAGGGGTCTGATGAAGCAGTTCAAAGCAGTGACATTTCTGAGTCTGTAAACACTGATGATGCTCGTGTTACTGTACCATCTGACTCTGAGCAGGTGTCCACACCAGAGACAGTTGCTACTGAAACTAACAGGGATATTGGGGTCATTCCACCAACACCAGTGCCCCGTCGGAGTAAAAGAGCTAATGCTGGAGTGCATTCAAACCCTTACCATGTCCCTGTATCAGCATGTCATGCCATCACCTTGAGCCCTGAGGTACTGTCTCAGTTGTTGACTAATTTGGGTACTGCTCTCTTTAAGGAAGCAGTGCATGAGTTGAGATATACCAATTGAGTCACCGGGGACGTTGACTCTTAAGCAGGGGAGAATGTAGCCGGGTGGAAGTTCGATATTATGGGACATGCCACTGGATGGCACTGTTTTTCTTTTGGGGTACCTCTGAGAGCGGAAGGGATCATGGGGATCTACGGAGACATGCACGAGTGCTAGCTTGCATTGGTGTTATGTGGGTGTGCAATGCCTTTTTTCGCTGCGTGATCTGTTTTGAACGCAAAGTGTGCAACAGTTAAGGCACCAGGAGTAGCTGCCACCAACTTCGCCGTTCGTCTCAGAGGGATCCATATTCCGGTTTCTGCTGGATTAATGCACTGTATGTATTTGAGTTCACACTTGTATTATACTATCTCTGTGGGTAAGAGGGAAATGTACCGTGTTAACTGTTTAATCTTGGCTCTGTATCTATGCAGGAGAAGCCACTACAGTTATTTTTGCACTGCTAAGTTTTGTTTTATTTATGTTTGGGTTTATATCAGACACGAAATGACGCTAGATGTCCTTGAGTTCCAGATGCTGATAAAGTTGGGGAAATAACCTGCAGTAGCAGTGGGTTACCAGAGCACAAAGCTGTTACTGGATAGGAGCTGTCTGTAACAATTTTATTTCTTTATTTTTACAACCTTGTTATTTTCTTCTGAGCACTTACTTTATCATTCAGATTAAAAGAACCCCAAAGATAATCTGTGTTCTGGGCTGGTTAATTTAGCCAGGCTACACTAATTTCACCGAAGTTTACTAAACTCAACAAACTTAATATTACTTACCGGGACATTTATTCTGTCCTCATTTTCTTTCACCGAAAAATTGTTTCCTGCAGTGCCGTCTTTCGTGCTTGGCTCTCCTACCTTTGCTAACATGATGCACATAGCACAGAAGCCGATGCTGCATTCACTTACACTCGGATATCTGAGTTTCAACATGAAAACATAATTGGACATTTGATATTTGATTGAATTTTATTGTTTTGCCTTTGGGGTGGCACCTGGGGTGGCCAGTCTGGTTGGGCAGGCCACCCCGCTGGACACGCCACTGGTTGTTACAACGGTAATCTGAAGAACTATACACTGAAATGTTAATAATACATACATGTAGTGTGTTGGTTATGGTCATTATGTTGAAGACATTTTTAGGGGTGCTGTCATGAAATTTGGGGGGTTCTTGAGCACCTCAAACGAAGTCTGAACTCACCTGTGGGTTCCACTACAGACCCAGTCATAGTATGCACTGATCATAACCCTCTGGTGTTCCTTAACCACATGTGCAGTTACAGCCAGACACTTATGTGCTGGGCCTTATTAGCTCAAGAATACAAACTTAGCATCACCCATAAGGAAGGCACGGACAATAGAATTGCTAATGCATTATCCACAGTTTAACTCGTAGCACTTTGACAAGGAGGTGTGAGTTATACTCTACATATGTCATGGCAACAATTTTTTTTCCTTTTTTTTTACCAGATTCATTTTTAGACCTGAACAGGATTTTGCTCCTTTTTAAACTGCACATACAGCTCCAGCAGCAAGTGTAACTTCTATTAGATCACTGGGCGCTGAGATGTGCACTTTCTGGATCAGTGCTATTCAGTGTTACTTAAAGTGATCTTGGAAGGTGAATTGTGACAAATCAGTGGGATCTATCCTGCTCGGTACTATTGTGTTTGGTTAAATTTGTATGTATGCTGGCAGAAGCGTGGTAGAGCAATTGTATTTATTTCTCCTGTTTTATGACTGACCAGGCAACTTAGCCATAGTATTTTGCAACCTATTGCACATATTAAACAAATATGTAAGACTGCTTTCTTCCACTTGCGCAACATCTCTAAATTTAGAAATATCCTGTCTCAGAGTGATGCTGAAAAACTAGTTCATGCATTTATTACTTCCAGGCTGCACTACTGTAATTCATTATTATCAGGATGTCCAAAAAACTCCCTGAAAAGCCTTCAGTTAATCCAAAATGCTGCAGCAAGAGTCCTGACAGGGACTAGAAAGAGAGAGCATATTTCTCCTTGTCAGAGATTTATAGTTAACAAACAGTCAGGTGAATAAACAACACTGAGACACTTGTTACTGATAACGTGCGGCACGGGTGAATCTCAGACAGAGAGACACACCGAACTGCAGTATTCGTTTATTTTTATAGGTTACATCGTCAATATGCAAATATTTCCTGTTACGCAGGTCCTGATGCTGTCTGTGTGTAAGCTGTGTGTGTCACAAAGTGTGTGTGCTACAAGTCAATTTCTAAGAATAATATAATGCAAGTCAACTTCTGCGGATGTGTATTTCTGTGCTGACCTCTTGCGGTAAATGTCACAGTGTCACAGGGTCAGCTTCCTGTTTCTACAGAAAGCTGTCTGGTGAAATATGTGAACATAAATATAACATAACATGTGAAGCATAATCAAATAAAACATTAAAAACTCCCTGACATTCCCTCCTGTTGTAACCATAGTTCACCACTTTAACCATACTTTATTATCAGCCAACAACCACTTGCGTATAACATTGTCAATTGTAGCATCATTCAGTATGTGTAAATGTGTGTGTTCCTATACTAAATCCTCTTCGTCTGGTTCATCTTCTAGTGGCAGTCCAACATAGGTGATTACTGTGGCCTGTACCATTTTGTCAATCATTGATCTGATACAGGGTAGAATGCAAGATGAGAACATGCAAAGCAATAAAAGAAGAACTCCTATCAAGACAAGTCCTTTGATCACGAGGGTCTTCCAGCTGCCGTTTAGCAGCCAGGTCAGCCAGTCCTCTGTGTTCGTGACATAGTCTTGTTGCTGTGCATTACTCAGTTGTCGTAACTTCTCCAGGGCGGTGGTCATGGTCAAAGAGTGCACGTTGTCCGGGATATAGGTGCAACAAGTGGTGTTGAATAAGACACAGAGGCCCCCTCTCTCAGCCAGAATCATGTCCAGGGCGACTCTGTGTTGCATGACCACTATTCTGATCGCGTCGATTTCCTCATTCTGAGCCTTGTTTATCTTTGTTGAGCTGTTCAGGAAAAGTCCAAATCGGTAGTCAAGAGTCTCAATCCTTAACGTGTTTTTTCCAGTTCCGACCCATGGGAACAGTGAGTGCAGGACCTTCTGTCCGGTGGTCCACAACTTGAACTCCGCTGGCACATCACTGCCCCAGATTGGGTCATGAGGTTGCACGTCATCAGTGCTCCTCTTGCGTCTTGGTTGGTTCTGATGGAATACTCTGAATGTGTGGTCTGACACTAAAATTGGGGCGCAGAGTCTGGTGCTGTTGGGTGGGATGGTGAAGTATGTCTTTGAGCCACATGCCCATGCGGTACCCTGCACCCAATATGTGCCACTCAGGAAGCTTATCTGTGCCTTTCTGTCCTGCGGCATTCGGAAAGTCTGGGAGCAGTTTTGGTTCATTCCCAGCTTTCTGTTGCCGTATGCGAAGGTGAAACACATTGGATGCTGTATTCCCGGTTCCCTCCTGACGTTGAAAGATTTTAAGTGTACCCAGTATTGGTCATCACAGCTGTAGTTCCAGTCTGAGACCTCTGGTGTACAGGACACTACCTCATTAGTTGTATAGTTGATCAGTGTTCCATTACACCGTGGCAGGTCGGGTTTTGTGACTTGTCTCTTTAACTCAACCTTAAAGAAGAAGATGTCGTCGGGGGAACATGTTCCGTTGATGGCTTTGTGGAATATACATAGGGCTTCGGAAAGGCTGGGTGATTTTCCATATAGGGTGGCTTGCATTGCTGTTGTTGGGAGGTGAGAACAGACATAGCAGCCAGTGTGGTTGTCTTCTGTATGTACTCGGTTGTAGACGTACCGGTACCAGGCATTGTTCAGCCAGGGGTGGTTGTGCTCTTTGTCCATATCCTTTAGGTGTGAGTTGTCATATGACCATTTCTTCTGCAGGTGGTGCTGTGGGACCTCGTCCTTCCAGGTGAGTATCAAAAAGCTCACTAGGAGCGCGATGCCAGCCACTATGAGGACAAGTGTCTTCATGATGACCAGGCACACCTAGACTTCTGGTGAGTAGACTGCCAGCGAGAAGACAAAGGGCGGGTTATACCCAATCAGCCCTTTCCTTCACCAACAGGTCACCTGGAAGCTAGGGGAACCGGCGTCTAAGCGTCTGGATTGTCACTCACTTTTTTACAGTGGCTTTGGTGGATCCAAGATGGTCTTTCTGCTATTTTGCAGGCAGTCGGTGTTGTGAGCAGGACCTGGTACGGGCCTTCCCACCTCGGTGAACTCCAATTTCTCCTCTGGAGCACTTTTATCAGGATCCAATCACCTGGTTGCAACCTGCAAGACACTCGAGAGATATCACTCGGCAGTTTATTGTTTAGCACAATCTCTTTATTCTCAAATAATTTAGTCATCCACTCTGCTAGGGTGGTTTCTCTTATAGACTTATTAATAGGCTCACTAGTGAGAGGAAGCGGAAATTGCCTCCCGTGAACGATTTCAAAGGGTGTGAGCTTTTGCGACCCCTGGGTTAGTCTCATCCACATTTTAACCAGACCCAAACACTCAGGCCACGGCCTTCCTGTCTCTTCCATGCATTTTCTTAATCTCTGTTTTATTGTGCCGTTAGTCCTTTCCACTAATCCTGCACTTTGTGGATGATATGCGCAGTGATGTTTGATGCTGAAACCCAGAGCTTCAGAGACTTTGCTAATTACATCATTGACAAAATTTGTTCCATTGTCTGATCTTATCAGAGAAGGAATGCCGTATGTCGGAATGAAATGGTTGCATAAACATTTTGCTACTGAGATTGCATCTGCTCTTTTTACTGGATAAATTTCTGGCCATTTTGAGAACACATCCACAATTACTAGAGCGTATTTTGATGCTTGACATTCGTTCAGTTCAATAAAATCCATGTGGATTGTGTGAAATGGGTGCGGTGGTGTTGGGAAAAAGCCTCTTTTAGGCCTGAGGTTTCCCTGTGCATTATGTTTCTGGCAAATCATACATGTTCTGATAAACTCTTGTGCTGAAGCTTCGAAATTTTGAGTAAAGAAGTTTTTAGACATATCTCCCCGTGACAAATGCGTTAAGCCATGTGTCACTAATGCAGCTGTCTTATGTAGGGATTTTGGTAATATTGGTTTGCCATTGCAAGTCATTAAGTCATCCTGTAGCTGCGCACCACATTTCAACCACTTCTTTTGCTCTGCGATGGGTGCGGCTTTCTGTTCATCTTTAAGTACATCAAGTGGTATTAGCTGTGAGGTTTCAGACATCAAAGTCTGTACAGGTTGCTGTGCTGCCTTCTTTGCGGCTTGGTCAGCAAAGTTATTACCTTTAGTAATTTCTGAGTTAACTTTTCCGGTGTGCTGCACACTTGCATAGTGCTAGTTGTCTAGGCAACGTTATAACATCTAATAGCTCTTTTAATAGATGTCCATGCTGGACCGGATTGCCATTAGATGTTACCATGCCTCTATTTTGCCATATTTTTGCAAAGTGATGTACAGCTGCAAAGGCATATTGGCTGTCAGTGTGGATATTTATATCTTGACCGTTGCATAGCTGGCATGCACGTATGACGGCAATGAGCTCAGCACTCTGTGCTGAAAAAGAGTAAGTTAGGGCTTTTTGCTTCTAAAACTATGTCTACTGTGGTGTGCTGAAAATATCATTTCTGGGTTTCGTTTCCTCTTCCAGTTATTTATACAGCAGTGTTTTTCACCATCTGCTTCTGGTGTCCATTCTATTCTCTCTCTCAGTGCTAGATTTTTACCATAAATTAAATTTTGCAATGGTTCAGCTAACAGAGCATATTCAGGTATCCAGCATCTGCAAAAATTGCAGAGACCTAAATAACTCATCATTTGTTGTTTTGTGAGTGGTTTTGGGGCATTCTGCACTGCTAGTTTTCTGCTGTCTAACAGTGTTCTGCCTTCTCCTGTAAGCTCGTGGCCAAGGTACGTTACGTCTTGGCTCCACAATTGTAATTTATGCTGTGAGACTTTATGGCCTTGCTCTGCTAGATGTTGCAAAACTGTCAGTGTGTTTGCTTTGCAATCTGTCTGTGTGTAGCCTGTAATCAAAATATCATCAACGTATAGCAGGAAATTACCTGGGGCAGGAGGCGTGCAAAAAGACATGGATTTTCTCAGAGCTTCTGCATAAAGAGTGGGGCTATTCTGGAATCCCTGAGGCAACCTTGTATAGGTATACTTCTGGTGTCAAAAGTAGAGTTGGATGTCTCGAGACCGGTCTTGGTCTCGAGACCAGTCTCGAGACCACTTTTACAAGGTCTTGGTCTCGTCTTGGTCTCGACGGACTTTTGTCTTGGTCTCGGTCTTGGTCTCGACGGACATTTGTCTTGGTCTTGTCTTGGTCTCGACGGACTTTTGTCTTGGTCTCGGTCTTGGTCTCGCTGTTTCGGTCCTGCGTTCTCAAATCGACATAGTGTTCGGGAGATTTGGAGTCAACCATCAGCGGAGCGGGGGGGGGTGGCTTACTGGGCTTAAGCCCGGGTCATTTTTTCAGAAGCATGGGGTCTTTTGGAGTGTAATTTTTTAGTTAGATGCCTGACTGACAACTGTATAAAACAAAAACAACACACGAAGCACAGAGCGCACCGTCGTAAATTCCCCCTAATTTTGGTATGATCCGAGCTCAGGCACTAGGCGACTGAGCACAGCACCCATGTGAGCGAGGGGGGAGAAGCTGCTGCCTGCGAGTTTGCTGCAGACAGAGGAGAGCTTAAGTTTGACCAGGTACCAAAGCAAATCATTCGTACTGAACTAATAATGTAAATATGACGGTGTATCACAAAAGATTGATATCAAACTGATCACTTGGTTGCGTTACTTGCTCTTCGAGTGAATCAACAAATGGATAAATAAAAAGCCGAACAGCAATGCTGATTTTTTAGAGAGTCTTAGCTTACATTTCATATTTTCAGTTGTTGCCCTCCACGGCTAAACAAACTCTCTAAATCGGTTTCAATTGTGTACTGATGAACACAACAATGGACATAAGGAGCTTCTTTCAAAGAAAAAACTCAGGTAGATGTTATTTTATATATTATGCTTTGGATGTTGTTTAGTATATCCATGCAAAACAAGAGGAATTTCAATACACAGCAGTATATTCACAGTTGAAACCAGATGTTTACATACACTTTAGGGAGAAAACATAAACTTTTTTTTAGTGCTAAACATCAATTTAGAGTAAACTTTTGTTTTAGATAAATAAATGTTGAAATATCTTTTGAATTAGTTAAATGTCAGAATAAAAAGAGGGAGCTGTCTATTTTAATCACTTTCATCAAATTTAGGAGTACATATACACTAAGTTTATTGTTAATTAATAAGAAAACTCCAGACGATTCGATTCTGAGCTGAAGAAGCTTCTGATAGGTTCGTAGAGTCCATGTGAGTAAATTGGTGGCACACCTGTGGATGCATATAAGGCAAAACACAGAGCCTGTTTCTGTGACATGGGAACATCAAGAGATGTCAACCAAAACACCAGGAAAAGAACTGTGGAGCTCCATAAGTGTGGCTCAATTTTGAATACAATTTGGTGCCATTTGCAATTAAGAAATACAGATAGTTTCTCTCTTTACTCTTAAAGTTAACAAATATGTTTTTTATATTTATCAATCTAAAAAAATTAACATTTAGTCTGATTTGATGTTACAATTTAAAAGTGTTTGTGTTTTTATCTGAAGAGTGTGTAAATATCTGGTTTCCACTGTATATTTGATGATGTTGGTGTTTGGCTTGATTGTCAGCACAAAGAGGGAGAGAGAGGAGCAGAGAGGGAGAGAGAGAGAGAGAGAATGACGACAGAACAGAGATGAACAAGAGCAGGTGAGACACACATGTTAGTCAAATGGTTGTTTGCCAAAACTCATCAGAACATGTACCTAGTACCTAGTGTTTCTTTTTAGATACCATTTGTTACTTTTCAAATTCTATATTTATTAAGTTATGCAGGCTTGTTTGCACAACAAGGCTAAATAATTATATAAACTTTTCTCAATCTAAATATTGTACTTTGGTAGAATTAAAAAATTAAGCGTAGTGCAGGTCTATGATGATTTTTTAGTGCTACTATCATCTAGTTCTGATTCTGGTTCTGTCTTGGTTACTGTTGTAGTCCTGTTTTAATTCCGGATCAGTTCTGGGTCTGGTTGAATTGGGGTTTAGTCCCTGTGTCTTGATACAGGCCCGACTTTGTTCTGCCTTGCTGCTTAATTAAAAAACTAGTTTAAGGTGTCCTGCATATGTATATAGAATAGCATCTGGCTGCAGTTTAAAGACTTTTTTGTCTCGGTCTTGGTCTTGGTCTCGTCTCGACTCGGTCTCGGTCTCGTCTCAACTTGGTCTTGGTCTTGGTCTTGTCTTGGTCTCAATACCCTCTGGTCTTGGTCTTGTCTTGGTCTCGGATTAGGCGGTCTTGACTACAAGTCTAGTCAAAAGTGAATCCAAATAGCTTTTGTGAGTCAGGGTGTAGTGGTACGGAAAAGAAAGCATTGGATAGGTCTATTACAGAAAACCACTGTTTCTTTGGTGTTACTTGATTTAAAATGGTGTGTGGATTTGCCACCACAGGTGGGATTTGTTCTGTTACCTCGTTTATTGCTCTAAGATCATGAACTAGACGATATTTTTCTGTGTTTGCTTTTTTCACTGGGAAAATTGGAGTATTACAGGTTGCTTCAGTTGTTTTTACTAAAATGCCTGCTTTTTCCATATCTGCGATTACTGGCCTGATCCCTGTTTTAGCCTCTGTGCTTAAGGGATATTGTGGTTTAACTGGCCTGTAAGTTGTGGTAGTTTTTACTACAACTGGATCTGCTCCTCTTATTAAACCTACATCTGCTGATCCTGTGGACCACAGCTTTGTGGGTAGCTCTTTTAGTTCTGGAAATAACTCTAGTGAGAGTGCGTGTCAGTCCTCGCTTTCTACTGCATGCAGACTGGCGTTGTCTGTTATGTGAGTTGATGGGAGTGTGGTAAGGACCCATCCTAATGTGTACCTCATGCAACCTGTTCTATGTCCTTGCAGCCAACCCTCATTCGTATACTCAGTCTTTTCATATCTTTCCCTTTGCACTTTCTCTAGGATGTGACCTAAATCTTTCCATTCAGTGCTGTTTTTGTGGGCCACTGATACATGAGGGGTTGGCATTTTATTCACTTGCCTTACTGCCTCTGGCTGTATTACTGAGCAGACTGCATTTCCGCTTTTTGTAACATACAGATGCTGTAATGTTAGTTTCTGCGGGCCTAACTTGTGTATCTGTTTGTCATATGGTGGGTCAAAACCCGGGCTCAGTTTAAACCTCAGCGTGTTGTGATACTCAGTGTATGGCTGCTGTATTGATGAGGCTGGTAAGTACCTGCTAGCTAAATGGTGGAGTGGTGGAGGCAGATCCAAGGTCCAATAATAGTGGGGCTCACCGAGTCCCCTGCACACATTTATCTGACAGCCTGCTTGGCCTTGTTCCACATTAAACATTAGCTTAGCATACATGCCTTCTGGCCCTGGCAGGCTCAGGTTCAGTTGAGGCATTTTTAGATACCTTCTAGTTTTTCAAAGAATTCACACATCTTACATATTTCAAACTTTGAAGTTAGGGTTTTGCTTATATATATATATATATTTTAAACTTTGCATTACTCATAGCTCACAGCTCTAAAACTGGGCATTTGTAAATCATATGCCTAATCACTATGTGTCACTGTGATCCACAAGTATTGCCACAAATTTGTTTCCAAACCAACAAAATAAAATAATCAAACAAAACAAAAACATACATGAGTGAGGACACAAAAAGAAAAAGAAAAAAAATGCTGCCAGAAACAAAGCAGAAGTGTGAGGGAAAAACTGAGTGCACAGACAGCTGCATGTTGGCTTTTAATAGCATGCAGCCTCTGCTCTAAAAAAACAAAAAAACAAAAAATAAAAGAAAATGTGTAACATGCTCATCAACTTAGCAGTGTCCACATATTTAATTCAGCTCCAGGCCTACTTGTTGTTCCTAGAGTATTTAACAGTAGAATGGGAGGGAGAGCCTTCAGGTTTCAGGCCCCTCTTCTGTGGAACCAGCTTCCAGTTTGGATTCGGGAGACAGACACTATCTCTACTTTCAAGATTAGGCTTAAAACTTTCCTTTTTGCTAAAGCATATAATTAGGGCTGGACCAGGTGACCCTGAATCCTCCCTTAGTTATGCTGCAATAGACGTAGGCTGCCGGGGGATTCCCATGATGCATTGAGTTTTTCCTTTCCAGTCACCTTTCTCACTCACTATGTATTAATAGACCTCTCTGCATCGAATCATATCTGTTATTAACCTCTGTCTCTCTTCCACAGCATGTCTTTCATCCTGTTTTCCTTCTCTCACCCCAACCAGTCGCAGCAGATGGCCCCGCCCCTCCCTGAGCCTGGTTCTGCTGGAGGTTTCTTCCTGTTAAAAGGGAGTTTTTCCTTCCCACTGTCGCCAAAGTGCTTGCTCATAGGGAGTCATATGGTTATTGGGTTTTTCTCTGTATCTACTGTACAATGTAAAGCGCCTTGAGGTGACTGCTGTTGTGATTTGGTGCTAAATAAATAAAATTGAATCGAATTGAATTGAACCTATAACTTAGTGCGTCTTTTCTTTTTTTGCATTAACAGTAACAGTGGAACAAACGAGTTCTGTACGAGAGCTCTGCTGCTGACAAACACCATGTGCACTAGCTGCATGTTAGCTGCATGCTGTGTGCTTTTTGTGCCCATAACAACAACTGTGGTTTTCTTGTTGTCCCTGCTAGCATATGTTGGAGCTTAAACTAATAACGCTCAATCAGTCATTTCGTTTTATGTCCACAGCTGGACTTCAAATGGAACAGTCTCTGAAAAACGTTGCTGCCTCACATTGGTGAACCGTCGTCCTCTCAAAGTTCTCATAGTTTGGTTTCATTGGAGGCTAAGTCAGCCTCTGATTGTTGCTGTTTGGTTTTACTGAAAACACGAGGCTGAAGAGTAGCAAAAGATTGGGAACACGTTCCTACAGCTCACCGTCATTTTAACAAACTCCTTTAACAAATTTCCTGATGTATTTATTCTCCTCTGGATATCTTCAGACATCAGCTCCTCTTTCCTCTGTTCTGACATTCTTTTAGTGGTAAACTAGACATCTGTCCATTTTATGTAAATGACCTCTGAATAACTGCAGAATATTTCCTCTTTCTAAAAACGTCTTCTTACTTCTGCATAATGTGTCTGTATTTTAGTTCTTGGTATTCTTCCTCCCCTGATATCACCTTCTTCAATCTGCAAGTCAAACAGCACATGTTCTCAAGCTCGCTGTAAACAAAATGGTCCACTATTTTTCCTGCTGGCACACCTGTGACACCTGAGAGTCAACAGGAAACTTACAGGAATGTTTACATCATACAAAAACTGATAGACTCTGTAATACTGTAAATGATCAGTAACTTAGATTAACAATAAACATTAAGCAGTACATCTCAGTCTGTGTGTCTGTCCTGAAGTATTACAATCAGGTTTTGAGTCAGGTTGCATAAGATGAATTGTTATTCGTAAATACCAGTTTTTTTTTTTCTTCAGGTATGTGAAAAATAGGGCCATTTAAATTAAGGGTGTTAATATTTTTCTGGCTATAAGACACACTTAAAATCCTTAAATTTTCTCAAAAATCAACAGAACGCCTTATAATCCGGTGCGCCTTTTGTATGAATCCTGGTTGTGCTTACTGACCTCAAACTGATTTTATGTGGTACACGGTGCTCAAAAATCTGTCGAAAAATGTTTTAGTACGACTTTGGTAGCTACGAAGCTGCACTGCTTGATGGATCGTCGGAGCGTTACAGCTACGGTAGTCAGGAGCCTCGCGGACTCATAATAATCTGGGTCCAAAACTCCGACCCCCTTCAGGTCCCAAAGTCAAACGAACACTGAGGCATCAAAAGAGTTAAAAACTGTCATCTTTATTAAATGATCTGTGTTGCTGCTTAGGTGTAACAATTAAGTTTAACATTCAGGCATCCATGAAAACAGAATTTATGAAATTTAACGGAGTTAGAAGTTAGCAGGAAGTTAGCGTGCTAGTTTCTACCTAAACATGATATACTATGTTCTGACTGAGAGATTTCTGAAAAAAATAAAACGTACAGCTCTGCTATCACTTCCAACATAACCCATATGGAATATATATGTATAAATCTTATAAATTTTGTATCTGTCTTGTGTGAAACTTGTATGAAAACCATACAAGAATGAAAACAGATATAAGATCCCTTGAAAAATTATATAAATGAAACTGGTATGTTTTGGATACTTACTAAAACAATATATGAAAGTAATGAGAAAGTGGCCACTTTCATGAGTTAATCATATAAGCCTTATATGACTCACTATATAAAGTAGGCCAAATCTGATGCAAGCCTTTTATAAGTTTTTCCTATTTCTTTTCCATATGGGAAATGAAGACAGAAAACTAAACAGCAGTGACTTTTGTAGGGTTACTGAAGTTGGACTAGCTGGTATATAATGATGTGCTACGTGACCGCTAGCGACACAGCTTTGTTAGCATAGAAACACAGTGAAGCTGGAGGATGAATGCTAACTTTTTTCCACTCGATAAAAGTTAGCATGAGGGTTTCTGGTGGTCAGGGACAAATGCAATCGCATGGCAGGATGCTGTAAACAGATCAAACTTCAGTCAGGAGAATAACTGAGATAATCCATCCACAAAACGAGGTAAGTCATTAATATACTGCAACAACATGGGAATAGAGCAGCTGCGAGAGAATTCAGCATTAATTAATTAATTACAGTGTGATAATGGGGCCACATCCTGAGCATCAAATAAGTTTGTTTCTTATTTCGGTCCAATCCAATCTGTCTTTATTTATAAAGCACTTTAAAATACCCGACACAGGATGAAAGTGCTGTACAGTAAATAAGTTAAGAACAATGGAATAAAACAAAACAGTAAAAAATAAAACATAATACATAAAAATTAAAACAGCCCTATATTTAAAAACAAGATAAAACAGCATTGAATCAACTAAAACAACTGAAGTAAAACTAAAAACCAACATCTCACAAGGAGTGAAAGGCCAGGGTGAATAGATGGGTTTTGAGGAGTGATTTAAAAACAGGCAGAGAAGGGGCCTGTCTTATCTCTAAAGGCAGATCGTTCCACAGTTTCGGAGCTGCTACAGCAAAAGCACGATCTCCTCTAAGTTTACGCTCAGTCAGATGCATTTAGGAGCAGCTGATCAGCTGACCTGAGAGAGCGGGTGGGTGTATAAGGCTGCAGCAGCTCAGAGAGATAAGATGGGGCTAGGCCAGAGCTTCCCAAAGTGTGGGGCCCGCCCCCTAGGGGGGGGGCGCAGAGCCATTGCAGGGTGGGGGGAGGGGGGGCGGTATGAAAAGGGGAAAAAAACAAAATGCTTGGACACTGCTAGCACGGGGCGCCTACACAAACGCAAAGCAGGAGATGAAGCATCGCTGAATATGTTTCCAAACCAACTTTATTCCAAGCCAAAGACTAGAAAATATGGTGAAGCATATCTTCCCTTTGGTTTCACCTGCACAAGTGCTGAGGTAGGTCTCCCCTGCAGAATTGGTTTTCCCTTCGTCGGGAGCACGCGCTGGGCTGTTCAAATCACAGACAAACAGTATCCCACATTCTTGATTTTTAGTTCACTTGTTGTCAACAAACACTTGTTGTAATGACTAACTACTCCTGACATTTTGGAGATGTTAGCTCTTTATACAGTAAAGTTAGAGTGGGATACAAAAAATATCAGGCTGATCCTGCCACGATTTGTTCCCCCGGTTCAAATCACGGAATAACAGTATCCCACAGTTTAGGGCTGCTCAATTAATCAAATTTTAATCACGATTACGATCTGGGCTTTCAACGATCATTAAAAATGACTGAGCCGATTATTAGCCCCTCCCTCATGCTTTACTCTCGCGCTGCTCCGTGTGGCAAATCGAGCGCACCTCTCTGCATTTCGAACACGCGTCACAACAATTAAGAGGACCCGAGGGAAGCTCGGAAAGCTAAGCAGAAGTTATTTGGAGAGGAGAGTGACTGCCGTTGGTTGAAAAGAGAGGTAAAAAAAACCTTCAGTGGTGTGGAAACATTATGGGTTCGCGGAGTCAGCCGTGGATCAAGTAGACACAGTGTGTAAACTTTGCTACGGTGTAGTAGCTGCACCACAGAGCAACATTGCAAAGTTCACTAAACATAGATGTTTACATTTTTCATTTATTTCTTATATTGCAAATATCAGTATTTGCACACTATTTTATATTATTTTTTAAAGTCATTATTCAATACATTGTTATTGTTAACCCTTTAAAGCCGGTCAGAGCAGCACGCTCCGTTTTGTGTAACTATTTTTAAATCCCTGTAGAACCTGAACCATGTAAGCTAGCGCATTCACCATAGATGAATGTGGGCAAAGCAGAAGTGACATATATGTAGCCAGGTGGAAGGTCTTTATTATCGGACATGTCCCTGACTTTGACTTCATGTCCACTCTTACCTGTTTCTTATATGTGCTGTGTTCCTCCATCTTTCTCCCTCTCTGTCATCCCCTCTCAGTCTTTGTGCAGTCACCCAAAGGTTAATTATAAAAGTATATCAGAGTTTACAACCGAATAAAAGGCATAAACTGGTCCATATCAGTTTGCTGCTGCTGGCGAGGGTGTTGCTAGGATCTTGAAGCATACAGGGCTTACAACAGCCCTGAAGTCTTTTGAGTTTTCACTCAATAACAGCACCTTTTAAAGTTATTTGTTTTTATTTATTTAAACATATAGTAAAATTAATATAAAGTGGTAAATGTTATGCACTACCTAAAGTGTGAAGTCACAGAATGATACTATTTAGTGCAGTTTTTAATCATTACCAGTCTTCATCTTAGAGCTTGTGCTCTTATTGTGCCATAATGTCTCCTTTTAAACTGTGTGGATGTTCACCTCTTCTTCATCCTTCCTGTTCCTTTCACCAAACTGCTCACTCTTGTTCTCCTCTGATCTCACTTCCTGTTCTGGTTATAAGAAGAATGCAGTCAGCATGTGTCAAAGACACTCCCTCCAAATATATGATTTTTGATATGATGATTAGATATTTAACATTTTATTTATCAACTATTTTATGCACTAAATCAATCAATTATTAAACAAATATCATATTGTAGAAAAGCAAATAATAATGCACTAAGCAGTTTCATGCCACAAGAGCTAAATGGTCACTTCACTGTATTTATTTCCCACAAACTACTATACCTAGGATCTTCAGGTTTCCACTATATTTCATTAATCTGCAGCGACTGTAGAACATAAAGTATATTGACCTCTATTGTTTTCTTTATGACTTGGCCTGAATACACACACATACACATCTTTGAATAGCACAACAAATGAGGTAATTTTCCATGTGTTTTAATAGGTTTAAGTGATTTATGGGTTTTATGTATGTGTGTGTATTTTGGTCTTCAGTGTAAATTTATACAAACTGTAATTATTTCAGATGAAAGATCCGTTATTTAATGTTGCTTAATGTTGACTCTATGGAGAATAAAGCCTTACATGAGTGTTGCTATTTTTAATTGCGGAGTGGAAGACCTACTGTACTTGTTGTTTAGTCTGTGATCTGAATGATGAATTTAACCAAACTGAAAGCAAAGGTTACAGCTGGGATATTCCACACATTTGAAAGACTCATTGTGTAACTCAGATGTTTATGAGCTTTGATCACTCCAGCATAATAATTATCATGTAACTGCAAGAAGACTTAATGAAACTGAAACAATGCACCCTAACACAGGCATTTGAACTGTAGGCTAATGAGTACATGAAGTGTACCTCTACAGCTGAAAAGAGTTAGCCTCTATAATTTCTGGATCTACTGATTTGTTTCTGATGTATCTCTTCTTTTATTTAGCCTGTATTTGTATAGCGCTTTACTAGTCCCTAAGGTCCCCAAAGCGCTTTACACAACCAGTCATCCACCCATTCACACACTGGTGATGGCAAGCTACATTGTAGCCACAGCCACCCAGGGGCGCACTGACAGAGGCGAGGCTGCCGGACACTGGCGCCACCAGTAGGCAACGGGGGAAGTGTCTTGCCCAAGGACACAACGACCGAGACTGTACAAGCCGGGGCTCGAACCAGCAACTTTCCAGTTACAAGGCAAACTCCCAACTCTTGAGCCACGATCGCCCCATTATGTACAGAAAGATGATGAAATCCTCTTTATTTGAGAAAGTGTCCTTAAACTATTTTTCCTCCTTCTTACTGAGTTTCCGAGCTACCTCTTTGTTAAGTGAATAAACTATTTGAACAAGAAAGATATCATGGCATTTATGATGATACTCTCTGTGTGTGTGTGTGTGTGTGTGTGTGTGTGTGTGTGTGTGTGTGTGTGTGTGTGCGTGCGTGCGTGCGTGTGTGTGTGTGTGTGTGTACACGCTCGGCAGAGGGGAGGTCAAGACAGGAGCTCGCTGAGTTGACCTGGTACATCAAGTTTGGATTTCCCCAGTTGTTGGTAAACAAAAAAGATTTAAACTCAAAAGATTTTGAGTTGATGCACACTGGAAAAAAAAAAATTCTCTTCATCACAATCATTTGTTTAAAAATATGGCTATTTTACTGATCTATGGTTATTATTAAAGAGGAAGGAAAGAAGAAGAGGAAGCCTGAGCCCAGGTTCTGTCCATTTTCATAACAAGTGACAGCACAGACATCTGAGCTTTTTCGTCATAAAGATTGTGATGTGAAGCATCAGCAGGTAAAGTGTCGTTAAAGTGTCACTTCAATAATGCTGCTGGCAGAAAGAAGTGTTGACACATACTAGCTTTGAATAAAAGGCTTAAAACACAAACAGTCTAATCCTGGGTGTTGCTTTTAAGCTTAAAGAATATAATAAGTTCTAAGACAATTCAGTTTACTTCTTACTGTCCATGTTGTGTTGTGGTATTTACTTTATCATGAATGTACGCTACTTTGTTCTAGCGACTGTAAAAAATAATTGTATTCATGAAATAAACTAGACTTTCACAGTCTGCATCTTCCACAGTTTTTATGCTTTTGTTCACTCCAAGTTTGACACAAACCCACAGACAACCAGAGTTAACTATGTGAAGCAATCACAGACACTGTAATGGCTGATTTTTCTAATAAACACAATCAGGTTAACATTAAGGTTTAACATTGAAGGAGATTTGTTCCATAGTCACAGTTATACTTGTATTTCCTTTACTTACATCCAACACTACTATGTTCTGTTTCAGTCCAGGTGCTGGCAGTTTATCCTTTGTTGTTTGGACAAATAAGCTTAAAGCTAAACCTTCATGTTTTTGATGGGAAAGTTTGTTAAACCATTGCTCAACTTATGTCTGCACAGAGCAGATAATTATGATGTACTTGTAAAAAGACTTGATAAGCAGGTCACAGCTGAATCAAGGGGTAATAAAAGTAAGACCACGCGGTCTCAGCACGACTACACATGCAGTGGGTTATCGCACACATTTGAAAGACTCATTGTGTAACTCAGGATGTGACCCCTTATAAAGGAGACAGAGAAGTTCTGTTGTTCAGTCAAGTAAAACCTGGTGAAAGCGCAATTCTAAGACTCTGGTCGTTGCTTAAGTGTATAGATAAAAAATCTTTTTTTCATGCATTATTTTCTTACTATATTAGTATAATCACCAAATCGATTATTTCGTATTTATCTCCTGAAACGATCTACATTAACTTTTCTATCCCTAGAAATGTGTTTCCAGAGTCCCAGGTTTAGTGACTTCCTGTCCACCATCACATTAGCTGAGTAGT
The DNA here is from genome assembly GCF_965226115.1 of Aulonocara stuartgranti. Taxonomy (NCBI): domain Eukaryota; kingdom Metazoa; phylum Chordata; class Actinopteri; order Cichliformes; family Cichlidae; genus Aulonocara; species Aulonocara stuartgranti. The sequence continues at coordinate 33,973,780 of NC_138944.1, read as the reverse complement.
TGTCAAATTTGAGGGGAGCAGAGAAGATCAGACACCAGTCAGCAGGTCAGAGGCCATCTCTCATTTTACAAATCAATCGCTTGATTTATAAATGGAACAAACACCCCATCAGACCAGGTAATGACCCATTATGAGACAACAGCCGTCTGAGAGGAGATGTTCTGTATCACAAAACATGGGAAACAAACAAACTCTAGGCATTCTGAAATAAATAAAGCTCAACAAAAAAACAAAACCATATCAGATCCTGATGTAATTCATTTTGTTGTTGTCTTTATTAGTCATTTAAAAAGGTCTAGAAAAAGTGTCCAGGAAGAGATTCTACTATTTATGCAGCACTGCCCCCGTGTGGCCACAAAGACACACAACAGCTTCATTTCTCAGCCTGTTGCCTTCTTTTCCCTTCATGATGTAAACAGTGAATGAACTGAAAGAAGTCAACCCATAAACTGTTAAACTGACACAACAGTCATGATGATTATGTAACAAGTTGTAGTTGACTTTCTGGTGGTGGTTTTGGTATACAATTTAAAAGCCATTTTCTTTTATAAATACACCATACACTTTGTTCTTGACCATTTCTTTTCCTCATATCCTTAATGGACAGTGGAGGAACACTACATCTAGCTTCTGTTTAACATTTATCCAGGCGCCCCCACACTGTACCTCTACAGAAACCAAGGGAGAGAGACAGACACACAAAGATTTCCACTTGAATCTTGATCTCAAAATAGAAAAAGTTTTATCACAAAATAATTACAAGAGCTCAGCCAGGTGAGATATAGCAGAACCATCAATTCAGAGTCTGACAGTAAGGGTGAAGACGAGCCTGACTGTTGGTCTGCTCCAAAACAAGCCCATAAGCAAGCTTTGAAATAATATGTTACAAAATTGTGAAACTGCGACATGAAATTTGATTTGAAAATGAAATTCATCCTGATCAGGAGCTGTTATGATCTAAATGGTGTTCTAGATCCAGTAAGCATTCATTCAACTTGTCTGCAGCAAAATTAAAAATAAGTTACCACAAGTTGTTTTTTAATTTGGTAAATTATTGATAAAATGTTAAAAGTACTGGTTGTGTTTGACCTCATCACCAGGATGAGTTGGAAATACTTCAAATTCCCTCAGGTGGCCTTTTGCTGGTTGGATTGCCACTACAGTCTGTAAACTGTAGAGGTAATTTTGTGAGCTCATTGGATGAGCAGTTTCTGAAATACTCAGACCAGCCCATCTGGCACCAACAACCACGCAATCTCTTTCCCCCATTCTGATACTTGCTTTGACCTTCAGCAGGTCATCATGAACATGTCTGTATGCTTAAATACTTTAATTTGCTGACGTCTGATTGGTTCACTAGACATTTGTGTTTAACGAGCAGGTGAACAGGTGTACCTGGCAAAGTGTGTGTAACCCTCAGTGTTACTGACATGTTCCACACTGATGCACAACAATACTCTGTGCCCCACACTGTTTTATTAAGTATGTCTAATCACTGTAGACATTACATGTACCTTCTTGAAGGAGAGGTCAAAGGTCAGTTACGTTTATAGGTTCCTGCTATATGTTGTGACATATACACAGCACAGTTGTAGGAATGATAGTTTCTAGATTAAGTTGATAAAGTTGACCTTGAAGACCACAAGTTTGAATGGATTGTTAACATGACCCCACTCTACAGCACTGCAACATTTTAACATGAGTTATTTAAGACTTTCCAGGTATCCTGGTTACAGAAAAAGATTGATGAGCAGAAAAAAAGAAACAAACTTTAATTGTTTCTGATTAGAAGCTGTACAATCCGGACTGACTTTAACAAATGTGCTATAGGCTCAGCTGGAAAATAGTGAGCTTTACAAGACTGATTTTGTTCCAAAGGCTTTCACAGACCTCAACCAATCCTAAGGCTAATTAGCACGGCTAGAATTTTAAAAACATTTGTTAAATGTTGTCATTGCTAACATATACCTGTTTTAGAGCATGCTGAGTAGCGAGAATGCAAAGTTATTGTTACCTCTAAAAAAAATGTGAAGATGTGATATTAGCATGTACGGAGCCCCTCTGATGACATGGTCCAAAAAATAAATAAATTGTGGCCACAAAATACTACTTCGTGGCCACGAAATGGGTATAACGTGCGCACGAAATGCTTATTTGTGAGCACGAAACACTTGACCAATAACCGTGATCCTTCCCAGGCCCTTGCAGTTGGTTGACAATAGAATCTATCCCAACGTCCGGGTCGTACTTACGTCTGCAATGCAACTGGGCTCTTAATATCCTGTTTAAATGTCTCTCCATAATAATGGTTCCTTTCAGTGCCAGGCTTTTCAAAATGCATGTGTAGCTCATTCCCAGCCTAAAATTGTCAGGGATCTGGGTCTGAGGGACCTAGACCTATTATTGTGTATTGTTTACTCCACTGTAAATAAACGCATTTTGGGTCCTCCTTCCCCACACACCCAAGGTCTGCCACGCAGACCATGACAAAAATAAAACTCAATCATACTGTCTCTGGCCATGTTGTACAGGTTTAGCCTACTCTTATGCTTATGTCTCTACACAGCTGTCCAATGTATCAATATGATGTGCGCACGTCATCTATTTGTTGCCACAAATGCGTAATTCGTTGCCACGTTATACCCAATTCGTGCCCACAAATGAGCATTTCGTGCGCACGTTATTTCGTGCCCTCGAAATAGTATTTTGTGGCCACAAATAAGTATTTCGTGGGCACTTATACTATTTCGAGGGCAGGAAGTAGTATTTTGTCGCCACAATCTATTAATTTTTTGGAGGATGTCATCAGAGGGGCTCCGTAAGCATGAGCTATATAGTATCTCCAAGAGAAAAGCGATCAGCTGATCATTGATCAGTTTCATGATTTAAGTAGCAACAGGAGAGAGAGGGAGAGAGAATGGGAGAAGAAGAGGCAGCTGGCCACGTAAAGACACAGAAGAACTCCAGCTTTGTGTATTTGTTTTTCATTCAAGCTGAAGTCCGGGACAAATCGGGTTCCTTTTCAATACGAGACGCGGCCGGTCCGCGGGTCTCTCCTCCTCCTTCCTCCCCTTTCCCTCATCCACCTGCTGTACTCAAAATTTGTACTCAAGTACAAGTACTGTTACACTGGTTAAATTGTACTCAATTACAAGTAAAAGTACTGGTGTTAAAAAAATACTTGAGTAAAAGTACAAAGTACTCTTCTCAAAAACTACTCAGAGTATTAATTACTTTTTAACAGACTGATGTTTTATTCTGTCGTCAATAGCAGGCATTCAACTCGATTCACCAGTATAAATATTTATGTTCAAAGCACATTTCTCAGATGAACAAGGTATAGAAAGGTAACTTGTTTTGTAAATAAATGTAGATATAAAAGAAGGAATTTTGTTTGTTAAAACAATGACAAATATGTTTCTGAACATGCGTAGAACCGTTTAAACTTTTCCCCATACACTGAACAACAGGCAGGTGAGTGTCTTAAACTCTTAGCATTTCTGTCACACTTGAACCTTTTGTTCAGTTTCAGCAAGAGCTGGTTTTCTAAATTAACAGAGGCAATCCAACTTGGTTTGGCTGTGAAGAGTAGACCAGCACAGCTAAAAAGTCGTTCACACACAGCAGAAGCAGGCAGAGCTGTGTTCAGTTTAAGAAAGAGGTTTTTGATACCTGAGAAGGAGTGCAGCAGCTCCATGGTGTCTGTGGCACAAGCAAGGTAACCATCAAGCTCAACTGCACTTTGCAGCCTTCTGGAGATTGGTCTGGAGAAGAATTCATCTTCATCAGATGACTCTCTTTGCTGATCCTCACTCTCATGCTCTGTCGTTTCAAGATGTTGTTTGATGTATGTCAAGGCTGTAATTGCAAGTAGATAACACAATTTTGTTATTTACATTTCAGTGATTATTCCTGAACACAAATTTAAAAACGGCAAATTCTCAAAAAGGATTGTTTAGTATTCAGGACAGACCATCAATAGCTTACAATGTATTAGGTGAAATACTCACTTAAGCATGTGTTCAAATGTAAAAATACACAAAAATGGGATCACATGAATCCTTACCAGCCTCTGTTACATCTGCTCTGTCAGTCCAGGAAGTCTTGAACTTGGGTAAGAGGACTGCAGCTGCAGCCAACTCTGGATCCTCCATCATCGCTCCAAAACGCTTTTGAAGGCCATTTTGCAGGGCTCTGATAAGATAAGATAAGATAAGATAAGATAAGATAAGATAAGATAAGATAAGATAAGATAAGATAAGATAAGATAAGATAAGATAAGATAAGATAAGATAACCTTTATTAGTCCCACATGTGGGAAATTTGTTTTGTCACAGCAGGAAGTGGACAGTGCAAAAGTTATGACGCAAAAATTAGAATACAATAAGAATAAATACAGTACACAGCTGTACAGAATAGAATAAAATAATATACTATATACAGTAGAATAAAATAGAATAAAAATATACAATAAGATAAAAATAGAATACGAATGCTATATACAACTGAGTAAAATACAACGATGCCAGAAAAGATTATTGCACTTAGTGTTATTGCACATGTGTGGATGTGTGTGTTTGTTCAGTTAAAGTCTTTGTTGTGGAGTCTGACAGCAGTGGGGAGGAAAGACCTGCGAAATCTCTCCGTCCCACACCGTGGGTGCCGCAGTCTCCCACTGAAGGAGCTGCTCAGTGCTGTCACAGTCTGCTGCATGGGGTGGGAGACGTTGTCCAACAGGGATGACAGCTTAGCCGCCATTCTCCTGTCACTCACCACCTCCACTGGGTCCAGAGGGCATCCTAGAACAGAGCTGGCCCTTCGGATCACCCTGATGAGTGGCACACATGTCTTGCTTGATGTCTCCAGCCTGCTAAGTTTGGACAGTAGTTGTTGGATTACTGGCAGGAGCCATCCCATAAAGGAAGTGGACTCAGACTGAAGAATGTTTGAAGCTTTCACCAGTGGCTTCATGGTGGTACAGTACTCCCTAAGGAATGCAACTTCTGCAGGACTCAACCTGTAAGACACAACAACAAAACCCACCATGACTATAATAGGGATCTTCTGATTTAATATTAAGAGTCTGCTCACGTTTTTAACCATCCATTAAGGAAAATTCACAAAATTTGCAACCATATTGGTAGGTGTCCAATTTTACTCACATTTTCACCTTGAACTCCTCACAAATGCTCCTGATGGCATTTTCCCCCTTCTCATCAATGATGCGTATTATCCTTTCAATGGCAAGGTAGGTTGAATTCCATTGTGTTGCATTGGGACGAATGATCTGTAGTTCACACTTGTCCTCTACCACTTCATTAGCCAAATGAGTTTTGTTCCAAATGGCCTGGCATTTTGCAAAGGTTGCACGGGAGAGCCTCTTGTAGGTTTCATTCATGCTCTCTGCTAGGGCAGCATCAGATGTTGCCACAAGGTTTAGCAGGTGACATGCACATCGCTGATGAGGCGGGAGTTGATACTCCAAACCAGAGTCTTCATCAAGAATTGCACTTGCCTCATGGTAGTCAATATGGTCAGTCAGGTCAATAGTTTCTGGGTCTGCTTCATCTTCAGCTTCATCTGCATCATTTTGTGCCCCAAACATGTGGAAGGCCTTGACAAAGTTGGATCCACTATCAGTTGTGGTTCTTACAACTTTGCCTCTAATCTTGTATTGGCAATGGATATCATCAAGCGCACCAGCAAGCATGTCAAATGTGTGAGACCCTCTCAATCTTTTGCATGCTGGTGCTGCAGATCTTCTTTCCAGGGACTCTTCCTCCAATGGCATGTGACTCCAAGGTAATTTTTCTGATGAGCTGACCAACAATCAGTAGTGGTAGCAACCAATTTGACTTTATCCAATGCTGCAACCAAAGTCATCTTCATGTGATCAGCAGCTTCACAGATTCTGGCACGGACAGTGGGTCTGGAGATGACTTTGGCTTGAGGTTGTAATGTGGTAACCAATTCTTTGAAAGATGGCTGTTCTAGCACTGCAAATGGCTGTAGACCCTCACATGTGAAATTGATGACAAGCATGTCAACAGTTGCTTGTGGAACATGTTTGTTTGCAGCTCTCAACATCAGGTCTGGTAACTTGGCTTGTGTATTTGCTGAGAGCTTGTTTGGTGTGGCTGTGGTCTTTCGCTGACGAGATGTTGATGCCACAGTGATATTGTACTGCTCAATCTTCGATGGATGTTTCCTCTGTAGAGATAAATATTATCATACGTCAGGTTCATACATTACTTCATAACATCACTGTGATTAACACTACAGGAAAACACATTTTTAAAACATCATTCAACTAGACATGAGCTAATCTTTGATTGTTTAGCATAGTATAAAAGAGTGGTGAATTTGGTCAAATCTTGCAGATATATTGCTGTATTTATTTACAAATGTAAACCAATTTTGAACGATCATTGCAAAAAACATGAATTTCTGTATACATTCTAAGTTCTGTAATCTGTATACTATCTGTAAAAAGAGTATCGACCAATGTATCAGTATCTAAATTTTTAACTCCTTTTTATCAGTATCACCCTAAAGTTTTCAATATTAGTCGGGTTCTAAAAATACTAAGAGAGCAAAATATGTGTATATAGCAAATGTAATTTAAGAAAAGGGATCACATACACAAAAATGCTGCCCATACAGCTAACAAATAAAAACAATCCACATTATGTTCTTTAAAAAAAAAAAATCATATTGGGAAACATATAACCCTACTGATTAAGAGCCACGTCACTATGATAGACCTATATCAGGCCAATGATCCTGATCAACTGATCCATCGGGCTCTGATACATGTCAGCTGAGAGCTGGAAGATTAATTTGAGATGCAGCTCAGCACTGTGTTCAAATTTTGTTTTTTATATAGGCCAGCTGATTGTAGGCCTGTGAGTTTTAAATGACTACAAATTTAATTTATTGTAATGACGGTGGTTATCCAAATAATAAGCTAAAACATTCCTACGAATTTAGCTCAATTATGCACACACACGCACATTAGCTAGCTCCGTCTTATTTTAATATCAGGCTAACCAATGGCGGTGACAATATCTTAGCCAAACTAATAACCTTAACACACATGAAAAATAAGAAGGCAATATTGTACACGTATAGTTGTAAAACCTCTTACCTCAATGTGTTTTTTTAAGATTAGACGCTGAAGTCTTGTAAGCTGAAATGACTGTAGAGGTCAAACAAAGTTTGCACTGCATCTGGACGCTGTCTCCTTTTCTCCCTCTGCACATGAAAAATTCCTCCAGGTATGGCCACGGGCACGCGTCCTCCGTCTTTTCTACGTCGTTTTCATGGTTGACAGTGTTGTCCTCTGTCTCCATTTTGGCTTCTTTGTCTCCAAATCTTCCGTCTATAAAGTAGTTTGTACTCCACCATGTAGCACCTCCAGACACCTGTGCCTGCTGCTGCAGCAGAGTTTATCTTTGCTTACGTCTTAAATTGGCCGGTCGGGATTGCACGGCCTTATTGGCTGCAAAAATGCAGACGAAAGGTTTGAATATTAATTCAAATTGTGGGCGTACTCAGTAGTACTCAGTAGATTACATGGTGTAAGTTGTACTCAAGTATGAGTAAAATTACACACTTGAAAAATTACTCATAAAAGTACAAGTACCCAAAAAAATCTACTTAATTACAGTAACGTGAGTATTTGTAATTCATTACTTCCACCCTGACAGTAAATGACCATAAATTAACTGTAATTACACTGTGGTGAGCTCCATTCCTATACTTCTATCACGTGCACCTGTACACGTTGACAACCGTAACCATGGCCGCCGAGGGTATATAAATGCTGCACAAGGTTCCAAACGTCCGTTTACACTTGCTCGTGGACTTGTTTCGACCTGCTCCAACCTCAGCCTGTGGAAAGCTAAGTTTTGCAAACCATTTTACTAAAAGCGGATATAACTTGAACGCATAACAAGTACTTCATCTGTGGATCGTTTGTACTTGTTTTTGTTTTTCAAGTTTGAAGATGGCTCGCCGTGGACCCGGACTCCCCGACTGTCACCTGGACTTCGCTGCAGGTACGTTTGAAAATTTCTTTAAATGTAAATTACTGTAATAATTTAACAAGTTCCAGTGTGAATATCAAGTTTTAACGTGATCAAATATGTGTATTCAAGATTGTTTCCCGTAAATTGTTTGTATGTTTTAAATTTTCCGGGAGAGGTGTAGAAATTATTAACGACTGGTGTATGAATATGAAAAAAAGGTGTTACTTTGATTTGAAGGCTTCAAATTTGACACTTTTCTTTAAAATGAAATGGTTAAAAATAGCTTAATGGACTAAAATTTGTAAAATGCCCAAAAATCAGTTTCTGTGGTAACGGCATCTTCAAGATGTCATGGCCTCAGAACACGCAGGCGTAAACACACAGATCCAGGTCCCCTCCTGACATCCTTTTCTTCTCCGGATCAAAGACTTTATTGACATAAACTATATTTTTTCTCTGCTGCAAAACACAAAGATAAAAAAATACAAATAAAATAATATCAAAAGAATATGAAAACAGTAGTAATAATGGCATTAAGACCTATCTTCTGTTACGGTAATGCTTTTAACCTTATTAGATAGCAGAGAGAGATATTGTACACAGGGATATTTACACAGGGATAGCATGTTTACCACAGATTAGATGTATCTGTCCTTATGGCAGATACAGTCCTTGTGCACATTTCTAAAAATGTGGATTCTGAGTTAAGAGTTTCTGTTTGTTTGTTTGTTTGTTTGCTTGTTTGTTTGTTTGTTTTTCACTTGACCATCATTTTCAGACATACCTGCAGAGCTTTGTGTGTGCAATTCTTGCCAACTCTTGCCAAGAAGGTTGTGTTTTTATTTAAAAAAAAAAAAAAAAAAAAAAAAAAAAAAATATATATATATATATATATATATATATATATATATATATATATATATATATATATATATATATATATTTAGGACATGCAATTGGTACATGTGGTCTAAATGTTACATTATGGTTTGCATCCACATATTTAACCTATGAGCTTTTTTCAAAATGTGTGACATCGTGAATTGTAAATAAAACAGGAGAATGAGCTGCATGGTTAGTTATAAATGTACTGTAGTATATTTATATAATAAGTTACTCATGTCCGGCTATTTACAAATCAATACCTATTATCCATTACCTATTCCAACATAGTGTTTGCATAAAGGCTTACAAGGAACAAATAAAACAAATTGAATGTACACAAAATACAGTGTCATATATAGTGTCAATATAGTGTCACCTTAAAAGTACACAGAGTGAGCTGCCTTGGTGGAGGTTTGGTGGTCTTCTATTAAAAAACTTCACTTAAAGATTGAACAAGTAGAAGTGTCATTCAGTCTGACATAAAATGCTTTTCTCTCATCCTCTGCTCAAACTAACAGATGTAGGTCTGTTGCTTTAACACTGGGTGTCTATTACATTCCTAATGTTATTTTAAAAATTGTTTCCTCACAGGGCGTCTTGACTATGTGGTTGAACGCCCTGCAGAAGAAGGCCTTCCTGAAGTCATCAGGATCCTGGATGACAGTCTCCAGAGCACCACCTCTTCTGGTGAAGCTCAGGACACTGATACCCAGCGTATCAGCGAAGGTGAGTATGGTGAGTATTTTATCCCTCTCTCACCCTCACCCTCTTCTGATGAAGCACCAGATGCTGATGTCAGTGAACAGCAAGGTGAGTATGGTGAGTACCCCCCCTACCTACCTGTAGACGATGAAGAGTTTAGTGAACAGACTGACAATTCATCTGACTGGAACGACTCAGAAGAGTGGGGGGATTGGCTTAGCGATGACTCTGGGTATGACACCATGGATGAGAGAGATGATTCCCCTCTCATCCGGGAGCACCCTCCAGAGCCGTTTTGGCACGATTGGCAACGTCCTATTGCTCCAGGTGCTGCCCCCATCGCCATGCCGCCTTTCGGCCAGGCCAATGCCCCACTCTTCCCTCGAGTTGTTGCCCCAGTTGGTGATCCGCCAGCTGCTCCTCCCTCAGCTGCTCCCTCTGCTGCTCCCTCTGCTGCTCCCTCTGCTGCTCCCTCTGCTGCTCCTCCCTCAGCTGCTCCCTCTGCTGCTCCTTCCTCAGCTGCTCCTTCCTCAGTTGCTCTCTCTGCTGCTCCCTCTGCTGCTCCTTCCTCAGCTGCTCCCTCTGCTGCTCCTTCTTCAGCTGCTCCCTCTGCTGCTCCTTCCTCAGCTGCTCCCTCTGCTGCTCCTTCTTCAGCTGCTCCCTCTGCTGCTTCTTCCTCAGCTGCTCCCTCTGCTGCTTCTTCCTCAGCTGCTCCCTCTGCTGCTTCTTCCTCAGCTGCTCTCTCTGCTGCTTCTTCCTCAGCTGCTCCTCCCTCAGCTGCTCCCTCTGCTGCTTCTTCCTCAGCTGATCTCTCTGCTGCTCCTTCCTCAGAAAAGAGAAGCAGAGAAGACATCTGCACCGAAGAGGTAAGTGCAAAGAGGTGCAAGGTGAGTGACCAGTTTGATGCCCCTTCAACATCCTCAGGTAGTTTTGGAGTCAGACGTTTCTGGGAGAGGCCTTTTAGCCTTTCCATGGATGACAGTGACTCTGATTAGTTTATGTTAGAATGTGTTTTTAAACTTTGTTTTTACAGATATAAGAACATGTGACTCGCACATGTGAAATGTATTGCTTTTTTTGTTGATATGTGACATTAATATTAATATTACATTGTGAATTAAAGGTAGTTTTTTAGTTGTTATTACTTCCAGTTACGTCCAAGATGGAGCAAACACCCCACCCAGAAGACAGCCTTACCCCAACCAACCCGATGAGAAGGATGGATGACCAAGTGAAAAACGGGAGAGTGGTGCTGTGTTCCAACTATGTAAGTTATCACCTCACATTGACAACAAACTGTATTGAAGACAAAATTCTTCCAATAGTTGGTATAAATCATCATCCTATGTCAGCAGCACTGTAGGTTTAGGTTTATTTATATTTTTCATGTGTATACATTGGGTTTAAAATTGCTTTTTAACAACATACTGCAGCTACCAACAATGAAAATGCTGTTTTGTGTTAAAATGACGTCTTTCTTGTGTTATTACTTTGCAGGGCAGCTGAGAGTGGACAGAGCTGCACAGAGGACCAAAGATCCACTCTCAGCACTTCATACCTGACTGGCCACAGCACCAACCCTCCTCACCCAGGGTGAGGAGGGTCCTGACCCCGCCTGCACAGAGGGAGTTGTGAACATGCACTTCTGTGTTGGTGGGTTTAGGATCCTCCTCACACTCACACTGATGAAGACTGTCACTGGAAGATGTCTCCATTGCATCAGCAGGACGTAAGCATTTGTAAAATATTACAGTTTGTGATGTTTTGTACATATTTTTATTGCATCATTTAAAACTATGAGATATAAAATAAACCAATTTTCATAAAATTTTCTGTGTATTTAGTTGTTTTCTTAATAAGTTATTTGGAACATCATTGCAACCTGTCAGCTTTTTATTGAGGATTTAGAAAGTTGCTGGTGGCCCGAGTGTGTAGAGTGGGGTGTTGTTTTTGTCACATGGTGAAAGTGACCTCATGGGGAGCAAAGAGAACAACTGAACAATTTGGGGATTCACAGACTTTCGTAATCGCTAAAAACAATTAATAAAAATTGTTCTGTGTGAACTAAAAGCTCAAATATAAACCATCCTGACACTGACACAAATGATCTGCTGTTTATAAGCAGGACAGTGTTTTCATGAGCCTGGATGAAGCTAATTTGCATGAGTTTAACCTGCTGGTCAAAAACTTGCATGACTCTGATATCACTCTAACTTTCTTCTGTTTATTTATTCATTTTTGCTAATTGTAGTAGATTAATATGTTCACCAACTGATTGTTGGCCTGAATGTTTGAATGTTTGCAGTTTCAGGTCCTACTGATCAGTTTTAAGTATTGTAGAAAGTGAGCAGCAATTGAATCAAGTCCTGGGATGAAATGGGACAAAAGGGTAATGTGACAGCCACATTAGTTCCCTTCCCTCGTTTAACAATGTGTAAGCAGACTGCTTTAACCTGCAATTTACTGCATGTTGTTAGGCTGCATGGTACAACCACAGTCTGCTAACCACCCGTGGTGATCGAAGGTTTTGAGGTCTTGCTTGAGCTACTGATGAAGTTTTATCAAAGCTTGTTAAGTTTCCCAACCACATTTTATCCTGATGGTCCAAGGCTTACATCTTTATGCTCACAGACGTACTTCTGTAATTAATCAGTGACCGATTTATTACTTTAAGTTACAGTGTGAGGGGCATTAATGAACATAAATCAGATTTAACTGGATTATGTGTTTAGGTCAAGAGACACAGACCTTCATCTTTAAGAGGCTCTTCTTGAATATCTAATCACGATGTTTGCCATGCAAGTACACTGGGCGGTTGTTTTTAACAGAATCATTTGAAGATTCTGATGAAATGAAGTATTGTTTCAATGAGTTGTGGCACCATTCTTGCTTTAGCAGTGAAAGGAGTCAGGTAGGGCTCCATCAGGAAGAGGGCCCCAGAGGTCCTATCCCCCCGCCCACTTCCCTGGGGCTTGAACATCAGTGGATTTCCACTTAAGCAAAGCCTCATCAAGTTCCTGCAAACAGCACCATACACACACTATCATGTACAGAGTGTGGATGCTGTGTCTAAGACCACGATCAATGTGTTTCCACCATCTGGTGCAAGCTTCATCTGTCTCACTGTGTTCTCCTAAAGGCCAAGACAGCAGGACAGTGAACTCAATCTCACTTATAGGTGCCAGAAATCAGAGGATGTGAGATGGTGGTAATCAGGTTATGCATTTGTTGTCTTCTCAGCAGGTGGGAAACATCTCTCTTTATTTGTTTATGTACATGTGTATCAGAAATCTATTTTCCTGTACAGCTCAGGATTAAGGAACAATGTTGATCTAATCTAATGAAGATCAGTGCCTTTTTAGAGTCAGTGAAAATACTGACATTAGTGACGTTAACCCTTGACTAAGAGTTTCTTAGTCAATTGTTAATGGGAAACACATTTCCACACCACCATCTTCTAAGCTGTGATGCTACATGTGCAGCAGCAAACGTCCAATTAGTACCGATCAGAAGGTTGGAGGTTCGATTGCAGCCTGATCTGATCTGTATCTCAAAGTATCCTTGGACACGATACTGAACCCCAAACTGCTCTTTCATGTGTCCATCAGAGTATGAATGTTAGATAGAAAGAACTTAGGTACAGAAAAGTGCTTGTATGAATGGGTGAATGAGGTGTATAAAGTACTTTGAGTGCTTGAGTAGAAAAGTGCTATTTAAGAACAAGGATGTGCAAGAATTTGCTAGACACGCTCTTCTTTTTCCAAAACTAAAAATGTTATTTCAAATTTGGCAGCCTGTGTGTCAAAGAGACTGAAGAGTAACTAAAGGGCAAAGTCCAGGAATACAGCCAAACTCAGGAGATCAGTTAGGAGCACAACTGAGCAAAGGTGATTCAAAAAAATGGAGAGAAACTCTGCCATGCAGTGCCATGCTGAGCAGACTGGTTTACAGCCACAAGAGAGACTCAGCGTTCACAGATCATAAAATCTTCAGGGAGCAAAGCTCTCAGAGAAGCTATAATGCAATCCACAGATAGAATACAGTCAATAAGCTCCAAGTGAAATGTTAAACAGTGCATGGATAGCTTTTTGTTCAGCTTTTTCTTCGTATCCTTTTCCCCCTTTCTAAAGTCTCTTCAGAGGCTTTGCAATTTGTCAAACAGCAGCTGGTAAAAAGGCTTTTGCAGTGAGCCTGTTCAAACCAGATTATTCTTGATTTGATGACTGCAGAGAACTTGGGGCTGACAGCTCAGATTAGGATCGGTTCTCCCTTGAAAAGGCATTAGTGTGTTCTGTCATGGCAGAATTTCTGTTCAACGTGCAGGTAGATTGAAATCAACGGGCACCAAAGACACCCAAACCTGAGGGATCATTACGTGACACCCAAAGCATCTGAGCAGTCTTATTCCTTCATCTGTACCAAATTACTCAGATTCACAGACGTCGTGCACAGCAGACCTGCAATACAACGATGAATAACAGGAGTTACGCCTGCGTTTGACAGGTCAAAATGTCACAGGGAGCAGTTCAGTTAAGTTTCATTCCCCTCCAGAAATCACTTCATGCATGATTATCAGGAACCTTTGAGTAATGACAGCACTTAAGTGAGTGTTTCCTTACCATGTTCCACTTTGTCACCAAGTTTTAGGATGAGAACGTTTTTTTTCTACTTTATTTTTTTTTATATCGTTGTTATTATTTCTGTTGTAATTTGTGTTTGTTTTTTGTTTGTTTGTTCAGTTTTTCAGCCTTGTTGCATTTTTTTCTATTTCCGTTGTGTTTTATTCAACTTCTGTTACATTTTGCAGGATTTTGCAGCTTTTTCTATTGACGGGTGTTTTCTTCAGGGCCACCATATTATCATTATCTTTAAAACTGCATTTGAAACTTAGTGCTGAGTTTTTACTTTCTGCAGTTGAAGTTATCTAAAGAAACTGTGTGTGGGTGCAGCTGAAAAAACGTCTTTTGGCAAATAAAACAGAAATTCTGAAATCCTCTACTGCTTATATCAAACAGAATAAAAGAAACCAAAGCTAAACTCTAAAAGATTATTTATTTCAGCTTGTTTACAGTTATCCACACCTCACAGCTTTTTATGGGTTGATAGTTTTCCTGATCCAATCTGCATACTCAGGATCACAGAGGTCCATGAAGGCAGCCGGTGCTCTGCATACAAAGTGGTGGCACCATAACCTGCGACCTCAACTCTGGAATGACACAAGAAGTGTTTGGACACTTTTCTCTCCTTTTTTTGTCAGTTACATACAAATACATATATTGATTGTTTTGCACGTTAACTTTGAAATGTTGCCCTGAGGCCTGTACTATGAAGCAGGATCTCATCTCTCCAGGTAACTTCAGAGTTCTATATGAAGGATTTTGACTTCTTACCAGAGAAAATTGTAAGAGTAACCCTGACCTGCTGTTATATTAGTTATGTCCTTTATAGAGTTTTAGTCACCACTTTATCATCACGCACCACACCTGGCTAGCATGCTTGCACTGTGCTTGCTCAGTGCATTGGGACACCATTCAAGCTCACTGCAGCACATGCTACTTCCTGTTTTAAAGGGCCTTGTAGCAGCCCTTGTTACATGCGTGGGCACGGAGCGTGAAGCAGAAAGCACAGCTTAAAAGAGAAGTTGATATACCCGGCGGCGTGACACTGACTGGTGTTTTACGTTTTCTCAAGCCAGCTAACGCAAAGTAAGCCAAGCCTTGTTGAATTTTCTTTGTACTATATCCCTCTGGTTAAGTTCAAGTTTAGAGATCATTTGTCCAGAAAAGCAGCATCACCATTCCTGGAAGATCCCTTGAAACTTTCAACTTTAGACCGTCCTACTGTACTACATGGTCAGTGGGAGGGGCTAAAATTCTTCAATAGCATTTTTTCATAGACATTTTTCAGTTTGCAGCCTATGTTTAAATTCTGTTGTTATATTAAGTTTTATTTTCTCTTAAACTAATAAACAGCAGAAAGTTTGTAGCTGACAGAATAAAAGCTGAAACTGTCTTTCAAACATTAATTAAATGAAATACTTAATTAATGATCCATCAGATTCTCCTGTGTAATGATAGGTCGTGATGTCAGTCAGGATTTTTGCTGTCTTTCTTGCTTGTCTTCAAATGGGCTAGACTTTATTGATATAGATTTCATCCAGTCTTATTGAACAAAGCATCTGAAGTGCTTGCACATTCATATAGTGCTTTTACTACTAAGCTACCCTACAGCAATTTTACACACACACACACACACACACACACACACACACACACACACACACACACACACACACACACAACACTGGTTTTTCTGCAGCAGCTGTTACTTTCAGTCTGTATTATGCATTTAAACCCTTCATATTTTTCTAATATTACAGTTTTATCTTCCTTTTTAAAACCTGCATTGCCAGTATAGTTTATCCACATCCGTTAGGATTGAAAGCCCTGGTTAACTTGATAACCAGGGCTTTCAATTGATAAGCAGCTTCCTGTGAGTACTTATCCTGATTCCCACTGTTGGGATAAGATAAAGGAAATATATTCTACATATGCTGAACTCACTTCACAGCACAGAGCTCAGGTCAAGAAGAAACTTTAAGAAAAAAAACTTCAAAGCAAGAAACTTTGAGCCACAGGAACATAAATGTATCATTTGAATCTAAAACTGAAGTTAGCACGACGTGTCAGTATCTGTCAGAACACATGAACCTGAAGCAGAAACATCCACAACTCACAGTCAGGTAGTTTTATAGGATGGACATCAGAGCTGCTAGTAGCTGCAGCAGCATGATGTCATGAACTCTGCCTGTGCTGGTGTCTTTGTCTGTATAGATCTCAGCTTCTGCTGTTATCTGCACTTCTTGTTCGGACCCCCTTGATGCACACTTAGATTTGCAAACATGGTCCTGCATGTGCACAGCAAACATAAAACATGATTACTGATGGTCACCATATTTTATTTCTCATCTTGTCTGAATGTATTTTACTTTTTACTGAATAGCAAAAACATGGCTACTAGACATTCCTTGGGTTCACAAGTTTTAGTTGCTGCTCTGGTCTCCTCACCCTCCTGGCTTCAGATGGTGAGCTGCAGAATCCAGCGGTCGCTGATCAAAGAGCCTCCACACAAGCTGGAAGGTCCATGTGGATAAACTGCTCTGAGCTGTACATGATACTGTCGCTCACATTCATCACCTCCAATGACTCTCTTTTGCAGAGCGACCTCTGTGTTCGCCGTCACACCTGAAAGAGGAATCCCCCGCCCACCAGGTCACTGCCAGTTTTTCTTTGTACCTGTAAAATATCTGCTCTCAGAAGTAAGGCAGAAACACACAGTGAGGACCAGAGCCATTAAATATAGATACTGTAGCTGAGCACTCGCTGATACAGAGAAAAGAGAAGAGGCACCACACATAGTGTTGCTGCCATTCACTCTCTAATGACTGCATTTCAGTTTGAATATTGGACACTGCATAGTCACATAGTGTCATTATGAAGCTTTATGAACTGCAAAGCTGCAAAGCTCCACACATTTATGCAAAGTTACTTATCGTCTCTTTTTGCTTTTGGCTTTCATAAAGTTACAGAAGGGAAATGAAGGTAAAATATTTCTATAGAGAAAGTGCTTCACAATAATAATCAATAAAAATAAATACAAACATTAAAAGACAATAATAATATCCACTACCTAAAATTAAACCTGTACAAATAAGTAGAGCTGCTCTTTCAAATGTTCAGACCGCAGAGATCAAATGTAATATTAGTGCATTCCATAGATTATCAGCCAACAGCCTTGAAGACACACTTAGTCTCTTTTGGTTTTCAGCCTAGAACGAGGAACCACCAGCAGGTTTCTGTCAGAAGACCTCAGTGACCTGCACCTTATAGATGGAAGCAAATGAAGTTTGATCTCAGCTTCATGCTCTTGTTCTGCTCGTGCTCTGATTTGAATTACATGTTCTACACACTTCACTGTATCTCACTGTCAGTTTGTCAATTTGTGACATTAATTCAGAGGAATATGGTGTAAACCAATGATTTATAAACCTAAAACAGCTCATGATCACTAACCAATGCTAACTTTGAGAAGCAATGCAGAACATATTGTGCCCTCTGTGTGGCTAATGGAGCTCTTAAGAGTAGAAGAGCAAAACAAAAGAAAAAAAAAACCTCGCTCACAAGTCTGCGACTGCGTGCTGACAGAGAGCGAGTGGGTTACCTCTGTGTGACTTCAAGCAGCAGAGGGTAAGGCTCTGACTGTGGTCTGCATATATGTGCCGAGCAGCAATTCAGAATACCCACCGTGCACAGTTTCTGTGAGGTTTGGCATAACTCGATGCATTGAATCATTTTCATATTATACAGACAGAATTATGCAGTAAGAACCTGCAGTTAAATATAGAAACTGTTGTTGAATACTCACTGATACACAGAGGCAAGAGAAGAGGCAGCAGACACAGTGTTCCTGCCATTCACCCTCTAACAACTGCCTTTCAGTTGAGCAAACACTTTGGCGACAGTGGGAAGGAAAAACTCCCTTTTAACAGGAAGAAACCTCCAGCAGAACCAGGCTCAGGGAGGGGCGGGGCCATCTGCTGGGACCGGTTGGGGTGAGAGAAGGAAGACAGGATAAAGACATGCTGTGGAAGAGAGACAGATTAATAACAAGTATGATTCAGTGCAGAGAGGTCTATTAACACATAGTGAGTGAGAAAGGTGACTGAAGAAGAAATACTCAGTGCACCATGGGAATCCCCCAGCAGCCCACCGCATTGCAGCATAACTAAGGGAGGATTCAGGGTCACCTGGTCCAGCCCTAATTATATATTTTGGAAAGTTTTAAGCTTAATCTTAAAAGTAGAGATAGTGTCTGTCCAAACAGGAAGCTGGTTCCACAGAAGAGGGGCCTGAAAATTGAAGGCTGTCCCTCGTATTCTACTTCTAAATACTCTAGGAACAACAAGTAAGCCTGCAGTGTGAGAGTGAAGTGCTCTAATAGGGTGATATGGTACTACAAGGCTTTTCAGGGAGTTTTTAGGACATCCTGATAATAATGAATTACAGTAGTCCAACCTGGAAGTAATAACTGCAGCTTCACTCTGAGACAGGATATTTCTAATTTTAGAGATGTTGCTCAAATCGAGGAAAGCAGTCTTACATAGTTGTTTAATATGTGCATTGAAGGACATGTCCTCGTCAAAAATCACTCCAAGGTTCCTCACAGTGTTACTGGAGGCCAAGGTAACGCCATCCAGAGTAAGAATCTGGTTAGATGCCATATTTCTAAGATTTTAAGGGCCGAGTACAATAACCTCAGTTTTATCTGAATTTAAAAGCAGAAATTAGAGGTCATCCAGGTCTTTATGGCTTTGAGACATTCATGTAGTTTAACTAATTGGTCTGTGTTATTTGGCTTAGCTAAGCTAAGGTAGCAAATTCCTAAAAATACAGGGAGTGAATACAAGAGAGTGTGCTTCGGATGAAGCAAGTGAAGATTAAACTATGAAATAAGAAGTTATCTATAAGTTTTTAGTTATTTCGGCTATCCAGATAAGCTACACAAAAACACAACCATGTGTTGGAACAGGAAGTGATAGGAGGTGAGAAAAATAACCTTAGGACAGGTGAGATTGGTCAATGGTAGAGCTATTTTTCTGAAATTACACACGTTAGTAACGTGTGTAATTTCAGAAAAATAAAATAAAAATAAAAATAAATAAAATAAAAATAAAAAATAAATAAAAATAGGAAGACACAGTGCTGGTTCAACAAGACAAAGTGGACAAGTTTACAACACCATTCAACGCAACACCACACAAAGTTGTAAGCAGAACTGGAAACCAAGTCATTATTGAATCACCAACAGGAGCTCGCTATCACCGGAATACCACACATGTGAAGAAATACGAGACAAATGAGACCAGAGAAGGACACTATGACACAATACCTGAAAGGGAGGAAGGTGAAACACCCACAAAGACTGACACCTTCACTCCAACACCACAAGAGGGCTCCCAGGGGCCAGAGAGACCAAGTAGATCACAGAGGGCTAAAAAGATACCCGAGAGGTTTCGTGATTTTGTGGTGAAATGAACTATAATATGTTAAGGTGAAGAGGTAACTTACATTTGGCAAGTTTCAAGTTCATATGTGTATTTCGACATGTATATATTGAAAAAAGAAAGGTACATGTGTGGTGAGACATTTAGATTATATAATTGTTAGAAAGTAAGACAAGAAGAATGTTCAATGTTGGGGGAAAAAAGACATCAAAGTTATTACAACTAAAGTTTGAATCTAAGGAAAAGGGGGATGTCATGTATTGATATGGCTATGTCTTAATGTGATGACCTTTGAACCGGATGTGGTTGTCCGAAGGAAGCCCCGTTAAGTGGCTAGTTGTAAGATGGACAGTGTTCAATAAAGCAACATAAAGACCGTGCTTTATGTCCTGATTCAATTCAGAGTGCTCTGCCTAATTTAGTAATAAGGTGGGCACACAACAAGTGGGCTTGACTTTTGCGCCTATTGGCTGATCGTTTACTATCGACTAGTTTTCCTGGATACCTGCTCCGCGGACGGCTGCCACAGGTAGCAAAAACGTGCTAGGTCAAAGGTCAGGGAGGATGGCGGACTGGTGTGAACTTCAGTCAATTCTGCTCATTTTAGCAGATCAGATAGAGAGGGTAGATACATTTACCTGTAGATACTGTTTTGAGTCGTTTAGATGATGTTTCTGAAATGCTTGGGATGATAATTGCTCTTCAAGATGTTAGCATCGATGACAGCATTGTCGAAAGTTTAAGATCAATTCAGCACCGTGTTCGTTTGGAATACGCCGAGGAAGAACAGTCTTCAAATGTTGGTCGTCCACGTCTTGAAATCCCGGCTGCAGCACTCAGGACTTTAGTGCTGTCCTGGATAACCATCGGGGTAATTGCCGATATGTTTTCTGTGTCTCCGAGCACAATTAGGAGGAGAATGACGGAGGAAGGTCTAAGGTAAGTTTATGCTGTAATTTAACACCTGTGTGAGTCTGTACACAGCATTATTTAGATGTTGACCTTAATTATGACGTTTGATATTGAAATATTATCGCTTACTTTTTTATTGTGAATGTCTAAAATAAGCGGGGCAGCTACGGCTAGTATAATAACTATACTAACTATATTATATATGTCAAAAAATACACTCTGTTAATATCACTAATGGCACAGGAGGATGAGTGTACTTAAGTAGTATTTGCACAGACCTAATGGAAAAGCAGAGTGTGCCATGGTTAGCAGGTGTTTCTACATTTTGGGAGAAAAACAGCAATCAGACTGCGTGAATGTTGTTCTTCCAGCAATCTGAACTCTTAACTCTATAAATATGTTTAAACAACAAACAGAATCACGTATATCCTCCCTAACCACCAGCAGGATCTCAGATAGTGTTGACTGTTTGTCATAGTTGTTCTATGTTTGACAGTTTACGTTATTTCAGTGACTTTTCTATTTCAGGAAATCCATCCATCTTTTTAACTACTGGGTCATTAAGGAGGCTGAAGCCCATCCCAGCTGTCATTAGGCAAAGGGCGGGGTAGACCTCGGACAGGCCATAAAACAGGATTAATCTGGTACACTGGTCTCTTTCTTTCTGTAAAAAAAACATCTGTGTCTGCAAACATTTGTGTTATCAGTTTCATTTGAGCCTGAATACATTTGAATACGAATATGAAATTTCTCAAGTTTTTAAAAATGAGAAATTAAACTGTTATTCTACTATGAGACCACACGGGGGCAGCCCTGCCTTATTATGTATTATTCTCTCTTACTAGACATGGTTAGGATGGCTTTTGTGTCAAACTAACCAAAGTAATGTTGTTGGTTAATGTTTTTGTGAACAGTGGTATTTCAAGTATGGTCCTGTTTTTTTTCTCCATTACAGGAGTTTCACTGGTTAAACAATCAGTGAATTGAAAGATTGTTGAATGAATGAATAACCAATGAAATGAAAGGTTGCCTATGACTTGTTGGCTGATCGCTGACCTTCTCTACTCTCCCCACAGATTCGACAAATATTCAGCTAATGTGATGGTGGACAGCAAGCCGGTCAACCTGGGCCTCTGGGATACAGCTGGACAGGAAGATTATGACAGGCTCCGCCCACTGTCCTAGCCACAGACGGTACAGAATCACACATACACACACAGGCACACACAGTAACTAATGGACATAAAGTTACACAGACAGAACTTATATAACATGTCAGCTAATTAAAACTGCAGCAGCTATTCTAATTCTTTGTCTCCTTGTCTCTCCATCCAGGATGTTTTCCTAATCTGCTTCTCCCTGGTTAGCCCGGCATCCTATGAGAACGTCAGAGCTAAGGTGAGTTTTGGCTGTTTTTTATGAGGCCTGTCTCTCAGCTGCCGAGGAACAAAATGTAAAAAAGAACAAACGGAACAAAAGCAGGAATTTATTATAGAGAAAAAAAATAGGTACTTGGATTACAAAATGGAGAAAAAGCCTAAACAGGTCTAATAATTGATGTGAATGAATGATTGATGCTGTGGGTGAAAGTTGGATGATGTATTTCTCTCATCTTTAATAGCTACAGCATATCATTTGTTTTTCATGCCTTCATCCACCTTTCTGTAACACCTGGCATCAGAGCTTCATCTCCCTCCACCTTTGATTCTGTTTTTTGCCTCTAACACGTTCCTTGATTTTGCGTGTTCCCCTTTCTTGCCTCTTATTTAGTTTTCCTTTACTCTGTATTCTGCCAGTGGTACCCTGAGGTCCGTCACCACTGCCCCTCCACGCCCATCATCCTGGTTGGCACTAAGCTGGATCTGAGGGATGAAAAGGATACCATTGAGAAACTGAAGGACAAGAAGCTGGCGCCTATCACCTATCCACAGGGCCTAGCTCTGGCTAAGGAGATAGGTCAGTCACTCTTACTTTATTTGCTTGAAAAGCACTTTAAGATTTGAAGCTCTCCTCACCAGTGAAGATATGAAACTAGCAGATGAAGATGCTAGAGAACTTTGTAGCCTGACTGCCTCTGCAAATTTTTGTTATTCCCCTCATTTCCTGGCATCACAGTAAAAGTATAGTAGCTGTAGTTGACTATAGTGTTCTTTGAAAGTTGAACTTATTCTTCTCCACTACCAGCAAACCTTTCTTCTCTTACTTTGTCTTTGTAGTTCTTTCTCTTCTTTTATTAACATATATGTGTCTTCGCATGTATAGATGCAGTCAAATACCTGGAGTGCTCAGCCTTGACCCAGCGTGGTCTGAAGACTGTGTTTGATGAGGCCATTCGTGCCGTCCTCTGCCCTCAGCCCGCCAAGGTCAAGAAGAAGCCCTGCTCGCTGCTGTAAACGGTACGACTGAATAAAACACAGAGGAAGAGGAGGAAGAGAGATTAGACGTTTGAGAGAAGAGAGAAACAAAGTGAACTCGCTCATTAAATCAACACATAAAGTAGAGTAGAGGTTTGAGGGCTTCTTTTCTTTTCTTTGAACATAAGTCTGAAGCTATTCAATCAAGCCTTTTATTTGTCACATGCAATGTTTACATCTGCAGTGAAATTGGACCCCCCGAACATACATACGTATCAGCTCCAGCCTTGAGACCACAGCTGACACCGATACGGTAGCTGCATGAAATGATGGTGGTTTTCCTTTAGTGCGAACAACTGCATGTCAATTTCACAGTTGGTCTAACAGTCCGTCACTGGTCTCTCAGTCTCCCGTTGGAGAGCTTCTCTGAGATGTTATCAATCTTGTGCTCAGAGAGCAGAGACTGCCGTGAGCTTCTCCAAGATCTTATCCGTGCTGCGTTCAATGAGCCCATTTTGAGAAGTCACGACCCGTCCCATCATTTCCATCATAGCGGGCAGCCTTGTGGGGTTTTGGAAAGCCAATTCCGCCTTCCTTGATAAGCCAGGGCCAAGCCAACTCCGAACAGCAAGAACCCTATTATCATGGTTCCGAAAAGGTAGATGTCTACAATGTCCTCGATTGACAGTCCCGCCAGGCACACGACCCTCCAGTTCCTCCACCCGTCCATTGTGTATCCAGAGGGGAACGTCCCTCTAGGACACTCGGACTTACTCAAGCCCAGGCTTCTCGTTGAGAAGAGCGTGTCAATTGCATTCAGGGACCAGTTGTTCAAATCCATAATTCCTCTTTTAGGTTGTAACAGACCGTGAGAGTCATCCAGGGCAAAAGTAGAAAAGTAGACGAGACTAGACAAGGACATTGAGAAGCCAAGCAGGAAAGAGAAGGAAGAGGGAGAGGAGAAAAGTGCGACTGCCTTCGTCCAGAGCCAAACGAGAAAGGAAACTGTAGACACTTATCACTAAGAGGTGATTCAGAAGTTTGTTCTTGCACATATAATGGACAGAAACATTAAAGAGAAAAGAAAAGACATAAATGAACACAACACAAGACAGAAAAGTTTCACATGCTTTGTACTCAATTTCATTTTTTTGCAGAGGAAAAATAAATTTGTCCTGAATATTGTTGGAGTAATTTTGTCCCACAGGCATCAATTTAACCCCATGATTTATGTGACCTTTGTTTTAGATTCTCACAGGAGCACAGAAGAAGAGAAAAGGACTGCAGACCCTGAAGAATATATGCAAATCTGCCATGTCTCTAATGTATATCTACAACTTTAAACAAAACAAAAAACAAAACAATGTATGGTGTGCAGGTTTGCTATTGTTTTAGAAATGCCAACGAGCTCTTCAGTCCAAATCCAGACGCTGCCCAGACAGGATTTCTTTGTAAAATATATCAGTTTAGAGATTATAGACCCTTTGAGTTTAAGTGTAAGTCTGAGAGCAGCATGCTGCCTTCATCTAAAGTACTGCCAACAATATATATGTGTTTCATGAAACCTAAAATAAAAATAACTTTTGTAACTGAAATAAACACAGTGTTTCAGTATGATTTGTTCACTGTGCTGTTTTCAGGGTGATGAATGTAAGGAGCAGAAATGGTCGTTTGTGAGGAAGCAAGCAACAAGCAAACTTGTGTCTGAATAAGATTTATTAACAAATGTATTATTTGTTGTGCTATTAAAATAAAAATAAAACATTTGATTGCACAAAAGATTCACATTATTTCTCCACAACATGTGACCTTTTGGATTGAATGCCTATACTCAACTATGGGGGATATAAAATTCTCATTTTGATACAGCTGCTGATATCGCCTATACTCTATCCTTATTTACATATTGTGGAGAACAGCATCTTTTTCTGGTGGTGAGTTGAAAATGTTCAGACTCAAACAGCACTTTCAGTTTTGCAGTTTAATGTTTGACCAGCTTTTTTGCCAAAACACCTTCATGTTTCAATCATTTTAGTAATCCTGCGAACAGTTAATCATGTCACATGGTGCTCAGCTGTGATTTTATTTGTTATTTAATTAATACAGTTTAATGTCTTATAATATAGATAGCTACACAGGCATACAGAGAGATTGTTTACTTTATTAATCCCCAGTGCGACTGAAGATTAAACTGAATATAAAGCATTTAAAAGAAGCTCAATCTTAAACTCATAACAGAACAGTAATGTTAGTCCATATAAAACTGATGTGGAATATTTTCCTCTTGAATTATTAGGTTAACTTTGATATTTTGTGGTTAGTTTGCCAGGATGATGACTGTCACCTCTCTGCCTTTCTGCAAGAGGCTCCATATGCCGCTGTTCTAGTGGATACTGTAAAAATAAATAAGCAATGATATATGATAATACATTATCATTAAACTCTTAACTATACAGTAGTAGTAAAAAATATTTTACTACTTTCCAAATATCAATGAAAGTATAGGCATTCATGTAATAATAATAATAATAATAATAATAATAATGAACATGAATTATGTTTCATTCACAAAATATTTTCTCTTGCCAGTTAGTATTGTATTGTAGTGGTATTGTAATTTTCAGGAGACTGACAGTAACAGAAATTAATTCCATAGACAAGAAATCAACATGGACGTGGACCGCCACACTGCAAAACATTTGGTAATCTTTTCTGAATGGTTTATAGTTATGACCCTATTAAGGATACACAGAAGACAATGGACGAATGGACAAAATAAAGCATGTAGAGTACTTTTCAAATTCTTTTTGGTGTTTGCTCAAATATGGGACCTTAAATAATTTTTTTTTAATAATATAATTTAACTAGACCATACCTAGAATTTTTTTGTGGTACATTTCCCTGATGACAGATCCTGATTTAATTTCATGGTTGGAAGGACCAGGAAAAATTCTAAAAATTGTTTGAGTTGAGACAAAATGACCCTATTAGCAAATCACCATCGGTTTAAGAAAGGACACAAAAAAATTCAGTTAACATACAAAATCTGATATGAAAGAGGCAACACACAGTCTAACTCTTTTGTTTTTATGTTGCATAATACAGAGAAAAACTGTTTTTACGACACTAATGATGCCAGTAACAGTCGCTGTTGGGGAGGACAGTTTACACTGAGCATGTGCAGTTTAAAGATGCCTTTTATTTTTAAGGAGGAAACCATCCTGAGCTGCTAGCTGTCCAGTTTAAAATCTATAGTGAAGCACTTTCTGATGTCTTCTTATTCCTTTTCAGTATTGTGGATGTTTTGTTCAATATTTCCTTTTTGATGTTTGTTTACCAGCCGTATTGGTATCAATACTTCCTGTTATTTAGCCGTAAATAGCCATTGTAGTGTCTTTGATTGAGATATGACTTATCGATCGTATTGATAATTTACGGAGAGCTTAGAGATGGATATCTGTGTAAGTAATGGCACAGCTTTTTTCCCCTTTTTTGTTTTTAGAATTAAGATTTTAAGAAAAGAAAAACAATTAAACCGTAGCTGAATCTGATCAGAGGAAAAGAGGTATCCGTCAGCTGTGACGCTGCGTTCTCGTTGATCTCCTTGAGATCTGAATGACATCAAACTTATTTTTGAAGTTTGCATTTACCCTGTTGTATTAAAAGAATACCTAAAGTTTCTTTTCCATTAGATAATTTTTTGTTAACCTGTTTACTGGTCTTGATTATGCATCAAGTCAGAATCTGAAATTCATTTTTTTTAAAAAGGACGTAAAAACTCCCATGTTTTACAGCGTCGGCTATGCGGAGGCTGCCAGGCGTCGTATTTACACACCCATGGATGTTTAACTGTATTTATTGCGTACAAATAAATGTGAAATAAAGATAGCTTAAATGGAACAAGACTCTGTTTTAACACTTAATTCCTACATCCACCTGTTTAAAATATATTATTTTAAAATAATGTGTTACATGACTACACAGAAGGATGTTTCAGCTCAGTATATAGCAAATAGAAAAAATATAAATAATTCTTAATTTTAAAATAAACATTAATCTGATTATTAAAAAAAATTATTGGACAAAAAGTACATGGAAAAAAGAACTCGGTGAAATGGAAAAAATAAAGTTCAATATCTTGAAAATCAAATAGAATACAAGCTTTGTTTTTTTCCTTGTTTTCTGTATTTATCTGTTTGTATAAGACAAACAGTTTATCATAAGTAACTGAAAGTCTTTCGGCTCTTCGAAGAAAAACTGATGGAATCCAACAAATAAACATAACTAAAAACTGCAGCCTCAAAAGTAAAACTCATTTGTTGCTGATAACGAACGCAAATCCAAAGTGTTGTTGTTGTTCCCACCCCAGAGCAGCAGGTGGCAGCAGCACGATACAAAGGAACTGTACTGTACTGGGATTTCTGTTCGTTTTTGTTTTTATTTTCCAAAAGAAGAAGCTGTTTTTAACGTAAACTGTTGATTATAGAGTTTTTTGTTGCAGTTTGACCTTCAGCTGAACTTAATGTTGGGTTTCTATTGATTTTAGAGAAGCTATTCGCTGAGAGGTTGTCATAATTCATGCATGAAAGGGTTAAAACATATCCTTTGTTTCATTTTTTAGTGAAACTCTGGTAGAGTAGCTTTGAAACTGATAATTCAGCATATACTAAAAAATAAAGCCTTTTCTTACAGTATATTTGTGTGTATTTTATTTTGCAATATTTCTAATTACCACACTTAAAAGTGAACAGCCTATAATGCTATCATGACTCATCACTCAAACGCATCTTTTTCTCTCCGTTTTGGCCTTCCGTCCACACTGAGACAGCGTTTTCGGTCAAGGAAAGCGCAGCGTTTTGAAAACGCTCTCCAAAGCGTATACATTTGACGCCGTTTTCGCATAGCATTGTGGAAAGCGAACTGGAGCCTTTTTAAAAACAATGACACATTGTAGACTACGTCCACACATACACGGGTATTTCTGAAAACTGAGATTTTTCGTTTTTTTTTAAAATCCCATTCACACCTCAACACCAAAAACGAAGGAAAATGCTGCCAGGAGCATGCCAAAGCAACAGGTGGCGCTATATTCCTAACCGTGTAGAAATGTTGGCCAATCAGATGTCTAGACGCCTGGGCGGGAAAAAGTAAACAAAGATGGCGGCGCAAAGAAGCAGAACCGAGTACTATGTGTGGAGGGACCGTAACTGTCTGTGTATGTAAGCATTTAAACACTACAGAGAGTAAAATTAACAGTATTTTGTCTAAGTCCGCCATTGTAGAAATTAATTTCACCGAAACAATAACTTGGCGCACAGTGTGACGTCAAAAAAGGCGCACACCTTTGACCCTGCGTTTTCTCCGTTTTCCTTGTCCATAGTAAACGCAAAAACGGAGTTCTTGAAAATCTCCACCCAGGCAGGAATTTTTAAAACTCTCCGTTTTCAGTGGCCGAAACGTGTGGACGAAATGTACAAACGCATAGATAAATCTACGTTTTCAAAAATACCCATACATGTGGACATAGCCTAGTCAAGTGATGCAATCATGTGATAAATTGTGACAGCCCCGTTAAAGATTAATATCAGTTTGTACATCCTCCAGATAGCTTTTCTTCAAATTCTTTAATTCTCAATCGCTTTTGTAACTTTGTACTTTTGTATTACTTGCAGCAACAACTCCACCTCATTGTTAGTCCATTTAAAAAACTAGTCGCTTTTCCTTTTCATTTTGCTGCATGTTTCAAAGAGCCGGAAAGTAAATAAACGGCAGACAGAAATGAGGCAGGTCGAGTCACCTTGCGTTTCACGCATGCGCAGTGCTGGAACAACTCTGTCAAAACGGTAGTTTGGACACGAGCATTTTCAGACAAAAACACCTTTTTCAAATTGATCCGGCCTAGTGTGACGTAAGATCACAGGCCGTTCCAATGACGTCACCAATCACCACACTTCAAAGCACAAAGCCTGCGTTGTCACAGTAACGCATTCTGCGATAGGAGGTCATATATAGGAGTGAACTTGACTCTCACACAGCCTTAACTGTCTGTCTGTCCTCATGTCTGCAGTGCTGCTGTCTCCTGTCACCCTGCATGTTTCTAAGGTTAGTTTTCTCCATATTTATATTGTTCTTGTAGTTTTTGTCCTCTGGTTTTTGTCCTTGAGGTTTGAATATGTGTGTGTGTGTGTGTGTGTGTGTGTGTAAATATATATATATATATATGTATATGTTTTTTGTCCACAGATGAGGTTTGAAGTGTCTGTGTGGTGCAGCTGGTCTGGTCTGTCTCTGTACAGTCGAGGCTGCACCCACCCATAAAACGGTGGAGGCTCACCAGGACATGCACACCTCACAAGTTCCCGGCTCTCTCGACTCGGTTGAAGACGGGTTTCTTGGAGAAGGGGAGGGCAGTGAGGCACAGTCCCCCGTCCCCACTTTCTTGCACTGAGGTCTGTTTGTTGCAAACATTTTTCACTTTGTTGAATTCTCCCAATTCTTTGAATCTTTGGGCTGAAGGAAGGACAATACTCGGTGTATCAATGCTCAATCAACAATCATTTATTTCCATACAATTCAACAATAAGAGCATTACAACGTCCGGACGGGAGAGATGCTACCAGAGGGTCAGGCACATGTCTCAGAATGGTGACGGGTTGCTCAGCTTTTTATACTCTCTAGTGGCCCCCAGCTAGTCGTAAAAGCCAAAACATCAAATTTTTTCTCTGTTACAGCGCCTAAGTTATGACCTCGGCAGTTGTTTCTCTGCTTTCTGTAAGGTGGGGGTGTGGAATATGGTCTGTCTATCTCCCCTGTCTTTAGACACAGAGTCTCCTGCTTACAACCTTCTCTTCATGATTCAACAATTAAGCATGTCAAGAAAACAGTGTAACACATTCCCAGCAGATCAAGGATACAGAGTGATGCACATTTATCTAATGAACTAATATGTGAATATGTTCTGTTAACTCAAAAGTATAATGAGAACTAAACTACATACAGCTCACACACTCTATATTAAAGGGTATAATGTGATCTACAGCAGTATTCTAATTCAACTACTTTGATTACATATATAAGGTAACATATAATAACAGAATAATCTAATAACTTGTTTTTATGTCTTATCATGTTTATATGTGTATTTATGTCTTGTATTGCTGGTAAGTAACTTTCTTGCACTGAGGTCTGTTTATTGCAAATATCTTTGACTTGTTTTTATGTCTTGTAATGTTTATGTGTGTATTTATGTCTTGTATTGCTGGTAAGTAACTTTCTTGCACTGAGGTCTGTTTGTTGCAAATATCTTTGACTTGTTTTTATGTCTTATCATGTTTATATGTGTATTTATGTCTTGTAATGTTTATATGTGTACTTATGTCTTGTATTGCAGGTAAGTAACTTTCTTGCACTGAGTTTTTTTTGTTGCAAATATCTTTGATTTGTTTTTATGTCTTGTAATGTTTATATGTGTATTTATGTCTTGTATTGCTGGTAAGAAACTTTCTTGCACTGAGGTCTGTTTGTTGCAAATATCTTTGACTTGTTTTTATGTCTTGTAATGTTTATATGTGTATTTATGTCTTGTATTGCTGGTAAGTAACTTTCTTGCACTGAGGTCTGTTTGTTGCAAATATCTTTGACTTGTTTTTATGTCTTATCATGTTTATATGTGTATTTATGTCTTGTAATGTTGATATGTGTACTTATGTCTTGTATTGCAGGTAAGTAACTTTCTTGCACTGAGTTTTTTTTCTTGCAAATATCTTTGATTTGTTTTTATGTCTTGTAATGTTTATATGTGTATTTATGTCTTGTATTGCTGGTAAGAAACTTTCTTGCACTGAGGTCTGTTTGTTGCAAATATCTTTGACTTGTTTTTATGTCTTGTAATGTTTATATGTGTATTTATGTCTTGTATTGCTGGTAAGAAACTTTCTTGCACTGACGTCTGTTTGTTGCAAACATCTTTGACCTGTTTTTATGTCTTGTAATCTTTATGTGTGTATTTATGTCTTGTATTGCTGGTAAGTAACTTTATTGCACTGAGGTCTGTTTGTTGCAAATATCTTTGACTTGTTTTTATGTCTTGTAATGTTTATATGTGTATTTATGTCTTGTATTGCTGGTAAGTAACTTTCTTGCACTGAGTTTTTTTTGTTGCAAATATCTTTGATTTGTTTTTATGTCTTATCATGTTTATATGTGTATTTATGTCTTGTATTGCTGGTAAGTAACTTTATTGCACTGAGTTTTGTTTTGTTGCAAATATCTTTGACTTGTTTTTATGTCTTATCATGTTTATGTGTGTATTTATGTCTTGTATTGCTGGTAAGTAACTTTCTTGCACTGAGGTCTGTTTGTTGCAAATATCTTTGACTTGTTTTTATGTCTTGTAATGTTTATGTGTGTATTTATGTCTTGTATTGCTGGTAAGTAACTTTATTGCACTGAGGTCTGTTTGTTGCAAATATCTTTGACTTGTTTTTATGTCTTGTAATCTTTATGTGTGTATTTATGTCTTGTATTGCTGGTAAGTAACTTTATTGCACTGAGGTCTGTTTGTTGCAAATATCTTTGACTTGTTTTTATGTCTTGTAATGTTTATATGTGTATTTATGTCTTGTATTGCTGGTAAGTAACTTTCTTGCACTGAGTTTTTTTTGTTGCAAATATCTTTGATTTGTTTTTATGTCTTATCATGTTTATGTGTGTATTTATGTCTTGTATTGCTGGTAAGTAACTTTCTTACACTGAGTTTTGTTTGTTGCAAATATCTTTGACTTGTTTTTATGTCTTATCATGTTTATATGTGTATTTATGTCTTGTATTGCTGGTAAGTAACTTTCTTGCACTGAGGTCTGTTTGTTGCAAATATCTTTGACTTGTTTTTATGTCTTATCATGTTTATATGTGTATTTATGTCTTGTATTGCTGGTAAGTAACGTTCTTGCACTGAGGTCTGTTTGTTGCAAATATCTTTGACTTGTTTTTATGTCTTATCATGTTTATATGTGTATTTATGTCTTGTAATGTTTATGTGTGTATTTATGTCTTGTATTGCAGGTAAGTAACTTTCTTGCACTGTTTTTTTTTTGTTGCAAATATCTTTGATTTGTTCTTATGTCTTGTAATGTTTATGTGTGTATTTATGTCTGGTATTGCTGTTAAATGTGTATTTATGTCTTGTATTGCTGCTAAGTAACTTTCTTGCACTGAGGTCTGTTTATTGCAAATATCTTTGACCTGTTTTTATGTCTTGTAATGTTTATGTGTGTATTTTTGTCTTATATTGCTGGTAAGTAACTTTCTTGCACTGAGGTCTGTTTATTGCGAATATCTTTGAGTTGTTTTTATGTCTTTTAATGTTTATGTGTGTATGTATGTCTTCAATTGCTGTTAAGTAACTTTCTTGCACTGAGGTCTGTTTGTTGCAAATATCTTTGACCTGTTTTTATGTCTTATAATGTTTATATTTGTACTTATGTGTTGCATTGCTGGTAAGTAACTTTCTTGCACTGAGGTCTGTTTGTTGCAAATATCTTTGACTTGTTTTTATGTCTTGTAATGTTTATGTGTGTATTTATGTCTTGTAATGATTATGTGTGTATTTATGTCTTGTATTGCTGGTAAGTAACTTTCTTGCACTGAGGTCTGTTTGTTGCAAATATCTTTGACTTGCTTTTATGTTTTATAATGTTTATGTGTGTATTTATGTCTTGTATTGCTGGTAAGTAACTTTCTTGCACTGAGGTCTGTTTATTGCAAATATCTTTGACCTGTTTTTATGTCTTATAATGTTTATATTTGTACTTATGTCTTGTATTGCTGGTAAGTAACTTTCTTGCACTGAGGTCTGTTTGTTGCAAATATCTTTGACTTGTTTTTATGTCTTATAATGTTTATGTCTGTATTTATGTCTTGTATTGCTGGTAAGTAACTTTCTTGCACTGAGTTTTGTTTGTTGCAAATATCTTTGATTTGTTTTTATGTCTTGTAATCTTTATGTGTGTATTTATGTCTTGTATTGCTGGTAAGTAACTTTCTTGCACTGAGGTCTGTTTGTTGCAAATATCTTTGACTTGTTTTTATGTCTTGTAATGTTTATGTGTGTATTTATGTCTTGTAATGATTATGTGTGTATTTATGTCTTGTATTGCTGGTAAGTAACTTTCTTGCACTGAGGTCTGTTTGTTGCAAATATCTTTGACTTGCTTTTATGTTTTATAATGTTTATGTGTGTATTTATGTCTTGTATTGCTGGTAAGTAACTTTCTTGCACTGAGGTCTGTTTATTGCAAATATCTTTGACCTGTTTTTATGTCTTATAATGTTTATATTTGTACTTATGTCTTGTATTGCTGGTAAGTAACTTTCTTGCACTGAGGTCTGTTTGTTGCAAATATCTTTGACTTGTTTTTATGTCTTATAATGTTTATGTCTGTATTTATGTCTTGTATTGCTGGTAAGTAACTTTCTTGCACTGAGTTTTGTTTGTTGCAAATATCTTTGATTTGTTTTTATGTCTTGTAATCTTTATGTGTGTATTTATGTCTTGTATTGCTGGTAAGTAACTTTCTTGCACTGAGGTCTGTTTGTTGCAAATATTTTTCACTTGTTTTTATGTCTTGTAATGTTTATATGTGTATTTATGTCTTGTATTGCTGGTAAGTAACTTTCTTGCACTGAGGTCTGTTTGTTGCAAATATCTTTGACTTGTTTTTATGTCTTGTAATGTTTATGTGTGTATTTATGTCTTGTATTGCTGGTAAGTAACTTTCTTGCACTGAGTTTTGTTTGTTGCAAATATCTTTGATTTGTTTTTATGTCTTGTAATGTTTATGTGTGTATTTATGTCTTGTATTGCTGGTAAGTAACTTTATTGCACTGAGGTCTGTTTGTTGCAAATATCTTTGACCTGTTTTTATGTCTTGTAATGTTTATGTGTGTATTTATGTCTTGTATTGCTGGTAAGTAACTTTCTTGCACTGAGGTCTGTTTGTTGCAAATATCTTTGACCTGTTTTTATGTCTTATAATGTTTATATTTGTACTTATGTGTTGCATTGCTGGTGAGTAACTTTCTTGCACTGAGGTCTGTTTGTTGCAAATATCTTTGACCTGTTTTTATGTCTTATAATGTTTATATTTGTACGTATGTGTTGCATTGCTGGTAAGTAACTTTCTTGCACTGAGGTCTGTTTGTTGCAAATATCTTTGACCTGTTTTTATGTCTTGTAATTTTTTATGTGTGTATTTATGTCTTGTATTGCTGGTAAGTAACTTTCTTGCACTGAGGTCTGTTTGTTGCAAATATCTTTGACCTGTTTTTATGTCTTATAATGTTTATATTTGTACGTATGTGTTGCATTGCTGGTAAGTAACTTTCTTGCACTGAGGTCTGTTTGTTGCAAATATCTTTGACCTGTTTTTATGTCTTATAATGTTTATATTTGTACTTATGTGTTGCATTGCTGGTAAGTAACTTTCTTGCACTGAGGTCTGTTTGTTGCAAATATCTTTGACTTGTTTTTATGTCTTGTAATGTTTATGTGTGTATTTATGTCTTGTATTGCTGGTAAGTAACTTTCTTGCACTGAGGTCTGTTTATTGCAAATATCTTTGACCTGTTTTTATGTCTTGTAATGTTTATGTGTGTATTTATGTCTTGTAGTGCTGGTAAGTAACTTTCTTGCACTGAGGTCTGTTTGTTGCAAATATCTTTGACTTGCTTTTATGTTTTATAATGTTTATGTTTGTATTTATGTCTTGTATTGCTGGTAAGTAACTTTCTTGCACTGAGGTCTGTTTATTGCAAATATCTTTGACCTGTTTTTATGTCTTGTAATGTTTATGTGTGTATTTATGTCTTGTATTGCTGGTAAGTAACTTTCTTGCACTGAGGTCTGTTTATTGCGAATATCTTTGAGTTGTTTTTATGTCTTATAATGTTTATGTCTGTATGTATGTCTTCAATTGCTGTTAAGTAACTTTCTTGCACTGAGGTCTGTTTGTTGCAAATATCTTTGACCTGTTTTTATGTCTTATAATGTTTATATTTGTACTTATGTGTTGCATTGCTGGTAAGTAACTTTCTTGCACTGAGGTCTGTTTGTTGCAAATATCTGTCACTTGTTTTTATGTCTTATCATGTTTATGTGTGTATTTATGTCTTGTAATGATTATGTGTGTATTTATGTCTTGTATTGCTGGTAAGTAACTTTCTTGCACTGAGGTCTGTTTGTTGCAAATATCTTTGACTTGCTTTTATGTTTTATAATGTTTATGTGTGTATTTATGTCTTGTATTGCTGGTAAGTAACTTTCTTGCACTGAGGTCTGTTTATTGCAAATATCTTTGACCTGTTTTTATGTCTTGTAATGTTTATGTGTGTATTTATGTCTTGTATTGCTGGTAAGTAACTTTCTTGCACTGAGGTCTGTTTGTTGCAAATATCTTTGACTTGTTTTTATGTCTTATAATGTTTATGTCTGTATGTATGTCTTCAATTGCTGTTAAGTAACTTTCTTGCACTGAGGTCTGTTTGTTGCAAATATCTTTGACCTGTTTTTATGTCTTATAATGTTTATATTTGTACTTATGTCTTGTATTGCTGGTAAGTAACTTTCTTGCACTGAGGTCTGTTTATTGCAAATATCTTTGACCTGTTTTTATGTCTTATAATGTTTATATTTGTACTTATGTCTTGTATTGCTGGTAAGTAACTTTCTTGCACTGAGGTCTGTTTGTTGCAAATATCTTTGACCTGTTTTTATGTCTTATAATGTTTATATTTGTACTTATGTCTTGTATTGCTGGTAAGTAACTTTCTTGCACTGAGGTCTGTTTGTTGCAAATATCTTTGACTTGCTTTTATGTTTTATAATGTTTATGTGTGTATTTATGTCCTGTATTGCTGGTAAGTAACTTTCTTGCACTGAGGTCTGTTTGTTGCAAATATCTTTGACCTGTTTTTATGTCTTATAATGTTTATATTTTTACTTATGTCTTGTATTGCTGGTAAGTAACTTTCTTGCACTTAGGTCTGTTTATTGCAAATATCTTTGACCTGTTTTTATGTCTTATAATGTTTATGTGTGTATTTTTGTCTTATATTGCTGGTAAGTAACTTTCTTGCACTGAGGTCTGTTTATTGCGAATATCTTTGACTTGTTTTTATGTCTTATAATGTTTATGTCTGTATGTATGTCTTCAATTGCTGTTAAGTAACTTTCTTGCACTGAGATCTGTTTATTGCAAATATCTTTGACTTGTGTTTATGTCTTATAATGTTTATATTTGTACTTATGTGTTGCATTGCTGGTAAGTAACTTTCTTGCACTGAGGTCTGTTTGTTGCAAATATCTTTGACTTGCTTTTATGTTTTATAATGTTTATGTGTGTATTTATGTCCTGTATATCTGGTAAGTAACTTTCTTGCACTGAGGTCTGTTTGTTGCAAATATCTTTGACTTGCTTTTATGTTTTATAATGTTTATGTGTGTATTTATGTCCTGTATATCTGGTAAGTAACTTTCTTGCACTTAGGTCTGTTTATTGCAAATATCTTTGACCTGTTTTTATGTCTTATAATGTTTATATTTGTACTTATGTCTTGTATTGCTGGTAAGTAACTTTCTTGCACTGAGGTCTGTTTGTTGCAAATATCTTTGACTTGCTTTTATGTTTTATAATGTTTATGTGTGTATTTATGTCCTGTATTGCTGGTAAGTAACTTTCTTGCACTGAGGTCTGTTTGTTGCAAATATCTTTGACCTGTTTTTATGTCTTATAATGTTTATGTGTGTATTTATGTCTTGTAATGATTATGTGTGTATGTATGTCTTGTATTGCTGGTAAGTAACTTTCTTGCGCTGAGGTCAATTTGTTGCAAATATCTTTGACCTGTTTTTATGTCTTATAATGTTTATGTGTGTATTTATGTCTGGTATTGCTGTTAAATGTGTATTTATGTCTTGTATTGCTGCTAAGTAACTTTCTTGCACTGAGGTCTGTTTATTGCAAATATCTTTGACCTGTTTTTATGTCTTGTAATGTTTATGTGTGTATTTTTGTCTTATATTGCTGGTAAGTAACTTTCTTGCACTGAGGTCTGTTTATTGCGAATATCTTTGAGTTGTTTTTATGTCTTTTAATGTTTATGTGTGTATGTATGTCTTCAATTGCTGTTAAGTAACTTTCTTGCACTGAGGTCTGTTTGTTGCAAATATCTTTGACCTGTTTTTATGTCTTATAATGTTTATATTTGTACTTATGTGTTGCATTGCTGGTAAGTAACTTTCTTGCACTGAGGTCTGTTTGTTGCAAATATCTTTGACTTGTTTTTATGTCTTGTAATGATTATGTGTGTATTTATGTCTTGTATTGCTGGTAAGTAACTTTCTTGCACTGAGGTCTGTTTATTGCAAATATCTTTGACCTGTTTTTATGTCTTGTAATGTTTATGTGTGTATTTATGTCTTGTAGTGCTGGTAAGTAACTTTCTTGCACTGAGGTCTGTTTGTTGCAAATATCTTTGACTTGCTTTTATGTTTTATAATGTTTATGTTTGTATTTATGTCTTGTATTGCTGGTAAGTAACTTTCTTGCACTGAGGTCTGTTTATTGCAAATATCTTTGACCTGTTTTTATGTCTTGTAATGTTTATGTGTGTATTTATGTCTTGTATTGCTGGTAAGTAACTTTCTTGCACTGAGGTCTGTTTATTGCAAATATCTTTGACCTGTTTTTATGTCTTATAATGTTTATATTTGTACTTATGTCTTGTATTGCTGGTAAGTAACTTTCTTGCACTGAGGTCTGTTTATTGCGAATATCTTTGAGTTGTTTTTATGTCTTATAATGTTTATATTTGTACTTATGTGTTGCATTGCTGGTAAGTAACTTTCTTGCACTGAGGTCTGTTTGTTGCAAATATCTGTCACTTGTTTTTATGTCTTATCATGTTTATGTGTGTATTTATGTCTTGTAATGATTATGTGTGTATTTATGTCTTGTATTGCTGGTAAGTAACTTTCTTGCACTGAGGTCTGTTTGTTGCAAATATCTTTGACTTGCTTTTATGTTTTATAATGTTTATGTGTGTATTTATGTCTTGTATTGCTGGTAAGTAACTTTCTTGCACTGAGGTCTGTTTATTGCAAATATCTTTGAGTTGTTTTTATGTCTTATAATGTTTATATTTGTACTTATGTGTTGCATTGCTGGTAAGTAACTTTCTTGCACTGAGGTCTGTTTGTTGCAAATATCTGTCACTTGTTTTTATGTCTTATCATGTTTATGTGTGTATTTATGTCTTGTAATGATTATGTGTGTATTTATGTCTTGTATTGCTGGTAAGTAACTTTCTTGCACTGAGGTCTGTTTGTTGCAAATATCTTTGACTTGCTTTTATGTTTTATAATGTTTATGTGTGTATTTATGTCTTGTATTGCTGGTAAGTAACTTTCTTGCACTGAGGTCTGTTTATTGCAAATATCTTTGACCTGTTTTTATGTCTTGTAATGTTTATGTGTGTATTTATGTCTTGTATTGCTGGTAAGTAACTTTCTTGCACTGAGGTCTGTTTGTTGCAAATATCTTTGACTTGTTTTTATGTCTTATAATGTTTATGTCTGTATGTATGTCTTCAATTGCTGTTAAGTAACTTTCTTGCACTGAGGTCTGTTTGTTGCAAATATCTTTGACCTGTTTTTATGTCTTATAATGTTTATATTTGTACTTATGTCTTGTATTGCTGGTAAGTAACTTTCTTGCACTGAGGTCTGTTTATTGCAAATATCTTTGACCTGTTTTTATGTCTTATAATGTTTATATTTGTACTTATGTCTTGTATTGCTGGTAAGTAACTTTCTTGCACTGAGGTCTGTTTGTTGCAAATATCTTTGACCTGTTTTTATGTCTTATAATGTTTATATTTGTACTTATGTCTTGTATTGCTGGTAAGTAACTTTCTTGCACTGAGGTCTGTTTGTTGCAAATATCTTTGACCTGTTTTTATGTCTTATAATGTTTATATTTGTACTTATGTCTTGTATTGCTGGTAAGTAACTTTCTTGCACTGAGGTCTGTTTGTTGCAAATATCTTTGACCTGTTTTTATGTCTTATAATGTTTATATTTGTACTTATGTCTTGTATTGCTGGTAAGTAACTTTCTTGCACTGAGGTCTGTTTATTGCAAATATCTTTGACTTGTGTTTATGTCTTATAATGTTTATATTTGTACTTATGTGTTGCATTGCTGGTAAGTAACTTTCTTGCACTGAGGTCTGTTTGTTGCAAATATCTTTGACCTGTTTTTATGTCTTATAATGTTTATATTTGTACTTATGTCTTGTATTGCTGGTAAGTAACTTTCTTGCACTGAGGTCTGTTTATTGCAAATATCTTTGACTTGTGTTTATGTCTTATAATGTTTATATTTGTACTTATGTGTTGCATTGCTGGTAAGTAACTTTCTTGCACTGAGGTCTGTTTATTGCAAATATCTTTGACTTGCTTTTATGTCTTATAATGTTTTTGTGTGTATTTATGTCTTGTATTGCTGTTAAATGTGTATTTATGTCTTGTATTGCTGGTAAGTAACTTTCTTGCACTGAGTTCTGTTTATTGCAAATATCTTTGACCTGTTTTTATGTCTTATAATGTTTATGTGTGTATTTTTGTCTTATATTGCTGGTAAGTAACTTTCTTGCACTGAGGTCTGTTTATTGCAAATATCTTTGACTTGTGTTTATGTCTTATAATGTTTATATTTGTACTTATGTGTTGCATTGCTGGTAAGTAACTTTCTTGCACTGAGGTCTGTTTGTTGCAAATATCTTTGACTTGTTTTTATGTCTTATAATGTTTATGTCTGTATGTATGTCTTCAATTGCTGTTAAGTAACTTTATTGCACTGAGGTCTGTTTGTTGCAAATATCTTTGACCTGTTTTTATGTCTTATAATGTTTATGTGTGTATTTTTGTCTTATATTGCTGGTAAGTAACTTTCTTGCACTGAGGTCTGTTTATTGCAAATATCTTTGACTTGTGTTTATGTCTTATAATGTTTATATTTGTACTTATGTGTTGCATTGCTGGTAAGTAACTTTCTTGCACTGAGGTCTGTTTGTTGCAAATATCTTTGACTTGCTTTTATGTTTTATAATGTTTATGTGTGTATTTATGTCCTGTATTGCTGGTAAGTAACTTTCTTGCACTGAGGTCTGTTTGTTGCAAATATCTTTGACCTGTTTTTATGTCTTATAATGTTTATATTTTTACTTATGTCTTGTATTGCTGGTAAGTAACTTTCTTGCACTTAGGTCTGTTTATTGCAAATATCTTTGACCTGTTTTTATGTCTTATAATGTTTATGTGTGTATTTTTGTCTTATATTGCTGGTAAGTAACTTTCTTGCACTGAGGTCTGTTTATTGCGAATATCTTTGACTTGTTTTTATGTCTTATAATGTTTATGTCTGTATGTATGTCTTCAATTGCTGTTAAGTAACTTTCTTGCACTGAGGTCTGTTTGTTGCAAATAACTTTGACTTGTGTTTATGTCTTATAATGTTTATGTCTGTATGTATGTCTTCAATTGCTGTTAAGTAACTTTCTTGCACTGAGATCTGTTTATTGCAAATATCTTTGACTTGTGTTTATGTCTTATAATGTTTATATTTGTACTTATGTGTTGCATTGCTGGTAAGTAACTTTCTTGCACTGAGGTCTGTTTGTTGCAAATATCTTTGACTTGCTTTTATGTTTTATAATGTTTATGTGTGTATTTATGTCCTGTATATCTGGTAAGTAACTTTCTTGCACTGAGGTCTGTTTGTTGCAAATATCTTTGACCTGTTTTTATGTCTTATAATGTTTATATTTTTACTTATGTCTTGTATTGCTGGTAAGTAACTTTCTTGCACTGAGGTCTGTTTGTTGCAAATATCTTTGACTTGCTTTTATGTTTTATAATGTTTATGTGTGTATTTATGTCCTGTATTGCTGGTAAGTAACTTTCTTGCACTGAGGTCTGTTTGTTGCAAATATCTTTGACCTGTTTTTATGTCTTATAATGTTTATGTGTGTATTTATGTCTTGTAATGATTATGTTTGTATGTATGTCTTGTATTGCTGGTAAGTAACTTTCTTGCGCTGAGGTCAATTTGTTGCAAATATCTTTGACCTGTTTTTATGTCTTATAATGTTTATATTTTTACTTATGTCTTGTATTGCTGGTAAGTAACTTTCTTGCACTGAGGTCTGTTTATTGCAAATATCTTTGACCTGTTTTTATGTCTTATAATGTTTATATTTGTACTTATGTCTTGCATTGCTGGTAAGTAACTTTCTTGCACTGAGGTCTGTTTGTTGCAAATATCTTTGACTTGTTTTTATGTCTTATAATGTTTATGTCTGTATGTATGTCTTCAATTGCTGTTAAGTAACTTTCTTGCACTGAGGTCTGTTTGTTGCAAATATCTTTGACTTGTTTTTATGTCTTATAATGTTTATATTTGTACTTATGTCTTGCATTGCTGGTAAGTAACTTTCTTGCACTGAGGTCTGTTTGTTGCAAATATCTTTGACCTGTTTTTATGTCTTATAATGTTTATATTTGTACTTATGTCTTGTATTGCTGGTAAGTAACTTTCTTGCACTTAGGTCTGTTTATTGCAAATATCTTTGACCTGTTTTTATGTCTTATAATGTTTATATTTGTACTTATGTCTTGCATTGCTGGTAAGTAACTTTCTTGCACTGAGGTCTGTTTGTTGCAAATATCTTTGACTTGTTTTTATGTCTTATAATGTTTATATCTGTATGTATGTCTTCAATTGCTGTTAAGTAACTTTCTTGCACTGAGGACTGTTTGTTGCAAATATCTTTGACCTGTTTTTATGTCTTATAATGTTTATATTTGTACTTATGTCTTGTATTGCTGGTAAGTAACTTTCTTGCACTGAGGTCTGTTTGTTGCAAATATCTTTGACTTGCTTTTATGTTTTATAATGTTTATGTGTCTATTTATGTCTTGTATTGCTGGTAAGTAACTTTCTTGCACTGAGGTCTGTTTGTTGCAAATATATTTGACCTGTTTTCATGTCTTGTAATGTTTATGTCTGTATTTATGTCTTGTATTGCTGGTAAGTAACTTTCTTGCACTGAGGTCTGTTTGTTGCAAATATCTTTGACCTGTTTTTATGTCTTATAATGTTTATGTGTGTATTTATGTCTTCAATTGCTGTTAAGTAACTTTCTTGCACTGAGGTCTGTTTGTTGCAAATATCTTTGACTTGCTTTTATGTTTTATAATGTTTATGTGTCTATTTATGTCTTATATTGCTGGTAAGTAACTTTCTTGCACTGAGGTCTGTTTATTGCGAATATCTTTGAGTTGTTTTTATGTCTTTTAATGTTTATGTCTGTATGTATGTCTTCAATTGCTGTTAAGTAACTTTCTTGCACTGAGGTCTGTTTGTTGCAAATATCTTTGACTTGTTTTTATGTCTTATAATGTTTATATTTGTACTTATGTCTTGTATTGCTGGTAAGTAACTTTCTTGCACTGAGGTCTGTTTGTTGAAAATATCTTTGACTTGTTTTTATGTCTTATAATGTTTATGTCTGTATGTATGTCTTCAATTGCTGTTAAGTAACTTTCTTGCACTGAGGTCTGTTTGTTGCAAATATCTTTGACCTGTTTTTATGTCTTATAATGTTTATATTTTTACTTATGTCTTGTATTGCTGGTAAGTAACTTTCTTGCACTTAGGTCTGTTTATTGCAAATATCTTTGACCTGTTTTTATGTCTTATAATGTTTATATTTGTACTTATGTCTTGCATTGCTGGTAAGTAACTTTCTTGCACTGAGGTCTGTTTGTTGCAAATATCTTTGACTTGTTTTTATGTCTTATAATGTTTATATCTGTATGTATGTCTTCAATTGCTGTTAAGTAACTTTCTTGCACTGAGGTCTGTTTGTTGCAAATATCTTTGACTTGTTTTTATGTCTTATAATGTTTATATCTGTATGTATGTCTTCAATTGCTGTTAAGTAACTTTCTTGCACTGAGGTCTGTTTGTTGCAAATATCTTTGACCTGTTTTTATGTCTTATAATGTTTATATTTGTACTTATGTCTTGTATTGCTGGTAAGTAACTTTCTTGCACTGAGGACTGTTTGTTGCAAATATCTTTGACCTGTTTTTATGTCTTATAATGTTTATATTTGTACTTATGTCTTGTATTGCTGGTAAGTAACTTTCTTGCACTGAGGTCTGTTTGTTGCAAATATCTTTGACCTGTTTTTATGTCTTATAATGTTTATGTGTGTATTTATGTCTTCAATTGCTGTTAAGTAACTTTCTTGCACTGAGGTCTGTTTGTTGCAAATATCTTTGACTTGCTTTTATGTTTTATAATGTTTATGTGTCTATTTATGTCTTGTATTGCTGGTAAGTAACTTTCTTGCACTGAGGTCTGTTTGTTGCAAATATATTTGACCTGTTTTCATGTCTTGTAATGTTTATGTCTGTATTTATGTCTTGTATTGCTGGTAAGTAACTTTCTTGCACTGAGGTCTGTTTGTTGCAAATAT
The DNA here is from genome assembly GCF_965226115.1 of Aulonocara stuartgranti. Taxonomy (NCBI): domain Eukaryota; kingdom Metazoa; phylum Chordata; class Actinopteri; order Cichliformes; family Cichlidae; genus Aulonocara; species Aulonocara stuartgranti. Next base: position 33,930,231 of record NC_138944.1, on the reverse strand, counting down.
CTTTGACCTGTTTTTATGTCTTATAATGTTTATGTGTGTATTTATGTCTTCAATTGCTGTTAAGTAACTTTCTTGCACTGAGGTCTGTTTGTTGCAAATATATTTGACCTGTTTTTATGTCTTGTAATGTTTATGTGTCTATTTATGTCTTATATTGCTGGTAAGTAACTTTCTTGCACTGAGGTCTGTTTATTGCGAATATCTTTGACTTGTTTTTATGTCTTTTAATGTTTATGTCTGTATGTATGTCTTCAATTGCTGTTAAGTAACTTTCTTGCACTGAGGTCTGTTTGTTGCAAATATCTTTGACTTGTTTTTATGTCTTTTAATGTTTATGTCTGTATGTATGTCTTCAATTGCTGTTAAGTAACTTTCTTGCACTGAGGTCTGTTTGTTGCAAATATCTTTGACTTGTTTTTATGTCTTATAATGTTTATATTTGTACTTATGTGTTGCATTGCTGGTAAGTAACTTTCTTGCACTGAGGACTGTTTGTTGCAAATATCTTTGACCTGTTTTTATGTCTTATAATGTTTATATTTGTACTTATGTCTTGTATTGCTGGTAAGTAACTTTCTTGCACTGAGGTCTGTTTATTGCAAATATCTTTGACCTGTTTTTATGTCTTATAATGTTTATATTTGTACTTATGTGTTGCATTGCTGGTAAGTAACTTTCTTGCACTGAGGACTGTTTGTTGCAAATATCTTTGACTTGCTTTTATGTTTTATAATGTTTATGTGTCTATTTATGTCTTGTATTGCTGTTAAGTAACTTTCTTGCACTGAGGTCTGTTTGCTGCAAATATCTTTGACTTGCTTTTATGTTTTATAATGTTTATGTGTCTATTTATGTCTTGTATTGCTGGTAAGTAACTTTCTTGCACTGAGGTCTGTTTGTTGCGAATATCTTTGACTTGTTTTTATGTCTTTTAATGTTTATGTCTGTATGTATGTCTTCAATTGCTGTTAAGTAACTTTCTTGCACTGAGGTCTGTTTGTTGCAAATATCTTTGACCTGTTTTTATGTCTTATAATGTTTATATTTGTACGTATGTGTTGCATTGCTAGTAAGTAACTTTCTTGCACTGAGGACTGTTTGTTGCAAATATCTTTGACTTGCTTTTATGTTTTATAATGTTTATGTGTGTATTTATGTTTTGTATTGCTGTTAAGTAACTTTCTTGCACTGAGGTCTGTTCGTTGCAAATATATTTGACCTGTTTTTATGTCTTATAATGTTTATGTGTGTATTTATGTCTTGTATTGCTGGTAAGTAACTTTCTTGCACTGAGGTCTGTTTGTTGCAAATATCTTTGACCTGTTTTTATGTCTTGTAATTTTTTATGTGTGTATTTATGTCTTGTATTGCTGGTAAGTAACTTTCTTGCACTGAGGTCTGTTTATTGCAAATATCTTTGACTTGTTTTTATGTCTTATAATGTTTATGTGTGTATTTATGTCTTATATTGCTGGTAAGTAACTTTCTTGCACTGAGGTCTGTTTGTTGCAAATATCTTTGACTTGTTTTTATGTCTTATAATGTTTATGTGTGTATTTATGTCTTGTATTGCTGGTAAGTAACTTTCTTGCACTGAGGTCTGTTTATTGCAAATATCTTTGACTTGTTTTTATGTCTTGTAATGTTTATGTGTGTATTTTTGTCTTCAATTGCTGTTAAGTAACTTTCTTGCACTGAGGTCTGTTTGTTGCAAATATCTTTGACCTGTTTTTATGTCTTATAATGTTTATATTTGTATTTATGTCTTGTATTGCTGGTAAGTAACTTTCTTGCACTGAGGTCTGTTTATTGCAAATATCTTTGACCTGTTTTTATGTCTTATAATGTTTATATTTGTACTTATGTCTTGTATTGCTGGTAAGTAACTTTCTTGCACTGAGGACTGTTTGTTGCAAATATCTTTGACTTGCTTTTATGTCTTATAATGTTTATGTGTGTATTTATGTCTTCAATTGCTGTTAAGTAACTTTCTTGCACTGAGGTCTGTTTGTTGCAAATATCTTTGACCTGTTTTTATGTCTTATAATGTTTATGTGTGTATTTATGTCTTGTATTGCTGGTAAGTAACTTTCTTGCACTGAGGACTGTTTGTTGCAAATATCTTTGACTTGCTTTTATGTCTTATAATGTTTATGTGTGTATTTATGTCTTCAATTGCTGTTAAGTAACTTTCTTGCACTGAGGTCTGTTTGTTGCAAATATCTTTGACCTGTTTTTATGTCTTATAATGTTTATGTGTGTATTTATGTCTTGTATTGCTGGTAAGTAACTTTCTTGCACTGAGGTCTGTTTATTGCAAATATCTTTGACCTGTTTTTATGTCTTATAATGTTTATATTTGTACGTATGTGTTGCATTGCTGGTAAGTAACTTTCTTGCACTGAGGACTGTTTGTTGCAAATATCTTTGACTTGCTTTTATGTCTTATAATGTTTATGTGTGTATTTATGTTTTGTATTGCTGTTAAGTAACTTTCTTGCACTGAGGTCTGTTTGTTGCAAATATCTTTGACCTGTTTTTATGTCTTATAATGTTTATGTGTGTATTTATGTCTTGTATTGCTGGTAAGTAACTTTCTTGCACTGAGGTCTGTTTGTTGCAAATATCTTTGACCTGTTTTTATGTCTTATAATGTTTATATTTGTACTTATGTGTTGCATTGCTGGTGAGTAACTTTCTTGCACTGAGGTCTGTTTGTTGCAAATATCTTTGACCTGTTTTTATGTCTTATAATGTTTATATTTGTACGTATGTGTTGCATTGCTGGTAAGTAACTTTCTTGCACTGAGGTCTGTTTGTTGCAAATATCTTTGACCTGTTTTTATGTCTTGTAATTTTTTATGTGTGTATTTATGTCTTGTATTGCTGGTAAGTAACTTTCTTGCACTGAGGTCTGTTTGTTGCAAATATCTTTGACCTGTTTTTATGTCTTATAATGTTTATATTTGTACTTATGTGTTGCATTGCTGGTGAGTAACTTTCTTGCACTGAGGTCTGTTTGTTGCAAATATCTTTGACCTGTTTTTATGTCTTATAATGTTTATATTTGTACGTATGTGTTGCATTGCTGGTAAGTAACTTTCTTGCACTGAGGACTGTTTGTTGCAAATATCTTTGACTTGCTTTTATGTCTTATAATGTTTATGTGTGTATTTATGTTTTGTATTGCTGGTAAGTAACTTTCTTGCACTGAGGTCTGTTTGTTGCAAATATCTTTGACCTGTTTTTATGTCTTATAATGTTTATGTGTGTATTTATGTCTTGTATTGCTGGTAAGTAACTTTCTTGCACTGAGGTCTGTTTGTTGCAAATATCTTTGACCTGTTTTTATGTCTTATAATGTTTATATTTGTACGTATGTGTTGTATTGCTGGTAAGTAACTTTCTTGCACTGAGGTCTGTTTGTTGCAAATATCTTTGACCTGTTTTTATGTCTTATAATGTTTATATTTGTACGTATGTGTTGTATTGCTGGTAAGTAACTTTCTTGCACTGAGGTCTGTTTATTGCAAATATCTTTGACCTGTTTTTATGTCTTATAATGTTTATATTTGTACGTATGTGTTGTATTGCTGGTAAGTAACTTTCTTGCACTGAGGTCTGTTTGTTGCAAATATCTTTGACCTGTTTTTATGTCTTGTAATGTTTATGTGTGTATTTATGTTTTGTATTGCTGTTAAGTAACTTTCTTGCACTGAGGTCTGTTTGTTGCAAATATCTTTGACCTGTTTTTATGTCTTATAATGTTTATGTGTGTATTTATGTCTTGTATTGCTGGTAAGTAACTTTCTTGCACTGAGGTCTGTTTGTTGCAAATATCTTTGACCTGTTTTTATGTCTTATAATGTTTATATTTGTATTTATGTCTTGTATTGCTGGTAAGTAACTTTCTTGCACTGAGGTCTGTTTATTGCAAATATCTTTGACCTGTTTTTATGTCTTATAATGTTTATATTTGTACGTATGTGTTGCATTGCTGGTAAGTAACTTTCTTGCACTGAGGACTGTTTGTTGCAAATATCTTTGACTTGCTTTTATGTCTTATAATGTTTATGTGTGTATTTATGTTTTGTATTGCTGTTAAGTAACTTTCTTGCACTGAGGTCTGTTTGTTGCAAATATCTTTGACCTGTTTTTATGTCTTATAATGTTTATGTGTGTATTTATGTCTTGTATTGCTGGTAAGTAACTTTCTTGCACTGAGGTCTGTTTGTTGCAAATATCTTTGACCTGTTTTTATGTCTTATAATGTTTATATTTGTACTTATGTGTTGCATTGCTGGTGAGTAACTTTCTTGCACTGAGGTCTGTTTGTTGCAAATATCTTTGACCTGTTTTTATGTCTTATAATGTTTATATTTGTACGTATGTGTTGCATTGCTGGTAAGTAACTTTCTTGCACTGAGGTCTGTTTGTTGCAAATATCTTTGACCTGTTTTTATGTCTTGTAATTTTTTATGTGTGTATTTATGTCTTGTATTGCTGGTAAGTAACTTTCTTGCACTGAGGTCTGTTTGTTGCAAATATCTTTGACCTGTTTTTATGTCTTATAATGTTTATGTGTGTATTTATGTCTTGTATTGCTGGTAAGTAACTTTCTTGCACTGAGGTCTGTTTATTGCAAATATCTTTGACTTGTTTTTATGTCTTATAATGTTTATGTTTGTATTTATGTCTTGTATTGCTGGTAAGTAACTTTCTTGCACTGAGGTCTGTTTATTGCAAATATCTTTGACTTGTTTTTATGTCTTGTAATGTTTATGTGTGTATTTATGTCTTGTATTGCTGGTAAGTAACTTTCTTGCACTGAGGTCTGTTTATTGCAAATATCTTTGACTTGTTTTTATGTCTTGTAATGTTTATGTGTGTATGTATGTCTTCAATTGCTGTTAAGTAACTTTCTTGCACTGAGGTCTGTTTGTTGCAAATATCTTTGACTTGTTTTTATGTCTTTTAATGTTTATGTGTGTATGTATGTCTTCAATTGCTGTTAAGTAACTTTCTTGCACTGAGGTCTGTTTGTTGCAAATATCTTTGACTTGTTTTTATGTCTTATAATGTTTATGTCTGTATGTATGTCTTCAATTGCTGTTAAGTAACTTTCTTGCACTTAGGTCTGTTTGTTGCAAATATCTTTGACTTGTTTTTATGTCTTTTAATGTTTATGTGTGTATGTATGTCTTCAATTGCTCTTAAGTAACTTTCTTGCACTGAGGTCTGCTTGTTGCAAATATGTTTGACCTGTTTTTATGTCTTATAATGTTTATGTGTGTAGGTATGTCTTCAATTGCTCTTAAGTAACTTTCTTGCACTTAGGTCTGTTTGTTGCAAATATCTTTGACTTGTTTTTATGTCTTTTAATGTTTATGTGTGTATGTATGTCTTCAATTGCTGTTAAGTAACTTTCTTGCACTTAGGTCTGTTTGTTGCAAATATCTTTGACCTGTTTTTATGTCTTATAATGTTTATATGTGTATTTATGTCTTGTAGTGCTGGTAAGTAACTTTCTTGCACTGAGGTCTGTTTGTTGCAAATATCTTTGACCTGTTTTTATGTCTTATAATGTTTATATTTGTACTTATGTCTTGTATTGCTGGTAAGTAACTTTCTTGCACTGAGGTCTGTTTGTTGCAAATATCTTTGACTTGCTTTTATGTTTTATAATGTTTATGTGTCTATTTATGTCTTGTATTGCTGGTAAGTAACTTTCTTGCACTGAGGTCTGTTTGTTGCAAATATATTTGACCTGTTTTCATGTCTTGTAATGTTTATGTCTGTATTTATGTCTTGTATTGCTGGTAAGTAACTTTCTTGCACTGAGGTCTGTTTGTTGCAAATATCTTTGACCTGTTTTTATGTCTTATAATGTTTATGTGTGTATTTATGTCTTCAATTGCTGTTAAATAACTTTCTTGCACTGAGGTCTGTTTGTTGCAAATATCTTTGACTTGCTTTTATGTTTTATAATGTTTATGTGTCTATTTATGTCTTATATTGCTGGTAAGTAACTTTCTTGCACTGAGGTCTGTTTATTGCGAATATCTTTGACTTGTTTTTATGTCTTTTAATGTTTATGTCTGTATGTATGTCTTCAATTGCTGTTAAGTAACTTTCTTGCACTGAGGTCTGTTTGTTGCAAATATCTTTGACTTGTTTTTATGTCTTTTAATGTTTATGTCTGTATGTATGTCTTCAATTGCTGTTAAGTAACTTTCTTGCACTGAGGTCTGTTTGTTGCAAATATCTTTGACTTGTTTTTATGTCTTATAATGTTTATGTCTGTATGTATGTCTTCAGTTGCTGTTAAGTAACTTTCTTGCACTGAGGTCTGTTTATTGCAAATATCTTTGACCTGTTTTTATGTCTTATAATGTTTATATTTGTACTTATGTGTTGCATTGCTGGTAAGTAACTTTCTTGCACTGAGGACTGTTTGTTGCAAATATCTTTGACCTGTTTTTATGTCTTATAATGTTTATATTTGTACTTATGTCTTGTATTGCTGGTAAGTAACTTTCTTGCACTGAGGTCTGTTTATTGCAAATATCTTTGACCTGTTTTTATGTCTTATAATGTTTATATTTGTACTTATGTGTTGCATTGCTGGTAAGTAACTTTCTTGCACTGAGGACTGTTTGTTGCAAATATCTTTGACTTGCTTTTATGTTTTATAATGTTTATGTGTCTATTTATGTCTTGTATTGCTGTTAAGTAACTTTCTTGCACTGAGGTCTGTTTGCTGCAAATATCTTTGACTTGCTTTTATGTTTTATAATGTTTATGTGTCTATTTATGTCTTGTATTGCTGGTAAGTAACTTTCTTGCACTGAGGTCTGTTTGTTGCGAATATCTTTGACTTGTTTTTATGTCTTTTAATGTTTATGTCTGTATGTATGTCTTCAATTGCTGTTAAGTAACTTTCTTGCACTGAGGTCTGTTTGTTGCAAATATCTTTGACCTGTTTTTATGTCTTATAATGTTTATATTTGTACGTATGTGTTGCATTGCTAGTAAGTAACTTTCTTGCACTGAGGACTGTTTGTTGCAAATATCTTTGACTTGCTTTTATGTTTTATAATGTTTATGTGTGTATTTATGTTTTGTATTGCTGGTAAGTAACTTTCTTGCACTGAGGTCTGTTTGTTGCAAATATCTTTGACCTGTTTTTATGTCTTATAATGTTTATGTGTGTATTTATGTCTTGTATTGCTGGTAAGTAACTTTCTTGCACTGAGGTCTGTTTGTTGCAAATATCTTTGACCTGTTTTTATGTCTTGTAATTTTTTATGTGTGTATTTATGTCTTGTATTGCTGGTAAGTAACTTTCTTGCACTGAGGTCTGTTTATTGCAAATATCTTTGACCTGTTTTTATGTCTTGTAATTTTTTATGTGTGTATTTATGTCTTATATTGCTGGTAAGTAACTTTCTTGCACTGAGGTCTGTTTGTTGCAAATATCTTTGACTTGTTTTTATGTCTTATAATGTTTATGTGTGTATTTATGTCTTGTATTGCTGGTAAGTAACTTTCTTGCACTGAGGTCTGTTTGTTGCAAATATCTTTGACCTGTTTTTATGTCTTGTAATGTTTATATTTGTACGTATGTGTTGCATTGCTGGTAAGTAACTTTCTTGCACTGAGGACTGTTTGTTGCAAATATCTTTGACTTGCTTTTATGTCTTATAATGTTTATGTGTGTATTTATGTTTTGTATTGCTGTTAAGTAACTTTCTTGCACTGAGGTCTGTTTGTTGCAAATATCTTTGACCTGTTTTTATGTCTTGTAATGTTTATGTGTGTATTTTTGTCTTCAATTGCTGTTAAGTAACTTTCTTGCACTGAGGTCTGTTTATTGCAAATATCTTTGACTTGTTTTTATGTCTTGTAATGTTTATGTGTGTATTTTTGTCTTCAATTGCTGTTAAGTAACTTTCTTGCACTGAGGTCTGTTTATTGCGAATATCTTTGAGTTGTTTTTATGTCTTTTAATGTTTATGTCTGTATGTATGTCTTCAATTGCTGTTAAGTAACTTTCTTGCACTGAGGTCTGTTTGTTGCAAATATCTTTGACTTGTTTTTATGTCTTATAATGTTTATGTCTGTATGTATGTCTTCAATTGCTGTTAAGTAACTTTCTTGCACTTAGGTCTGTTTGTTGCAAATATCTTTGACCTGTTTTTATGTCTTATAATGTTTATATTTGTACTTATGTCTTGCATTGCTGGTAAGTAACTTTCTTGCACTGAGGTCTGTTTGTTGCAAATATCTTTGACCTGTTTTTATGTCTTATAATGTTTATATTTGTACGTATGTGTTGCATTGCTGGTAAGTAACTTTCTTGCACTGAGGTCTGTTTGTTGCAAATATCTTTGACCTGTTTTTATGTCTTATAATGTTTATATTTGTACGTATGTGTTGCATTGCTGGTAAGTAACTTTCTTGCACTGAGGACTGTTTGTTGCAAATATCTTTGACTTGCTTTTATGTCTTATAATGTTTATGTGTGTATTTATGTTTTGTATTGCTGTTAAGTAACTTTCTTGCACTGAGGTCTGTTTGTTGCAAATATCTTTGACCTGTTTTTATGTCTTATAATGTTTATGTGTGTATTTATGTTTTGTATTGCTGTTAAGTAACTTTCTTGCACTTAGGTCTGTTTGTTGCAAATATCTTTGACCTGTTTTTATGTCTTATAATGTTTATATTTGTACTTATGTCTTGCATTGCTGGTAAGTAACTTTCTTGCACTGAGGACTGTTTGTTGCAAATATCTTTGACTTGCTTTTATGTCTTATAATGTTTATGTGTGTATTTATGTCTTCAATTGCTGTTAAGTAACTTTCTTGCACTGAGGTCTGTTTGTTGCAAATATCTTTGACCTGTTTTTATGTCTTATAATGTTTATATTTGTACTTATGTCTTGCATTGCTGGTAAGTAACTTTCTTGCACTGAGGACTGTTTGTTGCAAATATCTTTGACTTGCTTTTATGTCTTATAATGTTTATGTGTGTATTTATGTCTTCAATTGCTGTTAAGTAACTTTCTTGCACTGAGGTCTGTTTGTTGCAAATATCTTTGACCTGTTTTTATGTCTTATAATGTTTATGTGTGTATTTATGTCTTGTATTGCTGGTAAGTAACTTTCTTGCACTGAGGTCTGTTTGTTGCAAATATCTTTGACCTGTTTTTATGTCTTATAATGTTTATATTTGTACTTATGTGTTGCATTGCTGGTGAGTAACTTTCTTGCACTGAGGTCTGTTTGTTGCAAATATCTTTGACCTGTTTTTATGTCTTATAATGTTTATATTTGTACGTATGTGTTGCATTGCTGGTAAGTAACTTTCTTGCACTGAGGTCTGTTTGTTGCAAATATCTTTGACCTGTTTTTATGTCTTGTAATTTTTTATGTGTGTATTTATGTCTTGTATTGCTGGTAAGTAACTTTCTTGCACTGAGGTCTGTTTATTGCAAATATCTTTGACCTGTTTTTATGTCTTATAATGTTTATATTTGTACGTATGTGTTGCATTGCTGGTAAGTAACTTTCTTGCACTGAGGTCTGTTTGTTGCAAATATCTTTGACCTGTTTTTATGTCTTATAATGTTTATGTGTGTATTTATGTCTTGTATTGCTGGTAAGTAACTTTCTTGCACTGAGGTCTGTTTGTTGCAAATATCTTTGACCTGTTTTTATGTCTTATAATGTTTATATTTGTACGTATGTGTTGTATTGCTGGTAAGTAACTTTCTTGCACTGAGGTCTGTTTATTGCAAATATCTTTGACTTGTTTTTATGTCTTATAATGTTTATGTGTGTATTTATGTCTTCAATTGCTGGTAAGTAACTTTCTTGCACTGAGGTCTGTTTGTTGCAAATATCTTTGACTTGTTTTTATGTCTTATAATGTTTATGTGTGTATTTATGTCTTGTATTGCTGGTAAGTAACTTTCTTGCACTGAGGTCTGTTTATTGCAAATATCTTTGACTTGTTTTTATGTCTTGTAATGTTTATGTGTGTATTTTTGTCTTATATTGCTGGTAAGTAACTTTCTTGCACTGAGGTCTGTTTATTGCGAATATCTTTGAGTTGTTTTTATGTCTTTTAATGTTTATGTGTGTATGTATGTCTTCAATTGCTGTTAAGTAACTTTCTTGCACTGAGGTCTTTTTATTGCGAATATCTTTGAGTTGTTTTTATGTCTTTTAATGTTTATGTGTGTATGTATGTCTTCAATTGCTGTTAAGTAACTTTCTTGCACTGAGGTCTGTTTGTTGCAAATATCTTTGACTTGTTTTTATGTCTTATAATGTTTATGTCTGTATGTATGTCTTCAATTGCTGTTAAGTAACTTTCTTGCACTTAGGTCTGTTTGTTGCAAATATCTTTGACCTGTTTTTATGTCTTATAATGTTTATATTTGTACTTATGTCTTGCATTGCTGGTAAGTAACTTTCTTGCACTGAGGACTGTTTGTTGCAAATATCTTTGACTTGCTTTTATGTCTTATAATGTTTATGTGTGTATTTATGTCTTCAATTGCTGTTAAGTAACTTTCTTGCACTGAGGTCTGTTTGTTGCAAATATCTTTGACCTGTTTTTATGTCTTATAATGTTTATATTTGTACTTATGTGTTGCATTGCTGGTGAGTAACTTTCTTGCACTGAGGTCTGTTTGTTGCAAATATCTTTGACCTGTTTTTATGTCTTGTAATTTTTTATGTGTGTATTTATGTCTTGTATTGCTGGTAAGTAACTTTCTTGCACTGAGGTCTGTTTATTGCAAATATCTTTGACCTGTTTTTATGTCTTATAATGTTTATGTGTGTATTTATGTCTTGTATTGCTGGTAAGTAACTTTCTTGCACTGAGGTCTGTTTGTTGCAAATATCTTTGACCTGTTTTTATGTCTTATAATGTTTATATTTGTACGTATGTGTTGCATTGCTGGTAAGTAACTTTCTTGCACTGAGGTCTGTTTGTTGCAAATATCTTTGACCTGTTTTTATGTCTTGTAATTTTTTATGTGTGTATTTATGTCTTGTATTGCTGGTAAGTAACTTTCTTGCACTGAGGTCTGTTTGTTGCAAATATCTTTGACCTGTTTTTATGTCTTATAATGTTTATGTGTGTATTTATGTCTTGTATTGCTGGTAAGTAACTTTCTTGCACTGAGGTCTGTTTATTGCAAATATCTTTGACTTGTTTTTATGTCTTATAATGTTTATGTGTGTATTTATGTCTTGTATTGCTGGTAAGTAACTTTCTTGCACTGAGGTCTGTTTATTGCAAATATCTTTGACCTGTTTTTATGTCTTGTAATTTTTTATGTGTGTATTTATGTCTTGTATTGCTGGTAAGTAACTTTCTTGCACTGAGGTCTGTTTGTTGCAAATATCTTTGACCTGTTTTTATGTCTTATAATGTTTATGTGTGTATTTATGTCTTGTATTGCTGGTAAGTAACTTTCTTGCACTGAGGTCTGTTTATTGCAAATATCTTTGACTTGTTTTTATGTCTTGTAATGTTTATGTGTGTATTTATGTCTTGTATTGCTGGTAAGTAACTTTCTTGCACTGAGGTCTGTTTATTGCAAATATCTTTGACTTGTTTTTATGTCTTTTAATGTTTATGTGTGTATGTATGTCTTCAATTGCTCTTAAGTAACTTTCTTGCACTGAGGTCTGTTTGTTGCAAATATCTTTGACCTGTTTTTATGTCTTATAATGTTTATGTGTGTATTTATGTCTTGTAGTGCTGGTAAGTAACTTTCTTGCACTGAGGTCTGTTTGTTGCAAATATCTTTGACCTGTTTTTATGTCTTATAATGTTTATATTTGTACTTATGTCTTGTATTGCTGGTAAGTAACTTTCTTGCACTGAGGTCTGTTTGTTGCAAATATCTTTGACCTGTTTTTATGTCTTATAATGTTTATATTTGTACGTATGTCTTGTATTGCTGCTAAGTAACTTTCTTGCACTGAGGTCTGTTTGTTGCAAATATCTTTGACCTGTTTTTATGTCTTGTAATGTTTATGTGTGTATTTATGTCTTGTATTGCTGGTAAGTAACTTTCTTGCACTGAGGTCTGTTTGTTGCAAATATCTTTGACTTGTTTTTATGTCTTTTAATGTTTATGTCTGTATGTATGTCTTGTATTGCTGGTAAGTAACTTTCTTGCACTGAGGTCTGTTTATTGCAAATATCTTTGACTTGTTTTTATGTCTTTTAATGTTTATGTCTGTATGTATGTCTTCAATTGCTGTTAAGTAACTTTCTTGCACTGAGGTCTGTTTGTTGCAAATATCTTTGACTTGTTTTTATGTCTTTTAATGTTTATGTCTGTATGTATGTCTTCAATTGCTGTTAAGTAACTTTCTTGCACTGAGGTCTGTTTGTTGCAAATATCTTTGACTTGTTTTTATGTCTTATAATGTTTATGTCTGTATGTATGTCTTCAGTTGCTGTTAAGTAACTTTCTTGCACTGAGGTCTGTTTATTGCAAATATCTTTGACCTGTTTTTATGTCTTATAATGTTTATATTTGTACTTATGTGTTGCATTGCTGGTAAGTAACTTTCTTGCACTGAGGACTGTTTGTTGCAAATATCTTTGACCTGTTTTTATGTCTTATAATGTTTATATTTGTACTTATGTCTTGTATTGCTGGTAAGTAACTTTCTTGCACTGAGGTCTGTTTATTGCAAATATCTTTGACCTGTTTTTATGTCTTATAATGTTTATATTTGTACTTATGTGTTGCATTGCTGGTAAGTAACTTTCTTGCACTGAGGACTGTTTGTTGCAAATATCTTTGACTTGCTTTTATGTTTTATAATGTTTATGTGTCTATTTATGTCTTGTATTGCTGTTAAGTAACTTTCTTGCACTGAGGTCTGTTTGCTGCAAATATCTTTGACTTGCTTTTATGTTTTATAATGTTTATGTGTCTATTTATGTCTTGTATTGCTGGTAAGTAACTTTCTTGCACTGAGGTCTGTTTGTTGCAAATATCTTTGACTTGTTTTTATTTCTTATAATGTTTATGTCTGTATGTATGTCTTCAATTGCTGTTAAGTAACTTTCTTGCACTGAGGTCTGTTTGTTGCAAATATCTTTGACCTGTTTTTATGTCTTATAATGTTTATATTTGTACGTATGTGTTGCATTGCTAGTAAGTAACTTTCTTGCACTGAGGACTGTTTGTTGCAAATATCTTTGACTTGCTTTTATGTTTTATAATGTTTATGTGTGTATTTATGTCTTGTATTGCTGGTAAGTAACTTTCTTGCACTGAGGTCTGTTCGTTGCAAATATCTTTGACCTGTTTTTATGTCTTATAATGTTTATGTGTGTATTTATGTCTTGTATTGCTGGTAAGTAACTTTCTTGCACTGAGGTCTGTTTGTTGCAAATATCTTTGACCTGTTTTTATGTCTTGTAATTTTTTATGTGTGTATTTATGTCTTGTATTGCTGGTAAGTAACTTTCTTGCACTGAGGTCTGTTTATTGCAAATATCTTTGACTTGTTTTTATGTCTTATAATGTTTATGTGTGTATTTATGTCTTCAATTGCTGTTAAGTAACTTTCTTGCACTGAGGTCTGTTTGTTGCAAATATCTTTGACTTGTTTTTACGTCTTGTAATGTTTATGTCTGTATGTATGTCTTCAATTGCTGGTAAGTAACTTTCTTGCACTGAGGTCTGTTTATTGCAAATATCTTTGCCTCTTTTTTATGTCTTATAATGTTTATGTGTGTATGTATGTCTTCAATTGCTGTTAAGTAACTTTCTTGCACTGAGGTCTGTTTATTGCAAATATCTTTGCCTCTTTTTTATGTCTTATAATGTTTATGTGTGTATGTATGTCTTCAATTGCTGTTAAGTAACTTTCTTGCACTGAGGTCTGTTTGTTGCAAATATCTTTGACTTGTTTTTACGTCTTGTAATGTTTATATGTGTATTCATGTCTTGTATTGCTGGTAAGTAACTTTCTTGCACTGAGGTCTGTTTGTTGCAAATATTTTTCACTTGTTTTTATGTCTTGTAATGTTTATGTGTGTATGTATGTCTTGTATTGCTAATTGTTAGGAACCCTAACTTTATTTATTTTTTTAATAGTAAGATGTGTGTGTGTGTGTGTGTGTGTGTGTGTGTGTGTGTGTGTGTGTGTGTGTGTGTGTGTGTGTGTGTGTGTGTGTGTCTGTCTTTCTGTGTGTGTCTGTTTTTTGTCCACAGATGAGGTTTGAAGTGTCTGTGTGGTGCAGCTGGTCTGGTCTGTCTCTGTACAGTCAAGGCTGCACCCACCCATAAAACGGTGGAGGCTCACCAGGACATGCACACCTCACAAGTTCCCGGCTCTCTCGGCTCGGTTGAAGACGGGTTTCTTGGAGAAGGGGAGGGCAGTGAGGCACAGTCCCCCGTCCCCCGACGCCCCTCGCGATGCCCCTCCTTCTTCGACTAACCCTCTGCAGAGGAGCCGTGAGAGCCAGGAACTTGTGAGTTTTGTATATCCACTCAGGCATCCTTCATACCTGGTCTGTAGGAAGTTCCTGTCAGAAGGAGGATGGACAGTGAACATTTTAAGCCCACTCGGCAGCGACAGATGGCCACCCCTTCCTGAGCCTGGTTCTGTCGGAGGTTTCTCCCTGTTAAAAGGGAGTTTTTCCTCCCCACCGTCGCCAAGTGCTTGCTCATAGGGGATTTTTTGGGCTTTTTTTCTTAAAACCAACCGCTGATAAGTTCACTGGCATCAAGTTTAGGACTCTGCAAATATTTAAATGGATAATTCGTCATCAAGTGAGGAATGATCCATTTAAATCATATTTGAGAGTCACATATATTTGTATATAAATATGATTTGTTGGACAATAAGTCAAATCACAGACTAATTTGGACAATTGGGAAAAATTAAATAAATAAAAAAAATTGGATAAAATGCATGTGTCATTGTTTCATATTGATTTCAAATAACATACCATTTGATTTCAACATATTTTTGTTACACTTGCAGTGGTGTTATTTTGTTATGATCCTGTTCCTTTTAAATATAAATATAAATCATCTAAATAGAAATGGAAAACTAGAAAGATTAAAAATATAGCTTTACTAATCTGAAAGTTATTTGTCATTGGATCCATCATTCCCACAGTGGAAACACATTATCTCATATTATGTTCAATTCTGTAGTTAAAAGTATAAAGTTTAATAATGTCTATTTTTAGTTTACTTTGTTAATAAACACATTTTTTAGTATTTTAGAAACACTAACATCATACATATCCAAATATGAAGCAATGTTTTAACTCCCATTTACATACAGACCTGTGGCCAACTTTACAAACCATTTTGAATTTTTCCAGCTGAGGCGTTCAAAATAGATATACTTTTGATTGTCACAGTGTTATTTGGGCAGCTGCCTGCCTAATATAACATAACATCACCACAATATTTTACATTAAATGAGGAAATGTATCTTTGTTTCCTCAGCTAAGACTGCTTGGCTGCTGTAGCTTGTGTTTATGTTGAGAGTGACATCTGATTTAAAAGCAAGAAGCAAAAGCCACTGAGCACCATCAGTCAGCACAGAGGCAATGCTACAAATTTAAGGAACGAAGGTCAATTCTTTGTGTGTGTACATGCACAGAGCACATGTGCACACGGTTGTGCAGATTAACTCACAGATGTATATGACAACTCACGTTTGTGGCATTAACATTGTTTTCCAATCTTAAACAGAAACAGGAAGCTCCAACCCGGAGGGCGGTGCACTGTTGGACGGACCAATCGGAGTCTGCGCTGCGGGACTGTTTTGATCACGCGGACTGGGAAATGTTTCACGTGGCCGCCAGAGACATTGATGAATACACAGACTCAGTCTGTGGATTTATCAGGAAATGCGTGGAAGATGTCGTCCCATCCAGAACAGTCAAATCCTTCCCAAATCAAAAACCCTGGATTAACGGAGATGTTCGCGCGGCACTGGCGGCACGGAACACCGCCTTTGCCTCCGCGAACACATCGGACTACAAACACGCACATTACCAACTCCGGAAGACGATCAAAGCAGCCAAACGTGAGTACAGGGACAGGGTGGAACAACAGTTTGACAACCCTCGGAGTATGTGGCAGGGACTAAACACGATCACAGACTTTAGAGGGAAAACCAGCACACCGCAGACCACGGCCTCTCTGTGTGAGGATCTAAACGTATTCTACGCTAGATTCGACACAGCGAACACCATGAGACCGGACAGTGTGCGCACCACGGATGACGTCAGTGCGCACACTGTGTCTGAGGAGGATGTGCGGAAGTGCTTCAGGAAGGTGAACGCACGCAAAGCTACTGGTCCGGACGGGATTCCCGGCCGCGTCCTCAGGTCATGCGCGGCTCAGCTGGCTGGAGTGTTCACGCACATCTTCAACCTTTCCCTCTCTCTGTCTGTAGTCCCAGCCTGCTTCAAAATGGCCACCATCGTCCCTGTACCCAAATCCTCCACCATCTCCTCATTGAACGACTGGCGACCTGTAGCCCTGACCCCCATCGTAAGCAAATGCTTCGAGAAGCTGGTCAGGGACTTCATCTGCTCTGCACTACCCGACTCACTGGACCCTCTGCAGTTTGCATACCGCCACAACAGGTCCACTGATGATGCCATAGCCCTGACACTACACACTGCCCTGTCACACCTGGAGAAGAGAGACACGTATGTGAGGATGCTGTTTGTAGATTACAGCTCAGCATTCAATACCATCGTTCCCTCGAAGCTGGACAGGAAACTGCAGGATCTAGGACTGAGCAGCTCCCTCTGCAGCTGGATCCTTAGCTTCCTGTCTGACAGACGCCAGGTGGTCAGACTGGGCAGCATCACCTCATCCCCCATCACACTGAACACTGGTGCTCCACAGGGGTGTGTACTGAGCCCTCTCCTGTACTCACTCTACACCTACGACTGCACAGCCACTAACAGCTCCAACATCATTGTGAAGTTTGCGGACGACACTACAGTGGTGGGTCTTATCACCAACGGTGATGAGACGGCTTACAGGGAGGAGGTCAGCGCCCTGACCCACTGGTGTCAAGACAACCATCTCACCCTCAACGTCGCAAAGACAAAGGAGTTGATAGTGGACTTCCGGAGGTGCAGAGAAGTACACACCCCCATCACCATCAACGGCGCTGCTGTGGAGAGAGTGAGCAGCTTCCGGTTCCTTGGCGTACACCTGGCTGAGGATCTTACGTGGTCAGTACACACAAACAAAACAGTGAAGAAGGCGCAGCAGCGCCTCTTCTTTCTCAGGAGACTGAAAAGATTCGGCATGAGCCCCCGCATCCTCAGGACCTTCTATCACTGTGCCATTGAGAGCATCCTCACTGGATGCATCACCACCTGGTATGGCAACAGCACCGCCTACAACTGCAAAGCTCTCCAGCGAGTAGTGCGGTGCTCTGAACGGATAATTGGAGGTGAGCTTCCCTCCCTCCAAGACATCTACAGGAAGCGGTGCCTGAGGAAAGCGGGGAGGATCATCAAGGACTCCAGTCACCCCAGCCATAAACTGTTCAGACTGCTTCCATCAGGAAGGAGGTTCTGCAGCATCCGGTCCCGTACCAGCAGACTGAGAGACAGCTTCTTCCATCAGGCCATCAGACTGCTGAACACGTCATAGACACCTCAGCTTCACTACTGGAACTTCAACATTATGCACTCCACACTGTATATAAATGCCACTTGTTTTGCACATATTCAACTCTGTATATTTTATATATTTTATTATTATTATTATTATTATTATTATTTTATTTTATTTTTTTACTATTTAATTTGTAAAAATGTGTATACACACACACACACACACACACACACACACACACACCATCCATCCATCCATCCATCCATCTTCATCCGCTTATCCGAGGTCGGGTCGCGGGGGTAGCAGCCTAAGCAAAGAGGTCCCGACCTCCCTCTCCCCAGCCACCTCCTCCAGCTTGTCCGGGGGAATACCAAGGCGTTCCCAGGCCAGCCGAGAGATATAATCTCTCCAGCGTGTCCTGGGTCTGCCCCGGGGCCTCCTCCCGGTGGGACATGCCTGGAACACCTCGCCCAGGAGGCGCCCAGGGGGCATCCTTGCCAGATGCCCGAACCACCTCAGCTGGCTCCTTTCGATGTGGAGCAGCAGCTGCTCTACTCTAAGCCCCTCCCGGATGGCCGAACTTCTCACCCTATCTCTAAGGGAGAGGCCAGCCACCCTTCGGAGGAAGCTCATTTCCGCCGCTTGTATCCGCGATCTCGTTCTTTCGGTCACTACCCACAGCTCGTGGCCATAGGTGAGGGTAGGGACGTAGATCGACCGGTAAATTGAGAGCTTCGCTTTTACACTCAGCTCCCTCTTCACCACGACTGACCGGTGCAGCGTCCGCATTACTGCACACACACGTAGGAAAATATTTAGTATACACATCCAGAAATGCATACACTATTATATATTGTGCATATATTTATTAGTTTCAGGTTGGCCATTCTTGTATTTTGCTCGTTTGTGTTGTTGTGTTTGCACATCTCTGTTGCTTGTGGGGCTCGCACACAAGAATTTCACTCGCATGTGCTGTGCCAGTGTGCCTGCACATGTGATGTGACAATAAAAAGTGATTTGATTTGATTTAAATGTAATACATACATTTCCGTCATTGGCCATAATTCTTGCAAGGAAGGGACTCAAAGGTCACAAGTTATTAAATAAAATTAATTAAACACACCATTAAAAGAAGTTCACTATTCACTCCTTAAACGTCATAGCTAGCAGCAGTTATTTATATCTATGAAAGAGAGAGCTTAATTGTTTGATTAAGCTTGATTGGAATGTCAGCTCCACACTGTGGCTGGTTGATTAAATAAGTTGGGGGAGCAAAAGTAAAATGAGCTACTTGTGGGATACTATTTAACTTGGGTTGGGTAAGCTGCTCATTTTATGCTCATTTTACTTTTCAGATGGTGTCAAGTATGGCAGTTTGGTGTAATTGTTAGCCTTGTAATTCATAGTAATATATTTCTCACACACAACCTCAACCTCTGCCTCTCCATGTGAGCAGAGACGCAGCAGCATCTTGTTTCTACAGGAAGCCTGATTAAAATGTTAGGCATTTATACGGTGTACAAGATTAAAGAATATAAAACTGATATTACTAAACCTGACTTCCTTCCATCTATTTTCTGCTGCTTATCTGAGTCCGGTCATGATGCCCAGACGTCCCCCTCCCCAGCCACCTACTCCTGCTCTTCCTGGAGAACAGTGAGCCGCCACTCTGGTGCCTTTCGGTGTAAACGAGTAGCTTTCCAAATAACTCAGCTCTTCATCGTGTTTCTAAGGCAGAGGTCAGACATCCTTCAGAAGATGCTCATTTGTGTCAGATTTTAGTCATAGGTAAAGTTATGACTGTAGACTGACGGGTAAATCAACAGGGATCAATACCCTGCTCCTCTTTTTTCCAATACAAGTTCCTCTATCAAATCATTTTTTGACACTTGAGTCAGCAGTCCAAGCAGAGATGACCAGAAGTTCCTTTTCCCACTTAAGTGGTATTTATGGTCACACAAATGCGTCTGACAACAGACAGGCAGCGAATACTGGGATACCAGTTATAATTCTGACTTTGAAGTGAAGCCACTTTTTGTTTTGGCTGTTTTTAATCAGTTCCAGTCGTGTTTAACCCCCATTTAGATTTACTTTCCCAAACTTTGTGGCACTAATGATTCTGTGTCCAGGTTTAAAACACCTGCTCTTTGAATTTGTACAGAAATTCTAGTTTAAGTCTGAGTTTTGTGCTGCTTTGGAGTATTAGTTGTTTTATATTACCTGAGTCCTGAGTAAAGTGTGGTATAAATGCAGGCATGGTCTCAGTGTTTTCTTCAGTGTTCTGGCTGATGTTATTGAAGCCACAGTGAGCATTTTTGTCCGTTCACCAGTGTGGCGGTATTTGAAAAAATATACATCACGGGTGAAATGAAGATGGTTAAACTGTTACATCGCAGCTTTAATTTGAATGAACGTGTTTGTCTGTCTGCAGGCTTCTCAGCCAGACGAGCTGACCATCGAGGAGCAGGAAATCTTGGAGGTCATCGATGATGGCGACATGGAGGACTGGGTCAAGGTACAAAAATAACACAAACACAGTTATGTAGCAGATGCACTCTCATGTTTGAGGGTTGGTTGTTTTGTGTATTAGTTCACTCTCTGGCTCTTAGACTGTTTGACAAACATTTAGTTTCAGTTTTTATAAGACCCCGCACCGGTACAGACTATCTACTGGACGTTTTAGTGTTTCTCTGGGATCAGTTGAACTGATGTGGCTTCAGGAATTAGAATAATTCAACTAAAATGCGTGCGGTGCATTGAGGCAGGTCAGGTTGGCCTGGGTGGTAGAAGCTCTGCTGAACATAAAGACAAATCAAAAAATGTACAAATACACAGTTCTCTGCTTCTTTTTTGGCCCTGCAGCCGTAAAGGGCTGATGGGAGATTCTCGTCACGCAGCCGGGCAGGCAGGTGGGCGGGCATGGCACCCAAGTTTGTGAATGCAATAATTCATGAATGAGGCAGTTTTTAAATTCATACCTTAAGTGTAGCTACTGAAAATCTGGACCAAATCCTGATTGATGGTGATCCAATCCTGCCTCAGCAGCGCTCCGGTTTGATCACAGTTTGTCAGCTTCTGCTTTTTAACAGCGGTTCGTGGACTCTTGATCAGTTTGAGATCTGCGGAGTGACCTGGTCATGGATATAAAATGTTAATTTGATGATCTCCCAGCTACTTAGTTGTCATTTTCACTTTGTTTGTCACAGACTGTTACAAAGTTGCTCCTGGACCTTTGGGAGAAAATTTGAGAAGTCTTTGAGGACATTTTTCGGGTGGTCAGTGGTGTCTACTTAAATGTAGAAATGTCAGCTGTGGATGCTCCCATCATTGTGTGAAGTCATTCTTTTATAAACGCCTCTGCAGAGCTGCTGGTGTGTAGTCATTGTGTACTTTGTGTGTGGTTGTTTTCAGATCATTTCCCTGAAGGAACATTGTGCATTGTTGCTGTTTTACTTTTGTTTATTGTGTAAGTCTGGCTTTCCTGTGAGCCATTGTGCAAATGTTCCACGTGTTGAGCCAATATTTTATGTATATTTACTTAGGTGATTATCTTTTCATATACAGATATAGTGTTTTAATGGGGTATTTATTTTAATGAATATAATCATACATAAAAATGTGAGCAATATCATTTATATAGATCTGTTTTAGTGCTGTGATTCCCCACAGCATGCCCCAACAGAGATCCCAATACCTCTGAGTGTTTTCAATCTGAATGAAAATAAGTAAGCAGCGGAAGGGGAGGCCACCGGTGTTCATGAAATCAAGCTTCATGAATTCAGCAGAGGCTTGTTTAGGATTTTAGATTTCTCGTTAATTCAGGAAGAGAGAACAAAAGCTCTCCTATTATTCTCTTTGTGGCTGTTATTAAATTCTGGCGACGATGCAGTGATATTGTTACAGCCCTACTCTTTACATCTGACTTTATTTTTTCTCATTAGGAGTTTTCCTGTTGAAACATTTTTGGCTGTTGTCATCGTCTGTGTGCATTGTCTGTGTTTCCAGGCCAGAAACCGTAGCGGACAGGTGGGCTACGTCCCGGAGAAATACCTGCAGCTGCCCTCCTCCAACAGCCTGCTGAGCATGCTGCAGTCGCTGGCCGCGCTGGACGCCCGATCCCAGTCCTCCAGCAACTCCACCGAACCTGAAACCGAACTCCCAACCGGCTCCGTCAACGGAGACTCGAGGAGTGAGATCCGCCTCCACCAGATAATATCGGAGTTTTGATTTCCTGCTTTGTTTAATACCCTCGTTGCCACTGTCTGTGTTGCAGTTTCATTCGCAAAGGCTTTGTACGACTACGCGGACAAACGGAAGGCGCCATCATCCCCATCCTGAGCAGAGAGACCCACGAGGACGATGGCTTCTGGGAGGGCGAGTTTAACGGCGTTGTTGGTGTAAGAGTTCAAATAATAGTTTGCAAAAGCTTGTGACTGCAAAATTGTGTCTGCCTAAGGGACAGTTTGTTCCAGGAGATAAGCGAGAGTTAGAAGATTAATAGGAAGCACCTGGCCTCCAGACGGAGAAGATGTCCTTTTAAATGTGTCCAAAGTCGTCAACAGAACATTTGTGGTTTTGAAACTTATGCCTGTGTTGTATCTGCTTGACGCATGAGGGTGCGTCATAAAAGTAAACCCTGATGGTATAAAACAACTGCTTGTGTATCATTGGGCGGAGATCGATGCTGTCTGTGGGCAGTGTTCATCTCCCCACGCACGTGTTCATTAAAAACATTGTTTGACCGAAGCTCTTCTGGACCATTATTGTTTTGTGCTCACCCTCAATATTTGAACTCGTAACAAACAGCAATAACGGCAAAACATGTAATGGACGTGCTGGTCCACTAGACAACATCATGTTGATGTAAAGCTTTGGGTCTCTTATGCAAAGTAAAGAGGCTGAAATAAGGTGTCCATGAGTATCAGTTTTCAACATTCAGTATTAAGAGACAAAGACTGTACGGGTTGGGCCAGTCGTCAAGTCCTGGAGCAAAGTGAGCCTGCAAATCAATAAGATGCAAATCAGTTTATACCTTTCATATAATGTTTGAATTTGTTTATTCTGAGTTTTATTGTTCAGTTAGTTTCCACAGTTCATATATCATGTGTAATTTTTCATTAGTTTCAGTGTTTGTTTGTATTTTATTCTATTCATGATGGTTGTGTTGACAGATTTGTCCAAATTTAAAGCTATAGATGTGAACTTTTGGTTCCTTTATTATTACCTGTATAATTAGTTTCAGTGTTTGTGAAGTGGGGAAGGAGGACCCAAAAGCAGGACTCGTGCGATGGACAGTGCTCTTTATTTACAGTGGAGTAAATAAGACAACACAACAATCCAGTGAGCTCCCTCGACTCCTGTGTCATGTCTTCACCCAAAACTCCGTGCTCTCTGCTCCGTGGCTGCTGTCCACCTGTGCTCCACTCTCCTCCTCCTGGGAAAAAAACAACAGAGGCAGCCGTCAGGACACCATGCCGCCTAATCAACAAAAAACAGTCCCAGTCTAAATAATCTAAAAGACCAACCACGGCTCCAGTGATGGCAACACACAGTTCTAGTGACCAACCCAGTGGGCGGCACTCGAGACAAAGCAGTTCAGGTGGCCTGCATACATTTAGTATCAGGCTTTACAAAAAAAAGTATCAACTATGTTAGGATCCATGTTCATCATGTGTGATGTGTGTTTACATTTGAAGGTGTTTGTGGATTTGTCACCTCTCTTCAAGGTGTGGTTTGTGTTTGATGCTGAAACAGATAAAGACTGCTGATTGGCTGAAGTAGGGTTCAATAAAAATTGTTTGGTTGTTGTTTTGGGCACTGCTCAGGTCCACATTAAATAAACTGCTGCTCATGTGTGTTTGTAGGTTCTCAGTCATCCAGGTCATGGTTGTCTAAGGAGCCTGGAAAGAAAGCGACTTTACTTCTTTAAGGTTCTGGATGATGTTTAACTTCTGATCCAAGAAGCTTCTTCAGTTGATGTGCTTCCTTTGCTCATTTTCCACCTCTGCACAGTTTCATTTGATGACAATGCAGTGCAGTTCTCCCAAACATACAACAGAGGGCGCTATGCACATTCACTGAAGTGCAGAAAAATACAAGTGGAGGAGGAAACAAACAGCAGCATCAAGAGAGAAAACTGAAGTGTTCAAAGCGAGTTACTTTAGTCTCTTATTGTAATATTAATCGACATCTAAACATCACGTTGATGCTTCATGTTTGACTTCCGTGTCCTTTTACTGCTCAGTTGGAAAATATTGATGCAATTTAAAAGAAGAGGAGAAGAGTAATTTCTCTGTACTACTTCAAAAGTAATTTGAAAGCACTGCCTCATATGGAAAATGAATCATGATGAAATCCTGAAACAAATAGTGTTTGTGAATATGAAGAGTTTAGTTTTCATTTTGGTCTTAGAAGTATAAAAATGCAGGACTGAAGACAAGATGGAAATGATGTGTTATGAGAAATAAAACACATATGTCACTATGTACTATCATTTTATTTTGTTTATTTTTTGTTCTTGTAGGTTTTTTGCTTTAGTGTAAATTTTGAAAGCACTGCTTTTAGTTTGAAAATTGGATTCAGTGTTTAGAGTTTGGACAAAACAATGGACGGTTTCAAGAAATGTATTTTATCAACAAAACTTATTTTCATGGTTACTGTATTTATTTTAATGCCCTCAGTGCACGGAGGCCAACAGCCTCCATGTAAACATTTCCACCCCCAACAATCAGCTCTGATTTATGAAGTTTATCATGTTCAGGCCCTGCAGCTGGTTGGTGGCATGTCTGATCAGAAAGCCTTTCTGCATCTTCACAGTGTGAGTCTGAGAGTTTCTGAACAACAGGATGAGCTGCTACACACCTGACACCACATTCAAACACACACAAGCTGCAAATCTGACACAATATTTTAGACCAAAGAAAAAGGTTCACAATTTGCAGTTAACATGAAGATATTCTAGAGTAGAAACAACACACAGCACACAAGTTTCATGTAGAGATGATTGTTTATTCTGGATGTTATTTTCATTCAGTTATTTTCCATTACTTCTTGGATTAATTTTCTCATTTATCCATTTCATGTAAGGACAGACTTTTACAGAAACAGATAGTCTAGTACAGCCACAACTACTACTACCTATGTGTACACCATAGATCTTATTATCGTATATCACTCCACCACCAGAATCACCCTGCGAGAGACAAAAATGTAATTTGTTATGAGTTTGTTTCAGGATAATTGCTGTCTACACAGTAAATATACAATAATGATAACAGTAATGCCAACTCACCGGACATGTACGCATGTTAGATTTTTTGTAACACATCCTGTTATCATACGGCACATTGTCATAACACTTTTTGTGTCTGATATCCTCACAGCTAGCAACATCCATTTCTACACACTGCAGTTTACTTGGTTCTGTTTCCACTACAAAAAAGTGAAAAGAACAAAGCACTTTATAGTGTTGAATTCTATACACATTAAATTAAATGCTATGTTAACAAGATGGATATTTTATCTTATTCAGGATATTACCAACTAAAAGAAATGTATTCTTCAAGAGAAATTGAAGTTAAAAGAAGAACGGAAGAAATACTATGTGTCAAAACATTTTTTAAATAAAATTTAATTTCAAAAGTGCACAAAACCCCAAATTAAACAGAAATTGTCTAGCTGTGACATAATCAAGCAAAAATGGTCTTACTTAACTCTCCAGTGTTAGGATCTTTTTCAAACAAACCATAGCCGGCCATCTGAATTTTGTCTCTAGAAAAAGACAAAAAATAAGTATTTCCAATTATATTCTATACCCGGGATTCAAGCCTTGAGTCCACTTGCAGCCCAAGTTAACCCTACTTGGTATATTGACATGAAGAAATATAATGCAATTTGACCCTTGAAGGGTTTTTTGTTGTTGTTGTTAGGGAGGATTTGTTTGTTGTTGAGTGGACAACCAACTGCTCCAAGCTGGTCAAGAAGGCTCACCAGCGCCTCTTCTTCTTGAGGACTCTGAGGAAGAACCACCTGTCCTCAGACATCCTGGTGAACTTCTATTGTTGCACCATCGAGAGCATCCTGACCAACTGTATAACAGTCTGGTACGGGAACTGCTCTGCCTCGGACCGGAAGGCGTTGCAGAGGGTCGTGAAAACTGCCCAGCGCATCGCCGGAGCACCACTTCCTGCCATAAAAGACATCTACAGAAAGCGGTGTCTGGAAAGGGCTGGGAAAATCATCAAAGACCCCAGTCACCCATCACATGGACTCTTCACCCTCCTGCCCTCTGGGAGGCGCTACAAGAGCCTCCGGACTAAGACCACCAGGTACCGGAACAGCTTCTTCCCCACAGCTGTCAGACTCCTGAACTCTGCCTCCTGACATCTGACCCACGTTAACACATGGACTGAACACACACACCCACAATGGACAACTGTACCCTCTGACCCACGTTAACACATGGACTGAACATACACACACCCACAATGGACAACCGTACCCTCAAACACACAATAATAACATGGACTGAACCACCACTCACAACCACTAGCACTTTATATAGCCTCTGTAGAAACTATCTACACCCTCACTTATCTTAACTGCACTACTGTATAGCTCTGTAATAATCATTCTGTACATACGATAATTTTTAACCCTACAACTGTTTACAACTTGCATAGTTCCCATTTCTGTATAGCTGTATATCTCAGATTCTGTAAAGTTATTTATTTCATATTCTGTATAGTTTTTCATATTTATATCCTGTTCATATCCTGTACATAGCTTGTACTCACTACAGCCTGTACATACCTATAGTTATAGAATATTCACAACATACTTCATACCGTGTACATTATAACATACCATAATAGACCCATTTCTGTAATATACTCACATATCTATATTATTGCTAATATATATTGTAATATATCTATATCACTAAAGCACTTCTGGATGGATGCAAACTGCATTTCGTTGCCCTGTACCTGTGCATGTGCAATGACAATAAAGTTGAATTCTATTCTATTCTATTCTAATTCTATTCAATGCTAAAATAAGTTAAATGCAATTAAAGTTAAGAAAAATGTGATTTAACATGAAGGCCATATGAGCAGAGAGTACAAACATGTTGAGGGACTGGCTGTGTTAGTTCAGTGAGAGAGTCATTTGTAAAGAAAACCATTTTCACTAGCAGTCAAAAACTAATGTGTACACTTATGTCTGTTTTTTCTTTCGTTGAATACATGCAAAATGATAGCAGAAGTGCTGCCACGTGTCTAGCCAGAATAAGAGTCACTGTGAGTATAATATGGCTTCTTGACAAAAACTTAAGTTAAATGCAAAATGTAATGTTAATTAAATAATTTAATATATTTTGTAAATTAACATCATGGTCAGGTCAGAGTCAGGGTTCAGTAAGCAGGTGACTAATATTCAACATTGTGAATAAATAAATAAATATCATAATGTAAATAAATGTAAAATGTCAATACAAATAAATAAAAATAAAAAAGTGGAAAAGTCAGAAAGGATTCAGACTTATTAGGTAAGCGCACAACTTACATGTTGGGAGGATTTGCACAGTCTGGTAAGGCAACGGTCTTCCTGCCTGGTTGTGAAGGAATTTCCAGTAGCATGATGTCATCAATTGTATTTATGCCCACAAAAAATGATCCACTTGTGATTTTGACCTTTTTTTTTTATCTGAAGATCGTTGAAATAGTAACTTTATCCATGATGGATGTGGATGAACTCCTAAAGTTGCATACATATCCCTGCACAAGGGGAAATGGGTGTAAGCTACGCTAATTACAGAACACAAGCATTTGAAATACTGTCCTAACTTTTAAATTCTATTAAAAACATTTATAAGTGAAACTGTTGTTTTCTTACCATTGAGAGCGAGAGAAGAGAAAGGCGTTTTCGTTTTTTTCACACTCTGAATCCACACAGAAAAAATTCAACAACACAAGACAGTTTATACAATTTACACTTTTAAATGCACAGACACACGAGTAATTTATATACAGTATACACGGGCCCCATAGACGTCATATACCAGAAGAGGTTACTCCTAACTTTTTGACTAATTTAAAAGCACCTATAGCCCAGGCCTCACCTTGCTGGTCAATACACACCTCGGGAACGCCCGCCCGATAGCGCTCAAATTCCTAAGAAAACACCATATGCCAGAACAACTTTATCTCACTTCTCTATTTCTCTGCTGGTGTTGCTAAATTTTTGACTAATTTAAAAGCATCTTTCAGCCCAGAGCCTCGCTCTTGCTGATCAATTACCCGTCTCAAGTACGCCGCCTTGAAAACGGCCTCATTACTAACGCTAGATAATTTAAAACCGCACCCCGCCGGACACCTGGAACTCCACCAGCTGCGTGAAAGGCAATGAAATCCTGGCTCACGCTTTTGGCTATACTTAAAGTTGACAGGCAGCTGACGTTTTTATGGGAAGCGGCCGGTCCGCGACTCTATCTGTCAATCTGGCGCAGTAAAAGAAACGGTCTCCCTTCGACCGTTTCGGTTTATTCGGGGCGCCCGAATCCCCCTGGCAACCAACCAAGCAAATAGCCTAACGGTGCGTCCACTGTCAGGTGTCGCCGCCACAGCGCTGAGCTGAACTACGCCCTTAGGGGCCACGCCCCAGTCCTAAATTAAATTTACTTATTTTAAAAGCCTCACTGATGGGTACCTCCTGCCCATCAGTCTGTTACCTGAAGCCCAAGACCTCGTCTTTACTACTCAATCAAAACCAAATTATCCCTACACTACCGATTGACTGGCTGGCATTCCCAGTCTTACACAACAGAGAGTGTGTAGAGTTTTAGACGCTCCTAACTTGACCTTCACACATGAAGGAATTAACATGGCAGATTTAATGGAGTCAGGAGGAGAACCTCATGACTGCGCAAAGAGAGCTGAAGTGGACGAGAAGATAAGAGAAGACTTGAAAGCAGAACCTCTGACAGGAGCTGAAGATTGGTTCACTGATGGATGCTGCTACAGGGATGATGAAGGATTAAAAGCAGGCTACGCGGTAGTTTGCAGGAAAGGGGCTGCATTTGAAGTGAAGGAGGCTGGAAGACTTGACGGGCAGCAGTCAGCCCAAAGAGCAGAAGTAATTGCTCTAAGTCGAGCTTTGAGACTTGCAAAAGGAAAAAGAGTCAACATTTACACGGACTCAGCTTATGCTTTTGGAGCGGCTCATGTGGAGCTCGCCCAATGGAGAAGAGCAGGATTCAGGACAGCAGATAACGCACCAATCTGCCACAAAAAGGAAATGGAGGAACTTGAGCAGGCCTTGGGAGATCCAGAGGAGGTGAGCATCATAAAATGCAAAGGCCACTCCTCAGGGACCGGCCTGATGGCCAGAGGAAATCAGGAAGCCGATCGAGCTGCAAAAGAGGCAGCGGGTTATAAAGCATCACGACAGATGGTACAAATAACGGTGGAAGAAGAATCAGGAGTTAACATGCTAGAGGAGGCCAGGAAGGCCCAAGGGGAGGCTGCCCCAGAAGAGAAGGGGATCTGGAAGAGTCGAGGAGCCTGGTGGTGCCGAAACTCCGGGTGGGGAGGGGTTGCAACCTGCAGCTCGTCGTGGAAGGTGACAAAGGGGGCGAAGGCCAGCAGCCTATCTGAGTGACGCCAGGCGACATAAGAAAAGGTGAGTGCCACCTGTTGATTTTTATCCAAAGGCGCTATATTGGAAGTTAAAACTAAATTTAATTAAATAATATTCACTCAGTCTGGGCTTCTGGCGTTGGTCCATAGTGATCTTGACTAATTAGTTGTAAAATAGGGCATAGTAGTCTGACTAAATTCATTGTTGTTCATTTTGGGGGTGAATTTTGAGTTAAGAAGTTATGTGTTTAAGTTAATACGGTTTAAGGGGTGTGGAAACAAATAAATACGGTTTAAGAGGTTAAAAGTGGGTTGACTGGTGTTAAGCCTTCACCATGACACCATCCAGGTTCATTTTTCCAGCAGTGGGCTGCAGTCAGAATCCACCGTTCATGGATCAGTGAGCCACCACAGAGACTTTCATGTGTTGCACTGGTTGCCTTTAGTTTCACGTGATACTGACGCTCAGTGTCTGGACACATGTGGCCTCCATAGATCCTTTTGTGCAAATCTACTCCTGTGCTGACTGTGATGCCTGAAAAAGAAAATAATTTACTCACAACTGGTTGTTTCTTCCATCTGAAGAACAACATATTCTTTCTAGTTAATATAGTTGCAGAAATGTGTCTGCAAATTGATGAAAAGAAGAAAAAGTACAATCATACTGTAGAGACAGTGTTCCTGATACTGTAACATTCTGACAAATGTATAATAACTGATATCAAAGCAGAGACAAAGAAGAACAAAAACAGTATCTGGTGGTTTAGTGAAAACCTAAATAATCCTTTAGTAACACAGAATTTGTCACAACCTGAGAAATAAGTGCAATATTTCACTCACCAACACACAGAAGAAGAAGAAGCTTCAGATGAGCCATTGCTGTCATTCAGCTTGCAGTGAATGCTGTGCTGGGACCTTTTTAAGCCTCATTTTTTAGTTAGTGATGGATCCACCAATCAAAGAGCCTAATGTTATCAACAAAACCCCATTGGTTCGTTGGGACAGTTTTCATGCAAATGTTGAACATCTCTTCATCTTAACAAAAAAGTGTCCTCATTATTTGTAGTCTTTGTCATCCACATACTCCAGGAAATGATACTGCATTTGTTAAAATAAGTTGTTTTTTAACAGAATAATTTCAAAGTTGAAGTTAATTTATACACACACAACTTTTTAGGGTGTGTGTATATCTTTTTCTAAGAGTAGCATAAAGGAAAAACTATAAAACATCTGTTCTTCAATTAGCAAGATATTGACTGACTTAATTTAACAATGTATTTATTTTCTTTTTTGTTTGTATTTTGTATTGAACTTTTCTGTACTCATAATCAAATATAAATCAATTCTTGGATAAAAAGTTGTTTGACATCCTCCCTGATCATATTCTTAGCTTTTTAATAACAGCACAATTTTAATAATAATCAGTTTGTTTCTTTGATTTTTCATCATATTTTTCTGATATTCACTCTGTGCTGTTTCAGATCAGTTTGTGATGTGTCCAGGTGACAAAGCCTTTTGGGTCAAATTTGTGATATTTTGCTATGTAAATTAAAGTGGCCTTTGTCTTGACTGTTGTCACATATGATGATGTTTCAAAGGTTCTGCTATGGGCTCAGATGGTGCAACAGAAGATTAAATTTTTAGTTTTATTTTTTTCTTACCCGGACTAAAAACATATGCAGCAGTTTTTCTCAACTAGTCTGTAACACTTTCTGACACGTTCTTTAGACGGACTCAGGCGCACACCAGGAATTCCTTGTGAAAGAAGACAGTGCGTTTATTTACAGTGAGAAAACACCGAATATATGTACAGAGTGCCAGTGAAAAGGCGGTCCGGGGCTCCAGGGTCCGAAGGAAACAGGGAAAGGGTCCAACATGCTCCACTCTCTCACAGAAAAGTCCAATTCCTCTCCTCCGCTGCTCCTCTCGCTCACATACTCAAACTGTGACCACAAGTTTGCATCATGGCGCTGATCCAGAATCCTTCCCTTATTGTTAATTCCTAGTGCTATAATAAAAAAGCGATAAGAATAAAAATATGAAGTAATAAATATACAATAATGTATGTATGATGATTCAATTTGTTTGACTATCCACTCGGTGCAGGCACAACGTTTATGTATTATTGTATAAAATACAATCATGTATTTTCTTTAAAATGTGTTTTTTGAATATCATAATTACAATAATCCAATCCATAATTGTGTTTTCTTGTCATTGTCTTTGCAAAGCAAATAGGAGTTTAAACCACAGCAGTGAAATATGAGCTGAGTCAACTGAAGGTGAACAAGAAAGAGCCTGACAGCTGTTGTGTTGTGCAGTTTCACCTGCAGTATATAACATATCAGACTAGAGTTATGTCCTACAGCTTCGGTTCCTGAGAGTGTGAAACGTTAACATGGTCCTTGTGTGTGTGTGTGTGTGCACAATGTTTCTTTACAAGTGAAACTAGAACCACTAGATATGTGGTTCTAGTTTGGCTCTGTTGGCTCTGCTGCTGCTTTATTTGCATTACTTCCAAACTTTCTGCATTTAGCAAATAGCCTCTTTTGCTGTTAGCTAATCAAACAGAGGCAAGCAGAGAGAGTCTGTCACCTTCCTCCCTAAACTTGATTAAATTTACCACAGTGTAATAGTGTACATATAGTTGAGGACAGAGAGACAAAACAGGTGAGATGAGGAAGTGAAGAGAGAGCGTTATGCAGTTTTCCCACTCCCACCTGATAAAACCATCTGTTTTGTTTCTCATGACACTTCTTTCTCTCTGATTCTTTCACTGTCTGTGAAAACAGAAGACTTTATTCATAGAGTTGTTGTTTTTCAAGGTTTTTATTTTGTTCTGTTCCATTTTGGCATTTGGGGATTTTGTTTTGCACCGTATGAGTGCTGCACACTTTGGAGGAAGAATGAAATTGTTGCTAATAGTATTTTTGTCAGACTGTGCCACGTATGTCACCATAAATTCACTCAACAGTCGTGTTTACCGTTCTAAAAGTGCTCTACATGTACTATGGTCCAGTGGGTGCTGCACAGTCTCCTGTTCTAACATTTAATCAGTCTCTTGGTGCTACATGACTCGTGCACATGAGCAACTAACAGATGATCACTCGAAACAGGAAGTATCTGTGCTCAATTTTCAGTGTCATGGCAAACGCTGTGGAGGATTTTTTATGATCACTGACCATAATTTCAAAATACTTATTTGAGAAGTCGTTGTAATATTAACTTTGAGCATTTATTTTTGATGACAGATCATATTGACTGATTGTTCTGAGAGGCTGTGGCTGAGAATATTATAAGATGGAATCAGACAAGGAAGATGAAAAAGGAATAGAGAAGGACACGGGGGAAAGAAAAGAAAAATATAAAGTGCGATGATGCAGAGTAGAGAGAGTAGATGTGAGATGAATCAGTAAAGAAGTAAGAAAAGAGCAGCCTGCAATAGTCCACTGTTAGTATAATGTACAGTGGGATGCAAAAGTTTGGGCAACATTGTTAATAGTCATTATTTTCCTGTATAAATCGTTGGTTGTTACAATAAAAAATGTCAGTTAAACAGACACACACAGTGATATTTGAGAAGTGAAATGAAGTTTATTGGATTTACAGAAAGTGTGCAATAATTGTTCAAACAAAATTGAACTCACTAACAACCTTGGAAGAGATTTTTATTTGTTTATTTTGCATAGGCTATTAGTATTAGGGACCCACTAATCCAATAGTTTGATTAGATATCAGTCCCATATTTACAAAAAAACCTTGGTCAGATATCGGTGACAATGAGCTGATCTATTATTCACTTCTTTTTTTTTTTTTTTTTTTTTCTGCCTGTCCCATTTGGTTCTTTAGCCATCAGAATTGTTGTCTGAAGACCAACAAGGATACCCAATGGATTTACTTTGCCAAATGGATCATCGTGGCATTGCCGTATTGGTCCATTTGGTCGATCTTTGTTTTTATTATTTATTATATTTTATTTTCAGATGTTACAGACGGGACAGACATGAGTGAGGGATAGGAAAAGAAAGAGGAAGGAAAGGAAAAACAGAAGGGGAGAGGGACAGTGAGAAAGGGGGGGAGAAAAAAAGTAAAAATCTCCTGGATCACCTGTTGAGAGAAGAATAGAAAACAAGCAAAAAAACAAAAAAAAAACAAAGCAACATACTAAACACAACACCATCGCATTAATCTAGCTAAGTGTAAACAGCAGTAAATACTAAATATTCAATGTTGTTGTGCAGCACGCAGGACAGATGTGCTTCGAAGTAGCAGCCAAGAAGGGTGTAATTTAAGTCTACGAGCAGTGAACACCCGTGTACATACCTGTGTGGATCAGCGCGCTTGTATTCCAAAGGTTTCTCCATGTAACGATCTGCTAGGGAGTGTGGGGGGGCCACAGCCCCGTCCTCCAGGGTATGAAGCAGGTATGGAGGAGATCAAAACTCCAGACATCCAGAGGCCCCCAGAACACAAGAGACCATGGCAGACCAACAGAGGGGCAGCCGCGCCACTGTCCCAGTAAGAGCTGAGGAGAGTCCCAGATGAGGGTTCACTCAGCAGCCGCGGAGCAGAAGCCAGGGGGAGTTGCAGTGACGCGCCCGTGAGCTCCGCCGGCAGCCAGCTGTGCCTGAGTGACCGAGCCCCAGGCCGAGAGGCCGGGGGCACCCCACCTCCGAAGTGGACCGAGCGAGCCCCAGGTTCCAGGCCCCGATAAGCGGCCGCCAAGGAGTGAGCTGGTGTGTACCTGGACGCCCACCCCCAGACACAAAGAACCACCAACGCACCGACACCTGAGGGAGTCCGCCACTGGCAGGGGAAGTGGTGGTGGGTGGAGATAGGCCTCCAAACCTTGGAGGACCTGAGGTGTCCCCAGAGAGGTGGTGTCTGATACCCAACCTGACATATAGACACAGACATACAGGCACACACAGACACAAACATCCATTCCCACCCTCATGCTCTCATATGCACTCACTCCACACTCAACCAACGTGGAGACAGACATAAAGAGACGCTGTACACACGATCACACTCCCCAAGCGTACTCTACAAACCGGGTCTAGGTACCCTTGCCCCTGGAGGGGGGGAACTGCACCCAGACCCAGGTGGTGTTACCCTTTTCCCTGCGGTGGGGAGAGGCAGACCACCCCGACTCCGTAGCAGCAGGGAGGCCCCACACTCCAGACCGCAGTCGGACGGCCAACTCCTCCTCCTAGCCCTCCCGCTCCAGCAGGCCGCAGAGAATGGGGGTGGAAGAAGACTCCAAACCTCCCTCCACCCGCTCATTGTAGTGTTGATGCATGTGTGTTCTAAGGTGCAATTAAAACCCAGGAGGGCATAGAGCTACCTGCCAAGGAGCAGCAGGTAAGCGCATAGTCCCTCCTGATAGCCCTCAATGTCTAAGTGTATATTAAAATTGAGAGGTGGGCAACGACGCCAGGGGTGAGGTGTACACCCTGATGGTAATTTGGACTCCGTGATTGTGCCCACCCCCAAGATCCTATATGTATGTGTAATGAGAGTGTGATCTATTATTCACTTCTGGTTTTACTTCAACATGCCACAGGAGGGCTAACGTAGCATGGAAGCAGCTAAGAGCACAGCAACAGTAGTGTGGGCGTGTTTTGCCCCACCCACAAGTTAATTATTGTAATTATTACTTGACTTGAAAAGAATCAGCCTTTTGGGATTTGCTTACCTGGATGACTGAGCATGCATCATCTGGACGTAGCGTTTTCAGTGAGAGAAACGTTTCGTCACTCATCCAAGTGACTTCTTCAGTCTCAGCTGACTGCAGGTTTCCCCAGTCTTATAAACAGTACATTTGCAAAATGACTGAAACTAGCACCACTGATCCCATTGATCAATGGCCTTTGATCAGTAGTTGTTCATCAATGGTCATGAGAATCTGTATATTAATTACCAAGGAACTGACCTCCCAGACCATTGTTCATTCAGTGGTGCTAGTTCAAATTTAAAGGTTCCTTGTTGATTGATATGAATTTTATTTCATGTGAATAATCAGTAATTACTTATTAAAAGCACTATGTCCAGGTCATTCACTGTCATACAGGTTCTGCTGTGTTGATATATATTGGGCAGCCAGATG
This sequence comes from Aulonocara stuartgranti, assembly GCF_965226115.1. Lineage (NCBI taxonomy): Eukaryota > Metazoa > Chordata > Actinopteri > Cichliformes > Cichlidae > Aulonocara > Aulonocara stuartgranti. The sequence goes on along the minus strand of NC_138944.1, from coordinate 33,894,827 downwards.
TGCCTTCTTCACCTCCAGAAGTGTTTTTAATTTTGAGATGTTGCTTAACTGGTTAAAATTGGGAGCTGAATTGGAAAAATGTTTCTTCAAAAGACCAAAGCTCAACCAGTAACAGCACGAGGTGGAGGAGAAGTGAGAGACAGACTTCTTTTCTTTGGCAGTTAATGTTGCTGTGCCCACAGTTCCTTATAGTGGTGAAAGATAAGTAAGTAAGCACTGAAAGTACTTTTTTAAAAAAAGAAAAGAAAAAAGAAACAGCTGCTACCCGACAGAACTCCTTAATGCCATTTGCAAGTCAAATTCACCTGGCTGGTAAGAGGACACAGGAGCATTTTCATCTTCATGATGTTTTATTGCTGTTTTACTGCTCTTGGAAATATCAGTATCAGTTCTACAGTAAAAAAAAATTGCTCCTGTCATTATTTTATCAATGCAAACGTGGTCATGGTAAATGGCCTGTATTTGTATCGCGCTTTACTAGTCCCTAAGGACCCCAAAGCGCTTTACACAACCAGTCATCCACCCATTCACACACTGGTGATGGTAAGCTACATTGTAGCCACAGCCACCCTGGGGCGCAAGGACAGAGGGCGAGGCTGCCGGACACTGGCGCCACCAGGCCCTCTGACCACCACTAGTAGGCAACAGGTGAAGTGTCTTGGCCAAGGACACAACGACCGAGACTGTCTAAGCCGGGGCTCAAACCGACAACCTTCCGATTACAAGGCGACCTCCCAACTCTTGAGCCACGATCACCCCCACGATCGTAGTTTGCATCTGTACACAATGCAAACTACAGCCGAGGAAGGCAAATCAGAGACATCAATGTGTATTCATACACTTCCTTTCATAATACTCATTGTGTTGTCTATTGTCTATTCTCTGCTCTGCTGACTATATACAATTTTTGAAACAGAAGATACATCCATACATTTCACAATAACTACTGGAGCTGCTGCAATTTTGGCTTCCAGATGTAAGCCAGAGACATAATAACAGGAGAATTCTAGATGGAAAAGTGTGCACAGTATGTGTTTTGGGGGTTGAGGGTACTCACTGTTTCTGCACTCAAAGCTCACAGACTGACAAAAACAACATTTTATAAGTAAAATTTAGTCTCTTTAAATTTTTGTGCCACTTGTATAAAAAGGTAAAACAGTGGTAAGTTTTGAGTTTGCAGGAGATGTTTTACTTCCAGTCAGCCTGCAGATGGTTAGCAGGTGATACTCCTGCCGTTGGCTTATCAAACAGAGGAAAGCTGTTAACTTATTCTCCCTCAATGTGTGTTTGATAAAATTTACATTCTTATAGTTTTAAACACGTTATTATAAGCTGCTCTTTTTATGACTGTAATTTTGCACGCAAACACAATAATTTACTTTGGCCAAAGTGTCTTGCAAAATACTGCACAAAATATTTTGTAAGTTCTTCTTATATAAACTTTCAGGAATTTATTGGTGATGACAGATTATATTGACTGATTCTTCTGGAAGGACAGAAAAATAAAAACTGGAGGATGCTGAGTAGAGAGGGTGGATGTGAGATGAGGCAGTAAGAGAGTAGGTGGATAATAGAAACTAATAATAAGATCATCAAGAGTTAATAAATGTGATTAGTTTCATCATTTTTATTTTAGTTTGTTGTTTTTGGTGAAGGAATGATGAAATTATACCTTCAGCAACGACTAGTGAGGCGAAAATGAGAAGCTGTTGTGTTCCGGTGTGACCACACGGGGCAGTGCTGTATAAATGTTGTGTTTTCTTACCAGGCATGGTCTCTTTAAAAATGCCCAACAGAGCAACAAAATGACTTTAATTATATGCTCTGTGGTCAGTTGTCAGTTTGTGTTGTTTGTTAAGCTTTTTGTATGTCAGTATGTCCAGATAAACGTTGTTCCTCGTGGTTTACTTGATACAAACCGTCGTATTATGTGTCCTTGCATTAGTGTGATCAGGGCCGTGCAGAGAGGTTTAAAGGGGCGGGTGCTCAAAGTTAAAAAGGGGCACATTGAACCAGGTTGAATAATAACAACACACATTCATCAAGAATCTAATATGGGAAGGGCAGGGGCCTGTTCTTCGTACCTCGCTAAGTAAGTTAGCTGGATTAGATTGTTGACGATTTCGCGTGATCCTGGATCGTTCGGTTCCCCGAAGCTCATCCGGGACTTGCTGTCATAGCAACAGAGCCGTAAGCGTAAACCTGCTCGGGAGCAGGTTCACTTTATGTAAACAGGATTAGATCGCGGCCACGCAGGTATGTCCGCTTCATTTATACGAAAGCAACAGCGATATTCCACCACTGTTTCACCATAAATAAATAACATCAATGTAACTAAAGATAATGCAGCACCTGATCCTTTTATTGATGTCACACAGATACATACAGGTCATTTCCTAAAAAAGGGAAATGTACTATTAACATTCTATTACATGTATGTGATTATTACAGATGTAATTCATATTTCAGAGTAGTAATTGTAAATTACTTCGTGTAATCAAGATGAGAGACCACGGCTATAAAAGCGAAGGTGGATTTGGGAAGTCTGTCGCAGCCATGTCCTGTCCGTTTATGCGAGCCACCCATTGCGGAAGGTGCAAGATTGATAAGGAGAGTCCTCAGAATTCAGCGTATATTGCGGGATAGACAGGATCCTTTAGCTCAGCGCGACAGTGTGCTCATTGAGAGATATCGATTTCCCCGTGAGGGTATTATTCACTTAACCAACTTGTTGACGAGGGGGTGCAGGACCACCACCTGTCTTTTTTTTTTTGCTCTGCCCTTTTCTTGGTTGCTGTTATGAACAAACAAACAGATTATTTCAGGGTCTCTTTCCAAGAGACGACAAGCAATATAAGTGATGGATATTACCATTCTATAGAATATTCTTATATTTCACTTTTACTTGTTCCCATGTTCTAGTGGGTCCTGTTGTGGCTCTAATGTGAAAGAGGATATAATATAACAATATAATATAATGTAATATAATATTGGATAATATAGTGTAATATAATAAATCTACCCTACCGCCTACTGGTGTTGGCCAGAGGGGCCGATGGCGCGATATGGCAGCCTCGCTTCTGTCAGTCTGCCCCAGGGCAGCTGTGGCTACAACCGTAGCTGCCTCCACCAGTGTGTGAATGTGAGAGTGACTGAATAGTGGCATTGTAAAGCGCTTTGGGTGCCTTGAAAAGCGCTATATAAATCCAATATATTATTATTATTATTATTATTAAATTACTTACGAGTTTAATTTGTCAGCAACTTTCTGCCAGCCCTCTCTCCTTGCTTTTGCAGCCTTTGCAGTGTTCCCTTGCGTTCTGATTTAACTCTGAAACTCCTGAAATCCCTCACTCAGGAGTTCTTGCTCTGCTGCCGAAAAATACCGAGCCGAGCGCACTCCTTCGACATTTTCGCCGACCAATCAGAGGGTTGCCGATCACTGTTTCTGCTATCGATGCGTATCCCCTTTTACGGCACCCAGTGATCGCACATTACTTCATCCAGCTGTACTAATCGTCAACAGTAGGTGTGTTCGGGGAACCGGATTAGCGCGCTCACGGTTAGCGCGATGGTTTGGTCTTGGATGTTTCATTTGATCTTGGATGTAGTAAGCGACGTACGAAGCACAGGGCCCTGGGCTGTATTGATCTGAGACTTTAGACATTAAAAAGTCCATAGGAGAGATGGTAGCTGATTAAACAAGTGTCATGAGATAATAACAAAATGCAAAGATTGGTGACAGCGCTTGGAACCATAAGGCAACAAAAAACTGTGAGAAATAATTTAGGCTCTGCCTGTGAATCACTCTTTGCTTCTCTTCTTCCTTCCATCCCATCTTTTCATATATCACTCTCCACTTGCTATGTGAGAACAAGGCACAACTTGCTTTAAACTACAATCTAATTATCCACACCTAACAACTCTTGCACTTAATCTATAATAAAATGATGACAGTTTAATGTTATAGCCCTGCCTTTAGTAGCCTCACACAGCTCCTACTGTTTCCTCCTCATGTCCTTACCAGCCATGTCTGGACAATGTTATATCATGAGTAATATTTTTTTTTAAATCCATCTAAATAAAACAAACACATGCACGCACACACAGTGACATTTTAGACCTTCTTCAGAATACTGTATATACTATGGGCATCATGGTGCTGATCCAGAATCCTTACATTATTATTTATTACTAGAGCTACAATAATAAAGCAATGAGGAGGGGGAAGTAATAAATATGAAATAATGTATTTATGATGATTCCATTTGTTTCACTATCCACTCTGTGCAGGGCAAAGCTTATTACATTTTTAAACTGTAGAGATACAATCATTTTACTGCTGTAAAATCCAACTTTTGTCTTATTTAAAATATAAATCTAATATAATCTGCTTCTTAATGTATGTTCTTTAAAATACAGCGTGTGTTTTTTTAATATATTATAATTATAATAATGCATAATTATGTGGACATGCATATTAGATCGTTTTTTAGTGAAATATAATCCCTCCAGAAAGGCAGGAAAAGCTCTGTAACTTGCTTTAAAACTAAATATGTTTCTAAATACTTTAAAACTAAATATGTTCCCTAAAACGGTGACAGAGCTACAGACCCATGACAGCCTTACACAGGTAGCCAGCAGCTATGACCAGCACTACTTGTGCAGTTAATAAAAGGTCAGGTAATGTTTGTCGCGCTGTTGCACACACAGCACGCTCGTTTGTTTCAGTTCGTCAGTTGCAACAAGACAGCTTACCAACGTGTACGTAATAAGCTAATACTCCTTTGTGCTACACACTACAGTGTACGCTGTACACCTACTTACTGGTTTTGTCGCATCAGTCTGTGTCTCTGAGCAATGGCGTGTCCAGCGGGGTGGCCTGGGGGGGCACAGGCCACCCCCCAAACCAGACTGGCCACCCCAGGTGCCACCCCAAAGGCAAAACAATAAAATTCAATCAAATATCAAATGTCCGATTATGTTTTCACGGTGACGCTCAGATATCCGAGTGTAAGTGAATGCAGCATCGCTTCTGCGCTATGCGCATCACGTTAGCAAAGGTAGGAGAGCCAAGCGCGAAAGATGGCACTGCAGGAAACAATTTTTCGGTGAAAGAAAATGAGGACAGAATAAATGTCCCGGTAAGTAATATCAAGTTTGTTGAGTTTAGTAAACTTCGGTGAAATTAGAATACCAAGGAAAAAAATAACACTTAAAGAATTATTGCAGCCGTGGAATATTTCAGACAGTATGCTACTGAGGGCAGCTAACATAAGAGTTATGAGTTATAAGATATAATCTAAGTCGTAACATTGCTGTATGGAGCTGCAGATTTGGTTGCAGGTTAACATAGCTGGACTGGCCATCGGGCATACCGGGCATATCCCCAGTGACTTATTTTTTATTTTTTTTGTAATGGCATGAACAATGAGAGGTGGTGGATTGGCCAGATGCAGGTCGATGTGTAGAAATAACTCCGTTGTTTGGTGGTGGCTATGACGGGGCTTCCACAGAGGCAACAGGTGGATGAGGGAAGGGGAGGCAGGAGGAGAGACCCGAAGCAGCCACCAGTCCGAGTGTCAGGTGAACTGAACTTCAGGTAAGAAGTTATGACCTGCAGTCTATCTGGGTCAGATATAAACCAAGTTTAGGTGGAGTTTATTTTCATGTTGCTGACTTTTTACTGTCAGTTGCAATAACTCATACTGCGTTCTAGCCAGCTTGACAGAGTTTATATACAGCTGGGTGGGTGCTATGATGTTACTGATAGTGAACTTTATTTTATTCATAAGGTTAGTAGAGTTGCCAACGGCTCCTTAAAAAAATGGAATGGTCCCTCATTCAGAGAAAATATTACACGTTTCGTATTGAGCTGAGAAGAGACGCGGTTTGTCCCGGACTTTAGCTAGAATGGAAAAAAGGCACAAAGCTGGATTTATTCTGTCTTTATGCTGCACAGCTGCCTCTTCTCTCATTCTCTCCCCCTCCCTCTCCTGTTGCTACTTCAATCATGAAACTGATCAATGATCAGCTGATCGGCTTTTCTCTCTTGTTTATCGCCCACTTTGCGCCAGAAAGAGGAAACCAGCAGATGTTGCGCTAAACAACAGCAGCACGTTTAAGCTTGATCGGCTGTTGTTAGAATGTATTTAATATTAATTTCTAGTATCAGCTGATGTTTGCTGGAGCCACAGCTGTAAAGCTGCTGGTCATGATGTCTGTTTAGATATGTGGTGAGAGGGAAACATGAAGATGAAACCAGGAGATGTCCTTACTGAACCATCAGAGCTGAACAGGTGATGGAGAAACAGGTTTACCTTTTAGGTGACATGAATGAGTTGAAGGGAAGTTATGAACTGTTTCTGAGAGACAAATAACACCAGGATCCTTTTTTATGTAGCAGACAGCTGGTAACTGTGCAGGGGCGGGTCTAGCAAAGTTTTGCCAGGGGGCCAGGTAGGGCATTAACAGGGAAAGGTGGGCACAAAGAAATACTTTTCTTTCTTATTCTCATTTAAAATACCTAGTTTTTATTAAATAATTATCTAAATCTTACAACCAAAGTTTTTATCTGACGTAAAATGTATAGAAATCATACATATACCAACAAGACTGTACATCACTGTCACAACAGGGTTTGTTTTCAGTCAAAGTCTTTATGGCTTTACTACCTGGTGGGTCGGTCTGTAGTAAAAATGCCCAATTTTTTTGTCCCAGTCCAGCCCTGCAGGTTAATACTGGCAGTGTCACCATGCCAGCTGACTGTATTTTATCATCAGCCAGTGTTGTTCTTTATCAATATTACCAAAGTTTACGATAAGGCAGCATAGAAAGTATTTACTTGCTTTCAGGTTTCATTCAAATGTTAGTCTTTTCAGTTGTTTCCCCACTTTTTTCCTGTTTCAAAATCAAACACCAGTTTGTGAGAAGATTATCTTCTTTTTTTAACAGGCAGATAAAGTTTTGCATTGGCATTGGCTAATTTGTCAATTGTTTGTTACAAATGTTCGTATTTTAATATTCAAAAATGTTTTTGCCCAAAACATATGTGCACTATATGTCAGTAAAAATACTATGCAAATATTGATGTCCTTGACTGCTGAGTAAACACTGACAAAGCACTGATTGTATCTCTTGTACTTTATCAACGCAGTATCTAAAAACTTTGCACCGTAGTGGTTAAAATCTCATTCTAATAAGAGTTAAAAGTGCATTTGGTTATTAGGTTTATAGGATTATTGAATTATGGTTAAGGGTTGGTAGAATTTTTTTTTAAAACATTATCTGCCAATTAAATCTGCCACCCTTCTCCAAATCTGTGCCCCTACCTGGCCCCCCCAACAAAAATTTTCTAGACACGCCACTGCTGGGCTCAGGCTTCCTCTTCTTCTTTCCTTCCTCTTTAATAATAACCATAGATCAGTAAAACAGCCATATTTTTAAACAAATGATTGTGATGAAGAGAATTTTTTTTTCCAGTGTGCATGAACTCAAAATCTTTTAAGTTTAAATCTTTTTTGTTTACCAACAACTGGGGAAATCCAAACTTGATGTACCAGGTCAACTCAGCGAGCTCCTGTCTTGACCTCCCCTCTGCCGAGCGTACACACACACACGCGCACACACACACACACACACACACACACACACACACACACACACAGAGTATCATCATAAATGCCATGATATCTTTCTTGTTCAAATAGTTTATTCACTTAACAAAGAGGTAGCTCGGAAACTCAGTAAGAAGGAGGAAAAATAGTTTAAGGACACTTTCTCAAATAAAGAGGATTTCATCATCTTTCTGTACATAATGGGGCGATTGTGGCTCAAGAGTTGGGAGTTCGCCTTCTAACTGGAAAGTTGCTGGTTCGAGCCCCGGCTTGTACAGTCTCGGTCGTTGTGTCCTTGGGCAAGATACTTCCCCCGTTGCCTACTGGTGGCGCCAGTGTCCGGCAGCCTCGCCTCTGTCAGTGCGCCCCTGGGTGGCTGTGGCTACAATGTAGCTTGCCATCACCAGTGTGTGAATGGGTGGATGACTGGTTGTGTAAAGCGCTTTGGGGACCTTAGGGACTAGTAAAGCGCTATACAAATACAGGCTAAATAAAAGAAGAGATACATCAGAAACAAATCAGTAGATCCAGAAATTATACAGTCAAACTCTTTTCAGCTGTAGAGGTACACTTCATGTACTCATTAGCCTACAGTTCAAATGCCTGTGTTAGGGTGCATTGTTTCAGTTTCATTAAGTCTTCTTGCAGTTACATGATAATTATTAGTTTGGTTAAATTCATCATTCAGATTACAGACTAAACAACAAGTACAGTAGGTCTTCCACTCCACAATTAAAAATAGCAACACTCATGTAAGGCTTTATTCTCCATAGAGTCAACATTAAGCAACATTAAATAACGGATCTTTCATCTGAAAAAATTACAGTTTGTATAAATTTACACCGAAGACCAAAATACACACACATACATAAAACCCATAAATCACTTAAACCTATTAAAACACATGGAAAATTACCTCATTTGTTGTGCTAGTCAAAGATGTGTATGTGTGTGTATTCAGGCCAAGTCATAAAGAAAACAATAGAGGTCAATATACTTTATGTTCTACAGTCGCTGCAGATTAATGAAATATAGTGGAAACCTGAAGATCCTAGGTATAGTAGTTTGTGGGAAATAAATACAGTGAAGTGACCATTTAGCTCTTGTGGCATGAAACTGCTTAGTGCATTATTATTTGCATTTCTACAATATGATATTTGTTTAATAATTGATTAATTTAGTGCATAAAATAGTTGATAAATAAAATGTTAAATATCTAATCATCATATCAAAAATCATATATTTGGAGGGAGTGTCTTTGACACATGCTGACTGCATTCTTCTTATAACCAGAACAGGAAGTGAGATCAGAGGAGAACAAGAGTGAGCAGTTTGGTGAAAGGAACAGGAAGGATGAAGAAGAGGTGAACATCCACACAGTTTAAAAGGAGACATCATGGCACAATAAGAGCACAAGCTCTAAGATGAAGACTGGTAATGATTAAAAACTGCACTAAATAGTATCATTCTGTGACTTCACACTTTAGGTAGTGCATAACATTTACCACTTTATATTAATTTTACTATATGTTTAAATGAATAAAAACAAATAACTTTAAAAGGTGCTGGTATTGAGTGAAAATTCAAAAGACTTCAGGGCTGTTGTAAGCCCTGTATGCTTCAAGATCCTAGCAACGCCCTCGCCAGCAGCAGCAAACTGATATTACATATGCCCACATTCATCTATGGTGATCGCTCATAACTAAGCAGGGTGCTATGCTCTTATCAAACGATGCTCTTAAAATAATTATTACAAGAATATATTTTTTGTTATTTTTTTAGTTGAATATAAAATGTTTGTGTGTGATTGTCAGTACAAAGAGGAAGCGCGGACAGAGAGACTGGAACTAGAGCTGGGCGATATGAGATTTTTTCATATCACGATATGTTTTTTTCATTTCAGGCGATAACGATATCTATCACGATATAAGCCAAATAACTATATTTGTAAGATTTAAATGTGCCGTTGCTCACAAGTAAAATGTGAAATAATCAGCAGCTTGTTTTTATTTAAATATTTATTTCCCATAATAAGTTCAACAGGGTAGATGTACTTAAGGAACATGAGACTTTTTCAGATAAATAAAGGCAAATATTACAAACTACACAAAAGGCAGCCGCTAAAGCGTTTAAGTTTCAAAATAGAACAAACGAAACAGACTAAATTGTCAATTCCACTTAGAAACAAAATATTAATTCTAAAAATAAATCTTAGTTTGTTTTACAGAAGAACAGACAAAACTGACTAACTTTTGTCAATATCAAATAAACTGAGAACTAAAAGGAAATTCTCAATCTCTCCTTGTTGTATAGCTGAGCTTTTCAAACAGTTTTAACAGTTACTTTAGTCTGACAATAGCCGAATGACGAATTAGCGCTTCCAGTCAGAGACTGAGGCTACGTCCACACGTACACGGGTATTTTTGAAAACGGAGATTTTCCGTTTTCGTTTTAAAAAATAATCTCGTCCACACATAAAGGCAGAAATGAAGGAAAACGCTGCTATGAACATGCCAAAGCAGCAGGTGGCGCTAGATTCCTAACCGTGCAGAAATGTTGGCCAATCAGAAGTCTAGAAGCCTCGGTGGGAAAAAGTAAACAAAGCTGGGGCATAGAAGCAGAACCGAGTCGTATGTGTGGAGGGACAGTAAACACTGCAGAGAGTAGAATTAACAGTAACAGTATTGTAGAAATTCATTTCACCGAAACAATAACGTGGCGCAGTGTGACGCATGCACCAGTTTATTGTATTTCCAGACTTGCTTTCGGCACAATTTACAGTGCACGCTACTCTGTTTTTGTCAGACTTGAAATAGCCGAAATACCTTCACCCTACGGAACTTCTATGGCTCTTCCGTTCGACAATCTCTCCGGCGTTGGAACCATCATCTGTTTTCTCTTCGGTCACGCTCGGTTGATTTTTCTAGTCGGCACACTCATTTCCTCCATTACCCGCTGGCTGCTTCCCAAACAAACACACGTGCGGTTTGGCACTTGTGCTGTATGTAACAAGTCACGCGACGTGACGCTGCGGCTGTGATTGGTTCGGCTCTGCGCTACTGAATTTGGATTGGCTGACCTTTTTTTTTTTTTTTTTTTAAGAGGACAAGAGCGGGGAGGTCTATCGCGATAGCTTAATTTCTCTATCGAGTAAAAGTTATATCGCGATACATATCGTTATCGTTCTATCGCCCAGCTCTAACTGGAACTAACAGAGATCAGGTGGATTTTTCACACAATCTACATGCATTAAATGGATGCGTTGTGTGCTTTTCAGTAGCACTCTGCTATTAATGTGAATAATAGCATTTAGCAGCATTCACATCACTGTAAACTTGAACAGGATGAATGCTACTATACTGATGTGACAGACTACAAATCTGTTCTCCACTCTCTGAATTGGTGTACACGAGTCTCTGTGCTGAGTCTGCTCAACAAAGTGTTTGGGTTTGCATGAATTCAAAAGCTGCCATTTAAAACCAGCTCTATTACCAGTTTGCTTCTTGTGCAGGTGGAGTCGCAGGGGGATTTTGAACTGTCTGTATTGTATAATGGTACTTTAAATACTTGATGATTTGGTGGACTGGCCTCTATGTGGTTAAGAGACTGAAACAATGCCGTGCAGGTTTCTCCTCTGATCTGCTTTTTCTTAAACTGTTTTTGAAATTTACTGGTCAACATGACTGTGCCATTGCATCGGGTTTTAAACTAAAGTGACCACCGTAAAGCTGATGTATTATATTAAAATCTGTTATTCTTAGACACTGCTGTAGGTCATCCAAAAATTACATTTCTTTTGAAGGCAACACTAAAAGCATGACATTAAGACTGAGCTGAGCCCTCCTAAAGGTTTGATGCTGGAGTCGTCCCTGATTGAGTGCTTCTCACACATTTATGATTTTGAACAATTTACAGTAAATAATATCAACAGTAAGTACTTTTAAAGATTAAACATATAATAATAGTTGCTAAATTCATGCAAGTCAAATAACTGATTGATCAACTACAGAAACAAAATTTTATTTCATGTGTTTCATGAGCACAAATCTTCATCTGTAAAATAACAACTAAAGATGTCAGATAATTGTAGTAAGATAAGATAACCTTTATTAGTCCCACACGTGGGAAGTTAAATGTACCAATTTCCACTTAGAAGCAGCGGAGAAGAAGCCACAAATGTGATGGAAAGACCGATGTAATGCCTCTATCACCCCTGTCCTTGCCGACCTGCATTGGCTTCCCGTTAAGTATCGCATTCAATTCAAAATCCTGCCGCTCACCTTCCGAATTATTAACGATATAGCTCCAAGCTACCTCATTGAGCTCCTTAGACATACACCCCTACGGTGTAATTTTACATGTAGTTGTTTTTTTACTGTGTAATAATATTCAGCATTGCTATCAATACATTATTCAAATAATGCTTCTCTGTGCAAAATGGGATTAAAAACATAAACTGTGGGATAGTGTTATTCCGTGATTTGAACCGGGGGAACAAATCGTGGCAGGATCAGCCTGATATTTTTTGTATCGCACTCTAACTTTACTGTATAAAGAGCTAACATCTCCAAAATGTCAGGAGTAGTTAGTCATTACAAGTGTTTGTGAACTAAAAATCAAGAATGTGGGACACTGTTTGTCCGTGATTTGAACAGCCCAGCGCTGCTCCCGACGAAGGGAAAACCAATTCTGCAGGGGAGACCTACCTCAGCACTTGTGCAGGTGAAACCAAAGGGAAGATATGCTTCACCATATTTTCTCATCTTTGGCTTAGAATAAAGTTGGTTTGGAAACATATTCAGCGATGCTTCATCTCCTGCTTTGCGTTTGTGTAGAATAACCGCTGTTTTATTTCAATGAAGATGATTTACAGAGAATGTGCTGTTTTGACTCTTCATCCTGACTTGCAGATCGAACAAACAGATTTCACATGAAGAAAAAGAAGAACAAAAAACAAAGAGTCACTCTCACAGAAGAAGTTGGCATTGAGCAGATGTTTGTTCTCATTGCAGAAGGTTTTGCTGAGTCATCACCCAAATGTACTCAAATATTATACATGCCAACAAATAATGAGAAATGCAATAAAGGTTGTAAATAAGTTCACAATTTGTTTTGATGACTTCCACTGCTGTTTTATAACTAAGCCAGAGTGGACACTAGTATGGATCACCAGGTTCAGCATGTGATCCATATGCTTTCAAAATGTGTTACTTGCATTATTTTATGTTAGCATTAATTAGAATGTATTTATGGTATGTTATGGCTTCACCTTGCCGAGCAATATTTGTAGGATTAGATGATAATTTAGAATTCCACATTATACATCAGAATATCATCAGAATGGTAGTGTGCAAATAAACAGCTGAGTTACAATTGTTCTGTAATGTTGGATAAGGATGAATAATTAAAGGTCACAGTGCTGTAAGATCCATCATATGTATTTTCACAAAACCAAACAAGTTGCACAATAAAGGTGTATTCATACACACACAACTTGTGATCTTCTTTGCTAGAAGACAGTAAATAAATTTTCTGTATTTACCTTTAAGATGAAAAGAAAAATAATAGGAAACTATTGTTTTCCAATAATAATATTAATTTAGAACTCTCTGATGTGAGAGATCTATCATCAGCTAATTGGAGATCCACTAGTCTTACTTGCCCAGTGGAATCCAGATCAGTCTGTGTCACAGCCACAATGCTGACTAAACACTTTACTTTACTTTGCACCTTCCTTATTTGATAAGCAACAACAATTGAGTCACTGAAGGTTAAAGGGTGGTTTTGTCTGCTGCTACCTTCCTGTTACAGTCCATGCCCGTCTAGTCTTTTAGGTGAGGGATTTCAACAAGAGCTGAAAAAATCAAAATGTCTGCTGTGTGAAATGTTTATGACTCTGAGTGATTTGATGAAGATGAAGAAACAAGGTTGTTGATATTCTTATCATGTAATGATCACTTATATCAGTGGTTCCCAAACTTTACAAGAAAATCTTTGCCCCCACAGCACAAAAACATTCTCCAACAATTTCACACCTCAAACCTTTTGTAAACAGTAAAACAAGTAATGTAAACTGCAATAACAGGTTGCAATAAAATAAACTACTACCTCTTTTAAATAACAGAAAAATAAACCATCTTCATGGTGTAATTATTAGAGATGGCACGATACCACTTTTTTATGTCCGATACCGATACCGATATCATAAATTTGGATATCTGCCGATACCGATATGAATCCGATATAGTGTTTTTTAATCAACAAAACTGTTTTTTAAATATCTTGCTGCATTTTGTATAAGTTCATACTCAAGTTTAAAACAACAACTACACTAAAGCTATTCTGTTATACCTGTATGCAAAAAAAAATATTTCATAGTTCAGCAATACTGATCAATCTAATAAACTTAAACCTACACCATCCTCCCTATTCTGGTATTTTAAAGAGTACTTAGCATAAATATTAAGCAACCTAACTAATAGGGTTCCAACTCCCAGCAACAACAAAAATAAAAAAATAAAAAATAGGGAACCACCCCTCACGCTCCACCTCATGATGCTTAATCGACGTAATCAACCTTAATTTGATGCAGTGTGAAAAAAAATGCACAGAAATCAATTATTTTTCAAGAAATATTAAATAGATTCAACATCTTTCTTCAACAAAATTGCAGACTGCACAGATGGTACCTTCCCAAAGGGAAAAAGTACTATAGCTTACTAGGGTATATATATTAGACTTAATAGTTACTATATACAGTAATTGACTTCTATTCCTTTTACATCAAATTAAAACTTTGGGTGTCAGATAATTATTTATTAAAAGCTAGACATTTTAAATGAGAATAAGAAAGAAAAGTATGTCTTTGTGCCCCCTTTTCCCTGTTCATGCCCTATCAGCCCCCCTGGCTAAACTTTGCTAGATCCGCCCCTGCACAGTTACCAGCCGTCAGCTACGTAGAAAAAGATCCTCGAGTAGAAAGTAATAATAAATAAATTCTAACAACAGCTGATGAAGCTTAAACGTGCTGCTGTTGTTCAGCCGCTGGTTTCCTCTTTCTGGTGCAAAGTGGGCCAAAAACAAACTAGAGAGACGGACTCGCGACAGAAAAGCCGATCAGCTGATCGTTAAGCAGTTTCATGATTGAAGTAGCAGCAGGAGAGGCAGTCGCTCCATATATCGCTTGTTAAGCTTAACGCAGGAATGCTTTACATTCAGAGATGGACTTACACACTTGCTTTACTTCTCTCGGGATAACTTTGTCGGAGATGAAATGCTGGGTTGCTAGCGAAGCTCCAAATGCTATCCAGACCACCGACAGGTCCCGCATGCCACAGCCGCTCTATCACGTGATGCATACTGCTCTGACGTGCTAACGTTCTGAGGTGAGTTACGGCGTGTTGCAAGTTTTGTGAGGTGCTTTCGTGATATTTAATGGATCGGATTACATTTTTTATTTTTCTCCGATATCCGATCCAGTAATTTAGGTCAGTATCGGACCGATACCGATACGTAATATCGGATCGGTCCATCTCTAGAAGCTACTAAGGACACAGGGAAAACGAGGTAAGTCAACTTGAAGATAAAAAACTAAGGCGACCTATTCTAGCATGGGTTAGAATAGTTGTGAATGCTGCTCTTAAATACTACTTGCTGATTATCCCAGATCATGGACAGGTGAGTTGCCAGGTGGACTGATGAGGGCTCCGCCCACAGGTGGAACCACAGCCAAAACATGGAGAAACACAGCCACTCACCGGCCTATGACAGATAATGTTATATGGCAGGCGTGTCGAACTCCAGGCCTCGAGGGCTGGTGTCCAGCAAGTTTTAGATAACACCCTGGGTCAACACACCTGAATCAAATGATGATTTACCAGGCTTCTGGAGAACTGCAAGGCACGGAGTCACTTTAATTAAAGGTCAGAAAATAGAGCAAGTACAATCATATAAATATCTTGGGACCATAATAAATGAAAAACTGAATTTTGATCAAAATTGCAAATCAGTTTGTAAAAAGGGTCACCAGCACCTTTATTGCCTTAGGAAACTTGTTCATTTCCACATTGACCAAAAAATTTTAACTTTGTTTTATCGTTCTTTTATTGAGTCTGTTTTATCCTTTTGTTTGGTGGCATGGTTTGGTCAGACCTCTGTCACAGAGAAAAACTCTCTAAATCAGATAGTGAGATGGTCCAGTCGTCTGATAGGTGAGCCACAGTCTTGTTTAGCCTCCCTGTACTCTAAGCAGGTACAGAGGATGGCTTTATCAATCCTTAATAATGGTTCCCATCCTCTAAGGGGTGAATTTCAGCTTCTTCCCTCAGGACGGAGGTTTCTATTTCCGAGATGCAGGACAAAGCGTTATAAAAATAGCTTTGTCCCCGTTGCTGTCACTGAATTAAATAAGAACTGTTTTTGATTCGAAATATTAAAGTATGTGTTACAGTGAGTTTTATATATTTACTAGGTATGTGTGTTTTTAAAGGGATGTCAAATGCTGTCATTTTTCTGTAAAGCAAATTTACCTTGCCTTTAGGTATAAATAAAGTTACCTTACCTTACCTTACCTTACGTTAAGGAGGTAATTTAGCCGTTTAAATCAGCTGTGTTGGATCAAGGATACATCTAAAACCTGCAGGACACCGGACCTTGAGGCCTGGAGTTTGACACCTGTGTTATATGGAGATTCTAAATATCACATTATAGTTAGGTATAGTTTGCATTCAAAAATCATGACACATTAGATGTCTGCTGTAACTTTGTTCTCCTCTGGATATCAGACATCAGCTCCTCTTTACTCTGTTCTGACATTCTTTTAGTGGTAAACTAGACATCTGTCCATTCTTATGTGAATGATCTCTGAATAATTACAGAATATTTCCTCTTTCTAAAAACATCTTCTCACTTCTGTGTAATGTGTCTGTACTTTAGTTCTTGGTATTCTTTCTCCCCTGATATCACCTTCTTCAATCTGTAAGATAAACAGCAGATGTTCTCAAGCTCGCTGTAAACAAGAGGAACTAAAATACAACATTAACACAGAAATCCAAATCACCATGTATGTATATATACTACACTGACAAAACTATTCACCCACCCATCCAAATCATTGAATTGAGTTACAGTCTCTTGCATGTACACACGTGTATAACATCAAGCACTTAAGCATTCACACTGCTTCTACAAACATCTGTGACAGAATGGGTCGCTCTCAGGAGCTCAGTGAAATCCAGCGTGATACTGAGATGCCATTATATTGACTCACTACTAAATATTCCACAGTCAACTGTTAGTGGTATTATAACAAAGTGGAAGTGACTTAGAATGAACGCAACTCAACCGCGAAGTGGTAGAACACATGAAATCACAGAGTGGGGTCAGAGGATGCTGCTGGTGTGCATAGTGTGCAAAGGTCAACAACTTTCAATAGAGACAATCACTACAGACCTCCAAACTTCATGTGGCCTTCAGATTAGCTCAAGAACAGTTGCAGAGAGCTTCATTGAATGTGGGCTTCCATGGCTGAGCAGCTGCATTCACGACTCACATCACCAAGTGAAATACAAAATGTTGGATGCGGTGGTGTTAAGCACACTGACGCTGGACTCTAAAGAAGTGCAGATGTATTGTCTGGAGCAATGAGTCACGCTTCTCCGTTTGACAACCGATGGATAAGTCTGAGTTTCGTGGATGCCAGAGGAATGGTACTTTTCTAAATGAATTATCCCAAATGTCCCAAGAGTTTGAATTTCTTTGTTTTATAATATTTGTTTGACACAAATCATTTTGACTTTTTTCCAGTTTCTTTGGATTAATTCTTTTTTATATATATCTTTTGGGGCCTTTGTCAGTTGAAAGTGGAAAGACAGCCAGGACAGAGAGCAGGAAGAAGAAACACAGCAAAGGGCCCAGGGCAGATTCAGTACCAAGCTTCTGCAATAGCAATAGCTTTACAGCATATGTATCACATACTGAACCTGGTGATCTATACTAGTGTCCACTCTGGCTTAGTTATAACATGGCAGCAGAAGTTATCAAAACAATTTGTGAACTTATTTACAGCCTTTATTGCATTTCTCATTATTTGTTGGCATGTGTAAATATTTTTGTACATTTGGGTGATGACAAAGCAAAACTTATGATGTGGACAAACATTTGCTCAATGCCAACTTCTTCTGTGAGAGTGACTCCTTGTTCTTTGTTCTTCTTTTTCTTCATCTGAAATCTGTTTGTTCAATCTGCAAGTCAGGATGAAAAGTCAAAACAGCATATTCTCTGTAAGTCATCTTCACTAAAGTGCTAGCTAACTAGCTATCCAGCTTAATTATCCTGATCAGTGTGTGTAAAATTTGATCTGCTTGGGATCAAGAACTGGATCAGCACATTTCTCCAACCCCCCCCCCCCCCCAAAAAAAAAACAATAAAAAAACATATATATATATATATAAAATATCACTTCCTCAACAGTCTCTACTGTGTGTGGGATTTGTTCACAATTTCTTTTCTTGACTTTACTCACTGAAAACACTTTTATGGAGGCACACGTGTGTGAGGTCAAGGCAACACAACACGACAGAACACTGCTTTCAATAGTGTCTACAACAGTGTACAACAACAGCTAAAATTTAATATGTAGATCTATCTATCTAGCTGTCCCTGTATGTTAAGCTAAATGATTTTACTCCCTTTGCCTTTCCCTGTCTGATGCTTGGGGATAAATAAAGTTTCTGTCACCTGCAGGTGTGGGTCCTTTGGGACGTCTTAGTCAAACTGCAACTTTAAAGTTTTAAAACTGGCAAAAAGAAAGAGAACTGGCTTTTCAAATTTGGTCTGTGTCACAGCCACACTGCAGACTTTTATTACAAAACTTCTCTCACAATCAAAACTCAGTGAGAAAATTTCCAAGTCTGTAGAATAAGACATGCAAAATAATAAGCTCACAGAACAGTTTGGAATGTAATCTGCTTTCCCCAAATCACAGATCACAGATATGTGATTGCACATATGCGATCGCACAATGGGGTGCTTATGTGTACATGTTGAATGAATGATGAATGACACCATATATGGTGTATTATTTATAGGGTATTTATTATTATTATTATTATTATTATTATTATTATTATTATTATTATTATTATTATTATTATTATTATTATAGTGTCGTTATCAGGATAATTTAACAAACTTTTGCAGTTATTGAACTTATGATGTTTCTTTAACAAATATAGATAGATAAATAGAATAGATCTCGCAAGTCAACATCCACAGCATGCATTTTTACAAAGACATTATAACATTAATGCCGACAGCGAGAGGTCACAACCTTGCAGGAGGACAAAGTATTCATTTTGTGTATCAACTTTTTATCAAGCTGATAAATACCTGATGGTTACAAATGGACCAAAAATTAGTTAACGTTCCAGGGAATCTGCTTCCTATAATTCAAGGATTTGGATCCAGCTAGCATCCAGGCCACATCGCTGTCTTCACCCACATTTCCTATTATAAAACTGACAGGAGGTAAATGTGGTCATAGAATGTCTTTTCCAAGCCACACATATGCATAGATTCAGATAAACATGCAGTACAATGGGGTGCTCGTGTGCATGACTCATGTAGCACCAAGAAACCGATTAGATGTAACAACAGGAGAATGTGCAGCACCCACTGTACAAAAGTGCACATATAGAGTGTCCTTTTAGAAAAGTACACATGACTTTTGAATGAATTTATGCTGACATACATGCCACAGTCTGACACAAAGAATATTAGCAACAATTTCCTTCTCTTCCTACAAAGTGTGCAGCATTAAAGTTCAAAATGAATAAATAAGTAAATTAATGAATAAAATATCCCAAAATAGTCCCGCAAACAGAAGTGAATAAAAATCTTTAAAAGCTAACAAACAACTCTAATAATTTTTGTTTTCACAGGCAGTGAAAGAATAAGAGAGAGAGAAGTGTCATGAGAAATAGACGGTTTGTTACCAGGTGTTCAACCTGTTCACTCCCTGTTCACTCCCTCATCACCTCGTTTTTGTCTCTCTGTCGTCGACTACTGTTTATGAACGTTATTACAATGAGGTAAATTTAATCAACTTTAGCGAGGAAGGTGACAAACTGTCTCTGCTTGCCTCTGTTTGATAAGCCAACAGCAGTAGAGGCTATTTTACTAATGAAATGCAGAAAGTTTTACAGTAAAGTAGCTCCTGCAAGTAAAAGACAGCAGAGCCAACAAGCACAATTTTCATCATAAAAATACACTTAACACCATCTTTCTGTTTATTGAAGGGGCACAGTATCCTTACATGTTATTTAGTGGTTCTAGTTACACTTGTAAAGAAACATTGTGCACAGACATACTTGCCTTTCTATCCTCAACATAACACACATCCTGTCCTGTAACCCTAACCCAAGGAACCCAAGTGGAAAGACAATATGTTAGTCTGATATGTTTATACTATAGGTAAAACTGCACTGATCTTAGGAACCTGTACTAGTTTCTAAGAGCATGTTAGCAATATAACACCATGTTAAAAAAATGATGAACAGTTGCATCATCCTTTGGCCTTTCAGCAGCCCTTATGGAGTCCTAAAAGTGGTAGAGCAAGACAGAGAGCAATTAACAAGCTACGCAAGCTTTTTATGTGTTTTGCTCTTGACCAAACCAGATGGAGCGTGTGTTTATTTCTTGGAAACTATGGTGAGTTACTAAAATTGATAAGCTAGCAGGAAAACCTATGCTAACTTTACACGTGGTAACTACTGCAACAGTGTGAACCCTGTAATGTCTAAAAAAAAAAAAGCGAAAACCAGTTGGAGTACTTGACCTGTGTGTGAAATGGAGTGTTATGTTTTATTTTATTGTCTATTTGATTAAGCACCTTCACAAATGCACCAAAATAATGCAAGATGCACTTTTCTTTTAGTTGTTATTCAGTGCCTTTTCGGGACATTGTCATTTCAGTTATAAGTTATTTCATATGAATAAGTTGTTTAAAACTAATTAAGTTACAAAAATTTCATGATTTGATTACACATGCCCTAAAAAGGGATCTATAAATATATTTGATTGTAATGCTGCAAAGCAATACGAATTCATAGAAACTGAAAAGATGTTAAAACAACAGTGTACTTGATTTTGAAAACTTTATGAGATTTCATTTTATTTAGAAACAACTGTAAGAACTATTTTGTTCATTGCTCTGTACTGTATGGGTAGACTGGATTTTTGTGATCCTGGATCTGATCTTATTTACATTGGTTTATCACACCATTGTAAAGTTGTAATAAACCTGTTCAGTTCTCTCAAATTTATTTTACTCCTATTGAATCTAGTCTCTCTATATATAGACTATAATAATATAATATCATATCATATCATATCATATCATATAATATAATATAAATCTGACTGATGTCTGCACTCATGTCCATTTGAAATCTAGCTTGTAGAGCACGATTCATGGTTTAATGTTTGTAACATGTAAAAAAAATTCACAATTAAAATCTGAACATTTCTAATGTTTATAATATTTATGGGGAACAAATTTCACATGACATAACAAAACTACAGTAAATTTTCAATGGATCTCTTCACTTTCTGTGGAGCCCAAACCGGTCATGCTGAACGATGTTAGAGGCAGCATATTCTCCAGACTCTTTCATGTCTGTCACATGTGCTCAGGATGAACCTGCTCTATCTGTGAAAAAGCAGAGGATGCCAGTACTGGACCTGTCAACTCTCCTATTCTATGACAAATGCTAATCAGGCTCCACGGTGGCAGACAGTGAGCACAGGGCACATCAGAAGACTGGGCCCTCAGGCCACCCTCATGAAGTCTGTTTCTGATTGTTTGGTCAGAGAACTTCACACCAGTGACCTGCTGGAGTTCATTTTGTAAGATTCTGTTGGGACTCCTGTTCTTCCTTGCACAAAGGAGGAGACTGTACTGGTCCTGATGGGTTAAGGACCTTTTATGACCCTGTCCATAGAAGGCATCAACACGTGTCTTCTGGCAGTGGCACGTGTTGATATTCCATCCTGGAGTAGTCCTACATGCTGTATATTTACATTACACAGTGTTCTTCAGGATCTGCAGCCCGGGAAAATACACTGAACTGTAACAGTGAAACTCTGCTGCTAGCATGACATGGGGCAGGATAGGCAATCAGATGTAAGTCTAGACACAGCAATGCTCAGTAGCTAGTGGATCTGAGAGCAGACCACAGCAACCTCCTTAAGCACGGTCCAATAACCATTACAGTGGCAAGAAAGGGTCTCCAGTATGAAGAGTTGGATAGCACCAGGCCCCGATATAGTTCATGCCTACTGGCTGAAGAAGCTGACTGCACTCCATGAGTGTCTGGCAGCACAAATGAACCAGCTGCTAGTCAATGAGAGACACCTGGAATGGCTAACTGAAGGCCGGACAGTCCTGATCCTCAAGGAACCCCAGAAGGGACCGGCCCCATTCAACTACCGACCAATAACCTGCCTCAGCACCACATTGAAGCTCCTGTTAGGAATCATAGCGGCTAAGATGAACAGGCACATGGGTCAATGCCTGAGTGGGGCACAGAAAGCGATTACTTTACTCCTAAATTTCCTAACAGTGATTCCACTGGTGCATCCAAGTTTAATGAGAATGTTTGTTTGGCAGCATCACATTAGCTGAGTAGCTGGCAAATCTGTGGGGAACAGAAAGTCAGAAGTTTCTGTTTTCAGTTGATTTTGACATGCCACAGACACCATCACACTCAGGCACGTGCAGAGGGGGGCTAGAGGGGCTTGAGCACCCGCCCCTTTCCTGATGGGTGCCCAAAGTGCCCTTTTGTTGAGGCAAGTTTTAAAAAAAATTTATTTTTTTTTATATGTGTGTGTGCGTGCGGAGTCCTGTCTGTGCCCCTCAACAATAATATTTAACTATTAATCACAGTTTTGCTAAATAAAAGGATCTGGCTTGCATCAGTCACATGATCACATTTAACCAATGATCGCCCTTGACGGCAGAACGCGCTGGTTACGAGCCGGGAACGAGCTCACAAAGAGCACGCGCATTTTTAGCGGTCCGGAGCTGTAGGAGAAACACAAGTTAACTCAGAGACAGTGGCGTGTCTAGAAAATTTTTGTTGGGGGGGCCAGGTAGGGGCACAGATTTGGAGAAGGGTGGCAGATTTAATTGGCAGATAATGTTTTAAAAAAAAATTCTACCAACCCTTAACCATAATTCAATAATCCTATAAACCTAATAACCAAATGCACTTTTAACTCTTATTAGAATGAGATTTTAACCACTACGGTGCAAAGTTTTTAGATACTGCGTTGATAAAGTACAAGAGATACAATCAGTGCTTTGTCAGTGTTTACTCAGCAGTCAAGGACATCAATATTTGCATAGTATTTTTACTGACATATAGTGCACATATGTTTTGGGCAAAAACATTTTTGAATATTAAAATACGAACATTTGTAACAAACAATTGACAAATTAGCCAATGCCAATGTAAAACTTTATCTGCCTGTTAAAAAAAGAAGATAATCTTCTCACAAACTGGTGTTTGATTTTGAAACAGGAAAAAAGTGGGGAAACAACTGAAAAGACTAACATTTGAATGAAACCTGAAAGCAAGTAAATACTTTCTATGCTGCCTTATCGTAAACTTTGGTAATATTGATAAAGAACAACACTGGCTGATGATAAAATACAGTCAGCTGGCATGGTGACACTGCCAGTATTAACCTGCAGGGCTGGACTGGGACAAAAAAATTGGGCATTTTTACTACAGACCGACCCACCAGGTAGTAAAGCCATAAAGACTTTGACTGAAAACAAACCCTGTTGTGACAGTGATGTACAGTCTTGTTGGTATATGTATGATTTCTATACATTTTACGTCAGATAAAAACTTTGGTTGTAAGATTTAGATAATTATTTAATAAAAACTAGGTATTTTAAATGAGAATAAGAAAGAAAAGTATTTCTTTGTGCCCACCTTTCCCTGTTAATGCCCTACCTGGCCCCCTGGCAAAACTTTGCTAGACCCGCCCCTGCACAGTTACCAGCTGTCTGCTACATAAAAAAGGATCCTGGTGTTATTTGTCTCTCAGAAACAGTTCATAACTTCCCTTCAACTCATTCATGTCACCTAAAAGGTAAACCTGTTTCTCCATCACCTGTTCAGCTCTGATGGTTCAGTAAGGACATCTCCTGGTTTCATCTTCATGTTTCCCTCTCACCACATATCTAAACAGACATCATGACCAGCAGCTTTACAGCTGTGGCTCCAGCAAACATCAGCTGATATTAGAAATTAATATTAAATACATTCTAACAACAGCCGATCAAGCTTAAACGTGCTGCTGTTGTTTAGCGCAACATCTGCTGGTTTCCTCTTTCTGGCGCAAAGTGGGCGATAAACAAGAGAGAAAAGCCGATCAGCTGATCATTGATCAGTTTCATGATTGAAGTAGCAACAGGAGAGGGAGGGGGAGAGAATGAGAGAAGAGGCAGCTGTGCAGCGTAACGACAGAATAACTCCAGCTTTGTGTCTTTTTTCCATTCTAGCTAAAGTTCGGGACAAACTGCGTCTCTTCTCAGCTCAATACGAAACGTGTAATATTTTCTCTGAATGAGGGACCATTCCATTTTTTTAAGGAGCCGTTGGCAACTCTACTAACCTTATGAATAAAATAAAGTTCACTATCAGTAACATCATAGCACCCACCCAGCTGTATAAAAACTCTGTCAAACTGGCTAGAACGCAGTATGAGTTATTGCAACTGACAGTAAAAAGTCAGCAACATGAAAATAAACTCCACCTAAACTTGGTTTATATCTGACCCAGATAGACTGCAGGTCATAACTTCTTACCTGAAGTTCAGTTCACCTGACACTCGGACTGGTGGCTGCTTCGGGTCTCTCCTCCTGCCTCCCCTTCCCTCATCCACCTGTTGCCTCTGTGGAAGCCCCGTCATAGCCACCACCAAACAACGGAGTTATTTCTACACATCGACCTGCATCTGGCCAATCCACCACCTCTCATTGTTCATGCCATTACAAAAAAAATAAAAAATAAGTCACTGGGGATATGCCCGGTATGCCCGATGGCCAGTCCAGCTATGTTAACCTGCAACCAAATCTGCAGCTCCATACAGCAATGTTACGACTTAGATTATATCTTATAACGCATAACTCTTATGTTAGCTGCCCTCAGTAGCCTACTGTCTGAAATATTCCACAGCTGCAATAATTCTTTAAGTGTTATTTTTTTCCTTGGTATTCTAATTTCACCGAAGTTTACTAAACTCAACAAACTTGATATTACTTACCGGGACATTTATTCTGTCCTCATTTTCTTTCACCGAAAAATTGTTTCCTGCAGTGCCATCTTTCGCGCTTGGCTCTCCTACCTTTGCTAACGTGATGCGCATAGCGCAGAAGCGATGCTGCATTCACTTACACTCGGATATCTGAGCGTCACCGTGAAAACATAATCGGACATTTGATATTTGATTGAATTTTATTGTTTTGCCTTTGGGGTGGCACCTGGGGTGGCCAGTCTGGTTTGGGGGGTGGCCTGTGCCCCCCCAGGCCACCCCGCTGGACACGCCATTGGAGCCCAGGTTCTGTCCATTTTCATAACAAGTGACAGCACAGACATCTGAGCTTTTTCGTCATAAAGATTGTGATGTGAAGCATCAGCAGGTAAAGTGTCGTTAAAGTGTCACTTCAATAATGCTGCTGGCAGAAAGAAGTGTTGACACATACTAGCTTTGAATAAAAGGCTTAAAACACAAACAGTCTAATCCTGGGTGTTGCTTTTAAGCTTAAAGAATATAATAAGTTCTAAGACAATTCAGTTTACTTCTTACTGTCCATGTTGTGTTGTGGTATTTACTTTATCATGAATGTACGCTACTTTGTTCTAGCGACTGTAAAAAATAATTGTATTCATGAAATAAACTAGACTTTCACAGTCTGCATCTTCCACAGTTTTTATGCTTTTGTTCACTCCAAGTTTGACACAAACCCACAGACAACCAGAGTTAACTATGTGAAGCAATCACAGACACTGTAATGGCTGATTTTTCTAATAAACACAATCAGGTTAACATTAAGGTTTAACATTGAAGGAGATTTGTTCCATAGTCACAGTTATACTTGTATTTCCTTTACTTACATCCAACACTACTATGTTCTGTTTCAGTCCAGGTGCTGGCAGTTTATCCTTTGTTGTTTGGACAAATAAGCTTAAAGCTAAACCTTCATGTTTTTGATGGGAAAGTTTGTTAAACCATTGCTCAACTTATGTCTGCACAGAGCAGATAATTATGATGTACTTGTAAAAAGACTTGATAAGCAGGTCACAGCTGAATCAAGGGGTAATAAAAATAAGACCACGCGGTCTCAGCACGACTACACATGCAGTGGGTTATCGCACACATTTGAAAGACTCATTGTGTAACTCAGGATGTGACCCCTTATAAAGGAGACAGAGAAGTTCTGTTGTTCAGTCAAGTAAAACCTGGTGAAAGCGCAATTCTAAGACTCTGGTCGTTGCTTAAGTGTATAGATAAAAAATCTTTTTTTCATGCATTATTTTCTTACTATATTAGTATAATCACCAAATCGATTATTTCGTATTTATCTCCTGAAACGATCTACATTAACTTTTTATCCCTAGAAATGTGTTTCCAGAGTCCCAGGTTTAGTGACTTCCTGTCCACCATCACATCAGCTGAGTAGTTGTCAAATTTGAGGGGAGCAGAGAAGATCAGACACCAGTCAGCAGGTCAGAGGCCATCTCTCATTTCACAAATCAATCACTTGATTTATAAATGGAACAAACACCCCATCAGACCAGGTAATGACCCATTATGAGACAACAGCCGTCTGAGAGGAGATGTTCTGTATCACAAAACATGGGAAACAAACAAACTCTAGGCATTCTGAAATATATAAAGCTCAACAAAAAAACAAAACCATATCAGATCCTGATGTAATTCATTTTGTTGTTGTCTTTATTAGTCATTTAAAAAGGTCTAGAAAAAGTGTCCAGGAAGAGATTCTACTATTTATGCAGCACTGCCCCCGTGTGGCCACAAAGACACACAACAGCTTCATTTCTCAGCCTGTTGCCTTCTTTTCCCTTCATGATGTAAACAGTGAATGAACTGAAAGAAGTCAACCCATAAACTGTTAAACTGATACAACAGTCATGATGATTATGTAACAAGTTGTAGTTGACTTTCTGGTGGTGGTTTTGGTATACAATTTAAAAGCCATTTTCTTTTATAAATACACCATACACTTTGTTCTTGACCATTTCTTTTCCTCATATCCTTAATGGACAGTGGAGGAACACTACATCTAGCTTCTGTTTAACATTTATCCAGGCGCCCCCTCACTGTACCTCTACAGAAACCAAGGGAGAGACAGACACACAAAGATTTCCACTTGAATCTTGATCTCAAAATAGAAAAAGTTTTATCACAAAATAATTACAAGAGCTCAGCCAGGTGAGATATAGCAGAACCATCAATTCAGAGTCTGACAGTAAGGGTGAAGACGAGCCTGACTGTTGGTCTGCTCCAAAACGAGCCCATAAGCAAGCTTTGAAATAATATGTTACAAAATTGTGAAACTGCGACATGAAATTTGATTTGAAGAGAGAATGGGAGAAGAAGAGGCAGCTGGCCGCGTAAAGACACAGAAGAACTCCAGCTTTGTGTATTTTTTTTTCCATTCAAGCTGAAGTCCGGGACAAATCGGGTTCCTTTTCAATACGAAGCGCGGCCGGTCCGGCGGCCACCACGGGTCTCTCCTCCTCCTTCCTCCCCTTTCCCTCATCCACCTGCTGTACTCAAAATTTGTACTCAAGTACAAGTACTGTTACACTGCTTAAATTGTACTCAATTACAAGTAAAAGGTACTGGTGTTAAAAAATACTTGAGTAAAAGTACAAAGTACTCTTCTCAAAAACTACTCAGAGTATTAATTACTTTTTAACAGACTGATGTTTTATTCCGTCGTCAATAGCAGGCATTCAACTCGATTCACCAGTATAAATATTTATGTTCAAAGCACATTTCTCAGATGAACAAGGTATAGAAAGGTAACTTGTTTTGTAAATAAATGTAGATATAAAAGAAGGAATTTTGTTTGTTAAAACAATGACAAATATGTTTCTGAACATGCGTAGAACCGTTTAAACTTTTCCCCATACACTGAACAACAGGCAGGTGAGTGTCTTAAACTCTTAGCATTTCTGTCACACTTGAACCTTTTGTTCAGTTTCAGCAAGAGCTGGTTTTCTAAATTAACAGAGGCAATCCAACTTCGTTTGGCTGTGAAGAGTAGACCAGCACAGCTAAAAAGTCGTTCACACGCAGCAGAAGCAGGCAGAGCTGTGTTCAGTTTAAGAGAGAGGTTTTTGATACCTGAGAAGGAGTGCAGCAGCTCCATGGTGTCTGTGGCACAAGCAAGGTAACCATCAAGCTCAACTGCACTTTGCAGCCTTCTGGAGATTGGTCTGGAGAAGAATTCATCTTCATCAGATGACTCTCTTTGCTGATCCTCACTCTCATGCTCTGTCGTTTCAAGATGTTGTTTGATGTATGTCAAGGCTGTAATTGCAAGTAGATAACACAATTTTGTTATTTAAATTTCAGTGATTATTCCTGAACACAAATTTAAAAACGGCAAATTCTCAAAAAGGATTGTTTAGTATTCAGGACAGACCATCAATAACTTACAATGTATTAGGTGAAATACTCACTTAAGCATGTGTTCAAATGTAAAAACACACAAAAATGGGATCACATGAATCCTTACCAGCCTCTGTTACATCTGCTCTGTCAGTCCAGGAAGTCTTGAACTTGGGTAAGAGGACTGCAGCTGCAGCCAACTCTGGATCCTCCATCATCGCTCCAAAACGCTTTTGAAGGCCATTTTGCAGGGCTCTGATGAGTGGCACACATGTCTTGCTTGATGTCTCCAGCCTGCTAAGTTTGGACAGTAGTTGTTGGATTACTGGCAGGAGCCATCCCATAAAGGAAGTGGACTCAGACTGAAGAATGTTTGAAGCTTTCACCAGAGGCTTCATGGTGGTACAGTACTCCCTAAGGAATGCAACTTCTGCAGGACTCAACCTGTAAGACACAACAACAAAACCCACCATGACTATAATAGGGATCTTCTGATTTAATATTAAGAGTCTGCTCACGTTTTTAACCATCCATTAAGGAAAATTCACAAAATTTGCAACCATATTGGTAGGTGTCCAATTTTACTCACATTTTCACCTTGAACTCCTCACAAATGCTCCTGATGGCATTTTCCCCCTTCTCATCAATGATGCGTATTATCCTTTCAATGGCAAGGTAGGTTGAATTCCATTGTGTTGCATTGGGACGAATGATCTGTAGTTCACACTTGTCCTCTACCACTTCATTAGCCAAATGAGTTTTGTTCCAAATGGCCTGGCATTTTGCAAAGGTTGCACGGGAGAGCCTCTTGTAGGTTTCATTCATGCTCTCTGCTAGGGCAGCATCAGATGTTGCCACAAGGTTTAGCAGGTGACATGCACATCGCTGATGAGGCGGGAGTTGATACTCCAAACCAGAGTCTTCATCAAGAATTGCACTTGCCTCATGGTAGTCAATATGGTCAGTCAGGTCAATAGTTTCTGGGTCTGCTTCATCTTCAGCTTCATCTGCATCATTTTGTGCCCCAAACATGTGGAAGGCCTTGACAAAGTTGGATCCACTATCAGTTGTGGTTCTTACAACTTTGCCTCTAATCTTGTATTGGCAATGGATATCATCAAGCGCACCAGCAAGCATGTCAAATGTGTGAGACCCTCTCAATCTTTTGCATGCTGGTGCTGCAGATCTTCTTTCCAGGGACTCTTCCTCCAATGGCATGTGACTCCAAGGTAATTTTTCTGATGAGCTGACCAACAATCAGTAGTGGTAGCAACCAATTTGACTTTATCCAATGCTGCAACCAAAGTCATCTTCATGTGATCAGCAGCTTCACAGATTCTGGCACAGACAGTGGGTCTGGAGATGACTTTGGCTTGAGGTTGTAATGTGGTAACCAATTCTTTGAAAGATGGCTGTTCTACCACTGGCTGTAGACCCTCACATATGAAATTGATGACAAGCATGTCAACAGTTGCTTGTGGAACATGTTTGTTTGCAGCTCTCAACATCAGGTCTGGTAACTTGGCTTGTGTATTTGCTGAGAGCTTGTTTGGTGTGGCTGTGGTCTTTCGCTGACGAGATGTTGATGCCACAGTGATATTGTACTGCTCAATCTTCGATGGATGTTTCCTCTGTAGAGATAAATATTATCATACGTCAGGTTCATACATTACTTCATAACATCACTGTGATTAACACTACAGGAAAACACATTTTTAAAACATCATTCAACTAGATATGAGCTAATCTTTGATTGTTTAGCATAGTATAAAAGAGTGGTGAATTTGGTCAAATCTTGCAGATATATTGCTGTATTTATTTACAAATGTAAACCAATTTTGAACGATCATTGCAAAAAACATGAATTTCTGTATACATTCTAAGTTCTGTAATCTGTATACTATTTATAAAAAGAGTATCGACCAATGTATCAGTATCTAAATTTTTAACTCCTTTTTATCAGTATCACCCTAAAGTTTTCAGTATTAGTCAGGTTCTAAAAATACTAAGAGAGCAAAATATGTGTATATAGCAAATGTAATTTAAGAAAAGGGATCACATACACAAAAATGCTGCCCATACAGCTAACAAATAAAAACAATCCACATTATGTTCTTTGAAAAATATATCATATCGGGAAATATATAACCCTACTGATTAAGAGCCACGTCACTATGATAGACCTATATCAGGCCAATGATCCTGATCAACTGATCCATCAATCGGGCTCTGGTACATGTCAGCTGAGAGCTGGAAGATTAATTTGAGATGCAGCTCAGCACTGTGTTCAAGTTTTGTTTTTGTTTTTTATATAGGCCAGCTGATTGTAGGCCTGTGAGTTTTAAATGACTACAAATTTAATTTATTGTAATGACGGTGGTTATCCAAATAATAAGCTAAAACATTCCTACGAATTTAGCTGTTCAGTGATGACACACGAATCCTACTTCCGGGTCTAAAGTAGTCTGCGTTTAATATGGCTTTTGTATTGTTAACATGTTTAATGTTATGTATTTTCTTCTATTTGATCTCAAAAAGCTCCTAAAACAGTCAGTGATCACTGTTGACCTCCCTCGGCTTTTATTACCGCTAATCATTTATTTAAGCTCAGTTTTTAAAACCTTAGGATGTAACTACAGCCCAGCCCATGCAGCAGTATATGAATGACTAACCTCGTATTGTGGATGGATTATCTCAGTTGTCCTCCTGGCTGAAGTTTGGTCCTTTTACAGCATCCTGCCATGCGATTACATTTGTTCCTGACCACCGAGAACACTCACATTAACTTTTATCGAGTGGAAAAAAGTTAGCTTGTTTATATTATGCTAACATAGCTGTGTCGCTAGCGGTCACGTAGCACATCATTATATACCAGCTAGCCCAACTTCAGTAACCCTACAAACGTCACTGCTGTTTAGTTTTCTGTCTTCATTTATGCTGGAAGTGATAGCAGAGCTGTACGTTTGAATTTGTTTCCAAAACCTGCAGTCAGGACATGCTATATTGTATTTAGATAGAAGCTAGCGAGCTAACGCCCTGCTAACTTCTAACTCTGTTAAATGCCATAAATTCCGTTTTCATGGATGCCTGGATGTTAAACTCAATTGTTACACCTGGTAGAGCAGAACGCTGATCATTTTATTAAAAATGAAAGACTTTAGACAGTTTTTCAACTCTCAGTAATGCCATAGTGATCGTTTGATATATGGACCTGCAGCGGAGTTTAGACCCAGACAGGCTAGTGAGGTCAGACTGAACAACCGGATAGTTCTATCCCGTGCACGTGTACACGTTGACAACCGTAACCATGGCCGCCGAGGGTATATAAATGCTGCACAAGGTTCCAAACGTCTGTTTACACTTGCTCGTGGACTTGTTTCGACCTGCTCCAACCTCAGCCTGTGGAAAGCTAAGTTTTGCAAACTATTTCACTAAAAGCGGATATAACTTGAGAGCAGAACAAGTACTTCATCTGTGGATCGTTTGTACTTGTTTTTGTTTTTCAAGTTTGAAGATGGCTCGCCGTGGACCCGGACTCCCCGACTGTCACCTGGACTTCGCTGCAGGTAAGTGTGAAAATTTCTTTAAATGTAAATTACTGTAATAATTTAACAAGTTCCAGTGTGAATATCAAGTTTTAACGTGATCAAATATGTGTATTTCAAGTCTGTTTCCTGTAAATTGTTTGTATGTTTTAAATTTTCCGGGAGAGGTGTAGAAATTATTAACGACTGGTGTATGAATATGAAAAAAAGGTGTTACTTTGACTTGAAGGCTTCAAATTTGACACTTTTCTTTAAAATGAAATGGTTAAAAATAGCTTAATGGACTAAAATTTGTAAAATGCCCAAAAATCAGTTTCTGTGGTAACGGCATCTTCAAGATGTCACGGGTCAGAACACGCAGGCGTAAACACACAGATCCAGGTCCCCTCCTGACATCCTTTTCTTCTCCGGATCAAAGGCTTTATTGACATAAACTATATTTTTTCTCTGCTGCAAAACACAAAGATAAAAAAATGCAAATAAAATAATATCAAAAGAATATGAAAACAGTAGTAATAATGGCATTAAGACCCATCTTCTGTTACGGTAATGCTTTTAACCTTATTAGATAGCAGAGAGAGATATTGTACACAGGGATATTTACACAGTGATAGCATGTTTACCACAGATTAGATGTACCTGTCCTTATGGCAGATACAGTCCTTGTGCACATTTCTAAAAATGTGGATTCTGGGTTAAGAGTTTCTGTTTGTTTGTTTTTCACTTGACCATCATTTTCAGACATACCTGCAGAGCTTTGTGTGTGCAATTTTTACTCTTGCCAAGGAGGTTGTGTTTTTATTTAAAAAAAAACAAATTATATATATATATATATATATATATATATATATATATATATATATATATATATATATATATATATATATATATATATATATATATATATATATAATTTGTTTTTTTTATATTTAGGACATGCGATTGGTACATGTGGTCTAAATGTTACATTATGGTTTGCATCCACATATTTAACCTATGAGCTTTTTTCAAAATGTGTGACATCGTGAATTGTAAATAAAACAGGAGAATGAGCTGCATGGTTAGTTATAAATGTACTGTAGTATATTTATATAATAAGTTACTCATGTCCGGCTATTTACAAATCAATACCTATTATCCATTACCTATTCCAACATAGTGTTTGCATAAAGGCTTACAAGGAACAAATAAAACAAATTGAATGTACACAAAATACAGTGACATTTATAGTGTCAATATAGTGCAGGGGTGGGCAATCTCAGTCCACGAGGGCCGGTGTCCCTGCAAGTTTTAGATCTCACCTTGGGTCAACACACCTGAATCACATGATTAGTTCGTTACCAGGCCTCTGGAGAACTTCAGGACATGTTGAGGAGCTAATTTAGCCATTTAAATCAGCTGTGTTGGTTCGAGGACACATCTAAAACCTGCAGGGACACCGGCCCTCGTGGACTGAGATTGCCCACTCCTGATATAGTGTCACCTTAAAAGTACACAGAGTGAGCTGCCTTGGTGGAGGTTTGGTGGTCTTCTATTAAAAAACTTGACTTAAAGATTGAACAAGTAGAAGTGTCATTCAGTCTGACATAAAATGCTTTTCTCTCATCCTCTGCTCAAACTAACAGATGTAGGTCTGTTGCTTTAACACTGGGTGTCTATTACATTCCTAATGTTATTTTAAAAATTGTTTCCTCACAGGGCGTCTTGACTATGTGGTTGAACGCCCTGCAGAAGAAGGCCTTCCTGAAGTCATCAGGATCCTGGATGACAGTCTCCAGAGCACCACCTCTTCTGGTGAAGCTCAGGACACTGATACCCAGCGTATCAGCGAAGGTGAGTATGGTGAGTATTTTATCCCTTTCTCACCCTCACCCTCTTCTCATGAAGCACCAGATGCTGATGACGGTGAACAGCAAGGTGAGTATGGTGAGTACCCCCCCTACCTACCTATAGACGATGAAGAGGTGAGTGAACAGACTGACAATTCATCTGACTGGAGCGACTCAGAAGAGTGGGGGGATTGGCTTAGCGATGACTCTGGGTATGACACCATGGATGAGAGAGATGATTCCCCTCTCATCCGGGAGCACCCTCCAGAGCCGTTTTGGCACGATTGGCAACGTCCTATTGCTCCAGGTGCTGCCCCCATCCCCATGCCGCCTTTCGGCCAGGCCAATGCCCCATTCTTCCCTCGAGTTGTTGCCCAGGTTGGTGATCCGCCAGCTGCTCCCTCTGCTGCTCCTTCCTCAGCTGCTCCCTCTGCTGCTCCTTCCTCAGCTGCTCCCTCTGCTGCTCCTTCATCAGCTGCTCTCTCTGCTGCTCCCTCCTCAGCTGCTTCCTCTGCTGCTTCTTCCTCAGCTGCTCCCTCTGCTGCTCCTTCCTCAGCTGCTCCCTCTGCTGCTCCTTCCTCAGCTGCTCCCTCTGCTGCTCCTTCCTCAGCTGCTCCCTCTGCTGCTCCTTCCTCAGCTGCTCCCTCTGCTGCTCCTTCCTCAGCCGCTCCCTCTGCTGCTCCTTTCTCAGCTGCTCTGTCATCTGCTTCCTCAGCTGATCTCTCTGCTGCTCCTTCCTCAGAAAAGAGAAGCAGAGAAGACATCTGCACCGAAGAGGTAAGTGCAAAGAGGTGCAAGGTGAGTGACCAGTTTGATGCCCCTTCAACATCCTCAGGTAGTTTTGGAGTCAGACGTTTCTGGGAGAGGCCTTTTAACCTTTCCATGGATGACAGTGACTCTGATTAGTTTATGTTAGAACGTGTTTTTAAACTTTGCCTTTGTGTTTTTGTTTTTACAGATATATGAACATGTGACTCGCACATGTGAAATGTATTTCTTTTTTTCTTGATATGTGACATTAATATTAATATTACATTGTGAATTAAAGGTCGTTTTTTAGTTGTTATTACTTCCAGTTACGTCCAAGATGGAGCAAACACCCCACCCAGAAGACAGCCTTACCCCGACCAACCCGATGAGAAGGATGGATGACCAAGTGAAAAACGGGAGAGTGGTGCTGTGTTCCAACTATGTAAGTTATCACCTCACATTGACAACAAACTGTATTGAAGACAAAATTCTTCCAATAGTTGGTATAAATCATCATCCTATGTCAGCAGCACTGTAGGTTTAGCTTTATTTATATTTTTCATGTGTATACGTTGGGTTTAAAATAGTTTTTTAACAACATACTGCAGCTACCAACAATGAAAATGCTGTTTTGTGTTAAAATGACGTCTTTCTTGTGTTATTACTTTGCAGGGCAGCTGAGAGTGGACAGAGCTGCACAGAGGACCAAAGATCCACTCTCAGCACTTCATACCTGACTGGCCACAGCACCAACCCTCCTCACCCTAGGTGAGGAGGGTCCTGACCCCGCCTGCACAGAGGGAGTTGTGAACATGCACTTCTGTGTCGGTGGGTTTAGGATCCTCCTCACACTCACACT
Organism: Aulonocara stuartgranti; assembly: GCF_965226115.1. Lineage (NCBI taxonomy): Eukaryota > Metazoa > Chordata > Actinopteri > Cichliformes > Cichlidae > Aulonocara > Aulonocara stuartgranti. The sequence continues at coordinate 33,859,513 of NC_138944.1, read as the reverse complement.
GATGAAGACTGTCACTGGAAGATGTCTCCATTGCATCAGCAGGACGTAAGCATTTGTAAAATATTACAGTTTGTGATGTTTTGTACATATTTTTATTGCATCATTTAAAACTATGAGATATAAAATAAACCAATTTTCATAACATTTTCTGTGTATTTAGTTGTTTTCTTAATAAGTTATTTGGAACATCATTGCAACCTGTCAGCTTTTTATTGAGGATTTAGAAAGTTGCTGGTGGCCCGAGTGTGTAGAGTGGGGTGTTGTTTTTGTCACATGGTGAAAGTGACCTCATGGGGAGCAAAGAGAACAACTGAACAATTTGGGGATTCACAGACTTTCGTAATCGCTAAAAACAATTAATAAAAATTGTTCTGTGTGAACTAAAAGCTCAAATATAAACCATCCTGACACTGACACAAATGATCTGCTGTTTATAAGCAGGACAGTGTTTTCATGAGCCTGGATGAAGCTAATTTGCATGAGTTTAACCTGCTGGTCAAAAACTTGCATGACTCTGATATCACTCTAACTTTCTTCTGTTTATTTATTCATTTTTGCTAATTGTAGTAGATTAATATGTTCACCAACTGATTGTTGGCCTGAATGTTTGAATGTTTGCAGTTTCAGGTCCTACTGATCAGTTTTAAGTATTGTAGAAAGTGAGCAGCAATTGAATCAAGTCCTGGGATGAAATGGGACAAAAGGGTAATGTGACAGCCACATTAGTTCCCTTCCCTCGTTTAACAATGTGTAAGCAGACTGCTTTAACCTGCAATTTACTGCATGTTGTTAGGCTGCATGGTACAACCACAGTCTGCTAACCACCCGTGGTGATTGAAGGTTTTGAGGTCTTGCTTGAGCTACTGATGAAGTTTTATCAAAGCTTGTTAAGTTTCCCAACCACATTTTATCCTGATGGTCCAAGGCTTACCTCTTTATGCTCACAGACGTACTTCTGTAATTAATCAGTGACCGATTTATTACTTTAAGTTACAGTGTGAGGGGCATTAATGAACATAAATCAGATTTAACTGGATTATGTGTTTAGGTCAAGAGACACAGACCTTCATCTTTAAGAGGCTCTTCTTGAATATCTAATCACGATGTTTGCCATGCAAGTACACTGGGCGGTTGTTTTTAACACAATCATTTGATGATTCTGATGAAATGAAGTATTGTTTCAATGAGTTGTGGCACCATTCTTGCTTTAGCAGTGAAAGGAGTCAGGTAGGGCTCCATCAGGAAGAGGGCCCCAGAGGTCCTATCCCCCCCGCCCACTTCCCTGGGGCTTGAACATCAGTGGATTTCCACTTAAGCAAAGCCTCATCAAGTTCCTGCAAACAGCACCACACACACACTATCATGTACAGAGTGTGGATGCTGTGTCTAAGACCACGATCATTGTGTTTCCACCATCTGGTGCAAGCTTCATCTGTCTCACTGTGTTTTCCTAAAGGCCAAGACAGCAGGACAGTGAACTCAATCTCACTTATAGGTGCCAGAAATCAGTGGATGTGAGATTAATGGTGGTAATCAGGTTATGCATTTGTTGTCTTCTCAGCAGGTGGGAAACATCTCTCTTTGTTTGTTTATGTACATGTGTATCAGAAATCTATTTTCCTGTACAGCTCAGGTTTAAGGCACAATGTTTATCTAATCTAATGAAGATCAGTGAAAATACTGACATTAGTGACGTTAACCCTTGACTAAGAGTTTCTTAGTCAATTGTTAATGGGAAACACATTTCCACACCACCATCTTCTAAGCTGTGATGCTACATGTGCAGCAGCAAACGTCCAATTAGTACCGATCAGAAGGTTGGAGGTTCGATCGCTGCCTGATCTGATCTGTATCTCAAAGTATCCTTGGACACGATACTGAACCCCAAACTGCTCTTTCACGTGTCCATCAGAGTATGAATGTTAGATAGAAAGAACTTAGGTACAGAAAAGTGCTTGTATGAATGGGTGAATGAGGTGTATAAAGTACTTTGAGTGCTTGAGTAGAAAAGTGCTATTTAAGAACAAGGATGTGCAAGAATTTGCTAGACACGCTCTTCTTTTTCCAAAACTAAAAATGTTATTTCAAATTTGGCAGCCTGTGTGTCAAAGAGACTGAAGAGTAACTAAAGGGCAAAGTCCAGGAATACAGCCAAACTCAGGAGATCAGTTAGGAGCACAACTGAGCAAAGGTGATTCAAAAAAATGGAGAGAAACTCTGCCATGCAGTGCCATGCTGAGCAGACTGGTTTACAGCCACAAGAGAGACTCAGCGTTCACAGATCATAAAATCTTCAGGGAGCAAAGCTCTCAGAGAAGCTATAATGCAATCCACAGATAGAATACAGTCAATAAGCTCCAAGTGAAATGTTAAACAGTGCATGGATAGCTTTTTGTTCAGCTTTTTCTTCGTATCCTTTTTCCCCCTTTCTAAAGTCTCTTCAGAGGCTTTGCAATTTGTCAAACAGCAGCTGGTAAAAAGGCTTTTGCAGTGAGGCAGGGAGCCTGTTCAAACCAGATTATGCTTGATTTGATGACTGCAGAGAACTTGGGGCTGACAGCTCAGATTAGGATTGGTTCTCCCTTGAAAAGGCATTAGTGTGTTCTGTCATGGCAGGATTTCTGTTCAATGTGCAGGTAGATTGAAATCAAAGGGCACCAAAGACACACAAACCTGAGGGATCATTACGTGACACCCAAAGCATCTGAGCAGTCTTATTCCTTCATCTGTACCAAATTACTCAGATTCACAGACGTCGTGCACAGCAGACCTGCAATACAACGATGAATAACAGGAGTTACGCCTGCGTTTGACAGGTCAAAATGTCACAGGGAGCAGTTCAGTTAAGTTTCATTCCCCTCCAGAAATCACTTCATGCATGATTATCAGGAACCTTTGAGTAATGACAGCACTTAAGTGAGTGTTTCCTTACCATGTTCCACTTTGTCACCAAGTTTTAGGATGAGAACGTTTTTTTCTATTTCTGTTGTGTTTTATTCAACTTTTAATAAAACACATTCATCCGTCAATAGAAAAAACTTTTGCAGTTTCAGTATTCAGGGACACCATATTATCATTATCTTTAAAACTGCATTTGAAACTTAATGCTGAGTTTTTACTTTCTGCAGTTGAAGTTATCTAAAGAAACTGTGTGTGGGTGCAGCTGAAAAAACGTCTTTTGGCAAATAACACAGAAATTCTGAAATCCTCTACTGCTTATATCAAAGAGAATAAAAGAAACCAAAGCTAAACTCTAAAAGATTATTTATTTCAGCTTGTTTACAGTTATCCACACCTCACAGCTTTTTATGGGTTGATAGTTTTCCTGATCCAATCTGCATACTCAGGATCACAGAGGTCCATGAAGGCAGCCGGTGCTCTGCATACAAAGTCTGGATCTCCCACAAAAGAAGAGACCCCATAAATCCTGCCATTATGAACCACTCCTCCACCAGAGTCTCCCTGCAAGACAGAAATACAGTTTCCCAGGTTTATAAAATCTTTCTGTATTTTGAATGTTTAATAAATGCAGCTGTGAGCTGAGGGATCATGCAAACTCACTCGACATATATCTTTCCCAGGACTTTGTCCACAGAACCAGTGCTGATAGCTCCTGACTCGGTGGATCTCGGGGAATTTTTTCAGTAAAATATCATTGAGCTCTGTACAGCTGACAACCTCAGTCTCTGCACAGTGAAGAGAGGGTGATTCACCAGGTTCTAGAAAAAAGGGACAATTAGTTCAGCTTAAAGCACTTTTTTAAAAAATGATGCAGATTTGTATTTTATGCAGAAATGCAGCAGAAAGAAATAAAATGGTCTGAGCTCACAGGAAAAGCTTGTTTTTACTTTGAACACATTAGAAATGAAGAAAAATACAATTTCAGTACAAATATCTGCAACATCTCTTTACTAATAAAGTAACAGTTTGGATGGTTTGTTTTCTTTTTTCTTAATACAACAAATTTGTTAAAAATCATCTTACTTCTTTTCTCATTAGCTAGTCCAGTGGTGGCACCATAACCTGCGACCTCAACTCTGGAATGACACAAGAAGTGTTTGGACGCTTTTCTCTCCTTTTTTTTGTCAGTTACATACAAATACATATATTGATTGTTTTGCACGTTAACTTTGAAATGTTGCCCTGAGGCCTGTACTATGAAGCAGGATCTCATCTCTCCAGGTAACTTCAGAGTTCTATATGAAGGATTTTGACTTCTTACCAGAGAAAATTGTAAGAGTAACCCTGACCTGCTGTTATATTAGTTATGTCCTTTATAGAGTTTTAGTCACCACTTTATCATCACGCACCACACCTGGCTAGCATGCTTGCACTGTGCTTGCTCAACGCATTGGGAAACCATTCAAGCTCACTGCAGCACATGCTACTTCCTGTTTTAAAGGGCCTTGTAGCAGCCCTTGTTACATGCGTGGGCACGGAGCGTGAAGCAGAAAGCACAGCTTAAAAGAGAAGTTGATATACCCGGCGGCGTGACACTGACTGGTGTTTTACGTTTTCTCAAGCCAGCTAACACAAAGTAAGCCAAGCCTTGTTGAATTTTCTTTGTACTATATCCCTCTGGTTAAGTTCAAGTTTAGAGATCATTTGTCCAGAAAAGCAGCATCACCATTCCTGGAAGATCCCTTGAAACTTTCAACTTTAGACCCTCCTACTGTACTACATGGTCAGTGGGAGGGGCTAAAATTCTTCAATAGCATTTTTTCATAGACATTTTTCAGTTTGCAGCCTATGTTTAAATTCTGTTGTTATATTAAGTTTTATTTTCTCTTAAACTAATAAACAGCAGAAAGTTTGTAGCTGACAGAATAAAAGCTGAAACTGTCTTTCAAACATTAATTAAATGAAATACTTGATTAATGATCCATCAGATTCTCCTGTGTAATGATAGGCCGTGATGTCAGTCAGGATTTTTGCTGTCTTTCTTGCTTGTCTCCAAATGGGCTAGACTTTATTGATATAGATTTCATCCAGTCTTATTGAACAAAGCATCTGAAGTGCTTGCACATTCATATAGTGCTTTTACTACTAAGCTACCCTACAGCAATTTTACACACACACACACACACACACACACACACACACACACACACACACACACACACACACACACACACACACACACACACTGGTTTTTCTGCAGCAGCTGTTACCTTCAGTCTGTATTATGCATTTAAACCCTTCATATTTTTCTAATATTACAGTTTTATCTTCCTTTTTAAAACCTGCATTGCCAGTATAGTTTATCCACATCCGTTAAGATTGAAAGCCCTGGTTAACTTGATAACCAGGGCTTTGAATTGATAAGCAGCTTCCTGTGAGTACTTATCCTGATTCCCACTGTTGGGATAAGATAAAGGAAATATATTCTACATATGCTGAACTCACTTCACAGCACAGAGCTCAGGTCAAGAAGAAACTTTAAGAAAAAAAACTTCAAAGCAAGAAACTTTGAGCCACAGGAACATAAATGTATCATTTGAATCTAAAACTGAAGTTAGCACGACGTATCAGTATCTGTCAGAACACATGAACCTGAAGCAGAAACATCCACAACTCGCCTTTTAGGAGGTTCATCACAGTCAGGTAGTTTTATAGGTTGGATATCAGAGCTGCTAGTAGCTGCAGCAGCATGATGTCATGAACTCTGCCTGTGCTGGTGTCTTTGTCTGTATAGATCTCAGCTTCTGCTGTTATCTGCACTTCTTGTTCGGACCCCCTTGATGCACACTTAGATTTGCAAACATGGTCCTGCATGTGCACAGCAAACATAAAACATGATTACTGATGGTCACCATATTCTATTTCTCATCTTGTCTGAATGTATTTTACTTTTTACTGAATAGCAAAAACAAGTTTTAGTTGCTGCTCTGATCTCCTCACCCTCCTGGCTTCAGACGGTGAGCTGCAGTCAGAATCCAGCGGTCGCTGATCAAAGAGCCTCCACACAAGCTGGAAGGTCCATGTGGATAAACTGCTCTGAGCTGTACATGATACTGTCGCTCACATTCATCACCTCCAATGACTCTCTTTTGCAGAGCGACCTCTGTGTTCGCCGTCACACCTGAAAGAGGAATCCCCCGCCCACCAGGTCACTGCCAGTTTTTCTTTGTACCTGTAAAATATCTGCTCTCAGAAGTAAGGCAGAACCACGCAGTGAACACCAGAGCCATTAAATATAGATACTGTAGCTGAACACTCGCTGATACACAGAGAAAAGAGAAGAGGCACCACACATAGTGTTGCTGCCATTCACTCTCTAATGACTGCATTTCAGTTTGAATATTGGACACTGCATAGTCACATAGTGTCATTATGAAGCTTTATGAACTGCAAAGCTGCAAAGCTCCACACATTTATGCAAAGTTACTTATCGTCTCTTTTTGCTTTCATAAAGTGACAGAAGGGAAATGAAGGTAAAATGTTTCTATAGAGAAAGTGCTTCACAATAATAATCAATAAAAATAAATACAAACATTAAAAGACAATAATAATATCCACTACCTAAAATTAAGCGTGTACAAATAAGTAGAGCTGCTCTTTCAAATATTCAGACCGCAGAGATCAAATGTAATATTAGTGCATTCCATAGATTATCAGCCAACAGCCTTGAAGACACACTTAGTCTCTTTTAGTTTTCAGCCTAGAACGAGGAACCACCAGCAGGTTTCTGTCAGAAGACCTCAGTGACCTGCACCTTATAGATGGAAGCAAATGAAGTTTGATCTCAGCTTCATGCTCTTGTTCTGCTCGTGCTCTGATTTGAATTACATGTTCTACACACTTCACTGTATCTCACTGTCAGTTTGTCAATTTGTGACATTAATTCAGAGGAATATGGTGTAAACCAATGATTTATAAACCTAAAACAGGCCATGATCACTAACCAATGCTAACTTTGAGAAGCAATGCAGAACATATTGTGCCCTCTGTGTGGCTAATGGAGCTCTTAAGAGTAGAAGAGCAAAACAAAAGAAAAAAAAAACCTCGCTCACGAGTCTGCGACTGCGTGCTGACAGAGAGCGAGTGGGTTACCTCTGTGTGACTTCAAGCAGCAGAGGGTAAGGCTCTGACTGTGGTCTGCATATATGTGCCGAGCAGCAATTCAGAATACCCACCGTGCACAGTTTCTGTGAGGTTTGGCATAACTCGATGCATTGAATCATTTTTATATTATACAGACAGAATTATGCAGTAAGAACCAGCAGTTAAATATAGAAACCTTTGTTGAATACTCACTGATACACAGAGGCAAGAGAAGAGGCAGCAGACACAGTGTTCCTGCCATTCACCCTCTAACAACTGCCTTTCTGTCTGAATGGTGACCATTGTATAGTCACCAGTGTCATGATGAAGCCTTATCATGCTGCATGAAAAGCTGCAATACTCCACACATTGATGCAAAGTTACTCATCAGCAGTTTTTGCTTTTGCCTTTCATAAAGTGCTGGGAGGGAAATGAAGCTGAGAAATGAAACTTTGAGTATTGTGTAAACCGTCGATTTTATAGAAGATCTACAGTATGAACTGACCATAAATGTATTTTGGTCAAGACCTGAATTAAATTTCATCCAAAGGCTTGTGGCTCAAATTTGAGCAGGGCCTGACAGCTTCAGTAGAAAGACGCTGAGGGTCCTGTCACTGTTGTTGATGTCTCTGTCCTGAAAGATCACAGACTGCCCTGTGATTTGTGGTGTTTCTTGTGGACTCGTAAAAGGATTTATTTACTTAGGATTTATTTACACTGAGGGTTACACACACTTTGCCAGGTACACCTGTTCACCTGCTCGGTAAACACAAATATCTAGTGAACCAATCAGACGTCAGCAAATTAAAGTATTTAAGCATACAGACATGTTCATGATGACCTGCTGAAGGTCAAAGCAAGTATCAGAATGGGGGAAAGAGATTGCGTGGTTGTTGGTGCCAGATGGGCTGGTCTGAGTATTTCAGAAACTGCTCATCCAATGAGCTCACAAAATTACCTCTACAGTTTACAGACTGTAGTGGCAATCCAACCAGCAAAAGGCCACCTGAGGGAATTTGAGGTATTTCCAACTCATCCTGGTGATGAGGTCAAACACAACCAGTACTTTTAACACTTTATCAATTATTTACCAAATTAAAAAAACAACATGTGGTAACTTATTTTTAATTTTGCTGCAGACAAGTTGAATCCAACAAAGTCACATGACCTTTTATCATCCTTGAACTTATTTCTAGTACAACATTTAATATAAACACTGTACTTTTATTCAAAAAATAATTATTAAAAACACTCCTTTTAATACGTTAAAATCAGCCAAACTTTTATTTTAAAATATAAATAAAGTATATCAGCCAACATACTGGTCACTGTTCTGCTGAACAACACACATATTACCAATATTGTACCCGGTGTTATTTAATAATAGTTAAATATTTTCAAAATTAAAGTTCATATTTTTATTTGTCACACAATCAAAAACTTTATTAACCTTACAATAAAACAAAGTCTCAGACTTAATTATTCTGAAACTAAGTTTAAGCTTCTCATAACTTTGTATTGCAAGTTACATTACTGATATAATAAATATAAAATGGTTTTATTGTTCATCCACAAGTGCAGTCTCTGGCTCAAATAACACAGAAGCTTGGTGTGTTCTAATATCTTTAAGGATGGTTTGTTTGTCAGTCCAGGCAGTGTTTCACTTTTTGTGGAAAAGCTTGCGATACATTGAGTATATTCAGTATATCGCACAGCCCTGCTGTGAACCCCTCCAGTGTGAGCTGGAGGCCGCTGAGTGATGGCCAACCAAGCCCGATAGAACTCCGCCTTCAGTTTAATGGCTCCTTTCTGGGAGGTTACCACCACGACAGGCACCAAGCACCTTGCTGCCACAGCTCCTTGCAGCAGGCTCAGCTATGGAGGAGCAGAACATTGTCCATTCTGACTCAGTGTCCAAAGCCTCCCTCAGAATGCTGTCGAACTGGCAGTTAAAGGGGTGTCCAGCATCCTCCCCCACCACCTGACCCAACTCACCATCAGGTGACCATCAGTTCATAGCTCAGCTCTGTTCTTCACCTGAGTGTCCATAAGATACAGTTGAAGAACCCAAGCTGTTTGTTGAGGTCAGTATCTCTCAAGTAAAGTAAAAGCAAGTGTCTTTAAACAAAAGCTAAACTCCAGATATTTTCTATTTTGAGCTTAAGATGATTCGATCGGTTAATTAAGTCCATTTGAGTTCATTTGTGGCACACTTGTGGATGCATGTAAAACCACACCCCCAAACACAGAGCCTCTTTCTTTGACATCATAGGAAAATCAACCAAGACATCAGGAAATGAATTGTAGACTCCACAAGTGTGGCTCATCTTTAGGTGCAATTTTCAGATGCCTGAAGGTCCCACATTCATCCATTCAGACAATAATACGAGAGAATAAAAAGTACAGGAACGTACAACCATCATACCGCTCAGGAAGGAGACCTACAAACCTGACCCAGTTACACCAGTTCTGTCAAGAGCAGTGGGCCAAGATTCCAGCAAACTGTTGCAGAAAGCTTGTGGAAGGACACCTGAAGCGTGTGGCCCAAGTGAAACAGTTTTGGGGCAATTTTACCAAATAATAAGGAAGTGTATGCATACTTCTGACTTTGATGAAAGTTAAAGAAACAAAAAACAAACAATCAGAATCAGAATCAGAATACTTTATTGATCCCTGGGGGAAATTAACAAACAAACTTCTCTCTCTTTATTTTGAATGTGTAAACAGAATCCGCAAAAAGATGTAAACACAAAGCGCGGCTCATTCACCCGGACATGCCGTCAGGTGCTGAAAGCAGACGTCCAAAGCGAAATAGTCAATTCACTTTGGGCACGTCATTGTCAAGCAGGACGATTAACCCTAACCCTATGAAATAAGAAGTTATCTATAAGGTTATAATTAAACTGCTACGCAGATAAGCTACACAAAAACACCACTATGTGTTGGAACAGGAAGTGATACTCTACCGCAGAGAGAGCGAACACCAGCTGGATGGCGCTGTAGTCTGCACTATAGCTTTGTATTATTTATTCATTAATGAAAAAGCACACACATTGCAGCTCTTCCTGTTTGCTTACTGGATCTAGAACACCATTTAGATCATAACAGCTCCTGATCAGGATGAATTTCATTTTCAAATCAAATTTCATGTCCCAGTTTCACAATTTTGTAACATAATATTTCAAAGCTTGCTTATGGGCTTGTTTGGAGCAGACCAACAGTCAGGCTCGTCTTCACCCTTACTGTCAGACTCTGAATTGATGGTTCTGCTATATCTCACCTGGCTGAGTGGGGACACACGTACTAAAGGTTAGAGTTCCCACTGCAGGAGCTTGGGTGTGAGTCTGCCGCACAGGTGTAGGTGCTTGAAAAGTAACAATGTTGGAACTGTGTGCTGGAATGACAGACAATAGAAGAACACACACATGCAGGCACACCTTCAGAGTACTCTCTAAGGAGACCCAAACTACTTATGCACCACTCAGCATATCTCACACTGTGAACATGACATTTGCTTCAGCCATGTTCATGAAGCCCATTCTCACTATGCCTTGGGTTGAACTGCATTTTTGCCTTAGTTATTGCTAAGGAGGAAGGTGAAATGCACTGGCTGACGGTCGTAAAGTGACTGCCTCGTTCAGTTAAAAAGTCTGGTCTGAACATGGACTGTTAGTCAATGGCCCCTCCATTTTTACTTACAGCTATTCACAGAGGCAGAAAGACGAGAGAGCAAAGCAAAGTGCCTGATATGTTCGTATGAATCTCTATTTTTGAACACTTTGTTTGCATTTCTGAATCAGAATTAAATGTCTAAACAAACACAGCATTTTAAAATTGCTTTGTGTAAAATATGTGACACTGTGATTGCACTATCCCTGTACTTTGTTATACAGTACTTCTTACCGCCAATTTGTCTTGAGGACTCAAATTTAAGTGCACAAAAAGTAAAAAATGAACCTATGTTAATGGCACTTGTTTAAAAAGCATAAAGTGATGGTTTTCCAAAGCTGCTGCTATGAGTAATGGCTCCAGAGATTCAGGTGCTTAGCTGTTTGTTCATTTGTGCACTCCCCGCAAAGGTATTAACAACTGATTAGTGTAATGGGAAATTTTAAGACTGTGTGAAGCTGACCTGACTCAGTGAAAGGCTCCATGTTTTGTCATTCTGTCTTCATGCACTCAGAAAATATTTATGCTCAAAATGCTGATTTTAATTTAATTACATGTCAACTTTCTGTGTCTTTGTTTTTTTAAGTCCATGAAAAAAGTTTAATGGAATCTGGCCAAAAGAAATGTACTTGATTGGTATGTATTCAATTTATTATGAGCATATCTTCCTAATAATTTGAATAAATAAACAGATTTTATTTATTGTTATGAGGGCAAAGAATAATCTCTCAGGTATACCACACGCTCATGCATCAGTTATCTTTCGCACACAGTGTTCTGACCGTATTGTGTGATCGTGGCAGTGATGTGTAAATATTGGAGGTGCTTTGTAAAAAAGCACATGGACCTGCTGGTAATTTGAACCAATGCAAAGTCAAATTAAAGTCGCAGAGAAAACCTGATTTATTTCAGATTTCCACAACATTTGCTCTCAGCTACGAGAGAGGATAATACAGGATGTGATTAAGCCGAGCATAACCATTATAATATAATGTATATATAAAACATCTAAAACTGTTTCTAGAACTAGGGTTGTGGTTTCTATTGGTTAAGAGAGTTGCTAATACGTCGTGTCTGCAGGGTCCTCGAAATTCCAACAAAAAACAGAGAGAAAGAAAAAAAAAGAAACACGGGCGCGTGTGTGCGCGCGTGGGTATTGTAGGTGGAGGCTGTTCTTACAAACCCCCTCAGCTCTCAGAGCTCTGAGACAGTCTCCGCTGTTCACGGCTCCGAGTGAGTCTGTTCTCAGCTGAAGTGCAGACCGGTGAAACACAGTGAGCGGATAGTTGTAAGTATTTTTTTCCCTTCGTCATGTCTTTAGTCTCTGTTTAGAGTGTGCAGGACAGCCTTTTTAATCCACACTGCCGCTAACACAAGCCTGTGAAAATGAAGCGTCGTTAAGTTTGTCTTACTTAGTAACATAAACTTGATGGCTCGTCCAAGCAAAAGCAGCCATTGCCGTCAGCTGGATACATTTTTATTTGCAGAATTCACCTGTGATAGCGGACAGCACACAGCCATAAACTCGTGCTTACATGTAAATACATCAGGTGAAGGTGGCTGGTGTCGTGTTTAGGTTCACTTTAGCAGTCTGTGCTTTGTGTGTTGCTCGTGGCTTTCTGTTTTGTCCTAGTTGTTGCTGTGTATTGGTGGGATTTATTTTAATCTCTAATACTCTTTATTAATGTGAGATATATTTCGCGCCGTGTCTCTGGAGGTGCAGCAAGCCAAAAACATTATCAGTCACGGTGCTCATCTGTCTGCTGCTGATACAGAACTCCTGGAATTACTGTAAAAATGAGGATTTTTGTGTATGTGGCTTTTAAAAACGATACAGGTGGAAGTGGAGGCCTTGATTTGCTCTAAAGGGTCACACATACAAAAAGGGGACTGGAATAGAAATTGAACTCAAACTAAAAACAAAAAATGCAGAATTAAGAGGAATAGGAGTCACGAGAGAAGAGATGAGGAGAAACCAAGTGAGATGAAGAAGGGTGACATGCAGTGTAGGAGATAGAAGAAGAGATGAGGGGGAAACAACAACAGGGTAGAGAGGAAATAAAAGAAAGAGGAAAGAAGAGGAAGGAATATGAAATCTGCTCCACTATCACTGATAAGGTTTAGAAAACTGTTATTGAAGCCCTGCTGCTTGAATTAATGGACTGCTGTGAAACAGGTAAAAAAAATAATTAACCTCTACGTGACCCTTTGTTTTCTCTTTCTTTCACTGTCCGAGGAAACAGAGCTTTTAATTTAATTGGTCACCACTCTTTAGCTTTTAAAGCTTTTCATTCTCGTCTGTTCACCTGTGGTACGTTTTTTTTTTCTCATAAACTGCATGTGTCTTGCACACTGTGTAGGAAGAGGATAAAAGTGTTGCTGATATTGGTTTTAGCAGAACTGTGGCAATGCATGTAAGCATTAATGCACCCCCCCACAAATTCCTGTATACCTTCCCAAAAATCTACCCTCCACAAGCAGTGTGACACTGTGGGTGCTGCAGAGTCTCCTGTGTTTTTTAACTTCAGTCACTGCCTTAGGGCCAAATGACTCATGTGTGCACACGAACACCTCCCTGCGTGTTTATCTATCCATAGATAAGTCCATCCATATGTGTCGTTCGGAAAAACTAAAATACAACCAAAACCATTCTGTGACCATGTTTGCATTTGCAGATCTTTGATCCACATGACATGCTTGTAAGATTATTGATCACACTCTGTGCAATCTGTGAGCACTTGTCAGCTTTGTAATAAAAAGTGTGGAGGCGGGCAGCGGTGTGGAGGTGACTGGATCCAGTCCAAATCTGTTAATTAAACCGCAACAGAGGAAGTAGATTCCCTGAGGGAGTAGGACTAATGGATAGCCAATTAGCTGATGGTGTATCTCTGCTCAATCTATGCTCTCCCGCTTCGAGTGAAATTGCTTTAAAAAAAAAAAAAAAAGAACATTACTGTGTATTACATGTCATAAACAGTGTACACACATCACAAACCCACTATTTTCCCCAAAGAAATATGACAAATGAATATTTATAGTCCAAATATTTGCCTTGCTGAAAGCATATATGTGTTTTTGTGAAAATACAAGCTTAGGATCTTTGTACTTTGGGCTAAAGTAACTCACAAATGTTTACTGGTCTATCTTGCAAAGATGGGGCATTAGTAACTGTAGATATTGAATAGGCTAAATTTAGTAAACAAAAAGTACAATATTTCACACTGATAATATTATCACTATTTAAATGTTACCTAAAGTCAAACACTCTATATAAAATTTGGACCCAATCACAACAAGAGCACATACTCTTTTGTGGACTACTGCTTTGAAGCTTCAAGTTTGGCATTTTGGCTGTCACCATTGTTTTTCTTTGGAAGTAAACAATGGCCATATTTGGATGAGAGGCTGTAGTGCTAGCAGCTAGTTAGCAGCTAATGTGGTTTATCTTGATTAGCAACTTGCATACATAGACTGAAGCATATTCATACAGTATTACAATTTAAGTCACAGACCTTTTTGTGACAGAAGACATATAATTTGCCGGATAAACTCGTTAAAATGGTCCAAAAGAGCACAAACATGTTTCAGTGATTTTTAACTAGCTGAGGCGTTACCTAGCATTTGCTAGCAGCTTTAGCGACCCTAACCCTGGAGACTGCTGCCAACCTAGAATGTACTGACTTTGGTAAGCTTTTTTTTAAATGTGTGTGTCATTAACATTATTGTTGTATTTTATTGGCATACAATGCAAATTCACAGATGCAGGAGTGTGTTTCAAGCTCCAGTCTCTAAATGTTTTGTCTACACGAAGTGTACATATACTTAGGTGTGTTCATGTCCAAGCTCAAAGCGTCGCAGCAAGGAATTCAAGTGATGATTTTGTGCAGCATCATCGTCGTGTGATGATCAGTTGTATCCACAATTATAACTAACATTATAAACCATATGAAATAAATGGACAGATGCACATAAATGTATATAGTTTATGCTGCAATTCCTTGGGACCTTCGTAATGACAGCGTGATAAGTAAGGCTTTGAAATCTATTTTGTGCAGTGAGTGATGGTTACTCTTCCCCATTACCCTTTATGAGATACCCTCTGCAGCCTGGTGGCCACACCACCAACAGTCTTTGCTTTTTCCTGTCCTATTTTTTATATGCTAGGAATAAGGGTGGCAAAAAAAAGAAAAGACCAGACTGACATTAAAAGAAACAATAGAAATGCCCTAAAATGCACTTAGTGAATGTAACAATAATGAGCGGCCCTTTGGGCAATCAGCAGGCATTCACTTCCCCAACGAAACAGTTGCCAGACAGGCGTCTGTGTTAATGGGTACCTTGTGGCCTCTAGATTGCATCAGGAGGTTGTTTGTTCCAAGCTGTGGATTGAACAATTACGAGGTATTACGCAGGCGTCAACAGAGTTTTCAGTGAGGAGGAAACATGTATTTACCACCAGTATCAACCATGTAATCATCACCAGGCCTCTTATAAAGAGAGTCACCATTAATGTTAGTATAAATGCTTTCCAAAAATTCAACTATTGAAATTTATTCAAGGACATCTCTTTTCTGTCTCATATGCTCTCTTTTGTCTTTAAGAGAGGTTAATCACACCAGAAATACGAGAGGTTAAAGCCAAATTGATGGTTGTACAACACGTAATGGTGATAGGAAAAAAACAAAAACATTAAAAAAAAACATGGAAACTGATGTTAAAAGTGTTTATTAAAGCATCGTGCACCAAACCGCTGTCAGCATGAATGTGGATTTTTGAAAGTTTTCAGCTTGTTCCTTTGAAAGACACAACAGCTGAAGCTCACAGCAGGTGCAAGCTATTTTCATTAGCAGAAACCATAACAATAGTATCCAGGCTTATTATGTGCCAAGCAATTGTCGCTTCACCAGCTAATCTCTAAGTACAATACTGCTAGTGTCGCTTTGCAGTTATGAGCAAGCATCATTATGGAAATAACTGAATTTGGGATTCAGTGATGTTGTGGATGAACAGCTGGAATGATCGATATGGGAGTAGAGAAGTGTGTTGTCCTGCAGTGTCAGCCGTGGCATCTAGTTATGAGTACACACACCTTCAGTGAATTCCATCGAGGGACAATAACTGCTGAGGTGGTGCATGACTCAGTATAATAGTCTTTCCTCTGGAAAAGGCTCTGAAAATCTCAAGATGACATCTTGGCTTCAGCTAATTCAAAGGCTAACTGTAAAGCCTATGCTGAAATACACTGAGGCTTCAGTGAAAGTGGATTTTATTTTGTACTGATTCATGAGGAACAAAGTGACATGCATTTGTTGGTAATCACAAACTGAGTTTGCAGCATTGAGTTTAGTCAGAGTTGAATTAGAGCAGTGAGAAAGTCTCTGACGTGAAAGCCTAAAGGTGTTCAAGCCAGCACAGGAAAACATGGGACTGATGAGATTAAGAAAAAACACATTGAACTGTAATGTCGTTAAAGTGTGTAGTGAACAAGTGGATAGAAAGGACTGCTGCTTAGACCACCGACAGTTTGAAAGCGTTGCATAATTTTGGTAGGTTATGAACTGCTGCTGTTGCCTCAAATTATACTGTACAAATGGACTGATTCTTATATAGCTTTCGCTTTTCTACTCTCCCGGAGTACTCAAAGCGCTCTATACAACATGCCACAATCACCCAATCTCACAAGCACTGTCTCTAAACTGAGTGCTTTCTATCGACATTCACACACATTCATGCTCCGATGGATGCATCGAGAGCAACCTGGGGTTAGTATCTTGCCCAAGGATACATGAGCCAGGGATCGAACCACCAACCAGGCCTCTCATTGTACTGCCTCAGCAAATAGGTACAATTTCACCAGTTCATTTGTAAACCCTGTGCTGTCTCACTTAAACAGAGTTTTTTTCTAGACTTTTTTCAGTTTTTTAAATATATTTACATTCAATTTATTAATTAAAAAAAAAAAACTGCAAATCAAGGTTTTAAATTAAATTTTTTATTCTTTTTCATTGTGTCACTTTGTAAAATTAATATATATTATATTTTTTATTCAGTCTCATATGTGGCATATGGCATTCACTTATTATTAATAGTTAAATTACTGTAAATGACAACCAGTAAGTTACCATTAAAGTTTAATGATCAGGCAAAATACATATTTCAGTTACACATGAGATTTTTTTCTATATTTATTTTTTTCAGCACAGCTTCAACGTCATTTAAGTTTTTTCCTGCTTGCACAGAATGATAAGGTTACGAAACCACAGAAGATTACCGTTTCACGCTCTCGATCCAGTCTTGAGTCTTTTCCAAATGTGTTTGATATTCAAATTTGTATGCTTGGCATTTGCTTTTCCCTGCTGCAGCCACAAAATGAGGTAAAAAGTGGGGAAAGTGAACCAGAACACTGAATTAGTAAGCCATATGACTGGATAACCTTGTTTGCCAGAATGATAGAGTAATCCTTGAGATGTGAAATAATAAAAAAGTAAGTACCTTCCTATTTTTAACAAACTTTCTAGCTTCTGTTTCTCCGGATGTCTGCATTAGGAGAGAACAGACTATGCAAAATTTGCCAAAGCAGCAGCTCAATCATATTTTGTGTTGAACCTATTATTTTAAGATTTGCTTTGAAAACTATACATATTCCATTCTATGCCACAAATGGCAGATAAATATAGATATGTATAGCAAACAAGTGAACATTTAGAATTGTAATCATCACTTCAGCTAGCATCAGACTTTAAATAACAACCAGTTAACATAAATTTACCCTGAGATCTCTAAGACTATATTATCTTCACTCTGCAGATGCACAGAGGGCAGGTTTTGTGTACACACATGCACAAATGCATTTGTCACACACCTGGCCTCTCACACACAATACTCTTTGTATTTGAATGTAAATGCAAGGACTCTTCAATCAGCAGTCATTCAGACTCTCACTTATCTCGTCAATTTGCTCCATGCAGGGACCTTTAAGCCTTGTCTTGACCTTATGTTACCATAGCAACACCTCCTGGGAGGGTTTTCACAGAGCTGCTCGTGCAATGGCAGACAAGAGAAGTGATGCACTTCAGGAAGAAAAATTGTCAGTCTGCTCTTATTGTGTTTATCAGAGATTAGGGTGGGAGGCAATAGCAAAGGCAAAATGAGGAGAGTGTAGGGGAGTGTGTGTGTGATTAGGTTAGCCTTGCTGACTGTTCACATCTCAGTGGGACATTCAGTGACTATCTAATGTATGGTGTGAGTAAAAAACAAAACAAAAGATACCTGCAACCACTCCAGTTTGTGTTATGGAACCATTAAACTTCTTATTTCCCCTTTTATATATTAATTAACAGATATTCTCGTTATGACAGTGATGTGAAGCCTGTGATATGTTAGAAAATCATTTGTCTTCACTAACCATGGATGTGAATTGCATTACTATAGTTTTTATATGTTCAATTCCATTTTATTATTATAGTGCCAATTCACAGCCACAGTTGCCTCAAGGCGCTTTCTATCACAAGACAAAGATCCTACAATATCATAGAGAAAAACCCAGCAATTCACTGTGAGCAACCACATGGCAACAGAGGGGAGGAAGAACTCATTTTAATAAGAGGCAACATGTGGCAGTACCAGGCTCAGGAAGGGGCAGCCTTGTGCTGTGACTGGCTGCTGAATGAGAGGAAAGAGAAGGAGGAAAAGGGAGCATAGAGAGACAAGGACAGAACTTGAAGGTAATTGTGGATTTTTTTAAGCTTAATAAATGATGCACATACTAGCCACAAGGTTGGATTACAAAGAGAATGCACTCCAAATAGTCACAATGTGTAACCACAGAAAGGTTTTGGTTTCCTACTATTTGTTCATTATCTATCCAAAACTGTTTTTTTAATAAATTTTGGAACCATAAAAACCAGAACGATAATTTTTTTTATATTTTTTTATTTATGGAGACAGGATTTAAGAGTGAACACTGGCTCTTGTGCCTCAGCTGATTTCTAATATTTTGCTGAACCACTTTTACTGCATTACAACATTCTTTTCTTTTGTGTACTCCTGATACGCTTTATTGAAAAGGACTTATTGAGACTTTATACGTCACTCAAGTTCGCTGACTGGAAAAAAAATCAATGACTGAGGCCAGAGAAATAATTGGTGCCTCGATTTAATCTGTTGAACCATTTTAGCTCCGTGTCTTTGTACAGTGTGACACCTGAACGTTGTACAACTCCATATTCACAATCACAGCACTGTTTGTGATACGAAGCCTGTCAAAGGTTAGTCAAGAAGACTGTCTCACGTTTATACCACCCATTCATGTTCCCTCTCACACAGCACCTAGTTTATAAAGGCGACTGACTGATGATGTTCCTCTCTGTGTTTATCATAGTTTCTGTCTCTTATCCAATTTTTTGCACTGTGGTCATTTAAAAAATGTCTAAGCCTCTGCTGCTCTCTGTGGTCATTTCCTTGTCAGATTGATGGAAAACTCTTCCACCCCATTCATCCTCACTTTTAATCAGGACCTCTGTCCTCAGGTCCATCCATTAATCTCACCATTTGTCATGCTCCACATCACATCCATCCAGATCTCCAGCATCATCCTTCACCCCTGCGCTGCTATCACCACCATCTAGACTCCCTCCAGGGGATTTTTCCAGTATAGCTCAATATATCACTACTCCCTTATATGATGATGTCACAATAGGATCTCTTCACTAAAGACTCCTTACACAATGTGCACACATTATAAAAAAATCCATCTTAGCCTTCTTTCATTTGAATAATTTCTGATTTAAACATGAGGTTTTAAAAGCCTAAATAACCCCAAGTATAAGTGTAATTCGATATTAGGTACAAGTTAATATTTCTATATTTATCGACTTCTTGTCTTTACCCTGTTGCTTCATAAAAGCAGTAGCAGCATTAAGCAGTTGAGATCCACGGCATATACCATCCTCTGGCATTCACATTTAGTAACTGAGGTCATGACCTATGGATGGCTCTTAGGTTTGGTCTAAAAACTGTACATAAGGATTGACATTCACCATGATTTGATCACGTGTTTGACCAGTGAACACTGTGGTCTTATTCTCCACTGGTGGTACTGGTGCCCTTTAGGTTGTAATGAATGAAATGTAATTAAAGCAAAGCAAAAAAAATCTCCAAACACTGAAAGAGAATTCAGTCATGCTTCAAAGTGTGTACATTTCCTGTGTGCTGCCAATATTTGTACTTATTTTAATCTAAAGTAACTGTCTCTGGGGGATTCTTTAGTGGTGTATATAATTCACCTTACCTTCCCCGCTCTTCCGCTCATCTTCACATCTGCATTAATGTACTTTACTCAGTTGAGGTCGCAGAAGATATGCCTCTGCTATTTTTCCCCCATAGGTCAGTGCATTTTGTTCCACCAATTATTAACCATCGCTGTGAGGGATGAGGGTGTGCCTGTGTGTGGAACAGTGGTGATTAAGAAGCTGGGATGGCTTCATAAACAAGTCTCGTACTAATAAAACTAAATACCTTATGTCTGTGTTCTGGTGCTCGCTTGCTTTGTTGTGACGGAAGGAAGGTTGTTATGTTTATTAATAGCTTAGTATTCATCAAGCCACTGGGCAGATATGGCCAAACTTTTGAAACTTTTAGGTGTTGTCCAACATCAGCAGCAGTCAACGTTATGTGTATGTGGCACTATGTTAAAGACAGAGACATGAAAATAGTAGCCCCCCATTTTATTTGATGCTCAGAGACATTTTCTTTTAGTAAGGCCACTGCAATGTAAGTTTTACTGTTGTATAAGTTCCGCCAGCAGAGGGCGCTCGGTCCTGTACGCATCGGTAGCTGACGCTACAGTAGAAGAAGTAGTGTCAGTGATGAAGAGGCAGCGTACGGCCTGCGCGCCAAAGATAACTGATTGCCTTATTTCTCTGTTTTTACAGGTAAGCTGGGTGGTTGATAATATAAACAGATGTTATAAAAGTGACAGACAGCAGTGGCGATTAATGATAAATGTCTTGTTTGTGGCGAATGTTAAGCTAAAGAGCTAATTTCCAAGTTGGTCCAGTTGTTAGCCTGTGCCGATCAAAGTGTTAGACTGTACCGAAACTCTGTGAGCTCGGTGCAGGTGTATTGTTGGGTTAAAGCCACAAGATATATATTTTGCACAATAAGAGAAAGTGTGAATTGCTTTATGTTTAGTTCATGAAGAGTGAATGCTATAGAAATATGTTAAGAAAAACATTTATTTGAAAGAGATCTAGTTTATTAAATACAGTTAAGAAGACAGGTCGATAAATAGATTAAAACAGTAGCAAAAACAAGATAAAACTGTAATGAGTTCACTATGTTGTTCATGTGCATAGTAAAATGTATTTGTGTAATTTAACCAGTTTACAAAGGTGGTGCATGTGAATGTGAAACTGTATAAGTTACTTGTATAAAGTAATGTCGGCTACAGTAGAAGAAGTAGTGTCAGTGATGAAGAGGCAGCGTACGGCCTGCGCGCCAAAGATAACTGATTGCCTTATTTCTCTGTTTTTACAGTTTTCTGTAAAAATAAATATGTTGCACGGGAGATGAGTTGGCCCATCATTTCAACAGTGTAACATATTTTGGCGAGCCAGCCAGGAGGTGGCGCTAGTGAGTCAACACCATCACCAACCACCTTCTTTCCCAAGAGACGAACCTTCAACCAAAAGAAATGGAATCTCTGCAACCTCTGCGTGACGAAGTGAGTGCAGCCTTGTGGCAGTTGGAGAGAGAGCATCTTGTGGATGTCTGCAGGCGACTGAAATGTTCCGGCCTGGACAGCGCAGAGTCTCACAGCAAGACCAAGAGGACACTCATCAGGTTGGCAGAGGGCATGTTTGATGATGTGGAGAAAAGTGAGGAAGAGGATCAAGTGAAACAGTTTTATAAAGACATTGCTGTATACATCCAGAGACTAAGCAAAGGGGAGAGTCAGTCAGAAAAGGAACCCCAAGGCATAGAGTCTATGCAAAAGGAAGATCTTGAGAACACCGCATGTGCTACTCCAGTACATATTGCACATTACTCACCCAGAGCCCGACCAGAGGCAACGCGAACTCTTCAAGAGGTAACACTGAAGAGGGAGTTTAAAATCTGTGGGCAGATTGGAGAGCATGGGCAGAAGGACAAGCTATCCTATCTCAGCTTGATTCGCCAGATTGAGAATGGGAGTGAAAAAGGGCACTCGGAGACTGAAATTGTGGAAGCGGTAATTAGGGCCATTAGTCCAGGAACACCCCTAAGAGACATGTTGGAGATTAAACGTGGGTTAACACTTAGCAAACTGCTCACCATATTAAAGGGACACTATAGGGTAGACAGCCCCACTGAGCTTTACCATCAGCTCCTCAATATCTCCCAAGAGCCCAAAGAAACTGCTTTAAACTTTGTATTTCGTGCCATTGAACTTAAAGATAAGTTGTTATGGAAAGCGGCAAATGAGGAGACAGATGAACTGTATAGCAGAGCCACCATCCAGCGCAAATTCCTCCGCTCCATTGAAACTGGGCTGCTCAGTGACTCTATCAAGTATCAGCTACTGCCCCCCCTAAACGACATAACCATAACAGATGAAGAACTGATTGAGAAAGTCAATGAAGCTTCAAAGCTAGAAAATGAAAGATTTGAGAAACGGAAAAGGTCCACTGCAGCCAAGATTCCCAGGGTCCAAGAGCTCCAAACAGAATGCCAAACAGCCCTGACATCTGCTCAGAGCCCCTCCAAACCCAGAGAATCCCCCGCTACAGTGGCCATGACAACAGTGAAAAATAAAGAGACTAAGTCAGACACGCAGCAGATTATAGAAGAACTACGTAAAGAGATGAAACAAATGTTTATGGCTGCTATGGAAACCAGTCCCCGCCCCATGGCACCAAAGCAACGAGAAAAAGGCTGTAAAAAGTGCAAAGAAGAGGGGAAAGGAGAGAACTGCCTGCACTGTTTCAAATGTGGGCGAGAGGGCCACTACTCCCGTGGATGCCGAGCACCGAGACTGCCATCGGGAAACGGGGAGGGACTACTGAGATGGGACCAACAGTAGTCCAAAGCCCACGGTCCCATAATGAACAGTCAAGCCCACCAACATCCTCCAAAGAAACTGCAGCTGGTGTCCCATCAGCGGTAACTGAGGTTCACTATCTACCCCCTCAACGAAAGTCACGGTTAGTAAGCCTAGTGGGAAACAGATGTACTGTGAACTGTTTTATGGACAATCACCCAGCTAAGGTGTTGTGGGATTCAGGGGCACAGTCCAGCATAGTAAATGAAAACTGGCGGCAAAACCACCTCCCTCACACAGTCGTCAGACCTGTTTCAGAACTGTTAGACAATGAGACGCTCACAGTGTTTGCTGCAAATGACACACCCATTCCCTACATTGGTTGGATAGAAGTCAGCTTCAGACTAGGCAGTGATTTGTCCCCAACCAGTGAGCTGCAAGTTCCAATATTGGTATCCAGTGACCCGGCTGTGGCCAGTGATCCCATCATTGGCTACAATGTCATTGAAGCTATCGTGAACCAGGAAGAAGTAAAGACCAAAGGAGGAAGAAAACAGCTAGCACACTATGTGAGTAAAGCATTTGAAATAACTGTACGCACTGCACATAATGTTGTCAAGCTTGTGCAGAACAGCAGTGAAGGCCCAGAGACAGGTGTGGTAAGGACTGGTGTAAGAAGAGTGCCTTTGTCAGCGAACCAAGTCACTACAGTTTATGTACGGGCACACGTTAGTTCACATGCCCGGGGCCAAGACATGCTCTTTCTACCTGATGGAGCTGACCCACAACCAGAGGGCATAATATTCAGTGATGTACTGGTGAAAATCCCAGATAGAAAAGTACCATATGTGCCCATCCCTGTGACTAACACCACAGACCACACCGTTTATCTGGAGAGCCGTAAAGTGATTGGATACCTTGAACCAGTAAAGACTGTATACGCAGCTGGCATCCAGGCTAAAGTAAATGAGCTGACACAAGAGAACAAAAATGGTACAGAGCTAAAGTCACACAACCCGAGTAACACACAGACACGAGAGAACCAACAGAGACCAAAGTCATGGGACCCACCAGTGGATCTCCAGCATCTGGATGAAAATCAGCGAGCGGCTGCGAGGAAGATGTTGCGAGAGGAATGTGAGGCGTTTGCATATGACAGTGACGATGTCGGCTGCATACCATCCCTGAGGATGCATATAAGCCTCCATGACACAAATCCTGTGAAAAAGACTTACATGTCCATCCCAAAACCCCTGCACAACGAAGTGAAAGAGTATTTGCAAGACCTGCTTAACAAAGGCTGGATCACACCATCACGGTCCCCCTACTCATCACCTGTGGTGTGTGTCCGCAAGAAAGACGGCACTCTCCGCCTTTGTTGTGACTTTAGGGAGCTCAACCGCAAGTCAGTCCCAGATCGCCATCCAATCCCAAGGATCCAAGACATGTTGGATGCTCTGGGCGGGAGCTCCTGGTTTTCTGTGTTAGACCAGGGTAAGGCGTACCACCAGGGTTTCTTGGATGAAGAAAGCCGCCCCTTAACCGCCTTCATCACACCCTGGGGGCTCTATCAGTGGGTACGCATTCCCTTTGGCCTGAGCTCCGCACCCGCCGAGTTCCAGAGAAGCATGGAGCACTGTATGGCAGGCCTCAGAGACACTATCTGCCTCCCATACCTGGACGACAACCTGGTGCACAGCAGCAGCTTTGATGAACACTTGGAACATATCCGCCTTGTCCTCCAGCGTTACAGAGAGCATGGTGTTAAGCTGACCCCAAAGAAATGTGAACTGTTCAGGCGAAGTGTGAAGTTTCTGGGAAAGCTGGTAACAGGTGAAGGCTACACAATGGACCCGGCAGAGTTGGCCCCGGTAATGGCGTTAAAGGAAAAGACACCTGCAACCGTCGGAGAGGTACGTCAAATGCTTGGTTTCCTCTCTTATTACAGGCCTTTCATCCCCAACTTCTCCCGTGTAGCCCATCCACTCTACAGCCTGCTCAGCCCTCCATCTTCTGAGAACTCTGGTCCAGTCTCAGCCGACAAGTGCAAAAAGGAAGTGAAGAAAAGTAAAGGCCACTTACCATCACGGGCGCCCGTCCAGTGGACAACCTCCCACCAGGAGACATTGAACCAGCTTGTAGATGCACTTACAAGACCCCCCATTCTTGGGTACCCCGACTTCACAGAGCCTTTTGTGTTACATTGTGATGCATCACAGGTTGGGCTAGGTGCTGTTTTGTATCAGCGGCAGCAAGGCAAGATGAGAGTCGTAGCATATGGCTCCCGCACCCTGAGTCCAGCAGAGAAAAAGTACCACCTGCACTCTGGCAAATTAGAGTTTTTGGCTATGAAGTGGGCGATTTGTGAACGTTTCCGGGATTATCTGTACCATGCCCCATCGTTCGTGGTGTACACTGATAATAACCCACTAACATATGTGCTCACTACTGCGAAGCTTAACGCCACAGGTCACAGATGGGTCGCGGAGCTGGCCAGCTACAACTTCACCATCCGCTACCGTCCAGGCAAGACCAACGCAGATGCTGATGGGCTGTCGCGAATGCCGCTGGACATTGACAGCTACATGAAGAGCTGTACAGCTGAAGTTGGACAGGAAGCCATAAGCGCATCAATGGAGTCTGTAACGGTGGAGGAGAGAGACCCTTGCCAAGGCGTTGGAGTTATCCAGGTGAGTGCTCTGAAATTAATCAAAGATTCTGACACTACCCAGTCTTTTACACCAGACCAGATACGCAGAGCCCAGGAAGCAGATGAAGTTCTGGCAAGAGTGCTCTGGTATAAGTCGCTGGGTAGAAGACCAAGTAGAACTGAGGTGAAGTCAGAGCATCCTGCAGTAGCTGCACTACTCAAGCAGTGGTTGAAGCTTCACGTCGACCAGAATGGTGTCCTGCGTCGCCAAACATCACGCCGAGAGCAGCTACTGGTCCCTAAAGCCTATCGTCCCCTGGTTTTTAAAGAACTCCACCAAGACATGGGCCATTTAGGGGTGGAAAGAACGCTCGACCTGATTCGAGACAGGTTCTACTGGCCGCAAATGGCGAAAGAGGTTGAACACTTTGTTACAGAAGAATGTGAGTGTCTTAAGAAGAAGAAACCGAGTAAGCAGACCCGTGCACCTTTGTCCTTGATCCAGTCCACTTACCCATTCCAGCTGGTGTCCATAGACTTCCTTCACCTGGAAAAGTGTAAGCAGGGCTACGAGTATATACTTGTTATCATGGATCACTTCACGAGGTTTGCCCAAGCCTATGCAACGAAGAACAAAGCAGCTAAAACAGTCGCTGACAAGCTCTTCAATGACTTTGCACTCAAGTTTGGCTTCCCGACCAGACTACACCACGACATGGGCAAGGAGTTTGAAAACAAACTCATGGCAAGACTGAAAGAACTCTCTGGTATCCAGGGCTCCCACACGACACCCTACCACCCACAGGGTAATGGACAGGTGGAGAGATTCAACCGCACCCTGCTGTCCATGTTGCGGACCCTGGAGGACAAGGAGAAGGATGATTGGAAAGAGTCGCTAGCTAAAGTCGTCCACGCGTACAACTGTACGAAGAATGAGGCAACAGGCTACGCCCCATATTACCTCATCTTCGGACGTTCCCCACGCCTGCCCATCGACTTGCTCTTCAACCTAAAAAGGGATGAAGCTCATGTGGACTATGATGACTATGTTAGCTGCTGGAAAAAGAGAATGCAGGAGGCGTACACAGTGGCTTCTCGAACTGCTACCAAGGAAGCTGCTCGAGGCAAAGCGTACTACGACAAGAAAGTTAAAGGGAGAGATCTTCAGCCTGGGGATAGAGTGCTCCTCCGAAATCTCACTCCTCGTGGTGGTCCCGCGAAGATCCAGTCCTTTTGGGAAAACCAAGTCTACAAAGTGAAGGAGAGGAAAGCAGATGACAGTCCAGTGTATGTCATCAGCCCTGAAAATGGCCAAGGCAGAGATAAAGTGGTGCACAGAAATCTCCTACTGCCCTGTGACTTCCTACCAAGTGAGAAGCCATCAACACAGACTGTTCAGCCCCAAAAAGACTCTCCGACTGTGACAAGGAAGAAGTTCAGACCTCCGCGTAGACAGCAGCAGCCAGGGAATGGCGACACATCGGATGATGACGACAGTGGCACCTTCCAGTGGTACCTCAGGCCGGTTCCAGGGAGACGACAGAGGCAGACTCCGCTTAACCCTTTGGCAGAGTCCTTCCAGCCTCATCTGAGTCTCCACTGTCAAGAAGAGGATTTGCCACTACAGAGCGAAGAGGATTTGCCACTACAGAGCGAAGAGGATTTGCCACTACAGAGCGAAGAGGATTTGCCACTACAAACTGAAGAGACTGGGCCTGGGCAGATCCAAGGCCCTGACTCTGACAATGACAGGCCATTGAGTGGTGATGCTATGACTGACATTCTAGCTGCAACTGGTGGTGAGACTGACTCTGTGAGGCAGCGGCCTCAAAGACAAAGACAGCAACCAACGGTACTGAGCTATGACACTTTAGGTCAGCCAACTTTGGTTCAGAGGAACTGTACAGTGACTATGGCTCAGGTTATTGACTGTAATGGCTTCTGGAGACCATGGGCTGTGGGAGTGTGTTAAAACTATGGTTGAATAGATGATGCACACAGAAATGTCAGGTGACATTTAATTTTGTGGGGGAGAGTGTGGCACTATGTTAAAGACAGAGACATGAAAATAGTAGCCCCCCATTTTATTTGATGCTCAGAGACATTTTCTTTTAGTAAGGCCACTGCAATGTAAGTTTTACTGTTGTATAAGTTCCGCCAGCAGAGGGCGCTCGGTCCTGTACGCATCGGTAGCTGACGCTACAGTAGAAGAAGTAGTGTCAGTGATGAAGAGGCAGCGTACGGCCTGCGCGCCAAAGATAACTGATTGCCTTATTTCTCTGTTTTTACAGGTAAGCTGGGTGGTTGATAATATAAACAGATGTTATAAAAGTGACAGACAGCAGTGGCGATTAATGATAAATGTCTTGTTTGTGGCGAATGTTAAGCTAAAGAGCTAATTTCCAAGTTGGTCCAGTTGTTAGCCTGTGCCGATCAAAGTGTTAGACTGTACCGAAACTCTGTGAGCTCGGTGCAGGTGTATTGTTGGGTTAAAGCCACAAGATATATATTTTGCACAATAAGAGAAAGTGTGAATTGCTTTATGTTTAGTTCATGAAGAGTGAATGCTATAGAAATATGTTAAGAAAAACATTTATTTGAAAGAGATCTAGTTTATTAAATACAGTTAAGAAGACAGGTCGATAAATAGATTAAAACAGTAGCAAAAACAAGATAAAACTGTAATGAGTTCACTATGTTGTTCATGTGCATAGTAAAATGTATTTGTGTAATTTAACCAGTTTACAAAGGTGGTGCATGTGAATGTGAAACTGTATAAGTTACTTGTATAAAGTAATGTCGGCTACAGTAGAAGAAGTAGTGTCAGTGATGAAGAGGCAGCGTACGGCCTGCGCGCCAAAGATAACTGATTGCCTTATTTCTCTGTTTTTACAGTTTTCTGTAAAAATAAATATGTTGCACGGGAGATGAGTTGGCCCATCATTTCAACAGTGTAACATGTACATAGAAAAGTGTGTCTTTGTCAATACATGTTGTTGCCTGTTCATTCTCTCTTACTGCTGTGTATGCCATTGTTTTCTATGTTTTATCTTTCTTTGCTACATATCTTTTAGAGACACAGTTTTATATTTTATTAAACTGGCTCACTCATTCTCTTGCCAATAGTAAGATGAAAAATGTAATAGTGCTTGCACGTCTATTTTTGACAGAAGCCTGTTAAAACATTTAAATACCCCTAAAGCTCACATTAGCTAGTTATATAGTATTGTTGTCTAGATGCAAAAAAATGTCACTTGTGAGTTTTACAGAGAAGACATAAACACTAAACATGCAGCAAAAGTCTCCTGCCCACTTGAAACCAAGAACAATACAGCACTTGAGTGCCGGCTGTCTCCAGGCAACCTCAAGGTAACAAGACTTCCCAAGTTGCTGTCTATCCAATAAAAATTCAAAGTCCATACTAGCAAAGAACAATCTAAGACGTGATGGGAAATCTGTTACCTTTACACAGTCAGCCTAGATGTTTCCTCTAAAACTCTAAAACACAATTATAATGCAGTTTAGTTGAAGTTTCATGGACCTGGATTAACGTTACATTAATGATAATCCAGGTGCTAAATAACACCGAGCACCTTTCTTACTCCTAAGGGTTTTACATAAATTCTATACTTATTATTATGTACTATATTTATATTTTAAAGTTAAGCAACAAGTTTGCTGCAGTGTGTATAATTGCATGCAAACTGTGTGCTGTGTCTATTCCACCATGTAAAGCAGGGTTCCCCAATCCCAGTCCACGGGGGCCGGTGTCCCTGCAGGTTTTAGATCTCACTCTGGGTCAACACACCTGAATCACATGATTAGTTCATTACCAGGCCTCTGGAGAACTTCAAGACATGTTAAGAAGGTAATTTATCCATTTAAATCAGCTGTGATGGATCAAGGACACATCTAAAACCTGCAGGGACACCGGCCCTCGTGGACTGGGATTGGGGACCCCTGATGTAAAGGATGCTACAAAGGATGAAGCATTTTCTCCAACAACAGATCTGCTCGAACAGAAACTGAAAACAGAACTCAGAAAAGGTCCCAGAAGAAACTTTATAGCTTTACAGACACATTTCAGTGGACGAACAACCAACACGGCTGATTTGTTGGAAGAGTTGATTAACTGGACATCTCCAAAATGTTAGAATACACCTTTAATGCATTAATTGCTTTATATTTCATGTCCACATGAAGTGTGCTAAATTAATTAACTTTGCTTTCTGTAGGGCTGCTGATCTTCTACTGATGTGAGCTTACCAACAACTGTTGCCTGATAGTCGTTAACGCCTCGATGGAGCTCGTCCAGTTTGCTTTGCTGCCTCAGGAAGTCCCTACAGCTACCTGGAGCAACACCTCTGCCCCCTCCTACTCTCATTTCCTGCTCCTTTCTACTCCCTCCGAACCGCTTCACAGCTTCAACCAAGATGACACTTCGTTTCTCCTTAACAGCTCCTGTCAAAATTGCACCAAAAGTAAACCAGGATCCCTCCCTGGCTTGGCTGGAATCTTCATCCCACTCATTTATGGCATCGTTTGTGTCGTTGGCTTGGTGGGAAACACTCTGGTCATCCATGTTGTTGTCAACTACACAAAACACGAGTCAGTCACAAACATCTACATCCTCAATCTAGCCATTGCAGATGAGCTTTTCATGCTGGGCCTACCCTTCTTGGCGGTACAGAACGCTTTGCTCTCGTGGCCTTTCGGCTCTCTGATGTGCCGAGTGGTTATGACAGTGGATGCCATCAACCAGTTTACTAGCATCTTTTGTCTAACTGTGATGTCAGTGGACCGATACCTGGCTGTGGTGCATCCCATCCGCTCTTCTTGGTGGCGGCGCCCCCATGTGGCTAAGGCTATCAGTGGCACCGTTTGGGCGGGGTCCTTTGTGGTGGTGCTGCCGGTAGTGGTGTTCGCGGATGTGCTGAAGGATGATGGGAACTGCAGCATCGTGTGGCCTGAACCAGCAGAAGTGTGGAAGACATCGTTTATTGTCTACACGTGCACTGTTGGATTCTTCTGCCCCCTGCTGGTCATCTGCTTGTGCTACCTGCTGATCGTCATCAAGGTATGACTTTTAGAGTAACACTGAAATAATTTGAGTTTTTAAGATAGACCTCCTGACCCAGTATGAACCATCCAGATCCCTCAGGTCATCTGGATCCGGTCTTTTATCAGTTCCCAGAGTCAGAACCAGACACGGAGAAGCTGCATTCAGCTTTTATGCTCCTTATATCTGGAACAAACTCCCAGAAAGCCTCAGATCAGCTGAAACACTCAGTTTATTTAAATCCAGGTTGAAGACTCACCTGTTCTCAGCTGCATTTGAATAAAGCACCAAATCCACACTTTAAGCTTAAATTTCAAAACTTACATTTAACTACTGATTTTATCTACTGTTCTGATTTTATCTGTTTTGATTTTATATACTGTTGTTTGTTTGTTTGTTTGTTAATTAGTTAGTTAGTTTATTTGCTTGTTTTATTCAATTTTAAATCATGCTTTTTATTTGTTTTTGTTTCTAATGTCTCTGTAAAGCACTTTGAATCACCTTGTTGTTGAATTGTGCTATACAAATAAACTTGCCTTGCCTTGCCTTGCCTTGCCTAGAGGAGGAAGTTGGAGACATTTTTGAAAAAGTGTAGTCTATTCAATACTCTTTTCTAAAAATATTACATAGTCTGACTCAGATGAGCAATAGTGAAGTAGGAGCCTTTTATTGTTGATTAAAACACCGCAGCATTAGTGTCGTGGTCACCTTAAATCAAACTAGAGTCCACAAGTAAACCGATTTCAGCTGCAAACTGTTTTAAGAGTATTGTGGCTTCAGTCAACTAATGTTGATGTACTTGATTGACATTTTATGATTGACATTTAACCGTTCATCCACTGTCTAAAAAAAGCCATTTCCTTTAAGGCCACTCTTACACCCTCAGGAAAGGGCTAGGGGATGAGGGGATTAACAATGATAAGCTCAGGGGACAGATAACGAGTCAACTATACTGTTATATCACTCCAACAAAGGATGTCAACAGACTAGAATCTGCTGAAAAGACAAGAAATGGGTAATCAAAGAAAAACTTCACTCTCACATAGGACACTGGCTGCTCACTACTAGCTCAAACACAGCGCTAAACTCATCGTCAATACGTCAAAGCACATCACTACACAAGCCTCTGCAGGCTGGGAAACAAACACCTAAGGTCACCACAGTACTGACACTGGCGTACACCGAGGAGCTCTCCACAAGCTTGTATCCAGCTATACACTGGCTCCTCAGGAGAAATGGGCGGCAGCTGAACCTGTGGGAGCCTGCTAGGGTTATAACAGCCACCCTCACTTTAAGCCAGCTTTCTTCTGTTCATTATAAACAGGTTGAAAGAGCAGGCGGTGGCTGTGTTCACAGCCAGAGCTGTGAGCATGAGATGACCATATTAACGATGTCCCCACATATTACACAGATAAACAAGCAGTAAACACTGTCCTAAACCTCACTGTGCACAGCGATTACTTGCACATGCATTGGCCACAAGGTTTACAAATTTGGGCCATGTTTAACATGAGTATCTAATTTTAACAGTATACACCAATGAGGCTTAATATTATGATCACTGATAGGTGAAGTGAATAACACTGATTATTTCTTTATCGGGGCACCTGTTAGTGGGTGGGATATATTACGGAGCAACTGAACATTTTGTAGTCAAAGTTTATGAGTTAGAAGCAGAAAAATCGGCGAGCACAGGGATTTGAGTGAGTCTGTGTTACGTTCCCCTGGGGGGGGTCTAGGCGGTGAGGGGGAAGTAACAAAAGTGACCGGGTCAGAAAAAGGAGTCAAGGAGGCGAAACAGTTTAAATAAAACAGTTTTATTGAAGTAAGTCAACTAAAAGAGACGGACAAGCCGTTATCACCATAAAACACCAACAAAACACAAACAAAACTCAGGCGTTGGTCAAATAAAGCAAAAAGTCAAAAGGAAAGCGCAGCTCACTAGCTGGACAACACACTACACAGCTCACTAGCTGGAAACTACCGCAAACACTCAGCTCACTAGCTGTACACACACAAAATGGCACTCTGGCCCAGAGCTCACCCTGCTCTGGGCTTAAATACCCTTAATTGCTGATGGGAGTCAGCTGTACAGGAGGGAAAGGTGGCACCTCAGGCAGAAGAGGTGGTGGGACACGCCCACACAGGCACCTTCAGGAGGAGGCCCTGCTAGGGCCTGCTTAATAATATTAATATTGTGATGGCTGGATCATCTCCAAACTGCAGCTCTTGTGGGGGGTTCCCGGCTTGCAGTAGTATCTATCAAAAGTGGTCCAAGGAAGGCGCAGTGGTGAACCAGCAACAGGGTCATGTGCAGCGCATGAGGCAGCATAGCTGCAGACCAGTCAGGGTGCCCGTGCTGACCTCTGTCCATTCATGAAAGCACCGAAAATGGGCACATGAGCATCAGAACTGAACCATGGAGCAACAGAAATACATGGCCTCTAAAGCTGTGCCGTCTTTCAGCAACGCAAACATGTTTCAGGACTGGTTTAAAGAGTACAACAACATGTTTAAGGTTGAGAAGCTCCGAGGCCCCACCTCGCAACTTCCAGAACTTAAAGGATCTGTTGCTAGAATCTTGTTGCAGATACAGCACACCTTCAGGGCTCCAGTGGAGTCCATGCTTCAGGGCTGTTTTGGTATCAAAAGGGGGACCTGTGGCCTGTGGTCATAATGTTATCCCTGATCGGTATCTGCATGAGTGTGTGTGTACACTGTTACTGTAACTTGTTTATATGTAAACAAGGTTATAACTTTTCATCTTCCACTTTCACAGTTGCTAATCTTTTTGCAGTCATGATTAACATTGCTCATGTTGACTCATTGTGAATCATGTTGCTGCATCTGTGGGAAACATAAATGAACTTTGGGAACATAATGGCTCCTTCCACACTAAAACTCTGTCTCGGTTATTTTTGTTTAAAAAAAAGAACCTCACTCCTCTCCACAGTGACGTCCTCCTAAACTTACATTACTCAGAAAATCTGCCAACATGTGCGTAGATGCTGAAGCCCAACGTAAATGGACTACACTCTGTTAATATCACTAATGGCACAGGAGGATGAGTGT
Source organism: Aulonocara stuartgranti (assembly GCF_965226115.1). Lineage (NCBI taxonomy): Eukaryota > Metazoa > Chordata > Actinopteri > Cichliformes > Cichlidae > Aulonocara > Aulonocara stuartgranti. The sequence continues at coordinate 33,826,000 of NC_138944.1, read as the reverse complement.
ACTTAAGTAGTATTTGCACAGACCTAATGGAAAAGCAGAGTGTGCCATGGTTAGCAGGTGTTTCTACATTTTGGGAGAAAAACAGCAATCAGACTGCGTGAATGTTGTTCTTCCAGCAATCTGAACTCTTAACTCTATAAATATGTTTAAACAACAAACAGAATCATGTATATGGGGCGATCGTGTCTCAAGAGTTGGGAGTTCGCCATAAGGTTTCCGGTTTGAGCCCCGGCTTGGACAGTCTCAGTCGTTGTGTCTTTGGGCAAGACACTTCACCCATTGCCTACTGGTCAGAGGGCCTGGTGGCGCCAGTGTCCGGCAGCCTCGCCTCTGTCAGTGCACCCCAGGGTGGCTGTGGCTTCCCATCAACAGTGTGTGTGAATGGGTGGATGACTGAATGTGTAAAGCGCTTTGGGGTCCTTAGGGACTAGTAAAGCACTATACAAATACAGGCCATTTACCATTTATCCTCCCTAACCACCAGCAGGATCTCAGATAGTGTTGTCTGTTTGTCATAGTTGTGTACTGTTTGACAGTTTACGTTATTTCAGTGACTTTTCTATTTCAGGAAATCCATCCATCTATTCATCCATCCATTCCTCCATCCATCCATCTTTTTAACTACTGGGTCATTAAGGAGGCTGAAGCCTATCCCAGCTGTCATTAGGCAAAGGGCGGGGTAGACCTCGGACAGGCCAGAAAACAGGATTAATCTGGTACACTAGTCTCTTTCTTTCTGTAAAAAAACATCTGTGTCTGCAAACATTTGTGTTATCAGTTTCATTTGAGCCTGCATACATTTTGGACAGACTTTCTCATTAACCTGTTTTTAAATTGAGGGTATTTGCTTTCCTCTCCTTTAAAGGTAAGAAGTGTTGGAAAACGGGCACAGGCCACATCCTCCAGACGCAAGAAGTCAGAGCGTAAAATCACCCGGATGGTAGTTGTTGTTGTGGCGGTGTTCATCTTCTGCTGGCTGCCGTTCTATGTTCTCAACATTCTCAACCTCCTTGTGGTCCTGCCTGGAGACTTCAGGGGCCTCTACTTCTTTGTTGTTGTTCTTTCATATGCCAACAGCTGCGCCAACCCCATACTCTACGGATTTCTGTCTGACAACTTCAAGAGGGGCTTCAGGAAGGCGCTGTGCCGCACGTCGCGCAGAGTGAACAGCAACGACAGAACCGGCATCGAGGCCCAGAGGCCCACGGAGGAGTGGGGCGGCATTGTTCTCCGACAGCAAATAAGTGAGGGAATCACTCACGTGCATGGGAAAGAAAGTAGTAGAAATGAAGAAGAGGAGGAAATAGGTGGGATAGAAGGTGCTATACAGATGAGAGAAATCTGTAAGACATCACAGAATGGGAATCAGAACGGAGTGAAAGAGGACTCAAGGACACAGGTCACACAGAGGGGTACACGTGACCAGGGTGCAAGCTTTGATCCTGCTGAGGGAGTGTCCTCTTTGGCCAGTAAGAGAAGTAGGTCACCTGAAGAATTCCTGGACCAAAACTCTGTGCTTGATATCAGCTACCTGTAACAGAAATTTGCCCATTTTCAGTGGATTTGGGTACCTGCTGTATTACAGCGTCTTTGAAGTTGGTTTTAATGCCAGTTTATGGTAACAGTCTGGCATCATTAATGCAAGTGTTTTGCCACAAAATAAAAGGGTAACAACTTAATCTAACCATGAGAAACTATAGCGGCAGGCACAATGAAACCTGAAGGACACAACAAACACACAAAGATGCCTGAATGACCACTGTTTGTAAGTATCGCTGTTATTTTGAACCAGACTGTTACTTCTGAAACTTCTTGTGCTGAAATGGCTAATGCACTAAATGAATCATGCCCCAGTGGGAAACCACATGACTAATGACCCACTGTGGAATGAAAAAATGTCAGCTGTTTACTTTTATTGCGTTGGCTTTTGAGAGCAGCCCACAAAGATAATTAGCACTGTTTTCAGAAAACACGCGTCTCAGTCAGGCTTGTGTGCATCATTTTCACCTGAATTAGTGTACATGTGTGGAGATCAACCAATTATTTTCTTTTTTAAGGTTAACTAAAACCATGCTTTAGGTCGCAGCTTAAGAACAAGTGTAATAATAAATGTACTTGCTAGTGACCTAAATAGACTGTTGTTAAAAATCTCTACATTAATTGTGATTTTTATTCAACTTTGAATGTTTAATGAGTTTAATAAGTCGAAGTGCAATTTTTGTTAATTTTGTAAAGCTATATATTTAGAGTGCTCAAAAATAAAGGAACACTTTGAAAGCACATCAGATCTCAGCTGATAAGGACTGGGTAACGTGTTAGAGATAAAGAATACCATATCAATTGATGGAAATTATCAGCCTACAGAGGACTGAATTCAAAGGCTCTGCCAAGCATAGGACCAGTCAAGAGTATTAATTCTGTCAGGAAACTGCCTGCATACTCTCACTGCAAGAGGAACCCAGGTCCTACTGCAGCAGCGTGGGGGCTGACAGTGGGTCCAAGGATTTCATCCTGATACCTAAAGGCAGTCAGGGTGCTGTTGCTTAGTCTGTAGAGGTCTGTGCATCCCTCCATGGTTATGTCTCCCCACACCCACTGTGCCATTATGAAGGAGCTGGACTGCATCTCTGTTAGGTCCTGGTATCACCTCATGCTACCAGTAGTGACACTGACACTTTCCAGGTGCAAAACCAGTGAAAAACAGTCCGCAAAGACAAGATTCCTGTTTTTGTGCCTGCCTCATTGTTACCCCTCTAGTGCACCTGTTGTTAATTTTATTAACACCAAAGCAGCTGAAACTGATGAACAACCCCCTCTGTTGCTTAACTAACCAGATCAATAGCCCACAAGTTTAAAACCTTATTTTGTACTTTGATTAAAGTGTTCCTTTAACTTTAGCATAATGAGCAGCATAGTTTTCAGCATTACACAGTGTTAGTCAGTGTAAAGAAACTGAGTCACATTGAAAAATTAAGACGTTTTGTCATTTATTGTGATCTTGGTGTTTTACGTCTTGTTTAAGTCTCTTTTCCACTATCAAAACTTTGTATTATCAGTGATGTTTTTAATGCTATGGTGAAGTATTAAAGCCAAGTAGTGACAGTAGGCTAAATAAATGTTTACTGTAACCAACTAGAATGTTTAAAAAAAGAAAGAAAGAAAAGGTATTGTATGAAAAAAAAGTCATGTAACCTACTTCACAACATATGGACATGTATATAGTATGTGCCTAACATATGTATGTAGCATGTATGTAAGTGTCACGCCGTCATAACGTGCTCACCAAAAAAATGCTTAAAACCAATGAAAAACAGTTGGCTTTATTTCACAATGCAAAATTAATTAAAGACATAACAGATGTAACAGATGTCTGTTCACATTAAACATTTCAGGGTTCACCGAGACAAAGTTCAATTCTGCACCAGTTTAACTTTGAAAAAGGACAAAACATTGCTGCCCTCTAGAGGTCCACATACTAGAGGGAAGGCAGTTATTTACAAGCCTCAGCTCATTGCTAGGAGAAAGAAGCATTGCAAATATTTCAGAACATGTTTTTAATCCCAACATTTAATGCAGTTTGTAATAATAATTACAAATCTGGACAGGTTTTTTTTTGTAACGGGGGTGTGTTTGAAAAGAATGAACTTTTGTATTATATAATTTTTTTTACATCCATCAATTATCCCAAAATTCTTCCACTAATCTAACTGTCCACCTTTACTCAGGAACAATGTCTCCAATCCACTTAAGGTAAGGCGGGTTACCCTGGTCAATAGGCAGGCTGATGACCTCAGCCACCTCATAGGGATGGTTAGAGCTGTGGAGGACAATCCATTATGAGTCAAATAAACAGAGAAAAGCCAGTACTTAAAACTGCGACTGCATGAATCATGACATAATGGAGCAAATGATGAACGCAATGTTCTAGTGCAATCTGTTTTATGTGTTGAATATTAAAACAAACTTACCGGACATATTCAGCAAGAGCGGGTACCTTGGAACTTCTTGTTTTGATCATCTAGATTTGGAAAGACACTGTGTCAAACAGGACTTCAGACATACTACCTTTCCATTTAATCAACTTCATGAAGGAGAAAGCTCATGCTGAACAGTTTAAAATATAGTTTGCCATGTTCTAAGAGACCATGACCTAATATGTCACAGTAAGCAGACAAATAATGGGATCTATCCTGAAACTTGCCTTTATATTAAATACTGAAATGTTGCCCACAGCTGAGAATGGTTATCAGTGCTGTTCCCTCTAACAGTGACTACAGAAAGTAGGACTGAGTCTATCTACTAACAGCTCATATTGACAGTCATTTAGTCACAACCTAAGCTTAAAAACTATAGCTCTTCTATAGAATAATCTTATTTCCAGGTTCAATTTTCTGTCCTCAAGTTACTCTAGAAGTGTCTCGCACTACTTTTTTGAACCATTGCCCTCCTTCACGTCCCATTCTGCAGCAGGTTTACTTCAAGGACCTCTGTTTATTTAGTAGCTTTCATTCTCCCCCCGATTGTGATACATTTCCATCCCTGTTTGCTGTGAAGTATTCCCGGAGCATGATGCTACCACCACCATGCTACATCGCAGGGATGATACCGTAGCCAATAATCAGTGCTTTGTGTTCACCGGTAACAGAATTTGGACTTAAATGCAAAAAATATTAGAGTTTGTCTTTTTTGGTTTTGCTCTTACAAATCATTTGGTTGAAGTTTAGATAATAGCATTTACTTATATTGTTTTCCATTGAACTACTCAACCAAAAAAAACAACAACAACTAACTGTTGGAGCTCAGTTGAGCCACCTTTCAAAAGGTTTCACAATTCTCTCCTGAGGTCTTCTGAAACTCTGTTGGAGGGACAGAGTCTTGATCGCCCCTGTAACCAAGTACCAACATGATTTTGTGACTGATTTCACTCTTGGAAGAGTCTCTGTGGTTTTTAACGTCTTCCATCTCACAATTACTGATGCTGCTTGCTGTGGGGAGCACTCAAGACTTTAGAAATCGGACAACAACTTGGAGTATCACATCAAAGGGTCTAAATACTTCTGTAAATTAGGAATTTTTTCTTTTAAATATTTCACTAATAAATTAAACTATATCAATAATAGGATCTGAAATAATAACAGTCTTGCATTACATTTTGCCCCCAAGACATACAAATGGATTTTAGCTGCATCTAAGCAATATATAACAGTACCCAGAAAGCACTCACCAGAAGCACCTCATTGTCCTCCTCAATCTTCCCCTGCCATTCATATCTGAAGGAACAGCACACAATTATTTTTGGTTATTAAGTACTAGCTTCAGAGTCAGGAAGACTTCTGCTAGTTAGAACAGTATAAATATAGTCTATAATTTACAAAAAACAACACTGGCAAAGAAAGCTCAGTGCAACATGATACTAAAGAATAGCTAATGTGAAACATACATAGATTTGATCGCTGGGACAATGTTGACACAAGCTGCTAGCTTCTTTTCCACAATACCCCTGTGAGAAAGAATAAAAGAATGAAATGAGCACAGATGAAAAACATCTCATGGTCCTTGTATCCAGCTAATGAAGACAGAGAGTTTTTACTTGAACGTGCACATTTGTGCAAGGATCCATCCTGCCTTGTATCAATGGTTCAGACTAGTGGTGGTCTAATAGTGTGGGGGATATACTCTGGAGCACTTAGCTTCAAAAAGAAATGGTTTAAACATCACAGCCTGCCTGAATATTGCAGCTGACCATTTCAGACCCTTCATGACACCTGATGGCAACAAACTGCATCACAAACCTCAAATCATCTCAAGATGGTTTTACTGAACAGGTGACGGTGAGTTCAATGTACACAAGAGGCCTCCACATTCACAAGCTATCGATCCAGTAGAACACCTTTGGAAAGTGGTGGACCAGGAAATTTGCATGAATGTTCTGCAGCAACCATCTCGTCAACACAGGCCAAAATCTCTGAAGAATGTTTCCAGCAGCTTGTTCAATTATTGCCAAAAAAACAGGTCCAACCGAGTAGTTGTAAGGTGTACCTAACAAAGTGTCTAGTGTGCATATATTATAAACAGAACTGTTATTGTGCCATTTGAATCACCTGGCTAAATCTCTAGCAACTGTGTCATTAGGACAGGTGACAAAGGCAGCAGAGTGTGTGCCTGATGTGTACGTCTCAGATGCCATGGAGAAGGCCCTCAGTCCCACGGTCCTCAGCAGCTGGAACATAAACAGGCTCAGGAGCACTGTCTGACAAGAGAAATGAATAAACGTTAGAGCAAAGCATGTTTTTTTTTTTTCATTTTACCTAACTTGATGAGCCAAGTGTTAGAGGAAATCGCACACTCACCAAAAGCAAAGCTTTTAAGGATCCACCCTGTAGTGTCTCTGCTGTGGGCAAACCAATGCGCATTGCCTGAGCAGGTGAGACACACGAAGCTTAGGCTTTTCCCCCCTTTGTTGTAATGTGTCTAAACAGAGTTACATAAGGGTTAGTACTTGAAGCAGCTTGTCACACCATGCAAACACCATGAAAGTCTCTGTTAACTTCCCCACTTTTGCATTCAACACGCTCCACTCAACAAAGCAGACCATAATTTAAGAGAACGGGCTGTAGAAATGCTGCAGCCGGGTTGCATGCTTAGGGTTTGAACTTGCAGGTGAGTTGTGTTTAGCATTGCACTGCTAGTAACCACAGTTAGCTGTTAGCTGCTGGGCGTCGGCAGAAGCTCGTGAGTGTGTGAAAGAGCAACACGGCACGGCAGACTCACTAAAACGCTCTGATAAGTTGTTCAGCTGGATTGCAAAGTGTTGCTATAATGTAAATTCCTTGCAACTTACCTTCTAACCGCAGTCTGTCACTGCCCAACCCCTACAGGAAACCTCCTGTAAACCTTCCTGTCCCTACCTTTCAAAATAAAAGCCCCTGACATGCATGTTGCGTGACAGCGGACTAGACGGAATTGGAATTCAAATTCACATTTCTGCATTTATTAATTTTTTTTTCTGAATTTCGGGAAAATAAATAAATAATAATTTCTAATTAGTTACTTTTCTATAATTTCTACTATCTTATAAGTTTAATTTCATCATTTACACACACATTGGTTTTATCTAACACTCACACACAAGCATTTACCCCAGTGAATGCACTGGAAGAAACCTTCTCATAGGTAGGCCACGTGCTCAGCCAAATGAGCCACAACAGCCCCTACGTCTGACAGAAAACACACTTAACAACAACTAAAACAAATCTTGTAGCTTATAACATTCCCCATATATATTAAATATATTGTATTTAATAGTTGTACCTGACCTTGAATATGTATGTATTATATCCACATGACTGTTGCATGGCAAGCAGTTTAACTGTCAGATGATGGCTGTTCAGGTTTTGTTCCATGAAATAATAGTGTTTATTAATGATTTGACTGCTCACAGAAGTAGCTTTATGAACAGGGCTATACTCTGCTCAGATTCATGTAGATGCTGTTTCACAGTTCAAATGGATAATGACCCAAAGAATACTGCAAAAGCAATAGAAGAGTTTTTTAAGGCAAAGAAACTGAGTATTCTTCAGTGTCAAAACTGATCAGGAAGGCTAGCTCTGTGGTCGGCATGAAGCTGGACACTCTGGTGACAGTGGCAGAGAAAAGGACATTAAAGAAACTGATGGACATTATGAACAATGCTGGGCATCCTCTGCACACGGCCATAAACAATCAGAAGAGTCTGTTCAGTGACAGGTTGCTTCTCCCCAAGACAAGAACTAACAGACTTAAAAACTCCTTTGTCCCACACGCCATCAAACTGTTTAACTCCTCTCTGGAGGGGAGAGGGAGGGGAAACAGGAGGACAAAGGAGGGGGGAACAACTAAGCTGTAGTGCCTCTTCACCTCACTGTACAATACCTTGTGCAATACTTTTTGTAAATAGTCAACAGTGCAATAGACTCAATACTTGAAATGTGCAATTCACTTGTATTTTTATTTTTTATTCCTATTTATTCTATTTATCCCCTTTGTATATTTTATTTATATTTGTCTCTGTATTTATATATGTGTGTGTGTGTGTGTGTGTGTGTGTGTGTATATATATATATATATATATATATATATATATATATATATATATATATATATATATATATATATATATATATATATAACAATTCTGTAACTGTAACTTCGGTCGTTGCTGTGCTTTTTGGAAGTCGAATTTCCCAGAGGAACCCACCCGAGGGATTAATAAAGTTCTATCTTATCTCTTATCTTATCTTAAGTCAGTCACTTGGTCTCAACCCAACAGAGTTACAGTCACTGAATGGTAAATGGTAAATGGCCTGTATTTGTATAGCGCTTTTCTAGTCCCTAAGGACCCCAAAGCGCTTTACACAACCTGTCATCCACCCATTCACACACACATTCACACACTGAAGACAGAAGAGAAGCAGAGAGACCCTCAAATATGTCAAGGCCTGGCAGAGCATCACAAGGTAGGAAACACAGCATGTGATGATGTTTGATTGATTGATTTTTATTTAAGTATATATAAAAAACAATCACATTTAAAATTATGTTCGTTTGGCCAGTTGCATCTGAACCTCTGAAAACCTGGTTTCAAAAAGCAGATGTAATTCCTAAACTCTTAAAGCAATACTTTTGTTAGACCCTTGAATTAATGCTGAACATCTGCAATCTGCAATTGATTGTTTCATTTAAAATCCACTGTGGTGATGTGTAGATTCAACACTGCAAAAATTGTGTATTTGTCAAAAATCCTCATAGAGCTAAATTTACACTAAGCTCATTTTATAGTTCCATGGTTTTGCATTGTTTGCTTAAGTGCATATCATGCTAAAACGCTAAAGTACGGGAAGTGCCCCGCAACAAAAGTCAGTCAATCAGGAAACTGCAAAAGGCAATCACATATGGACTTTTTATTTTAAAAAATACCTGGACTTAAACTTCAATAACTTAACTTTGGGATTTGGCAAACAAACAAACAAACAAACAAAAAAACCTGCCAGATTATCTGAAATTGGCAAAAAGCATGTTTAAGTCAATGACATTTCTATTTTTTAATCACACATAAAGCATATGTCATTTTTATGTGCAGTTTTTTCATTACCTTTAATTTAGATGTAATTTTTTGGGAAGGTGTAGTTTATTTTACTTTGCTGTAAAATTTCCAATTTTTCATTATTTGTGTCTTTTTTTAAAACATCAGACGGAAACATGAAATTCTAAGCAGCTGCTCATGTATGTAACATACACACACACAAATATTCCGAAATCTAGACTTGTGTGAAACGATCAGACATGCAATGGCAGCAGGCAGCCATATGATGGCAGCTTTTATTCAGCAGACAGCGGTATTGTTTATGATCAGCTCTGGTAGTTATAACACACACACACACGCACAATAAATCAAGCCCTGTCAACAGGGTGCCAGCAATGTCTGCGATTGTGCACACAAATTGTGTTTGCTCCATGTGTGTGTTATTTGTGCTTGTGCGTTGTTTCTGTGCGGATGACAGAAGGGCCAGTCTCTTTGATAATATTCACCACCTACTTCACACTTCGCCTGCCTTCACCCCCATTCTTGATTAAAGAAGAAGACAAGCCTGTCGCACGTGTCCACTGAATATCCACACACGCAGGCTCTTACCCATGCACACGCACTTGACATGCACACTTGGGGGGAAGCGGGGGAGACAGATTGAGCTGTAGCTGATGTGAGAGCTCCACCAGGAATGCTTGGACTCGCATAAAGACGAAGCGAGAGGCATTAGAGGAGCTTGTCAAGCTCTTGCAGGAGCAATGAGGAGCGATGGAAGGAGGAGGGATATGTTGGTGGTAGTGGGAAGGGGAGGGGTGGGTGGGGGCTGGTTCCCATAGAAACTGTGCAGTCAGCACATCTGTACGTGTTGTGTGCTGTCCTCTCTCATTGGCATCCCGCGGCCTCTCGCCAACACAGCTGGACATGACAGCGCGCGCTCGCATGTAGAAGACACGCAAACACACGCAAACACACACATGCAGTCATGTACGACTGCTTGCCCTGACCTGATTGCCATAGCGACAGAGACCTCAGCCTGTGTGAGATGTTATCTTGGTAGCCCATGTGAAACAGTTCATATTTGTTTGAGTGTGAAACAGAGAGGGAGTGTGAGAAAGATAGACACCAGGCACACAAGTTGCTACAGGCATGGTGGGGTGGGGGGTGGTGTGGGAGCATGTCTTGCTCCCTCTGTTTCTTCACCAGCTTTTATCCTTCTTTTCTCTCCCTTTGCTCCCATCTCCCTCTGTCTCTCTCCCTCTGTCTCTCTCTCCCCGGAAGCATGAGGAGAATCAATATGTTTTCAATTTGCAGCAGAGCCTTCGTCCTCTGCATTCTAATCAGCCTCCGCTGGCCCTTTAACTTCCAGAGAGAGACAGAGGAAGAAGCAGAGAGAGGAAGAAGAAGAAGAAGCGGGTAAACGTGGACTTCAGCTAAAGATTTCTATATGCAGCTACGAAAAATCTGCGAAACATGTCTTTGCAGTTTCATTGCAGACCACACGAGGTGGACAAATCCAGGCTGTCTAAGGTGTGATTTCTCACTCTTGTCTTTCATCTCCCCTTAAACCTCTACAAATCCACTCAGCATTGTGGAATAATGAGGAACAATGTAACATTTACAACTTTATTCAGCATCGACCCAAAGTTGGTCAGTTGGTCAGTTAAACTGATATCAGTCATGTTGCTCAACCTTCATCACTGGCTGTCTTTGCATCTTTCTACTTAATGCAACTGCTGACATACCGGTAAGAATATCAATCCATCCATTTTCTTCAGCTGTTCCAATTAAGGGTCTCGTTTGCACCCATTGTGCATCGAAATAAAGAGGAAATCTATCAACAAAGGCCAAAACTCAAACCTCCATCCTTATAGCCATCCATCTTCTTATCCAGTTCAGGGTGGCTGGAACCTATTACAGCTGCCATAGGGTGAGAGGTGGGTACACCCTGGACAGGTCGCTAGTCTGTTGCAGGACTAACGCACAAAGACCTTCAACCATCTATGACCAATTTAGAATCAACAGTTAACCTAACCCCACTAATTGCATATCTTTGGACTGTGGGAGGAAGTCAGAGTACTCAGAGAGAGAACCCAGGAGACACAGGGAGAACATGCAAACTCCATACAGAAGGGCCAGATGGTGGAGTCAAACCCCAGGATCTTCTTCCTATGGGGTGACACAAAAATATGGCAATAATAAACTGTGTATTTTGATTTACACCATGTCTCGTCCATCATTTGTAATGGTTTGCATTCAGGCGCTCGCTACAGAAACAACACCACACATCTGAGATGTATTTGTCCCCACTGTATTTATTCCCGTCTTGTGTTGCATGTTTGCACTTGCTGTAAAGACAAAGCCGGCCAAAAACTGCGAATCATGGAAATGTAGTGTTTCCTAAACACTTCACAGTTGCACGTTGCTAATGATTGCCAGATACATATACCTCCATTAATAAGGAATTTTTAGCCTTGTGATTCTTTGATGTTTGTACTCGGTGCACATCTTAGTACTTTTGCTTAAGCCGTGTCTTAGATATTTTTCTAGCAAAGCTGCTGATTATTTGTGCTGATAAATCAGCGGGGACAGCTTTGTACCCAGCCAAGCTTTGGATGCGCTCCAGCTGCTAGTCACCTAACATTGTTCATGCAGAAAATGAATTGAAAATGAATTTCATGGAACCGAGGGAGCCCAAAATAACCCGCTATGCAACTTTAAAGGACGGGCTGTTTTCTTTCTTTCTTTTTAAATGCTCGCATTCCTGCACAATAACTGTGATTAAAGCGAAGGATGAACAGGTGACAGCGGATGAGGCACCGTAATCTCCGTGTAGGCTCGTGTTCTTGGACGAGCGTGCTGTTTTGTCAGTATCATCCACACTCTCGAGGACTCGCCAACACGCCACCACACCGCAAAAACAAACACACTCCAACAGGAAATCAGAAGTAAGAGTGGAAAATTAAGAAAGAGAAAGAGGGGCCAAAATGCTCTCTTTCTGTTCTCCTCTGCACCGTTAATGATGACTTCTGCAGAGAGAGAGCCACCCTGGGACCTTCCTCCTTCACCCAGGAGATGAGAGGAGAGAGAAGTTTCACCTCACTAACAGCAGGGTCTGCCGAGACAATACCTCAGAGGACTGAAGATCCACAGCAATTAGCCCGTCTCTCCCTTTTTTCCCTTCATCACGCCCATCCCTGCACTTATCTGATTATTCAAAAAGCACTCGTGGCTTAAGGATGGATGGCATACATGTTCTCCGGTGATTAGCTTTTTGACCCACAGCCCCGACTGCGGATGCGAGGCTTTTTATAGGTTATGAGTCACCCATCATCTGTAAAAATGTTGATTGCATAATTCAGCACTCCAGTTAAATTGATAATTCATGCATGAAGATTTCAGGCACAAATAAACATGCGTGCAGTTTGTACACTGAGGGGAGAAAAAAAGTGTCTTCTCACGATTCCTTTATTTTTACTTCTGAGGACTGAGATCCCAGTTCATGAGAGCAAACCTGTGTTTGTATTTAACACCAACTCTCATATCCTTGCAGTTAGAAAACACTGATGAGATTAAAATATTAAATTCAGGCAAACTTTGGGGATCTGCAGCAGATTCCACACAGTTTTCGACCCATTTTAATTCAGCGTGCAGGACTTCCTGTGATCTTAATGATGGTTTAATGTGTGAATGTCTGAAAATGAAACAGAGTATGGTTTATTTAAATGATTGGACTCTGGATGTTTCCCCTGTAAATGATAACAATGATAATAATGTTATGCCCTTTTTACTCCCAAAACACGAAGAAGAGGTCAAAAAGAAGAACAGATGGACAAACAGATGTGGATAAGAAACTTTCCTCTGCCTTTCTTTTTTCTTTGTCGCTGCTGCATGAAGCTCCTTACATCGGCTCTGGGGAGAAGTTCACCCAGGTTTTGTGTCATTTTATTTCCTTTCTCCTCTCTTCTTCGCTCTCTTCCTCCCTCCACATTGCTAATTCACCAGCCCACCGCCTCCCTCTGTCTGCCTGTGACTTTGCTCGTGGCGCTGGAACAGAGCAGAGGAGGAACTTTCAAAGTAGGCCAGGTTGCAGCAGGTAACGCAGAGTCATTCATGCAAACTGGAAGCTTGTGATGAGAACGAGAGGAACAGGACACCCTGGATCAGCCTTGGGCAACGAGAGGCAGAAGGGAAAGAGGTGAAGGGCAGGGGGAAAGAAAAGCAGGAGATGGGATAGTGGAAATCTTTGGGGACGTGGCCAAAAAGAAATGTATAAAATGTGTGTTAAAAAGGAGAAAAAAGTGCAATGAGAGATGGAAAGAGAGGAAAGAAGGTGGCTGCATTAGTCTCAATTTGGTGTTTACAAATAAGGCACATGGATGCACATTTTTGAAAAATACTTGTGCAGAAATGAGTTTATTTCATAAAAATTTTGGGAGGTTTTATGAGAAAATGTGAAAAATGGATTTCAATATTTTAAATACAGATGTTTTAAAGACTGAATTTCTTTTCATTTAAGCAAATTCATCAAAAACTCAGAGATGTGCAAAATTCTCTTTGATTTTGTTTTGTTTCCAAGGAGACACTTTTCTAACGTGGTCTTTGGCACTCCAGGCTTTCTGAAGATTGTTCACAGGGTTTATTTGGACATTGATTGCTTTTTCACATTTGTTTACACATGACCAACTTGAAATTGTAGCTTTAGGAACTTTATTGCTAGAAAAATATTGCAAAAAAGAATCACTTTTTCCCATTTCTCCAGGTGAATCTATGAAAAATGCTAAAGGTAACAGTTTGACAGACATACAACGGTATTTTCACACTACACTGTGAAAAAGAAAGAGCTGTCAGTCAAAACCTGCCACATTTCAGCACGTTATGTGGTGAGTCCTTAAAAATATTTGAGAAAACTCCAAGTTGAGGACAAGAGAAGTGGCCGGTCAAAAAAAAGTATTTACAGCAGAGAGCAAACTGACTGGCAAACATGTCCAGATGTACTCTGCGCCTCGCCCTATGGCATCTAGGATAGGCTCCAGATAAGTGGAAGAGAATGGATGGATGGATTGAGTACAGTATCTGAAAGTCATTTTTGTAAGAAAAAGGAAAAATCTAGCAAAGACCTAAAACAGCACCTGAGATGTGCATCTACTGTTCACTGAAGCCTCGTCAGAAACAGGCTCAGTGGAAGGGAAGCTGTGAAGAAGCGCTTTCTAAGAAACCTGGAGAAAATTACACCAAAACCTGGACTGAAAATCAGTGGCAGCAAGTCTCATGGAGTGATGAATCCAAATTTGAAATTTTTGGTTTATCTGTCAATATGTACAGAGCAGGTCAGGAGAGAGGTACAGCGGTGCATCTGCATCCATCTATAAAACATGATGGAGTCTCTGTCATGGTTTGTCAGAGATGATTATAAACACAGAAATGTATCGTCTAATTTGATCCACTATGCAAAGGAGAGTGTAGATTGGCACTGGCTTCACTGTTCAGCATGACAATGATCCCAAACACACTGCTGATATAGTATCTTGATAGAGATGCAACAACAGGCAGCCAACATCCAAAGAAAAGCTTTAAATGTCTTTCAAGAAGCCTGGACAACTATTCCTGAAGACTACCCAACGAAATGAGAAGATAGCTTTTGCCAAAGAGAGTTCAGGCTGCATTGGAGAATAAAAACATTGACTTTGAAGCTTTACTGCATTTTCATTTATGTTTGCAGATCTCCGTAAAGGGGAACTCCAGGCCTCAAGGCCGGTGTCCTGCAGGTTTTAGATATCACTCTGGATCAGCACACCTGAATCAAGTGATTTGTTCATTACCAGGCTTCTGGAGAACTTCAAGACATGCTGGGGACTTAATTTAGCCATTTAAATCAGCTGCGTTGGATCAAGGACACATCTAAAACCTGCAGGACACCGGCCCTTGAGGCCTGGAGTTCCCCCACCCCTAAAAAGTATAAGTGTACCTATTTCCTATTTTCCAAGCAAAGTATAAAGAAATTTAAAGAATAAAAAAATTCTTAATTGTTTTTCTAATTCAGGATTGCAGGGCTGAGCCCTATACTAAGCATTATAAGGCAAAAGGCAGAGTGCAGACCAGATAGGTCAACAGTTCAGACTGACACATTCACACCCACAGCCAGTTTAGAATAATCATTGTGATTTACGTGCACGTCTATGGGAGGAATCCATGCACAGAGGCACAAAGAACATGCAAACCCCACACAGAAAGGCCCCAGCCCACTGGTGGATGTGAATCCAGGACCTTCTTGTATTGAAGGCAGCAACTTCAAATACCACACTCCTACTCTTCCCCCTTTGTGAGTGTGGACGCTTCATCTCTTTGCTCTCTAAATGCTTTGCTTCTTTTATTGATTTTTACCGATTTTTATGCTAATTTTTTCCCTTTTTTTCCATATGAGCTTACCTGCGATAGCTTCTGGACACTTATAGATCATTAGGACTAAAGTGTTCTTAACAGAAACAGCAACATTTTTATAGTTACCTTATCCTCAGCGCTCCGTGTGTCTGTGGCCTAGACACAGCTGAAGCCTGATTACAGCGTCTGGGCACCGAGCAGCCTCGATAGCCTAGAAAGGTGCTAACCGCTAGGCTAACTAGCAACAAGATGCCTTCCCTCTCCACAGATGACTACCACAGCCTCCTGCAGAAGATTGCAGCACTGGAGACAAAAATTCATCGCTTAGAAGTAAACGTGGAGGTAAATGGACTGTGTGGAAATGAAACAACCTTGCCTTTGACTCAAAACAATGGCGATGAGCAAGCTAGCACACAGCTAAGGAGCACAGATAACATGACCAAGAAAGTAGACTTTGTGCACTACTATAAATCCTCAAGCGATAATCCCCCCTTGGACTGTCTTGGTGCAAAACCAAGACATAAATCATGTCTCCTGGAAGGGGGAGGACGTACCACAGGCAGGGCACAGCGAGCTGAAATCTCTGAAACCGACTGGCCTTCACTTCCTACGAGACAGAGAAGCTCTTCTACCCCTGTATACGGGAGGAAACAGGACTGGACAACCGTGAATAGGAAGGTTAACAACAAACCTTCAAAACAACTGAATGTGAAACTGCAGAACAGATTTGCTCCACTATCAAAGGACCCTGGATCTATATCAGACAACCATCCATCTAAAAGTAGCGAAGTAAGGCCTGAAAATCCACGGGGAAAGCTAAAGGCTAGGCCTGAAACGCTGATTGTGGGTGACTCTGCTGTAAAGGATGTACAAAGCATGTGCGGTAAGAACACTAAAGTCCTCTGCTTTCCTAACGATATGGTCAACATCCTGAAGGAGAGAATTCTTCAAATTGCAGATGAATATCCAACTGTGACAAACATTGTCCTGCATACAGGGTCAAACGATGTGTCCAAACAACAATCGGAGGTTCTGAAACGGGACTTTATTGGATTATTAAACACTGTAAACTCTCTGAATGCAGCTGTATTCATCAGTGGACCTGTACCGCCGGTCAGAGGAGGAGATGAGAGATTCAGCAGGCTGTTTACACTGAATAAATAGCTTATATCAGCATGTGCTGACCACTCAGTGCATTTTATCAACAACTTTAATATTTTTTGGGAACGCAGGCATCTGTTTAAAGCAAATGGATTTAATTTTAACAAGTCAGGGGTGAAACTGTTCACCTCCAACTTGTTTTATTCCATACATCATCCATCTGTGCTTGGAGCCAAGGCTGAGATAAACGAGGAGTTATCTCATAAAGAGGAACAAACAGTACTCCAAGAACAGACAAAGCCCAGCAGAAACCTTGAGGAGGAGCTCCATCTGCCCCCACCCAGGAAGAGCCTCAGAAAGGAGAGACATCTGAGGCAAGAAGAGGCAAGAAGAGGGGTCCCTATTTGCCTCCAACTCTCTCAACAACACCAACGACCAGGACCAGGATCTTCCCCAGTCCCCCAAACCCCTGACAGGCCATCACCCCCATCACCCTCCTCCCCCTCCCTTTCTCCCTCCTCCCCACACCTGAAATTCACTGAAGAGATGATGGAGCGGGTCAATGCTGGGCTCAGATCTATCCCCCGGCCCAATCCCTCTTTGTCCCCCATAAACCCCCCACCAAAGCAGCCAAAGGTTCGCCACCGAGCCCCACCCTCAACAGAGCAATCGAAGTCACATTGCCCAGCCTCGCCCCCCTTAGTTCCTCCTTACCACCTTCATGCTTTGTCTCCGCAGTCTGATGTGTGATGTGTGGAGGGTCCGGGCTGCGAGGATTATGGCAGTGGTGACTTTTCCCAGGAGAAGCTGGGACCCTGTTTACTAGAAGGTTTTAAAATTTCTGTACTTTTAGGTGACAGAAGGAGACATGTGGCCTGGTCAAAACACAGAGAGCTGCACTCTAAAAGATCTTTAAACATAGTAAACATACCTTGTGTGCCACAGACTGCTCCCAAACACGAGGGGACAAGTAATGCCTCTAAAACACTTAAGTTGGCTTTATTAAACGTTAGATCTTTAGCTGGGAAAACATTTTTAATTAATGATTTAATCACTGAGCACAGCCTTGATTTTATGTTTTTAACTGAAACTTGGTTGGACCAAAATAACAGTGGAGCTGTTCTCATCGAGACGACCCCTCCTAACTACAGTTTTATCAGTGAGGCCAGGGTGAGCAGGAGAGGAGGAGGGGTTGCTGTCTTATTTAATGAATCATTTCAATGTAAGCAGCTATCTCCTGGAAGTTTTCAGTCTTTTGAATATGTGGCTTTACAGTTGAAGTTGTGTTTCTTAATGTTTACAGGCCTCCCAAATACTGCACAGACTTTTTTAATGACCTCAGTGAACTGCTGTCTGTGATCTGTGTTGATTTCGACTGTGTAATTATTGTTGGGGATTTTAACATCCATGTGGACAACCCTCAGGACAAAGGGACTAAAGACCTGAGTAACACTCTGGGCAACTTTGGGCTTACTCAGCATGTAACAGAGGCCACACATAATAGAGGACACACTCTTGACCTACTGATCTCCAAGAGCCTGAGCATTTCAAACATTACTGTGTCTGATGTGGGCTTATCTGATCATTACTGTGTTTTCTTTGAAAGTAAAATCTCAGCCCACACAAATATATCAACAGCAGTGATCACAAAACGGTGTATAACTGAAGACAGTAGTGAGATCTTTAACCAGGTCTTCCCATTAACACCTGACCTGTCCAAAGGTTCAGTCAATGAGCTCGTCAATAGCTTTAATGCAAAAATGTTAAATGTAATGGATACTATTGCTCCCATTAAGGTGAAGGTTATCTCTGGAAGGAAAAAGTCTCCATGGAGAAACTCCACACTGGTGAAAAATGAAAAAAGAGAGTGTAGGAAAGCTGAGCGCAGATGGAGAAAAACAAACCTCCAGGTTCACTATGACATCTATAAAGAGAAACTTCACAATTATAATTTACAACTGAGGAGTGCAAGAAGGTCCTACTTCTCTGACATCATCACTAAAAACAGCCATAATGCTCGGGTCTTATTTTCTACAGTTGACAGGCTAACAAACCCTCCTGTGCCAGTGGCAGCTGAACTTCATTCAACCATGGCCTGCAATGACGTTGCCAAATTCTTCACAGACAAAATCCAAAAGATTATACAAGCAATTGGTACATCAACAGCAGATCCAGGATATGTACTGTGTCCACCGAAAAACTGTTTAAACACCATGAAAAAGTTTCACCCTATTAACAGCAAAGACCTGGAGGACATCTTAGGTCAACTGAACTCCTCCTCTTGCTGTTTAGATGTCCTGCCAACAAGTTTTTTCAAAAAGGTCTCAAAGACTTTAGAGTCAGACCTGTTACAGATCGTCAACTTTTCTTTAATATCAGGTGTGTTTCCAGAATCACTAAAAACTGCTGTAATCAAACCTATACTGAAAAAGGACAATCTTGACAAGACACAAATGAACAACTACAGGCCGATCTCAAATCTCCCATTTTTAAGTAAGATCATTGAAAAAGCAGTTTCTCAACAGCTCAGTTACTTCTTAAAACAGAATAACTGCTACGATGCCTTCCAGTCAGGTTTTAGACAGAACCACAGCACTGAAACTGCTCTGACCAAAGTGTTTAATGACATATGTCTGAATACAGACTTTAACTGCCATAAATGTAAATTATGTCAGTTTGTTTAATTTATTGTGTTCATTTATGTTATTTATTTTATTTATTTATTGTTCCTTTTGGGGTAGGAACTAAGGTTCATTCTGTGTTGCACACAGGCCTTTTTAAGTGACGTAAAGGGAAGTAAAAAGCATGTGCAAGAAGCTAAGTTAATAAGTTAACTAAGGCAGAAGAAGGAATAAATAAGCAGTTTAAAGTAAAAGAAAGCTGCAAAGAAGAAGAAATTGGGAATTATTTTTGTTAAGTTTTGTTGCTGAAGCGGACTCATTCCCTCACGGTTACGTGCAGCCAGCGAGGTACGTTAACTGTGTTTGTTTATCGCATATTTGTTAACTTGGGTTTAAATGTTTATTTGTAATATTTATGTTGGTCATTCTGTACTTTTATGTAATAACAGTTTGACGGTGGATTTTATGGTGTTTCTGAGGAGAAGTGTGACAGAAGAATAAATCCATCTGTGAATGAAGAACCGTGGTGTCGTGTATTAACTGGAGGGAGTGATACAGACAGTGGAAAAATGTCAGTCTTAGTTCTACTGGATCTCAGTGCAGCATTTGATACAGTTGACCACAACATATTACTCAAACGACTGGAGAACTGGGCAGGTCTTTCAGGAACTGTACTAAACTGGTTCAAAACATACTTAGAAAACAGGAAATACTTTGTATCAATAGGTAACTTCACATCTGAGCAGACAAGCATCACATGTGGAGTTCCCCAAGGTTCCATCTTGGGACCCCCTCTGTTTAACATTTACATGCTCCCACTGGCACAGATTATAAAGAACAACAAAATAAACTATCATAGCTATGCAGATGACACACAAATATATATCACAATGTCACCAGGAGACCGAGGCCCTGTACAGGCTCTTGGTAAATGCATTGAGGAAATTAATGACTGGTTGTGCCACAATTTTCTCCAACTAAACAAAAACAAAACTGAGGTAATAGTCTTTGGTGCCAAAGAAAAACGATTACAGGTCACCAGAGAACTTCAATCTATACATCTAAAAACCACAAACCAGGCAAGAAATTTGGGTGTAGTGATGGATGCAGACCTAAACTTAGAAAAACACATTAAGACAATAACAAAATCAGCTTACTATCACCTCAAGAATATTTCAAGGATAAAAGATCTGATGTCTCAACAGGACCTGGAAAAACTAGTCCATGCATTCATTTTTAGTAGGCTTGATTACTGTAACAGCATCTTTACAGGTCTACCTAAAAAATCAGTCAGACAACTACAGCTCATTCAGAACTCTGCTGCTCGAGTCCTCACTAAGACCAAAAAAGTGGACCACATCAGTCCAGCTCTGAGGTCTTTACACTGGCTGCCTGTCCGTCAGAGGATAGACTTTAAAGTTCTGATGCTGGCCTATAAAGCTCTGAATGGTTTAGGACCAAAATACATCAGTGACCTCCTGACCCAGTATGAACCTTCCAGATCCCTCAGGTCATCTGGATCCGGTCTTTTATCAGTTCCCAGAGTCAGAACCAGACACGGAGAAGCTGCATTCAGCTTTTATGCTCCTTATATCTGGAACAAACTCCCAGAAAGCCTCAGATCAGCTGAAACACTCAGTTTATTTAAATCCAGGTTGAAGACTCACCTATTCTCAGCTGCATTTGAATAAAGCACCAAATCCACACTTTAAGCTTAAATTTCAAAACTTACACTAACTACTGATCTTATCTATTTCTGATTTTATCTGTTTTGATTTTATATACTGTTTTGTTTGTTTGTTAAGCTTAAATTTCAAAACTTACATTAACTACTGATTTTATCTACTGTTCTGATTTTATCTGTTTTGATTTTATATACTGTTTTGTTTGTTTGTTTGTTTGTTTGTTTGTTTGTTTGTTAAGTGGGTTTAGAGCTCTGGGTAGCTCCCCAACTGGGTCTAGACTGGGTCTAGAGAGTATTTTAAATTCAGGGAATTTAAAATAGAAAGTAGCTCGTCCACAGAAGGACTGGTAGCTCCCCTTACGATAAGGGTTCAGATCGCGCGAACAGGTGTGAAATGTGTGTGCTTAGTTAGTTAGTTTGTTTGCTTGTTTTAATCAATTTTAAATCATGCTTTTTATTTGTTTTTGTTTCTAATGTCTCTGTAAAGCACTTTGAATCACCTTGTTGTTGAATTGTGCTATACAAATAAATTTGCCTTGCCTTGCCTTGCCACACTGCTGCCCAGGGGTTCAACAATTTATTCTAATTAGTGGACTTCATTTTCAATCGCACTTATATCATTAAAAAAACCATGAATCTAGAGAAATGTCAGAACTCAAGGGAAAAGTCCCAAAACCAATACTAATTATTTGTAATCCTGGGCTCTGTAGAGACACTGCATTATAATCAAATATGATTCTACAGTCAGGGGTGCACATAAGTGGACCAGATAAGAAGCTGCAACGCGTGTTCGCATACATATAAAAGGCAGTGTTTTTGTCCGCTGGAGTGGGATTTTCACGGCACATTCTGCACCACATCTCTGTGCGTTCATCCTTTTTTTGAAGCCAGCTCACTTCCTGCAACCACTTTTCCAAGAATACGCGCTTGGGGTTCGCACTCCTTCTGACATTTCTTTGGAGGTGGAGGAACACCAAAGTAATTGCTTAAAGGAGCTTCTTCGACATCTTTAAGAGTTCTAAGCAAATGTCTGTCCTCCTCCAGAAAATCTTATGTACGCAAACGCGCGTTGCACTTCTTATGCAGGATTTGCTTATTTCAGCGAGACAAAGCTGCATCACGTGTTATCTACATGTACTCCGATAACATGGCTCAGCAGAAAAAGAGTCTGGGTGCTAAACTGGCCTGCATGGAGGTCGGACCTGTCACCCACTGAAGACATTTGGTGCATTATGAAATGAAAACAGAGGTTCAGCTGAAATCCTGTCTGGGAAGAATGGGAAACATTTGTAAATCTACAGAGATGGTTTCCTCAGTTCCCAATCAGAGTGTTGTTAAAAGACGTGAAAAAAGATGTCTTTGAACCAGCTTCTTCTTTTTAAGCCTTCCATCAAACAAAAAGGAAACTTATTATTTTATATTTTCCACTCTCATAAAACCCACTTCCAGATGAACCGAATCAACTTTCTTGGAAATTCCTTGTACTTTATACAATCCAGTACTCTAATAATAGAGTTTAGATGATTTGCAGAGGAAAATCTACACAGAAAGCAAATGTTTTGGAATCAGGGTCACATTAAAGCACTTTAAATGCAGTGTGCATCCCTCTGTACCCATCTGCTATTGATTGAGATCATAAAGTCAGCAGGAAAGTGTTTACTGAGGTCATACATCAAGTGAGCAATGGGGTCACTTTCCCCACAGAGAATCTGAATTCTTTTTGCAATCAAAGGAGTCACCCTCTTCTGAAATGGTAAAGAAATACATTTGAAAACATTTTTAATGTGTCTTTATATACAGTTTCTGGTTTGACTTTTTTATAGTGGTTTATAAGAACTGTTGATATAGCAACGCTGATGTTGTCACTTCTCTGGTTAAGTCCCAGTACAAACGCATTGGGACGTGGTTAGAGATCAGTTGTGCAGCCACGATTATGTAGATGTGTAACTGTGTTTCCTGATTAGGCTGTCAACCTTGCAAGATTTTGGTGCGCATAAATGCAATAACGCGTGAAAGAATTTAGCTCCTGCGCCACTTTCCGAGTGACCAAGCCCAGAAAAACAAGTGGACGTGTTCACAGTCCAGACCCTACCGCAATGTGAAAACACACTAAGACTTTGATCTCCAGAATCTGAAGACACACACACGTACACAAAACGCAGTCTTCATTAACTGGCAAAAGGGACAAATCTTTAGATTTATGCTGGATATTTGGTGCCGCATTGAATCCGTTGCTCGGCAGTACAAGCTTTGATCTAAAGGTCTTTTAAGATGAAAATGCCAAACTGGAGTCGGCTGTTGCCTGTGCAGAGAGGGTTCATGAGATGCAGCAACAACAATGCAGTAACAATGCCGTGCTGGTCATGATTAAGGGATTTTCTGTGCCGCTCCTCTCGTCTCTGGCCATCAGTAACCCGAGTGCAGCAGGGACTTGAGGCTGTGGCTGGATGAGAGGAGAGGAGGAGGAGTAGAGCGGAATGTTAAACATGTCCTCTAGACCCCAGAGGAGGAGGAGGGAGGGCGGCCAACATGGCAGACTGCTCGTTCTGTGCCTCTATGGCTCAGTCTCCATCCCTCTGTATCACTTTCCCTCACTTTCTTCCTCCCACTCTTATCTCTTGTTTGGAGATTTTTTGTCTTTAATTTGGAAACCGTTCATACTTGTCACCCTGTGAGTTGCTCTGAATCGCTCAAATTTTGTTTGTCACTCTTATTGTAATTCAGTCAGTGTACCAGCTGTTATTAGGCATTAGGATTTGCGTCACCAAATGAGGTAATGCTCATTCTATTCTTTCAGAATGACTGAAAGTGCAATACCATAATACCTTGCTGTTCTTTCTGAATGGGTCAGGAAAGTTACATGCCTTAATTTAACAAATCACAATTTCTTTTGCACAGTATTATATTACTAACAGGCCTCCGAGGCAAACTTTAACCCAGTAGAGATTAGACTGCAGTGATTGTTGTAACATGATTTAAAGAATGGAAATAAACTAAATCGCAGTCACAACCTGATATCACGTATGTTTGCTGTTGATGCTGAGCAATTTCAGTTCAATTCAGTTTTATTTCTATATCATCAAATCACAACAACAGTAGTTATATTGTAAGGTAAGGTGAAGACAGTGCAATAATACAGAGAAAAAACAACTATCAGACAACTATCACTAAAAAACAACTATCAGATGACCCCCTATGAGCAAGTACTTGGCAACAGTGAGAGAGAAAAACTCCCTTTAAACAGGAAGAAACCTCCAGCAGACCAGGATCAGGGAGGGGCAGCGTGTCATGACAAAAGACACATTGTGGAAAAGAACAACATATTAATAACCACATAACACTTGTAGTCCTGCTATAAACTAAATGTTTACATTTAGTGGTAAAGGCATGGTTTTACATTTTGGGAACTAGTGCAAGAAAACATTTGCATATTAACAGGATTTCTGTAACGTTGTCACTCAAAGCAACCATGCCCCTAAATGTACACACCGTTGTTCCTTAATACAATTTAAGAATGTCAGCTATATCAAAACATGCATCAGAATTTCTGCAGCAATTGATCAAAGTGTGTGTTTTGTGACATAGTTGCAGATAAATGTGATTTGGCTTTAATACTTACAGACAACTCACAGTCCAGGCTGAAAAAAAGTCAATTTTGCTAACAACTTTTTCAAAAGCCATTTTCAGTCAGTCATATTGGAAGTGTGGATAATAAGAAGTGCCCCTCGGTATTGCTGCTACTATCCACACATTGAGAATCAAAGATCACAGCAGACTAGCGGCAACCCGGTGGTAACAGAATTGCAAAAATCTAGACCCAAAAAAATCTAAAAACTGTGTTTAAAAATAGAAAAAAAATAACGATCATGTAACTTTAAAGACACCGTGAAGGAAACCACTTTGAAGCATGGAGCCTTGTGGTTTGGTGCTGCTTCGTTACCTCAGGGCCTAGATTGTCATAGAAACGGTTAATTAAAGCTCGTATCCAGACATTTTACAGGTGAATGTCAGGGCAGCAGTCCATGACCTGAAGCTTAGGAGAATCTGGTTGATGCAAATATGCAGTGACACAAAGTACACAAGCAAATCAACAACAGAACTTTTGGAAAAAGGAAAAACAGTTGTGTTTTGGAAATGTCAGAGTCCTTACCATAGACACATTTAGATGCACTGGCTTGGAGGCAGCTGTTTCATCAAGACTACTGATGGGCAGCTGCAGCTCAGGAGGTAGAGCTGGTTATCTACTAATGCAAGGTTCTGTGGTTCAATCCATGACTACTCCAGTCTGCATATCAAATAGTCCTTAAGCAAGATACTAAACCTTACAATTGCATCCACTGACATGTGAATGTGATAGTTAGGAAGCACCTAACGCCATTAATACACACAACCTACTCAAGGTAATGCCCTAATGGGGGTTGTCACTGTTGAAGCTGATCATGTACAGTTATTATCCCGTGTGTTCAGTATTGATATGCAGATTACACTGATCAGTCATAACATTATGACCATCTGCTGAATATTGTGTTGGCCCCACTTGATGTCAAAACAGCCTTGACCTGTTGAGGTATGAATTCCATTAGATCCCTGAAGGTGTGCTGTGATACCTGGCACCAAAATGTTAGCAACAGATCCTTTAAATATTGGAAGTTGCGAGGTAGGGCCATGGTCTGTCCAGCACTTCCCACAGATGCTTGATTGGATTGAGATTTGGGGAAGTTGTAGGCCGAGTCAACACCTCAAACTCGTTGTTCTGCTCCTCAAACCATTCCTGGACCACGTTTGCTTTTTGGCAGGGAGCATTATCCTACTGGAAGAGGCCACCGCCATCAGGGAATACTGTTTCCATTAAAGGGTGTACAACAATGCTGTAACAGTTTTTAAGTAGCTGGTGCAGGACCCAAGATTTCCCATCAGAACATTGCCCGAAGCATCACACTGCCTCTGCTGGATTCCCTTCTTCCCATAGTGCATCCTGGTGCCACGTGTTCTCCAGGTAAGCAATGCTCATTCAAAAGAAGATGTGATTCATCAGATCAGGCTTCCTTCTTCCATTGCTCTGTGATCCAGTTCTAATGCGTGTTAGCACTTTCAGGTGGTCAAGGGTCAGCATGGGCACCCTGACTGGTCGTAGCTATGCAGCCCCATAACAAACCGCAATACTTTGTGTATTCTGGCACCGTTTTAACAGAACCAGCATATTTTTTTGGGCAGTTTGACATACAGAAGCACGTCTGTTGGATTGGACCACACAGGCCAGTCTTCACTCCACACATCATCACTGAGCCTTGGGCGTCCTCGACCATTACGCTGGTTATTTTCTTGGACCACTTTTGATAGATACTGACCACTGCAGAGCGGGAACAACCCACAAGAACTGCAGTTTTGGACCCAGTCATCTAACAATTACAATCTGGCCAAGGTAAAACTGGCCAAGGCATATCGTTATGTTTGATCATTTTTCCTGCTTCTAACTCATCAACTTTAAGGAGAAAATGATTTCTCGCTCCCTAATATATCCCACCTCCTAACAGGTGCCATGATGAAGAGATAATCAGTGTTATTCACATCACCTGTCAGCCACATAATGTTATGCCTGGTTGGTGTATAACTATTTGTGTCACTTGTACCAACACATAGACAATCAGGTACATTATGTTTGTCTGTAACTCTAACTTGGATGAACATCAGACCAGATTATGTCAGTAATCGGTTCAGAAATCCTGGTAATACCAACGGTTCAGTCCTTTGTTGTTTCATATGTAGATTGTACAGATTATGAAGCTAAAACCAGCAGCTGGTTTGCTTTGGTAAAAGGCAAAGGCAAAAAAACAACCCAGACTCTCAAACAGCTATGTAACGTGTTGTTTGTTTACTCCATAGTAAATCAGAGGTATACTAATGCAGTGGATTTCCAGAGTAGAACATAAGCTAACGTGGGGTGCCAGCACTGTTGCATGCATACTAAAGCTGTAGACTTTGACAGGAGCACATAATCTATGGACTGTCTGTGGAGAAAGACAAAAGAAGCATACTGTGCATGTCATCACCCACAAATGGTGCAGGCAGCTGCAGGGGGATCAGCAAGAAGGTAGAGCTTCCCTCATTACATCCAGATCTGACTAGTGCTGCAGTGTATGGCCTTTCAGCGTCTGAAGTTTTGACATTTAATTTGAGAATCCCCAACAGGCAGCTTATTATAATTTCAAAATACTGGAACCGTGTCAAAGACCATTGCTCCAAGTTTTTTCTGCAGTAGTGTGTCTCTGGCATCACCTGAAACATGCTGGATATATGTAGAAATGTATATATAGGTGGAACCATTTGCTACACTGTATATACATTCACACTAATCTTTTAAATGCCTCTTTCAGGCTTTAAAACAGCTACAGCCCTTTTAGCTAACGCTGCAGCAAATAACTCTACATATAGGAGGGTCACTATAAAAAGTCTTAATGTACTTACAAATCATGAAATGTTTCATATGGCACTCTGTGAGCTAGCCTTTGCACCACATAGCTCAGCTGTATCCATCTGAAAGTTCAGAATTCATCTCACCTGAGAAAATTCTGGTTAGAAACCAGGATTCATTGACTGCATGTGTGTGTTGGACAGGCTTCTTGCATCAGTTTGTTCTATTTCTCCAATAAACCACATGGGAAACCATATTATATGCAGTAAATCACTATGGTAACACTGGAGACGGTTGTGAGGTTTAGTGAAACATTACCTGAGGTCCAGATTAGCAGACAGGTAGAGGGCTAGTCAGGACCAACATGTCACTCAGAGTAACTGTGCCCCTAATAATGTATATAATGTATATAGCTGTAAATTCTCATGTGCTTTAACATGCTAGTTATATAAAAATATACCTTGATGAACCTACAGTATGGTATAAAAATCTTTGGTGACTACCTACAGGAGTTATTGAGTTTCAGAAAACTTGACCTCTGGTCGAGATCATTGAGATTGGAGCTCGTCCGAGAATTTAAGAAGATGCACCCGTGGTATCAATTTGTTGTCAATCATAGCTGGCGGGTTGAAGTACACTGTCTTGTAATCACCAATTAACAACAGAAACCTGAGGCTACAACCCCACACACCAACACAAATCCCTAATGAGGACACACATCTCGAAGATCTTTCTCTTAGTAGAATACAAAGCTGACCGCGCAAAGCAAAGATGAGAACCAGCACAAAATAGCGATCACCACAGTGATTCTGCTTTAGAGACATGAACAGGGAGAAAGCGGGGCTGCAGCCCGACTGTTCATCTGCTTGTTATCTGTCGAAGTTCGGGGTCTGGCTGCTGCACTCAGCACTTTCTTGTTGGCTAGCTTAGCGTTAGCATGCTGTTTGTGCAATTGCATGCAAAGAACCAAAGTTGTGTTAGCAACATACTGCAGTTGTTTCCATCATGGATGCAGATTTCAACTTTACCATTTATCTTGTCCTTTTTTGCAATAAAATAAATGTTCGTATCCATGCTCTGGACTGTGTCATTATTTTCCTCTGACATGCGAACTAAAATCAGCTGATTGTAGGGCAAATGCAAGAACCGATGAGCGGGATCGATATGCAGGTAGACTAACAATTCCAAAGAACTGGACTACTGGGAACTGGTTTTCTGCAAGAAGCAGTTCTTGATTCTCATCCATAGTCTCTGTGTGTTAGCCCTGAGACAGACTGCCAACCTATCGAGGATGCGCTCCTTTCACCCTACGGCAGCTAGGATTGGCTCCAGCCACCCTGGTGACCCTGAATTAAATAAGCAACAGAAAATGAAAGGATGGATAGATGATGGTTGTTCTGCTGCAGATATAAACATTTTGAAATGCCCCAAATCAGACAATTAAAGAAGCATATTTACAGCCTTGGGCAAAAAACTAATTTGGCCTTTATTGATAGTTTTCCTCTTCATTGCAGTGCACAATGGGAGAGTTTTTATTTTTGTTTTTCTGACTCATCCATCTGGATAATAGCATTGATTGGCAGGTGTTCGACACTGGCAGCTTTTAGCTAATAGAAGTCTGCTGGGCTTCAACTCTGCTAAATTAGAGTCCATGAACCCCACCTCACTAATGTGTTTGTGCTCTCTGTGCTTTTTGGAGCATTTTATTTACTTTAACGATCTGATATTATGGGCTGCTGTGTGGTACAGTCTGTCCTAAAAGTTGGTGTTTTCAGTTCTGGCAAGTGAGATTGTTTTGTTTTATCAGTTTCTTACATGGCAGTAATTAGCAGATGTGATTGCACCCCTTAAGTTCACAAACTTTCCAAAGTTAGAAAAAACACAGTACTGCCGATATCATCAGCTTCATCTTAGTGTGCGTCGTGATGTTCTGTGTGATGCCTTTTCAATCTAGCATTGAGAAATAATGTCCAATCCAATGAAATCCAGGTGAATCCGAAGATACGGATTCTCTTCGCTTTAATCAGTTAATCAGTTTTGAGATTAAACATCGCCTTTTGAAGAAAATCCTGGCCAAGAAGAGAAGCATCCGTTCCTTCGCCTTCTCAGAGGAACAAAACTCCTGCTGCCTTCAGGCAACACTCAGTTTTTTTTCTTTCTACGTGTGTTTGTGTGTATATACACATGAATCTGTGTCTATTTACTAGCAGTACCCATGAAAATACCATGTGGATACAGTGCAGCCTATCACAAGAGGGAGACAGTTGCCGTGCTTGTGGAGTCACTGGAGGAGCTGTCCATTTCAGCACCACGATGAGGCAGCAGAAGCCACAGATGTTCCTATTGAAACGTTCCATATTTAGGTGGATAA
Organism: Aulonocara stuartgranti; assembly: GCF_965226115.1. Taxonomy (NCBI): domain Eukaryota; kingdom Metazoa; phylum Chordata; class Actinopteri; order Cichliformes; family Cichlidae; genus Aulonocara; species Aulonocara stuartgranti. The sequence goes on along the minus strand of NC_138944.1, from coordinate 33,796,369 downwards.
TATAAAACAAAACATTAGATATGTTTACTAAGATTCCACGTACTGCACTGTATTTCCACTTGCTATATGTGGCCTTCAGCCACCTATTTGCAGGAATTCCTCAAAAGTATTTGGCCTTTAAAGCTTTCATGACCTGTGTTGAAAAACTCCTTTCGTTAGGGTATTTTTAACGTGCAGCTACATATAACATGATGTATATACGAGTGGCTCTGACAGCATTAGAATCACTGTAGTTTCTGCAAGGCGAGGGGATGTGAAACATATGACAGAGTCAGACATACTGACCACGGATCAGTGAGTTTTACAACCTAACCAATCTATTTCTGTAGAAACCATCCAAGCTCTTAACTGCTCGCTCAGGTGTTTTACACACTCTGCTCACCCCTTTCATCATTTGTGTCTCGAATCTGCCTCTCCCCAGGAAATGAATGAGCACACCAGCTCACTGGAAAATAATAATAATAACGCACTGATGATGACAATAATGTGACACTTTATTGATCCCTGTCAGATTTTTTTTCTCGCTTCCCCTGCTCATAGAAAAGGCTAGAAGGTGGAGGTCACATCACAGCAGCACTCCTGCAGTAAACTAGAGGCTTTTGGGTCTGCAGGACATGAACTTGGTTTAAAGAAAAAATAAAAACACACAAACATACGCTGCCTGATGAAATACAGCCACTGTGATGCCACCCGGGGACCAGAATCAGCCTGCCAAAGACTTCAATCCGGCCCACTGGATGGCTTTAGAAAACGTGAAAGAGAGGATACATTTTGTTAAATATATTTTAACACATTTTACAAGTTTTTCTACTGACAAAGACTTCCCCTGTCACCAGTCATATGACACCACAGTAATGAAGTAATGGATAAACCTGAGGTGATGTGAGATGTCCTGTTTTTCCAACATTTACTATAGAAATGTGTGTGTGTGTGTGTGTGTGTGTGTGTGTGTGTGTGTGTGTGTGTGTGTGTGTGTGTGTGGGGGGGGGGGGGGGGGGGGGTGGGGGGGTTACAATATGGCAGAAAAAAAACAACAATAACATTTCTTTTTAAATGGCATCTGACCCCGAGTGCTAAAAAAGCTACAGACTGCTTTTGTAATTCATTGTCATTTGTTACTTTAACAGTGTCCTTGCTATCATTGAAGTTAAAGACTTTACATATTTGGAGGATTTCAGCTAAAACGGAAGGAATCTCACTTCAGTAATTGGTTATTTCAAACTGACATCACTGAGCCGGTGTGACAGGACATGCATGCAGAAGTTGCAGTAACAGCAGAGGGAGATATTTTATTTCAAACCAACTTGAAAATAATCACGGGGAAACATTTAAACAGACATTATGAAAACGTAATTACATGTAAATACATATTAGCCACCTAGCTTAATCTTGTTTAGCGATTAAGGATCCTGGGATGTACTTTGTCTCTCTTTCGCTCACAACCGAACTCTTGGCTTTAATGATCCCCCCCTGCTGGTAACGTGGCTTCTGCATGCGTGTCTAGTTCACGCTATATTCTTTGGTATCTGGGAAGAAACCATCTGCTTCTCCAGACTGCTAATTATTATTATTATTTTGTTGCTTCATAAAATTTAAAACTTACAACTCAAAAATGCTTCATTACTTTACCACACGTGCCTATATCTACTTTTTTAAAATCTACTTTTTATCGTTTTATCCTACACCAGCTAATTTTTCTGACCTTTGTTTTAAACTCGTGCTCCTTAGTACACTTTCAGTGTCATGTCCGTGTCATACCGTCAGTAAAGCGCTGGCCTGTCGCCGTTTTACAAATGAAGTTGCCCAACCTTAGAGGAGTGCAAAGAAAAGCTTTCTAGAAACGAGTTGATGGAACATGCACATGTTTTCACACTGCTTCAGACAAATAATAAAGTGATGGATGTACTGACGTGGGTAAAGGGCATGTTTTTTTCTTCCTTTTTTTGCAGTGCGCTTGTTTTTGCGTAAAGTACTGCTGCTGCTGCGCACGGAACATCCCCCCTCGCTCTCTCGCTTTCTGGTTGTGTCGATTTTTTTTTCATCCTGTGCTCCTAACCATCATCCACCCCCTCCTCCTCCTCCTCCTCTTCTTTTTCTCCTCTCTCCACTTCTATCTCGGCGCTGCGAAGAAGGAAACCGAGGGAACCGAGGATTGATGTGTTGCTCGACTTGAAATTTGCCTCTTCCTTTTTTGCGCACACTGCCCACCCCCCACCACCTCCTCACGCCCGACAGCCTTGCCATAAAATAATTGCTGCTTTCCCCCCCCTTTTTTTTTTTTTGATGATTTCCGATCTTTTTTCATGTGATGACAGTAAACGGCTGTGTGCGTGTGTGTGTGTCTGTGTGCCCTCGATGTTCTCCGGCTGACCGTGATATAACCATCTAAGGACCGTTTGGATGCGGGAGGCAGAGGCTCTGACGCTCCGGGAAGCTTCGTCCATGCCTCCTTGTCCTCCTCCTGCCTGCGACCGGCTGTGTGACCGGTGATGCTCGGCCTCTCCGCCTGGATGCGCCCCTCTCTCCGCGGTGTGCCGTCGGTACCGCTGCCCGTGTCCCCCTGTAGCAGAATTCCACTGTTGCCGGAGAAAGGTCTAGGGACCACATATGGAAACTGGGGACCAGAATTTTAGGAAAAAGGAAAACTAAGCAGGCTGTCGTTTGATTTGCACAACTTGATGTTGTTCCTCTTCTTCTTTGCTTGATTTTTATTCCTATTATTTGGAGAAAGAGGGGGGCAGGAGGAGGGGGGTTGATCGTCCCTGGTTGGTTTATTTGTTTATTTATTTTTAAATTCTCCATCCTGTCTTCTAAGGAATGGCTGGTTTTTATGGCAGTCATGGCACTGGCTGATATTTGGCAGTATTTATCATTCTGTCCTTGATTTGGAGGTGTGTGTGTGTGTGTCTGTGTGTGTGTGGTTGGGGTGGGTGAAGTGCTTGGTTCTGCTGGTTTGAGTCTGTCCTCTCATTCCTTTTGGTACATTTAGTCCTAATTTCCCTAACATATCCCGGGCCCTGCCTGCCTGTCTGTCTTGCCTGTCTCCCATCAGAATACATGTGCTCAGCCTGATTCGTCAGAAGTGCTTGACATGATTCACTGATCCACCTGGGTTCACACCGAGCTAGCCATCACTGAATTGTGTTATCGTTAATTAGAGATCTGTGCTTTGCCTTCTTCGGGGAGTGTTTTAAAGAAATCAGGCCGCCAACTGTGTTAGTCTTAACAACACTCCACCCACCCCCCTATGTTTCTTCATTCCTCTTCAGTATGAATTAATTCACCCTGCGTGCATGCGGGTGCTCGTCCATGCACAGGTGCGTGAAAGTTTAAGTTTGCGAGCGAGTGTGTTATGTGTGTGTGTGTGTGCGAGAGAGCAGGAGACTGACAGTGTAGGCTGTGTGTGACAGACTCTGTGAGTGGAAAAAATATATATAAATATATATATTTTTCACAAAAAATCAAGCGCTCCCATGCACATCACATCACCGTTGAAGCTGTGAGGATTGTAATACGTGTAACTGTTTGAGTCGGTTCAGAAAGCCCAAATCAGGTCTAAAAACAGCCCCGGAGAAGCTGAGCAGAATCCTCCATCTTCTCCTGATCTGGGCCTTTTTCAGAGTTTGACGTTTAGAGGCCTTCCAACTCAACAAAGTAGGCCTAGATCCCAGACCAGGTCTCTTGTGGGATCTGCTTGAAGCCTGTGTTTTTAGGTCGACTTTTTTTTTTCTAGAGCAGGGCAACTTACTGCCGTTTGAGGACTCGAACAGCTTCAGAGCTGAGGGTTCTGCTGTCATTGCCAAAGTCTGTTTGACCCCCCCTCACCCCCCTTGCTCTGTTGGGTCAAACAGCGACAAATCCACCTCAGAGCTTCACCCTTCCCTTCATTTTTTCACCCTTTTGAAGAACCCCCCCAAAAACCAACCATACGATTTCCCCCGAGCTCCCCGAACTCCCCCGCCCCCCCAGCCGCCCCCCGCCACCGTCGCCCGCCCGACGCCGCCCACCCCCCGTTTTCCGAGCTGGCGTGGCGACGCAAACTCACAAATATTTACTTCCTGTACATCAAGAGGAAAGGGGGCCCCCCTTTCGTGGAATGCGGCAACATGGGCGTGTTTGACCGCGGGGTTCAGATGCTGCTGACCACGGTGGGGGCCTTCGCTGCCTTCAGCCTCATGACCATCGCCGTGGGGACAGACTACTGGCTGTACTCGCGCGGCGTCTGCAAGATCAAGAGCAACAACGAAAACGAGACCAGCAAGAAGAACGAGGAGGTGATGACGCACTCGGGCCTCTGGAGGACCTGCTGCTTGGAAGGTGAGCTGGAGCTGTGCTGTAGAAGTCACACATATGCGTATATACATGTGTGTGTGTGTATATATATATATATACACACCAACAACACCACACACAGGCACACAAGCAGATCGATCCCTGCATGCCCACACACACATTCACACAGTCCTGCAGTTGCACTCACATGCCTACACATAGGCTCACATGCCCACACTATTCTGTATGTACTCTGCATCCATTCCCACACTATCTGTCTATCTATCTGTGTGACATCATTCCTTCTTTGTGTGTTGAAATGAATGCAGCTTCTTCCTGAGCAGTGATTTGGATGGCTTGTCTACCAAATGGTCACATCCTTGTCCGCGGTTTTGGGGCTGCCCTCATGGTCTGTCATGGCCAGTGTGGCCAGAATGTCTTTTTAATTGTCCCAGCAGAGAGCAGCCTGGCCCACTTAGCAAACTGCCACAGCGGGCTCCACATGGCACACACGGTCCAGCCAGGTGTACAGCTAAGTTTATCTCCGCGGCAGGCTGATGAACCCATATTTCTTACTTACGTCTATGTGGGGGGAGCAATTCAGCGATCACAGTAATCCCTCCTGCTCTCCATACTAGTCTTGTAGATGTAGATGGGGAGCGAAATCCAAAATCCTTGCATCACAGAGGGGAAACCAATGTGATGCATCAGCAGGGCTTATTTTAGAGCTGGGGTTATTGGGATTCTACTAAAAAAAAAAACAGAACAAGGAAAAAAAAGTCAGTTTTAACTTTTTTGATTGTAAATCTATGGAGGTGCACTGCTGTGTTCAAAATACTGGCTGCAAAGGGATAATGAAAAAAACCCTGCTATACAGCCGTGTTTGGGAGCAGAGATGGATAGAAAACTGGCATGAATGTGTCTTTGATGTGTGCAGGAAGAGCGGTTTTTGGTGGAGGGAGAGAGAGGGGAAAGCATATGCGAGTTTGCAGTGTGAGTTTGTGATCATACAAAAGGAAAAGCTGTGAAGTGTCTCTGTGTGCGAAAGCGTCTTTGACACATGCACACAAACGCTCGCACTGCAGAGGGTCACGCACACACACGCGCACACTTTACATACGGCATTCATGTTCAATCGGTCGTGATCATAAATCACGCAATATCAAGCCCACAGATTCGAGTGACGGAGATTCACTGCATTTGTGGGATTTCTCCCACGATTCAGCGAGGCTGCACGACTGCTCTGTTCAACGTTAGCCCGGACGGGCGTTTGGGAGAAGGAGGGATAGAAAGCAAGAAGCTCTGTGTGCAACACGGTGTTCGCACGTTGAATCGGGCCTTGAAATCAGCACCTTTGTGATAAATCTGACAGAAAACGACATGTTGCTGAGTCTGGTTTGATGTCATAATCAGCACCTACCTATTACTCATGTATATGTGTGTGTGTGCGACAGTGAGGATGCTGTGACGCGCCGCTCCCTGATTGTGACCTCACGTTGTCACACCGGTCGAGCCATGAAGCCTGATCCTGTCGCACACCTTTGTTATTCATGCTCACAGAAATGATTAGAAGACGAGCTTGTTATCAGTAAGTCCTGTAGATTCTGTCCTCATATTATTTATTTCTTTTCAGTTTCATGGCAAAGATAGAAAAGACGTGTAGTGAAACTTAAAATGACAACTCCAGCTGCTTCTTTCACTTGATCATCAAATTTTAAATGTTTTTTTCCATGGCACAACATCATGTTGTATTCTCTTCTTTCTCAGCTCTCCTGCTGTTTGACTTCATGGCATTAAACTCTGATCTCATACAATAATCTCACCTTATTTTTCCAGAACATCTTAAATTATCCCTTCATCACTTCTTTCTTTTTTAAAAAAAAAAAGTTCATAGAGGTGATCCGGTGGCAGATGAAGCTGCAACATCACACACTAATTTTCAAAACTTAATTACATCAGAACATCACTGACATCACTTTTTTTGCTCAATATTGTTGTATTTCCTAAAAAAAAATGTATCCTTTAACCAGGTTTTTATATCCTGGACTAACAGCACTACCGTCATTGTTCCTATCTAACAGAAGCTGATGGCACATCTCTCACAAAATTGTCCAGTTCTGGTCAAATCTTAGCGTAGAACTAATCAAAGGAAATACATCATATCTATAGTTTTGTCTAAAATATCAGTTTCAAATATGATTTAATATTTCCTATGTCTCTGAAGCTTTGTAGGACTCCTGGTTGTACACGTATTGACTCTGTATGTAGGTGATGAGGTCATGTCTGGCCAGACACCATCATGTCTTGGTCGATCCTTTGACCACGTGCAAGGTAAACGAAAAAAACCCTCATCTTTCCTTTTTCTCTTTGTAAATGAGCTCATCTAGTGCTGGACAAAAACATGAAGGGCCGTGTTCATGATTAATCAGAGATTTAAATCAAAAGAAGTTTTGCACAGATATTTTTTTAACTTGGGAAAGCACAGGTGGTTTAGTTCCACCACATGTCCCATTAAGCCATGGTAGTAAACCAGCATGCATCATTAATACACCTGCGCATCCCTTGCTGGGAGGACTCCAAATGTCTGCCATGAGAAAGATTACAGATAACAGCGTAACCTGTGCCCAAGACCTGGAAGATGTAGCACTTTTTCGTCTGTCTGTTTTACACGAGTTAAACTACAGCAATAAATGTAACTGTGGTTTTTAATTCGACTTGATCTCAACAGAACACTAGCCCAGGAATAGCACAGTGCTCCCAATAACTGAAACAAACAGTTGCTAATGCTTGCTCATTCAGCGAAACACCAACCAGGTTATGAAAAGCGCTTAAAGGTCCTATACCACATTCAGAGAATCAGGTCTAGGCTCTTTTTTTAATATTGCAATTTCGCTAGAAACACAATTCAAACGGTTGCAGATAGAAGAGAAGATTTGGGATCATGGCATTCAAAGCATTCACAGGTCCACAGATGGAAAAATCAGCTTTGAGATTACAAAATGACCAAAATAAGTCCTGGTGTCCTGTGTGAGTCTTGGGTGATAAAGGTTTAGAGCACAACAGTGAACCAAACTGAAACCTAACCCTCAGTCACCTCAGTCGCTATATTAAGGTAACAAACTTTCTATAAGCTGTCTATGTAAAAAAAAATACACTTATCAGTGGCAACACAGCCTCAGTTAACCCAAACTGAATTTCCCACTGATGGCTACCTCCATCACCGCTCAGGTGCTAACACATCTGTTGCAAAAAGAAATACACTGGACAACACGGATCTTTGGTTTTGCATGAAAAGTGAAACGTACTTTCCTTCCAGCATTTATATTTTCACCCTGCAGCCTGAGCACTGTTTTAAATTTTAGCCCAGAAACAAAAGGCAGCGTATTTCACACAACTCTTCTTGCTAGCTTCTCTATTTTAAACAAAGGGCTCATTTTGTGCAGGTGTGATAACAGCTACGAGTGATCGGCCATGTGTCCACGTTATGCAATCATTTTTGAGCGCGGGTCATGGATAACAAATGTTGCACGTAACGCCGGTTGGTTTATGAACGTAGGTACAAAAAAAGGGCCAAAAACCGAAGAACTTGGCACCGAATTTTTAAAAAGTTGTGTCAAATCAACGACACGTTCGCGGATGTGAACGCGGCCACGCCAACTCGCTCCATGTGATATGCTTATTTTCCTCGCTAAGTGGCTTTACTTTTCACACTCTAGGCTCGCTCTGTGTCCTTGGCACCAGAGATTTGAAATGGTTAAGAGCAGAGAGGAATCTGAGAGAGATCCAGCTTGCTCTGTTGTGCTTCGCCTTCAGAGCTACAGTTGCTTTATGGCTGTGTGGTGCAGAGAAGAGAATGAGAGGGAGGAGAGGAAGAATTGGGAGGTGTTGAGAAAGAGAAAAACGGAGGTGGTGGTGGTGGAGGGGGGCAAGAGATAGAAAGAGCAGGCAGCCCTGGTTTGCTGTCACACCCCCTCAGGCATCCTGTGCTATCTTTAACACACAGGCCCACGTTCTATCTAACCTATCTTGCCCGCCTTTTAACATAAAACGTCACAGCGTGACAGTGATTTTACATTAGTGCTAGATACGTGATGTAAGTGATTTGTAGAAACTACTGAGTGAATGTTAAAGGTTTTGTCATCACGGTGAAACGCTGGCGTCACAACAACACCAAAGATCGCACGCAGCACTGTCACGTCGAGCTTGTGTTCGTTATTGCAGTTGTGAATGTTTCTGCTTTAAAGCTCTGCTCTGTATACAGATGGAAAAGTGCCTGTGTCTTTCTGCGTGAGGCAGGGCTCTGTCTCCATATTGGAGTGCATTACGGCGATGACATTAATTATGCTAATAGCCAACAGCTCCGGTAGCGTTGCCGTGCTAGATCGTCAACAGAGCCTCTCCACGCTGCCTCTTTATCTAAAGCCCCAGATAGTGATATGCCAGGATAGGGGAGTAACTAATTACATGGGATCCAGAATACAAAAATCCAGCTACTGACACAGAAAAAATATGCAGACCAACTCTTTATCTAAAGCCCCAGTAAGTGCATCAGTGGATGGAGAGCACAAATGGCTTGTAATCAGATTACAGTAGTAATCTGATTGGACAAAAAAGTCATGTATCTTTCATATCAAGCACTAGTCAGAGAGTCAGTGCAGGGAGGGACGGCCGACTGCAAAAGAACACCCACTGCTTTATCGGATGCTTCATTACTTGATATGGGGAGCGGGAAATGATGATTACAAACAGATTTACTCCAAAGTCACCTGATAATGTGCGATCTGGGATCTGTAGGCTCCGAGTTCCAACCAGAAATAAATGAAATGATGCAAACTGTTAGACTGACAGGCTGAACTTCCACTGTGGTTACCTCAGTGTTTTCTATACAGTTATTTATAAGTCTATGTTGTTAATTCAGTTTTGTTTATACGGCATCAAATCACCACAACACTCACCTCAAGTTATGGGTGTTAGATTTTTTTCAGGCATTATTGTAGATTAGAGCTTTCTGCATATTTTATGATGATATTTAGGGTTATGTTTAACACAGAAGTTAACCCAAAGTTAACCCAAAGTGCTCATTTTCATGTCTCCAAAAAAATCCAGGTTCAAAATACACGAGAAGCTGAAAGGTGTGCTTTATTGAGTTAATTAATTATTGTGGAAAATTTAAAAAAAAAACAGTGATTTAGTGATCGATAAAATGTGTTTAGACTTTGCAAACTGCTGATGATTCATCCCATAAATCACGACACACTGCTTTCCTGCATGTAAGCTGTCTTTACAGGTCAGAAATATCAGCATCTGTATTGGTATCTGTATCTGCAACATTGGCACTGTACTGACTTGCAGTATTGCACAGGACTAGTTCTAAAAAATACCTTTGTGTTGAGGCTACATTCAAATATTAAGTCACTTACTGAGAATTATGCCCTATTGTTGTCATCTCCTTAGCTTAAAATGAACCGAATTACAATACGTCCTTCCCCTGAGGTCAGTACATCCAATGTAGTTCACAAGAAATTAATAATCAGGAACCATAAAATGTTGCAAATGTGTAAACCTGTCCCCTCCTACAATAACACAAACTCATGCTAAGGAGAGGAAAGGTTGAAGACGTAGCTGCTTAATAAAATGCTACAAATCCTAAAAAATGTCTGAAAGAGGAGTGCTGGTGTAAGAAATAAGAACCGTTGTTCTGTCTCCACACAGAGGCCTGCAAACAGTCAGCATCCAGCAGCGCTCTGTGGGCGTGCTGCTGTTGATACTGTAATAGAAGTGACTGACAGGTCAAGGCAGCTGTCAAACCACAGCCACCCAACTACTGGAAATTCTTCTCAACAGAGACAACAAAACCTATTTGGAATTATTTTTAGCCTTATAACTTATTTAAAGAAAATGCCCCACTTTTTTCCCATAATCCCTGTTGAGAACATGAAGTCTAAACACGCCTGTACACACCGGACACGCAAAACTTGTGTAAATGTTTAGTGCATTAAAAATACTTTAACTCCTCTGTTCTTATTGCAGCCATTTACAGTGACTTCAAAATTTCATAGGATGAATTGGAGGCATGTTTTTCTGACCAAGCTTGATTTTTCTGAATTTTCACATGTGAATAAACAGATTTGACCAATCAGACCACTGCATTTGGCAACAAGCGCGCTCGTAGCTCAAAACGGAGATGGTAAAAACCTTAGACGCACAGCTGTACGCTGCTGCAGGTCAATAGGCCCTCTGAAATGATTTCTCTGCCTCTTCAAATGTGATCCAGCTCTCCCAAAAACAGTTCAAACTGCCTCACTGACATCCTGAAATACGTAACAAAGCGGTCGTGATAGCTCAACTATTGGATGAAACCATGAAATTCTCCCTGCTGCTGAGTGCTCGTGAGATTTCAGTGAAAATTCTGAATTTCAACTGATTTTTCAAGCAGAAACACAAAGATGTTCATGTTTCTGAGAGTTCGTTCCACAAGACGTAAAATACAGAGAGGAGAATATTTAAATCAGACTTACTGGCATTTCCGACACGCGAATTATAGAAAATGTAACCCCCCAAAAAATGTCGTCTTTTGTGCTAGATATCAACCCAACTTTTAAGAACCCAACGCATGCTATTTTGTAAGCTAGTTAGTAAATCTGTCCGAAAAAGCAGCAATTTTGCTTTATGCTGTTTCCTCTCAGTGGTGCAGTGGGTGTCACGGTCACCACACAGGAAGAAGGTCCTGGGTTTGAATCCACCAACCAGCTGGGGCCTTTTCTGGGTGGAGTTTGCATGTTTTCCCTTCATAGGTTTTCTCTGACTTCCTCTCAAAGTCCAAAGACCTGCGCGATAGGTGATTATCGTTGTGCTTCAAAATTGGTCGTTGGTGTGAAAGTGAGTGTGAATGTGTATCTGTCGCCCTGTTAGCCCTGTGACAGACTAGTGACCTTTCCAGGGTGTACACCATCTTTCACCCTGTGACAGAATTAGGAAAGCATGTATGAAAATGGACGGACGTTCCTTCCTAAAGAGTCAGAGAAAATTGAGATATGCTGCTGCTTTGACAAACTGGCACATCAGTCAAAATGACATGTTTTACTATTACACGACCACATAAAACTTCTTAACCAGTTCAGTTATATTAAACTGGTGACAAGTGTAAAGTATTTGCCACAACAGCCCAGCTGTGCAGATGCTGCTGGTTTGTTCTATGAAGAAAAAAGTAACAAGTAACGTATGGTTACTTTTTTACTTATGACTTATTTATTACAGCAATAAAAGTTGACACAAAAATGTTCTGGGAGTCCTCTCCCAGTGGGGCTGCCATCTTTAGATTAGTCCATGGAAGTCCTGTAGGGCAACCCTGACAGGCGAATCTGGCTATAGGATCTTACAGTAGAATCAGTTGGAACAGGCAGAATTAATCTTTAAATCTATATATATCACATATGACAACTTTACTTTTGTGTATATGTGTATTTTACACTTGTGTAAAAGTGCACACAGTATCCTGGAGCAGCCTCCTAATATCCTTGCAGCCATTACTCGTCCTCTCGGACCCCCACACTCCTCCATCCAGCAGCTATCGAGTCTGCTCCAGTTGGATCCGCTCAGCGTGCCTGTCATTCTGGATGGATGGCCCCGTGTCGGTGGTCCAGCTGTGGAGGCAGGCTCCACAGATCCAGCCTGTCGTGGGTTTCCGTGATGGATCTTGCCCCGGGACAGTCTCTCGTTCGTAGGCACAGACCGGAGCTGCCCTGGGGGCCCTAGCCTTGACAGGTGGAGCTCAGCAGGCTCTAAATGTTGCTATTAATCTCCATCACGGCGGGTTTGAGAGCGAGCGAGGTGTGTGTGACAGCAGATATGTTTCTGGGAATGAGGTGTGAGTGTCTGAGAGTGTGCTGCGAGTATGTGTTTGTACCACCGTCAATTTTAGCTTTCATCACACTCAAAATCATTTCGCTGCTCAAGCCATCTGAACCGCCTGAACCTTTAAAAACCCTGCCACGTCGAATAATTTCCATCTATGCAGCACTCGCCTGGACTGACAAAAACACAGGCTGTGCGCTATGTACACCTGTAAGCTTATGTGTGCGGATATGTATGTATCGCAAAGGATTGTTTAAAGACAGTGAGGGACTCTGTCATTGTGAGGCTGTCTTGTAAGGGTTAGGTTACCATGGAGATAAGCGTTTATTTTAGGCTAAAGACCTGATTTTGTATTTTTCTTCAGCACCAGGTCAAAAGAATTGTTTTTAATATTTTTATTGGCAGGCTGAAAGTCAAAACACTGACCTGTTTGGTCAAAAACTGGAAGCCTCTGTGTTCTCCTCACCTTGTATGTTGCCATTGTGCACACACTTATACATTCTTGCATAATTACACTTATTCTGTGGTGTAACTTATATAACTGTACGCCATAACAGAGAACTGTAATTGGAAGTTAATAACCATGCTGCATGGCTACAAATACTTGCTGTGCGTGCATAAACTCTGTGAAGTGAAGAATTTAACTTACAGAAAAGCGACAAGTGACCTCAGGCTGACTTTTATTTATTCATTTTCTTTTAGTAATCCTGCATCCCATTATCACAGGCTTGTAAAAGCTAATGAAAACTGGCATTAGAATTAAAAAGGAAAAAATAATAATACAATCATTTGGGTTTAAGAGCTTAAGTTCTATTTGGTTGTTTTTTTGTTGTTGTTGTTTTGATTACATAATATAACTGGAAAAACATTAGTGCAGTAGTTTAGTACAGGAAGCGGGTCCTGGGCTCGACTCCACCATGTGGCGTTTACGTGTTCTCCCAGTGCCTGCGTGGGTTCCAGGTACTCCAGCTTCCTCCCACGGCCTAAGGGCATGCATGTTGGGTTAATTGGTAATTCTGAATTGTCTGTAGGTGTGAACGTGAGTTTGAATTATTGTCTGTCTCTCTGTGTTAGCCCGGTGATAGACTGGCAACCCATCTAGGGTGTATCCTATGACATGTGGGATAGGATCCAGCCCTGCCGAGACCCTAAAGTGGATAAGTGGGAGAACACGGATGGATGGATAAACCCAGAAATTGTGTTTTTCCTGTCTGTGTCCTTGAGCACCTGAGTCATTGTCATGACCGTGAACAAATGTTTTACATGGGTTTTACCACTTTTTCTCAGAGGCATGTTTATATAAACATGCACCATTACTCCCCCCAAGACAGCCCAAGATCCAAATGGAGCAAATTAAAATGAGAAAAACTATTTTAATTAATTTAGTTTATATTACCCCAACCTTCTCTGTGTTAACCAATTAATGCAGTCAGTCCACTTCCTTTTTGTAGCAGTGTTGCTTGTCCTCTTTCATGGCATTGCTGGGCATCTTTGGCCACATGACACGGCGTAACTATGGTGATGCAGAGCTCTGTTGGCAGCACAAGGCCGGCTGTCACACAGGCATCACGGCCTCTCAATCAAAGCGACTGTTTACGAGCACTCACACCACCTGGGACTGACACACACACTCCAGTCCGCGCCATGGGAGGGGCATCAATCACACACGCAGCAAACAGCTACGTGCAAAAGAGCGAGCGCACGCACAAGTGTAGTAGAGACACGACAACACACAAGCATTGTTCTAAATAAGGCAATGAAACTAATAATAACAATAAATGGACAGTTTTGCAAAACCTTCACAGCAATAAAGAAAAAAGTAAATAAATAAATACAAAAAAATTAAATAGTTAAAGGAAATATGACAACAATCTAAACATATAAACCCCATATGGAAAAGAAATAGTAAAAGCTTATAAAAGACTTGCATAAGATGCCTACTTCATGTGGTGAATCATATAAGGCTTATATGTAGGGATGGGTACCGGTGTCCGGTGCCATGATGGCACCGGTTCTGACATAAACGGTAGTAACCAGACCGAAAAGCAGCGCACATTTCGGTGCTTTATTTCGGTGCTTTTTTTTCCTGAGCTGTGATACACTTCTAGCCAATCATTTTACGTTTCCGAGGATAGTAGGCGGGGCCAGGTACGTACGTTCTGTTAGAGCAGAGCTACAGATTAAAAATGCCCAAGGCGAAGCGGTCAAAAGTCTGGCTGTACTTCACAGCAAAAGATGCAAACTCAGCAGCCTGCAACAAGTGCTTTAAGCTGATACTGTGATACTGTCAAAGGAGGTAGCACCTCGAATCCGATGAAACACCTGGCGACGCATAGCATTTTTTTAAAAGCCGAGAAATGCGCCGTATTTGATAGCTTGCTGCGAGACCTCACACTGTGCACGTTGGGTGGGTTGCCAGTTATCGGACCCGGAGCAACATCCCCCAAAAACCCGAAGAATACAGTCCTGGCCCCTAGCCCTGCCAGTGTAGCAGAAATGATGAGGATGATGATGGCAGCAGAAGCCGTTCTTCTCTGCGTGAGTCGCTTAATGTTGTTTGAGTGTAATTTACGTTGAGTAGGCTAACCACGTTATTACATTAATGCATGTAAGGTGAACTAGCAAACATCATCATAGCTACATGCGGCTGTCTTCTTGTTTGATGGCAGATACTCCCTTCACCCTGGACAAAAAGGCTAAAATGACCAAAGAAAAAGTGGGAAACAGCTGAACATGAGAGGTTTTTGGACAAAGTTTGTGTTTTTTTTCCATTGATTAAGCACTGCTTCCAGCCAAGAGTGATACCATATATGCCCCATAGCTGCAGAAAAGGCTAACATTGTTATCTTTTTACAAAAAAAAAAAAAACCAGCTGAACATGAGAGGTTTTTGGACAAAGTTTGTGTTCTCCTTTCTTTAAGCACCGGTTCGAGCACCGTTTAAGCACCGGCACCGTTTCAAAAGTACCGATTTGGCACCGGTATCGGATAAAACCTAAACGATACCCATCCCTACTTATATGATTTACTCATGAAAGTGGCCACTTTCTCATTACTTTCATATATTGTTTTAGTAAGTATCCAAAACATACAAGTTTCATTATATAATTTTTCAAGGGAAAGATTTATATATATCTTTTCCATATGGGACTCAATGAAACGATTCATTGACATATTAACTGTTGATTGTTTACCACAGAATTGAAGTTTGAAGAATATCAATATCTTTAACCTCTAAAGGCAGCTTATTTGTAGGAGACAGCAGTATGTCATGATTTATAAGATGAATTATCGTCTTTCCAAATTCCAAAACACATTTTAATGACCAATAAATCCCTGTAAATGTTTACTTTCCGCAATAATCAATCAACACAATGAAATCAGCTTTTACAAAAAACAGACGTGAGAGTCAACAAAAAAAGGTTCAGCCATCTGTCATGTTTGAGGCATACTTTTTCATTTGCAAAAAAATGAATTCATTTAGCAAAATCCACTGGTTCTACATACTGAACTGGGAGGATCAGATCCGATACCAATACTGGTGTTTATTACCAATATTTGGATCAATCTGCCCACCTCTAATGATGCGTTGGTAAACATGCAGATGTAGTTCATAAATGTGTGAACATAATCCATTAGTAAAATCTTAAAAATTCAAAATATTTTCATGTACTGTATAGTCAAATACTAAAATTATTCCAACCTTTAACCAAACTTTTTTTTTCAGTCTCAATACAATTATATACACAAGTCATTTCTGATCAGTAATAATTTTCATGGAGGACAATATCCAGGCAGAGGACAGTGAGCACTAACGTAATTTGAATTTGGTGGGTATTTTTGAAGAAAGACTGTTGTTTTTAGACTGAATACATTTACATTTTGAATCAAATCAAATCCCTCATTATATTTGTAAATCTTTTTTGATATGTTTGGGGTCACAGGGCATCCAAAGCCTCCAGTGTTAACATTAAAATTGCTTTTGAATACTACAGCAGTGTGTCCGGTCATGTGTTTGTTCTGCGGATGCTGAAGTGTTTCACTAACAGGGTTATGCAACAGGACAAAGCTGTTAGCAGACTGTGGTGTTACAAGAGGAAGGTGTGCCAGAGCGATGTAGTAGCAGCACTATCCTGCACATGTGCATTATTTCTGTAGTGTAAGCCAATCCTTGACTGTTAAACCACACCGAAACGATCTATAGGCTTTATTTTAAATAATCCAGAATGACTTGCATTGTATTACAATCTGTGTTGTCACAGATTGTAAGAGCCCAGCCTCTTACAGTAGTAACAGTAACAGTATGTCACATTCTTTGTTTTACAGTATAGTAGGCTGACTGTGGTGTAGTGGGGATCTGTTGGCACCTCCACACAGTCTGTTTAACGCCTGGTGGGAGAGGTGCTGACAGGCCGACTGCTCCCTAATCCTGCAGACAACAGGAGTCAAAGGGAATGACCAGGCAGTGCATGTATGTGCATATAAACCTGTTACATTTACATTTGCAAAGAGTATTTGTGGTCACATGGTGACGATGCAAACACTCTTTATTGTTAGAAGGAAAAATACTACAACATCCATGTGCTCATTAGATAGAAGTCACGAGAGCCTGTGACCCTGCCCACATCAGTCACAGCAGAGCGACAGCTCGAGTGGGCTGCTGTCATTACGAACACAGGGTAAAGCCGATAAGAAATCTGCATTAGTAGTAACATATGGTCGAACTGATGGAGTAACAATGCTGTCATCTCTAAGCCACATGACTCATAAACATAATGCCTGTGTGTGTGTTCACAGTCTCACTTTCCTGTAAACAATACATTAGTCAATTGATTACCTGATAGTAAAATAAGCTGATCTCAGCACAGCACACGCAATATGAGTTAAACGTGGACTGCTTGCACACATTTAAGACGCAAGCACATTGCGCACACGCAGCCAAACTAACGTTACCCGCACGCATGCACGTTATGTAATTGTGTTCTCACATTCATTGTGTGAGTAATAACGTGCAGCCTTGGTACAGAGCTTGGCAGTTCGGACTTGTGTGTACAGCCGGGCAGAGACGGCTGCATACAGAAGAAATTACAGAAGCCAGTCCCTGAGGTGATGTCGTGACGTTGGCCCTTCATTTACAGAGCACAAACACATGCACTTCTCATTAAAGAGGTGTTCAGAGGTCAAATTTGTAAGGTTAAGCAATGTGTTAAGTACAACGACTCAGTCTTACACACAGACACACACACATATACAAACACTGTCGAAACTTGACGTCAGTAGATATGAGCTACCAATCCTCCTACCTGTTGAAATGTAACATTTAGAAGTAAGTCATTTGTGTTTGTTTAGGCTCTTAACTAATACAGGAAACAGTACTATGATGCACTAGAATGATATTTATGTTGCCTGGATGCAGATGCACTACTGCGGGATACAATCCAGGACACAAACCACCGAGGCCACTTTTTGCACAACCTGGCAGACACTGAAGTGTGAATGAACACTACGATAGCAGTCACAGTGCCAGATCCTGTTGCACTTCACTCAGCATTAGGCCACATGGTGACACAAAGTTGGTTTGGCTTACTTCAAATGTCACTTTTATGACTGAGGTATATTAAAACATGACAGATTTGATATGCTTTGAGCAGCAATTGAATTACAGGGTTTACGTTTGTCAGTGAAGATGAGCAAAGCACCTGAACATGACACTACGACTCATGGACACTCCAGTTATTATTCCTCTCAATTCTTTTTACAGAGTGTATGAACATTCACTTCAAGGTGCTTTATATTATAAGGTAAAATCGCACAATAATACAGAGGAAATTCAAATAATCAGATGACCCTTTTTGAGCAAGCACTTGGCAACAGTAGAAAGGAAAAACTCCCTTTTAACAGGAAGAAACCTCCAGCACAACCAGGCTTGGGGAGCGGCAGCCATCTGCTGTGTCTGGTTCAGGCTAATGGGAGGAAGACAGGACAAAAGACATGCTGTGGAAGAGAGCTAACTAATGATTAAGTACAGAGTGGGCTATTAACACACAGAGAGTGAGAAAAGGTGAGTGAAGAATGCATCATGCATCATGGGAAGGCCCAGCAGCCTAGGCCTATTACAGCATAACTAAAGGAGGACTCAGAGTCACCTGATCAGCACTAACTATATGCTTCATAAAAATAGAAAGATATTAACTGAGAGACATGCAGATGCACAAAGAACAAGGTGTGAGGCAGTGGCGTCGTTAGGCCTATTTTAGGGGTGCTGAAGCCTCCCTAAAATATTCTTAAGCCCCCCTAAATAATTTGGTGGTTTTTTTTTTGTTTTTTTTTGTTTTTTTTTAACTTATTCGATTTTTTTTTTTACAGAACTTGCAGACAAATTCAATATAAAGATGCAGGAATATGAGTTTAAAGAAATAATAATATAAACCTGTCGCTATTCACACAAATATGATCATAACTCGGTTGGTCCCTTTCGCTTTACATTGTTAAGGTAGCGTCAGTGCTTCGTTATCCAATCCCTTCCAGTTGTTCACAGGGGACATCCACATGACTGAAAATCCAGTCCTCGTTTTCACTGCTACTTTACACTCCGCTCGTATACACCTGCAGAAACACTAGCGTGCATGTGGCAAACGGCAAGAAATCATGGATATACGCAAGTTTTTCAAGAAAGTAAGTCTTCATCACTGGCTGGTAGTAACAATTAGTTAGCTCCAGCTAACAGCAGAGAGTCCCATGTAAATAATGAACCAGGTGCTCCCCATTTTGTAAATAAAAACCTGGCTAGCGCACTAAGTTAAATTGTTAGCATAATGTTAATTTCTGTCACTCGTTTTAGCTCTGAAAAATCCAGCTGAGCTCATTCAGGTATGGTTATCATCAGTGGAAATAATAATAATCACTCCATCCCCATTAACCTGTAGGAGTCAGGGCAGAGGAGCACAGAGAGGCAGAGGGGAGAGACGTCTGCTGGAGAGGTGAGTCAAAGGATGGAGTCATTTGTGATGGAGACAGTCTGATTAGAATTTTATGGGACTCAATATGGATATGAAATATGAAACATTTCAGTCACGGTACAACATATAAGACCTGTTTAACTTGAGCTTTTATTTAGGAGAGTCAAGGTTAGAAAGTGGAGCAACAAATTACTGTGGAGCGGGAGCAGAAGTCATGATATTAGCAATTTACATTACAATTCAGTATGTTTTAATGTATCTTGAAGGGTGAGGCAGAAGGAGTGGCTGAGGGAGAAAAAGGTCAACAGGCAAGTTCAAGTCAGAGAGAGCAAGGAGAGACAGAGGAGCTGCAGCAAATAGATCGAGAGGCAGAGGAAGATCAAGTTATTACAGAGAGAGGAGAGCAAACAGGCCAAGAGAGGGAAAATGATGAAGCAGCTGCAGCAACTCATTCTACTACAGGGTTTGATTTAGGTGACAAAGACACAGGGCCCAGACAGGTGAAGCTGAAGAGCTATCCACATGATACTTTTGGTACACAGAAGCGAGCATTTAACCACAGCTGGTTTGAAAAGCACAACTGGTTAGAATATTCAGTCAACCAGAATGCAGCTTTCTGCTTCCCATGTAGAGTGTTTGGCAAAAACATCAAACATGATAGTTTGGTCAGTAACGGTTGCAAGAACTGGAAGAAAGCTTTAGTCATCTTTGGCAAGCATGAGATGGCACAAACACATAAGGACAGTGTTGTTACATGGAAAAGCTACCAGGGAACTAGCAAACAGGGAAACGTTGCACAGGTGATAGCAACTGCAAATGTGAGTGAGATAGTCGAAAGAAGAGAGTATCTCAGACGAATTGTTGCAGTCACCTCTATGTTAGGGAGACAGGGACTCCCTTTTCGTGGTCATGATGAAGGTGAAGACAGCCCAAACAGAGGGAATTTTCTTGCGTGCATGGAGCTTTTGAAGGAGTTTGATCCTTTTCTTCAAAAACATAATCCCCCATCAAATGCACAGTATATCTCACCATCATCCCAGAATGACATGATTGACTGTTGTGCCCAGGAAGTTACTAGTGTCATTGTATCTGAAATGACAAAGTCTAAAGTCTATTCCATCATGGTGGATGAGGCAAGGGATAAAAAGGCAGAGCAGTTAGCTGTTTGTGTCAGGTACGTGTCAGAGGGGGCAGTGAAGGAGCGTTTCCTTGCACTTGCAGAGATAAAATCATTTGATGCCCAGTCCATTGCAAATGAGATTCAGCAGCAGATCCAAAACTATGGTCTTGCAGAGCTTAAGTGTGTAGCACTGTGACAAAGTGGAGAAGCAGTTGTAATTCTCTCCATTTGTCCCATATGTGTTTACCTTTTTTTTGCACATTGTACACATTATTCTGTTTCTATGTATTTGCTATGATTTGCTATTTGTCAAGTAACATTGCTTCACTCACTATCCCGGGTTTGTTTGTGTAAGCGTTTTGTTGCCGGCAAATCAAACATTCTGCAAATTAAGACAAATACTAAGTTATGTTTCTTTATACTTTATTATGTTACAGATTAAGTCATTTGTTCATACTTACTCTGTTTGTCTTTTCAGTCTTCATGAGTGTCAGGTGTGGGGAAACGCCCGCTTGGCATTTCCTCATTTTAAAGTCCTGATCATGTCACACATGACATCATCAGGTCAAACCATGTGGAGGGGTTTCTTTTTCCAGAGAGATGCTTCCTTTTGTTTGTGTTAATGTTTAAAGGGATTTGTTGAATGTTTTTCCTTTTGTTAATACTGCCATTTAGTTGTGTAAATGTGCATATTAGAAGTGTGTAGAGGTTTTGTGTTTTTAGATAACCTGAGTAGAGTTTTAGATCCCTCAGTTGAGTGAGTGGTACTGGCTGGGCAATTGGAGGGAAATTGATGGCCCTATTTAAAGCCAGTCTCTACCAGATGCAGGAGAGAGGAGAGGTGAGCTGTGTCACCAGAGCCATGTTATGTTGAGTTTTGTTAAATGAATTGATTTGGGGAAAGTTTTGTTAAGTTATACATTAAATTAAGTTCACTGCAAATAAATTGCTCACCTTGGAAACCCAAAATGTCTGCATAGTCTGCTTCCCTACCACCTTCCTTGACGTTCGAGTGTGACTACCTCACAAGCACAAACATATGATGGTGCAGCCGTTATGAGTGGCTCCACTGGAGGTGTACAAGCACATTTTAGAAGGCTCCATCCTGAGGCTATCTATGTGCATTGTTATGCTCATCAACTCAACCTGGTTTTGTGCAATACTTGCAAGGCTGTCCCAGAGGCTGTGGAGCTTTTCAGCTTGTTGGAGTGTGTGTATTCTTTCTTCAGCACCTCCCTAGTCAATCATCATAAGTTCATGGAGACTCAGGCAAAGCTTGGATTGACAAAAACTGAGCTTGTGCAACTTTCAAACACTCGCTGGGCATGTCAGTTGCGATCAATCAGTGCAGTTCTTGAGACATTGCCTGCCATTTTGGAGTGCCTATCTGCAATTGGATCCCCCATAGCTGTTGGTCTCAGAGCAAAGCTCTACAAGTTCTCAGCAGTCTATGCACTACTGATGTTTCAGTCGATTCTGTCTGTAACCGAAGGACTCCACAAATTCCTGCAGAAAGAGACTTTAGACCTGGCAGAAGCTTTTATCTGCAAACAAGCTGTGTGTGACACACTTAAGGGCAAACACTCAGATGCATTTGCTACAGAGCTGTATGAGAAAACCAAGGCCCTGTGTAACACCCACAGTATCCCTGAACCAGGTGCCAAGACAAGGCACAAACAGAGGAAAATGGAGGATTTTGTCCTGGAGGCAACTGTGGGTTCACGCACTGAATTGAACAACTCAGACACATTGAAAAGAGAGTTACTTTTCCCTTGTGTGGATCGGATGGTTGGCGAGCTTGATCAAAGATTTTGCAGTGTAGATGCAGGGCTGCTAAAAGGCGTCCAGGCATGTAGTCCTGAATCTGAGAACTTCTTGAGTGAACCACACTTGAATGAACTTGCAAAGCACTACAGACTTGACCTGAAAAAAGAGGAGGTTCTGGTGGCCAGAAACTTTCTTACCCGGAAAACAGAGGCTGGATGTCCACCCAAAAATATGTTGTCTGTGTACAACCTCCTTGATTCAGACATGTTTCCCTCTCTGAAGGCAACCATCCAAGTTGCCCTAACAGTGCCTGTCAGCAGCTGCTCGTACGAACGGTCCTTTAGTGCACTGCGTCGGCTGCACTCCTGGCTGCGTCAAACAATGGGTCAGAAAAGACTTCACAGTCTTGCAGTCATGTCTATTGAAAAAGACACGCTTCAGCATCTGAGTCACAACAGAGTGATTGACCGATTTGCCACTCTTAAAAACAGACGTCATTCTTTGATGCTTCCACCCACCAAGTAACTGGTGATTGCAGCCAGAAAAATGTACTTTTTTATTTTCAGTTTTTTTCTTGTTATTGATGCAGCAAACACATTTCCTCTGTTTTTTTGTTGTACTGTATTATAAAGCAGACTGAAATAAAACAATAGATCTATTGGTGGCCTAGGATGTTTAATCTGTCCAAAAAAGTAGGAAAACAATTTCTCAGTCTTTGTTTTCTGTTTGTGAAATTTTGTGCTCATTCACTACGTTCGTTCATGTCGTGTGCATCTCTTGGGGGCTAAGCCCCCCCTGTCCTTAAAACCTAGTGACACCCCTGGTGTGAGGTTATGATTCACCAAGTCTTCATGGTCAGCAGAAGATGTTTATAGCCACACTGCAGATGTGTCTAACTCACAGTAGTGATAATGGTGCAACACTATGAAGGCTGTAATAAACTCCACTGTCTGCCGTTATGATTCGTGGTCTGTTGTAAATCGTATGTGTGTGTGCGTGTTGCCATCTGGATGCATTTTTCGTGAGTCCATCCATCCATCCTCATCCGCTTTATCCGAGGCCGGGTCGCGGGGGCAGCAGCCTAAGCAAAGAGGCCCAGACCTCCCTCTCCCCAGCCACCTCCTCCAGCTTATCCGGGGGAACACCAAGACGTTCCCAGGCCAGCCGAGAGATATAATCTCTCCAGCGTGTCCTGGGTCGTGAGTTAGTTTGGGAATTTACAGGTACTGAATATGTGATGCATCAGATATGTTTGATTGGCAGACCTCGACAGCAAGAACATTTTATTAAGTGCGCAGGTCATCTGAGAGCAGCTTTAAAGCCTAAGCTTTCAAAGACCTGGAAAACAAATGTTTCCTTTCTGTGCAGACTGATGGAATGAGTCTAAATGGCTGTGCTCCTTGCACCGATCAGAGCGACAATATTTGAACAAGAATTTGATGACTGTTGGTGCATTGTTTGGTTACTGCAAAAGAAAATTGATCAAACCACATCCGCCTACTGATGAACAAGGATTAGAAGGCCTTTTGAGAACCTGTAAAAAGATGAATTATTAAGAAAATTCTAAAGTATTAAAAGTCAAGTATTCAAAGAAGAACTGCTCTTTTTCTTTTACATCAAAGTACTTTTACAGATGTTTGGGAGTAATACTTTCTGAGGATAGATGCTTGAGTTCCATACTTGAGGTAAAGTCTTTAAGATTGAAGATGGAAAATTAGAGCAATAAATTTAGCAGATGCCAATTCTCTCAGACACAATTGAGTGATACTTATAATACAGCATACTGAGTATAGTAATTCATTGATGGACATTTACTTGCAGTAAGTACCTCCAGTCCTCACTGAGTGCTTCAGCTCTGTTAACCTCTACAAAGTAAAGAGGCCAGTATGTGGTCATTACTATAATTCACAGCTGAGGTTGACTCTTGCGTGCATGGAGGAAACAGTATAGATGAAAATGAGCCTGCATAAATTCATAATTAGTCATTTGCATGTATTAGCTTTAGGTTCACGAAACCATGGCTTTGCCTTCTGGACATGTTCAGCTGTAGGTTTAGGTTATTAAATCAGCCTCATAAATCATTCTCAAACAGATAAACAACATTACTCAGTCTCGGGATAATTATCATAATTGGTGGCATTTTAAATAATACTTCAAATGACACGATTAAAATTAATCTGTTTATTAGATTTAAATTAATACAAATATATAACACTATAATAATGTAAAGGTCGAAAGGAACAATCACTCTTGTGCAGTGCTAAATAAAGAAGCGCATATATCAAATGCACTCCTTTGAAGCACAGTTGCACACTGTAACTAAAGGTGCATTAGAAATGGAAGGTGTGTAATGCAGACACACTAGGCAAAAGAGTGGTTCGAGACCAAGGCACAAATATTTCATTGCCTTTGATATGGTTGCTTCAAAGACGGCACCAGGCATCCCACCACTCGCAGTCACGTACCGTCCTTGAAGTGACTTTGGTGCTTTAAGTTGGAGATAAAACGGCAGTAAGATGGATTCAGTCTGCTATCAGTTTGTGATTTAATGGGGTCTAGTTGGCAATCTGTTTGTGACAACACTGGGATTAACTGATAAATCAGCAAAAATTGCAAATCTGTTGGACTTAACATTAACTACTAAAATTCAGAGTGCAGTCTTAACCTCATAGAACAAAAAAAATCTGAAATTCTGCTACAAATAGTGACCTAGTTTCTGCAAAACAGTGATATAAAAAGGACAGAGGTGCCTGGCAACCTTAGTTTTAAATAGAAATATAACAAAAATACATCCAAGGAGATTGTTTGTTGAACACTCATCCTCTGGGTGACCAGTTGGTTGCCCAACTGCTTCCAAGTGGTCACAAAATGGGTAAAAATTAATTGCTAGCATTGGTCAACCACCAACGTTTCCTCGTCGCAAAGACGCTCCCGTTTAGTTTTTACTCCAGTGTGACTGAGCCTGAATGTCAGAACGTATGTGTGACAAGTCGAAACATGTGGTTAGGGTTAGGGTTAAGTCAGAAAAGAGGACTGTTAGTTTGCATGCCATACCTTGTGTATGTGTGGCACATAACTTACGTCGACTTAACGAGAATGGTGGTGATAACCACCCAACAGCCTCTCTCTGAACACATATCTCAACATAAAGTTTTATCACTTCATTAAATCAGTACATTAAACAGTCCTCTGCTTAGCAGTGTACAGTGTAGCTACACTAGCTAGGTTCCTTAGCATGCTGCTGTGTTAGCTGGTGGTTCCATCAGTCCTGCTGCAGAAGCTCCTGTACCTGGGGGGTAGAATGGATTCTCAACCTGACACTGTTGGAGTCAGAGGGAACCACTCACCCTTTATTGTCCTTGTAGAGTATTTGCAAGTATTGCAAATAAGCTTTGATCCTATAGGATCAAAGCTTATTTAAACAGATGGTTTTATCTGTGAAGTTCCCCTTTTTGCTGACCTACACAGCTAGAGCTTCTAAATGTATGTGCATATATATAGTAATAGCAAGTATATAGTATATAGCAATGGCCAACTGTATGTAGACAATGGCCGTTTTCTTTGTGTTTCAGCCATGCAAAATTGTACAAATGGCAGTCAATTTGTAAAATCATAATTTATGCAGATATGATCTGAAAAACAAGGTTTAAATGACTTGGGGTTCAGTCCTGCAGTATACTACTAATCCCTCCCTTAGGACTGAACTGGAGAGGCACAGAGAGACATACAGTAAATAGGTGTGGAGTGAATCAGTTACTGGACTTTTAACTCATTGATCAACTGCAGCTGCTAAATGACCCAGCAAAAGACTGTATTTGTACTGGGCTGGTGGTGCTGTGTGATGGTGTGTAAATTTAACAAGGAGACTGAGTGTGTGTTGCTAAGACACTACTTGCATGCACATTCATTATTCCACTGTTAAAGTTACACTTGCACCATTTCCATGCTTACCAGTCTTCTTTCTAGATAATGGCTAAACAATGATGTGAAACAGACTTGTTCTTTAAAGAAACTGGAAAAAAAACGTTTTTAAAGGGCAGGTTGACTGGCAGCTGATTTATACGAATGCTTTCTCGTATCCTGCAAATTTCCTTAAACTTTCAGTTCAATGCAAGTTTTCTCCTTGTTCCTGAGAGAATCTAAAGCACCCGGTTTACTGTCTGTGAACCTCACTGCGATTCTGATGTGCAAGCTACGTAGTGGGTATTTGACTCGTGCGTGCGTGCAGCTGATGAAGCGTTCGAGAACGGGATCGTGCTGTTTTGAGGGAACAGGAAGCTTCTTCCCTGCAGCAGGTACTGCAGTGCATGAGTCGACTCAGAGTAAGCTGAAACGATTCAGTAGTTTCCTGAAGCCTTTCAGAGTTCAGGTCAGTGCAGTGACAACAACGCGTGGACACAAAATGGCCTCCAGCTAAATCTCCTTGTTCGGTGTGTCTCTGTCCAGACGTGCCGACCGACAGGTGACGCACGTGGGAGGCGCAGGATTTGCAGTGTGCAGCGGCTATGTTTGTGTATTATTGGTAAACCTTTTTGTGAATTAAGCGATTGAGAACACGTTGCGGCCATCTGCTAACCGTACAGTGGAGTGTCTCTCCCAGCATCATGTGTTTAGATAAGTGTGTGATTCTCTGATGCTCCAGACTGAACGCTCTTCTTCCTTTGTAGAGCCATCCTGTTGATTAATGTCCAAAAAACATGGCACAATATCAGCACAGCAGGCACGCTAAACAGATGCCTACATGTTTCCAGCTGTGTCATTTCATTAGGATTTCAAGTGTTTCTTTAGCAACAAGCAGAGGTGGGACCAAGTCATTGTTTTGCAAGTCTCAAGTAAGTCTCAAGTCTTTATCCTCAAGTCTCAAGTCAAGTCGCAAGTAATGTCAGGCAAGTCAGAGTCGAGTCTCAAGTCACTGGTGTAAAAGTCCGAGTCAAGTCACAAGTCTGAAACTTTGAATTTCAAGTCCTTTCGAGTCTTTAAAAAAAAACAAACGAAAAAATAATGTTGCAGTTATGCTAAATGTAAATATTAGACCATGTAATTTTAAAATCTGTGTTTTTCTCAACACATGACAAAATAGTGAACTTAGAAAATATACACAAATTGTGAAATTGCACCTCTTTAAAATGCAGCTCAATTAAACCTAGCTCCTAGAATAATTTTCACCGACAGTTCTGAGATAAGCTGCATGTTATTCTTGGATGCGGTTGTAGGACCAGCTTTAAAATCGCATGACAAAAATATCATACACATTAAAAAAAACTGTATCACCAACATAGCCTGGACAACATTTGCTAGTTAGATGAAGTCAGCTATCTCATCTTAGCATATTTATATGCATATTTATAATCATACGGCTCTTGGAGTGAGTGCATACACTCATGAAGTTTAGTAACTTCAGGTCACTGCAACAAGCCCAGGTACAGTTTACCGACGGATGGGTGCAGGACCTTGAAATGCACCGTGTAGAACGAAAGACCATCGTACGTATCATAAGTTTACCAGTCTCACAAATTGTCGTCATAAATACACATTCCTTAACCGTTTATTAATAGGACCTTTGAGCTCAACGGTAATTAATTAGTAGTGGAAATAATTTCTGGTACCCATCACAGAAATGTAGCAGTGACAACAATATTGTATGCTGTAATCGTACTGGGCAATTAGTGATACAAAAAAACTGTTTTATCCTGTGAATAAAAGTATATGTTTTTGTCAATGTACCATAATAACAGAAGCGAAACGCAATATTGTGTCAGGACAATTCACTATTTATGCACAATAAACAAAGGAGCATAGCGCGACAATTTCTGTTCAGCGCCAGACTTGCTTGTAACCTATATCACCAATTATGTTATGAAAATGACGTATTAACTACTAAAAAACACTGACCTTCGTGTAAATGCTTGGAGCAGACTAACCTGTGAGCTGGAGTGTTCTGGGACGTTATATTTTATCTTTGAATGGCTGCAATCCAGGCCATCCGTCGCGTCTTTGTTACTTCGGAAACATGGCTCGAACAATTTCTCTTCAACGACGTAATCCGATAACAACCGGTCTCTTTACCCGTCGGCTTCCCGTGGCTGTCATGCGACCGGCTATTGCAGTTAATAATACAACAGCTTCTTGACATTTTTGTGTTTCTTTTTATCGCTGTGTAACTGATTTTAATTGAAAGCCTGCGTGCGCTAGTACCGCTTGCCACGAGTTCCCAGAATCCTTTGCGGTTCTACCCGTGAATGACGTCACATTTTCAATCTCTATATAATATGCATGTTAAATTTTATATTTGGGGTAAAATATCAAGTCTTTTCAAGTAAACCGGTTCAAGTCCAATTCAAGTCCCAAGTCATTGGTGTAAAAGTCCAAGTCAAGTCACAAGTCTTACAACATTTTTTCAAGTCAAGTCTAAAGTCATAAAATTAATGACTCGAGTCTGACTCGAGTCCAAGTCATGTGACTCGAGTCCACACCTCTGGCAACAAGCTTTTGAGAGGGTTGGATGTAAAAAAGCTATAGTGCTCTAAGACAAGCAGTCAGAGGACAATTTCTATTCTGTCTGCACTCTGACTGTAGTCACACATCCATAAGCTGCCTTCTTGTTATCTGTGGCAAAACAGTGTTTCCATATGCAAAGATAGGAACTTTTGGTACGACGATATATCACAGTGGATAACATATTGACTATCAGACAAAAGTTTTATCCATATCATACGCTGTATATAAATGAGGGAACTAGGAACAAGGATGTTAACCAGATTAACCTGAGGTGAGTGT
Organism: Aulonocara stuartgranti; assembly: GCF_965226115.1. Classification (NCBI taxonomy): domain Eukaryota; kingdom Metazoa; phylum Chordata; class Actinopteri; order Cichliformes; family Cichlidae; genus Aulonocara; species Aulonocara stuartgranti. The sequence continues at coordinate 33,767,621 of NC_138944.1, read as the reverse complement.
CTTGGCCATCACCATCTTGGGTTTTAAACCATAATATCATAAGCAATGGGTTTATCACCTTCACATAGAAAGTAATTATCAGTCAGAAGGTGGCTGCAGTCAAAGAATACCCTCTTCTTAGATCAAGGAACTATAGTGTTGATTTCCTGACCTCCCACTGACACATAGCCCCCTGCTGGTCATCAGGAAGAATGCAAGTTTATAGCAGGTTTAGTGTAATCACAATCGGCCTGAAACCTGTCCAGGGTGTACCCCGCCTCTCGCCCTAAATGTGGAGTTATACGACCTCTCTGGTGAAGTCTCTGGCGTGTGGGAGAGCTGCTCAGGTTTTAAGGGACAAAGTCACGATGACAGGACACTTGTGTGTGTCCCTCCCTCAAAGTGGGAGGCTGAAGCTGACTTTTTTGGGGGTTGGTTTTCTTTCAAGTCTTTCTGACTTTTCTTCTACTGAAGGTCCCCTGCTATGATAGTGAAGCTGTGAATACATTATCACTCCATCGTCTCCCAATTATTTTCCTGTGGAGTTATAATTTTAACTTAAACTGAACTTACAAGTATATTTCCACCTTATAATTTTTTGTTCAAGAGAAATGCAAACGTAAAAACTTCATATCGTTAGAAATAAATTACAAGAAAATGCAACGGCGCTAAAAACAAAAACACTGAGATGCAAATTTGACTTGGTTTCACATAAGTTCTGATATGATCCGAAATGTACAGCACAGTGGAAAAGTCTGTAGCCATCCTCACTGCTTTTTACTTTGCTAGGCAAATGGGAAATAGGTGCAATGATTTATTGAAACATGTTGAAACAAGACAAAAACTGAATTTGTACAATACTAAAGACCTTGAAAGTCAATATTTGTGGCCATCTTTATTCTTCAACACAGCCTGAGCTCTCTGAGGCTTCTGTGAACAGGATCTACTAAAGGCCCAAGTGCATCTCTTGGGTCCTGTGTCAGGTTTTTGCTGGATGTTTTCTGGTTTCCTAAGGGCATGATTAAAAAAAAAAAAAAGTTAATCTGCTTTAAAGTATATTTTTTTAAAGAAGAGAAATCTTTTAGGAAATCTATTGCTTGAGAACGTCTAAAAAAATCCAGCTTCTTAGAAACAAAATTAAAAACGAGGGTTGGCTCGAGACGTTCACTCTCTGCTGTTTGTTTCTTCACGGGATTCTTTTTCTGTTTTTGTTTTGCTGCTGTGTTTGTGAACTGGCGCTGTGTTAAAATGTACCTTTTGCCACCACTACGGCAGAAGTTGGCGTATTAGCTCGCTGCTCGTAATATTAAATTATTAATAATTATTCTGTGACTTTTTCATCGGCTGTTACTGTTTTGAAGTTGCAGTGAAACTCAGCTGAGGGCTGGCCTCCTGGTTTCAAGATATTTATGGAACGAAACAGTTTATGAACTTGGAAAGGAGAAAATATTTTTGTTTTTGTTTTCTAAGCACTTCGCCCTCTCTCCTTCCCTCCGTTCCTTCCTGCTTGTTGCCAGGCGCGCTTGCATTTGTTGAATATTCACAGATAATTTAGACAACAGGGGATGCAGGGGCAGGAGGGAAGTAAAGAAGAAAGAAGGAAGCGAAAGGGAAGAGGAAAAAAGGAAGGATGGGCAGAGGAGGTGGAAGAAGAAGAAGAAGAAGGGAGAGAGGGGGGTGGATGGAGGTGCTCTGGCGGATCCAAACTCTGCACTCATTGGCTTTTTCTTAAATGAAAGACTGGAGGCGAGAGCTGCAGCGAGGCGCTACTCAGAATACTGGATGCTCCTTTCTCCCCTCCCTCGCTCTCTTTCAATCCCTCCCACATTCTCGAGGAATCAATAGTCGCAAATTAATCATCCTGCCCAGACCGCTCTGAGAACGACAGAGAGAGGAAGAAAGAAAGAGAGAGAGAGAGAGAGATGGTTTGCATAAAGTGGCAAAGCAGCAGCAGTGTGCATAATCACACCTTCAGCGCGCTGAGCCTGATTAGATGTTATTCATTGTTATTTCACTTATTTGGAGATGAGTAATCATTGTTGTCATGGCGATTGTTGTGGCGCCCCCGTTAGTCGCTCTTTGGATCATTTCAGGAAGGAAATATCTCTTGCCTTCATGGAAATCCACCAGTTGGAGATTTTAAAGTCACACCTACTCTGAAATGACTATCTCTGCTCTGAAGTTTAAAAAAGCGAAACAAGAAAGTTGGTAAAGTAGTCTGCTGGTCTGAAAAAAATAGGTGCAAAGTCAGAAAAACTCCTACTAGCGCCTGAGGAAGAGCTCCTTATTTTTGCACTCTTTATGCTAAACCAATCCAAGCAGCACTCGGTCGTGTAAAATTATATTTAAAGGATCAATATGAGAGCGGTATTGAACAAGTAATCTAATAACCCTTTTTTCCCTAAAATGTCAAAGTATTCCTTCAAGGCTCTGCACAGGTGAAGGATAAAAGGAAATCCAATTACTGCTGAAATCCACTGAAATGGCAGGACCTGTTTGAGCTGGGTTGTCTTCAGGGTCTCCGTGTTTTGTTTTCTTCTACTGTTGAGCTTTTTTCCCCAACCTCAGCCACCCAAGCCGATTAATTTATCGGTTATTCGATTAATCGTTCAGTCTGTAAAATGTTAAACATGAAGACAAATGACCATTATGTTCTACTAAAGCTCCCCTATTAACAGCTGTCCAGTTAATAAAACCGGATTGTTGGCTTGTTATTAATAAATGAGTAATTTGACTTGCAAGAACGAGCAGTAAAAACACACAGGGCGAACATTGGGCAGAAATCCTATTTATGCATTAGTGCTGTGCTTTGGTATCGATCTGATACCAAGTAAATATAGGGCAGTATTACCAATACTGACACTGATAGTTTTAATTTGTAGCTTATGTAACAATAATTATAATTTATTCAACGCAGTTCAGTGGGTTATATACTGAACTATGAGCATAAAAACAAAGTATCCTACTGTGCTAGTGTTAATCCAATACCAATACTATACTATCGATATTTGGATCAATCCGTCCACCTATAATACATAATATACAGCACACAACTAAGCCACAGTTCCCCTAGAATTAAATAGAACTTACCATTTAAAGCTTGAACCATGAAAATTTTAATTACTGAAACTTCTGACAATTTTTAAAAAATTAAGCAAATATGAATTTACATATATGAATTTTAATTTATATCATAATTGCTACATCTGGCTATAATTTGCACCTAACTGCATGATGTTAAACTTTAAATACAACTTGTGTGCGTCATTTATTTTTAAAAACATTTATTGTATAAAACTGACCGCGCTACAAATTTTCATGATGGAGAAATCTACCCAAACAAGCCAAAACTATTTAGTGCAGCAGGCAGTGAACATTTTGTTCTGGTCTAGAATTGTGGGGTTTGACATGTGGATGTCTTGCTTTTAGAAGCAGGTCAATGAGGAATTGCAGTTTTTGCCACCTTAAGGTTGTTTACTCTTGGCATGGACATAAACATTTATCCTTATTCTCCCCATTTCGGCATTAAACACGTTTGGCCTCATCGACTCAGTAGCTTGCAGAGTTAACCATGTGTTTGTAACCTTTGTAAAAGAGACCGTAAATTGGTTTTTAGAACAAAATGTGGTGACCTTCTATGCAATTTGAAATCTTATGAATGTTGAGACCCGACTCTTGCTGCTTCAGTATCCAGCCAGGAAAATTGCCTCTTGCTTTTTCCTTTTATTTATTTATTTATTTTCACTTTTTTTTCATGTTTGTCCATGTAATGAGATTTTGTGTTTGGGTCTGGACCCAAATCAGCAGCCTTGAAACCAAGATGGAAATGATTCTTAGACACCAGGCTAGAATTATACATGCTCACACAGTTCACAGCTGAATATCTACACACACACACCCGCGCGCACACACAGACACACAGTTTCCCAGCTTGCGTGACAGTATGTGTTGCTCTCTTTATGCAGGCTGCAAGCGTATTACTGTGACCGGCCCACCCAACCCAAACAACAAGTACTTCTCTTGCCTCAGGAGACTTTTCAGTTTTATTGCATCTGCAGGAGAGATCGTCTGTGCCCTGAAACATCTGGGAGAGATGCTACTGCAAAGTGAGAAGAAGATCTGGGTTGAGCACAGAGGGAAAGTCTGAAAGGAAGGTGAAAAATAAACGGGAGAAGTGAGGAAGGGAAACTGGGGGGGAAAAAAGAGCAGATGGAGAGAAAAACAGCATTGGTGACCAAGAGAAGGTGGAAAAAGAGAGAGAGAGATGGAGGTAAAAGGAGAGGCGAAAAAGCAGAAGATGGGGACGGGTAGACATGTGTCAAACAACATCTGTGAAGGAGGGCGAGGTAGCCGTGGATGTGTACGAGAGAAAGCTTTCCAAACAACATCTGTACCGAGATCAACGTCTTTAATGGGGGGTGAGGTGAGAGGAAGAAGAGATCTTAAAGTGAGAGCACGCCGAGGTGATGACTGACGCTGCCTTGAGTGACGGTTAATGTTGTTGACACAGCAAGCAGACACTGGAAGCTCGTGTATTTTTTATCGCCGCAGAAACATCAGCTGATAGAGAAAGACAACACTTTCTTCTTGTTTACTCCTTTGCTGATTGGGTAAAAACACCGCAGCTGAGCCTTTTGGGAAACATCATCGATCACCAGCATGGCTTACTAGCTTTACTATTTGCCCCATCTATCACTATTAACCCTTCAGGTGCTCCAGCTGCGGTAGCAAACAGCATTCCTGTGATTCTTGGTAGGCTACAAATTTCAAATGTTTTTTTTTTCAATTACACTAAGGTGGGAATATAATTACCGGCTGGGCTGTTCTCAGGGAAAACACTTTGTTTTGGCTGAATGTAAGCGATTAGAGTGTCTAAAAATAACCATAAAAACTTCAGTAATGCTGAAGTAACAAGTGAACACTGTAATGCAAGATCAAAACAACATTATACCATCACAGAACACATTACTTGCACTCTATGTATTTTCTGCTGAAATGCAATGCAGTGTTTTTTTTAACAGAAATACAATCCGCTCTCATTTCCTTCAAAGATTACTTGCCGTTGCACATTTGTATTCACTTGTGCATTGACATTGTTTCTAGAAATGGGCCGGAGTGCTGAGACCTGCGACGGGGCAGCATTTTTCTCGCCACCTCCCTATGACTCAGAGTTCAATTTTGGGAAATGTATAAGACAAGATGTAAAAGGTCAGTTTCTCTGACAGTGGCATCTCTGGCAGATGGGTTCCAAAAAATGTACATGGTGGGGGAAAAAATCACCATCACCAAATCATCAAAACAAGAGCACAAGGTCTGTGAACTGGAGAACTGTGCACGAAAGCACAAGAGTCAGTCTGTAAGGAAACTGGGGGACTGGTATGCATACTGAGGGAGCTAATTAGAAAACTCCAAGACAGATGTGGAGGTAAGGATCAAGTGATTGGGATGTGATGATGCAGGCAATGACCCAGCAATCGGTTTGTACTAAACTTGTGTCCTACCTAAACGTTATGACAGGTTTTTTATGGTTTTAGCCCTTGCCACTCAGAAATATTTTTGCTTACTTAAACTTTGAATGCTCTCATTTAGCAACTAAATTGTTGCTAGAATGTATTAAGCTTGTTTCTGCCATCCATACCTCAAAATTCCGAGTTAGGGATCTAAACATTTTGAGTGAAAAAGGTCTCTGCACCAATGTGTAGCAAACGTGAGAAATTAGTGCCAGGTTCTTTTTCTCCTAGCAAGCGATAAACTGCATAAATGGTATCGAATCTATGTGTTCAATGTGTTGAACTATCGGGCAGCTAATGCCTTCTGCCCTCTGCTTCTGGGGGACAAGTAAGTTATCCAGCAACACGATTGGTCAGCTGCAATGTTGATCCTGGACCAACATTACTTTGATGAGGCAGTAACAGCAACCCGGGATATCCGATACACCCTAGCTAGGTAGTTACATATAGCTAGCTTGGTAATGCTAATTACTAAAAAACACTCAGCTAGCTTGCCTTATGAGCGACTGGTTGTTGTTGCTTTGTTGATTGTGTGAAAAGGTCACTCAAAGTGATCCCTGTGTGTGAATCCTGCCTTTTGGGAAAGTCATATTTTTACTTCCAGCAAATAAATGTGAATTTGTTTTTCTTCACTTGAAAGCATATTTAAGACATTAGCTAGTTAAAGTTGTAGGCTGGTTTTGTTGAGTTTTATTGAATTTGTCCTTAAAATAGATTCTGTTTGCCCCCCACATTCCTCTTATTGTCCTGATCATTTTTGTTTACGTGTTTACATGACGTCTTGAAACAATTTTGTGCGCATTTATTAGTGTATTTATGATTTAATGGGTCCTTGTGACCTGTTAATGGAGTGTTTACAGGCCAATACACGATCAGTACTGGTTGCTAGGGACCTATATGAGCTTTTGCACAGCCGTTGCTATGCAGGGAAAGACAGCGAGCGGGTGAGCTACTAAGCAAGTGAGAGAGCCAGAAGCCCATGCGGAGGATGACTCATAGCACCCTCCCCACCTCCCCCCACCAGGCCCTCCCTCCCCTCACACTCATACCCCCTGCCTTCCTTCCACTGACTCAATGGGACCTCACACACACAAACACACGCAGCTGGGCATGTATACATGTGTGCGTGTGGACAAACGTTCACAGAAACACACACACACAGTTTCCTAACAATTCTCTCAGTGGTAGCCAAACATGTTAACATGTCTTCCCTGTGGATAACAGCTAATGGCTCATATCCATATGCATGTACACACAGGCACGCTTGCACTTTTGCACACACGTGGACGCATGGACCACGCATGCATTCACAGGTGCACATGCACAGCGCAGAGATGAACGCTTTTAAGGCAGATTCACACATTCCCACATGCAAGAGCATGAACACACAAGTGCACACAGTCACGCAGATGTACACAAACATAAATACAAATACATACATGCAGCCATCATAACAGTTTCCCCTCAGGAACCATTGCTGAGGTGTCGTTTAAGTGAAGCGCTCAAACCTTATGCTTACATACTGAACTTTGAGGCTCCTACATGTCAGGCCACACTTGTTACATGGTTTTTCCTTCCTACATGAAGTTGAAGCTTCAAGGTTTTGGAGCTGAGATTTTCCTGTGCTAGATAAACTTTCAAGCTCAGATCACGGTCATGTCTGTTCTCATGCCAATATTCACATTAACACAGCTGGATATGTGTTCTCGAGCTATTATCACATAATGCAAGGTGCTCTTCAGGTTTGAGTAGCTTAGGGGAGTGTTATATGGAGATCAAAAGCTGCCAAAACTTGTGCAATTGTTTCTTGTGTTAAAGATATTTTTCAAACTCATGTATTGTTAATGCAGCAGTCCACACTGACAGCATAATCTTGCAGGACAAATGTGAAAGTTTTGTTTGCTGCTTTCTAGCAGTCCCCTGATTGGATGCTAGCATTTACACTGTGATCTTAAGCAACCAATAGGCAAAAAGCTAACCCTATAACAGATATAACAAAATGTAAACATGTTTTGGGAAATAAATATCATTACAAAATAAAATATTTCAGAGAAAATCATCTTATGAATCAGTGCCTGTATTAATTGTGATTGTAACTGAATATCAATTTATTTATGGTTTACGGTTATGGTTTTCTATACCCTGCCCAGCCAATGAAAGCACGGGACTTGGAATTTAACCTGGTTAAATGTCTTGTGCTGTTTTTTTTAAAAAAATAAATCCCAATAAAACTAATGCTTGTGATCACCAAATCAAACAAACCAAATTGCAGCCAGTCACAACAGGACTAAATCAAAGTCAGATGGGGTTTGTCCTTCTGAAGAGCGTAAGCTGATCAAAATCACAGACTTTGTGAAGCAGAACAAGCACGGACACGCAGGGAAACGGGGGGAAAGAAAGATGTGGGAAGGATGGAGGGAGAGAAAGAGAAGACCAGTGTTGCTGCTAGTATCTTGGTTATTTATAGTTTAAATGCCCAGGCTCTTTTTTGCCTGAATTCATTGTCTGCCCCTCTCTGTCTCTGTCTCCCCCTCTAGCCTCTCTCCCTTTCCCTTTTTCCTCCCCTCCATATTTCCCCACACCAAACCTCATCCCTCATCTCTTTCTTTTCCGTTTATTCTTTCCATCTCTCCAGTCGACTTCGCCTCTGCCCTCCACCCCACCCTCCTCCTCCCTTCCCCTTCATCTCTCTCTGCTCTTTCATTAGATATTGGGTCAGTGCTCTTTGCTCGACTCCCTCACCACCCCATCCTCCTGCCCACCCTCCAAGCTCCCAGCCCTCGCCGATGCTGCACACTGGTGTGTGTCGTTTTTCTTTAGTAATGTTACGCAACGTCCATCACAGACACACCGGGGGGGGGGGGGGGTAAGAGGGTAGTGTAAGAGAGACGCGGATGGGGAGGAAAGACAGTGGACGGGAGACTTAAATGAGGAGAGAGGGGGAGAAAGCAAGCACTCGCCATTTATTGGTCACTGACCCACTATCTTGCCAGATCCTGCGGTCCGATCAGTCAACCCTCTTGAGCTAACGGCCGATTCTGACCCGTTTACGCGCGTTTTTCACCGGAGCATGAATGTATTTTAATGTGGTGTAATGTGTGACGTTATGACCATGACCGCTTTTTCATTCAGCAATCCCCATCTGTCAAACAATTCACGTCCATGTCAGAAATACAGGAAGAAAATTATTTTAGGCCTGTGGTTTCTAACCAACACGTAATTCTCCGACTTTAACTGCACCAGCGGCGAGTTTCACGGTAGGCTGAAAATTAGACCTCTGCTTAAATCATTTATTAAACCACCAGCCCGACCCAGCTGATTTGTTTGGGCTTTTAAAGCGAGGAGATATTTTAGAATAAGGTTTATTAAAAGATTTTCAGTATTTGAAAAACAGGCACTGATGATTAATGTGATTATGTAAAGATTTCTGAATGACTCAAGGCTTTAAATGTATGCTGTAAATGAGATTAATTAAAAATCTGCAAATAGTCAGAATATCTCATGACCACTTGTTGTTTCTTTTAACCAAACAAAGTAAAATTTACTGTAATTCTGTTGTATTACTTCCTGAAATGTTCAGACATATTCTGCTCTTGTCATGTCCTCACGTGACAGGCGGAAAACCCCCCAAAACCTAGATACCTATCAAGAATCAATTTATTTCTGATGAGCATTATATCTGCACTAGTCAGGAAGTTTAGGCCTTGGAGGTGTAAGTCAGCATTAGTTATAGCCTAAACGCTGACCCCAACCAGAATATCTCATTTTTGCTCTTGATAGAAATGATTCTTCCCAGTCTCGCAATCAGAAAACAAAGATCTTAAATCATTCTACCTGATACACATGAAAAACTTTCTTTTCCAAAAAATGACTTCTTGCTCGACTCCGAAGGATTTGGGTCATCACCAACGACACCAAGAACCTCAATGGATTAAGGTCTCAAGTAAATAAACCCCAATCTAATATGGACACCAGAGATAATAATGTCTTTTAGAAGTTTAATTCACACTGAATCACATCTTTATTGGTTTTTGGTTTTTTGGGGGGTTTTTTGGTCGGGGGGTGGGGGGGAGGTGACTCTCCCAGGCCTTTTGGCTTGCCATCAATCCCTTCAATATTTGAGCACAATTCACACCAATCAAACCAACGCTTCGGTGCTTTGGCCTTCAGTGCAGTGGTTCCAACCTTGCAATGTGTTACCAGTTCTAGATTAAGCACTTGAATGAAGGTATACGACTAATATGAATGTAGCATTTCCTACATTTGAAAAGAAAGCTAGTACTATGTACAACATGATTTCCAGGTCACAGGACTCCACAGGATCAAGTGTTACTATATTTTTTGAAAATGGTCCATTGACCTACTTTCAGGCCCTTTTTCCACACAGTGAAATCTGCAGCAATATTTGAACCTGAATGTCTCTAAAACTATTAAAGACATTTTTATTGGTCGGTCTTACCATCAAAATGTCCCTAATTTGAGACTACACTAATAAAAACCTTCACAGTGCAAAAAAACCAGCTAGTGACTATTTCAGAATGGAGCACCGCTGAATTTCACAATACTGCAATTTAAAGCATGTAAAATACTTTTCAACAGAAATCTCCATTCAGCTTCCATCCTGGATTTAGCTCCAGCCACGTGTGTGGAGGTTTGTGCTGGGTGAAAATTGAGGAAAAATAATACACTGATTATTTGCAGTTTATGCTTCACGAACTGTTAAACAGAGTAAACTTTTTTGAGTTTTGAGAGACATTTGGAGACAGTGAAGTTAGGACAGCAAACACTGGAAACAACAGAAAAGGCCGTGTCACTGCGCTGCTGCTTTTGTGCACAGCTACGTCTCTCGTGCTGCGTCACAAATATGCACAATTAAATTCAGTTATAGTCATTTAATTATAGTCAGCTGTTTTTGCTTTTAATTAGTAAATGATGATTAGTCCTCTTGATATTTCAGGATATTCAGTGGTGATAAAAATGTAAAACAAGTTGAAATGAGTCACACATCACACGTAAGAGATTCAAAATAGTCACTGCAGTGCTCTGTTGTAACCTTCAAAACTCCGACCCATCTGTTCAGCCAAACAACTTTCTTCTAAATTCTAGCAGATGTTGAAATACACACTAAATAACCTACAGGTCCTGTCAGTCAAACAGACAAAGCATTTTGGCTTAAGTATTTCTCTCACCAGCACACGTTATGTGCTTTCACAGTGAGATACAGTAAACATGCCGTTGTTGACACCTTATAATGGGGAGAAAATGTGAACATTTCGAGTTAAATGTCACTTTCCTAGCCGAATATTGGACGTATGAGCGGCTGCCCAGTGCGCTGCAACAGAGATGATTTTGGGAGGATGTAATGTAGAGCTGCAGAATGAGGGCAGGTATCTATTCCACATATAGCAGCTTGCTGTAATTTTATATGGGGCTAAACATCTGTTGCCTCATTTATCAATGAAGCTTCACCAGGACGCTGCAGGCTTTGTGGATCTCTCACATTTCTCTTATTTTTGTCACATGTCTCGTCTGTCTGTCTCCTTCCTGTCCTCCCTCCACCCTTTTGCTGTTTTTGTTTTTTTCAGTTTCCTCATTTCGCTCCTCTTTTCTTCACATGTGTGCCAAAGGAATTTATCAGAGCTGGGAGGGGGGAGGAAAACATTGCAGAAAGTTTCACTAAACAAAACTAGGATAGAGCAGGGAAGGGACCGGAGACGGCGCGCTCAGGGATTTCTCAAAAGGGGGACAGTGTGGTTGTTTGCAGGTGGTTGATGGTACTCCCTTTTTAAAAATGAATTGTTTATTTGCTGTACCTGGTAATCTTCTTTTTTTTAAAGACTTTGAGAGACCATCTGCAAATTTATGTCTGCAATTAGCACGTTTACAGCCACAGATGGAGGTGGATGTTCCGTAATTAGTAACTGTCTCATCAGCAACCTTGTCCAGTTTGCTTCACTCATGCACTGATTAGTGTCTGATTTATCTTTCACGTTTTGACCATTTTTTTTACTGCTGGTGCTGAATATTATTTCTTATAGTTACATATTTATACAAATCAATGCGTTCCTAAGATAAGCATTCGTCTTTCATGGCAGGGTGCAACATTTTTAGCCGCCATCAGTTTAAACAAAATACCTTCCTTCACAGAGATGTAGAGTGTAAAGGGCTTGTGTGTTTTTCTCAGAGCTGCGAGAGCTACCGTGTTTGTTGTTTCGCAACCGTCTATTTTCACATTAAGATGGTGGAGCCAGAGTACAATGTTAAAAAAACGCTTCACTTAAGAAATGATGGCCCTGTTTTCACCACTCAGTTGTCGTTTCACGTCCTTTCTCATGTGGCAGTTTCAAAGAGCTGTAGCTGTTTTTCGTGAGGTGGTGTAATGTGTTCTGAAAATCTGCATTCGCTCGCCAAGTTGTAACACTCTTGTTGTAAGAGTGCTACATGCTGGTGACACAGTACAAGTCCTACTTTTAACAGCTGAACTGCTGCTTCTCTGCAGCTCTGTCTCCCCCCAAAAAAGTGTTGCTGAGTTTTTCAGCTCTCTGAGATGGTGTGATTATGTCTGATCACACGTTTAATTTTGTGTGGCGCTATCAGAGGAGACAGCCGTGCTGAGCTAGTGTAACGAGGATCCATGAAGATAGATGTCTGCAAATATATTAGTGCTGGATGCACAGATGAAGATGATGTTCATGATGCGTGAACGCCTCTGTTGTTCGCATGTTTTTAGCTGAGATCTGAGATGAATGGTGCGGTATGCTGCGTCTCACGTGCATGTTAGATTTTGTTCTCTTTTTAACTTTAACTGAGTAGCAACTACACTGTTGGTTGCATTGATGGATTTTTCTAAAATAAATATAGAAATAAATAATTTGGCACGATCTTGGAGTTGACATAGTTGTTCTGGTCTCTATCGCAGCTTAAATGAATGGTTTGATATTTCCTTAAATGCCAATATTATCTGTCTTACCAAGAGCTTGATGATATATCGCAACAGTAGAAATATCATCCATAAGTTCGTTGTTTAACTTATACAGCAAACATTGTGTACAAATGACAAATAGAAATTTTTCATTATGAATCAGGCTGATTCTTGATTGGGTAAAATGGGTTTTTGAATCCTCCGCTTGGCATTCATTTAAAAAGAAAAGAAAAATGAACAATTTCATAAAGGGTCACAAGCACCACCCAATGTAAGGTTGTTGCCACTGCTATCCTACATTAACAGCCTTGGTAATTACCAAAATCACTTTTCATGTTTCTGTAATGGTGAATCCACCAGTTATGCACAAATCCTTTAATCAACGACAATATTTTAAAGCTAAAAATATATTTATCGTTGTAATCCATGAATTAATAATTCATGTATTCTCTTGTTTTTGTGGCAATTTGTGAAGCCCTGTATATACTTTTTAAAAGTACCGTAAATGCAAATCCAAACGTGATAGCAGAAGATGACAGTTTTGGATTAGTATATCTGACTGAAGGCATACGCATTACTTGAGACGTACAATTTTTGTGTCCGACACAGTTAATATCAACATTTGTTGACGGATTCTTTGTGTAACAGCACTACATAATGTGTTTATACAAGAATCAGAGACATAAAAAACAGATATCCAAGATGTGAGCTGTTATAAACAAGCTAAACTATGGTCTAAGCTTTAATACACTGACTCTGCCTGAGTGATTAAAATCACAAATGACTTTTCTGTAAGACGCTGTGTGTCATCACAATTCACCAACACTGAAACCATGTAGTCCAAAGGCTTAACTATGTTTGTGTTCAGTAGTAGTTTAAAATAAATGTTATATCACAGATATAATGTCACCATATGCCCTGTTTATTTACTGAATGCATGCAATGCCAAGTTATGTTACAGATGAACTCTCTACAAGCAGCTTGTTTATTTTAAGGTGTTCCTTCTGCTAGAATGCCAGTGTTGCTAATTAAGTGACTGCTTTAATGAAAAAGTCTCCTGAAATTGCAACTTTGCTGTTATTGCTGTCGCTAATTTGTCTTTATTAACTACATGACTGACTTCTACTTGATGTATTTTATATTTTGCAGGATTTCATATCTAGCAAAACTTGAAAACTTTGCATGATATGAGATGCAATCTGATTCCTTACAACTTCAGTGTAGTCTGTTTAACAGCTTATAACTGAATCTATATATCTATATATATCTGCCTTTCGCTTCAAACAGCATCTTGGACACACTGGCAAAACAGGATATTTCTTAGTCATCCAAGGATCACACTGGTTTTCTTTCACCTGTTTAGCTGCTTTTCTGCCTGCTTCTCTGCATGCAGCTGCAGCAACACAGTCATGTCATTTAAACATCCAGTCTTGTCTGCAGCCTGGAAGGTCAGCACTGTTGTCCACAGACTGACGGTTCTGGCTGGGTCCACTCTTCTTTCCAAGGTTTCACATACTGAGGTATCTGGATCCATAGGCTTTACACTGAGCTGTGCTTGGTATTATTTAGCATCTATTGGCAATGTGCAGGTTAGTCCTGTAGAGTCAACAGGAGTCCTTCAACATCTGAAAGAAAAGTGACACAGGCCATTGATAAAAATGTTCCGCTGGCATCACTGTAGCAGGATACACAGCTGTAGCAATGGCAGATGGCAGAATGTGTCCTTGATCCAACACAGCTGATTCAAATGGCTAAATTACCCCCACAACATGTCTTGCAGTTCTCCAGAGGCCTGGTAATGAACTAATCATCATTGATTCAGGTGTGTTGACCCAAGGTGACATCTAAAACCTGCAGGACTCTGGCCTCGAGGCCTTGAGTTGCCCACCCTCGATATACCCTGTGCCAGCTGGGATAGGCTCCAACCCCCTATAGCCATATACAGAGTAAAAGATATGGCGAATGGATGGATGCATTTACTGTATCACACTTGGTTTACCCACGTTAGTCCACTTGGCTTTTGCTCTGCTACTGATCAGAAGCACTTAACCCAAGTTGAGTCATTTAAACGCGGAGGGAAATCTGAGCAATGAACTAATTTGGACTAAAAGTGTGAACACTTGTGAAATGCTCTCTGACCACCTGGACGCTACGGTGACCTCCACCACACAGCGCCATGATCTGCCAAATTATCACTAACCAGTCATTTGCTCCTTTTTGCTTTGTGCCACATGACAACAGGCTGCTCTACTTCCCCGTCACAAAAAAGGGAAAAAAAATCAAAGTCGGGATGGAGGCTTCTTTATCAGGAGCAAACCCGAGCAGTTCTCTCTGTCACAACCAGACATCAAAGTAATTTATGTGGTGCGTGTGCACACTTGTGCATGCCTGCTGGTAGGAAAAGTAATTGCTTACTCTAAATTAGTTAGAACAAATAGGGTGAGAATCTAATTCCACATTTATTACAATTATCTTTAATAGGTCTGTCTATTGCCAGACGTGTGCTGAAATTGCGTGGAAATGAATTGGCCGTGCGGGTTCAAAGATTATAATGAAATACAGCTCAAAATGAAGTCGTTTAATGAACTGAAGGCTTTTTCAGTCATTTCAGTCCTTTTGTTCTCTATCAAAGTTTTAAAATGCATGAAGAGTTCATTTCTGGCCGCATGTTTACTGAATTTTGTCTGAGCTCCTTTTATATGGATCATTATATTTGGACCATTTGGGACTAGTAGGAGAAAATGAAGCCTTTTTCCTCTTTGAACTGAGTTTGTACAGAAATAACATTTTGCATTTTTCATATGAGGTGAAGTCAGGAAATGGGGTTTAATGAGTCAAGCAGCTGCTTACCCTGACTTGCTGAGAAACCTGATTATGTCTCCTACTACAATATGTTACAATCCAGTTTGATCCAATTTTCACTTTCCCTGGTAATCCTCTTGTCTCCCGACTTGTTCTGATTTTGGGTCATGACCTGAACTGTAACGTGTACACACATACACGAGCACAAGTGATATAAATTTCATCAGGAGAATACGAATGCAAGGCTCTGGAAATCTGCATACTATTCAATTTGCTGTGATAGTATTGTACAAGGGAACCAGCTACACATGTGTAGGCCTGATTTAAAGAGCAATAGTAAGTTGAATAACATGACAGCTGCCTGGGTGTATGTTCACAAGCAAGTCTTATCATCTTATCCTCTCATATTGAAAATTGGGTGGTGGGTGCACCGGGTTCTCTGTCTTCCTCTGCTAAGCAAGTAACATCCCGCAAGGTGAAAGTTTGCACAGATATTTATGTTTCTCACAACAGAACAAAGCAACAAAATATTTTTATTCTTAAATTTTATGATGTAAAGTTACAGGGCACAGCAGTTAAGCTCTATTCTTATCTTTAACTTCCCACTTTTCAGCTGGAGGTTTCTTCCTGTTAACAGGGAGTTTTTCCTTCCCAGCATCGCCGAGGTGCTCGCTCATAGGGGGTCATCTGATTCTTGAGGTTTTCTCTGTATTATTGTAGGCTCTTTACATTATGAAGTGCCTTGAAATGACTGTTGTTGTGATTTGGTGTTATAGAAATAAAACTGAATTTAATCGTCTAACAAAGAAACCTTAACAGGGTTTATAAAATATTCACTACTAAATGGACAAGTGTATTTCCTTATGTTTGCTTATTCAAATTGTTAATATTTGAGGTGCTCTTTATAAAGGATTTAAATAACGACAATTAAAATGTTTATGTTTCCATATAGTGATGTTCCACCAGTATGAATCTTTCGCTTGTGGCGTCTGATCAATAGCGATCAATAGCGATCTTTAGCCTTACATTTAACAATGCAAAACAGGTTTAACTAACAAACATGTTTTTGAGATGGTTCAAACCATGACATCTCCCTTCCCATTCAACTCCAGTGTATGTCTTTGAAAATCTTACGGTGTTTTCAGAAGGTTAAATTATATAAGCCACACTGCAGATGTTTATTAATAATTAAGGTCATATCCGGTTGTTCAGTCTGACCTCACTAGCCTGTCTGGACCTAAACTCCGCTGCAGGTCCATATATCAAACGATCACTATGGCATTACTGAGAGTTGAAAAACTGTCTAAAGTCTTTCATCTTTAATAAAATAATCAGCGTTCTGCTCTACTAGGTGTAACAATTGAGTTTAACATCCAGGCATCCATGAAAACGGAATTTATGACATTTAACTGAGTTAGAAGTTAGCAGGAAGTTAGCTCGCTAGCTTCTATCTAAATACAATATAGCATGTCACAAATTAAACAAATAAACAAATTAAAACGTACAGCTCTGTTATCACTTCCAGCATAAATGAAGACAGAAAACTAAACAGCAGTGACGTTTGTAGGGTTACTGAAGTTGGGCTAGCTGGTATATAATGATGTGCTACGTGACCGCTAGCGACACAGCTATGTTAGCATAATATAAACAAGCTAACTTTTTTTCCACTCGATAAAAGTTAACGTGAGTGTTGTCGGTGGTCAGGAACAAATGTAATCGCATGGCAGGATGCTGTAAAAGGACCAAACTTCAGCCAGGAGAACAACTGAGATAATCCATCCACAATACGAGGTTAGTTATTCATACTGCTGCATGGGCTGGGCTGTAGTTACATCCTAAGGTTTTAAAAACTGAGCTTAAATAAATGATTAGCGGTAATAAAAGCCTATGGAGGTCAACAGTGATCACTGACTGTTTTAGGAGCTTTTTGAGATCAAATAGAAGAAAATACAAAACATTAAACATGTTAACAACACAAAAGCCATATTAAACGCATACTACTTTAGGCCCGGAAGTAGGATTCGTCACGTCATCACTGAACAATCGGATTCTTTGTTAACCCACTAGTTAATATAGAAGAAAACCATCAATATGATGTAGCTGAGGGAGATTAAATGTGTTGTAGTTAGTTGTATGTTTACTTTAAATTCCTTTCTGTTAATGCCACTAAAAGTCAAAGACTGGGGAGATAGGTGGATCAGATGCAGCAGGTGGGGCGTTTAGGGAGCGTTTTAAGCATCTCTGCTAAGGGTTCATGGGTGGGGTTGTTGCAACCTTTTAGAAAATCTAAAATGTTCGTATTCGGAACAACCGAGGAGCCTAAAGAACACAAAGAAATATTTACAAAAGCATGAAAGCAGGGATGAATGTTCTCCTGGGTGAATTTACATTAATAGATCAAGAAAAGAAAGGAGCACATTTCCTGTGTACCGTGTTTGTAATCCACTGAACTGAGCTGGTAGCCACCTTTGCTGTGCAACACATCTGCTTTGAGGTCTCTGATGTTCATCCACCTTTGCCACTGAGGGATTACTTTAGTGGCACTTTAACACACAGACTGAGCCATAATTAGCATAAAGGAATAAAGACACGCCGAGTTATTTGCATAAGACACAGTACCGGTTCAGAGGTGGGCATTTACTCTTCATACACATTTTCACGTATCTCGCCGAGTGGGTTACGATGTTAATGCTTCATGAAAGGATGTCTTCTAGTGTTTCATCATACTGTATTAACTTATCCTTAACAGCTACCAGGTCGGTCAGCGAGCAGGATTCTAATTGGCTTATGACAGCAAAGGGGTCATCGGGGTCTCCTCTTATTGGTATAAATCATCCTCTGTGAGACACAGCGGCCCCTCTTGCTGTGAGCATAAGTGGGTGACAGAGCTGTCCTGACCCCCGAGGTTTAGGTTGGTCTCAGAATAATAGTATCTGTTCCATGTTTAAAGCAGAATGTATAATTTAAAAGGGGCAATTTGTAAGAGCGACGCGTCATTACGATGGCTGTGTCGAGAGGAGAAGGGAAGAGGAGGAGTTTCTCAGATGGGGATTTCTCAGCAGGCACAAAGGTGTCTGCATTTTTTCTTTTATCTGAGCGAAAGATTGGTTGATGTATTGCAGCATCAAAAAATACTCCAGTTTGTTTCAACACGATGACAAAGCTGACAAAAGCCGAATACACAATGAGCGTAAATAAATGCAAAGCGGATTTGTTTGCTAGCAGAGGTTTGTGTTGCTAATACACAGCATTGCTTCATAAAGAGACCTTTCGCAGTTTCATGGAAACCAAATTTACTGCTATGAAGCTGATCATTTCCCCTTTTTTTCTTTCTATCCAGCTCCAAGAAGCCAACTCTGTTTTAGCTCAAACTGGGGTTTGAGGGCTGAATGGCCACTTATGACTGGATTCACAGGTTAATATCCTCCCGGTGAGGCATCCTCAAAACACTTCACTGAGGAGGTATCCTAGGGAGATGCCCCAAAACACCTCAGCTGGCTCCTTTCCACATCGAGGAGTAACAGCTCCACTGAGCCGCCTCCCAAATAATAAGTAGTCTTTTTTTGACTACTTTGGTGACCTCAGACACAGTGATGGGCGAGTCATCCCTCTTGTTCCCGAACTGTGCTTTTACTACAGAAAGTCTTTCGGTGGCATTGAGATCTTCGAATAATTCTTTATTATATCCATGGATGAGATCAGCAGCACCCCACTCCCACTATAGACGGTGTGAGCAGGAAGGTACTGGAAATATATGAAAAGGTACTCATTTCATATATTTCCAGTTTGTCTCACACATGTTTTTGTGTCATAATTCACCAAAGTTTGATCAGTTATCTTCACACGTGAAATCAATAAGACAGAATGTAGATTTAGGCTAATATCCACTCGTGAAGTACTTGTGGTATCATTGTGCTGAGATGTCCTTCCTGCTCTTAAGTATGTGGCATCAGTAGAATAGAGCCAAATGCTCAAAGCCCCTCTCTCTCTCCACAGCCTCACTCTGATGGGTGAAAGCTGGCAATCCTGTTTGTGCTATATTGCTCTATAATCACAGGTATGAGTGTATGTAATAAAGAGGCCATGGAATCATGTGTTTAACCCCCAGCGCCCATACAAAATTCATAAAAAAGAATCAGCCAAGAAATGAAATGCACTGCACAGGTTTCTTCCCAGTCAAGACAGTAAAGCATGGTCTTAATTTGAATTGCAGAAGGAATAAAAAGGAGAGAGAGAGAGGGAGGCCCAGAGGACGGGCTGAGCTGCAAGCTCATTTCAAATGGGAATCTGGTCTTCAGGGTACGAGCACATGTATGTGAGACAGACAGGAGAGCAAGATGGGAGGGGGGGGGGGCAAAGCAAGGAGAAGGAAGGGAAAATCCAATTCCAGATTACATGTGCTTGTGGTGCAGTGTGGGTGGGCAAGTGTTGAAGCAAGTGAGGGAGCGTGTGAAAGGCAAAGAGAGAGAGAGAAAGCAGCAACGGAAGAATAGATATAATGTAGTTTCTACATAGCTGTGAGTGTGTGCGAATTGATGTGTTTGACATGCTGTGGGATGTGGGTTGAAGACACCAGAGATCAAACCAATAAATTTATACAGAAAACCAAACACGGGAAAAAAGAAGTCCTTTTATTAAAGTTAAAGGAAATGGTGGTACCAGTCTAACAGCGCCGTGGCTGTATACTCCCAGCTACACAAGAAAGACGCCGTATAACGTATCTTAAAATGATGAATATATATATACCACTATGTACCGCTATCCAGGATGAAACAACAAACATCCATGAGTACATCAGGAAGACTGACACAACTGACCGCATGTTAGTGAATACGTGAGGAAGGATAGACGTCAGCATGGCATGGATCATCGGCAGATAGAAGAAGTGGCTGATATTGAATGGCTACCAGTGGCTGGACAAAGCTGCACTGAAAGACAGCACAGAGGCATTAATCATTGCAGCACAGAACAAGCTCTAAGTACAAGCTCCACAGAGGTTGGGGTCTACCTCACAATGCAAGACCCCAAGTGCAGGCTGTGTAAAGACACCCCTGAGACAATCCAGCAAATATTAGCAGGGTATCTGCGTGGTCTTCGGTTTGGAGGAACTCAGCAAGGGGCACTCAGGGAGAGAGACACCATCAAAACATTATTTTTTCTTTTCTTTTCTTAGGTAGCTGTTAAACTTACTTTTGTTCATATGTACTGCAGAAACTTTATTGTTTTTGACAGTAATGTAATCACCACTAACAACAACATAAGATATGCACATCACTTCAGATATCAGAAACTTCCCACAAGATACCTACGTCACACCCAGGTTCTTTGAATATGATGCCAAGTTTAGTTTAAGCTTCGTTAGTTTGGAATTACTGCCCCCAACAATCTTGATCAAATCAGTGATCTCTGACTAATGCATTAACCTCCTAGGACCTGGCGTCCACATATGTGGACATCACATTTTGGGTCGTCTAGACCAAAGTACTCAATTTTGCTCCACAAAGGCCTGATATCCACGTACGAGGACATTATACCGCCACTGTTCTATAGAAATTTAAAACAAATATCCTCATATGTGGATTTCATTTTTCTCAGAGACAAAAAAATCAGGTAAAAAAAAAAAAAAGTTCAATCTTTTTACATTCATCAGGTCCCAATCAGCCCACATAGCAAAGAGAAATCAAAAATGCATGCCATGAAAGAGTTCGGGTCTTAGGAGGTTAAAGCAGTGGTGTCAAACAGAAGGCCTGGGGACCACAATCAGACCACAAAAGACTTCAATCCGGCCCACCGGACTTTTAAAGGAGGACATAAATTTTAGATTTTAACTGTATTTTCATCAAATTTACAGCTTGTTCTGCTGATAAAGACCTCCCCCACAGTAGTAAAGGTAACAGATAAACAATTAAATGACATCTACTTTAGAAGTGTCTGTTTTTTACAACGTGTCCACATTCAAATATATAACTAAAATGGACATTTTTTTCTGTTTTGACAAAAACTTTCCTCTTTGTAATGACAGGGCAGTCTGGGCAATGAGCCAGCAGAGCTGTTTCTGTAATTTTACACTCTTATTTCAATCCCAAAGGGCCAAGCTGGAATTT
Source organism: Aulonocara stuartgranti (assembly GCF_965226115.1). NCBI lineage: Eukaryota > Metazoa > Chordata > Actinopteri > Cichliformes > Cichlidae > Aulonocara > Aulonocara stuartgranti. Next base: position 33,746,304 of record NC_138944.1, on the reverse strand, counting down.
TTTATTTCGCTTACTACAGCAGCATTTCTTTATCATCTTATAAAACTGAGACATTAGGTTGAAATTGCATCTCTTCTTCTTATCCTAAGACATCTTAGGGATTAAACGTGCAGTTAAACACCTTTATACTAACAGAAAGTTTCACCGGTCTGGTCCACTGCAGATCAAAGTGGGCTGTATGTGGTAAAATGAGTTTGGCATCCTCATTTTTTTGGAGAGCTCAGTGCACATTACACATGCTCTTATTCACACTGAGGTTTTTATGGGTCATATAAAAAAACCTCGTGCAAATGTGTGGTGTTGTTTTCTGAGGGAGGACAGTCTCACGTCTTCATTTGTCACACTCTTCATGCTCTTAGATTATCCTCTACCAATGTAACTTGAACAATGCAGCTGTCACCACCATCCTTTAAAGCTCTGTTGATTAAACAAAGAAACAGTTTCTAAGAGGCTGCGCTGAAGTGCTAAATATCTCCTTCACGTCCACTGGAGGGGAAATGACATCATTTTAAAGTCTAGTCATCGGCGCTTACTGTAGAAAAGTGAGTGTGTCTGTGAAGCACACTCAGCATGATTGCAGTATTTTTAACTTTGTAGTACCGACTCGCATTTGCCCAACAAACAATTACTGTAAGCAAGTGAGACACAGGGGCATTCAGATGTGAAACTTTTCTGCTGAAACACAGTGCGCTGTCACTCATCACGGTCCTTTCAGGAAGCGAACGCAATCTCAACACGGCGCTCTACACGCAGTTCACGCTGAAATTATGAAAAGATGAAAGTGTTTTTGCAGGACTCTGAAAGGTTTCGGCGCCGCTTCCTCGTGAAATATCTTCTTTAATGTATCTATCAAAGTGCACTTGATGAAAAACACTTTGTTCGTCTGAGAGTTTTCTGAGGTGTATTAAAGATATGTAAATATGAAACAGGCTGTTGTTGGAGTCCTGTCATGATTTTTTTTTCTTTTTTCACTTTTTTTTTTTATCAGGCTTTGTTATAAAATGGTTATTATCTCCACAGGTATGATAAAAATGCAAGTTTAGCAGCAAACACTCCCCCAGCGATGAGTGAAAAAGACGGCTGGAGGGAGGCTCGTGGTAACAGGGCTGATGCTACAGTATGTGAATGTGTGTGTGTGTGTGTGTGTGTGTGTGTGTGTGTGTGTGTGTGTGTGTGTGTGCGCGCGCGTGCGCGCGCATGCCTGGAAGTGTGAGACATATTGTGAGAGTGTGCTCGTGTGCGCAGCCGATGCCCATTTGAAAGTCGGCGCTAGTCTTTCGTCCTTCAATCGCCAATTAACAAGGGGCCATTTAATTGCAGTGGTTTAGGAGGGTACAACAATTACCACAGGAGCTGCACTAAGACAAAAACACACACACAAACACACACACAATCTCTCTTAATGAGCAGCACTATCCTTTCTTCCTGTCTATCATTTGCATTTTGCTCTCCCCGTGCCTCCTCTTCACCCTCCCACCTGCGTTTTTGAGTTGTTTAGACTGAGCTCCTCCAATCGTCTTCCTTATTTCTCCTTGTCTGTCACTTTTTGTTCTGTGATATGTTTCCTTCAAAGCTCCTGACAAAGTTCTCCTCCCTGTCTCATCTCTTTTGTCCCAAAGAAGGGTTGATACAGACACCGAGCAGAATACTGGAGACTTGATACAATCTGCGATACCATGCAGGAAAAAATGGGAAAATTGAGTTTTCTTGCGTTCGGTCATTCAGACGAACACAAACATAAACGCATGTTTACACGTGCAATTTTAGATTTTGTCAGTGCTGATTTTTGTAATATGTTCTTTCTTTCTCACAGGTTCTTTCAAAGGCATGTGCAAGCAGATAGATCACTTTCCTGAGGATGCTGACTATGAGGCGGATGCCTCAGAGTACTTCTTACGTGAGTCTGTCTTTTTTTCCTTCATAATCCCAGAATAATCCCAAAGTTGTCACCTATTCATGCTTTCTGGTTTTAGTTGGTTTTGAGTCAGTAACATCTGATCTTAAAGTTATCTTTCACTGCTCGTGTCTTTATCATGAACTCTCTGAAAAGCCTACAAACATATTAAATGAAGGATGGAAAGTGAGGATGTGGGCTGAGTGACAGCACACTTAGCCAAAAATGGAAAAAGATCAAAGGAAGAGGGGAAAGGGGCTGGGATGAGAAACCACACTTTTTTGTCGTAGAGGAAGAGGTGGCAGAAAGTCAGAGACAAGGAGAAACTATGGAGGGCAGTGTACACTTACAGCAGAGACTCAGTAGAGGAGGGGTCAGGCATGTGAATGGAAGAATGAGGGGAATCTCACTGTTATGGAAGAGGAGGAAGAAGAAATAGTTAAAGTCCTCAAGAAGAAAGATTGTGGGAGGTGAAAGAGGACAGGAGGAAGGTGCATCAGGAGAAAGCACATGGCTCAGTGAAGGGAAGGTTGAGGAGGTGAAGGACAAGGAGTAGGGTAGCAGTACAGCGCTGTTGCTCTCCCAGCGGCTTGCCAATTAGGACACTTTCTTCTATAAATACTCTAGGCTCTGCTAAGTGGGTCACACCTCTCCTACTCCTCCTTCCTTCCATCCATCCAGCCATCCCTCACCTCCTCCCTCTTGCTTTCCATCCATATGTCTGTCCATCTCCACCGAGGCCTTCACGCTTGCCTGACAGCTGGTGGATGGAGGCTGTGGGGTAGAGCGAGGAATACAGGGAAGCGAGGGAACTGAGTTTGTTGTCATGTCCACTCAAAAATCTTTTTTTGTGTTTTTAAAAGTTTGCAAAAGTTTGAAGATGGTTTAGTGAAACGGATGCGCACAGTGTGGCACGGGAAGTTTGCTAGTTTGAGACTGGATAGTGTACAGTTAATCTTTTTTATAACAGCAGGGAGTGAGTTGCGGCAATTCTCTCGATGCCATAAGGCTTTCTCTGAGGCCTTTCAGACAGAAGATTCTGACCTATCAGCCAAAAAAAGTATCTGTGGTGTTAATTACCCTCTGTGCAGCCGTCCTGTTGTCACTAATGGCCCTGAGGAGCGGTAGAAGCCCAGCAGGAGCTTCTGGTCGTTGGTGTTGTGGGTCCATTTGAGATCAGCGGAGATGTGGGTGCCCAAAAACCTGTAGGTGAACTGGGCCGAGTTGGACTGATTGAGGCTAGTTGGTTGGGAAGTCTTTGATCCAGGAGCAGGTGTCAGGATGGACCTGATGGTGGTCCAGTTTGGTGGTGAGGATGTCTGGGATTCTCCACGAAGAGCATCCTAATGTAGCTCTTCCTGTTCTCCAGATGGCTAAGCACTCTGTAAAGGGTGATGGTGGTGACATCCTCCGTGGACCGATGTGGATTGTAAGAAAACTGGTGAGGATCAAGGGAGGGGGGTATACAGTCTCTGATGTGCGAAACAGCTGCTCGAAACACTTCATAGCTACAGACATGAGGGTTATAGGTGTGTAGTCGTTGAGGCTGTCTATACCAGTCTTTGTGTGGATGGGAAGGGTGGTGGAGGCCTTCAGACAGGTGAGAACAGTGGCATGAGTCAAGGAGAGTTTGAAGAAGCTGGCGAGGATCCCTGCCAGGCTTTGACCACAGCCCCTGGGATGCCATCATGCCCATCAGCTCTCCTGGGCGATCACCGCTCTGAGTCCTCCTTATATACTGTTCAGGTCAAAACTTGAATCATTTTGATATATGGTAGCAGTAAAAGATTAACCTGAAATTTTGTTAAAAGTCACGCAAAATATCCATCCATTCTCTTCCGCTTATCCTTGGTAGGGTTGCTGGGGGGCTGGAGCCTATCTCAGCTGTCTTAGTGCGAGAGGCAGGGTACTCCCTTTACAGGTCCCCAGTCTGCTGCACGGCTAACACAAAATATTTTTAGGTAAAACAGGACCTAATTTGTGATACTAGAGGTTTTTCTACAGAAACAGGGGTTGAAAAGCCTAGAAAATACTCTCCCTCCTCCCTTTAATTAATAATTAATCCTCCATTTAATAATGTCAGATGGGTTATTATGTAAATTCCATAATGAATCTCTAATTTTAAAATTGGTATAAACACATATAATGAGGCAATTCTAGGCCTGGGAAAAACTGATCCTGACCATACGAACACAAACACGTGTTTGTAAGAGTTAATAAGGCTTCACATGCACGTGGGCATGAATAAACTGAATGTAATTTTTTTTTCTAACGTTGACTTTGTAATGAGATGTAACCACTGCTGTCCAACGAGAATGACCTAGCTTAATTAGAATAGTCATTAGCTGTAACCCTGACAACAAGTCAGGTAAAACAGTTAAATGCTGAACTCAGCTGTAATTATATGCTGAAATTCATCACTGTGTCAAGTGCTTAATTGTGACTGTCACCATTTGCACAAACTGTCCTTCTGCTCCTATTCTGTTTGCTATCTGAGCACCACTTTTGTAGTTTGCCAGGTTACGTAACTATTATAAATGCGTTGACGCACTGACTCTTGCACTATTTGCTTTTGGCTTCCTGAATTCTTCAGTGATATGGTAATCAAAGCCTATTTTACTGTCCGCTTCACTGCAAGTCACTCTGATTAACAGTGTCAGCTAAATTACAGCAATAACAATGTAAAGTGTGGATGATGACACATTTTGACAGATGGAAATGATGCAACATCTGTTTATCAATGCAAGATCTTTTCCTCTGTTATTCTGCTCATACACATTCCCACCTGAAAGCTTCCCACTGTAGCCACAGTCTCATACTAGTTGCTCAACTGAACTTGCTGGGTTCATTATACAGTAGTCGATGTAGATGGTTAACCATTCCCCTTCAAAAAGCTAACCTTCAAGTGCTGCATCTGTAAATCCCAGCCCACCTCTGCCACCTTGAATTTCCATCCCTTTGTTTTGCTGCCAAAAGCCTGAATAAAGACAGCCAGAGAGATGGAGTGAAACAATAGAGTTCAATATTTGCTGACTTGGGGTTGCTGGTTTCCTCAATACATCCTGAAACATCAAAGCTGTTCTCAGGTACTCTGATTTATACAGAAAAAGGACGTCCGATCATTGATGCAGGTATTTTCTTCACCTGTTTTTTTTTTCTGTCGTAATATCACATCACATCAGTCATTAAGCTCTGACCAACAGTTTTGAAAACATGCGTGTGAAATAAATCTTTGCTCTTCTCATGTCTGAATGCAGCTTTGTGGTGATATATGGACTAACATCACAGACCACATCGAAGATGCAAATTAAGAAGGAGAAAGCAAACGAGCCCTAACATTTTCCTGTTTTTGTTGCAGTATCATGATCTGTCCCAGATGGGTTTTTTAAGTTGAGATTCACTGCACAGAAAAAAAAGGAAAAGGACTAAATAACACCTCTTGCATCATGACTGAGTGGGATTTGTCCACAGATTAATGAAGTGCAGCAGTTGTGCAGCTCCAGAACTGAAATGAATAAAAAAGTGTACAGAAGCACAGAGACGGGCAGAAATGTCAGATGTCATTCTGTAACAATTCAAACAGTAGCAGACTAATATTAATATGCTGTTATTCAGACTAGAGGAGTGCCTTGATGCAAGGTTTTCAAAAGTTGAATTAAGGCAATCGATAGCAAATAGTAGGGACAGCTAACTAATTACCCAGAAGTTAAGCAGGGAATTCCCTTGACCCTCGGGGTGACCACTTTTGATGGCAACATGATTGCACAGGTCATCTGATGGAAGGCAAGCTGCTCCCAAAACAATTACAATGTAGTCTGTCAAAAAGATTGTAGTCACTCTCAGACAGATTGGTGAAGGTTTGCAAATAATTGCTGTATAATTAATAAATGTACAAAGCAGAGGCTCCAGCAACACTTAAAAGTAAAGAGGAACAACTTTATTAACTGACCAACGCGTTTCCGCTTGTGATCAATCTGCATCAGGTTGCACCAGCGAGCGCAACTGATCTGCATTTGGCTATTTGCAGCAGGGGACTCAACTCAGCTGGTTGCATCCTGTAAATATCCATCCATCCATTCGCTTCCACTTATACTTTCCAGGGTCGCGGGGGGTGCTGGTGCCTATTCCAGCTGTCATAGGGCGAGAGGCCGGGTACACCCTGGACAGGTCGCCAGTCTGTCGCAGGGCTAACACAGAGACAGACAACCATTCACACTCACAGTCACACCAACAGGCAATTTAGATTAATCAGTTATCCCCACAAACTGCATGTCTTTGGATGGTGGGAGGAAGCTGGAGAACATGCAAACTCCACACAGAAGGACCCCGGCCTGACGGTGGAATTGAACTCAGGACTTTCTTGCTGTGCGGCAACAGTGCTAACAACCGTGCTGCCCTATCCTGTAAATAGTCTGACGCAGTGCCTGTGTCAGTCTGTAGTTAAATAACCATCCTGCAGCAACTACATCAGAAAGAATTTCTGTTTCAAATCTAGGAGGTTCTTGCAGGATTCAATGTAAATAGTTAATATGAATTTCTATCTAATGTGAATATGGCGACAGATTTTCAGCAGACAGGAGGAGATGTGGAATTTTCACTGATTTATCACAGTTAACTGCCATATTATCGCAAACAGATTGAATATAATTGCAAATTGACCCCATTCAATGACAAATTGATACAGACTGATAACAAATTGATTCCATTATATTGCCGTTTTAGTACCATCTCGATGCACCAGAGTGGCTTCGAAGATGTCCGGAAACTGACTGTGAATGGTGGCTGATCTGATCCCCTTCTCCAAAGCAGCTATTTAAGAAGAAATGAGATTGTAGTTTCATTCCACACAGTCGTAATAATTCCGGTCATGCTGCAGTTTCCAGTCACTGTTTTCCCGAGCGTGACTGCAGCATAAGAAACTCGGGTTTGCGGTCACTATGGTTTCATACATTTTCATACATTGCTATGTAGCAAAGTTTTGCCCGTGATGCCTCATAGGTGCCCGTGTGCAACAGAAAACAGCTTTTAGGCAACACATGAGCATGGCTCTAGTAAATCGGAGAAAAACACTGTCAAAATTTGCAGTATATCAGGTGAACGGATACCGACACACACGTGCATACATAGATTCCTTTATTTGTTAGAGATTCTTTTCACACACTGTTTCTCCTTTTCTCTGTCTCCCTCTCTCTCTGCCCAAGGGCATTTTCTGTCTCTCTCCCTCAGTCTCTTGCTCTCTGAGCTGTTTCACCCTGCCCCCCTCCCTTTTAGGTCTCCTCTCACTGGGTGAATTTGTACATGTGGTTATGTAAGAGCAAGCAGTCAGCCTTCGTCCTGCAGCAGTTGTACTATCAGCCACAGAGAGAGAGGACAGATCTGCCACCAGAATTCTTCGGCATAGCATAATATAGAGGACAGAGCTGACGATTTACCTTGCCGATGTACTAGGGCTGGGCGATATATCGAGTTTTTTAAAAATATCGATATATTTTCATACGAGATATAAGATGTGACAATATCGTTTATATCGATATAGTCTATGTTACGTTATAATTATACTTGTGGAGCCGCAGGTTTGCCTCTCTTTCGTCCACTTTTGTCTCTATGCAACGTTACTCTGCCTCGCCTCTCCTTCACTGAACACAACTCCGCCTCCCCCATAGCTTCACCTGCAGGCAATGACAAGATGAAAGCGGAAAATCTCCGTTAGCGAGTTACCGTGCGTGGGGCTGGACGGCGTCAACGTGTTAGCGAGCTAACCGTGCTAACGAGCTAACCGCGCTAACGACATGCAGCCAGGAGGGGCTGCACGGCCTAAAATCCTTTCATTTTCTCAAAAATCGACAGTGCGCCTTATGTATGAATTCTGGTTGTGCTTACTGACCGCGAACCGATTTTATGTGGTACACAGCGCTCGGCAATCTGTCAAAAAATGTTTTAATATGACTTTGCTAAGCTACGGAGCTGCACCACTTGATGGATTGTCGGAGGATTACGGCTACCGAGGAGGAGCCTCGCGGAGTGATACGTACTGTGTGTGTATAAGGACCACAAATGGCACCTGTTCAGAGACGTGGTGCAGCTGTGAAATCTGTCTCTTTGTTATTATGCTCAGCGTCTATTAGTTTACATTTTGACTGCACAATTGCGAGCTTTTTGTTATGCACAAAAACAACATTGTTTTCTTTTATTTATGGACCATGATTATTTAATAAATGCTGATAATTTATTTTTGAGTAATTTCTTCATGTACATCTACGCTGTATGTAAATAAAAGTGCCCGTGTGACATCTGGGACACAGTGTGACTAAGAACTCTCTTTTTGTTCTTAACTTATGGCTTTAAAAAAAAAAATCAAGATATATATCTTATATCGCCATCCAGCTAAAAAATATCGAGATATGAATTTTGGGTCATATCGCCCAGCCCTACGATGTACCCATCTAAACCAGAGAGCACCACTGTCGATGCAGAAATCTCTCTCTGTGTGACTCAACTGCATTTTCCTGGAAAATTTTACCGGCGTCTCCTTTCGTTCAGATCTCTTAATTTTAAAACATTAACTTATGCATGAAGACTTTGGGGTTTTCCTTGGTCTGTTTCATGCTGTGCAGAAACCATGAAGGCAATCACAGCCGGCTTCTTGGTCAGAACTTCGACTTTTATGAAACCTTGTGCAAAAATATGCACCTGACAAAATCCGAACTTGTGGGTCACTTGAAAACAGATATTATAGAAGGACATACATTTCACCTCGGCTTGCTGAGACGCTTGTTATGTCCTATATAAAACCGTTTTGATGTATAGCCTTCTGTCCATAATATGTCTTGCACTGTCTGCTATTATTGCACATGAACTCACGGTGTCCTTGAAACCTGAGCTTGCATTTATTGGATAACAGATTTAGGTGACAGCATGTTTCTTGGTGTCATCAAGGTGGATTAATGTGCATTCACTATATCCAAAAACAAGACAAAGATAAAAAAGCTATCTATATTTATTTCCTGAAATTGTTACATAATTGATCCCATTTTGGCTTTAAAACTGAGGAAATCCGAAGCCCACGGTGCGTGGCTATATGTGTACTGATGTGCCTTTGTGGACATGTTACAGTAAATGTTCTGACTTGGGTATCATATGAGTTATGTGTGTTGAGGCTTTAATTTGAAACATATGAAGTCTATAATTCACAGATTTTGCATAGGCCACTACAGCTGTGTGTGTTTGCAGAGTTGGAAAGAGTAAAAAGGGAAAGGCTGTGAAGCATACAACACAAAGTGTGTGTGTGTGTGTGTGTGTGTGTGTGTGTGTGTGTGTGTGTGCGTGTGCGAGAGAGACAGTGTATGTGCAAGCTTTTGAAGTGTCTATGTGTGCTGTGTCATGCATGGAGCCGATGAATGGGATTAGATATGGCTAACAGCTCGGCACTGGCCCTAACTGGCTTGAACAAGGCAGAGTTACACACACACACACACACACACACACACACACACACATTTGTGTGCATTTATGAGAACCATTAAAACCACTGCCTAACCTTAACTAAGCTCTAGTAGTGGAGTTATGGAACCTACAGATAAAGCAAACAATAACATATGAAAGTGTCAGTTTTTACTGGTATTGTGGAAGATTGTGACTCCTGATATGCACAAATCAGGAAGATTTTTAGAAGTCGACAAATTAGCCATGTCTGCGTGGCAGAGGCTTCCTACTAGAGATGGCACGATACCACTTTTTTATGTCCGATACCGATACCGATATCATAAATTTGGATATCTGCCGATACCGATATGAATCCGATATAGTGTTTTTTAATCAACAAAACTGTTTTTTAAATATCTTGCTGCATTTTGTATAAGTTCATACTCAAGTTTAAAACAACAACTACACTAAAGCTATTCTGTTATACCTGTATGCAAAAAAAAAATTTCATAGTTCAGTAATACTGATCAATCTAATAAACTTAAACCTACACCATCCTCCCTATTCTGGTATTTTAAAGAGTACTTAGCATAAATATTAAGCAACCTAACTAATAGGGTTCCAACTCCCAGCAACAACAAAAATAAATAAATAAAAAATAGGGAACCACCCCTCACGCTCCACCTCATGATGCTTAATCGACGTAATCAACCTTAATTTGATGCAGTGTGGAAAAAAAAATGCACAGAAATCAATTATTTTTCAAGAAATATTAAATAGATTCAACATCTTTCTTCAACAAAATTGCAGACTGCACAGATGGTACCTTCCCAAAGGAAAAAGTACTATAGCTTACTAGGGTATATATATTAGACTTAATAGTTACTATATACAGTAATTGACTTCTATTCATTTTACATCAAATTAAAACTTTGGGTGTCAGATAATTATTTATTAAAAGCTAGACATTTTAAATGAGAATAAGAAAGAAAAGTATGTCTTTGTGCCCCCTTTTCCCTGTTAATGCCCTATCAGCCCCCCTGGCTAAACTTTGCTAGATCCGCCCCTGCACAGTTACCAGGTCAGCTACGTAGAAAAAGATCCTCGAGTAGAAAGTAATATTAAATACATTCTAACAACAGCTGATCAAGCTTAAACGTGCTGCTGTTGTTCAGCCGCTGGTTTCCTCTTTCTGGTGCAAAGTGGGCCAAAAGCAAACTAGAGACACGGACTAGCGACAGAAAAGCCGATCAGCTGATCGTTTAGCAGTTTCATGATTGAAGTAGCAGCAAGAAGAGGCAGTCGCTCCATATATCGTTTGTTAAGCTTAACGCAGGAATGCTTTACAAACATTCAGAGATGGACTTACACACTTGCTTTACTTCTCTCGGGATAACTTTGTCGGAGATGAAATGCTGGGTTGCTAGCGAAGCTCCAAATGCTATCCAGACCACCGACAGGTCCTGCATGCCACAGCCGCTCTATCACGTGATGCATACTGCTCTGACGTGCTAACGTTCTGAGGTGAGTTACGGCGTGTTGCAAGTTTTGTGAGGTGCTTTCGTGATATTTAATGGATCGGATTACATTTTTTATTTTTCTCCGATATCCGATCCAGTAATTTAGGTCAGTATCGGACCGATACCGATACGTAATATCGGATCGGTCCATCTCTACTTCCTACCAGTATATATTAAACTAATGAGACCTGGGCAATGACTGGCTTTGTCAAAAACAATACACTTTACAAGGTGCTGCCAGCAGATTTTGTTCTCAATAATAACAACAACGTTCATAGCAGTCGGTTTCAGAGTAACTATTCTGCAGCTGCCTCAGAAAAACAGGTAATGCCAGCTAGCTAACACTATTAGAGCAGTGGTGTTCACGTAGCTAAATTAATTCAGGGTCTTTACCTTACAATATAAAACACCTTGAGGTGACGGTTGCCGTGATTTGGCGCTACATAAATATAAGCTGAATTATTCTGAATTCAGTCAGCTAACTGTACAATTTATTTTGTAAAATATGATGTAAGCTGTTCAACTGGATCAATAAAACCATTTACATCAAAAGTTAGCATCACAAACAGAAAATCTAAAATAGCCTCTTCATTATATCCTCTGTAGTGGACAAAATGAGTTAAACTGAAAGATATAAGACATTGTCTTCAGCAGCTGGGCTCAGTATAGTAGGTGCTGTTACCAAGATTAGTATTTTGGCTAACTGAAAACACATTGGCTCTTACTCTAACACACTCAGCTCAACTGATTTCACTCACGCCCTCTAGCCATCCATGCCGAACTGCAGTCTGTAAGTCCTACACCACAAACCTCCCAACGCACCTAACAATTCAAATTTTAGAGTATACATTATGAGGAGAAACTATATATTATTGCTATTAATTAATACTGTAAGTAAAACTGTTGATTAGAAAAATGTGTCATATACAAAAAAGCACTCATGTTGGGATGTAGCTCACTTTAATACATTGATGTGCTGGGTGAGGCGGAGCTAAATTCTGTAAAATAGAGTATTTAAGGTAATATATATATAGTTATTTTACACTTATGACCTTTAACAAATTTTTAAAGCATAAAAAGCCAGGTGAACAAGTGAGGATAAGGCAAAATATAATGACTTTGAATAGATGTCCTCACTAGTCAGGTCTAAAATTCGGTACAGAGGGCGCACACCCTCAGAGTCCTGATTTGCACTGAAAACCCTTCTAGCTCCTATAATTAGAATGTTGAATGCGTATACATAATGCTAATACTTTGAATCGGTATGCTAGGAGACATGTGACGTCACCCACTGATGATGTCATCAGGCCCACCGATGTCACTGCAGCTATCTTTGGCGGTCGAGTTGTGACATGGAGGCATATCACGATTTACATGAGTAATACGGCATGATAATGACTGGCAGGCTGTGCAAGCTCCCCCTGTGCGTGTAGCACACACACACACACAAACACGTGCTCCCACTCACACAGGCACGTGCAAACACACATCTGCAGGGTGGCGTTTATTTTCATTATTCTGTTCTTCTTCCTCCATTTAAATAAATGCAGTTTGTTTCCCAAAAATGATTCGTTCATCAGCCCTGCATGGACGCACACACACACACGCGCGCGCGCGCGCACACCTACACACACACACACACACACACACACACACACACAGATAGTTATTCCCCTGAAGCTGTTTTGCTGAGTTCCCACTACCACATGTTCTTTGCTGCTGGGCTCTCCCACGTGGGCGAAGTTGTGTGTGTGTGTGTGTGTGTGTGTGTATGGGAGACAGAAAGAGTGAGCAGATTGTTCCAGCATGGTTAGTGTACAGTGTGTATGGGAAACACCCCACTTTGGAGAATGAGCGAGTGAGTAGGTGGTGGGCTGATCGATGAGTGTGTTCACTTTGTAGCTTGCTGAGCTAATGTGTGTGTGTGTGAGAGAGAGGGAGAGAGAGAGAGAGAGAGAGAGAGAAAGAGAGAGAGAGAGAGAAAGTAATTGGGGTGTGTGTGTGTGTGGGGGGGGGGGGGGGGGGTTCAACTGTACTGTAACTGTAGATTATGTGTACACACATAACACAGCTATGTGTGTGTGTGTAGGTGTGTGTGTGTGAACCCAAGGAGCTCCCATGGTGGTGTCCACCCCCATCTCTATAATTCAGCCACAATTACAAGGCTCTCCTCTGCTGCAGCTAATGAAACCATAAGTCAGCCAGAGACACACAAACACAAACACACACACACACAAACACACACAAACACACACAAACACACACACACCACTGCAGCAGAACCACCAAAGCAATTTGGGAAATGAATGGAAGATGAAAGTGTAATACATAGAAAGAAAAAGAAAAGCTGTTTGAAAGCAGCGAGGCGAATGTGTTGGTTTGTGTGTATGTCTGTGTGAGTGCTCTGCCATCTGATTGTGTATTCCATCTGAATTATAGTCCTCAGTACATATTGTGCTGGTGTGGATGTAGGAATGACCTAATGTCTCAAAGTGTTGCTTAACTTTGCTCATATGCACAGATTCTGGAAATGAGAAATCCAAACTGGAGAAAAAGTCTTATATTATGCAGCTTTTGGCACATTTAGTGAGATGAAATGTCACACAGCTGACAACTGCTGGACTGATGTGTAGTATAGGAGCATCAACAGCAATAGTATGATCATCGCCATTCTCTGCTTCCTCCTCTGAATGATTGTTTCTCCATGTGCAGCAATAATGCAAAGCCTTACTCTCTTCTAATTTCGAACCACTAAACCAATAGTGTTGCACGGTCCAACGGGGGAATGTAGAAACAATATTACGAACCAATTTCATGCTGATAATTAGCACACAGGTGCTCTGTTCAGGGTGTACACTGCCTCTCGTCCAATTATGAGCTAAGACAGCCACGAACTCCTTCGGCATGTATAAGGGGGTATAGATAAATAGGCTGAGATGTGCAGATAATAAGGTGTTGAGCCCCTCACCAGTGGCACGCACAAACTGTAATGTCAGCTGCAATTGTTCTCACATGGAAGCCAGTGAAAACAAATTGCTCATTGGTATTTTTAATTTGCTTTCTGATTGTCTTCAGTAAATATCTGTTGTATTCCTCAGCCATAACATGTCCATATGATGAGACTTCTGGAGGTGCTCTGTAGTGTTCAAATCCTTTGTTCTTGTCGGTTGCAGTGTGCTGCCTCTATGGATAGGGTTTTGAGACGTTTGGAAGCAGGTTAATGACCACTGGCACCCTGTGCATTTCACAGATGAGAGCAGGTACACCGTGAGCACATGTGCCAGATGTAAAAGAGTCTAAAGAAGTCACGAAGAAAGTTGCGCTGTCTGTAACATTGCCTGTAACGTTGGTCAAAGGACTTGACTGGGCTCCACGCTTACATTACCTAAATCCAATTGAAGACCTCTGGGAAATTTCCTTTAATTTTTGGAACACTGTATAATAAAATTGATGAATTCATTTTGGTACAACAATACTCTGTGCAACAAATACGGGAGATATTTCTGGAAAGTTGGATTTTGTAATGCTCTGTCTGACTTTTAGTGTTTGGCGTACTTTGATAAGAAACGGTGGCCTCGAGATAGATCAAATCACAACAGGTGGGAAAAAGTTTGCTTGTTTAACAAAGAAACTAAACCATACTGAATATGTCTCCTCACACTGCTGACACTAAAACTCATTCACTCTCAATTCAGCTCTCTCTGTCTGTCTCTGTGCCATGATGTGCTTGGTGGCAGGGTGCGCCTGGAGGCCAGCGCATTTAAAAATTCTCCTTTTTTAACTCCCTGCCTTCTGCTTAAAGTGTAGGTGCAGGGAGGGAAACAGAGGGAGAGGGATCGCTGGAGGCAAAGCAGCTTCACAGAGAAGTGAAAGCCTGCAGTCTTTGCACTTCTCCTCTCTTCTCTTCTTTTCCCTCTCTTTCTTCTCTTTATTTCTTTTTCTTTTCCTTTCCCTATTTAGCCCTTTATTCTCATTGAATCCTATAATTATACATGCAGTGTGTGTTAAAAAAATCCTGCAGTGCCACAGCATGCTTACTGCAACTTTGTTTCTTTTCTTCCTTATCTATGAAACCCACTCCTGCTCTCGCTCTCTTTCTCTCTCGATTCTGGTTATTCACTTTTTTATGGCACAAATTAACATGAAATCAGCCATAGTGGTAAAATACAAAAAAAATCTTTTCTACTTTCAATCAAGTCAACTGGAAAATGTAAAAATGTTGTCAGAGTGTTGTCATATTTTGCTCACCGGGTAAAACCAAGAAGTTTATTTAAGCATGTCATACTTCTCTCTGAATCCATTGTGTCAGAATTTACATAACCACTTATGTCATTGTAAAGTATGTTGTATGCAACAATGCCAAACCTGACAGGTTTGATAGTGCTAGCTAACGTAGCTGCGTAGTAGCTTAGCAAAATGCCAATCTGATAACAAAGTGCAGCCTTTTATTTTAATAATGAGAAATGACAAACAGAAAAAGTATTGAACAAGCAGGCACGGAAAGTCATGACACCACCTGAAATCTCGCAATAATTAGAAATCAATCCTGCCACTTAGTGTCACGACCTGGAGGTTCAGCTGGTCGCTGATCAGCTGTTTCTCTCTATCTCTCTAGTTCTCTCTCTCTCTCTCTCTCTCTCTCTCTCTCTCTCTCTCTCTCTCTCTCTCTCTCTCCCAGAGGAACCCACCCGAGGGATTAATAAAGTTCTATCTTATCTTATCTTATCTCTTATCTCTCTCTCTCTCTCTCACGCGCCAGGGCGGAACTCATTATGGGTTCACGCCCTTGGCCCACGCCCTCGGAGGAGGAAACACCCGTGCCTCATCAGTGTGGATGGCATTTAAGCCAGGAAGCAACGGCTGTTCTTCGCTGGATTGTTGTGAGAATTTCACCCTCTGGACTGTTTTCCCTGGTGTTCCCTGAGTGACGAGTGTTCGAGTGGATTCGTGTTTGGATTGTTTGGAGAGAGACAAGAGTGTTCACCTGGATTTCCCCCGGAGCCCTGCCCCTCTCACCTTTTGTATATACACTCATTGGACATTGTTCACTAATAAATTCTCTTGTGTGCATCAATCCCCGGAGTCCAGCACGTGAATCCACCTTGTACACCGTGACACTTAGACCAAATTAATATCAGCTGGTTCAGTCCCATCTGAGGGCCTATAAAAAGGTGTCTCATGTCATGACGGGTAAAACCAGTGAGCTCTCTCTCAAGACCTTTACAACCTTATTGTTGTAAAACATACTGATGGCATTGGTTGCAGAAGAATTTCTAAACTACAGAACGTTCCAGGTGCTCTCTGAAAGATTTTAGTCACATGAGTGAAAAGAATTATCAGAAGACTTTTCCAAAAGCCGAGGACCACTTGTGGTAAGCTACAGAAAGATCTGGAATCAGCATGTACCATTTTTTCAAAGCAAATAAGTAATACACTCGAACCAGATGGCATTTTGGTGCAGGATGCTGTGGTGGCCATGCTGGTACAGTTTTGAATAAATCCCCAACACTGTCACCAGCAAAGCACCCCCACATCATCACACCTCCCCCTCCATGCTTCACAGTGGGAACCATGCATGTAGAGGCCATCCATTCACGGCGGGTGGAGCCAAAGATCTCAAATATGGACTCATCAGACCAAAGCACAGATTTCCACTGGTCTAATGTCCATTTCTTGTGATCCTTGGCCCAAACAAATCTCTGCTGCTTGTTGTTTTTCTTTAGTAGTGGGTTCTTCTGTCTTTGGACTTCTGCATCTCAGCTTCTTGCAGTAGTCTGTTTTCACACGTGCTCTGAATGATTTGTACATATACTGACTCCTGTAAAGACAAAGAAAAGGCTGAACAGATTAAAAAACTACTGTAAAGATGAGAAAAGTTGTGCAGAGTGAAATAGAAACAGTCTGTCAAAATTTAGCAATAGGTCTATGTCGGAATCCGGACTGTGGTCTGGTCCCTCTATCGGTGACCGAGGAGCTAAGGGAACACATTGTGCCAACAAGTGTCCTCACAGCAAAAGCAAAATCGTGTGTGTGGTATAGGTATTACTCATGTTGTCACTGTAAAGATTACTGTGACACAGCCGTAACCCTTAGTGACTAGTTGGCAACTCCCTAGCAGCATCCATTCACTATGGAAAAATCCATATTGTCAAATCAGTTGGCAAATGTTTGGTGGAGGTTGCTGGTTGCCGCTGAGTGCTGCTAAGAGATTGCTGCAGGCGCCCATATTTGCATGGAAGATGCCAACTCGTTTGCAAACACAGCCTAACTCTTTTAGAGGCACAGTTTTTACTTTGAAGGCAAAAATTCTCTGTTTCTTGCGTTTTTAAAGTTGCATTGTCACTTATCGAATAGTTGTTTGTGTCTACAGAAACATAGTTGCAGTTGTGGCAATGTCCTAGTGACCAAAGCTGTTAAAATTATCAGTGCAGAATTGTATACTTCTTTGACAAATTTCTACTAATGACTATCAGCAACCTCCAGCAACCACTTGCCAACTGGTTGGAGAATATATATTTTTCCCTAGTAACCGGTCATTACCAGCAGGTCACCGATCTGTTGACCTGCAAGACTGGAGCTTTAGCAATTGATTTCAGAGTGACACCCAGCAACCACTCACAACCAGTCAGGGAATACTCATTTTGTTCCCTAGCAACCACCTGTCTCTAGGCCTGTGTGACTGGGGTCTTGGGCAGGCAGTAGTTAGTAGTAGTAGTAGTTAGTAGTAGTTAATGCTAGACTGATTCTCCAGAAGTGCAACTCAGTGTAACATCCTCTGAAGTCATGTTTACATGACTGTGAGTGAATGTGACAGAAGGCAACTTTGCCTATTCTTTGAATATGTGTGTGTCTTTGTGTACGTACAGTGTGCACCTGTTATGAAGGATTTCCACCTTGAAGACGATTTGCACTGACAGCACATGAAGAAGAGGTGATGGGGTTAAAACAAATAGGAGGGAGAAGAGTAGGAGGAAGAGGAGGAGGGGAATCTTGGTGCAGTTCCAACTCTGAGGTCACCTTAATATTTGATCTGCTTCAGTGGATGAAACGGTCAGAGAGCAGCTGCAATAGAGAGTTGGAGGGAGAGAGAAATGCAGGATTAAAAACCAAATGAGGGAGGGAAAAGAAAACCAATATGGGAGCTACTGACATTAGAAACAATACCAGGGACAAGACCTGCTCTTTGTTCATTTTAAGGACCTTTGAGCAAAGCAATGGAGGCAAACTCTGGTTTATTACAGCCAGCATTGTTTTGCCTTTGCTTTGTGACCATAATTTCGAGAGACATAGGATGTAAAGTCAGGTCAAAGGTCTGCAAAATTGCAGCTGTTTACAATAAACACTTTTGTTAGTAGTTTCACAAGAAGCATAAGAATAGTCTTTGCTTCACAGAGTCTTGCACATCTGGATTTTAATGCTAGATTCATTGGAAACCAGAGCTTAGAATATTGGCACACTTTCTGCAAGGGAAAAGGAAATAACCTGAATGAGCTTGCTGAAATACAATCAAAATTTCAGAATCGTGACACTGGTCTCCTCAGAAACCGGCTCCATGACCACAGCAATGCCATGACAACCCTGAGGCCGATCAGGAAATCAGCAACGCAGATGGCAAACAGACAGATGATGAGGACAGACACATACAGAGAGATGGGGCGATAAAGGGATGACGAGGGGTTTCATGGAGGGAGACAGACACGATGCCCATTAGAGGATCTGATACAGATAGAAAAGGAGGAAAAGTGGCAAGGAAGTTAAACAAAGTAATAACAATAATATTATATACAGGGCAATAAAAGATCCCTCTTTAGGATCATATCAAGGATTAGTTGTACCGAGGCGCTCCAAAGTGGTAATTTGGCCTACTGCTGAAAATTTGTGCAAGCAAATGTTGTACACCGCTTTAAGCATAATTGTTTTCAATTTTCACAGGATGATAGCAGATATGGTGCTTAACCCCTTCCACACTGGAAGTCCCTGTCTTGCAACCTGGGTGTAGAAGTGTTTAGAAAAAGTCACTGAAGAACACGAGACCTAGAAGAAGTTTTTATTACATAAAAAAGGTGTTTAAGTTGTTAAAAGTATTTCCTGTTGTGCTGTCAAGTGCAGCATTGCTACTGAAAGAGACTGAAGAAATTCAGATTACCTTCACAAATGGGAAATTTCTGTTACTGATGATCATTGTTTGAGGTTTAATAGTCCAAAAGCAAAGCATGAAAGCAGCTATTTCTCTGAAACCGTTCATACTTTGTTAGCTTCTGGTTAAAAGATTTGTATTTGCTCATATCTCGTGCCATACAAGGAACTAATGTCAGCGTGTCCACCGATGACAATTATGGTAACTATTTTTTGCCTTGATGCATGTGTGCAGGTGCTGTACGAGCCTCCAGTATCTTCCCCATCCTGAGTGTGATCCTGCTCTTCATGGGGGGGCTGTGCATCGCCGCAAGCGAGTTCTACAAGTCACGGCATAACATCATCCTCAGCGCCGGCATCCTCTTCGTCTCTGCAGGTATTAAGGGAAATAGGAAAACAGGCAGACTTAGAGATATAACAGTCAAAGTGGGTGAGGAGATGGAGGTAAACATTAAGAGGAAGCAAGTTAGAGGAGGTAAAATCTTTGTGGATGTATGAAGAGGCAGATGAAAATGAAGCTGACCAAAGAGCCAGCGTAAGTTAAAAACTATACTGATATACTGGGAGAAAAGGGAAGGGGAGCATATTAAGCAAATATTAAGAAAGGTTTCTGTTAGACTTGATGATTTTATGTTACCACTGTGAAAAATAATAGATATATAGATTATACAGTGGTATGATTTACTTTACTACTAGGAAAGTGATTGAAAGTGAAAACACACTGGCTAGTCCACCTCTCAATGGCTTAAGAAAAACAATAGGAAGATTAGGAGTGGCCTTGCCCTTACCTGAATCAGATTGAGATGCTGTGGCATGATCTTAAAAAGGTGGTTCATGCTCAGAAACCCTCCAATGGCTGAATTACAACGATTCTTCAAAGATGAGTGGGCCGTAATTCCTCCACAGGGCTGTAAAAGATTCATTGCCAGTGATCACAAATGCTTGATCACAAATGCTTGATTGCAGTTGCTGCTGCTTAGAGTGGACCAACAAGTTATTAGGTTTAGGGGGCAATGACTTTTTCACACAGGACCAAGTAGGTTTGGATTTTTTCCTCTTAATAATAAACACATTCATTTTGAAACTTCTGTTTAAATTTGTTTAATGATCTGAAACACTTAAGTGTGAACTTGACCATGTCCATATTTATATATATGGCCAAAAGTATTTGTTCGCACATCTAAACTTGGGTAACATCCCATTCTAAATTCATAGGGTTTAATATGATGTTGACCCTTTGCAGCAATAACAGCTTCAGCTCTTCTGGGAAAACTTTCCACAAGGTTTAGGAGTGTTTATGGGAATTTTTGATAATTCTTCCAGAAGCACATTTGTGAGGTCAGACATTGGTGTGGGAAAAGAAGCCCTAGCTCACAGTCTAAGCTCTAAATCACCCCAAAGGTGTTCTATCGGGTTGGGGTCAGGTCATTCAAGTTCTTCCACACCAAATGTGCTTATTCTTGGACCTTGCTTTGTGCACTGATGTGCAGTCATATTAGAACAGAAAGGAGCCATCCTCAAACTGTTCCCATGAAGTTGGCAGCATGAAATTGTCCAAAATGTCCTGATATGCTGAAGCATTAAGAGTTCCTTTCATTGGAACTAAGGGACAGAGCCCAACTCCCAACACCATAATCCCCCCTCCAACAAACTTTGCAGTTGGCACAATACAGTCAGATAAGCACCGTTCTCCTGACAACCGCCAAACCCATGCTCGTCTATCAGAATGCCAGACGGAGAAGTGTGATTCGTCACTCCAGAGAACATGTCTGCACTGCTCTAGAGTCCAGTTGCACTGCGTTATACAGCACCACATCCGACACAAGACAAAGATAGTGCAAGTTGCCATTTTGCCACAGAATTTTTCTGATTGTGTATGTGTGTGTGGCTGTGCATGGTTCTAGGCCATGGCCTACTGTGCTGCACTAGATAACTAGTTCCCCTCCAAGTCAGAAGTGAGAGATGCAGTTCTGTCTCTCTCTCTCTTTCTCACTGTCTGCGTCTGACTCTCTCACCCTGTTGCTAGGCTAAGAGGAGGCCACTGGGATTACACTCTAAAAATAAGGTGTCCCTGATACTTTTTCTCTGATCCATCTCAATCAGGCCTACAAAGTCCTCACACCTCGGACTGCTGCTCTATGTCTTTGTGCAGAACTGTTTTCACCGTTTAGCTTTGTATTCGTCTTTTTTGTCTCTCTGGCTGTCTGTCCATGTCTGTGTCTATTTCTGGCCACACACACCCAGAATCCTCTTGTATGATGTTGAAAATACAGAAAGGGAGATAACAGAGAGCCTGACAAAGGATGTGAGTTGAAGCTCATTGGAGGCTGGGGGGAGAAAGAGGAGGGTAAAATACAAAGGCACAGATGAAAACATTCAAATAAGACATAAGAAATAAAAGTGAACCTGCCCCAGTTTGGAAAAAAAAATCCTGCACTTTTGGGAATATGCTTTCTTTCAAGTATCACTGATTCTACTCATATTAATGCTGTTGCGCATAGATGCACATTGCACATTGATAATTTACTAATTTATTTGAGGCATATTTATGGTTCTCTGCCATGCTCATTCATCAGCCACTTCAGCCATCAGATGTGAAGGACAGCTATTTGGCCACTTTCCTGGTGGATAACAATAGCAGTTGAAATGTAAACAAATTCAACATAAAAGCCTCAATTAAATATGAAAAGGTTGGTTTCTTATAATAATCATAAATGTCATTCTAGGCCCTGTGACTTCCTATTGAATCATTATACTTTCAGTGAAACACTACTATGTGTCAAAATAATGACAAATCATAATAAGTCATTTTAAGCTTTCAGAGATTTGATTTTCCCCTCAGGGAAAATGTTCGGTATTAAAGACCTACACTTGGGTTTGCCAAATTACTTTTGTACGTCTGAAAATAGGGGCTATGAATAAAAATGAATGTAGTTCCTAAACAGTTAATGTGATCCTTTTTGTTAAACCACTAAAATTAAAGCTGCACGTCTGCACTTCAATCACATGTCGACTGTTAGATTTGAAATCCCCAGTGGTGGTGTACAGAGGCAAAACTACAAAAGCTGCGTAGTCCAAAAAACTTGTGGACCCTACTGTACATGCTGAACTCGATTCAGCTGCTGCTGGTACCAGCTGTCCTAAATACAGTACTTGCTGCCCTTCTTACAGAGAAAAGTTACAAAAATGTAGTCAGTCTGAGCAGACAGTGAAAAGTGTGGAGGAAGGTAAGATTATTAAGAGGAAAATATAAATATGACATATGATGATCTTAATTTGACCTGATTTTATAACATATATGTTTTTGCATATTTACTTTGCATACACCGACATAACATTATGACCACTGACATGTGAAGTGAATTATGATGCTTATTTCTTCATCATGGCAGCTGTTAGTGGGTAGGATATATTAGGGAGTAAGGGAACATTTTGTCTTTAAAGTGCATTATGAGAAGAAGCCAAGTGGGCGGAGGCAGTGTGATGCTTTGGGCAACATTTTCAGATCATGTACACACTTTCATGGAAACAGTATTCGATGTTGTTTGAGGAGCACAACAGTAAGTTTGAGGTTCTGAATTGAATGGATGTGCTGGACAAACAAGTTCCATCCATGGAGGCTCAACCTTAAAACTTATAGGACTTAAAGGATCTGTTGCTAACACCTTAGTGCCAGACACCACAGCACACCTTCAGGGGTCTAGTGGAGTCCATGCCTCAATGGGTCAGGACTGTTTTGGCAGCAAAAGGGGGATCAACACAATATTAGGGTGGTGGTCATAGTGTTACGCCTGTGAATATTTCATTATACTGAGGTTAATGTGTGCTTAACGTGTGGCTTTGTCTACGATTGGCTGCATTTTAGCTCTTGAGCTAATCTCCATCCCTCATTTCTTTACCCAGGCCTGAGCAACATTATAGGAATCATTGTGTACATATCAGCCAATGCTGGGGATCCTTCCAAGAGTGACTCCAAGAAGAACAGCTACTCCTACGGCTGGTCCTTCTACTTTGGCGCCCTCTCCTTCATCATGGCTGAAATGGTGGGTGTGCTGGCTGTGCACATGTTCATCGACCGACATCGGGAGCTGCGTGTGGGGGCACGAGCCGCCGACTACCTCCAAGGGGCAGCCATCACACGCATCCCAAGCTACCGCTACCGTTATCGACGCCGCTCGCGCTCTTCGTCTCGTTCTACAGATCCCTCGCACTCTCGCGAGGCATCGCCAGTGGGCCTGAAGGCCTTTGGGACGCTGCCCTCCACTGAGCTGTCCATGTACACGCTCCCCAAAGGCCAAACAGGCACTCCGACAGCCACCTATAACTCCACGGAGAGGGACCACAACTTCCTGCAGGTCCACAACTGCATCCAGAAGGACCTGAAAGACTCAGGTGGCCATAGCAACACCGCCAATCGGCGCACCACACCTGTATGAAAATGACACAGACATTAAGAGAAATCAGAGGAACTCTGGGGGGAAAGACAGATTGTGGCTTAAGGAAACAGAAAGAGAAAGAGGGCTCCAAAAGACTGAGGAGCGAGGGGTAGGCAACAGAGGAGAAGTTCTGAGAGCTCCACAGCGCCTCAGATAATCACAGTTTCTGTTTAATAGAAAGGAAATGGAGTAAAATTGCATAAAAAAAAGAAACATGCATGATTTTCCCATGAACCATTGTTTAACAAGTTTTGAACATGTTTGTAAAGAGTTGAGGGGAAGGTCGGGGAAAGATGAGTGGGGATGGGGGGCATTCATGATGCTGGGTTGGGGTGGTTGGTGGTTGTCTCGGGGCTGTGGAACTGTGGAGTGGTGGGCTGGGCCAAACTGCCCATTTATAGGCGAACTTTATATTTTTTACTCTTCCTCAGTCTGATTGAAAGGCCCCACAGCCCTGCCTATGAACCAACCCTCGCACTACCATACCACAAGCCCCTCCCCCCCAACACACGCACCCTAAATTCCCTTATAAACCCTACTCCTTTCTTTAGTTACTGTATCTTCTTGATTTCATTCTTTATTCGCATTAATACTGTGAACCATTGCGGTACGGGATTTTAGCAGGGAGCATTTCAGGCCGCAAAAAAAAGAAAAAAACCAAGAAAAAACACATAAGTTAATATATGTATTGATTATATATAAATATATGAACATATATGTTAATAAATCATGACTCGACTTCCCTGAAGCAAAAAATATCAAGAAAAAAGAAAAAAAAGAAAGAAACAACGTAACCTACAATGAAACTAAACCGAGTCGTCATGGAAACTAAACCAAGGCGGAGGATTCATTGTGACTGGCTCATTTGACGGGCAAAGGCTTCAGCCTACTTGATAAACTCGTATTGGTTAGCGTTAGATACATTATCACATTCTTTTACAACAACAACAAAATCGTTTGGCCTTCCGCCAAAACCCTGGCAGCCTTCTTTGTTCAGGGTCAGCTAGATGTGAGTTGGCCACTCTTGCTTTTTCCCCATACAGGGGTGGAGTGAAGAGAGAACTCTGGGTAATGGATGGTCTCTCTGCAAACTTGCAGATGACTATGGACAATGAATCGTCACTACTGCCAAAGACACAAAGTAGTGCGTGTGAGAACATGGCTACGAGTGAGCTGAAGCTAAGTGACTCCAAAAAAAAATTAAGAATTTTCATGCATGCTAATCTAAAATCATCCGATCTGCTTTTAAGAAACCTATGTTTTGAACAACTGAACAATGATACCATGTAAGGGCAGTGGGAGTGAAAAAAGTAGTAATTAATGTTACAGTACTGTGTCAATTTCTACTTTTCTTTATCTTGTTTTTCTTTTTGAGTGGGTTATTTGGGGTGGGGTCTCATCATGCTTGAAACAAAAAAAAAAAAACAACCTTTGAAAAACGTATCAAGGCTCTTTTTTTTTAAACAGAAGAGAATCTTATCTTGCCTTTTCATTTAATTTTATTTCCTCCATTACTTTGGACTTTCACACAGCCTTAGTCTCTTTCTTTATCTCATTTTCTTGTTCTTTGGTTTTGCTTTGTGTTGTTGTAAATGACAAATTAAAACAAAAAAACAAAAAAACATAATGTCTTTCAAGGTGCCAAAACTGAATGATTCTGAACTTGGATGCATCAAGTCCTGATGACAAATAAAAATTGAACCCCCCGTAGGGAACTGAATGAGTCTTTGTTGTATTATATCTGATCTAACCTGAACGTGAAACATGAACATGTAGAAACCGAGACTACAAGCCCAACTGCTGTTGAAGATCTGGCTGCTGGGCTGGGGGTCAGCATGCACTCAGCTTTATCATCACTCTGGGTTTATGGCTAGCTTTGTGTTAGCATGCTGACTAAGCAGATACAGTTGTTTCTGCATTTTTGTTTGATTTATTTCCCTTGTAGCCATGGTGTGTAAATAACCTTTGTAATGCATAACTGTAACCATAACGTAATTAATAAATATTAATACATTTAGTACACTAACAGTAATCCACTAACGTTACATTACTGCATTACTGAAAAATATTTTGGGACTACAGTAATGCATTACTTTGGAACACATTATGCCCAGCACTGGTGATCCTTCTGTGGAAGTTTGCACGGATGCCTCGCCACCGCATGAGTCTTTCAGCCAGAAGAGCTAAAAAGAAAATGAGCCCAGAAGTTTTGTTTTTTCATGATGTGGTATTTAAGTATGTGATAGATGAGAACATTAATGTTCAAGGATGTGTTATTTACTTACTTGACATTATAGATGCATCACTGATGTTAGCTGTACTGCTAATGAAGGACATTGCTAATGTGTCCTTTCCCACAAATGACTTATAAATCTAAGATGTAACATCTAAAAAACACTTCATAGATTTGATATTCACCGCTTGTTTAAGCATTAGATGAAATGTCACGTTCTTTGATAAGGTACAGAGCAATGCAAAGGTGGGCAAATGGCCGCTTCGTTACACTCTGGTGTGTCACGTAACTGTTGGGCCACTAACTCTAATCTAAATAAAATCAGCTAATTAAATCTGACATTTATTGTTCTGAAAACTGTAGGGAGTGCCTCTACATTTAGATGAGATCCTACTGCCATGAGTGAAACACTTCCAAATGGTTAAAGCTGGTTCAGCTGGAACAGCCAATCCTAGCAGTTTGGCTCACAGTGGCTCAGGTGATACTCGGTCACTTTCATTCATTCACTTTGACTTTGCCTTCTTAGTCACTCATTCACAGCACTCTTCAGCATCCCTCTTTCTGTCATTCTTTCACTTTTTTCTCTGTTGCTGTCAGCTCTTCATCAGCTGTCTGTCCTGCCATTTCCATGAGCTCTGGAATAAATCTCAAATTCTTAAATCAGCCTCGGTGTCCTGCATGTTGCATGAAAGTCTGCATCATGCGCTGTCTGTCCCTCTCTTTCCTCCGTCCCACTCTCTCTCCTCCCCCGGTGTGATGATCAAAGTGGCTGGCATGTCTCTCTGCAGTACTGCTGAGATCACTGAAGAGCAGTGAGCGAGTGGGGGAGGGAGGGAAGGAGGAAAGAGTAAAGGGAGTGGAGTAGCAGTTCTGCTCTATTCAAACAGCAGCACGCTGCCCCCATCTGGACCGGAGGTACATAATGATTTTTCTTCATCACAAAATTTGAACTTGGTGACCTCGCCGAAGTGCAGGGAACATAAATCTTCCACAGAGCATTTGCACCATGAATATATTGGAGGCTAAATTTTGTTGATTCACAACAGAGTCTAGAAAGATTTTAAATATATTTATAGCATCATTCCACAACAAAAGCCATCAAGGTACTTTATACTGTAAGGTAAAGACCCTTTAATATTAGAGGGAGAAAGCCAACAACCCCTGAAACAACCCCTATAATCAAATGCTTAGAGGAAGGGTTTTTTTTGACTAGGAGCAGGCAGACTTTACATCATTCCCTCATCTGTCACTCAGCCATCTTTCAAATCTGCTCTCTAGAGTTTGCACAAAGCCAGTATCTGGTATAACCACCTTTTCCTTCTTTAAGTAGAATTCAGGAATAGTTCTCTAAGCTTCTTTAAGGGCATTCAGAGCTCTTCTTCAGATGTTGGCTGTCTTTCGTTCTGTTGTCTGTCAAGATGATTGCACAATAATTTTAAAATAATGTTGAGGTCCAGGCTCTGGAGAGGCCAATCCATGGCTGACTGAGAGTGTTTTTCTGTCCTGGTGTGCTTTTAAAGCACTGCCAGTGTGTTTTTGATCATGTTGTGGGGAGAAATGAGGCTGCTGCCAGTCAGATACTTTCCAGATGGAACTGCATGGTGGCTCAAAATCTGACAGTACATTTCTGCATTTATAATTCTATTCATCTTGACGAGATCCTCAACACCAATGGCTGAAATGCAGCCCCAAACCATGACAGAGCCTTTGCCATGTTTTACAGATGGCTGTAGACAATCACTGTTGCCCCACTGATATTGATAATGGCTCCTTGACAGTTAACCTTCCACTGAGACCATTTCTGATGAGGCTTCAGTGGACAGTAGATGGATCAAATGAGGTCTTGTGTCAGGCCTCTTAAATCTTTACCTTTGAACCTACTACTACCTACCTTTATTCGCTTTGCTCAATTGAGAACTTTGTTATTTTTCAGGTCTGTTTCAAGAACAAAATAACTTGGTTTGAGGGTTGGTTGAATTTTTTTCCACAGTATTGCACTCTTACTGGCTGGGAGCTCGCAATTTTATTGTGATATGAGACGACTGCCAGTTTCACACATTGCTACCAATGACTGTTTTGTTTTGTTTTCGCCTGAGGACTTTAAGCTAGTATTTGTTGGCCATTTTACTATTTGTGCAACTCTGGTAAGGATTTACAAAACATCTATTGGACTGCTTTGTACAACAAAATGGGGGGAAGTTATGAATGTTAATGGTTATCTCAAATGTAATATTACAATTCTTACAATACTGCCCGGAGGTTACCTTAATTATCTAAGAATGCAAATGCAATGACTGCTATTATAACAAATGGCACCTCAAATGGAAGATAATGAAATAAAAGACAAACAACCAAAAAAATTTGGTGGTGACGCAGATGAGCTCAGAGGCACGGTAGCTGATTATTGTAAGGGAAGCAGATCTGGGGGAACAGCTGCTGTGTCCTCCCTCACCTGCAATTAGTAAGCTTTTTAGGTCATGGACAGTTAGAGGCTATAGAACAAACCATGCTTAGATTCAAGCCTACACGCAGACCGAAAAAAGCAAAAAGAAGAGAAATCAAGGTTGAGGTCAGTTCGCCTCAAATTAAATCAAATGATAAGATTGTGAGTTAGAATATTTTTATAATTATTGCATAATTTGGTGTGTCAATTTTATAAACCTGCACAGAATTGTGCCTGGCGTCAATCTTCTTGTTCTGCTGTGGCATGAGACGAATATAAATTGTAAAAGAGCAGCAGCGACTTTAAAAACTACAGGTGTTAAGCAAATGGAAACAGATTTTTCAGAGAGTAAGCCACCAGAAAGGCAGAAAGCTGATCTGCAGGAAAAGTGCGACAGAAACAGAAAAACAGCCAGAGTAGGTGTAAGATATGAGTTGGAACTCTCCGCCCTGTGCTCAGGCTGTGTCATGAATACAAAACTCTGTGTTGGATGAGGAGCACTGCAGTGAAATGTAGCTCAAATCAAGTCCTCGGGTCCCAAAGCACACTCAGACCTTCCACAGATATGATGTGCTGTGTTGTGCTACGCCAAGAGCATGGATCGGTTTTAATGAAGTCGCTGTCAAACCATTAAACATGTCTGATGCGTTTTTATTAAGTGTAAAAGAGCACAGCAAGCATAATTGACTCAAATATAAACATATGGTGGCATTTTAAGGTAATCAAAGTGTCAATTAGGTTGTATCCAAACACAGCAATTAGTGCTTCAAGTGTTTACTCAACCTTTGCACATGTGGGGATTTTCAATGCAGCAGCTTAGGCTCTGCTTTAAGTTCAACACACTGCATTAAACCTGATGACAACTGTCTGTGAAATTGAATCAGAAATTCATCAGTCAAGGCTTGCACTTAAGAATTTCTGCTTATTTTCATACACTTTCTCATCCACGATTCTCAGCATCCACAAATTTCTGTTGATCAGCTGTTTTGTGTTACTGTGACAAAATGTAGTTTTGGAGAAACTACTAGTGGAACTTGCACAAAGGCAGTTTAGGCAGGTGACATATGTGTCTGCGTATCAACAGAGTGCCAGCATGGTGTGCTGCCCAGTGTGGGCAAAGTGAGATTTGGAGGTCCAGAGGGTCAGAACTTCTATGTACCCCATATGGGCCAACATGGGCCCCACATGAGTTTTCTGTAAGAAGGCCCATGTTCTGCTGTTTTCTAGAAGTGTGTGATCCAAAAGGACAAAACTGCTGTGGGGGCTGTGTAGGCACCCCCCCTTGAGCGCTGTGTGGAATAAGTGTGGTTTTTGTGCTGCCCACATAGCCCCACAGTTCATCCACAGCTACCCACTGTGGGCCCACACGTGAGTAGTAATTTCAGAAATCTCTTTGTTCACTTATCTCAATAACCGTTCATATAATCCTCTTCAATTTGGAAAATTTGTTGCTGGGGACTCTAGTGCCAAAGTTGATGAAGTTTGTATGAGCAGTTTTCAGACTTTGGCTACAGGGTGTTTTTTTTTTCTCCCATAGAGAGGCTATTCCCTACTCCACTCTGTATTTAGGGGGAGTGGCAAAATACATGTACATGTGTTTGTTTGGTTAACCCAATCCTTATTCTAACGTTAAAAGAGAAGAGAAAAACTCCCTGTTACAAGGGAGTTTTTCTGTCCCACTACCATCAACTGCTGCTCACAGGCGGTGATCTCATTGTTGGGGTTTCCTTTGTATTATTGCAGAGGTCTTTAGCTTACAATATAAGGCACCTTGTGGCAACTGCTGTTGTGATTTGGTTGTATATAAATAAAGTTTAATCAAATCAAAAATAATAATTGATTTTAGGAATGTGAACTGTTTTTGCCATTCACTATTCACCGACTTGGAAAAGCAGCAGCATTGCAATTTTATGTCCCATACGAGACACAATTAAAGTCAATGCTCTTGCTAAGTACTGCAAAAAAACACCCAGAATTACTTACAGTATTAAATACTTCATTATATTAGAGAATCATAAGTGCTTTATAATCAGTGTTGGTCAAGTTACTTGAAAAAAGTAATTAGTAACTAATTACTGATTACTTCCCCAAAAAAGTAATCTCGTTACTTTACTGATTACTTATTTTCAAAAGTAATTAATTACATAGTTACTTAGTTACTTTTTAAAAACACGATTTACAACCTGAATAGGTGATAAAGCGATAGATCTTTCAGCCCAATTCTACTTTTTCTGCATAATCCATCATACAAAATGTAATCAAATGGAAAAGTCCCTTTTTAAAACTTGTTTTATTAGTTTTAATCTTTTAACTTTATGCATCAAGCAAAAATTAAATTATATGCACCGTTCTCTGACTTGAAGAAATTAGTTTAACATTTAAACCTATTTTCTGCACATTCCAGCACATAAAATGAAATATTTTTTGTTTTTACACTCAGTCTTTCAAATAGATGCAAGTAAAACACAGCAGAAAATAAATAAAATCAAAGACTCAGCGGTCCTGTTGCTCTATTTTCACCTGTAAAGCAGGAGTGGTGTAGGCGGAGGTTTACCCTGGTGCAAGTGTTCCGCAGCGGTCAGTGGAAGAATCCGCGAGTTTCTCTGAGTTTCCCATTACGTTGTAGCGCACTCGGTGCTTGCTTGGAAGTTTAGGGGTTTTTTCGCTGTAAAAAGAAGTTTTCTTCCCATGCACAACGGACGCTAATGTTTTTGTCACTTTTTATGGAATCAAACTCAAAGTAAGGTCAGTACTTCCACGCTTTAAACGCTGCACGCTCATACTCTCTCCCGCACTCGATATATGATTCGTTGTTGATCCGCACACAGCTGTTGTCACAAACGTCGCACTCGCTTACATCACTGTCGTGAGACATTCTCGCAAAAAAATCACGGTTTTAGTAACGCAGTAACGCAGCGTTCCTACGGCAAAGTAACGGTAATCTAATTACCGTTTTTGCAATAGTAATCCCTTACTTTACTTGTTACTTGAAAAAAGTAATCAGATTATAGTAACGCGTTACTGCCCATCTCTGTTTATAATTATGAAGGGTTAATGTAAAACTATTGCCAAACAAACTCCAGACACAGAAATGATTGTGTTTTACACCAGTAATAATTAAAGCCATAAAGAAATTGCATTAATGTTATAGTGACACAAAATTTGAGGACCCCCTGAAGAGTCAACAGCTATAAACATCATAAAGCCGACCACTATTACCTGCTGCAAACATGTCTGCTTTGAACGAGTGTTAGTGCCACATTTACCTCACTTATACTTGGAAGGTGAAAAGCATCTGTCCTGCTGTGTTGTATTACAGGCCGAGCAAACCTGTTATGAATACTAATCATTGAGAGGAAATGATTGTGTTTAGTAAGGAAAGATGATTGAGCATGCTAGAGAAGCACGAAAGCAAAGAGCTCGACATTTGCCGTGATCTCTAAAACCCTGTTTCAATATCTGTGGAAATGAAGAAGTGTCTCCCGAAGCAATAAGAACCAGCCCACACTCCGTCTTATGATATTATTAAGTGATATTCCCGAGGCATGATGCCCCATTTAAATTGAATAGAGGACAGGAGGGATACTGTTTAAGTAATAATAATGGTTTTCTAGGATAGTCAAGAGCTTGTGTTATACTGTACCTTGGTGTGTGTGCGTGTTTATGTTTGTGTGAATAAATTGTAGCTCAAAACCATAGTTTGAAAATTTGGAATGTCCTCTTGACAACTTCAAAGGGCTGTTTAGGGAATTTTTTTCCCCTGAGTGTCCTCATACAGACAGTGGCGTGTCTAGAAAATTTTTGTTGGGGGGGCCAGGTAGGGGCACAGATTTGGAGAAGGGTGGCAGATTTAATTGGCAGATAATGTTTAAAAAAAAAATTCTACCAACCCTTAACCATAATTCAATAATCCTATAAACCTAATAACCAAATGCACTTTTAACTCTTATTAGAATGAGATTTTAACCACTACGGTGCAAAGTTTTTAGATACTGCGTTGATAAAGTACAAGAGATACAATCAGTGCTTTGTCAGTGTTTACTCAGCATTCAAGGACAGCAATATTTGCATAGTATTTTTACTGACATATAGTGCACATATGTTTTGGGCAAAAACATTTTTGAAAATTAAAATACGAACATTTGTAACAAACAATTGACAAATTAGCCAATGCCAATGCAAAACTTTATCTGCCTGTTAAAAAAAGAAGATAATCTTCTCACAAACTGGTGTTTGATTTTGAAACAGGAAAAAAGTGGGGAAACAAATGAAAAGACTAACATTTGAATGAAACCTGAAAGCAAGTAAATACTTTCTATGCTGCCTTATGGTAAACTTTGGTAATATTGATCAAGAACAACACTGGCTGATGATGAAATACAGTCAGCTGGCATGGTGACACTGCCAGTATTAACCTGCAGGGCTGGACTGGGACAAAAAAATTGGGCATTTTTACTACAGACCGGCCCACCAGGTATTAAAGCCATAAAGCCTTTGAATGAAAACAAATGCTGTTGTGACAGTGATGTACAGTCTTGTTGGTATATGTATGATTTCTATACATTTTACGTCAGATAAAAACTTTGGTTGTAAGATTTAGATAATTATTTAATAAAAACGAGATATTTTAAATGAGAATAAGAAAGAAAAGTATTTCTTTGTGCCCACCTTTCCCTGTTAATGCCCTACCTGGCCCCCTGGCAAAACTTTGCTAGACCCGCCCCTGCACAGTTACCAGCTGTCAGCTACATAAAAAAGGATCCTGGTGTTATTTATCTCTCAGAAACAGTTCATAACTTCAACTCATTCATGTCACCTAAAAGGTAAACCTGTTTCTCCATCACCTGTTCAGCTCTGATGGTTCAGTAAGGACATCTCCTGGTTTCATCTTCATGTTTCCCTCTCACCACATATCTAAACAGACATCATGACCAGCAGCTTTACAGCTGTGGCTCCAGCAAACATCAGCTGATATTAGAAATTAATATTAAATAAATTCTAACAACAGCTGATCAAGCTTAAACGTGCTGCTGTTGTTTAGCGCAATATCCGCTGGTTTCCTCTTTCTGGCGCAAAGTGGGCGATAAACAAACAAGAGAGAAAAGCCGATCAGCTGATCATTGATCAGTTTCATGATTGAAGTAGCAACAGGAGAGGGAGGGGGAGAGAATGAGAGAAGAAGAGCCAGCTGTGCAGCGTAAGGACAGAATAAATCCAGCTTTGTGTCTTTTTTCCATTCTAGCTAAAGTCCGGGACAAACTGCGTCTCTTCTCAGCTCAATACGAAACGCGTAATATTTTCTCTGAATGAGGGACCATTCCATTTTTAAGGAGCCGTTGGCAACTCTACTAACCTTATGAATAAAATAAAGTTCACTATCAGTAACATCATAGCACCCACCCAGCTGTATAAAAACTCCGTCAAACTGGCTAGAACGCAGTATGAGTTATTGCAACTGACAGTAAAAAGTCAGCAACATGAAAATAAACTCCACCTAAACTTGGTTTATATCTGACCCAGATAGACTGCAGGTCATAACTTCTTACCTGAAGTTCAGTTCACCTGACACTCGGACTGGCGGCTGCTTCGGGTCTCTCCTCCTGCCTCCCCTTCCCTCATCCACCTGTTGCCTCTGTGGAAGCCCCGTCATAGCCACCACCAAACAACGGAGTTATTTCTACACATCGACCTGCATCTGGCCAATCCACCACCTCTCATTGTTCATGCCATTACAAAAAAAATAAGTCACTGGGGATATGCCCGGTATGCCCGATGGCCAGTCCAGCTATGTTAACCTGCAACCAAATCTGCAGCTCCATACAGCAATGTTACGACTTAGATTATATCTTATAACTCATAACTCTTATGTTAGCTCCCCTCAGTAGCATACTGTCTGAAATATTCCACAGCTGCAATAATTCTTTAAGTGTTATTTTTTTCCTTGGTATTCTAATTTCACCGAAGTTTACTAAATTCAACAAACTTGATATTACTTACCGGGACATTTATTCTGTCCTCATTTTCTTTCACCGAAAAATTGTTTCCTGCAGTGCCGTCTTTCGCGCTTGGCTCTCCTACCTTTGCTAACGTGATGCGCATAGCGCAGAAGCGATGCTGCATTCACTTACACTCGGATATCTGAGCGTCACCGTGAAAACATAATCGGACATTTGATATTTGATTGAATTTTATTGTTTTGCCTTTGGGGTGGCACCTGGGGTGGCCAGTCTGGTTTGGGGGGTGGCCTGTGCCCCCCCAGGCCACCCCGCTGGACACGCCATTGCATACAGACAGGAAGTGTCGTTATGGAAATTTTATGAGTTAAAGTTTTCTTCATGCACAAATGAAGTTTAAAATACAGATATATTTATATAAAAATTCACCTCAGCCCAAGACTAATTTAAACATGGGACTCTATGGGAACTGACCATAGACCATACATAAAAAATGAATCCAATGATGTCCCTTGGTTAGTCCCTTTGTGAATCCTCCAGTGCTCTCAGAGTCGTCATCTTGGTATTTTCATATGGGACCCAAGGAAACAGCAACTTGTTCATTATTAGGTAGGCTTGTGCTCATCAGGAAAATGTTTATTGTTGTCATAGAGCAAGAGAGCCAAGGGCCATTTTCACAGACTTCGATTGAGGTTTTGCAGACATCTGACCAATAACCACATGACATGAGCTTCTCTGCCATTTTGAATATGTGACATTTATTGCATGACAATGTATTTTCAAGTGAGTAAGGCCCCTGTCACACACGCCTGTCCGTGACCATCAGGCCACCACCTGTCGTGAAGGAAAAGTGGAGTATTCCCTAATCGTTTGTGAGTGGCTGCTGGAAGCTGGTACAGTGACGGGGGAAAATGATTTGTGACGCTCCACCTGTGGCCTGTTTGTGTGGCAGGTCTCATCTGCAGCCACTGGAGAGGTGGTGGGCTTGTTTTCAACACCTGGCTCAGAGTGCCAGCGCTCCATAAAAGCCCTCAGAGGTCAGTTTT
Organism: Aulonocara stuartgranti; assembly: GCF_965226115.1. NCBI lineage: Eukaryota > Metazoa > Chordata > Actinopteri > Cichliformes > Cichlidae > Aulonocara > Aulonocara stuartgranti. Next base: position 33,711,220 of record NC_138944.1, on the reverse strand, counting down.
GCACTAAACATCTTTCTTTCACTTAAAATAAGTAGCCTTTTAGTTCTTTGTTTTATCACATCCATGCAATCTGGTTTCTGTCATATTGGTCTCAGCCAGACAGGCCTACAGACCAATCAGTGATCCCCTGGGAACAACCTTTCACTAGAGAAAAATGTGCATTTCTCAACCAGTTGATAAAGAAATCCTTGTGAAATTCCGCCTTCAAAGTAAAAGCTGTGCCTCAGAGCTGTAGACAACAGACAACTTTTTTTGTGGGCCATTTGTAGTTTTTGTTGCACTTTTTCCAAGTTTCATTATCACTGGGCTACTACTTGCATAATATTTGCATGAAACATGAAAAACTCCAGCAATCACTGTGAAGCTTTTGGTGCAGCACCTTCTCTGCAACCTCCAGAAACCACTGCCAACCAGTCAGGCAATGCAAATTTTCCCTAGCAACCGGTGGTTGCATCACATCCAAATATGATGGACAGTTCTTGAGCAATATGATGCCATATGAGGAAAATAAATACAACTTCTTTTTGAAACAGAGGACCCCCTCCCCCTCCCACCTGGCAGTGATCAAAAACGATGCAGGTTTGAGGCTTTCATTTTCAGACCGTAAAGCTATGTCAATCTTTTTGGATCAAACCTCAAGTGGCCATCTGACAAATGCAGTTTTTGGCAGTCAGAACTAAGTCCAAAGATGAACACACCCGCTACTGCAGCTATGACCTACCTTCCACAGAGACTTTTTTTAGACCTCCTACTTCTACAGTATGTCTACCCTCCCCTGAATATAAAGGGAACACAGCAATTTTCTGTATCAACAATAAGCCAGGTTGTCCTTGAAGCTTCTGTAGATGAAGAACAGAAGACAGTTACGTAATTACGCTTCAAAAAGGCTCCACCAAGCCCAAGCCTTCCAGGTTTATGAGTTCACACTTCCAAAGATCCATCACACGCAAGTACTTACATTACAGGTTCCACATTGAAGAGCCAACTGCAGTTGCCAGTGCCACAATACATTTACGGAGATGCAAGCGCACATTGTTGGGCACAAAGAGAAAGAACACATGCAGACACCCTCACAAACACACATACCAATTACCTACACAAAACAACAAGGAGAGAAAGAATGAGAAGGATAGAGAGCCTAATTGCTATAATTATAATCACCCACTCAATGAGTACAAAAGCTGCAATAACAATTATAAGTTGTTTAATGCAGATTCTGGTAAGAACTTCACTACAAACCATTTTGCAGGGGATAAAGTTTCCAGATTAGTTCCTTTAGGTGTTATCCAGTTACTGCACATGTTTGGGGAATAAACACAGCTGCGATTTTCTAAAGACCACACAAAAAACAAATTCTGCGACTGAGTTTGGACTCCAAAACACGACAGAGTCGTCATGAGTAAATGCTGCAGTTATTATATGTGGTGCATAATGAGATAAAAACTATTGTGTCTGCCTCAAACCAGTCTGCCCTCATTTGAATGGTAGCAGCTGGTCTGAGAGGCAGAGAAAGAACAAGGACATGGCTTTGACCTGGTTTGAATGGGAGAGCGCTAATTAGAACGGTGATTACTGGTTGTTAGCGCCGCACAGGGGACATGACTGAAATGATGTGCGAGGGCTGCAGCCAGGGAGTTAACACAGCAAGGGAGAAAGCAGTAGATGAACAGCGGGAGAAAGAAACTGAACAGAAAAGAGAAGAAACAGAAAATAGCATTCAGTGAATGCAACCCCCCCCAAAAAACAGCCAAGTGAGGCAAAGCTGACGCCAGGAAATAAAAAAAGAAAAGATAAGGAGGGCGAGTGGAAGAGGCAGAAAATAAGAAGAGGAGATCAAACATTTGCGTTGCCTAAAATCAGGAACAACCACTGCGACAGAAGAGGAGTTGTAAGAAGAAAAAAGGAGGTACAGACACCCCCACCCCCACAATGAGCTGAAGTGCTATTGTGGTTTTGGTAATCACCCAACCATCGATGTGAAAGAAAACCTCCACTATCTGAGCACAGAGGAAACACACGGATAAGAGAGAACACGGCTAATCACTTATTATCAGAGAAAAACAACTTTATTTGTGGTCATAGTAAAATATCTGTCTGAACAAGCTATCCCTTTGCATGTGTGGTAGAAAACAGTGTTTTGCTGTGTATTATCTGAATTTGTAAGTTTCAAAGGCCCTCAGTCGATGAAATTCTCTCAGAAGAGATACTTTGTATCCTCCTAATGGTGAAAAATCAAGGTGTGTGGTAAGTGGGGTAGGGTGGCGGTGGTCTAGGCTGGATTAAGGTTTTGGATGGTCTCACGGTGCTCTTGGTACAGAGAATGGAAGGCCCGAGCTAAACAGAGGAGAGGAGCATCACAGTTCTCCATCTCTTTCTGTAAAAGACAAACATGAACAGACAGTAGTCACTGTATTATAAAAAGATATAAAGAATGGGATATTTTCCTGCATAGTTCATCCTTCAGATGTGGGAACTGTTAAAGTCTGCCGTGAACGCTGTGTCGATGTGCTCACTCACAGCTGAGGTCTCGTGGTACTCCAGTCCCTGACTCTGGGCCCATTCCTTGGCCACAGATGCCTGTACCTCTCTTCTAGCAGACAGATCTGACTTGTTGCCCACCAGGACACCTGGAACACATGCAAACAGAAAGATGCACTTAGAGATGCACATACAGTAAACACAGATTCAAGACTTATTCCAGAAGTGTTGTTGTTTGTTCAGTTAATGCTTGGAAACTTGTTTTTAAAGATTTGTAGTTAAACGTGTCTTTTTTTTGGTGGGTTGCAAAGTGGCAACAAAGGGGTGCAGCAACAGGAATGCTAAAGCTGCACAAATAGCTCACCTTACATGACACTAACAGGGTAGATGGGTATCATCTGCGCTATCGTCTAATCTGGGCTGACATTGGGTCCACATACTCAGGAAATTCAAAAAGTTCCAAAAATTCAAAAATTCTTCTTTTATGGCATCAGACTAAGTGATGCATTTGAGATGTTTGTAAAGATTGTGGGTCTTTATTTAACTATTAACAAGTTAAAGTAACGGAACAATTTATCTGATTCTTACCAATTCGTTAATTATTGAAATAAATTCACATCAATGGCAACTGCTGACATATTACACTGTCATTATTCCTTATTTATTCAAACAAAATCCAGAAACAATATCTGAAAAGCTAAGTACACCAATAGTAAAAAGAGCAATAAGTTATTCAACAAATTCAGAGTTCCATTTTTCTCCAAACACTGTGCACTATGAGCAAACACATCCCCTTTGGTTTCATCTGTCTAAAAGATTTTGTTACATAAGTCTTGTGGTTTGTGAGTTAATGTTTTGAAACTTTTTTTTCACAGATTTGTACTCAAATGTATTTTTTTTCAGGGAGATGGTGGGTTGCAAAGTGGGTTACATGTGTAAGTTGGCTCAGCTGATACCCTTCTACACATACAACTGGCTATCTTATGTAACACATGCTGTTTATGCAGCTTTAGCCTTCCTGTTGCTGCACATCTGTAAGCCACCTCAATTTGACATACTCATTTTATCTTTAACAATTGTGGGGCGATCGTGGCTCAAGAGTTGGGAGTTCGCCTTGTAATCGGAAGGTTGCCGGTTCGAGCCCCGGCTCGGACAGTCTCGGTCGTTGTGTCCTCGGGCAAGACACTTCACCCGTTGCCTACTGGTGGTGGTCAGAGGGCCCGGTGGCGCCAGTGTCTGGCAGCCTCGCCTCTGTCAGTGCGCCCCAGGGTGGCTGTGGCTACAATGTAGCTGCCATCACCAGTGTGTGAATGTGTGGATGACTGGATATGTAAAGCGCTATATAAATACAGGCCATTTACCATTTAACCATATTAAAATTACCGCAGTCTTCTTTTGACCACAGTGGTCTTGATTAATTTCCCTCCCTTTTATTTTCCGTTTCCCAGTATTTCATGTTCTGTGAGGTGTTACCTGGAACATGGAGACCCTGGCAATGAGCACGGACTCGTTCCAGCCAGCGGCTGCAGTTAGCAAAAGACTGCTCACTAGTCAGGTCGAAAACCAGGCACAGCAGCGAAGGTTCCCCCCACTACAGAAAGGAACGAGTGGTGATGAGGTGGGAAATGTTGGTTTTTATATACAAGGAATGAGGGAAGTGGGACAGACATATGATTGGTCCCACATCAGCTTACTTTTCTCTACTCGTGTAGCAAATCAAATAATACTTTACTATGACAGGAGGTGAAGCTCTAGATGATGAATTTATCTAGTATCATGCAGATTAAAAAAAATCCAGGGAACGAGTCTCACCATCTTCTCACAGGAATCCACTAATGTCTCCTTCCCTGCAGAGTCTATGATGTAGAGCTCCTGGTGGGGAAAAGCAGAGAAAGGGGGAGACGGACGAGTGTTATTCACGGGAAGTTAATCAAATTACTTCACATTATCTTTTATAAGGACATTAATCTTAGACCTACAATACTGCCAAATAGCATACTGAATTCAGATGAAGAAATAACAATATTATATGTCTGGGAAAGCTTCTTCCACACTGAGTGATGGATTCCAACTGTCAGCATTTTAAAAACAGACTGGCGGCTGCCAGTGCTTCCCCTCAGCCTCCTAGTCGACACAACTATCAATTTCAAAATCCTACATGGCCTTGTTCTCTAGTTACTGCATTCACAAACTTAAGTGTCCATGCAGCCCACTTGGCGGGGTGACGACAATACTCCATCAGCCTTTTACAACCATGGCTGAGAGATGAACTTTAAGCTGTGGTTGGGTGGCTAATATCTGTTGCTTCATTCAACAAAATGTAGCCTCCACCTAGAGTCCTGCAATGGATTCTAGGCACATGGTTGGACTCACCACGCTGTCATTGGTCGCTGGGATGTTGATACACTTCATCAGCAGCTCCACGCCTGTTGTCTGCCAAACAAACAAGGCTACAAATGTTAAATTAGTTATGTGACGTAAAGCTAAAATAAACCTCTTCATGATGGATCTGGCATGCCTTTGTCATAAACAATCACTCTTTCTGTCACATTATGGGCGTGCCTGTCAAAATGCATTTACAATCTGCAACAGCTGAAGAGAAGAGAAGAGAAGAGAAGAGAAGAGAAGAGAAGAGAAGAGAAGAGAAGAGAAGTTTGTTGTCGGGGAGTTACCACTGTCTAGTCTGATGTATGGCAAATGTCAATACATGTTGACTGTTGTTCTGATTTGGCGCTATATTTAATTGAATTTAAAGTATTTTAAGCCTTTAAATCACCTAATGTTATGGTAGCATTTGTTTGTAGCCATACTGAACTGATGTACATATGTGTCATGTTCAGTTTCCTTTTTTCTTATCTGACTATTTAGCTTCTGATGGTCCACTATGTTCTAAGTTCTTGCTCCCTACTTTGTGCTGTTATTTAGAGGTAAGCAAGTATTTTACAAAGGACTTTTAGAACAATTTCACTAAAAACAGCTGCAACAGCAACCGAAACTGACATGACAGTAAACCAAAGCAAAAACAACTTGGCCATTAACTCAAAAAGGGAGTCAACAGAGGCCATTAAAAAAAAAAAGAATAGGTATAACTGTAAATTTTTCTTTTTTAGAGTTATATCTACTGTGAAAGAGAAAAAAACTGACTGTTTATGTGAAAGAAACACAGAAACAGTCAGTGTGAGTTTTTCTCTTTTGTCAAAACAAATAGCTGGTATAGCTGTTTACTAAAATGAATGTTGAATGTTCGTCACACAAAAGCAGCTGCAAAAATATTTCGAAACAATAAGAATGACACAAAAAGAGCTGTAGTGGCTGCAAACCTTCGTCCTCCTTTGCAAGGTGGAGGCAGCTGTTTTTTGAATCTGCCCCAAACTACAGGAAACATCAGCTATTTGAACTTTGGTCAAACTGTCTTAATGTTAAACAAACTGCTGAAGGTAGTTGGGATCTTTTAGTACAGAGCAAACAGAGGTAGCTGTTAAAGGAGATAAAGTGCAGGCAGTAGAGAGGAAGGACGAAATCACGAAGTCACCTTCTTTACAGGCTACGAGATCTAAAGAAATCCTAAATGGACCAGATAGTTGCAGGCTGCCTTTCCCCCTCCAACTATTCACTGGTATGAGATCAGTGATGACCTTGAAGAAGTGAGTTGAGGTTTCTTCACATCAGCATCTAACTCTAAATTGATCTGATCTCCTGAGCTCACACTTAACGAAGCATGTCAAATGCAAGAGACTAAAATCCTGCAAACACACACGCACACACAAACGCACCGTGGACACTCACTGCCTCTGTGAAATACACACACACACACACACCTCCGACCAACATTTACTCAATTCATACACACGCAGAGTTCATAACAAGCATCCAGCAGTACACACACAGACCATGCTGCAGTCCCACTTCAGAGCAGTCTAATGAGCTGGTGTGATGCATAGGAAGCTTCTTGCTGGAATGTCAATGAGAGCCTATTAGTAGCAAATAAGCTTGGAATATTGCTAACAGGCTGTCTGACATTTTCAAAGGAGGACGTGAGCGGAATGGCTGACAGCCTCGGCTACCCTTCAAAATCAAAAGTTGAAGAACATGAGGGATGACTTGGGCGTCTGCAGAAGGATTAACCCTTCACAGCACCGGTTAAGCCCCATATAGAAACACATATTGTGTCCTGTTTCCATCAGCATTTAAATCTTAAATTGAAAGCTGTGGGACACAGTTACTGGTATTAGATTAGAAAGGTCACCTATGGAGTACCCCAGGGATCAGTGATTTACAATCATGATATCAGTTAACATTTTTAAAAATGACACTAATTTATATTGCTCTAGGTTTTGCAGCAAACCTAGCTATTGGAAGAATCTGGAATAAAATAAGTAGAAGTAAAAGACCTTGTAAATACTTTGTTGTCCATTTATAGTTTTTAAAATATCCTATCCCTGTAAAAACACGCTAATCAGCTCCAGGAATGTGCACCCCAGCAAATTCACTCCATTCATCCAAAGGTCAGATCGTGCAGACCTCAAAGAAACCGCGAAAAAACCCAAGAGTTACATCTTAGATTATACCGGCCTCAGCTAGCATGCTAAAGGCTAAAGTTCATGACAGAATAAAAACTGAACAAGTACGGCTTGTTTGCAAGGACTGACTCTTTTCTCTAAAAACAACATGGCAATACAGCTTAGGTTTGCAAAGTTGCATCTCCACGAACCACAAGTTGTCTTGAACAATATCCTTTGGACAGTAGAGACCAAAGTGGAGATGACTGGCCATAATGTACAAACATCGAACAAAAATGAAACACAACTCATACCCTCTGTCAAGCATGGCAGTAGAGGAGTGATGATTTGGACTTGTTTTGCATCTGGGCACCTGGCAAAGTATTGAGATGTATTCAGATCAGGACAAATCTAGGAAATCTAGAGCAGAACGACAGAAAAAATAAAGAATCAAGGGGTTGCACAATGGCCCAGTCCAAGCCCAGATCTCAACCCATTTGAAATACTGTGGTCAAAGTAAGAAAACAAGTGGTCACAAATCTCAATAAACTAAAGCAAACTCGTAAAGGAAAAATTATTTTGAAGCATACGTAAGTTCAATAAGGGAGATCTGTAGTCACACATCTGTATGCTTGTCAGGTATTGGCGGCTAATCTAAGCTTTACATCACCTCCACTTTCCCACACTGTCAAGCTGATTGTGACATCACTGGTCTAGTCCAATCATCTTTCTGCCGGCCTTCTTTAGGCCAATCAGCCTTCACTCCACATACTTTAAATCTCACTGCGTATCTGTCATTCTCCTTTGCAGACGCCTTCATCTACTCCACCTCCTCCTCATCACCGCCTCTCCTTAGTCACTCAGGCCCTATTCAAGCCTCCATCTTCATCTCCACCACCAGAGTCTAGACTCCAGGGGATCTTGTCCTAATCCCTATCACCACTGGGATGTTCTTCTGCTGTGATGGGTCATCGGAGTGTAGCCGCCAAATGCCTCAAATTGAATTCTTTACATCGACAAATCATGTTCAGTTCCTTCTAATGATCTCTCCTTATTGAACTACAATGATGCAGGAAACTGATAAAGTCATACAGAGAATGATTACTTCAAGTTAGTGCTGCTAGAAGTGGTTCAACAAGCTACTGAATCAATGGGCGTACTTAATTTTTTACAGGAGTGCAAAGAGTCCTGTTAAACAACCCAACTCAAAACACTGTTCAAAGTAACGAGAAGCAAAGAAAGGTCTATGGAGTCAGAACGAGAGGGAACATTAACGTGTTCAACAGTCCTGAGTAAGGGTTCTTCCTCTTGGGCGAAGCTCGGTAGATGTAAATATTCATACTTCTTGTGCAAATGTTGGAATTGAAGCCAAATTTGTACATTTCACTGTTACTACCCTCTTGAAAATACAAAGTAACTTCTGGATGAATAATTCGTGGTTTAAGAGCTTCAATTTTTTTTTCAAAAGTCAAGTTCCTTTTACATGAAGCACTTTACACCAAGTGAGTTAAGAAGTTAAAAATATTTCAACTAATATCAGGCAAGCGGTTGGCTACAAATAGGTGTTTTAACAGTTGCATGGCAACAGCAAAGACTGTGACCAGCAATTCCCCATGAGCATTTCTTTCCGAGTATTCAGCTAATAAAGTGGTGTCAACTGGACACAGAGCCTTGATTTACTGGCACAAATGCAGACCTGAATTTCTCTCCACTTACTTTCAAAGTTGAATCACTGCTTCTCTTCTTATTTTCCTGTTTGCTATGTATTTGAAGATTTTCACACAGCTCCACCTGTATCATTTCTTTAGATCTACTCATATTAGCTGCATTAGTTAAGAAGATGTCTAATAGTTTGACCTGGCATTCAGCAATCATGCATGCTAGGCCATTACAAACTGTAAAGGCCTCCCAATTGCAGCCTCTTTCTACTTTGTCAATGACCCGCTAGTTCACGGTGAAGAGACACACACAGCATCGCAAACAAGTGCCTACTGTATTAAGCCTATGCAGTATGAAGAAACTCATCCCTGTTGTTGTTTTGTGTGTATGCTGGTGTGTGTGTGTTTGCTAGTTAAGTACCTGTTCTGGTGGCTTTCCAGAATCCTGCTGTATTAATTATCGACGTTCCTGTCACCTCAGAAGCCCCAAAACTGCTGACACAGCAGGATCTGAGCAACCACACAGGCGCATGCATGCACGCACACTTGGCCTTTGTCCAGTAATTCATACACCAACCTGTTCTGTACCATAACCATTGCACGACTTTATGGTAAACTCACTAAATGTGAGTGGCTGTGTGTTGAGAAACCTGCATGAATATATATCCATACTCACGAGTTAATGCATGTACCGCACCTACACTTTCTTACTTTTGCAGTGCCCTAGCCCTTTAGAAAACTGAGGGAATCGCTGAACAGCCATGCCGCCATATATCACAGAGTCAGGTTAATGACATGGTTCCTTTTCTCGTGTAGATTAGCATAAATAATGCAGATTAGTCCTTCTCTGCGTCAGCATTAATTGCTACATTATGCTGTTGTGCACTTCAGTGAGTCCTGTAGTAAAGACCTCTGCAGGTCCTTGAAAAGCCTGCAAGAAGTTCCACTAAAGAAACTACATGCAATATAAACATAGTCCTCTATGACTAATATTAGACATGTTGATTTGCTATTGATGTATAATTACATCTTACTGTTTCATTAATTTGAAAATTCTACAGTTCTTGACTGATTGAGCAAATCTGAAGTAAACGACTACATGTGATTAACATCAGAACAAGTGTGCCTACTAAAGAAGCACATTTTGCCAATTACATGCTGATTAGCTGCTGCAGTGTCAGGCAGGACTGAACGCCTGGATTTCTGAGCACTTCACAGCACACAGATAACGCTATTCCCTACAAACTACTATCTATTCTGTGCTGGCAGTGAGCCAGCATTGCACTTCATGAGCTGCTCCTTCAAACCCAATTCACCTCACTTACCCAGCCTGAATACAAAAACATAAGCCTGTGGCTAGTCACGGAGTACACCCCGATCTGTAAATCCCTGAACAACTTGTTTTACAGCTCCATTCCTCTGCTGATTGTGTGAATGGAGTACAACACATCCCTACTTACTGTTATAAGACATGTTATGCTGCCTACCCCACATACACTGCAGTATCTCTGGCATTGGGCTCGCTTTCTCTGTGTTATGTGACAGTGCTACACCAGGGGGCAGTTTCTCAGATGTGGACTGCTGCAGATGTCACAGACAAGTAGTCATTCTATTATACTTTGTTCAAGCCTGCTTGAAGTCCACGTGAAGGACATATCCATAGCTGGTACATTGGTGCAAAAACTGAAAGGCGTGCTGACATGCGCTCCGAGCCTCACATTCATCCTTACACAACAAAAGTAGTGAATCGGACCAAGTGTATACTTAAATACACAAAGTATAGCAGCTCCTCTATATGAACCAGGGATGCCAAACTCATTTTACATGGCCACATTCAACTAATTATGATCTTCAGTGAGCCAAACCAGAAAAAATCCTTTCTGTCTGTGTAAAGAATTCTAACTACACATTTAAGCCCGGAGAAATCTTAATATTAAAAAAAGAAGAGCAATTTCAACATTATGTCTCAGTTTTTCTATGAGATAAAGACCAAAAAAACCAAAAACAAAGTCAACAGTCAATAGTGAAAAACTGAAACTTTTCTGTAAATTAACCATTTATCTATTATGTCTGTGAAGGTTCTCAGTCATCCAGGTCATCGTAGTCAAAGGAGCTTGCAAAGAAAAGCGTCTGGACCTCTTTAAGTTGCTTGAAGACGTTTCACCTCTCATCCGAGAAGCTTCTTCAGTTCTAAGGTCAAATGGTGGAGAGTCCCAGATATAAACCTAGTGGGAGTAACCCCCCACAGAGGGACAAAGGACCCTCTGATGATCCTCTAATCGCCTGAGCCAAGGTGGGAAACTGGGCGTGGGTCCCAATCAGCCAGAGTTTCGGGTGTGTTCATTGTGAAACCTGGCCCCACCTTATCATGCGAATTCCTGAGGTCAGATGGCCCAGGATGTGAGTGGGCGTTAACGCCCACTCACATCTGGGACTCTCCACCATTTGACCTTAGAACTGAAGAAGCTTCTCGGATGAGGTGAAACGTCTTCAAGCAACTTAAAGAAGTCCAGACGCTTTTCTTTGCAAGCTCCTTTGACATTTATCTATTACTTATTCACTTATAGTAATTAATTGGTTATAAGTAAGTAATTAAATGGTATAGGTGTAGTATGAATGGCCACGGGGGAGGTCTTTACCAGCAGGAAAAGCTGTAAAACGTATTAAATTTATTCCTTATTTTAAATTTTTCAAAGCCCTCTAGTGGGCCAGTTTGGAATCTTTTCCAAGCTGATTTTGGCCCCTGAATTCTTATGTTGACACCCCTAATATAAACTATCTAAAGATAAACCAAACTTCATATACACATGTCTATACACGTGTAAAGCGCCAAGTGTTGATTGCCACTGGTCCAGACCGGTATCACTGATTGCTACCATGGTAACAACAATAAAGCTCGCCATTTGCCAGGTGACAAAAATGATGTCAAACCGACATCACATCCACTTGCCTACAATACCACCTGAGTGTTGCTCCGGCCGGCCAAGTACCTTTTGATTTTTGGAACCTGAGGCACTGCAGGCAATCCAACCAATGCAGGTTGAAGATATGAGTGCCGTTTTTTTCTGCCATTTTAATGATATATCAGTACATGAGCTCGGAGATCCGCAGATTATGCAGAGAAATAAAAAAAAAATGAGGAAAAAAAAGAATATGCTTTTATAACTTCTATGCTTCTGGTTTTGACTTCTCCTGTACCAGTGACAATATGGAAATTTTGTCTGAGTGGCAACATCTATCGTTCAGGAGAATACGGATACCCCCACTGTATAAACTGAATGAAATGACCAATGAGCCAAACAAAAGACTGTCCTAACCCTTACAGATTAGTCTAAAGCAATGATGTCAAACTCATTTTATACCGTTGGCCACACACACCACACGTTGATCTTACGTGGGCCTAACGAGCAAAACTTTCTGTCATTGTAAAGATGTTTAACTACAAATGATCACATAGAGAGCTGTGGTAGCTCACCAAACTGTCCTGTATTTACGAAACATATTTTTTGTTAATTCGCAGTAAATGTTGATTTTGTTACATATTTCTATAGATGGTGTGGAAAAAAACAGGCACTTTTCTATCATTCAGTTGTTTATCTCCTAGTCAATTCCTTTTGTTTTGCATTAATAGGAAAAGCTGTAAAACTTATGAAAGGATGGCCTTATGTTGGACACATCTGATCTAAAGTATGAAGACTCACTTCACTTGTGGGATCAAACCATGAGCCTTTCAGTGACTGTGTGTTAATGCTCTCACCATGCTGTAATTCTTCTGGAAGAGAGTGCCATCGCTGTAGAACATATGAGAAAGAGCACTTTTGCCCACTGCAGCATCTCCTACAGACACACACACACGGAAGAATACAAATATAATGTCCTGTGGTTGTGTTTACGGTGTCGTTTTTGTGAATGAATAATTAATAGTTTAATTTGTGTGTAAGGAGTTGGTTCTCGACAGAATTCATAATTAACCCCCCTCATTATCAGGGAGTTTTAGAGTTTAGTGTCTGGTTCACCATCATTTCTTTAAGTTGAAACATCATCACTCGGCAGTGATTGGTTTGTGTAAGCTAAATGACTGTAGCTACATGATAAAATAGACCCAACAAACGTCATCTTTCACATTTAGAATAGTATCAGGCTTGTATTTTTCGTCAGTCCTATAACAAGTAGGTTGAATCTGAAACATAAGAAGGACACAGCCTGTGGCTGGGGATGTTTCTGTAGTAAAAGGCTAGCTTTAGCCCCCGTTGCTTACATATCAGGTGGTGAAAACCTTACCGACCAGCAGACATCTCGCCCTTAACTTGACCATTACATGGGATGACTTCCGGTCTCTGTCAGGTAAAACTCTCTTGAAGCTAATCGAGCTATGTTTCTCTGTTTATCGGTCCATATGCGTTGGATTATCCTGCCTGCAGCCTCGGGAACATGGACACAAAGCGTCTCTTAGCAACCAGCCACGGGGATGTTTCATTGGTCCAGCCGGCGTGGACGTAACGCGTAATCGCGTTTTCATTGGCTTTCTGTGAGGACGTAAAGGAAGCAAAAGGCTACTTTTGCAGAGTGTGTAAGACAGAACTTACTGAAACAGTGTACAAACGTAAATACCAGTGTGCACAACCATTTATAACACCAATAAGCCGACTTGACAAAAGATTGATGGAGCTTGTTGAAGAACAGAGCAATATCACGTATAAAGCCTGAAGGAGAAAACAAGCGTGAGGTCCTTGCACATTCAGGCAATATACGGTAAGACCGCTAGAGGGCGGAATTTATTGCACCTACCAACGGCACCATCAATCATGGAGTTCAACGTTGTTGGGTGGTGGTACTGTTATACTGTCGTTTATTCGTGTAGAAGCATTCTAGTGTTTTAATAAGTGCTGTCGCACAAAATAACCCTTTACCAATATTTATTTTCAGCTCACACACTTTATCATATAACGTTGATTAAGTTAATATCATGTTCTGGTTTAATGGTTTAATCACTGTTTTTCCGCCCACCGTCGATAAACGAAGAGCGCGTGACTCTCTGTAGTGGTCCTGAGTACGTCGCTGTTTTTCTTTCTTTCTTTTTTTTTACTCGGGTGTTTTGACGAGGAGCGCTCCGTCCGAGGCGTGACAACGGAGGCGCGTTCACGGGGTCGCCACCGGCTTCTGCGCTGAACTAAAGGGAGAAAGCATCTCTATCTAGCACCATCACAAAGCTTTCTTTACCCACACATAACGGAGAAATATTAGAGGTACATTTAAAACCAACAGCACGAGAGAACAGGTCGCCAAAGGAGACCGGGGGTGGGGGGAGACGCGCATCCCAGCCGTGCAGATTCAGCGGTAGTACAGTAGTGGTGATAGGGAGCAGTTTCGGGGATTTTCCGTTTCGGTTACCCGGTGCTCCACACACCCTGTGCCTTTGAGCCAGCAGCGGGGAGGGAGAGAGAGGAGGAGGAGGACCATGGAGGGGATGCAGGCGTACGGAGCCGGGAAAGCCGGAGGAGCCTTCGACCCCGTCACCTTCCTCCAGCAGCCTCAGACCATTCTCCGCATAGTGTCTTGGGTGAGTTGGAGACGTAAAAACGAAAAATAACTTTGTTCTTGGATACACAGTTAGCTACAGAGGCCACCACTTTTTAAATCGTTCATATATGTTGTCAAATATGGGTTTGAATTAGCCGACTGAGGGCCCACACAGGCTTCATTTCAGAGAGGAGCTCCTATAGATACTGAAGGAAGCTGTAACATGCTTTGTGGTGTTTTGTTCTTTTAACTTTTGTTTTCACTTGTGTGTTTGGTGCTATTACCTGATCTCACTAATAATATTCTCCTCACGCAGTGGGTTGATGGGTTGATTGAACAGAGTCCCGATCGCTGTGTACAAAATCCACCTTCTACAGATGATACATTAGTGACCAGAGGATGTTTTCTCATGAGCACAGTGAGAACACAGTCACACAGTTGTTGGATTTCATAGAAAATAATTTCATAATAACTGTCCACCCTCCGGGCTCTGAGGAGGAGGAGGAGCACTAATGAAAGTAGCAACAGTAGGAGAACACTTTTGACAAGCATAGTAAACAGATGGCAACAGAAGTGCTCCCCAAAGTGTAGGCTCCACGCTGAGTTTTAAGGAAAATACATCCGAAATGTATGAAACCGGAGGTTTATTTATTCATATAATTAATCATTAAGGAAAATGTGCTCGGTATAAACTGAATGTATAACAATCAAGTTCATTTTATTTGACCAGACCATTGTTTTACATTGTACTTATGTAATTACATGGAAAATGTACATGTATTTAAATGAGTTAAAGTCAGGATTTTGGGCAGCTTTTCTTCTTTTTAGTGCACTGCCAGGTGGTATTTTATAGGATTTTTGTTTTGGGTGTCTAGTTTTTGCAGCTGTACCTTTTGTGTCGTTTATATTTTGAGAGGAGGAAAATGCAATTCTATGTGTTTTCATTAGAAAGCATCAAGAACGTTCTCTTAAATTGTTGTAATTTAAGAAAGACAGGAAGTAAATATACTGCATCCATTCATAAACCGCATCAAGTGATGAATATCCAACGGAGATTTATACATTACATTGTTACAGTTTATTTTTTTAGATGAACATTTGGTGATGTGCAGCAATTAGGAAGGCATTATTGCACTTTTTAAAACATTTTTTCCAACAAAATGCAGCAGTGCAAAGGTTAGGCCCAGCAGTCCCAATAGTGTAGCTGTTGTAAGCTTTCAACGAAGATTGCTGTATATCAGAGATGTTTCAAACTTTGGACAATGTGTATATTGTTCAGAACAACTCATATTTTTGTTATTTTTAACATATTTGGACAATAAGTTAACAGATAGTACTCCTCGACTCAGCAAGACGTTGTTGTTTTAGATTTTGAACTATACGATTGATTTTTGACAACAGTGCAATCTATTACAAAGAGCATATTATTATTTGTTTTAATAATAACTTTTTGATGTCTCCTTGTTTTATGCAAAAACAGGAAAGGATGTGGAAAGGTGTACTTCAATATTTTTTAATAAGAAAAATGAGTTGTAGTTTTTTTTAAATCTAGCACTCATTCAAATTATCTTACACATGACTAAAGGCACTTCCTGACCACAGTTGTTGGGATTACCTGAAGGTAACAACCTACTGGGAGAACATCTTACCTTTAGTTATTATTTCTCTTAGTTTACATCAGTAAGAATGTTTATGTGATGTATTAGCCAGCTAGAAGTTGTGTGCTCGCAACAGGTTGGCTACAGCCACAACAAAAGGTTGTAGGAAGACATGATTGGAGTTTTGGGATTTTGTCCGTTAATGAAAGTAACTGAATGGGTGGTGGTGGTGCTAAAATACTAGTTTATGTCTGTTAAGCTGTGTTATATTTGGCATCATTTTTTTGTAGACGCAACTAAAGAAATGGGAACAAATTTTGTGTTTCTGCCAAAAAATACAATTTAAAATTGTTTTTTCCCCTCAGTTATGTGTTATGTGTAGACACTGTGCTGATTCACAGGTCAGTGATAATTGGCTTAACAAACACAAGAAACATTCCTCTGAAAATAAGTGAAAAAGCAGCCACTGTGCAATGAAAGACTCAGAAAGTCTGGAGCACCATTGTTCAAGAGCGTTTTAAAATATCACAAGAAAGTGTAGCTGCTTGGAAACAAAATAAGAAGAAATGAGAGGTGCTTCAAGACTTTTGCACAGTAACATAAAATTACAAGGGACTATTTTCTCTAATGTGCCACTAAGCCTTGGCGCTCTGCAGCTCGGGATAGCCTTTAAAAGCCTGACTAACAGATTTTTTGTTCCTGTATTACCTGCATCTCTATATTTTCACTGTACTGATTTTGTCTCTGTTGAGGCACCAGTTGGTTAAGAGAAAACACTTGCAAAGATTTTATAGTGTTAAAAAGTTAAAATTTCATTGTGTTTCCTTTGTAGCGTAAAGTCTGAACTTTAGCGTCAGTCAGGTTCTCAAATTTTAGTTTCATCTTAAGAGCCACAGGTTGCTTTCAGAGCTAAAATGTAAGCAGTTATATAATGTCAGTGACCAGTGTTGCGTCAATACATTATGCTTATAACTAAATAAACCTAAGGTAAGGTTTGTATTGTATTGTACAGTCCTGACACTAAAGTGGGAGCTAAGGTTTTCCTCTTTAAAAAATTATAAATGAAAAAGTTTCTGTTGCCTGAAAGTGCCATAAACTTTCTTTGTATAATTAGAAATACAAAGAAAATGCATAGTTTGTGGTGACATAAACCGAGTTTATTAACCCGTTAGCCTTAAATAACAAGGCCAGTGGCTAGTGATGTGATATGTCTGTAAATCATGAATTTAATCATTGTAAAGCTTAGTTGTGAGGTCAGATTTTTGGCTGTATACGAGGTATACTAATATGATGACGTACTTTGTGTATCATTTATATTAGTAAACCTGGCAGTTACATTTCTTTCACTGAATTTTTCTAAACATATGACACATGTTGTGCTGTAAATTCATCTGTATGCAGGAATATTTTTTTAGTCACGTAGGGAAAGCATATTTTAATATGGCACAATCTGATCACTGCTATTTCACCTTTTTTGAGAGTTTTAAGGTTTTATGTTGAAAGTATATGGCACAACTCAGTAGATATTTGTAGTTATACAATCTCTATTTATTATCTAGGGTTGCAGTTTTTTCCTTTTTTATTTTCTATCTTCATTTCTTAATCTTTATATTATTATTACTATTTCAATTAACTAAATTACTGCGCTACAAAGGGGGTTAAATCGTATATTTAAACAATACATTTTACTGTTATGTGACTGTTTATTAATGTTCAAGTTACATAGTTGGGGTTAAATGGTTGAAGTTGTTTCTTCAAGCATTCAGTACTCAAAATCTTAAAAGTAGAAACCAAAACAGCACATGTTTAAATGTCTTAATGAAGAGTTTTATGGTCCTCAAAAATGTTTTCAAGATCATTTTTAGGTGACAGATCGCTTCAGCAGTGATTTTCTTACACATTTATAATTTTCTATTGATTTGACACTACCGCGACATCTTAAGTGACACTAAGACAACACTCTACAGGTATGGAGTGTCTTTATGACTCTTCACCACATCCCCTGTCCAGAGGTGTCATCAGAGCAGCAGCATGTCGCCATAGTAACAGGCATAGCCTAGCTTGTGATGTATCGTATCATATTGAGCCTGCAGCAGTCTGTGGGGGAGGAGACTATAACATTCACCACTTTAAAGGAGACTTCCTTAGTTCATATACTAGATGTCCCAATAGTGTAGCTGTTGTGGCTCTTATTGTGAAAAGGCAGTTGGCTTCAAGTCACACTTTCAATGGAAGTTAAAAACTGACACATGCAAACAAATAAAGGTTCAGCTTTTTCCAAGACTTCAGTGGGTCATATGCTTCCATATTTGTAAAACACACACAAACTGATGGATAATATGAAGCACGTAAGACGTAACAAACATGTAACAAACATGCATTTTTTTTCACAAATATCTACTTTCTACTCCTGAGATTGTCAAAACAGCCTCGTTTCTTTAGGTTTGACTCATTTAAGAGAAGATATTGTTTCACATCACTGCATGCCAAACATCCAGTGATGTGACAGTCCTGTTAGTATATCCATTACTGTGGATTATTGCATAGAAAGATATTAAATAACCAAAAATACATAATTTATGCATCTTATGTCTAACAGTGCACACACATTCCAATAACCCCAAAGTGCCAGGTCCTTCACAAAAGAATAGCTGGTAGTAATGTCCTTCAAAGAGCTATTTTTTACTTTCTTGCTACATTTGATGCTACATATCATGTTCTTGTTAAACTTGTTCTCCTACGTTCTGGCAATCAGGAGACAAAGAACATTAATGAATTTAATGGACGTGTCAAAACTTTTTCTTCCAGAAAAGTGCTTTTTGCTTGCATCCGAAAGATAGAAGTTAACATCTTCAACCTCAGAGGATTTAACAATATTTTGTTAGCAATTCATTGACAGTGTAGCAGGCCATGCTCAGCAATAATGAAACTTTGTCCCTTCCAATGTGAACATCGCTTAAAGGTCAAGCACTTCTTAGCACTTTCCTGCAAGTCCATTATAGTGATGAACAGTATTTAAGATCCCATTCTGTAAAATTTAATGTCTGTTTGTAATGTAGAGGTAAGAGCAAACCAGGTAAAATGATAATGCCAGAAAGTTGATTCTGTTTATCTGGACGTAGTGTTTTCAGTGGGAGAACGGTTTTTCCACTCATCCAAGAGAATTTTTCAGTCGCAGGTTTCCCCAACCTTATAAACGGTACATTTGCATAATGACTGAAACTAGCACTACTAACGAACTATGGGCTGTAGGTCAGTTTCATGATCATTAATATGCAAATCTTCATGAAGACTGATCAACAACCACTGATCAATGGCCATGAGTGCCACTCACAGAGAGTTGGGGAATGGCTGCAGTCACAGCATTGTAAGATGGCGAAAGATGTACCCTTAGGCCCCCTCCTCAATTCAGAGATGGTCTTGAGTGGCTACTGGCCTGTAGGTGTAAGTAGACTGCGGGGTCCTGGCCTGACGAGTTAGCTCTTATGTGTTGTGCCATCCGCTTCGCCAGAGGTTGTTTGTTTTTTCTGATGTATAAATCCTGGCAATCGTCCTGGCGATTAACAGCGTACACTATGTTACTCTGTTTGTGTCGAGGGACCCGATCCCTGGGGTGGACCAATTTTTGGCGCAGCGTGTTTTGGTGTTTGAAAGCCACACAGGCAGATTGTTTATAAAAAATGCGTCTCAGTTCTTCTGATACTCCTGACATGGAAGAGATCATCACTAAGGGTTTTCAGCTTTTTCTTGTCTGGATCACCCGGAGCTTTCTTTAGGTGCCTTCCCAGCTGGGATAACCACACTTACTCAGGGCCGCTGTATCTGTGGCGATGGTGTTCGCTCTGTGTTGTAGCATACTGATGACACCCAGTTTGTGCTTCAGTGGATGATAAGAGTCAAACCTTAAATTCTGATCCGTGAACATTTGTTTATGGTACACATTAACTTTTAAATGTCCTCCGTTACTGATGGAAATCTCACAGTCTAACTAGTCTAGCCTGTCATATCCTTCCAGGCAAACTTGATGTCTACTGAGTTACTGTGATCAGTCAATTATGGTACATCCTGACATTTTTACCCAGGTGTCATCTACATACCTGAACCACTGAATTGGTGGTGTTTGTTAGGCTCAAATGTACTAATTCATCCAGGTAAGGAAGTCATTATGCAAATGTACCATTTATGCCGTTGGGGAAACCTGCATTCAGCTGAGACTTAAGAAGTCACTTGGATGAGTGACGAAACGTTTGTTCCAATGAAAAGTCTTCTTAGTCTTCTGGTTTACTTTGGTGAGGGGAAAAACAAAGACACAGATCTATCATTTCATGAAAGGGATTGCTCTGATTTATTCAGATACTGAGACTCTCAAAACATCAACGATATCTACACTTTGGAGCATAATTTTTTCTTTTTAGTCAGCAACTGAGTAGTGACAACAGGAACACCCTGGATCCAGCATTACCTCGTCTTTCTGGAAGGTTTTCCTCTGTTCCTCTGTTTCTTATTTCCTTTTGTCTTTACTTTGAGGAGTCCTCAGCTGCAGATTTAAGTTCCATTACAACCAACCGTTAAACTGAATTTACCTGTTATTATCCTGGTAATGGTCTGTCATTACGTTTTACAGCTGAAAATCATTGTTGAAACAAACTAGGATAGGTAAATTATTGTGCGATTAGGTCGCCTGGGATGGAGATCTCCAATACAGTCACTAAAGTGACTTTTGCATGAAACACAAACATTAAAAACGATGAAGTTAGCATCACCCACAGAGCAAGGGTAGACACTTTACGTGATTGGATTTCTCCTTTAAACATTTGTTGATGGGCGACGTCACAGAAGAGCGTATGAGAGAGAGGAGACCAGAATGAATGAGTAAGAAAGAGAAAAGTTTATGAATGTTGGTCGAGGATTCTCTGCCCTCTCTTTTCCATCCATCTCCCACTTGTTCTGACTCATGAGGGCTGAATGTGGAGGTGATAATGACGTGTGTGTCCGCCTCAGAGAATCAGCGCCGGATTTTAGTTACGAGAGTATTGGATGGTGAAAAGAAGAACAGCGAACACAGTGACAGGTGCAGGGAGAGTAACGTGGCCGTGATAATTTTCTAATTGAGGAAATGAAAATATTTGGATTTAAGTAAGCTGAACAGGGTCAACCTGACTCACAAAGTAAACATGACATTGTTTGCCTGTGGTTCTGCTTTGATCTGTGCATAAAAGAGAATTACTTTCAAAACTTGGATCGATCCCTTGAGTGAAGTTCCTTGAATTCTGCTGCTGTTCAAGGATTCGGGTTATCGCAGGGGTAACATAAAGCATCACATCACTATACACCTAAATATGCTGTTTAGTTCTGTGTTGTGCTCGACTGTGCTAAAGAAGCATTTTTATTTTCAGAAGTCAACATGCCCAAAGTAGAACTTCTGTCTGCCCTGTGGATGAAAACACTGATTAAAGTTCACAATTTAACTCTCAAAAAAGACAAAAATACAGTAACATAGAGACATATATACGTATAGGCATGATTATTTTAAATATAAACATGTCTTTAAAAGTCAAACTATTAGACACAGCTGGCTTGAAAACTGCTAATAATGTTACTTATTTCAGCCTGGCCTAAAGTATTTGCTTCCAAGAATCCAGTTTCTTGTCATTTTTTAAAGGGGTCTCAAGAAATAGTTCTTAAGGCTTTCTGAAGGTTATAAAGTGTTTTTGTTTTTTTTACATTTTTACACATTCACAGTCCAGTCGGTTCATTTTTGTGACTGCATGTTAAACCACTTAACACTGACCTAGGAATCATTCAAGCACAAAAAAGGCCCCAAACTCAAGGGATAACCCAGCCTGCACATAACAAACTGTCATGAATCGCTGTGCGGCAGGCAGGAGTTGGACCCAAAGTGCAGGACTCACAGACTCAGGGAGGTGAACTCAAAACTCAGCTTTATTTGCTGGCAGGGAAAAAAAAACATACAAACTAATCTAAACTGGGAACTTGGAAAACTCACAGAGAGACACACAGGGAGATCCACACAGCAAGAGGGACGACGCGACACTGACTCAGAGAAACACAGGGTTTAAATACACTGGGAAGTAACGAGGGGAATGAGACACAGAAGGAGGGCACAGCTGGGAGAAATCAGGACTGACGAGACAAGCAAAGCAGGACGCATTCACATGAGACACGGACCATCAAAGTAAAACAGGAAGTATCACACAGAGACGCGAACTTGACACAGTGGAGACAGCAACTAAGAAATACAGAGACATAAACCATAAGGCAGAGGTCTAAGAACCAAAATACACAGGGAAATACTCAGCTGGGAACACAAGAGACTAGACTAGAGAGAGTAACAAAAAACCAACCATGAGAACATAATGCACAATGCAGAGTGACAGAAAACAAGAAACTCAAACATGCAAAGACACACAATTACACAGAACAGAGGGGACACAGAGAGACATGAAGGGCAAGGGATCAAAACTAGAAGCCATAGAATAAATCACACACAAGTACAATAATACAAAAATCACAAAGAACTAAAAACGCTGGGTCAGGAGACCCAGGACCGTGACACAAACAACCTAAGAACGAACCTATTTTAAAGGGTATATTTAGACATTATGTTACTAGCAGCCTCCCAAAGATACATATTTTTCCCTCCATGTCTTTAGTAGAATGTAAAAAAAACGCTAAAGATAAGAGTCTCACTGACATAAAATAGCACGTCTGCACCAACAATGTGATTCCCAAAGAGCATTTAGCCAAAGACCTGACATTCCCAGCATGGTGAATCCTATCTAAAAGTGGACATAAACTATGAGCTGCTGTGGAAAATTCTTCTGTCCTGATATTTGCTCTGTAATTAAAACACTCTTACGTAAATAGCGTTGGATAATGTTTTAAATTTAGCCATGATGGTGATTAGCATTGCAGAGGTCAAGAGATTTTGTGCTTGATGAGTAACTATTTTATGTCACCAGCACAAACCCGTTGCAGTGCAGGGCATTCCGTCATCTCCTGGTTACTCACACACCCACAGTGTGTCAGCACCTACATGTCAAAATTCAGATGTTGTTCGAAAGCTATTTTAAGAAGCAAGTTGCATTTTTATGTTGTTTGACTGCCTTAATGTGACTGTAGTAGAAATTGTGAACATAAAGTCTGCAGATGTTTGCATTAAATATTCATAAAACCTAAAGCCCTGTCAAATAATGTTTATTATACATCATTCAAATTACTCAGCTTTTTGGCCAGCCAAGCATCCTAAACTCCCCACTGATATAACTTCTTACTGCGGTTGAGATAGATCTTATTATTAAATTCAGTTCACTTATTTCTTATTTCTCACCCTGCGACAGACTGGCGACCTGTCCAGGGTGTACCCTGCCTCTCGCCCTATGACAGCTGGGATAGGCTCCAGCGCCCCCCGCGACCCTGAAAAGGATAAGCGGAAGCGAATGGATGGATGGATATTTCTTATTTATATAATCACACCCATAGTTGCCTCAGTGTACTGTCAGGTTAAGACCCTAAAAAAACAGAACCATTAGCAAGTACTTGGCAACAGTGGGAAGGAAAAACTCCCTTTAACAGGAAGAAACCTCCAGCAGAACCAGGCTCAGGGAGGGACAGCCGTCTGCTGTGACTGATTGTGGGTGATTCTTTTTCTGACTGCTATATATTTGAAATCGCAGTGTAGTGGAAAG
This sequence comes from Aulonocara stuartgranti, assembly GCF_965226115.1. NCBI lineage: Eukaryota > Metazoa > Chordata > Actinopteri > Cichliformes > Cichlidae > Aulonocara > Aulonocara stuartgranti. Next base: position 33,687,758 of record NC_138944.1, on the reverse strand, counting down.
TTTTGTTTGTTATAAATCTCTGTTTGGACCTAATTATTAGCATGCATCCAATGCTAAAACAGTTGGAAAATGTAACATCTGTAGTGTAAAATAAGAAGCTGAACGTGGGAACACATCTAATCTGAAGAAACATCTGGTCAAATACAAAGTATGTCTGAAAGCTGCAAAGTGTACCGTATTTGAAAGACCGGCAGGTAACATCAACGTGCCTGTTAAGAAGGTGAACCCAGGAATGGTAATGATGATGATGAAAAGCTGTTGTCAGAGAAACGGCTTTTTGACACTGTGCTGTTGACGTTTTAACTTTTAGCATTTGTTTCGCAGCGCTGAAATGTCATATCAGCATGGTATACTGTAAACACACACAAAACCTTAGTATGTAAACATAACCAACAATTGTCTCACACTACCATTTAAATACTGCAGTGTGCAAGCACTGTGACAGTGACGTCAACATCACAGACAGTGCCAGGCAGTAACCAGCAGCTGTTGTGGTGTGTAAAGTACTGAAAAGGGTACCGCTGGGTACCTGTACTGCTTGTGTTCACAGGTAAATAAAGCCTGAAAAAATGAATCATCTTCTAACTTAACCAACTGATCGTTTTCAGTTTGGTGATTGGTTGAGATTCAATTCAGCATGAATAGTTCATGAGCAGGCTGAACCCTACTTTATTTGGGTATATCATCATAGTGCAGTACATTGATGTAGTTAGTGTCATATAATGCAGGCTGGCTCCAAAAGCAAGTCACTTTCAATAGATTCCTGTGTGTCCAACTTTACATCAGAAATAAATGTATTTACAGAATGGTACAAAAACACTTTTGGTCTCTATGGTTATTTTTCCCATTAGTGATAACCTTATAGAGGGTTGAAGTATATATTGTTAATTATTCTTAAGATTTATAGTTCCTGTTGTTAAGGCGTGGCCCTTTGTAGCCACTGGGCCTCACACCCTTGCTATTTGTGTTGGTGACTTTTGGAGCATTTTGCTTCATGCAAATACCTGATCACGGTTTCCCTTGCAACTCATATGAGAAAAGAGAGTAAACTCTCGTAACTTGAATCATTAAGATAAGACTTCAAATCTCTTTGGCTACAGCCATCTTTGTTCCTTGTCTGTGGACTGGCTGAACACACTACAAAATTGCCCTTTCAGTTTCACTTGCTGTTGCCATTAAAAAACGTAAAAAGCAGGCCTGTAACTGAATGAGCACCCGTACCAGATTGCAGTGCTACTTTCCCTTGATTCTGTTTTAAGCTTGGCTTTACAAGATTGAGGGACCGTCTGTTTTCTTGCACTGATACATGCTTGTTTTCTGGGCTCGTCTGGTCATGTTCTCACTGACTGCCACCACATTTCAAATGGAAACGAGATAATAATGCCCCCCCCCCCCCCCCCCCAAAAAAAAAGGCACAGAGGCGTATGGAGGAGAGCATTGTGTGTGTGACTGAGTGACTCGACAGAACAGACATCAGAGTGCCGTTGTGCTCTGAACTTGTGTTTCTGTCTGTCTCATTGTGTACCCTTGGTACTGCAGTGGCTCTCCTTGAATTGTACTTTGACAAGGTCTCCTGTCTCTCTCACTCTCTCTTTCATTACATGAGCAGCTGCTGCCATGGTGACAGCAGAAATCAGGTATCCCCAGTCTGGGCTGACATTCTGCAGCAGACAATAAGCCCACACACACACACACACACACACACACACACACACACACACACACACACACACACACACACACACAGAGGATGTAATATCCTCCAGCAGTGATCCTGTATTATGCAGCAGATAGCTCTGCTCACTTCCCACTGTCATAACTTACTTTTACTGATCATTCACTGCATTCGCTTTGGTTTGTTCTCTTCAGAGCAGATAAAAGCTCTGAAGCACATAAAAGGCAAGAATTTGCAGAAATGAACATGTTCTTTCTGGGACGATCTGATTGCATCAACAGTGCTGTCTTCTTTATCTGTACTTACATCATTATGGTAAGCAATAATGGAAATTTCCTCCGTTTTTGCAATTAGATAATATATTAATGTCACTGAGAGCACAGCACACACGTCAGATACTGGTGATGTGCTGCTGAAATGTTTCTTTTTCCTTAGTCCATATTTTAATTACTACCTATATGTCAAAAGAATGGCATAAATCCAAAGGCATTGATGTTAGAAAGCTTTACACTTACTGTCTCAGAGTCAACACGTTCCCCACGTTCCTTTGCTTCTGACAGTTTCTCTAAACAACATGTAACATAAATGGCCATGAAACACAGTGATTGGTCGGGTGTGCCGAGGTTCAAAATAGGCCACATGTAAGCTTTTATCTCAAGTTCTTTTTTATTCATTAGACAACTGTTTGGACACTTGTGTCTAGTTCTGACCTCGATCTGTATCTACCTATTGATAAAATGCTGTCTCACTTCAGAGGACCTGCACATCCTAATAGTCTAGAACGCGTCATGAGAAACAAATTGTTCTACCCTTATTTCTTTTTCTACCTGTTTTGATGGGCTGGTGTTAGAGCTGGGTTATATCATACTGTTCACAGTAATACCAGTATAATGTTAGGCAACGATAAGAAAATGAAATATCGCCATAGAATATGGGTAAAACGCGCATGCGCAGTGCCTTTGTTTTCATACGCACATGGCGGAAAAAGCATGGCGGCGACGGAGAATGAGAAGGGCGAAAGCGGATCGTTGAATGAAACGGATGAACCAGAATTGGTTTGTAAAATGCTGCAACTTCAGTGGTGTGGAACTGGTTTAGCTTTCGTCTGTCAGATACACACCAAAGCACAGTTTTGGTAGAGCATGCAAGCGGGCTGTTGTTATTACAGTGTTTTTCGGTAAACTCGGCACACTTAAAATCAATCCTTTGATTTTCTGAAAAATCGACAGTGCCCCTTATAATCCGGTGCGCCTTATGTATGAATTCTGATTGTGCTTACTGACCTTGAACCGATTTTATGTGGTACACGGCGCTCGAAAATCTGTCAAATGTTTTAGTGCGAAGCTACGAAGCCGCTCTGCTTGATGGATTGTCGGAGCATTACAGCTATCGTAGGCTGGAGCCTCGCGGAGTGATACGTACTGTGCTTCAACATAATATTACCGTATTGTGTGTGTATAACCTCTTTTTAAGTTTTGTGGATATTATACATGGTTATGCTGAGGATATGTCGGCCAATTTCCACTGGAAATGCCTTTTGGTTAAACTGTCAGCAAGGCATTTGCATTTTCACTGTTACATTTTTATATAACTTTAATGCACATAAAAAACAGCTGCTTGTTTAAGTGAAAATACATTGATGGGGTTTTTGCACTAATAAAGTTGTGGAGTTGTAAAGTATTTTGTCTAGTGTCAATTATATCGTCAGTTATATCATTATCACAAATTTTCAAATGTATATCGTGATAAATATTTTTGGCCATATTGCTCTGCCCTAGTTGGTGTGTTCTTGGATGGTGGGCTTACAGCACCAACTGTTTTGTTTGCACAGCCTTAACCTTAAAATTGACTTTTCTCAACTTATTTTCCCATGGCATTGGCCCTGTGACAGCTGGGAAAGGCTCCAGCATGCAACCCCGAACTGGATAAGTGGTTAATAAAAATCGATGGACGGATTTACTGCCTGTAGCATGCAGGGGGAAAAAATGGCTGCAGTGTGCACATACTGTAGCAGAACAGCAGTAACCATTAGCACCAGATTGCTCAGGCTTAGATGTTGGAGCTCCACCTGAGCTCTTAGGATTTATCTGCAGAACAACCTCTCAGACCTCCAAGACCCCAGCCAGGCCTCTCAGCCAGGTTTCTCATGGCTTCTGCATCATAACATAGCCATGTTTTTGTGCTGCCTCGCCTTCATCTAATACAGTTTCCACAGAGAACACGTGCACATAGCCTGTGCTTATTTGCAACACAGTGTGCTCATAGCCATTCATCATTAATTAACATGAATTGTGTTCAGGCTGACTGAGAATCCCTTGTAAACAATTATCCTTAATATCCTTAATATTTTTCCTTTAAAAATGTAATTTTTACTGCAGGCATAAATATTTGATCAAGGCTGGATCCTGAACAAAAGATAATATGTTCAGATATTATCATGACCTTCCCATTCACTCTTGAATTTTTCTATAAAAGTGTTATCTTTTACCAGATGGGCAACCACCACATGGCTTCACATGGCTACTTAGCATAAGCTCCACTGATACACTACATAGCTGATTAGCTTATTATTATTAGCTATTTCTGAACCTGTATTTTTAAAATATGTTCATAATCACAAAACACTTACTGAAGAAAATACATCTAATTTTCCCCCTTTAAGCCAACTTTGCTAAAATCCTCCTCTCTGTGACATCATACAGATCCAAACGTTTAAAAAAGGAGTATTTTACCCAAAACAGAACCAAGCGACCAAGATGCATGTCCTGTTGTTTTTGCTCTTACGTGTTGCTTTCATGTTTTACTCGTTTTTGGTATTTTGAAGGCATCTAAACTACTTGGTTATATTTAAAAATAGATGAAAATGTGGTAATTTACAACTTTACATGTGTGAATTGTAAAAATATTTCTAAAATAAGTTCAAATCAGCGAATGAGTGATTCAACAAAGGTGATAACTTTCACAGGATTTGTTCCTTAAATGTGGGCACGCTATTATTATGAAAAGGCTGCACGTTGCTAACTCACGGTCTGTGCATTTGTGTGTGCATGGCTACTTCTAGTACAGGATTTTGTGAGGTACAGTGAATAGCCGGGTGACATGAGGCCCGGCTCAATTGTCTGGTTCTCAACAATGGATGCAAAAGGCCTTTCAGCCAGCACAACAGCAGCTTTAAATCATTCACAAGCAGACCGATTGAACCGATCTGATTTAGGCCTAGGTAGCAGCTGATATGGGTGCTGGTTTGTGGGTTTGTGGGTGTGTGTTTGTGTGTAAGTGTGTTTCATTGTTGCAATCACGTGCAAATATCAGAATTTCTGCTTAAAGCTCTAAAGAAGGTCTGAATGGAGAGACACAGCAGCAATTTCAAAGGGAGATTCTCAGGAAGCACATGCTTTCACGCACAAATGCACAACGTTTCAGAAGCACACACACACACATACACACACACACACACACACACATCTTGTAATCAGCATCGCTAAAGGGCAATTTGTGAGGGACCCTCTGATGGTCACAAGACCAGAGACAGCACGTGGGATTCTTCACAGTGCCTGCTTTCACCACATTCAGAAGCCTTGTGATCTCTCTACAGATTAAGCAGGGTGGGGTACCTTCACCTCACCCAGGCACACACACCCACTCAAAGGAGTCAAGTCACATATGAAACCATGTCACACTATTCACTGGTTATGGTTTCGAAGCTCTCGGGAAATGTTTAGGTGCAGTTCACATTTTTTTGTGCATTTTTTTAAGGGTGTTTTTGTGGATCAAGCTCGAATCGTTACACAAGCCTCGTCGGACTTTCGCTGCAAGCAGGAGAGAAAAGCTTTGTAATTCAATCTGCCCCCTGCCATGTGATACCAAATATAATTGTGATCCTGAAGATGGTGCGTGTTTTCCTTCTTAGTGAACCAGGTCACGCCGAGTCCAATCCATATTTCAAGGAATAGCGTTTGTGCATTCAGTGTTTGTGTCTTTGAAGCTGTAGCTGGAAAAGAAAGAAGAAAAAAAAGAGTTTGAAAGATGAACGCGAGTCCCTGGCGATGAGTTTATTTCCCAGTGCAGATTCTCTGAGCATTTCAAATCCAAAGTGTGTCACATCACTAAAAACTTGTGGCCCTGCAGGTACTTTTGTCCCTGTTACAGATACTCAGACTCCCTTCTGTATTCAAATAAAAAAAGTTAGGGGCCACAGCTGTACATGCTTCATAGATTACTGTGGAATCCAGTCATGCTCGCAATGTGACAGAATTGAGTCAACAGAAGGTGAGGGGTGAACCAGAGACATTGTAATATTGCCTGTATGTTAATCAGAAGGAGGAGACGTGACAGTTAAAGATTCCTGAATGGGAGGCTGGAAGGCTTCTGTTATGGAAAAAATGGTGGTGGAAGTGTAAATTCCTTCATGTGGGACAAAATCATCAAATCTTATAAGCTGTTCTGGTGACTAGTGCTTTAAAAGCATCTTCAAATCAATGTATAAAAGTCAAGTAGATTGATTTAAAAGATTCAAAAGAATCTTTATGGTTTCCTTTACTATATCAAAGAAGCGATGACCCTGCAGGTAAGCGTGTTAGCGACACTGCGCTTATCTCTTTAAAAGATAAAAGAAGAAGAAGAAGAGTGTGCACGTTTGTACTTCACAAATATCACGAGGACCCAGAAGAGTAGAGTTGATGTGTCAGGCTGGGAGTTAGACCAGGCGGTGAGTCTGTGTATTTAGGGTGTAAATGATCCTCACGCTTCTCCAAACAGACACATTTTGAACAGTTACTGTGCTGGTTTTGGCGATGACACAAAGGTAAGAGAGAAACACAGAAGTGTTGTGAATCCTGCAGTTTTTGGCCTTTTTCGAACTCATCAGAAATCATTTTGGACACCACGTCTTTTATTTTTATTGCACGTGCAAATATGCCACTTTTTCTTTAGCTTTAAACCCAGCGCCACAAATCCGTTGTGTCACATGGAGATTAAATAAATGAATAAATACATGCAGGGTGTTTTTATAAGAGGAAAGAGACTAAGTGAGCAAATAAAGTTATTATTGCTCTGACAATATCCCACATTATGGGATTGGCCTTATGCCTGTGCGTTTGTGCTGCAATGCTTGTGTGTGCGCATTTTCTGACCTGAGTCGTTAAGCCAGCCCTGTGAAGCAGTGGACAAACTGTGCGTGCATTTGAGCTGTGTATGCATGAGTATGTGTGTCGGAGCGTGCTCCTTTTTCCTGAAGAATGCTTGTGGGCATAGGCAGGGCCAGTAACGAGGGGAGATGGGAAAAGACGAGGGGGAGGGAGCAATGATGCAGCCGGTCTAAAAATAGCACCGCCTCCATGCCCCTTCTACCCCCGATGCTTCTCTTTGCTTATCCCCTTCACAATCCCACCATCTCCTCCTTTAGTTCTTCATCATGACAACAACAAAAACTGCAGGTAGATGAATGATGGGATTGAGGTGTTTGAGGTGCTACTGCCCTCCCCCATACATCCTTTAATCAGAAAGAGGAGTGCGTGGCATGGGCCAGAATCCAGAGTGGCATGAAGTGGACCGAGGGAGGAGTGAGGAAACAGAAAGGTTGCGCATGCTTAGTAACAAACTGTTAGAGTTTGCCATCGAGACGCAGATTTAAATGCCAGCTTTCTCTCTGTGCTGGAGCTTTAAAATGGAAATAAGAGTTTGGCTTTTGTTGCTGTGTAGAACAAAATGAATGAGTGTTACTCTGTTTATCTTAACATAGTCTGCTGAATCACTTTTATTAATGCTTATTAGTATAAGTAATACAGCCAGGGAAGGTCAGTTTTAAGTGCGTACTCTCCATTCATTCAGGTAGGTGATTGCTCATAAGCTCATCACCAGTCTGTCAAACTATAACACTGTAGGTGAAAGAGACGGTGGCCATTATTCTGGGGATTCAGGCTTTTTGTCAGAGGCAGGGAACATTTTTTTTGATACAAGCTGCTGTTGAACAAAAAATAGAAATATGCGATGAAACCATGACAGATATTTTTAATAAACCCAGGTCATTGTCCCAGACTCTGTGTCAGTCTGCTGTGCCGTCCACTTAAATGCTTATTAAACATCGAAATACAATCCTGCACGATCTGCGAAGGAATGAAAGCATTATTTAAAAACATAACTCATGAACATGTGCATGGTCATATTCATGGACATGGATTCAATTGTTTTGAATCCATGTGAGACTGTTCACAGTGTTAACACCATCACAGTGCAGAGCCGCATCACTGACATGCAGAGGTGGCACAAGTACAGACATTTTGTCCTTAAGTAGAAGTACAGGTACCTGTGTCAAAAAATATTCTGGTACAAGTTAAAGTACCGATTCAACTTTTTTACTCGAGTAAAAGTGAAAAATTACCAGCTCTGTACTCTGTGGCTGGGCGTGGTCTTCTGTGGTGGGGCGTGGTCTGTGGTGCCGCTGCAGGGGAGGCGGATGCACCATCCTCAATCCCGCCTCGCCGGCTTAAAGTCTGCACTGGGTCCTGCAGTATTGGTGTTGGTGATGTGTGTGGCGGCAGCTGTAGAGCTGCAGCCGTGTGTTGGTGAAAGTGTGCAACCGTGAAAGTGTTAATAAAGTGATGCTGAAAAGCACAAGCCTGTGGTCGGGTCCGTCGTTAATGCCACATACTTTTGTGCAAAGCTAACTGGACCTTGTGCTAAGTTATTGTTGTAATAAAATAATATTAGTAGATAGGAATACAAGTTTAATTTCAGTCTAAATTTAATTTCTAATAAAGGTACTCTTGAATCATAAGAAGAACATGAGCAGAGAAAAAGAAGCAAAATAAAAAAATTGCTTTATTTTCTGTTGCCTGCCTTGTAGAGGGTGACTTTGCCTCTAAACAGGAAAACATGTAGGGAAGGGGTTAAAGTGGGATTCAGCAGGTGGGGGAATCAGATGGAATGGCTCAACGTGAGGGAAAGAATCACAATTTCTATTGAGAGCTCCGGTAGATTTTCTTGACGTGCACGCTGTGATCAGCTGATCTGCTGCTCTTTGCAAATTTACAAAACTGATTTCAACGAGATGTCAGCAGACGTTTCACGAGTTGCCCTGGCAGATTTCCATCCTCTGACAGTATACTGCAGAGTCCTTTCACACAACCTTTAAATAACACGGTTATTCTGTCTCAGCATGCGTCCGTACTACCTGCCCCGGGAGTTCTTGCATGTTATCGCGATAACAGCGTATGTCCCCCCCTCGGCCAACGCGGATGCAGCCTGTGACTCTCTCCACTCTGTGGTCAGCAGACTGCAAACACAATCACCGAGAGCCCTTCTCATAATATCAGGGGACTTCAATCATGCCTCACTGGACTCCACACTGCCCACCTTCACCCAGTATGTGACCTGCCCAACCAGAGTCAATAAAACACTGGACTTACTGTATGCCAATGCAGAAGAGGCATACAGTTCATCACCTCTCCCTCCCCTGGGCAGATCTGATCACAACCTGGTGCACCTTGTCCCTGTGTATGAGCCCTTAGTGCGCAGGGAGCCACCAGCCACCCGCACAGTACAGAGATGGTCAGAGGAGAGCGAGGAGGCTCTTAAGGATTGTTTTGAGTCGACTGTGTGGGAGGTGATTTGTGATGACCACGGTGAGGACATCGACAGCCTTACTACATGCATTACTGACTATATAAACTTCTGTGTGGATAACACTGTACCTACCAGGACTGTACGGTGTTTCTCCAACAACAAACCTTGGATTACCCCAGAAATTAAAACCGTCCTCAAGCAGAAGAGGGCCTTCAAATCCAGAGACAAAGAGGAGTTGAAAAGGGTGCAGAGAGAGCTGAGGGGACTGATAAGGAATGGGAAGGAGAGCTACAGGCAGAAGATGGAGAACCAGCTTCAACAAAACAACGGGCCCTTCGGATCACCCTGTTCAGAGACTGAACAGGGTGATCCGAAGGGCCAGCTCTGTTCTAGGATGCCCTCTGGACCCAGTGGAGGTGGTGAGTGACAGGAGAACGGCGGCTAAGCTGTCATCCCTGATGGACAACGTCTCCCACCCCATGCAGCAGACTGTGACAGCACTGAGCAGCTCCTTCAGTGGGAGACTGCGGCACCCACGGTGTGGGACGGAGAGATTTCGCAGGTCTTTCCTCCCCACTGCTGTCAGACTCCATAATAAAGACTTTAACTGATCAAGCACACACATCCATACATGTGCAATAATACTAAGTGCAATAATCCTTTCTGTCATCGTTGTATTTTTACTCAGTTGTATATAGTATTTGTATTTGTATTCTATTTTTATCTTATTGTATATTTATTTTATTTTATTCTACTGTATATAGTATTTTATTTTATTCTATTCTGTACAGTTGTGTACTGTATTTATTCTTATTGTATTCTAATTTTTGCCTCATAACTTTTGCACTGTCCACTTCCTGCTGTGACAAAACAAATTTCCCACGTGTGGGACTAATAAAGGTTATCTTATCTTATCTTATCTTATTGATTTGCAGCGTGTTTCACAATATGAAGAAACACAATGCCACATTCAAAAACATGAGGACTTACATGTAAGCTTTAACTTTACAGTTTATCAAATACGACTGAGCATCCTTACCTCTAAATCTAACCTCCCTTCGTCCTCTCCTGTCCGGTCTTTGAGTGGAGTTAGCGCTCTCTCTCTTTTCTCTCGCTGTGAAATACGGCGGCTGGATCGTAAGCTAGCAACACAGCGTGTGTGTTTGCTGATGTTTGATGAGGTGATATAAATGTTACATTTGTAATTACCTGCCATTTATAAAAGTTACTCCCTTTATGCTCGCTGGGTAAAGGCTCTCACTGTGGTTTGCTGGAGTCCCAAAGTCTTAGGAATGGCTTTGTAACCCTTTATAGACCGACAGACATCACTGACTTTGTTCCTCAGCCTTTCCTTTAGAAAAAGCACGAGGCATGATGTGTTGCTTTTTGAGATCTTATAGCCTGCTTGTCATTGTCAGACAGGTTTATCTTTGGGTTATCTTTTTCTATTATTAACATTTGTTTGATTATCTGAAACAAAGTAAGTAAAGTCTGACAAATATGCAAACGACTTAGAAGTGCAGTTGTTTTTATCAGTGGGACGCTATAGGTTAAAGCTTCACAACCCACAGATAAAAAATGAAGTCATTGTGACTTGATTTTAAACTTTTATCCTTCACATAATCTAACTGATTGTATCTAAAGAGAAAAGAAATGCCAGTCTGTCAAATTTAATAGAAAGCAAGAACTCAATGTCAAATGAAATCGGGGTTTCCCAAGCGTGGACCGGACAGTACAGAGAAGCTGAAGGGCTCAAAAGCAGATAAAGAAGGAAGGAGCTGAAGAAAAAACTGTGCCGTAATCCCACCGTGACTGGCATCCCTGTCTCCTCCCGGCCCGGTAGCTAGCCTTCATGATCAGGGCTGTCAGAGGAGGTACACTTTGCTTTGTATTCAGTCTTTGTATCGCTGTCATTTATCTCACACCCAGAGACACGACAGCTGGGTAAACTGTACACACCAACCCAAGGTTCAATTCTAGCTTTTTATCTCTCTTTTTACACTGGATCACATTTAGAGATACCCTCTGAATCCATCACTCACCACAGCAAAGACCACACACAGACAAACATAAACACACTCTGCCTCTTATCCAGACAGAAAAAGCTCCCGGGAGGTTTGGTCTGAGGGTTTGTCAGCTGGATGAAGTTGTCTGATCTGCTGTTAGCAACTAAAAGTAGCATGCTACACAGTTTGTACTGCATTTGTTGCCATGAGAATATTGTTTCGTGATACTGCACTGAAGAGGAGCAAGGAGAAGAGGAGAGAGGGATTTGATGATATCTTATTAACCTGCTCCTGTTATTGACTCCATTTTGTATCCCTTTGGGTGTGCGCTCCTTGAGGCAAAGCGAGACAGACGCAGAGAGGAAAATAAGGGAAAAGACAAAGGAGAGAGGGCTCAGATGCTATCACAGTAACCTTGTCCTTTCTTTGGCTCCATTTTATCACTGTCAGGGTCCCTGCCTCGACCTTAACAGACTACTGCAGGAAGGATAAATCCTCTCCAGCATGTTCAGCTTTACAGAAGATCAGTATTACAGTGCCAGTAGCAAATACCTCCAAAATGACATTGAAATGATGTTCTGTAGTAGATGCAGTGCAGGAGCAATGAATGCTATTGTTTTGGGTTAACATTATAAGCATGTGCAGGCATGCCGTACAAGATTATGTACAGGAAATAATGGATGAAAGAAAATGGATGGATGGATCTCCCAAACTGCAGCTCTTGCGTGATGTTCCTGGTCTGCAGTGGTCAGTATTTATCAAAAATGGTGTAAGGAAGGAACAGTGGTGAACCAGCAACAAGGTCATGGGCGGCCAAGGCTCACTGATTCACGTGGAGAGCGAAGGTTGACCTGAGCTACTATAGCTCAATAGTCTGTGTCCTCCTCTCCATTACATCTTCAAAACTGTCCAGTTTGCTGCCAATCACAAAATCCATCATTTTGCTGCACACAGTGAAGGATCTCAGCTTCCTCAGTGTTGGTCTTCCCATTTAGCCCATTACTTGTACCTCAGTATTTCTGTAGGTGACACACTCTGGTGATCTACTGAAAGTCTAAGCTCCACAGTCTCCTGTGGAGCTACTGTACTGTGCATCACCAAGCCAGACAGAACAGAACCCATTCTCATATAATGTGCAGCATCTCATGATTTACCGCAAGGGTTTTCTTTTATTTCCTGTCGTTTCATTCTCAATAGCAGCGGCTCAGTTGTGTTTAATGCGTTTTAGAAGTCAAAGAAGGTGATTCTCACCATGCAGCCATTATTACAAGCATCGTATCACCTGTATGTTCATTAAGTGGAACAACCAGAAAGTTTGCTTTTGTGTGTTGCTGTTGTGTTAAATTGCAGTAAAGAAATGCAGCAAAATGCCAGCTTCTCAGAAAAAAGAGGCATGTGAGCAAAACTGTTTGAAGAAGACACGAGAAATGTTTAATAAATGATAACTGCAGGATTTCTGTGACAGTATGGGCTGAAAACACCAAGCTAAAGCTATTTTTTCATTACCCAGTCAGTCTAAATATATCACCCTACTGCAGCAAGTAGGAGTTTTATGGCCTGGAAATGGCTTTTATGAAACACTCAGAAAACATGCAAACATAGAAGGCAGCACTGGAGCACAAATATAAACTAGAGATGGCACGATACCACTTTTTTATGTCCGATACCGATATCATAAATTTGGATATCTGCCGATACCGATATGAATCCGATATAGTGTTTTTTAATCAATAAAACTGTTTTTTTAATATCTTGCTGCATTTTGTATAGGTTCATACTCAAGTTTAAATAAACAACAACATTAAAGCTATTCTGTTATACCTGTATGTAAAAAATACACTGCACCCAAAATATTTCATAGTTCAGCAATACTGATCAATCTAATAAACTTAAACCTGGTCCATCCTCCCTATTCTGGTATTTTAAAGAGTACTTAGCAGAAATATTAAGCAACCTAACTAATAGGGTTGCAAACTCCCAGCAAAAAATAAAATAAAATAGGGAACCACCCTCCACCTCATGATGCTTAATCGACGTAATCAACTTTAATTTGATGCAGTGTGAAAAAAATGCACAGAAATCAATTATTTTTCAAGAAATATTAAATAGATTCAACATCTTGCTTCAACAGAACTGCAGACTGCACAGATGGTATCTTCCCAAAGGAAAAAGTAATATAGCTTACTAGGGTATATTAGACTTAACAGTTACTATATACAGTAATGGACTTTGGGTGTAAGATTCAGATAATTATTTATTAAAAGTTCAACATTTTAAATGAGAATGAGAAAGAAAAGTATGTCTTTGTGCCCCCTTCTCCCTGTTAATGCCCTATCGGCCCCCCTGGCTAAACTTTGCTAGATCCGCCCCTGCACAGTTACCAGCTGTCAGCTACGTAGAAAAAGATCCTGGTGTAGAAAGTAATATTAAATAGATTCTAACAACAGCTTATTAAGCTTAAACGTGCTGCTGTTGTTCAGCTGCTGGTTTCCTCTTTCTGGCGCGAAGTGGGCAATAAACAAACAAGAGAGACGGAGTCGCGACAGAAAAGCCGATCAGCTGATCGTTAAGCAGTTTCACGATTGAAGTAGCAGCAAGAAGAGGCAGTCGCTCCAGGTATTGGTTGTTAAGCTTAACGCGGGAATGCTTTACAAACATTCAGAGATGAACTTACACACTTGCTTTACTTCTCTCTGGGATCACTTTCTCAGAGATGAAATGCTGGTTTGGTAGCAGGCTTCAAATACACACAGCCGCTCCATCACGTGAGCACACTGCTCCGACGTGCTACGGTTATGAGCCGAGTTACGCCGTGTAGCAAGTTTTGTGAGGTGCTTTTTTATATTTCATGGATCGGATTACATTTTTTATTTCTCTCCGATATCCGATCCAGTGATTTACGTCAGTATCGGACCGATACCGATACGTAATATCGGATCGGTCCGTCTCTAATATAAAGCAGGAAAGTCAGATTGATGGTTCTCTTGCTATTTACACTCAGTCAGCAGCATGGAAATATTATAAGGATTGACACAATCTTGGTAAAGACAAACAATGATATACGAATGGTTGGTTGTCTCTGTAAAGAACTAGTGACACTACACGGGGTGTACTACACTTCTCGCCTAGTGCTGTCTGGGATAGGCTCCAGCCTTTGGCAATGCTGTGTGGACATGAAGTTAAGAAAAGCCATACATAATAGTGGCACCTGTTTGTGAAGTTCCCAGAAAAGTTTGACGTGTACGAAGTGGGACGCCATTTGAATACTCGACTTTCAACCTTTGAGCAACCAGGTGGAGGCAAATGTGACGACACTCATTCCAAATGCTCAAAATATGGAAACATTGACTTCTGAATTCAGTAGCAAACCTCAAAGCTGCTTTACATATAGAAGCACTTTACAGAGCCACTATGGTACACACTCAGTTCAGATGTTCTAAAGGTGCTGACATTAAATTCTGTCTTGTAAACTCTACCACAGTCCTGAAAGTCATATCTGTTCGTGCATTTTCATCCCTTCTTCTCTCCTTTCCAGCTCTTCTCCATTGTGATCTTCGGCTGCATCGCCAATGAGGGCTACATCAACCAGGCCAAAGAAGAGGAGGAGTACTGCATCTTCAACCGCAACCAAAACGCCTGCAATTATGGGGTGTTTATGGGCTCCATGGCATTTCTTTGCTGTGTGGGCTTCCTGGCTCTGGACATCTATTTCCCTCAGATCAGCAGCGTCAAAGACCGCAAGAAAGCTGTGCTGGCTGATATTGGGTTGTCAGGTAAACACATTGTCTTTTCATACCGTATTTCTTTACAATACTTTATAGTTGTGAAGTATTTTGTTTGAGTTTGGATTTTACCTTCAGATGTGCTAAAGCCTCAGTTACACAGACCTAGAGACTGGTTTGGGGACCATGTGCAATCACATGCAAGTTGGTGAGTGGTTGCTGTCTGTCGCCGGGTGATACTGGCCGCAGAGATGGTGCTGCACCAAAAAACTTGATTGATTGGTCGGTAGCAGATTGCCAACTACTCATAAAAATCCCGCCTTACTTCTACGAGTCAAAAGGTGCAAGTTTTACTTTGAAGGTGAGCGTGCTACATTTCCAGTTTGCGCCACACTTTTTTCCGTTTCACAGTCTTGCTTGGGGAGTAGTTGGCAAGTGTTTGCAAACAAGACTTCATCTTCCATCTACAATACAGTAACTGTGGGAATCTGCTAGCAACCAAAGCAATCACAAGGGTATTTGCACCGTATACCTCTTTGCGACCAGTTTCGCATAGCAAGCGTCAGCAACCACTTGCTATCTGTTCATGGAGTTCACATTTCTTCCAAGCAACAGGTGATTGCCAATGAGTCTCTGGGTCTGTTTGTCTGGAGATCAACAAAGACTCCTACAAACAGCTTTCATAAATACCTAAATTCACTTCCCATGGATGCTCGAACCAAATAGGCCTTTTTCTGTGCAAATTATCCCAGCCGCTCAAAATATACTACCTAACAAAAACCTGTCAGCGATTTTTGTAATGTATAAAAATGCCGTGCAGTTAGGTTTTTACAACAAAAGGAGAGATGTGTGACAGGGATAATAAGTAGACAAGTACTCATCTGACACTAACAAGTCTCTGAGATGTTGTGCGTTGGCGTCCCTGACAGTGGCTTCCACTACTTCTCCACTGCACTGCTACTGCAATGAACTCAAATATAATGACAGGACAGTGAAGTGTCGGATCGGTTAATGAGGTAGTTCCTGTCACAGACAGAGTTCGCCCTCCCTGTTTTCGTCACCTACACTCTCTGACTCTCTGATTTTCTTGCCGTATCTGTTGTAATATGAGATGGTTTCCACACTGAAGAAATAAGGGAACCTGATAATCCCTGGGCATTTCTGATTAGGCTTTATACATTGCCTCCACACTCCAGCTCTTTTAATTTCTCTCTCATCTTCCAGTTTCCCCCAGCCAGCAGGAAAGAATCATATCTGATTTTATGAGTGAATCCTGCTGTCTGACTGCTCATCTTGCATACCACAGGGCTCATTTTGGGGCCCATTGCTGTTCTCAGTTGATTGCCTCCACCTTTTCATTCTTATGCTGACTTAATTACCTGCTTTAGTCATCCAGCTGTGGTACCTGAGCTTTGTTTTTCTGCACTATGTGTTCGACAATTTGAGAAATATCTCTTTTTTTATGAGAGTCTTCAGTAAAACAGTTCTTGTTTTGTTAAACAAATGGCAGCAGGAACTTAGCCTAGCTAAGCTAAAAGAGTTGAAACAGGCGGGAACGTTTAGTTTGGCTTAATTACAGTTATACAACATATTCATCAACCAGTAGCTTATAGGTGAAGGTGGTGATTGGCTGAGTTTTGTCACCTTTATAAGACAGCTACCTATTCTCCCCTGCTGTTAGTGCATATTCTAACTAAACAGCCATGCAGATGTAATCTAATCAAGTAAGTACTGTAAATACTTAAACTAGTCTTTTAACAGATGAATTCAGTTGCAAACATTGTAATTTGCTCATATTGAGTTGCAACACGAGTTCCATTCTGTTATTTTGGAGTTAAGCAAGAGGAATTTCTTAGCAATTTTACTCCGAATCTCTGTTTTTTTTTCTTATTCCAGCATTCTGGTCCTTCATGTGGTTTGTGGGTTTCTGTTTCTTGGCCAACCAGTGGCAGGTGTCTGAGGACAACCAATTTAAGGAGAGAGGGGACGCTGCCCGAGCAGCCATCACCTTCTCCTTCTTCTCCATCTTCACTTGGGTAAGGACCTTAATGGCCTGATGCGGTGCTGTAACCAAAGACGGGACTGACAACCTTAAACCTTGAATCTTATTTGGCTTTTATCCTCAGCTTGCTTATATAGCCAGGGAGCTATATAAATGTGTCTCCCTTCATCTTTTTTTAGTACTGCTTACTGTTTCTGACATGTGAACTCATGACTGTACAAATATTGTTCCAACAGGGGGCCCAGGCTCTCTTCTCTATGGAGAAGTTAAAGAATGTGTCATTTGAAGAGGAATACACCAAGCTGTTCCCTCCTCAGCCTCATCAGTCTTTTGTTTGACTTTATCTTCTCTCTTTGTTGCCTTAACCATCTGCAGCAGGTCCTACACGCTCCTCTTTCTTTACTGAGACTGCACTTGATTTGGGCGCCCTCTTACAGCAAATACTGCCGTTGCTGACACAGAGACATAAAAGCAGACTTACTAATCCAAACACCTCCAAACACCCACATTAACAAGCAGGCTGACCTTATCATTCATCAGCGCAAGACACTCAACAGCTAAATTTACACATGTGCAGCTCTAAATATCTCAGGTGTGAAATCAGAGCTTTTTCTGTTGGAATTTCATGAAAGACTCATTTTATTTATGAAGAAAAGCTTCACCAAATTATTTTTTTAAATTTTTTTGTTGAAACAGATGTTACAGTCAGAGTATCTGCAACACCAAACCTGGAGCCCTGAGCAATTGCTGTCTCAGTTTTTAGGACTGGACACCATTTTTTCACGTCCTTAATTGTAATGAGTTTTTATAAAATTATTAATTGCTTACACCCCCACCCCCTAATTTTCAGTTCCTCACTTAAATGAATAATTTGATATATACTTACTCACAATCTAGAGCACATTGCAGTGTTGAGATGGTTATTTTCAGATATATTATTACACAGATATGTTGCACTCAAAATCCTCAATTGAAATCAATGGGAGAATTCGACAGCACTCAGACGTTGGTGGAAGTGTAACTTATAGGGGATGTTTTAAGCCTTTTCTGTTGTGTAAGATCTGATTGCTGACTCTATGTACTGCTGACAAGTGAAATGAAAGCTAATTTAGCTAATGCTTAGTAACACCAAACTTGTTTCAAGATGACCGACTTTGTTTATGTGCTGGACAGTTTCTCCAGTAGGACTTCAGGCTCAATCAATCAAGCAGAGAAATGTTAAAGAGCTTTCTGTTGGAAGATGTTAAGTTCAGATGGAGCGAGAACTGTTTCGCCTCGTTTACAGTGAGAACACAAGCTAAGCTGAGTCGTCTCGCTACAGACTCCAGCATATTTAACACATTTTATAGGGGTGTCAGTTTCCTCTGTGTTTGCACACACAGGCTCCCTCTTTCACTTTCATTTTATTAAATTTAGATGGTAGAGGTGTGTTAGAGCTTCAATTTTAGTCATTTAACATTTAATATTCATTGTCTTTTATGGCTAAGTTTTATTATGCGGGTGCTAATAAAATGTTCTATATTCATATTTACAAAAAAGTCTGAAATATTCAGGGTTCAGTCCATGTAACTCAGACTACAATGAGTGCAAATTTCCTCTAAGTATGTGCTGTGGAACGTTTTCTTTTGGACAGTTAGCTGGCCTGATGCGCTGTCATGTATCGACTTATAAAATCAAAAAAGGTTCAAAAGTACTGCACCTATTCAAGTGTCTGCAACATCTGAGCAGTCGATAATAAAGAAAATCTCCTCGTGTAACTTGAATCATTTTAACTTTCTCTGTGTTGCTCTGTTTTACCTCTGGCTTGTCCCACGATTTCCTTTCTGAATTATCAACACAAGAGGAACTCGTGCTCTTCTTCTAGAGCTACACAATGTACGAGCAGCGTTTTTTGTGCTGCTGCTTGAGGAAGTAATTCACTGTGACTGATTCACTAAAGCTGTCTAATAATGTTGTCAAGCTTTCCAGCCAACTAACCACTGTGTCCTCCTGTCTTTTGTTGTCTGACCCCTCCCTTCCTCACACTAACATCGTCACGTCTCTGTTTCATCATCTGTCTTCAATCGCCTCCTATTCATCTCCTCGTCCTTTCCCATTTACGATCCTCATCGCCAAGGCGGGCCAGTCTTTCCTGGCCTTCCAGAGATACAAGCTAGGGGCCGACTCGGCCCTCTTCTCCCAGGACTACACAGACCCCAGCCAGGATGCAGCCGGAGCCCCCTACACCTCATTCGGTGGGGATGACCTGGAGAGCCCGGGAGGAGGAGGAGGCCAGACCAACAGTGACGGGGCCTTCGATGGATCCGGAGGCTACCAACGTCAAGAATACTGAGATGTTAGGAGACATTTATGTATGCTGATGAAGTTGTCCAAGGTTTCTACTTCAAAATAATATTTGTGCTGTTTTGTGTTACACAAGAAACACTGAATCCATTACTTAGTGTATTGGGCAGATCTTTTATCACATCCTAGATCCAACAACCTCAAGTTTTGAGTTGCAAATTTATTGCTACAATTTACTGTTTTTATTGTTACGTGCAGGGGTTAAAGTGGGATCTGGCAGGTGAGGAGACCTGAAGATCGGGTGTAGCGGTGCAGCATGGGGAGAAAAGATTTACTTTGAAATAATTCACATAAAATCCTTGTTTGGTTTTTGAGTTCCAGCAGATTTTTCTTTGTGTTCATGCTGTGACTCGATATTCACTGTTATTCACAAGATGTAAGCAGCTGCATGTACGGCTGATTTCACCTAGACAGTAAAAAGTTAGTATAAAAAGATCGGATTCTATGAGTAAGTGTGCACCACGCCATCACCTTAAATGTAAATTGATGTCTGCTACACCTGATGTAAGCTAACACCACAACACCACAGCCTATAACAGTCTAACACAGTGCATCATTGTAAGCTCTATCACAGAACTGCAAACTAACTACACTAACCTGCAGTCTTTGACTGTCTAAAATGAGTATACTTCAATTAGTTTGACAACACGTGTAGATTTTAAAACTCTGAAACCAATTTTATTACAGCTTTAAATTTCATCTCTGAGATGAAATTCTCTCTGGGAAGTACACTAAGTTGCTCCATTTATTCTCCTCGTCTTTAGTGCGAGGAAGATGCTGAAGTACCACGACCACAACTTTACATCTGCACCATGAACACATCACAGGGATGAGAAGGAAAAGGGGACGTGTTAATGTGTAAAAGCTCTGTGGTGTGTTGTTATTTTCTTACTACTGAGCAAGTGTCTCCAGGCCATCACTGGAAGTAACACCAGGCTGAAGCATAAGAAAAATGAACTCATTCCACAATCATTTATTATTTATTAACTCAAGGTAGGCTACCAGAAAATTGTTAAGACCCACTTTAACCCCTGGTTATGTGCACAAAATAATGTGCCTGTGACAATAAATAATGTAAAGAAAACATATTATTAAAGGTCAGTACAACAAAAAAGAGCGTACTTTTAAAAAGAACAGGGAGAGATTATGACATTTTACATTTAAGACTTACACCAACGATCAGCTCAGTTGACTTTGTGATCTTAACAACAGCCTCTGCATTTAGGTGGTGATTTTTATCCCATGTGACAAACACTGTAGTAATCAGAAGAAGTTAATGTCATCAATTCTGGCAAGTTTATCTGTCTTTTTGTCAAAAAAAAAAACCTCCACAAAGAAATCTTGGGCATCCCCCAGATTTTGGATGCATAGGTAACAGGTGGTGATCTGCAGTTAGGCAGACAAACATCAGTGGGTTCACTTCATCCTTGGGAAGGAGCTACAGAGTGCAAACACGCCAGGTTTTACTGGAGGTGTTAATTCGGGGTTTGGGGGCAGGGGGTGGATTAGAAACTATCGGCAGGTCACCCTGTAGCTGATCAATGCTTGTGACCACACTGCCTTCAACTTGTGAGGTCTTCAGTTGGTCAGCAAAATAAGTGCGATAGCTAAAACGCTCCCAAACAGACACGCACGCACAGGTTCACAGCCTATCGATGCTGCGAACACAAGTTTTTGCTGACAGAACTCGTCGATGGGCCATTACAGGATATCAGCATAGATAAACAAGCAGCAGTGGCGTATCAGGCAACTAATCCCCTCCCCTGTATAATGAGACTGTGTTTGTATTGAAATTTGTCCTTTTTTTCTTTTTTCCTTGAAATGTTTTTATGTTTCCCTGTGAAGCTTTTTCTGTCCTCAATTGTTGCCTTAGTGCTGACTGCCAAGCAGAATCCATCACGCAGGAACACAAGCCTCCACAACACACTGATGCTCTCTTTCAAAGTCTTAATGTACAGCAAAACGAATTTGGTCCTGTTTTGTCCTTGAGCACGTCAAACCACTTTACAAAAGCAAGCGTTTGTCATCAGTATAGAGCGTTCCTTATCAGCAGATCTGCGGAAAACTTGTGTTTTCCGCTCGTTGTCAACAAATCTGCAGGCATCCTCAATATTTATGAACATGCATCGCTGCTCCATGTGCTCCATTTTTCTCCAGTGTATCTGTCTGTATAAACATATGTAAATCTATAATTGAGTATATAACAGTGTTTGAAAAAGATTCTGCTTTATTTTAGGGCATTAAGTTAGTTCTATATTTAAAAAAGACAAAAGAAAGAAAGCTCTGTGGTCTGTTGAGTGTTATTGTGATAAGATATATGGTGAGGTTATCCATGCCTCGTCCTTTGTGTTGCTCTCGAGGTAAGGAGAAGTTTTTATTTTGGGGATAACAATATTAAATATTAAAATATGCATACATATATATGGCTACGGAAAATGTGACCAAATTATCAAAGTATATATGCACATATATACTTTATGCTGTACATCTGTGTAGATGTAGAAATGTGTGATGTTCCTCTGTGAAATGAAGCAAATTAAGATTAAAGAAAAAACAATTGTGTACAAATGTATGTTTCTGATGTGGTTTTAACCAATAAAAATAAAGAAAATACTGAACAAAAATGCAAGATGAGATGAGAATCTCTGGTGTTGGATTTTTGGATTACAGTACTGTGCAAACTTTATGAGCCAACCCTCAGAATTAAAATACATTGGCAGTGTGTGTGTGGTTGTTTTTGTGCTGAAAAATGAATCCTTTCCCAATCAGATGCTTTCCCGATGCTATTGTATCTGGCTCAAGGTCTAATAGTACTTCTCTGAGTTCATAATTTTAGCAGTTTTGACAAGATCCCCACAGCCCTGATTGAAATGCTGCCCCCCAAAAAGGACAGAGCGTCCACTGGGTTTTACAGGTGGCTGTAGACACTCACTGTGATACCTGTAGGCACTGATTTACAGTCCAATCGTTTTTTTCTTTTCTCTTCCCTTCCTTAAAAATGGCTTCTTGTCAGCCACCCGTTCACTCAAACAGTTTCTGATGAGGTTTCGTTGAACAGCAGATGGATCAACGAAATGACTTACAGATCTTATTCATCTCGTGTAGATATTTTTTAGGCCTGCCACTTCACATCTTGTCCTCCTCTTATCCAGTGTCCTCACATTTTCTGAGGGCACACTAAACATATTGCTGGGATATGCCAGCAACAACAACAACAAAAAAAAAATCACTCAATGGCAAAAGAAATATTTTGAAAGACTGTCAGAAAGCATGGAGAACTATTGCTGAAGACCACTTGATGTGGGGGTGGCTCAAGATTTAAGTTCTAAATGTTGTATCTCTCTTGAAAAATATCAACTTTTCACCTGGGGTGAGCTTACTTATGCAGGAAACGTTTATCCGTTTATTTTTCAAAGCTGTAAATGGTCACAAGCAGGCTGGTTAGTCCACTATTTATAAGACACAGCTCCCCCTGCTGGCAGGAGTTTTACCCGCGAGTTCAACTGCAAGACAGCTTTTAATTTAATGCAGTTATTCAGCTTTTTTTTTTAAAACTTGCTCTTTCTTTTGTTTTAGTTCACACAGTTAACGTACTTTTAAAATAGTTAATTCGAGAAGAGTAAAGCTGCTAAGCGCATGTGTGGCTAATTTTATAATATGGAAAAATAGATAGTCTAAGCACAAAATACTAAATTAAGAATGTGTGCTACTTTTTTGGAAGGGCGATTGAATATATAGAAGTTTAGTATGGTAGTTTAAGAAATTACAATCACAATAAACATAAAAAGTGTAAAGCAAAAAGTGGTAGGTAGAGGTAGTTTATGGTAAACACATGGTGGCGGTATTGTCAAAGAAATCCGTTTCAGCAAAAAAGCAGAAGTCGGGAGTTTTTCTTCCTTTCTTTTTGTCGTTTTATTATTTATTTAAACAGTTTTTTTCAGTTTATTATTATTTACTTATCTTTTCCACTTTATAAATGAGGCAAATCAAAAATGTATTATGGAAATACAAAGCACGCTTAGAAAGAGATTTTAAAAAAGCCCAAACAAACAAACGAGCTTGACGTTATATGCTGCCTTCAAATACCATCAGAATTGCTGTAGCAATTTAGCAGACGAGTGTAAATCTTACCGTCTCCGATATCCTTCAAGGGACGCAGCCCCTGAATTTGGATCATGGCTCACAGACTTGCATGTGGAAGAATTAGGAAAGACGGGTATAAGAAAGCAAGACGTGTATGCAGTTCCTGTTGTTAAAACGCGATAACAATAATTTTAATATGTGAATACGTTTTATATCCGTATACTACGGATATAAAACGTATATCTGGTAATGGTGAATTTAGCTGTCGGTTTAGATATATATTTTTAGTTCAATTTTACTCTCGCATAGCTTGCCTTCCAACTTCAGACTTTGAAGCTAAGATTTTCTACCTCTGTGCTGAATCGTGAACGTAACGAGTTCCGTTCAACATGGCGGCCCAGCGTAGGAATTTGATGCAGAGCGTAAGTGAAAAGCCTGCCGTTTGTTACTCTCAGTAACTCAATATGTGCAAAGTTCCTCTGCTTTTGAAGACTGGCGTCTTACAGTCTTTTTCTCGGTGTTCATCGCTGGTTGTTTGGTCCAATGCTTCCTGTGTAGCTAATTTAGTTGAGCTCATGGAGTGTTTGGCTAACAGTTAGCTAGGCACCTTAATTGAAAAAAAAATTGGACTAATACGATTTATTAGCGTCTGTATTCAGCACCGAGAAACGCTATCACTTGAAGCAGGAGGAGACAATAACACGACCGATGCTGTTGTTGCAGTTGCAGTGCCTGGGATATCGTCCATATATCCTGTGTGAATTAGCTAAACTTGAGAGTCACAAACTGGTAATTAGCCATATTGTGAACAACACAAACGACTTTTTCCGAGCGACTAACTTTTCTCAGTCGTTTTGTGATTATGTAGATATCTTATGACACTTTTAATTTTACATAGACTGCTTCCCATTTGCTCTACGCGGAGATGCTATCGGTCTCTCCTGGGCGTCAATGATTCACATTAAAACTTTAGGCAAGGTAAGGCAGATACAGGTGTGGTAAAACGGAAGTACACAGTTTATCCTTCTGAGCAGGTAAATACAACCTCAGATGAACAACAACACATGACAGACACACTGTTATTAGTTCTTGTTAAATAAGTTCAAATGTAGAAGCAATCTGAAAGCGACCACGATTCAGTAGCTTGTTGAACCACCTTAAGCAGTAGTTTATCACTACCTCACATCATTGTGATGAACTTTGGCTGACTTTTCTTTGTTTGACTTCATTGTTCGGTTTATTAGTATCTCTTTATGCACATCCCCCACCACAGCATTTCAGTCAGGTTGAAGACTGGACTATTGCAACAAATAAATGGACTGGCTCTTAGCGCATTTCTGCTGTATTTGAGCACTGAAAGTGCTTCTGTTATAAGTGATAGCCACTCCATCTCTCTTTCTCTCACACACACACATTTATAAAGTTCTTTTGTCTACACCTAAGTGTTAACACACACTCATCGAAGTCGAGAATTGATCCACCAACTTTCCTATTGGCAGGCAGCCCACTAAAGCAGGGGTGGGCAACTCCAGGCCTCAAGGGCCGGTGTGTTGCAGGTTTTAGATGTGTCCTTGATCCAACACAGCTGATTTAAATGGCTAAATTATGTCCTCAGCATGTCTTGAAGTTCTCCACAGGCCTGGTGAACTGGTCATTTGATTCAGGTGTGTTGACCCAGGGTGATATCTAAAACCTGCAAGACACCGGCCTTGATGCCTGGAGTTGCCCACCCCTGCACTAAACCAACTGAGCCACAGCCCCCACACCTTTTCCACCATTTTCCTGTAGACTTGTTACTTGGATCATTGTCCTCTTGAGTTGCATTTGTGCTGATGTGGTGTGTTTGGTTTTGTCCAAACATGTCACTGTGCACTGTGGCAAAACCTCAGAGTATTAACCTGCCCATGTAGATTATAATCTGCTGTATCGATATCACTATAAAGACATTGCCTTATCTGTAATAGAAAGTGTCGTTCACAGTTACAGTGAAAAGTAAACACACCCTCTTTCAGTCCTAAAGTTGTACCCAGTTTCAAATTGTTTAGAAAAGAACTTCTAACCTTTCCAACCATCCCCAGACTGATTGAGACAGCACTTACTTCTCTAAGATCATCGCTAGCGTCTTTCCTTATGCGTGTGACACACATCTCAACAGCCAAAATGTCTGATGTTATAGAGGTGTTCACTTGGAAGCAGTGTAAGTAACGGTGTGCTTAGTTTATTCACACACAGTTTCTCCATTTTGGCTTAATTTGTGTAAATAATAAAAATGTAACTTTATAATAATAAAACTTTAGAATTGAAAGAGGATGTGCTTTGTTTTCACCACGACTGTGTGCGACACTTTCCATTACAAGTATACTGAATGTGTTTATAGTGACTGACACCAGGAACGTCATCTACAATGTTAACAGTGAAATATGCTTAAGAGTAATGCAAAATAAATCGTATAGTATAGTATAATAGGAGCACCTAATGATGAATGACCTATTTTTCTGGCTCAGGGAGGCTGCAGTACAAACAAAAGCACCATCGGTGCTGAGTGTGTTGCTGCATCTGACAGAAGTGTTTGTAATTTCCTGTTGGACCATTTAATAAATTCAAATGTCAATGAAACCTCATCATATCAAAGCTGGTTGTCTTCATTATGGCAACTTTATAGGATAAAGGTGTAGGGAAAATATCTGTGATGACAGTTTAATTCATTTCTGTGTCGGTTTAAATCTTTTATTTTAAACAAATACTGCTTTCAAACTTGAGTTTAGCACGTAGGCCAAGTATTTGTTTGATTTTTCTTTTTTGATTTCTTTCTTTTTTTTTATTAGCAGCATCAAAGCTGGACAGATGACCTGCCTCTGTGTCAGATGTGTGGGGTCGGAACAGCACCCAACTGTGTGTACGGCCCTGATGGCAAAGGAACTCAGAGCCACCCCAATGAGGATGGACACCTCAGGTTCAGGTACACGATTCGTCCAGTGTGAGACAAATAAGGGTCATCGTTTTGAACTGTGAACTTGTTCAGAGCTGCTTTAGAAAGTGCAAGAATTAAACTAATACTGCGCAGGGAACATGCATAATGCATCCACTTTGAGTTTGTCTGTTTACTTGGGCCAGTCCTTGCTAATGTTGTAAGGAAACTTGCTGACTTAAAACTGTACTGAGATTTATGATCAAACTTATCGGTAGCAGTGTTTCTTACCAGTAAAATCCTGAATAGTTTCTTATTTAATCTCACAGAAAAACAAAGATCTTGGACTTAGCAGGAAAACACAGCAATGCCTGGGCAGAGCACATAAACATGTAGCTTTAAATGTGCACTGGTAATGTCTGAGTCACTGAAGCGGTAAAGAAATGGGTAGTTGGTATATGTCCCTTTTTATAGAGGCTCAGGCTCTGCCAGAGAAATGTGTTTCATCGTTGTGACTTTGCTCGTCTAATTATTTGTAAATGAATCATTTTTATACAAATGTTCTTACATTTGTTACTGCAACAAACACAGCGAAAACGTGAAAAGATAGCACGGCTCTGAGAGTAATCCATAGTTTTTTCAAACATAGGTGCCATGTTTGTTGAGCTTTTCTTTTTTTTTTCCCACAGAGGTGACGATGGCTGTTTCCTGTACGGGGTTTTTAATGGTTACGATGGCAGCAGAGTGGCCAACTTTGCTTCCCAGTGTCTGACAGCGGAACTGCTCCTGGGGCAGCTAAACTCCGGTCACACAGACAACGACGTCCGCAGGATCCTCACACAGGTCTGTTAAGTTAACTGCTGTAACTGTTGAGGAAAGAAACTAGAAACATTTTCTTGCTTTTGCAGTCTGTTAAGGCAGAGCCTGTGACAAAACACTGCACACACAAAATGAATCTTTAAGCCTCTTTAGCCCAGTCTGTGTCAGCCCTGCTTCTGGTCCCAAGCTCTTACTGCGTTTAATAACCAAATATATGAGCGATCCATGAAAGAATCATTCTGAGGCTTTCAGTTGGAACATGTAGCTTAAGATCAGGAATTTTTTCACAGCGAGTCGTCAAAACCGTGCACAATGACTAACCTTGTGTTGGTGGCAGGTGGATTGTATTGTATTGTATTGTATCTTTATTTGTTTCAGACATATAAAACAAAAAACAAT
Organism: Aulonocara stuartgranti; assembly: GCF_965226115.1. Lineage (NCBI taxonomy): Eukaryota > Metazoa > Chordata > Actinopteri > Cichliformes > Cichlidae > Aulonocara > Aulonocara stuartgranti. The sequence goes on along the minus strand of NC_138944.1, from coordinate 33,660,238 downwards.
ATATACACACTACATATATTTTCATTTACAGATACGAATATATATGTAGATATACACACACACACGTATGTGTTCAGATAAACAAAAAATATATAATGAAATAAAACAAAATCGTCTGACATAATGGATCAAAGTAGAGCTGGTAGAGCTCCTGGTAGAGCAGCCACACTGATCATTTTATTGACGATGACAGAAATTGGGTCATTTTTATTTTTATTTTTGTACATTTCATCATCTCTTTGTCATCCTCCTCTTCTTCATCTGCCTCCTCCAGCTCCATGCTCACCTGAAGCCCCATGTCCTGAACTGAATACAGGGATCTTACACGCAAAAATGTTTATGAACGTTCTTATTTATTCCTAGTATTGTTGTAGTTGCTGATTTTCAGCAGATCAGACATGTGACCCCTCATGTCTCCCGACAGCAGACAAGAGCCAGCTGTGACGGCAGTTGCTAATTATAAGCTAACGTTATGCCAGAAAACAGGCTAGAGTGTCCTAAAAAAGCACGCTTTCCCTCTGCTAAACAGTTTGATTACATTCTCAGGTTGTATGGGAGTTTATTCACTAAAAGTCCAAGTCCAGCCTTGTACTTCCACTTTGAAGGAGGTTTCAGTAACACAGGCTAACAGCAGCTAACAGTGCCAAAAACAGCAGCACACACTTACGGAAAGGTTCTGGAAATCCTCAACAACTCAGTTCAGTATTGCTGTGTTCAGGAAGAAGTGAGGTTCACTGACTCAGCGACTTGTATCGCTTTCCTTTCACAAGCAGCCTCCTCCATAGTAAATAGTTGTGGATGCTCCACACCTGGTATTACGAGGTAACCGGTGATCTGAGAGAAACACTGACCGCAGTGTTTGAGGTGCCTCAGGGGTAAAACTGTGAAAGATCACAAAATATTTCATCTTCACGTTTTTATTTTTAGTCCTGGTCCTTTGCTAAGTGTTGATATTATTCAAAAATGTTAAAATACAGGGTGTTTTATACAAAATCATAGAAACGCACTGGCCCACCGTGGTCGCTATGTGAGGGTTAAATGTTTAAACTACCCTCAGATATGTTTAAAATAAAGCTACATTGAAGTTATTACCTTTTAGTATATAAATAATACTAATACATTATAAACAAGGCTTTATTTTCATATGGAAAAAAATATATACTCAGACATGCTGTATAAAACTTTTCGGAAACATGTCATTAATAAGCTAATCTGGAGAAACGCCAGCCTTATCATTTATTAAAATAATCAGCGCAGTTCCTTGAGGCAGAAACTGCGCTGATTATTTTAATAAATGAATAAAAGTGTAAAATCTCATTCTTGCCTCAAAGACATTGCTTGCGTTTGCTGCCGCTACATATTTTGATTTAATACTTAAGCCAGCGGTTTTATTTTCCCCCACATTACAAAAACATTTATGGATATTATTTAAATCATATTAATGTGAAATGCCTGTTTCACTTTTTAACGATCGTTTAATGCGACTTAAAGCTTTTTGCGTTAAACAAAAAACGAAACATAACCGTGCAGTGCATTTAAGGGCTAGTCAGATTATAGAAAGATGCTCTGTGTGGGTCATTATGCACTACTGTGGCATAAATGAACCGTATTCATACACTGTGCTTCCCTCACATAGCAGGTCTCCCAGGTGTTTTTCACTTTTCACTACTCAGTCAGTAAAAATTCTCTGTTGTAGTTTATAGATTATAGATTTTCTGTGCACATATGTAATAAGTATTTTTTTGTGTGAACGCGGGCTGCATGTGTGTTCTTATCTTATGTTTGTCATGTCTTCAGTGCCATCTGCAATTCATTCAGTAGCAGACAATCCCCTCGTTGCTGTTCTGAAAGTTCACTCAAGTTCACTCTCTACTTCCTCTACCTGCTGATCTCGTGGTCCTTGTTTTCATTCATTGAATCTCCAACTGTAGCTTCTTGGCCTGCAGCTGGCAGTGATGGTCCTTGTTCTGCTCTGGTCACGAGCAAAACAAGGACCATCACTGCCAGCTGCAGTCCAGGCCCATTAAGCCTGAGTTGACATTTCAGTAGCATTAAGTGTTCAGTAGTGACGCTCGCTCTCACGTGTGTTGACACTTGACATTATACACGCTGTTGTTGCTGCACTGCAGGCCTTTGATGTGGTGGAGAAGAGCTACTTTGAAACCATAGATGATGCTCTGGCTGAGAAGGCTAACCTGAGCAACTACCTCCTACCGCACAATGAGGTAGGAACACTTTTTTCTTTTCTCTTTTGGTTTCCATAACAACCACAGATTTAGGCTTTGATGTGAGCAAGTATTTAGCCACGGGAGAATGAGCTTGTTATTCTTTTATTTGGGCTCATCACTCTCTTTCGTCAGATAAGATACTCAGCTCTTATTCTTTTCTTGCTTTTTTATCATTTGTCTAATTCTCTCTTTTTTCCCTTCATTTCCTATCATCTGTCCTGCTCCTACTTGCTTCATTTTCCTCTTCCTTTCCATCTTTTACTCTGTGCCTTCACCTCTCGGCCAATCAGAATGTTCCGTTCCACCAGCTTTCTCCTCAGAGTCAAAAGGTGATGGAGCGGCTGAAGGAGCTAGAGCAGGAGGTGTCAGGAGGCGCCACGGTTGCGGTGGCGCTCATTCTCAATAACAAGCTCTACATTGCAAACGTTGGTAAGTTGATTCTGGTTATGTCAGCGATGACGCTTTGATTTCCTGTTTAATGTGTGATCGCACTCGATCATTTGCAACAGAAACAGTTGGCAGCAAAACCACCAAAAGGCCAGCCAGTAACAGACAGCCATGACACAGTCTGCTTTGCACCAGCAGATGTCAGGCTTCACACAGATTTGTGTTTGGTTACTGGCCACTCTGTGGAAATGACCGAGGCCGCTTTCAGCATGAAAATCCATGTTAGCTCCACAGTGTCACAGTCTCTATATATACTTATGGAATGCACTTGTTCACTGACGGAGAATAATGCCTTCCTTATTAAAGGTTGGAGAAATGGCTGTATTGCATCCTGATGCAGTTGAGAGCCAATATAGTGTTACATTAGGGAATAATAGTTTGTGTCAAAGGATGAAGCAGTGCAGTGTCTACACATAACAACTTGATAAAGAACTCATTTTAAATTGTATCTTTAGGCACTTTGTTACTAGAAGCTTGGCACTAAAACACAGAATTTGTTCCCATTTCCTAAACTGAACTTCCAAAGAAATGGTGAAGCCTCATCAGAGATGGTCTCAGTGGAAGGCTGGCTGTCAAGAAGGCATTTTTGAGGAAGGGAAACAGGAAGAAAAGGCTGAGGCATGCCAAATTACACAATAACAAACCGTGGCAACACAAAATATGCAGTGATTAATCCATTTGAAATGTAATATCTTTGGTTCAAGTCATCATCAGTATGTACAGAGAAGGTCAGGGGAGAGGTACAACAGTGAGTGTCTGCAGCCATCTATAAAATAAGGTGCCGGCTCTGTTATAATGTGACACTTCAAATCAGCCAGTGGTGTTGGGGATCTGCTAGATCTGACGTTTGGAAAACTGAACAACAGGTGGGAAAGGCCTCTGTGATCAGACTTTTTTTCGAGTGAAGCTGATGAGAAGAAAGCTGTCTGAAAGGGTGGCACTAAGAAAGAGCATAATAGTCCCACTTTAAAGTATTCTTATTTAAACAAAGCAAACGAACACAAGCGGGGAACATTTTTGTGTCATTTCATTGCCTATCAACTAGGTAAAGGAGGGGGAAAATGAGTTGTTAATCCACACGCAGAAAGGTTTAGTGAAGACAAAACATACATATAAATCTATGCCAGCTGCCATGGAACTTGATAGCTACCTGACAGCACTGAGAAAAAATCGTAACACTCATAAATAGTAGATTTAAACTTGTGTGGCAGATTCTGCAGACTCCTATGTGACTTCTCTTTCTAAAGAGTGCTGCCAGACTCTCTTTTAAAACCATGAAACCTCCATCTCTTCAAAGAGGGTATTTGGGGTTTTCTTGTTTTTAACCAACTATGTGAGCTGATGCTGAATGCTCAGCATCAGCTGTAGGTACTAGGAGTAGTCCAGCTGAAATGTTCTGCAGTGCAGATGTGTTCTCTGGAGTAACGAATCACACCTCTCCGTCTAGCAGTTCTGATGGACAAGCATGGGTTTGGTGGTTGTCGGGAGAACGTTACTTGTCTGACTGCTTTGTGTCAAGTGTAAAGTTTAGTGGAGGCAGGATTATGGTGTGGGGTTATTGATCAGGAGTTGGGCTTAGTTCCTGTAAAAGGAACTCTTAATGCTTCAGCGTACCAGGACATTTTGGACAATTTCATGTTCCCAACTTCATGGGAACAGTTTGGAGATGGCCCCTTCCTGTTCTAATATGACTGCAAATAAGTGCACAAAGCAAGGTCTATGAATAAGCGAATTTTAGTGGGAGAACTTGACTGGCTTCCACAGTTTCCTGACATCAACCCAACAGAACACCTTTGGGATGAATTAGAGCTTAGACTGTGAGCTGGGACTGCTCGTCCAACATCAGTGTCTGACCTCACAAATTTGCATCTGAAGAATGGTCAAAAATTCCCATAATCACTCCGAAACCTTGAGGAAAGCCTTTGCAGAAGAGTTGAAGCTGATATAGTTGCAAAGGGGTCAACATCACGTTAAACGGGAATGGGATGTTACTCGAGTTAGATGCATGTAAAAGCAGTCAAACATAGTTTTGGCAATGTAATATATGCTATATGTCAATGAAGCCTCGTCAGAGATGGTGATTTGGTTAGTATATAACCAAATGCCATCACAGCATTTCCACATGCTGTGTTTCCAGCAGCCCACAGACAGATGGAGTTATAGAATGATATTGACTCTTTTCATTCAAACCATACCAACAGTGTCCATCAATATTTTTAAATCCCAGCTTGCCGACTCGGCTCCCGCGGACAACAGCTGCAGTACTAGCATCATAACAGCTAGTTCTGCCTGCATGATTTATTGTGTGTGTTTATGTGTTCTTTAAGCTTCAGAGTGGAAAACGAGCATCTACTGTTAATATCTGAATACACAAACCCGCAGGCCATTTTAGATCCTTAACTGTAAGAAAGTTCAAACAAGGCAGCAGGGCGCAGTTCTTCCCACACAGACGCACCAACTTTGAAGAGCGACAGCGATTTTCCCCCAGAAGGATTTCAGTCTAATAATCATCAAAGCTGCTGCCAAAGGCTGCTGCATATTGAGCTTTGTTTCAGATAAATGTGAACACTGGATATTCCTATTTTTGGTGGATTTATTCACTAATCCAGGGGATGAATCTTACCTATTGGAAATACCTCAGTTTTGCAAAACCCTTTAAAAGCACTGCTTCACGTTTCTTTCTTTTAGCTTCCTGATTTGATGCTGGGGCACACACAGGAAAAGAGCCCCTCCCTCTCAGTTGGATTTTTCTTTTGTCCTTGAGGACGTGGAACAGGGCACAATATGGGGAGGTGGGTAGTAATTAGTAGATGGTAGAAAGGAGGGACTGTTGTCCCCTCTGGTGCTTTGTGTGAGTGAGGGGGGAGGGGGGGGGAGGTCAAGAGTTCAAAGTTGACAGAACATGAGGCCCAGGGATGTTTAAACATAGGAGTAAGTGTGCTTGAAAATCACTCCCAGCTGTGTGTTGATGTGAAACGCAGTTTGACAGTTAAGGTCATGTGAGTCACAGTTTGAGCTGCAAGTTGGAGTGTTTGGAGAAAGGGGGAAGGGCGCCGATATGTAAACGCTCAATATCAGAAATGGTTGGCTGCTCTTTACAGATTAACAGACGTGCGTTTTCCTGACTATCACATCAGATTTAAACCCAACACTACCTGATTAACACAGAAGGTGACACGGACCCCTCCCTGTGTATTGGGGCTGATCCGGATGCCCTTATGTGCGGATTATATGAATAATGCACACATACACACACACACACACACACACACACACACACACACACACACACACAGCCGAACATAAGATTTGGCCGGAGGCGGGGGCAGCGTGGAACTGCACCGTGCTTCGGCTCAGCGGCCCCAAACTATTAATATAAAAGTGAATTAATCATTGATCTCTCCCTGCTCAGCTTTTGTGTGGTTGCAGAGGCAAATAATTAATATTTAGCTTTTTAAAAGTACCACAGTGTCTTAGCTCGTTAATTGGTGGAGAGTCGGACCTGTGAGTAACCTCAGAGCAACATCAAAGCCTCTGCATGATTAATGCGTGCAAAAATTAGAAGTCCAAATGTCTCATGAATATGGATAGGGGCTGAGAAAGATGAGACAGTATTTTTTTTTTTTGTAATTAACATTTTTTGTCTTGTTTTTATTTCATAAAACTTTTTTATATAAACTTTTATATGGAAGGTGCACCTTATGGCACCTGTTTATTGACATGTATATAATATTTTAAAAGCAATCCTTTGTTTTTGATGCTAAAAGAGACATGTTAGCTCTGTGGTCTTTTTTAAAAAAAAAGGCTACACCAAAGAGCAACCAGCAGGGCTGAAGAATAAAGAAAATCCAGATGTGCCAAAAACTGTGCAGCTCCTTTGACTTGTACCGTATTTTTGGACCGTAAGACGCACCGGATTATAAATCACATTAAGCAGTCAGTAATCCTACAAACATCACTGCTGTTTAGTTTTCCGTCTTCATTTATGTTGGAAGTGATGACAGAGCTGTACATTTAAATTTTTTCAGAAATCTCTGTCAGAACATGCTATATGTTTAGGTGGAAACTAGCGAGCTAACTTCCTTCTAACGTCTAACTCTGTTAAATTTAATATATTCTGTTTTCATGGATGTTAAACTTAATTTTTACACCTGGTAAAGCAGCAGCGCTGATCATTTTATTAAAGATGAAAGAATTTAGACAGTTTTTAACTCACAGTGTGCCGCAGTGTTCGTTTGACTTTGGGACCTGAAGCAGACGGAGTTTTGGACGCAGATTACTCCACAAGGCTCCTGACTACAGTAGCCGTAACGCTCCGACAATCCATCGAGCGGTGCTGCTTCTTGCTTACCAAAGTCGTACTAAAACATTTTTTGACAGATGTTTGAGCGCCGTGTACCACATAAAATCGGTTTGAGGTCAGTAAGCACAACCAGAATTCATACATAAGGCACACTGTCGTTTTTTGGGAAAATTAAAGGACTTTAAGTGCGCCTTATAGTGCAGAAAAAACAGTATGCTAAAAGGCCCAATTTTGCCTCAATATGCTTACAAAGATGCTTTTGGTCATTACAGCTTATTTTACCATTTGATGACTTACCTCTACAACCTTTAAAAAAAACTAGTTTGTCGACCAGATGTTCATTAGCCAACGCTGAGTAAAATTAATTAAAATTTAACAGGAATTAAGTCAGCATTAGCTTTGGTGAGTAATGAAAACACATAAGTGCTTTTTACAGATAGTAAAAAAATAATAAAGTATTGATCGTGTGTGTGGTGCTGTTCTCCTTGTAAAAGTAACACATACAACCATTCAAAGTTTGGTTTGACAAGAAACACTGAAATTAGTTTTCAGTATGATTCACCCCAGTAACCACAACAACTAAAGTCGAAAAAGGCCTGGAGGTGAATCAGCTCTTAGCTGAGAGCTTCAGTGAAAACATCGGAGGCACAATGGGGCCTTGTTAATAGCAGATATTTAGACTTGTTGAACACAGGGTAAAGTATAACAATAATGGCTGCTTTCAGTTTCATGATCCAGTAGAGCCTTAATATTTGCATAACATTTAAATGTCTTTAAGCAAAAACAACAACATAGGAGCAACTAATACTGTTAATGTTTGCTGTGTTCCAGTTCACTGTTAGCTGATCCACTGATCAAACATACTTTATACCTCGACACATCAGAGGGAAATACAGTCACTTGTATTACTAACTGCACCTGTGATTGAAAGACCTCAGAAAATGTGTCTTCTTCTTCTTCTTGGGAAAGCAGATCATTTATACAGTTTAGTGTATCTATTTCAACCGACTCAACTAACAGTTTTACCTCTTGCTGATTTCAAGTTACCTTCAAGCATGTTTTCCTTTGGTTCCAGGGACGAACCGAGTCCTGCTGTGCAAGTCCAGCAGTGACGGCCAGAACCAGGTGCTTCAGATCGGCCGACCGCACAGTACCGACAACGAGGATGAGCTGCAGAGACTGGCTGCATTGGGTGAGACACATTATATGTGGCATAGTGGAGAAAAATCATTATTTGATCCCGAATTTGCTGCTGAACATGTACGTTTACTCACTTACAAAGAAATAAACAGTCTATTTATTTTTTTAATTTGAGTTTTATTTAGAGAGACAGATTATCAGCCAAAGATCCAGAAAATTAATCATTACATTAAAGTTATAAAGCACATCTCATTAAAGTGAAACAGGTATTTGATTTCCAAGCAATGCATGACTTAGTGCTTGATGGAAAAAACCGTGTTGCTAAGCACAGCAATAAAAAAAATTTGTAGTTGGTCACCAGGTTTTCACACATCTTAGGAGGGATTTTGAACCACTTGTCTTTACAGAGAATCTCTAAATCGTTTAGGTTTCTTGGCTGCTGCTTCACAACTGGAAGCTTCATCTCCCTCCACAGATTTATTATAGGACTGAGGAGACTGGCTAACCACTACATAACCTTAATGTTTTCTTGATCTACTCCTTATCTACCCTCTGGGTCATTGTCATGCTGGAAGACACATCTTCACTTTTGTTCTGGTTAAGAGAAGGAGGTTCTCATCAAGATTTTTCTTTGTTTGACCCCTCAGTGCACTGAAGTCTTCCTGTACCTCATACATTATTGTTCCCACCTCTGTGCTTGACTGTATGGATGTTCTTTGGGTCTTCCTCTAAACACAGCACTTTGAGTTTATGCCAAATAGCATTATTTTGGTTTCATCTGACCCCAGAACCTTCCCTGCACCCAAGCCTTTTGAGTCCATTAGGTGTCTAAAACTTGTAACCGGTGTGTTACTGAATTTGTTCTTGGTGACTGTTGTCCCAGCTGCCATCAGACCATTAAAAAGCTCCTCATGTGTAGTTTTGAGCTAATCAACTACCTTTCATGTGATTATCCTCCATCTTCGGGCAAGATCTTGCATAAGCTCAGACAGAGTGTGCTTGATGTTGAAAATATTTCTATTTTCAGATAATCACACCAGCAGTTTGAAGCTTCTCACTAAGCTTCTTGCTGATGGTCTTGTTGTCCATTCCAGCCTGGTGCTGGTTTACAGTTTGGTCCCTGACGTCCTTTGACAGCTCTTGGGTCTTGCACATGTTGGTGATGAGGTGGGAAGAAGCTGCATCTGTGGACAGATGTGCTTTACACACACACACAAGTTGAGACCAGGAGTATTTGTAAGTGACTGATAGTAATAGTGGCACACAGCCAGGCTGTGGGAGCCAGAAACCTGACTGCATTGTTATACTCATCATCCGTGTTATAACTTTTATGTGATATGTGTTTTTCTAGATTTTTGATTGATATTCTGTCTCTCCATTATGACACTACCATAAAAATGAGAGACTGTTCATTTCTTTGTGAGTGAGCAAACTACAAATAACAACTCATTCCTCACGGTATACATACTTGGATATCCCTAAAACTAAACTGGAAATAACAGCAAAACAAGAAATTTTCCATAAAACAAACACTAGAATTTAAAAAAAGAAGCTACACAATAAATAAAAAGAGTGAAATGCTGATGCTCAGTATGTGAGGTTGAGAGCTTTAAACTGGACCCTGAATACAACTGGGAGCCAGTGAAGGGACGCAAGTAATGAGACCATCTGTAAGACCGAGTTAGCAATGTAGCAGCAGCATCCTGAAGAGCCCGCAAGCGACCTGGGGCTCGCTTACTAAGTGAGAAGAAAAATGCACAGCAGTAGCCAATAGGAAAAGAGAGATGAGCATCTCTAGCTGTTCTCATGAAAACTATAGCTCTCAGTTTACTGGTGTTTATTAGATGGGGGGAAATAAAGCTGCTCGGTGTGGGTGTATAAACGATGAACTTATCACTCAGAGTTTAAGTACTTTTCAGATACAGTCAGGGAATCTTGACATTTCTTTTGAACTCTTCTTGGTTCTGACTGATGGACAGAAATAGATTTTTGGCACATTACTATTGGAGGGTTTTGGATTGACAGTGTCAGACACACCTCGTCTTACATTCCCTGCATGTTGTGCTTGATATAACGCTCAGCACAGACACAGCCATTAGAGAAAGCACACAGTTGCTCATCCGTGGTGGACAGAGCAGGCTAATGGTCCAGTAATGAGGGTTGTGTATATAACAGAAAATGCATACATCGTAATTAGCTTTGCCAATAGAGCAGTAGGTGCAGCCTGGCCTGTAATGGATGAAATGGGGAAACGGACGCATTTTTGTGTGTTTTTGTTGTGTGTGGGGGTGTTTTCGCCGTTTCACAGCACACCATTAGAGGAGACCGAGCTCTCTGCCTTGCTTTGTTCTCTTGTCTCTTGCTGGGATTCACATTATTATTCCATTGTTCAGGTCCTTCTCTTAATGATTGGAAAAAAATGACAGTCGTTCCATTTACCCAGACCAAGGTGACCTCTCACCCCTCGCATTTTCATCCAGGCTCAAACACACAGATGCACCCCTCTCCCTTCCCGTCCCCACCTCTGCTTCTGCTTATCGGTTGTGTGCTTTTGCTCCATCCTCCCCTTCACCTCTTCTGCTAAATTTTCCTCTCTCTTAAAATCATCTCCTATAAGCATTCACCGTCCATGTGTCCGTTTTCCCTCATCTCCTGCAGGACTGGATTCAGCTCGGATAAGACAAGCGGGCCAGATAGCGGGACAGAGCAGCAGCAGAAGGCTTGGAGACTACCGAGTCAAATTTAACTACAACGAGATTGACGTGCTCAGGTGAAGCCGAAAAAACACAAAATATGCGTTTTCTTTCTTTCAATTTGTCAAATGCAAAAACTTGAAAAGGATACACTAAAACACCAGGCTGTCTAGAAATATTCAACTATCTGTGTCACTTGTTTTCTTCTCTTTGTCTTCCTCCATTCTCATTCTTCATCTGCTTAGCTTGTGTTCCTGTGTTTTGAGGTTATGATGAAAGATTAGAAGAAATATCCAGTATCACAAGATAAGACGTGGTACACAATCAACAAAAACTGTGAAGTTTGACCTGTCACCATGTGACCAGTTCTAACCTTTTCAGCTGGCACTGCAGTCCTGAGCAAAGTGTATAAAAAAAATCCCTCAGACTGCTCTAGATGCTCCGTTTTCACCAGTTTTTCAACTCTTGGCTCTGCATGAGGTCACTGAGAGACAGTACTAAGCATGGTGCGTCTATTTTAACCTGCTTGCTGTCGTTTCCAAAGTCTGTGTTTTGTTCGATTGTGCCTACATGAGATTATTCAGTGACTAATGAACCATTTCCTGTTCTATGTTGCATGTGAAAAAGGGACAACACTATACAAATTCAAACGTTTAGAGGTTTTAGCATTCAAGCTTTCAAGAAATGTGCGAGTCATTTCCTACTGCTGCCAGCCTTTGTGTTAAGCTTAGCTTTTGGATATAGTTTGAATTTGTGCAGCAGGACAGTAGTATCGATCTCCTCAAACCCCTCAGGCAGTGAAAAAAAAAAAGACTTTGTGCTTCAAAAGGAAGTCGGCCAGATACTGGAACTTTTTAATGTATCGTACCTTCTTTGTGTGCCGTGATAGCAACGGCTCCGTCTGTCTGACTGTGGAAGTTCCTGTTAATTTTGCTACATCCATTCACTGTGACTCATGATTAACTGATTTAGATTTTAGTGTTTAAAAGATCAAAGCCACAACATCCGCCCAGTTTTTGTGCACACAATAGCTGAAGAACGCCTGGAGGGAATTTCATTAAATGTGTCATAAGCGTCAGCTTGGATTCACAGTTTTCCGGTAAAAGACCGAGGTCAGCATGACCTCCAAAAATCCACTTTTGGACATATTTAAGGACATATTTCCAGTGGTATAATAGTGAAGCAGTGAGGCTGATCTTGGGTGCCCGTCTTGAAACCTCTGAGCTGAGGTGTGCGTGTGTGTGTGCGTGTGCGTGTGTGTGTGTGTGTGTGTGTGGCATCCTGATTTTAGAGCTGTTTATTGGTGGTTCTTTTGATATTTTTTTAAAATGGGAATTTGCACTCAATGGCCACTTCATTAGTTACATCTGTTCATCTGCTCGTTAATGCAAATCTCTAATGAGCCAATCAACTTGATGTGTTTATGCATGTAGACATGGTCAAGTCTACCTGCTGAAGTCCAAACAGATCATCAGAATGGGGAAGAAAAGTGATTTAAGTGACTTTGAATGTGATTTGGTTGTTGGTCTGACTATTTCAGAAACTGTTGATCTACTGGGATTTTCCCCACATGGCCATCTGTAGGGTTTACAGAATGGTCTGAAAACCAGAAGAGTGACAGTGAAAATGATTTGTTGATGCAGAGGTCAGAGAAGAAGGACCAGTCTGCTTCGAGCTAACTGAAAGGCTCAATTGTTATAGCAGAGTTAGGCTAAAGAGCGTCTCTGAACGCACAACACTCCTCTCATCTGTGAACAGAAAGAGGCTACAATTCACACAGACTCAACAAAAATGCACAACAGAGGACTGGAAGAAAAGTATGCCTCGATTTCTGCTGTGACATTCAGATGTAGGGTCAAAGTTTGGTATACATTAAAGCATGGATCCATCCTGTAACAGTCCTCCTCTCTACCTCCTCTCTACCAGTGGAGGATTGTTTAAAAGCCACAGTCATTGTCACAAAGCTCAGATCATCTTAAACTGGTTTCTTTACCTCAAAGATAAGTGTCCTGTACTCGAATGGCCTCCACGGCCTCCGGATCTCAATGCTGAATAGCATCTTTGGGATGTTTAAATGAGGGATTTACATCAAGGACGCGCTGCAAAACCTGTGAGGAATGTTTACAACCATGAAGAATTAAGGCGCTTCTGAAGGAAAAAAGGGAGTTCCAGCTCAGTAGTAGCAAGGTGTAACTAATGAAGGGTCTGGTATCTACGTTTGTTTGTTTTGTTTTGTTTTTGTTTTTTCTTGAGTCCCTTGTTGACATCTCACATGGTGTCAGTTTCCTGTTATGTACAGCAGTGATCATTATGCTTTAGATCACCTTATTTTTGCAAACTTAACAACTTAGAGCTGTTGCTTCACCTTTCAAGGCAGACAGTCAATATTCATTACACGTCCACCAGCTTGAGAACTGAAACACCAGAGATATTTTAATAGCTTTATTCACCCCTACAAAAAACACCTGTCAGGCGCTCTGTGTCAGCACTGCTTCACAAACAGAGGCTTCGTCTGTGTCCAGAACTCAGCTCAGATACTGAGATGGTCAGAAAGCTGTGTGCAGGCTCTGCGTAGGACCAACACACCATTTCATTTTAGTTTGATAATTTTCTGTGAGAAATCACATTTATCTCAGGCAGACTACATCCTCTATCCTGTGACCTGTGGTTTGGAGGTGGACTACACTGAATAAATCTCGTGAGATTGTAGATGTAAAGCGCAGCTTCACCAGCTGGTGGAGGCATATAACTGCACGGTGGTACTTCTGTATAACTATTATCAGATCAGCCGCTTCCTTACCTTCAGTTCACCGAGACCCTCGGGAAGAGGTGGAGGCGTGGCCTCTGTTTTTAAAAACAAACTTAAAGTTCGGCCCTGCGACAGACTGGCGACCTGTCCAGGGTGTACCCTGCCTCTCGCCCTATGACAGCTGGGATAGGCTCCAGCGCCCCCCGCGACCCTGAAAAGGATAAGCGGAAGCGAATGGATGGACTTAAAGTTCGGCTACTGCCCTCTCCTACTTATTCTAGTTTTGAGGTTCAACTATTGGAGCTTGCTGGACCCCCAACGATTCTATGTGCTGCGATTTATCGACCACCTAAATATAATAGGTCTTTTATTTGTGATTTTGCTGACTTCTTAGGTTCATTTTTATTGAGTTATGACTAAGCTCTTATTACTGGCGATTTTAACATACATATTTGCTGTGCTGATGACCCCCTAGCCAACGATTTCCTTGCCCTAATTGACTCTTTTAACCTTACACATCTCGAAACTTCCGTTTTTACCTCACAGATAGATCCTTCTCTGTTGTGATGGGAGGATACTCTTCCTCTGTTGCCCCTCTCTGCTGTGGTGTGCCCCAGGGGTCTGTATTGGGCCCTTTATTATTCTCTTTGTATATGCTACCCTTGGGCTTCATATTTGGAAAAATATAATATTTCTTATCACTTTTACGCTGATGACATTCAAATCTATTGTCAACTGACTGATGATTTGTCAGCATCACTGAACTCCCTGTACGATTGACTGAGAGAGGTTAAAGATTGGCTGTCAGATAATTCTCTCATTTTAAATGAGAAAAAAAACTGAAGTTATGGTGTTCGACAGCCATATTCCTCGAGACCAGCTTGTTGCCCTGCTGGGGCCCTTAGCTAACTCTCTCTCTGATTCTATACGTAACCTGGGTGTCTATTTGGATAGCTCCTTTAAGCTCGATAAGCAAGTATCATCTGTAGTTAAATCTGTTTTTTGTTTTGTTTTTTTCCAACTGCGCCACATCTCTAAAGCTAAGCATTATATACCACACAGGGACCTGGAAAAACGTATCCACGCTTTTGTGACCTCCAGGTTAGATTATTGTAATTCTCTCTACTGTGGTCTCCAAGCCTTCTCTCTTCGAAGGCTGCAACTCGTTCAGAATGCTGCGGCTCGCCTTCTTACTGGAGCTAGAAAATTTGACCCTATTACTCCGGCTCTTGTTGATCTACACTGGTTACCAATCAAATATCGCATTGAGTTTAAAATCTTGCTACTCACTTTTAAAATCCTGAATAACATTGCGCCCAGCTACCTCACTGACCTCCTCAATCTGTACACTCCTTGTCGGCCATTAAGATCATCAGGTCAATTACTCCTGGCCCAACCCAAGTTTAGACTGAAGACCAGAGGCGATCGTGCCTTTGCTTCAGCTGCACCCAACCTTTGGAATAGCCTCCCTGCTTCTATTCGAGCCTTGGACTCAATCCAATCCTTTAAATCAAGATTGAAAGCATATCTATTTGACTTGGCTTTGAGGACCAGTTAATACCCTTTTAAATCTTTTAAACTTTAAACTTTTAAATTGTTTACATTTTTTATTAAATGTTATTAAATTTATTATCTTATTATTAATTTTACTGCTGTTTTTGTCTTCTTAGTGGATTTTGTATTTATCTAACTCTTCTGGTCTGTTAGTGCCTCTATCCTGTCTGTGCTAGTGCCCGATTTGTACCCTGTTATTGACTTATGTTGATTTTCCATATTACTGTGAAGCCCTTTGGTGTGCCTTCAGGTTTTAAATGTGCTATATAAATAAAACTGTATTGTATTGTATGAAATTCTGTTATCCGGGGGCCCCGTGCTCTCTTCTATCTCACACCTCTCTCTTCCTATTGTTGTCGAGGCCAACTGAATAAAAAAAAACAAAAACCCTTGAGTCATTCCAATTATGATCCTCAATAAAACACATAATAGAGTCTGTATAGAATTTCCTCCTTTGTAGCATCAAAGGGAGTGCAGGAAATGTGATGTGAACAATGTAAGCGCTTCTTTGGATCTATAAGATTAGTTTATTATATGGAGGTCAGGGGCTCTTATGTCTGCTTTTCATCCTGGATTCTCCCTCTGTCGCCTTCCCCCAGCATATCTTGCAGACTTGACCCGTACCGTCTTTCCTTTTATGTGTCTAATATTAATTTAAGTGCTGTCCGTCTCCTACGACAGCGCAGCCAAGTCAAAGCCAGTTGTTGCGGAGCCAGAGATTCACGGCGGCCAGTCTTTGGAAGGCGTCACAGGCTTCTTGTTGCTGATGTCAGAGGGACTGATAAATGCCCTCGAGTCCGCCCATGGTCCCGAACAGGCTAATCAGGTTAGCAGATTCATTCTGATAAGCTACTTTCACCTCATTTATCGTCATTCCTTCCTCTTCTTCCTTACTTTCACTAATATTTTTTTCTTTCGAGTTTTGTTTTCTTGCCTAGTTTGAGTCTATTTCTGTTTCCTTTATTCTCCTAGGCTCCTTTTTCTGTCCTTAGGTCTAATCCTTTCCTTACTTCTTCCACTCTTACATTAACCTTTTCTTTCTCTGACCCCGCTGTCTATTGTAGGAAATTGTTGCCATGGTAGCAGCAGAGCTAGCCCAGCAGACCAGTCTGGAGGCGGTGGCTCAGTCTGTGGTTGATCGGGTCAAGCGGCTTCACCACGATGTGTTCGTGTCCGGCCGTCAGAGGGCGACTTACTGCTCTCGACACGAAGACATGACCCTGCTCATCCGCACGCTCAACTACCCACTGGCTGATGCAGCGCTCACGCCCACGCAGGGTAGGATCTGGCATTTAGGCATTGATTCATATCTCAAGGAAAGCACGTCTAAGAAGCGGCCTTCTGCTGTAGCTACACCAACACGGTTTCCTCATTTAAAACTTTAGCGAGTTAGTCACATTAGAATGCATTATTCATACTGTACCGTTAAAAAAAGGCTCCTGACCTCAGGCACAAGTGTCAGGCGAAGGATTTTGCATGTTGTTGAGCAAACAGTTGTTTTAATTGTCGTCACAATATTGCTGAAGAAGATTCCCCATACAAGGAATATCTCCGGTTTACTTCCCTGGTTGTCTGCCGCTTTCCTGTGCAGGTGTCTGTCTTTGTTGCTATAAACATATTAATTTCTGTTTACTTTACCCTCATGTGTTTGAAAAGCAACATCATGAGGTGGCATGAAGTGGCTCATGCCCCAGGCCAGTCTCTTTGAAGCAAGACTATCTAGGGTCCTTGTTTGTGTTTGTGCACTTGGCTTGTCCTTCCTGTGCTTCTGCAGGCGTTCTTTGGTAGGATCTGGTTTCAGCCGCCGTGCAAGGTTGATGCCGGACATCTTGTTCTTGTCCTTACGAGGTTCATTGAATGTTAAATAAAAATTTTAACCGAAGATCAGATAAAATTTTTATATTTGACGATTGTGCATTGGCATTTGTATCAGAAGAGGGAGCAGTGTATCAGTGTGATCCCAAAGCATCGGATCACAGTTATTAGATACCCAGTTTAAACTCAGACCGGTTTCCTGGAAAATAATCAGAAAATAACATCTGATCCTTGAGTCGAGCTGTTAAAAAGAATATCAAATAGAGCCTAAACAATCAGGCTTTTGAGAAGAATATCGGGTTTACTCCCAGAGCCAGGACCTTTGCTTTTCTAAAGTCCTTGTTGAAATTAGTTGCCGGCTCACAAATATACATGACTCAGCTTTCTTCTACTTCTTCTTTCAGGCGGCCGTATCTGTCCCGTGTCTGTGCCCTACTCAAACAGCCAGAGCACCAGTAAAACCAGTGTCACCCTCTCGCTGGTCATGCCCTCACAAAGCACCCTGACCAATGGAACCAACACGGCCTCCACCCTGGAGGAAGGCACCCCGACACCTGGGTAAGCCTGCATTGTCTTGAGTCCCTGCCTGCTCTGGGTCCTCACTCCTTCTCCCCTGCTGGGCATACTTTGAATTAGCCTCTTTTTCACTTTGACGCACCTCTGCCCTGTTTTTGTTTCATAAGCTCAATTTTAACTCCCTTGTTTGCACTGCTGTGGGGCGGATCCTCTGTGCGAGCTTTGTTCTGCTTTCACTCTTCACTCCCTGCTGTTAGGTTTATTTTTGCTGTCTTTTAAATAAGCAGAAAGTCCTCCCTCCCATGCTATACTTATTTTGAGTCTTTAGGTCTTATTTTCACACACCCTTGTGTTCCTGCACTGCTATGCTTATTTATATGTTAGCATGGCTTTCGCTCTGCTGTTGCTGTTGGGATGGCACGCCATGATTAATTTCACTTGAAACTCAGAAGATAACACGTGCAGATAAAATGTATTTTAAAACTCCACTTCCTCATTCCACAGCTTGTTTCTTTTGTTTTGCTTTTCTTTATTTTTAAATGTCAGTGTAGAGATAGAGATAATGCAGGTGCCTGTTAATACTTTTTCCAAGAAATTGAGTGTTGTAGAACAAAAGCTGCTTAAATGTCCTCAGTCCTGCTGCCACTGCTGGCTGACGGGGACAAGCAGTCCCGCACAAGCTGTGCAGCAGAGATGAATGAGATGCAGACGGAAAAGAGTTGTGTTGCACCAGCGCAGAGGGGTTGCACTGCTGAGAGACTGAATACGGGTACAGACTATAGGAATATAGATCTGGATCATGTCAGGTGGAACAGCTGGAACTGCATACCAATTTGGGAATACTGACAGACAGAATTTATAATAATGCTTATATTTATGTTCCAGAGCAGTCTATGTGGACTTGATCAGCCAACAAAATACCTGTAACCTGTACCTGCACCTCACTGTAACGTAGCATGATGAAGCAGTTTCCTTCTTCTTTTTGGGACTCATGCGTTAGTACATGTGCTGCACATGCAACAACGTGCTGAACAGTCTGAATAAGAATTATAGTTCTGTCATTTCAAATTAGATTTATTTTGTTTGGACTTTTTGCTGTTTTTGGTTTTCTTTCAGTTTCAGTTGTTTTCCTGAGGGAGTTTGATAATTTAATGTAGTTTTTACAACTTTTATATAGCGCTTTTTTATTCTAATTAGGCAAAAAAAAAAAAAAAAAAAAAAAAAAAAAAAAAAAAAAATATATATATATATATATATATATATATATATATATATATATATATATATATATATATATATATATATATATATATATATATATATATATATATATATATATATATATATATATAAAAAACTAAACTACAAAATAAAACTACATGTCGGGAAAAACATTTTAGTTCACTAACATTTACACACACACACACACACACATATGTGTGTGTGTGTGTGTGTGTGTGTGTGTGTGTGTGTGTGTGTGTGTGTGTGTAAATGTTAGTGAACTAAAATGTTTTTCCCGACATGTAGTTTTATTTTGTAGTTTAGTTTTAGTTAACTCCAATAACTTTGGTCTGACCGCGGCCTTTGTCAGGTTGTAAATTTAAAGGATTTGCTCAGCTTCTTTTGGTGGCTGACTTATTTTTAAAAACCTAGTTAGAACCAAAACACTTGGGGTGGAAACATCACTCTAGAAGAGCAGAGTTTGATGCCTTTAATTTTAACTGCAATTATTTTCCAATTTTTGTCCAAATCTTTTTCTTTCTTTTTTTAAAGTTGCATATTTAGATGTGCTTACACATATTTACTTGGATCAGGATGTCAGTGCACTAGATCTTGTTTCCTCTACCAAACTTGATGCTTCAGTTCCATCATTTCTTAGCACCTTCTCGGATCCCGTCATCCATCATCGGCACACTCATTATGACATATTTATAGTCAAGGTCAACATATAGTGTCAGAAACAACAGCCATTTATAACTGATTTACAGTGGTAATACATGTTATTGACGTTTATGACTTAGATCTGCACTCTGCCCTAAAACGTTCTTGTTGAGCCACAGAGGCTATTTTTTCTCCTCATGTAAAACTCTTTTGCTGTGTGCATAGGTGGTAATTGTGCTTTGTTAATTATATATGTGCTTACTGGAATGCACGGATGATTGACAGCCTCTCCTAGCATACCTGAAGTGTGCACTTGCCTTGTCAGACTACTTGCTCAAAACCGCCTGCTTTATAAAGTGAGCGAGCATGAAGAGCTCTCTGTGTGCGAGTGCATTTCCTAAACGTTCCCGCTGCTTTGATTGATACAAGTGCACGTTTTGATTCTTCCCTTTGCATCGTCGTCCTCCAAGATTGTTTCTTCAGCTCTTCTTCCTCTATGATTTCCACTCTGCTCCCGTCTGTCACTCGCCGTCTGACTCACAGCCATATTTCTCTTCCTCTTGGTTCCCAACTTGCCAATATCCATCCTGTGCCCTTCACTGTGTCCTTGCCTCTCCGTTTTCCGCTCCTGCAGCACGTTTCACCCCACTACCAGCCAAGCTTCCGTCAACATCCTACAGCCCATAATTGAACTCCCTCTTTCCCCTCTTTTTCCCCTCTCGCCCCTTCCCCCCCTCCCCTCCTCCACCTCCCTCCTTTCTCTTTCCACCATGCCTCGTCCTGCTCGGCCTCTCCCTTCATCCACCTCTCTCCTTTGTCTCTCCACTCGTGACATGGACCTCTTCCCCTCCTCTTGGTGCTTCTCATCCTCTTCCTCCTCTATTCCAACCCTCATACCTGTGTCTTCCTCTTCCCTCATCCTCTCCAACCACCCACCTTTCTCCTCCTCCTTCTGCTCCTCCACGCTCCCCAGCAGTCAGAGCCCCACAGCCACTCTGCAGTCCACCAACACCCAGACGCAGAGCTCCAGCTCCAGCTCAGGAGATGGAAGCCTGTTCCGCCAGAGAGGGAGTCAAGCGGCGCAGCCTGACGAGACGGGCAGGGTCCCACCCTACGTGGACTTCAGTCAGTTTTACCGACTGTGGGGGAGCGACCATGGCGATGGCCAGAGCATGCAAGGAGGCCTGGGACCGCAGTGAGACCCACTGGAGTTCCCAGCAAAGCTGACACATGGATTTTTTTAAAGGGACAAAGATTTAGGGACGTGATGGGACGTCTTATAATATGCTGTTAATGTAATGTTACTACATATAAGTGACCTAAAGGTGCATGGGGATGAACTTCTCAACAGAAGTTGAAGACAATGAAATGCTGGGAAAACATTGTCACTTCACTCCAAATTGATGTTTGGTCATTTGCAAAAGACAAAGGTGAGTGAGTGAATCCATGTAATCCAGATTGACAAAATTATTTTCAGATGTAAAGGCACCAAAAGGGGAATCTCATGGACTGGGGAGCTTGTGGAGCTGTGAGTTATTATATACTGTAAGGCCTTAAAACTGAATAAATGAATGCTTTATAAAGTACTGTTTAAGTTGTAATGACAGTATATCTCCAGATTAATTCCCATCAGCTTTCATTTTCCCAAAGAGTTCTTCAATAATTCGTTGCTTTGACGTCCTGACCTTCGTTAAAGACCTCAACGGTCTGCTTATATGGTTGTTATGGCAGCAAGTAATGTAACTAGCGGTCACACTGCATCATTGTGTTGTCATTTCTACACAGCTCAGAGGTCTATTCAGGGATTGACAGTTTAGAATATAAACACAACATGTACAGCAGGGCTTATTAGGGATTTCATTATGATATTACAACCAGCTACCAGCTGGGACTGAAGCTGGTAATAAATAACTTGCTTTAAAGTGGACCTATGATGTTTTTTATCTACCACGAGTACTTAAAGTTGTGACGCTGTGTAAGATGTAAATAAAGATGAATGAATTTGGAAATGTCATAGACCCATATTTTATCACAATAGAACACAGTAAAAAATAGCAACTGTTTCAACTGAAAAAAGATAATTACCATTTTAGAAAAAATCTTAGCTCAATTTGGATTTGATGGCAGGGCCATGTTCACCACTGTGTAGCATCTGTTCTTTTGACAGCAGACCCTAAATTTTGGAAAACTGAGGAGAGCAGCTGGACTTCTGGCAGACGAATATTGTCCCATTCTTGTCTGATGGAGGATTCCAGCTCGGGTCTGCTTTGTTCTGTTTTGTTTGATCATGTGCCACTTGATTGTTGATGAAAGGTCAGCACCCAAACTCGTCTACTACAAAGCCATACCGTTCCAATGGCTGCAGTTTTGCATTGTCTTTCTGAGCCACACAGTCCTTCCCTTAAAAAGGGGGTCTGGATGGGACCATATGGTGCTCTAGAACTGAGCACTGGTAACAAGCTAGATATTGTATCTGACCTCAGAACAGTTGTCTGCTTGGCCTGAGTCCATTTTAAATGAGCTTTGGCCCAGAGAAGACAGCAGTGTTTCTGGATCACGTTCACATATGGCTTCTCTGCCTGACAGAGATTTAACCTGCATTTGTGGTTGGCACAGTGAACTGTGTCCACAGGCAGTGACTTCTGGAAGTGTTCCTGAGCTCGTGCTAGTTTTAATGCAGTGCCGCCTGATGGCCCAAAGATCAGACATCTGGTATCGTTTTTGGCCTTGTCCCTTACACACAGAGATTTCTCAAGGTGTTCTGATTCTTGTGATGATATTATGTACTATAAATCATGAGATACTAAAAATCCTCACAGGTTGACGATCATCTGAAATCTTTTTCTCAAGATGATGCAAATGCAGGTGAACCTCTGCCTCTCTAAGACTCTTTGTACCAAACAGTGTTTCTGACCTGTTGGCAAATAACCAAATTAGCTGTAAAATATTCCTCCAAGCTTTTTACTCTCACTTTGACGTTTGTTGCCCAACCTTTTTAACCTTTTTGCTGCAATCAATTTAAACTAAGCTAATAGAGTTTTTTTTAGATATATATAAAAGGTTGTTTTTCCTCAGTTCAAACATTTAATTTGTTTTCTGTGTTCTGTGGTTAATAAAAATACTGGTTTATGAGATTTGCTAAACATTGCTTTCTGTTATTGTTTACATTACAGACAGTATCCCAACTTTTTGGGTTTGTGTGTGTATATATGCACATTTTTAAAATGCAGGATACACGAGTTTCTGATAATGAGGCCCCTGTATGTGTAAGTTACTGACAACTGTTGCTAACAACCAAAGCTCTTTAGCATCAGCCATGAGCACATTTAGTGGTGATGTATTTTAAGACACGCTTTACGTATGAGAAATAGGTAAGCTGGACCATAATTACAGTTTTGAGTCTCGGATACGAAGTGTGGGCCGCTCCATCAACATGACAAGGAACAGGAAGATCCCTGACTCTCCAGCAGCTTCGTGGGACATTGATAGATGGTGGGCATAGTGACTGTAGAAGCAGCACACTGTGCTCGCAGTGCATTGAAGTAAACACTGATGTGCAGCGGTGTGATGGGTAAGGCTGGGGAGGATCTAGAAGAAGAGCTTAGTGAGATTAGTGGAGTAAATGGAGCCATCCATAAAAGTCAAACTGAGCCATTGCTCTTTGCTTTATTGTCCCGTGTCGCCATGATGTCAGACTAAACAATAAGACGTTGCTTGCAAACCTGAAAGTTTAAAATTAAAATGTTCATCTTAATCCAACACTGTTGGAAATCTTTTTTTTCTCTCCATCTGCTTTGTATTTCAGGATATACAGACACTTGGCTGACTGCAACTCTGTGTGCCTCTGATTTCCTGTTTTACAAAATTACTTTTAGAGAGCAGGAGGGGCTCTTCGAGCCGAGAAAAGCTTCACATTCTTTCACATATTCTGTCAGTGTCAGATGTACAAATATGCAAACTGTAACTGCGCGGCACTCTGGGGTACTGAGACCGTGAACCCTTTCCCAGAGAGTCTTACCTAATAGCTGAAAATTCTCCAGCTAGGAGACTTGAAATGTCTTAACGTTGTGTCGTTGTGCGAGTCTGATAGAATTAAAAACGTTAGTACATTTATCATCATGCAGCTTATTTTGCACAGCCCCCCTTCTTGGAAGTCAGGATGTTATCTCTGCCTAAATTAACTTCACACTGTTATGAAGCTCTAATTGGTTTAATCAGAGAAGTGATTAGAACACGAAGAAGCAATAAATGGAAGAAGAATCGTGTCGCATTAAACCCTCAAGTCACAAGTTCAAACTGTACCGCAGCAGAGTGCTCGGTATCAAAGCCAACGCAGGAATGTTGCTAATTGCTCGTTTAAAAGCTCATTTTCATGGAAATGTAAAAAGTTCAAGCTGGCAATGAGACTTCTAAATGATCTTCACTGCACTCTGCTTGAAGCCTCTGTTTGTTCTTATGGATGCACTTTGAAAGCTTTGCTCACATAGCAGTCAACAAATATCTGCTCAGCTTTCCATTCACGTCGATCAAAGCCCCAAAAGTCCTGTAGGAGGGTCCGGTTTTATGTGTATAAAGCCAAATCACATCAACAGTCGCCTCAAGGGCAGCCATGTGCCACGACTGGTTTGGGTCCTCGTCAGAGAGGTGATTCGGACGCTAACATTAAATGAAATCCTGACTGGAGGGGCCATATCAGTGCAAAACTAAGCAGGTGTACACGCCTCGCTAATGAAGTGCTGACTGACTTTAGGAACTCTTTAACAAATATTATTTACTTCCATGTTAAATATAGTTATACAGCTGCCATACCTATTGTATGAAAAGTGTTTTGGCTTTGACTAGTGAGTAGTTAAATATAAACTCACTGGCCAATGTTGGATCAGACCAAGCATCAGAAAAAAAGTGATTTAAGTGATTTTGCATCTGACATGGTTGTTGGTGCCAGAGTCTGAGTATTTCAGGAACTGGGATTTCCAATCACAGCTGTATCTAGAGTTTACAGAGAATAGTAAATAATTCTGGAAATATGCAGCAAGGGGCATTTCTCTTAGTAAGAATGTTTTGTTGATGGCAGAGGTCAGAGGAGAATAGCTAGAGAGGAAGGAACAGTAACTCAAATGACCACTTTTTACAACAGCTGAAGACCACAACCCGGTGGCAATTACATAGCATCAACTCAGTGCATTTATACATGTAGAGCAGCAGAAAACTGGCGCTACGATTCACACAGCCTCACCAAAATTGAACAACAGATCAGAAAAATGTCGTCTGGTCTTATGAGTCTCCTGAGCTGCTGCAACCCTCAGATATCAGGAGCAGAATTAGGTGTAAATAACATAAAGGCATTAATCCAGCCTGTTTTGTATCAGTAATTCAGGCTGTAATGGTCTGGGGGATATTTTCGTGGTACACTGTGGGCCTCTTAATGCTACATCATTTGAACATCACAGCCTATCTGAGTGTTGCTACTGACCATCTTCTGATGGCTGCTTTCAGCAGGATAACACACCGTTGTCACAAAGCTCAAATCATCTCTGAGTGGTTTCTTAAACATGACGCTGAGTTCACTGTGCTCAAATGACCTCCACAATCACCATATCCCAGTACAACAGAGCACCGATGGGATGGAACAGGAGATTCACATCTGCAGCAACTGTGTGATCCTATCATGTCAATATGGATGAAAGTCTCTAAGAGATGTTTCCAGGACTGTTTCCAAGAACCGAGGCAGTTCTGAAGGCACTAGTGAGGTGCACCTAATGAAGTGGCCATTTCTTCTTCCTATCATATATCTCTGACAAAAAAAGTGGTTTTCTAAATTTATGTATAAGGTTACAACAAAGACCCACTTCATGAATTCATATCTGACTAATGGTCACATGTCAAATTCCTGTAACACAACCTTCTGGTCCGCAGGTTTTTACACGCCGTTATAGATTAGAAAACAAGCTTTCCCGATTCACCACTTAAAATTATGAATCAAACCGCAGACATATATTGATTATGTACATTGATTACTTTGCAGCCAACCTTTAAAACTCTTGCTTTGTCTTCCAGATGATTCTTACACTCCCTGTACTTGCACATTTTAATTTGTTAATGCTAATAAAGTTATTGATTTTCTTCGCCGGAGGAGTGCATGCTGATATCTTTGGTGGGGAAAAAAAAACTTGCATGCTTTTTCTGAATAATTTTCCTCTTCTTGGATCTTGTTTTTCTTCCATCTTCAATCACAATTAGCTCAGCGAATGTAATCCAAACAAATTTCAGTTTCTTTGTGGATCTCAATAGATTCCTCGTGTGGACTTTCGGACTCTGGACGAGCTTCATTCTTCATTTCATGCCATGAGTGTTATTGGCATTTTGCTACTTTACTATACAATCAACCATTTTTATTTATTTTTTGAATGTCAGACCCACATCACAGTGCATACTGTGTCCCTTTTGCTGCCGCTGCTTTGCTGAAGAAGCAACGTACTGTGTCGTGTAAAATATGACCGACTGTGTTGTTTGATGCGGTTGCAGGATGAGCCAGATGTAGGCATGTGTGGCCTTGGAGGATGACAGCTGTTCCTTTCTGAAATAATTCATCCACTTTTTTCTCAGCATATATAAGCAATATTTGTCTGCTTTAGTGACCCAAGGTTAGCTCCTTGTTGTCGAGTTTCTAATGTCTAGGTCTTAGCCCAGCTGTACCTGTGAGTCTTGGGGTGACAGTAGCAGGGTCTCATACACCCATGTTTTATTAATTGTCGACTATAATAGAACAAATTTGTCAAATTTTTCATTTGATGGTGGGCCAAATTGTTGAAAGTTAACCCCAGGACTCTTCTAGTCCAAAGCCATGCTTTTATATGAGATGCAGCATGTGGTTTTGTTATTGTCTTGCTTAAGACTTCACAAGGCCCACCCTGTAAGAGACATTATCTGGATGGGAGCAAATGTTGCTCTAAAACCTGTTTATGCCTTTCAGCAATGATGGTGCCTTTCCAGATATACAAGCTGATGGAAGCGTTTCAGAACTGACCTCGGATAACAAGCCCAATTTCCATGTTCCCAGGAAATAATTTCACAATTTATTCATCTAACTAGAGTTTTCCCCTTTGCTTCAGTCCATTTTAGATGAGCTTTGGCCCAGAGGAGACAGCGGGGTTACTGCATCGTATTAACATAGGGCTGCTTCTTTGCATCACAGAGCTTTAACCTTGTGGTGGCACCACAAACTTTGTCACAGAATAATGCCTGTTTTTACAAAGATCACAGGCAGAGATCGTATTTTGGCACTATTTGTCTCTTTCACAGAGATTTCTCCACATTCTGTGAATCTTTTGGTGATATTATGTATTGCAGATGATATTCAGTGTCTTCACTTGCAGAAGAAATATGTCCCACCCTTTGTAGAGAGTTTTGAACAGAGGTGAACCTCTTCCCATCTTTACTTCTGAGAAACTGTCCTTCTCTTAGATGCTCTTTTTATACCCAATCATGTGATTGACTAAGAACCTAATTACGCTTGTGTAGCAACATTAAAGCCAGAGAGCAGCAGAATGTGCGGACGCTTAAGAAAGCGAAGAGAAATCGATGTTTCAAAGCTGAATTCTATTAAAGTTTATAAAAATGCTTTTAAAGGCACAGAAACCTTATTAAGGAAACGCATAACGTGTTAAAACACAGATGTACATGAACAGATGGTGTAACCAGACCTCGTTTTAATCTGTAGTTAAATCAACTTTAAACTATGAAGCAGCAGGTCACAAAAAACAGGAAAAACTTGTAGAACATTGAGCCATGATTCATCATTGTCAACACCTTGTTTCTATTGAAAGCTCTGTGTGTAAAAAGTGGAGCCAGTGAGGAAACGACTGTAGTCTGCATTCTTTTTTATACCAAGAGGGAGGCGATTCCTCTGGATAATAAAGAAAAAGGTTTTATAGACATTTATGGTAAAACAAGCCTTTGACTCCCTTTTTATGAGGTAAGGTAGGCAAGTCAGTCATTTCTGCACTGGCTCCATTTTTCCCTCCATCCTTTACATACAGAGCTTTTGGAGGTTTATTCTTTTTAAACTGTCAGTGTGAACAGGTGTCTGCATACAAGTTTTACTTCAAGTAGTCTCAGCAATTCGACATAAAGATATGTGCAGTGCTTACGCAGTTATCTTAAAAACAAACCTTTTCAAGATCATCTGATAAAAGTCAGTCAAAAGTGCTGTAAAAAAAAAACAAGGTGTTGACATGTTTTTGAGTCAAAATACGTGACAATCGATAGTTTTGTGTTATTTTTGTGTTGTTGTTTTTATGATTCCTGCAGCAGTAGCTTAACGTTGATTTAACTACAGATAAAAATGAGGTCAGGCTACCCCATCTGTTCAAAAACAGAGTACTGTAAAATTAAATGAAGTTAAGAGGCAAACCCTGGTTATAGTGTGAGTCGGTTGATAACCATTAACCATTGTGCAGTAGATCAAATATGTTTTCAACCCTCTTCTTTCTGTAATTCAGCATTTAAAAAAAAATAGAAGAGCAGTAACTGTCACCACAGCACATCATACCGTGTCCTCAGGTTTTGTTAACATTCTCAGGCATGGTGTTAAACAGTGACTTGATAGACCATCACCACGTGGGTGTGTTTAGGGCGTAAGCAAAACCACTGGAGTGTAATATTTGCTGTACTTTGTGACCAAGGAGATTGCAGAATGCTGTGTTTGTTCAGCCCACGCTCACCTGATACTTCTCACCTTTAATGGAAGAGCTCATTACCTGCCTGGAAAAAAAAAAAAAGAGAGCACAACAGACAGGACGCTGTCTACCTGATCCTGGACCGCTGACTGTGGCTGCGAGAGGCAGGAGAAAACTGGGAAAGGTAAACATGCACCACTTTAATATTTAAAAACGCCGCAAACTGAAATATCTATGTGGAGGAAAAGCGGAGAGCTGTTAGTCCGTGTGTTTAAAAAGATGCAGCCGTGACAGCACGTCTGCCACTATTTTGATAGCGTGAGAAAGTTCTGTGGTTTTTATTCTGTCAAGCGTTTTGAAATGCTTCCTGTGTGCTGTAATGAAGTCTGACACTTTTGTCTCTCAGAGTAAACGACACAGCAAAACCTGCTCGTTCAGAGTGTGCTGATGAACACAAAGGGGGAAAAAGTCACTGGAAGTATGGAAGAGCAGAAATTAGTCCTCAGTTTCTCTTTCCGCCCTTTTGTCTCCCCACTCGTAACGTTTCCCTCGTAATCAAACAGCCCCGAGCAATAGTGATAAGCAAGCGCAGGAAGCGTTTCCCAGTCAGCAGTAATCTCCTACACATTGAACACATTACAAATCCACCTACAGATGACTGACTTCCAGGTTTTACGGGACCCTAACCACACCCTGGCTCCATGAAAAAAACAGAAGCAATTAAATGCTTCTCTTCCTGTCTCATAAAGCATTGATCTTTCCCTTGTATTTGGTTTACACACTATATCCGTCTGGAAAGTCCAGTGCTCTCGCTCTGTCTCCATATCCAGATTCCTGTCGCCCTAAAATTGTATCCAAGGAAAACTTGGAACAAAGGTGTCATCTGAGAAGAGTCTTTTGCTGAATATTTTATCCTGTGTGTGTTGCCTTGGGTGCAGACATTCTAGGAAACTTCTGTGAAAATGAGATGCGTGTTGAGAACTGGATCTTTGTTTGTCCCGTTTCTTTTAAACTGAGACTTTTCTGGCTTTTCTATATTTACAGAGACTGTTTTGTTCCAGTTTCATGAACCGTTTAAATCTGCTGGTATAAAGGTGTGATTGTGTTCTGGATGTGAGATGGAGATTAAATGACTATCTGGTTCACCCGGTAGATTTTCCTCTGGAAAGGCACGCTGGTGTTTCTCCTGTTCTGTGCTCATGTTAGAGCCCTGAACGCGTTCTGTTACATGCAGAACTTCCTAACATCGACCAGGATAGCAGTGACCTGGTTTGGTTCAGACTTCTCACTTATTTTCGGAAAGCTGAAAGGAATTATTAACAACTATAAGGCCAAAAGATAACATCTCATAGTTCCTGAAAACACTTGTTTCATTCATGGCTTAAAACAGAGCCTAACCCTAACCATACCAGTTTTTCTAGCGACTTGCAGAAAGTAACCAGGTTAACACAGTTTTGCTGATGTTACATGGTAAGGCACAAGGGTCAAGACATATATATGTTTTTCCAGAGACAGTTTTAGTGCAGTGAGCATAAAATAATCCCTGAAATCAGCCAACGTACCCATGATTGACCCAGATGAATCAGAGGGTGTAGCTTTGGGTACTTTAACAGAAGCTATGACCCCGACAGCAGAGTGACAGTATGTGTCAGATCTGCTTTGGCTCTAGCTATCATTAAAAGCATCTTCATAATCCTGCTTCGTGAGACAGGACAGACTTCTGGTGTGAGCCATAAAAAAAAAAAGTGTCGCACTCAGACTGCTGACAGGCTGATATCAATATTTAAAGTGCAGACACAGTGTAGGTCTCTAACCCCCCTCCCCCCACCCCACAGTGGCTGCTGATTGCTCAGAGGGCGAACAAAGTGAGGCTTTGAGGTTGAAGATCTCAGGCTGTTATGAGGGATGTTACGCTCTAGGGGGCTTAGCATCCAGCTGTATTTACTGTATCACTAATAAGCAGAGATGTTGCCAACTTCACTGGCTTACTGATACAGACACTTGTTAAAAAGCAATGGATCACAGGCTATTTAAAATCTGAACCATATCACAGCTGCCAAATAATGAGCATCTAGACTCCTTGAGCTCCCTCGAGACCCGAGTCTCAGAAAAAGGGACTCAAGTGTAACCTGAAACTAAAATGGAAACGGGTGAATTCACACAAAGTTGGGGAGATATGTAAATCCTTTGTTACACCTGCTAGCGCCAGGCAGATGTACAAAGGATGAAATACTAGCTGACTTTAGATCTCTCAGGTGTTCCTTTCAAAAACCCTGGACTAAATTTGTGAAGGACAGCGGGCTTTGTTTATCCACATGAAGTAGAAACCAGAGGGCAGCTTCTGATGCTTGACAGCATCGGTTTGTATAAAAACGTTTGCGTGATCAACTCATTGAGCCTCTTATTATTGTAACTCACAGCTTCGATTGCTGTAAGGCATCTACACACCGGACGTGTAAGATTCATGAGAAAATTCATGGGTTCAAAATGTTTTTCTGACTCACCTGTTGTTAATGCAGCTGTTTACACCCACTGAGTAAACGTTTCCAATTTTTCACATGCAAATAAAAAGATCTGACCAATCAGATCACTGCAATCTGGCAGTGACTGGCAACAAGTGGACTCATAGATCAAAGTGCGCACTGCTACTTATATAGACACAAAATAATACTGTTTTACCAGGCGCTGCTCTCTGGACAATCAGCTCTCTACCTGCTCTGGTGCTAACTCTGATAACAACATCTCAAACTACCTCACTGACATTCTGATTTACGTCTCTTTCTAAACGCGCTCGGCGTGTGAAGGTCTTTAGGCTACAGATCTACATTGAAGCGATGGCGGTCTCGGGTACTGAGGCAAACTTGTGCAACGTGAGCTTGTAATGTGCACATTAGGTGCATTAGGAATCACTTCCCCTGTTTCTGTCAGTCTTGAAAAGAACAAGCAGAGATGTTCTTTCTTCTTTAAGCAAGAGGCTTTCGGGCCTGGTCTCACTGCATGACTTCAGTGAAACCCTGAGTTAAGTTAAGCAATGTGACAAAGAGGAACATTCACCCCTCGGAGGTTGTTTCCTTTTAAGGGTCGGTGCAGTTTATTGTTCCAGTTTATTCAAGCATGCATAGCCACAAATAGCATGAATAGTCCTCCACCCTTTGCCACAGGCAGGAGGAGGACACAAGTTGGTAGACATGTTAGAACAATAACCAGCTTATTACAGATAGCCATTAATTTTTGCTAGATTAACTCTTACGCTTCACACTGTGTGCATGCAGGAATTTGACTTTTTCTCCAAAAAAACATTTGTGTTTGTTTGAGATTTACTTTGGTAAGCTAATTAAACCAATGGAAACTTTAGATATTTTATTTTTTTATTAGTTTTAAATTCTTTCTCTGATTTATTTATTTATTTATTTATTTTGCATGTAATGCGTCTTAATAGAGACGTGGGGATAAGGGAGGGGCTCGACGTGCAACGCTTGTCCACACTTGTTCGGTACCAGAGCCATGATGTTAGTAAAGTACAAACTATGAAGACTGTAGCTGACGATAACAATGGAGATACAGACTCACACTTTGTGTGCTTATTCTGACTACATCTGTCATTTCTTGGTGCAGAATAACTCAGGATGAACCAACTTTAGCTTCTGCCTGGACTCTCTTGCGTGGCACAGAGTAATCACAAAACCAGATAGACATGCTTTTGTTACATACTAGCGTAGAACATAATCGTGTCATTTAAAAAAATGTTAATGATACACAAATGTGTTTGCACACTCCAGCTCTCAGCAGATGCTAAACATTGCATTTGTTTGCCTGCTGATAGTCATGGTAGCAGACACTCTCTCCTCCTACCTACGCTCATATCCTGAGTGTAATTCATTTGCCATAAAGGGATAAAGAAACATAATCAGCACACTTACATTAAATCTGACCTGAAGCATCATTATTAAAGGGATTTTTAGAAAAAGAAATACATCGTCCCACGCCTTCAGCTCTTCCTCGTTTACTGCATACATCAAATTTGAAGTTTTGAAGTCTGCATATGTGCAAGCTGTGGCGTATAGAGGACCCAGATACAGGACGCAGAACACTAAATCAGAAGTGAGCCTTTGTTGTAGCTGATAAATATACCCCAAAAAAAAAAAATACACAAAGTCTACATAATATCTAAACATTGCCAAAACAAAGAAAAAACAAACAAGAAGACCAACAGAAATGTGCAATCTAAACAGGCAGAATGAGCACAGAGGCAACGATCAGCCAGAAGAAAGGAAGAGCACGACAAACACATGGGGAAGGGAATTCAGGATGCACGCACGCACACATGCTAAACACACGAAACACAGGTGCATGCAATGAGCAACAGGTGGAAGGAATGAGGGAATCAGGGGCCAGACAGGAAGTACCAGTAACAGTAACCTCCAAAATAAAACAGGAAGCCAACAAAAGAGACTGATAGAATAACTTTGGAGACAAAGAGGGACAATTGGAAGCAATGGGGAGATTGCTGCTACTCCTTCTACTACTACTAATAGTAAACATTATAATAATAAAAGGCAGTAGGATTAGAAATGAAAAGAAAACAAGCCAGGGCGAAGGCAGGAATTAAAAAAACAGAGTAGGAATAGTTACGGATTAAAAATGGTGTGTGTGTGTGTGTGTGTGTGTGTGTGTGTGTGTGTGTGTAAAGGCAGGTGACACTGGGCAGTGTAGTGTATATGTGTTGGATTTGTTTGGGAAAGGTGCAGGTTTACATCCAGCTCTGCACTTAATGGTGCCTAAAGAGCCAAATATGGATTTGTCATAGCAGCAAAGCGGCCGTTCAGCTATCTAAACACATGTGTAATGGATAGTATTATACTGAACTGGGCCATCATTTTAACCCGCTCATGACTGAAAATCACATGTTATTACTTTAAAAAAATACTAAAACTGAGAGAAAAATTCCCTGTGTTCCACTTTTTCCACTATTTACACATAACCAGCTCCTAGTTCAATAACACTGAACGAATATAAGAGCTGCACCGTTTGCGTTTAACTGAAGGGCAACATTGCCCGAGGTGAGCTCCGAGTTACAACCTGCTGTTTCTCTGGCGCCCCCTTCAGGACATACATCACATTGCCTGACAGCAGTCGGTGTGTGTGTCTCCTCACACTGTATCCAACAACAGGGTCTGGTGTGCCTCACGGGGTCCCTGCTATATGGACATACAGTTTTCTTGCAGTTCTGCAGAAAAAAAGGGGGTGGGGTGTCTTAAATACAGGCAGCGTTTACAGGCGAGCTCTGCGTGGATCACAGGTGAGGTCACAGCAATAACAGTCTTATATGTTCCAGCCGCTGCACGGTCATATCTCATTTTTCAAATCTCATGATGGGCGCCCCCTCCGTCCCGCTGATAAGCAGCATAACGGGGGGAGGAGCTCTCTCCTCACGGGGCTCCTCCTTCCGCTCCCTTAGTTTTCTTCCACTTGCTCCCCCCAACGCCACCCACCCCCCCTACACACACACACACGCACGCACGCACACTCATCTGCACCTCCTCCTGCTCTTCGCAGCTCCGATCGAGAGGAATAGAGGGCAGATTATGAGAATATACGTGAACGCCGAGGAGTAGCGGGGGTTCTTCTCCTCCTGTGAGCGGAAAAGGCGTCGCGGAGGACGGGAGAGAGAGGGACGCATCGTGGACAGAGACCGAGGAGACGGAGGGAGGAGGCGACAGCGGCTCGTAAACACGACGGAAAACGGCAATCAGCGCGGCAGAAAGCAGCTATCACCCCCTCTATCTCCCGCCTGGCACCACCAGCACCATCGACACTAGTGACACCCCCGAGTCCCTTCGCATCATTCCGTCTCCATCCTATTTTTGTACGTTATTGCTGTTTGGCTTTTGCTTTCCGTGCCTCTGCTGTGAGTATCTGTGGGGCGAACCGCTGCTCGTGTCTGTCGGAGGAGCAGCATCAGGGGCTGAGCTAGGAGAGGAGGCTGTGAGCCATCACCCATAGGATCCCCCCGCCCACCCCCAGTCGGGTCCAGCTTGGGACGATTATCTGCACATCCGATCCGGCGGATAAAGGAAAAAAACAAAAACAGCGAAGGCGAGATAACCGCACAGTAACCCGCCTTCAGCAGAGTGAGAGAGAGAGACCCCGGCCCCAGTTATCAGCCAGTCTCCAGCATCACCGATGCGATGGCATAGTGGCTTCTGCAGTGCAACCGACAGGCTCGACTCCGATCAGCAGGGCTCTCATCCACCATGACCCTCTGAAAGACATCCGGCACAGATGGGTAAGAGATGCTCCACTCTTTTTTTTTTCTTTCCTGTTGTCTTTTCCCTTTATGTTGATTCCGGGATGTGGAGGTTGGGCGGGGAGTGTGCAGGGGTGGGGTGGGCAGGGGCAGGTTGTGACGTGTAGAAGACCCCTGCCATTGCACTGAGCCCAGGGTATAAGACTGCAATGTAAGAAGGTGTGTTTGTGCCCGAGTCAGGTTGTGGAAGTTGCTGAAAACAGAAGAAGACAGGAGCAGATGTGTAGACATGATTGTTCCTTACTGGGTTCATTGGAAATGTTTTGTCCTGTGTATGTTAGACTTGATGTTCAAGCACCATGACAGGCTAGTCTGCTGGCCATTCTGGGCACTGGAAGGAGATGCGAAATATGTGCAGAGATGTATCAGCCTCAAAGAAGCAGCGATACAAGATGCTAAAGACTAAAGCTGAGGCTAATCGTGCTCATGTTTCACGTCACTCAGTGGGTTGACGGTGCACTGGAACTTTAAGGTTTTGGCATTTGATTCTCATTAAGATACATCCATTAGATTCCCAACAGTACTCTTCTTCAGGCTGTCTAAATTGTGAGGTAAAGATCGGGCAGCATAACGGAAGGAACCAATTGGCAATCAGCTGGCAACAGAAGAACTCCTCTTAACAGGAAGAATGAGAGCAGAACCTCCGTAGAGGCTAATTTCAGCCGTTTCAAACACCTGAAACGATGGAAGCCGTGAGTCTTGTCACCGCTGCTCACAGCTCAGCGTAAAGTTCTCCCAGCACATGACCTTAGAGGTCTGAATCATCCTTTTCCAAGCAGCTGACTTCTGTTTGCGACAGCTGAGGCCTTCACTGAATAACTCTACTTTCCATGTCTCGTCAAAGTGAAACCAAAACCAGAACACAACCTCTGCTAGCTGAATTCTTTTCTAATTTCCCACAGGAGTGAGTCTGCTGCTCCCTGACTGGTGCTTTGGGATATCCAACCCTGCTGCGGTGGGGGTGCGAGTACTACGGGGTTGAATAAGCTGATCCACCATTGAGCAGGCTTTGCGTGAGCTTGATCGAAGGTTTTGACTATTAGAGTTCTGTGGAAAGAAAACAGTAAACCTCTTCCTGTTTCAATACGTCAGCCGTTACTCTGGAGCATAACAATTAATCGGCTGTAGCTCCATTAGAGAGGCTCTGTGGTGCAACAATAGCAGACTGCACTACCTGGCAGATCCCAGGTGTGACTACACGAAGCGGTGCGTCAGTGATGAGCGCGCTCATTCAGTTCTCCGAGGATAAAGATGCTTCTTTTGGGCTTTTTCTTTTTTACAATGTCTGTTTTGTAACGACACAAATTTGAGAAGTTCTAAGTTGGTCTAAGCAGGTCTAAGTTGAATCCACAGTGAGATAGTGGGCTAACACTTCGACTTTTCCTGGCAGCTGTTTGGTACCAGATCAGTACCTGGCAGGGTGTAAAGAGAGCAGGCAGGAAATGAATTTGAGCTAGAGGGCAGCAGGAAGTTTCTCACCATGCTTACAGCTTACAGAAGGATTTCTGCTGCTGCGGTTGTCTGCAGTTATCACGACGTGCGTTCAAATGGTCCACCGATGTCCTAACAAACATCCCACAGCCCCACGTTTCAAACAGCAGCATCAACAAAGACCGTCTCTCACGGGAATGCTGGCCTTTTAACTTCACAGTTGATGCTGATGCTGAGAGACAGGGCCTCGTGCAAGAGTCTGTGAGGTGTGTGTGTGTGTGTGGTAACGGTGGTAGTGTTTGCAGGAGGAGGAGCAGAAACTGAAAGGGTTTGAAACACACTGCAGTCAGAATGAAGACGTGCAGCGAGCAAGACAGGGAGCGAACGGATGCACTGGATGACTAGTGAGGATGAGGGATTAGTACTCGGTAGGCCTGGGTGGAGAGAGGGGGGCCCTTAAAAACTGCCTGGACTCGGCAGATCCACCTGAGCCCCACAGCTGAAGCTCGCATCATTTGCCAGATTTGATTAAGAGCACACTCAAGAGATTTCTCCCGCTGTCGCTCATACGCTGTGAGTTTCTCTTCAGGTCTGCTTTACTGGCACGTATAAGAGAGAGGAAACCTCAGATAAGGGAGTCGAAAATGTGAAGCGTGCTGCGACCGTTACGGGTAAATCCTAATCTGCCAAATCTCACGTTTTGTTTTTTTTTACCCTGCAAATGCAGGAACCCCTGACTTGTGTCTAACTCCTGACAAAGAGGCGAATAAGCGTTGAACCTGTCGTTTAAGGCCGCGAAACGCAGACCGACAGATGATTTGTCCTCTGTCTGTTTTTCCCAGCGGCAGCAGAAAACAAACTTCGCTGCTGGTCCCATCATCCGCCCGGTTTCTAATACGAGGAATGCTGAAGCTTTTTCAAAACGTGATCAAATTTTAGGTTATAGTATACACAAAACCTCTTCTCTGTAGTTCAATCAGCATGCATTCTTTCATCCTTTTCTCCTCTCATACAGTTTTTTCCTTAATGTGTGCCCTCTATCTTCCCCCGCCGCCACAAATGGCTTTGCTGGCACACAGAGAGGCTGTCAGTTAAAATTGCCAGGGGTGATCTGGGTTTACGCGCCCAGATCAGCAGCCTTTTTCCTGTTGCACTACATCCTGTTTCGCAGGCTCTCCCTTTTCTTTTCTTCTTTGTTCTTCCTTTTTTTGTTAGGAAATCAGCTGTTAGTGCCAACTCGCCCAAGAGTCAAATGTCTTGTAATGATAATATTGCATTGACTGCAGATCAAGTTCGAGAAGGATTTTGACGCTCTCGAATCTCAGAAGGAAACGGCAGCCTCTCCGTTGCTTCTTGAGTCAAATGCGCTGAAATTTGTAATAAGAATTTTTTTTAAAAAGCGAGAATGTGTGCAGGAAACGGCCACAAACCAGTCTTGTTGTTATAAGCAGATGGAGGCGGACATCTGATATCCTGCAGTGTGCGAACGCCACTGAAGGACAGCAAAAGGGCAGTGAAGACAGATTTGCATGAACGAAGGAAAATCCCAAACAAAGCAAGAGCTGGCTGACTTTTGTTCACTAGGATTGGCTTTCTAGTATTGCAGTAGAGTGGATGTAAACACGGGTAGTGCAACAACCCACAAAACACACACAAAGGAATACTATTTTCAGAATTAGGGTGGAGCCACCTGCATGTGTTGCTTTAGCTGCTGGCAGTGGGTGTGCCCAACAGGTGTGATCATGTTAGTGCCAATCAGTCGCTCACCAAGTTAACAGAGCTTTGATTAGCACTCAGCATGAAGCAGGCCAGCTGCCTGCTGCCAGCTCTGTTCATGCGCTAACTCGCCGCCACCATCGTCACTTCCTGATGCCCAACAGCTGGCTGCACATGCAGCTGCTTCGACCTCTTGTTTTTTTTTCACAGATTGCTTGAAAAGTTCCGCTTTTCTTGGGTTTCAGCCTAAGAAGTGAAAGCAAAAAGTGACAAATTCACAGTTCAGCGTGACCGTGTGTGAGGGCACAGAGCGGGTTGAGGTAAGAAGCCTGAAAAATGTTTGTGTGAATGCCTCCTCAGGCCCCCTTTTTAAAGTGGCCTGCAAGGTGGACCGGGGTCCAGAATGTTGCGCCGTTTAAGCAGAGCTGTTTTCAAAGTGATCTGAAACGGGTCTTGAAGGGATCTTTGAGAAACGCGTGCATGTGCAGTGAGGGATGAAGTGAGAAGTGTCAAAAGTGGTAACCAAAAAGTGTTGCAACTGAAACTAGTTCTGATTCTGGAGCATGCAGTTTTAGCCCGTGCCACATTTTCTGCACGCTCCTGAAGTGGAACAGTTGTAGCCCGGTTCAGCAGCTGCTGGATGAATGTAAATGGATCCCGGTCGCCATCACTCGTTTGGGGGAAGCAAGTTTCCTGCTGAGCGGGTTTAAAATGGAGAACGATGTTGAAGGGAATGTAAAGGATGACTGGCTCCTGCTTAGAGTAACTCTAGCTCACCTCCACACTGAGGAGTGCTGCTGATGAAACTGGAGCTGAGGGAAGCCGAATTATCCTGGAGGCCACGTTGGTCCCAGCAGTTACTGCTAACATGATCTTTATTCCGTTTGTTGTGAGTGCGTTGTTTTCAGTGCTGAGGCACAGGGCGAGCACTAAAGCAGTTAGAAGCCATTGTCTCCTCCAGCCGGCGGGTAAACGACTCAGCAACACGGCAGGAAAAGCTTCAAAATAATCAGTGTAAATGTACCTGGATCATACAATATCTATGTTGCATCATTACCGCCATGGCTGTAATCTGTGCTGTGCACAAGCTGGAGTCGTCCCAGCTTCCAGGATGTGAAGATCGTACTGAGCTCACCCCACTAGCAGGTTACGTGCACAGCTTGCCTCTGCTGCTGCTGGGGGAATTGAGCTGTGTTCCACCTCTGATCTGGCATCTGTAGACAAACGCACACACTCACTCACTGGGCTGGCCCTGCTGGCTGTGCTCCCACTATTCCTGGAGAGTCAGTCTGACAAACACATACATCTCTTTCCTTGTTTGACATCTTATTTCACGCCATGTGCATACAGACCCTGCCCTAGAAAAGACTGAGCGTTGCATGAAACGTGGATAAAAAAGGAGAGTGCTGATTTGGAATCCCTCTCATGTGTTTATCCAGTGTAATCTAATCCAGATCTCCTGCACATACCTGCATCACGATCAGCCCCTTCTGCCCACATGTGCTGCAGGATCAAGTGTTTAAAGACAGCACTCGGGAAGGGGTATTTGGGGGAAGTGGGAAGGTGCACCCCCCCACCTCGCCTTAGGCTTGAGTGTTCCCAGTCCTCATTAGACGGTCGGGGAGTGTTTGATGCCTGGATGAACAAACAGCTACAGAGTTTTCCCGCCATTGTCGCTGTCACGCGACGAGCTGCGCTGATAAAAATAACATCTCGCAGCTCAACAGGTGAAAGGTGGCGCTCTGGTGTTCTATGCTGAGAGCTGAGAAGCTATCGTGTGTGTGTGTGTGTGTGTGTGTGTGTGTGTGTGTGTGTGTGTGTGTGTGTGTGTGTGTGTGTGTGTGTGTGTGTGTGATCGAGGCCAGGTCTATTAAATAAAAACACCGGTGGTTTTAAATTTGTGGAGTTTTTGCTGCATTTGAATCCGTTTTACAGCGTTTCCTGTTGATAAAGAGCTGCACCGTGGCCGTTAATGCACACTGACAGGAAATAAATAATGGGCAACAAGCAGCAACGTGACATTTAAATGACGCAGAGGATTCTGTTTTTTCACCGTCTGTTGATGAATCACTAAAAACTTTGTTTCATAAATACAGGACAATCTGGGCGCTGAGCTGCCAGAACTACTGCTGTAATTTTCTGCATTTGTCATGTAGAAAAAGTGAGATGCGCTGCTGAAATCTTCTTTAATGTTATTTTAGGGACTCATTGAGTAGCTAAACATCTTTACAATAACAGAAGGAAGCGTTTTCACTCATCTGACCCACTTAAGATCAAAGTGGGCTGTGTGTGGCCCACGATGTCAAACAAGTTTGCCATCCCTGATGTAGGCCTGTCGCGCGGCCTTCTTTCAGTGGTCACTTTTATATTAGTAATTCTTACAGGTTCATTCACAGAAACTCTCCACAGTGACAGAGACAGTCATAATACAATATTTGTTCTTCTCTCTTTCTGTTTTTTTTTGTGTGTTTGTGTGTTTGCATGCCATATTTGCGCTCATGGCAACGAGTATTGTCAGTATCTAATTACGGATCATGAATGTTCGGTTCTCTGGATCCTCCACAGTGTGTCTGTTTTAATCTCATTGCAAACTAGAAAAAGAGCTCACTCGCCACGAAAGACACGCGGTGGTTGTTTTGCGTGCCACTGTTAATTTACGCGTGCAGTAAATTTGCTGTGCTGAAAGTGACGAGCAAGTGTTAATGTGGTAACTTTCACACCTCGTACAGAGAAGGCAGTGTTTCCTGATGGTGATAGGTTCATGATAGCGAGTGCAGGATGGGACGTTCACACACAGCCTTAGTTTGCTTTAGTTGTCATTTTGCAAAAGTTTTTTTTTTATGTATTGTCAGATGATTTTTGATCACTTGGTTTATTTAGAGTTCATCAAATGCTTTGCAGGCTCTGCAAGTCTTTCTTTTCCAGTTCATTAGATTAGACACCGCACAATTGTTACATACTTCACGATATTATTGCAGTTTTTAATAATCTGTGATTATACTGTGTATTGCAAAACATATATTACAATTTATCAGCTTTTTTCCAACTACAGATTGTCCACAAAGTTAAACTTTGTGGCGCCATGCAACCCCACGCACGGGGCAATCTGCAGTAACTCGCTAACTGGGATTTGCCGCGTTAATGCGGTTATGGTGTTAACTTGACTTTAACGAGATTAACGCTGACAGCACTAATAGAAATATAACCAGAATACAACCAGCATGCAGACAGTTAAGTAGAGTCCAACTTGTACTCATTGACAGACTCATTCACACTGATGGCAACATGTTGGCAATCTGTGTTTACAATTTGGTGGATTATTTGCAAACACTGGACCATCTCTCTGAGAGTGATTGCAATCAGTCCAAATAAGAATGCAACTGTTTGCAGACAGGTTGCTTCCTAGCAGGTAAAACGAGCCCTCTTGTTATCATTAATAGTGATATTTGGTGTCCCTGTATCGATACAATGTTACCACACAAAATATCATAATGATATGTTGTATGCATGTACAAAGGTCTCTCAAGCATATATGAGTCTTGCTCACCGGTTATGAAAATTTGAAGGCTTGACTTATCAGCCTTCTGAGCTTTGTGTTTACCGAGACCCGACTATTGCTCGCTGTCGTATGTGCGCTTACTCTGCCTTTGTTTGCTTTGGCTTACAGCAGCATTCAGCAGTCTTTGTCTTGTGACATCTGCTAGCCTATAAAGATTGCTGTCGTACTCATTTCCGATGCAAATAGTTTTACGAGAAGCTGAAGGTGCTTTCATCCTGAACAAATCTTCGGATTAATTAAAAAAAACAACTTGTTCTTCTCAAGTGTGTTAATCAATATTGTACCAACGGGCATCTCTCACAGAGTCTGAGATATTATTCATGCTGTATTTTAAAGCTCAGACTTATAATACAGTGCTGGTTCTAGTTAATAAATCCTCCTTCAAAAGCGCGCGCACACAGACAAACACACACACACACACACTCTCTGTCTCCCAGGCAGGGTCTTTAGGGTGCTTGTTGTGATGATTAAATATGGATTTCTGCTCTGGCAGGTCAAACTTGAGTGCGGCTGGGCTGTATGTGTGGGTGTATGAAGAGCACTCCTCGTACCGCTGCTCCTTGTCACGGATGGTACTGACCATCAAAGGAGCAACATTTCCCTTCTCTTGCTTGCTCTCCCTCTCTCCCCTGTCTGTCCCTTACCTCACACTGTTTGGTTGGTACTCCCCCGTTCTAAAAAAAGGCACTTTCTCCCCTCATGTCCTCACCCCTCCTCTTGCACACAGACACACACGGCAGGCCAAAATAGAAGTTGTTTGTCCCTGAGCATGTATCGCTTCCTTTTTTTTTTTTTTTTTTCTTCATCGCCCCATTTTCTCTCTCACCCACTTCTCGCCCTCTCTGTTTTTCTTGTTTTTGTTTTGTTTTTTTTTTGTTTTTTCCCCTACCCTCTTCCATGCTCGGTCACCTTAGTGTCACCTTACAGCCACGTCTACGCTGTGGAGACAGGAGACCCACCTAGGTGAGGAAATGGTCCTGACCTGCCCTCAGCCTGGCATGTGTGTTTATTAAGGCTGCAGTGCCGGAATGTACCACTGCCACTCGTTTTATGGGGGTGGGTGTCAGTTGTATGCCAGCTGGAAATGACGCACAGTTCATGCCTGGGTCAGAAATGAATATGCAGAGATGTCTCTGTGTGTTTTGCCTGTGCTGTGGACCCAGATGGTTTGCATTTGGCTATCCAGAACAAAAAAGAGGAAGTTGAGATAAAGTATCGAGTTCTCTGCTGGGTAAGCACAGTTTTGGCGGTTTTGCAGATTAAACGACATCTGTGTATTTAGGTGAAAAACTCACTTTGTGTGCAAACACTGTTTCATCATTTCAGTGACTTTATTTTGACCCTTGGGGTCACTTTTGTTCCCTAATGTCATGCAGGTCAAATATGCATATGT
Organism: Aulonocara stuartgranti; assembly: GCF_965226115.1. NCBI lineage: Eukaryota > Metazoa > Chordata > Actinopteri > Cichliformes > Cichlidae > Aulonocara > Aulonocara stuartgranti. The sequence goes on along the minus strand of NC_138944.1, from coordinate 33,617,828 downwards.
GCACATTTGCATTACAGAGAAAACCACACGTAATAATTATGTGTCAAAATTCTTCGAGTGGGTTTCCAATCTTTACGTGTGTTGTTGCGCTGCAGTGTATGCATTCCTACTAGTCCCACTTACCATTTTATATAGAGGAAAATATAGAAAACGTAGGCTCAGTTACGACTTGGAATGTTTGAGCATGGGTACATGAACAGTAGGGCTGCCACGATTAGTCGACTAGTCACGATTATGTCGACTATTAAAATCGTCGACGACTAATTTAATAGTCGACGCATCGTTTGAAGCTTTGTAAGATCACAAAGGACGCAGGAATGAGTAGTAGGATTTAAGAGTGTAATAACGGACTGAAACAGAAGATGGCAGCACTGCATGTACAAGGATGCCAGCTGCCGTTAAACCCCGAAGAAGAAGAAGCTGTGTCCCAGAATTCATAGCGCAGCTGTCAACAATGGCGGCAGCTAGTTAGTTTTAACTTTACTCTTATTATTCTTTCTGGGTCACAAAATAAACGTTTAACATATTTTCAGGCGAGAATGTAGCTGTGTAAACCTCAAATAACTGCTCAGTTATTCAAGACACCACATATTTTCAAAAGCACTCCGACGTTTTCGGAGACGTCTGTTACCCACTAGCTCGTTAGCTAGGCGGGGGCAAGGCTAACTAGAGCCGTGAGAACACCGGACTCCCGGCAAATCGTTTTCAAACCCACCGCCGTCTTTCGCTAGTCAGGTTAAACATATATATAAGTCACTTAGATAACTTAAAAATGTTATTGTTTGGCTTTCTTTAGTATTTTATTTGTTCCTGAGTAAATCGGTTTGGCTGAGATTAAAGTTATAGTTTTTTGCACAGCTAAAACTGTCAAGCAGACAGCTGATTATCAGAAGTGTGAGACGCTGGAGAATATACTCCGGTGTCCTGTTATATTTTAGAAAGCAAGGAGTTTATTAAACTTCACCGAAACAATCTGCAAATTTCATTAAAAATTAATAAACTACCATCTTGTCTTTATTTTTAGTTAGCACAAACACTTCAAGCTGTAAGCTAATGATAGTTATATAAGACCAGATGCTGCTGGTGCAATAAGCTGTACGTCCAATGGATGATGATCTGATTAGTCGACTAATCGCAAAAATAATCGGTGACTAGTCGACTATCAAAATAATCGTTTGTGGCAGCCCTAATGAACAGTAAATTCAACCGAAACATGCCTTAGGTCTGTCAGGGCGTGGTGGATTATTTGTAATAAACGTGTAATAAATACTCACAAAGAAAACGCCGGCCGTTACAACTTGCGTCTAAAAATGTATAGTTTCATGCATCGGTTAAAACACTCGACTCCAGGTACACGAGGCCCAGCTGCAAACACTTCACGCAAGTCGAGCTGCCCGAGATTCACAGAATTTACAGAAAATTTTACATTTTTGTGATTTATATCGTCGTCGGAACGTCTTATATCGGGATATGAGATTTTGGTCATATCGCACAGCCCTAGCTGGACTGGAAACAAACAAGAAAAAAGGCTATTAGAGCCACAGATATGAGATGGAGGAAGGGATTATGATTCATATTCACCAACAAATAAAGCAGTCCGGTGATTCAATGAGATTTGTAAGGGTGACGCATGGCTATCACATCACATCATTTTGGCTGTTGAGAGATGCGTACGTCAATGAGGAGGCTGTCACCAGTAATGTGAGGGAGGTGAGACGTGAACACGAGGGTGGGAGAGGAAGATGAAGGCCAACTCTTTGTCTGCGGATGGACGGCCGGCTGAATGGATGGAGAGAATGAGAGGGAGAGGACAAGCAAAGACATTTTCATCAGGATTATCCTCCAGCCCAGAATCTCATCTGGGAAAGTGGCCCAGTGCTTACCGATCACACAAACGCGCAGACACAGACACACACAGACACAATGCCGCAGGAGGCTGGAAAAGCTGTACTTCACCTCAGTTTGCCCAGGAAAGCCCCTCTTTAAAGCTGCTCAAGAAATGTTGCTGGATGTTGTGACTGTGTGTGTGTGCACAGGTCATTTGTTTGTTATCCTCACTGAATCTCAGTGGATTTCCTCCTACCTGATTTTACTGTTTATTCATTGTGTATCTCCAAACTCCTGCCCACCCTCGGTGCACCGCAGCCAGGAGGAAAGCCTTGATAGCAGCTTGCTGCTTTGTATTCTGTAGCTACACGTGGAAGCTCGAGGCCAGGGGCCTCATTAAAAAAGTTCTTAGATCCTGTACTTAAACTTAGTCTTTGGTTAAATCCTGGCAGTGTTCTTACATCCAGTACGGAGCATAAAAACCCCTCTCATGCATGTCTGAAGAATCATGATTCTGTGATGTATAGACCTAATGGCCAAATGTATCTTGTACCATTTAGCAGCACAGTCATTATTGCTTTGTAAGTGGTAGTGACATTACTAGGGTTTGGTACTGTTCACAATTGAACTGATGCCGTTACCTGGAATTTGGTATCGATACCCAGCGGTACCTTTTCTTTTTTGGTACTCTAAGCATTTTTAATGATTATATTCAAAAATTTGTCTTACAAAGTAAATAATTAGTTCTCAATTAAAACATGAATTTATGTATTTATAACATTTTCCACATCATAGCACATAGATCAGTGTCTGACAATCTTTGAGACAACAACTTATCCAGTCACCTAATTAATTACCCGAAAAAGAGAAGCTGTCTATGTTTTAATAAAGTTTCATCCGTGGCTTTAACCATAGTATTCACCGCTGACCGCTGGTAGTGACAGCAGCAGGGGTACACAAGGGTTTACAGCATTTAGTGGTACCACCCGGTTGAATGTGGCTTATACGTGTGGTCATTTTTGTTGTAACTCTGGTCATTCATGTTACTGCTACTAGCAAAATATTGGAACTCACTAATGAGTCTACTTTGGTAGCGTTGATGAAGTCGTACAACTGAAACGTGCTTGTTTTGTTTTTTGATAAACTTAAACAAAACTCCTTTTTGTTTTATCAATACTCTCCACGCTGTAAAGATCTTAACATTCAGAATTGAAAGCCCATTTCACCCTTTACTGTTAAATTTCCCTGTGTTGCTCATAGTTGATGTAATTTAGCCGCTGAGCCTTAGCCTGCTAGTGTTAGCTAGCTATGCAATCTGAACTTCACTGACATTAGCAGTTCACCATAAACTCTACCTTCATTTTTTTTATTCATTTATCATTAATTTCAGCATAAACATACTCTGAAAGTTTTATTATAACCTTGTGTAGCAATTTTTTTTTTTAATTTATTTTTCTGAAGGTAGTTGGCTGTATAGTAGTCTGTATGAGTTTCACTACTGTTGGCTAAAGGTTTCTGTGGTTTTACTGGGAACAAAATCTTTTCTGTTAATATTTTTAATCCACTTCTAGGAAATGTATTTTCTCCCCCCGTACACCCAGGCAGCCTCTCAAGCTGCTCTTGGTTTGTGTATTTCACTTTTTGGGTTTTTCTTATAAATATTGTTGCTGCTCTACACCTGTAGAGAGTTTTCTTGACACTATTTTTAAAAGTAGCATTACGTAGAAATGAAAAGCCTTGTATTCAAATGCACACACGTTACGGAGACTGAGGTTAACTAAAATTAAAAAGTAATTTGACAAAATTTGCCTTAAGATATTGCATTACCCTTTTAAACCATGTTCTAGCGAGACACTTAAATGAATTCAAAAAGGTGTATTAAGAAACTGTTCTTCTTAAATTGCGTTTAATTTTGGAGTAATTTATAAAACCATAAACTCTGCTGTTTGCTTCCCATTTAGCTGTTTGCTTCCTCCCTAAAGAAAAGTAAAGCTAAAAACTGGAAACTACGTATTCACAGTTGACTCCTGCCCTTCTGAAACAGTCACTTCGGTAAATTATCAGCCAATATTTGAGCTGCACTATAAAGGCTGCTCCAGATGTTTATATCCATACAAATATTCATACATTTAATTTGAAATGTAATGTTTTTTAAAGTAAGCTTTGGTCTTGACCAGGACTGTTTTTTGTATTTTGGACCAAAATTAAAACACTTCAATGTAAAACTGATCTGGCGTCCATATGTTCAAAATTGGGAAATTTGACAGCGCAGACAATCTCAGTGTGACATGATCTTCTGGGAATCCCAACACAGGATACGAGAGAAAACCTTAACAATGGTATATATTATGCGTGCATAAATAGAGCTTAAATACATTGTTTTATGACTTTATTTTTTGGCTTATGTCAGCTAATACCTTTGCAGAAGAGCTTTGTCCTGCGATTGTGACATTCTTAAATTAATTTCCTAAGAATTACAAAAAGAGGAAATGCAGCAAAGTCAGATTAAGTGACATGTACAGCATCAGTCTTACAGTTATGCTAAAAAGTGTACTGATTAAACTTTTTTTGTCCCCATGGATTTTATACAGTGCGATGCACGTTTCCAGCGAAACAGCAACCCCCCGCGCAACAATCATGCGCTTCCTGTCTCCTTTTTTAAGTTATTATTTTTTTATAATGCTTCTTAATGCTTACCGCACAAAGTGCAGTCAAGGTTGCGTAAACTGACACCACTCCCATTTGCACTGGATTTCACATACCTACAAAGCTGAAATGGGTGTCACAGGACCACAACTATTATCTATCAGCAGCTAAGGGAGGACAGATTGTGCAGAAAGGCTGTGCGAGAGACCCAGTGTGTTCGGGGGTTTGCGTGTCCAGGTCGCACACCATGCCTTATGATAAAATATCTATTTTTAAGTTAAACAAATTTTTTTTAGCAAATGATTTCTATCAGTCAAACTGAGTTTCAGCCTCTGTGTGACATGCCTGAATGTGCACGTCAACCTATTGTTATTTTAGGATCGTTAAGCTACACAGAGATTATGTTAGAAAAATCTTACATGTACTGATGCAGTCACATTACTTTTTTTTTATTGGAGCTGGTTACATTGATGTAATTTAAATTCAAAGATGGCTTTTTAAGTTTTCTGTGTATGTGTTTGTGGCTGTTCGGACACACACAGTCCCTCCCCACCAGCAGCTGTGACACAGCACTATTTCAGAGACAGGAGGTGGTTCCAGAGTTGAATGGGCTTTATTGTCTTTGAGTCAAGAGAGACACACACACACACACACACACACACACACACACACACACACACACAGCGTCTGCCTATGTCTAAGATTCTTCATATGACATTTGACACATAAGCACAACGTGGAATGCAGTCAGTTTTCTTGGTGTCCTGGTGGAAGTCTGTTGTTTTGACAGTAGTTTAGCATCAAGAGCTCGTTTAGAGTTGGAGACAAGGACTCGTTTTTACTTGTGTTGCTATTTCTGGAGGAAAAATAAATCGTGCACAGGAAAAATGTGCTTTGGTTTCTTAGAGCCATTTAGCTAAACTTGATCTATCTTTGAGTCTACTGAGGAAATCTAACTGAGATTTCACCTTCTTCTCAATGCTCTCCTTCCCCCCCTTTCCTTTCTTCGTCACCTCACATACACGGTAGACATCTGACCTTCCCTGAGCCTCGTTCTGCTGGAGGCGTCTTCCTGGTTAAAGGGAATTCTTCCTTCTTGCTTTACCCAGGAGTTCGATCATAGAGAATCATCTGATTGTTGGGGTTTCTCTCCAGTATTGGAGGGTCTTTATAGCACCTCGAGGCAACTGTTGTGAATTTGTGCTTGATAAATAAAGCCTCATTTAGAGTGGCCTTGGTGTATCTATGGTCCTTATCTCCTCCTAGATTACTGGACCAATCTTCATGAAACTGCCTTTCAGTTTGTCTCAGGCTTGTTAGCATGTGTCTCTATTGGAAAAACGTTAAAAAATATAACTAAGATAAAGATTTTACCAGCGACTGATTGGCTTCATGCGTAGCTGGTAATGTAAACTGCCACTGTTTCTGTCCAGATGAAACCTGAGCGTCTAACTTTAAGAGAACTGTTAACACTTTTTAGTTACAAAAAATAGTTTTATCCCAATAAATTAACACTGTTTGTTATAACATGTACAATTCTATGCTGGCAGCTCCACATAAGTGGCTAACCTGATAGTAAAGTGTCCCAGGCTTATCAGTGCTGATATTAGAATTTAACTTGAAGCTAAAGGGCTGACTGTATTACCCAGTAATGATTGTGTTATCTATTAATGATCTCTCAGCTTGTTGACCTCCTACCTTCCTTTTAAACAGAGGCGTAACTTACAGCAGTTGCAATATTTGACAAAGGTCATTTGTTTTGTTTTATTGCAGGTATAAAAAGCCTGAATTTTGAACTACAGTCAATGTTCTACACACATGATAATGTTCAACCGACAAAGTTTTCTTATCATAAATGAAAGCAAGAAGTCAGCACTCGTCTCATTTGGAAGTGAAGAATTCTGATGAGGAAGTTGAGCATCTGGAAGTTTTTAAGGTTTAAAATAGTATAAATGTGTTCCAGGGAACTGATTCCTTCCTAGTTTTTGTTGTTTTCATTTCAAACTGGTAAAATAACATCACGCATATCAACTCATTTGTCACAATCTCCTTTACATAAGATTTGTCAAACAAATGTAGTCAAACTAATGCAGCCCCTCACTGCTTACTTAGATGGCACAAAGGAAAAGCGCATGACCTCTGATCACCACAGATATGCTGCACTTGACGTAGATATGACGTACTTTAAATGAAACTAATTAATCCACTGCATGTCTGTCTTTGTAGCGCTGTTTGAGCATTCTCCTTTAGAAAAGTACGTGAATAAAGATTATATCAGTAATAAAAGCGACTGATTGGCTTCACGTGTAGCTGGTAATATGAACGTCCATCCTTTCTGAAAAGAATCGTCCGATTTAATATCGGCTGTTCCAAATAAGTGTCTAATCTGATGGTAAAATTGATATTTATTAGTATCTGAGAATCCTTTTTTTTTTTTTTTTAAAACAACCTTAATTTTGACTGTGTTATTGAACTGCTGATGGCTGTGAGCAGGAGACATGGAGATATTATGGATCTACGCTGATGGCAAAAAGAGTTAATAGAGGTGTGATGGAAAAAGTACACTGAGGTTGGGGGCACACACACACACACACACTCTTAAGCGGACACATGCTTTTAGATGTGTTGTTGTTCACACTCACATATGCTCTGACACGTCTATATTCGTGTCATGCAGAAATGCGACCTCTTTTTGCTGTCGTTCTTTGATACTGTGAAGCACAATCTGTGGGTTTCTGACCCACACGGAAACAACAATATAAATTAGCTTGCAAAACATAAAGCTGCACTTAGGTGGTAGAAGTGGTCGTAAATAACTGCATGTATGCAATCGTGCTGTGCACAGTTCGCTTAAGAAAATATCTGCTTTTTCTGGTGTTGTACACATGCAACCTGCACGAGATGGATCTGAGCTGGGGTGAAACAGGTGGAAGCTTCCTCTTCAACAAAGGACCCACTACCTGTTTCCCAGCAACACTCACTTTCATGATGTCTTTGCTCTTTATCTGAATATCTAAAAAGAGGCTTCCCAGTACGGAATACCTGAAACACAAAAAGTAGGAATAACAGCAGCCGTTCACATCTCTGACATCAACCATAACATCTCAACGAAGCTCACTCAACTTCTTGCAGAGGCTTTTGCTAACAAGCATTGATTCTTAGTTTCAAGATTACCGCAGTCATTAGCAGATGCTTACTGAGCTGTTTATTCCACTGAGGCTCTGCTATGAAGGATCTTGCTCTGTGGTCGCCTGGGTCAAGCCAACCCGCTCGACTTAATCACACCAGAAACATACAAGCTTGTTTCTTTTTTTTTTGATAAGTATTGCTCGTGACCTGTGAGGACGTTTGGCATATTAAATTGAGAAGCGCAGTTGTTCTCCGATCACAGGGCCGCGCGTCTGATCAGAAACTTGTTGTGACACATGTATTCAAAATTTCCTTTCTCGTCTTATTTCCTGTCACAAGCTGCTTCCCCTTTTTTGTTTGTCCTTTTCCCTGACTGAGGTACAGCTTGTGCTGACTCTGCAGGTCGTCATTATCAAGCTGCCATCACTGTTTTTTGTCAGTGAAGGATTGTATTTTTCATTAATCAGCAAATGATTTCTTGCATCTGCACTTGGCTGTTGAGCTCTTTAATACGCACTCATGCTTTCAGATTACCTCCGAATGTGTCTTAGCATTGTCTTGCTGAAGTAAGAAAGCACTTCCCCGACGAACATTTCCCAATAATAGGATATGTTGGATTAAAAGCTGGAGTGATCATCGCACAACTTTCGCTCCCCAACTCCTGTTCCGCAGTAATACATCTCTTACATTAAAACGTGCATGTACTCTTCTGTTTGAATAATGGTCCTTTGACTGATATATTTGGAAGCTAACATTGACTGATATTAGCTATTTGCTATCAGTATTGGCAAAAAATATCACGTGGGAGAAACGCCTTTCAGCCTGGTCGTGGTGTTGATGATGTTTGCCTACCAGAGGAAACTCTACTCTCCTTCGTGTTGCCAACACATTTAGAAAGCTGAATGTCAACCTCAGTCTGAAGCTTTCGGTCAATCGGACTCGAGTTTTAAGCATAAAATAAAAGATTGTACTGAGATGCCTTATGACAGAGGATGTATTTAAAACATACTTTTAAACCGTTCTGGCTATTGCTGCTTATCTATGAGCAATTTGACTTGATGAGAAACAGGAACTGTGTGTGTTTGTGTATTCAAAGTGATGTGTGTTACATTTGAATGTCCATAATTTGCTCTTAAAGACTCATTGACTGGGCATGAAGTTGGAGGAAAGCCCCGACTGTTATGTACCCCTCACTGTTTCAGGCACATAATGCTGCATTTATCCAAAAAGAGAGAGGCTGGCTGTGTGTATAAACGATCCAGTTTATCTATCGGTGTGTGTGTGTGTGTGTGTGTGTGTGTGTGTGTGTGTGTGTTCAGACCGAATTGCAATTCAACCAGATGGACTGTCTCGCCATTGTCAGCTTAATTCAAGAATTTGTTGTCGCGTTGTCAGTTCAAAACTTTCTTTGTGCCTTAACGGGAAACTTCATTTGCAGCGAATCAATGAACACAATGCACACTCACTCAATAACATATACATGAATGCGACACATTAAAATGAACAATGGAGGTGGGTTGACCTTCGTCAAAGCGAGAGTTGCTATATGCAGAAAACTCATCATGTTAAGAATGCACTCATTTCACCCCACTGAATCACGTTTTGTCTCCTACATTGTCCCCCTCCTACTCGCGCTAATTAATCTCATTAAAGAAGTCCACCCACCCCTCTTACTTCACTCTTCACACATGAGTCCTTTCTGCCACGAACCTTTTTAAGGTTAAAGGAATGTTGTTTTCCTTCTTGGTTGCTGGGGAGCAGAAGCTTTTCCTTCTGCATTTAATACAGCTGGTTGATTGAAACAGAAGTGATCCAGGAAATGAACCTTATTCTTCTCCTCGTGCCAGAAAATGTAAAATGTAAGCAATGCAAAGGAGCAGGAAATTGAATGAGCAGTGAAGTGGAGGGCTGCTGGTGTGTTTCAGAGGTGAAACTTTGCAGCACACTGTTGTCAGCAAGCATAAGTCACAGGCTTTGGTTTGTGAACTGTTGTCAGCGTATAGAGTTCAGTGGGCTGCGAGTACGTCGACTAAAGAAGGTAATTCAACTTCTCTGATGGTTTTATTTGAATGATTTATCATACAGTGGGTTTCCAACTGGGGTAGCTGTAGAGGTTCTCATATCAGCGAGGCTATAGACTGGCTTTAACTCTAAGTGAGGCTCAGTTCATGAAACCTCCGGGCATAAATAGTCAGATGGGACGCAGATGGCAAACAAAAAAGAACTGGGAGCAACAAATGTTATTATTAAACTAAGAATAGAGTCAGAAGCAGGTGTTTGGTTTTGGGAACAGGTAGCTCGAGCTGATGGATGATTTAGAAATCGCAAATCCCAGAGGACGGTCATCCAGGGTTTAATCAGATTTGGCTGCTTATCCCAGCCCAGCAAATGTACTGAAAAATGATATCTGGTGATGTCACGATAGAAACATCCAGTCCATCCACGGAGAGAGCTGAGAGAAAAAATCTATTTTGTTCATGGTCACCCGTCGGAGAATGTTTCTTTTAAAGGTAAAGTTGGATATTGTACTTGTGGATATACGCAGAATAGTGTTTAATTACATAATTATATATGTTCCAACAAGCTGATACATAAAATTAGAAGTGGGTTTGGGGATTTTCGGAAGCCGCCATGTTCACCCACTGTGTTTCTATACAGTTGCTGGGAATGGCATCTCCCTTCTCACTAACTGCATTTTACAAAGTGGAGGAGAAAAGGAGTCATGGGTGTTCACGTGCTGTGGAGAGACATCGAAATTCATGCCTGAACCTCCAGTTTCAAGATATGAAGGATCAAGTTGAGGTTTTATCGTCCAATCGGCAAAGGGACGCTACTGGCTAACTGTATGCCAGCTATCGTTAGGCTCGAGCGTTCTAAAAATCAAACTTTCTGCTGAGCAAAACTACCAATTCTCAGTTTTCAGTTTCAGTGGCTTTTATGTATGCAAAACGGCACACATGCAACTATACAACAGCTCGATTTGCAGGAACTTGGACTTCATTTGTTTATCAGGCGTGAGCAGTGCATCTGTGCCTAAATATACTTCACGTGAGTTTTCTGCCGGTCAGTCGAGTATCTCTAATTTATGCTCTCAGCACTGCCTGCAGCATCTGTCCCAAAGCAGCTACGCCTTCACAGAAACTAGTCTGATGGTTACTTAAGAAAATGACCAAATTTCCAGTGTTATTTTTGTCTGCTTTAGTTGCCTGTGTGTGCGTGATTACATGTTCTCCCATCTTAGTTAGGGGTAAGGCGCTAGCTGAGTGTCACATTCACCCACTGCCTGTATCATTAACAGGTTGTCTTGCAGAGTATAATGAGCTGCCAGTCACCTCTCCCTCCTTTCACTTTTCTCTCCAGAGGCAGGTGGAGAAGCCTGATGGACCGTTTGCTTATTTGCTTATTTTATTTTTTAAATTTGTCTCCCGTCACTCAGGGTTGTACCCAAGTGACATTCTGCGTCTATCAACGAGGGGCTATATTTACCTCAACAGAAAGGGTTTTCAGGACTTATCAGTGGCAGGTCATCACTTCTGGATTGTGGTGGCTTGTGGGCACAAATTGCACATGCTTGTTTTATTCTCTCTCAGTAATTTGGCATTAAAAATATAGCACCCAACGTGTGTTGCCAGGATTGGCTGGATATATCATTTGCCTATGTTCTTGCTTCTGCGTGCAATCTATGCAAAGCTGATGTTTTACGGTGGAGTTAGGAACCCAAAAACCCTCAAACAAAACATTTTTTTATGTTGCTCCAGCGAACAGACGCACACTTACAATTCATGTCACAGTTTCACGAGATTAAAGCTTTCAATGTACAGTCACGAATAGCAAAATCTATTTTGTAGTTATTAATTAGCCTGTGCTCAAAAAACAACCACAAAACAACAAAAACATTAAAGTTCTTGCGAGACCAGACTTACATGGGTTCGTGAAACTGTCGGTGCTCCAGCACAGGGAATGCTTGAGAGAAGTGAGTTTCATCTTCCCTCTTCTAATGCAATCACTCCATTAAAGCAGGAAAAAGGCAGAGAGAGAGTGAGATCATTTGCATTTCAAAATAAAATGTTCCACTTGCCTTCAATCAAGCAAAGCAAGGCAGAAGCCTTAAGTGGTTCATCAAACCCCTGACAGCCATCTGCTCCAGTTTGATTTTGTAGAATGAGCCAAAAAAGAAGCAGCAGCCAAGTAGATGTAGAGCTAGTGTTTGTTTTTAATCTGTGTATGTCCTTATATATGACAGGGCTTAGCTTTTTGTTAAGTATATATGTGCTTGTGGGAATGTTGCCATCTCTGCAATGATTCCCCCTCTCGAGTTCCTTACTAGTCAGCTTTTGGCTGCATCGCTGTTGTGACGTTATCCCTACACTGAGAGTAGATGCTCATTCAACACTGTGATGTTTGAAGAATTTAGTTTCTCCAAATGAAGATGTCACAAACGGTGAAAGGGCGGAGACAAACTAGGGCAATTTTAAAAGGTCAGCACCGGTCTTTATGTGGACAATAGTTTAAAGAAGGAAAGCTGTGCCACCTCCATCTGCCGACAGAATAAAACTCGATTTCGTTGCCTAGGTGTGATGAGGCCCGAGTCACATGGCAAAATATTAGTTGACATATTTCGATAAAGATGTGTAAAACAAAGTTATTTCCCTTCGTCATGGCGCTCCGGAGTGCAAACTCGAACCAGGTGACCTGGCTGTTTCCACTGAGCTCATGCACAACAGCTGTATTCATACCTTCATGTTGTGACTTGACCAGGTTTTCAGTCTTCAATAAGTCATTTCCAGGTTCATGTAGAGGTCTAGAGTGAAAATGTAGCAGAAACTCTTTGTGAATTTGGAGCTAATCTGACACATCATCATGATCTGCTGCTACTTGGTTTCAAGCCGATGACTGAACCAGTCATAATTTCCTTCCTTGCAATATATTATTATCATTTGACTTTGTTTGCACATTACCTATTAATAAAATGTGTTCCAGGAGCACTCGCACCTTGGAGTTCATTGTTGTGTTGTCTGGTGATTTGTCAGGGTAACGATAATGAAAAATGTGCCATGTTGAGTTGATGTGCTGAATGGCTTCGCAGGGAGCTCTGAGGATTTAGCTGCTGATGTGTTAAGCTTTGCAAACCTTTTTTTTTTTTTTCTCTCTTTTGCCCCGGCCGCCATGGGAAGCAGAAACTAGTGGAGACTTTATGTTTAAAGGCCTGAAACAGAGCTGAAAGAGGAAGACAGAGGTGGTAGAGGATGGAAGGAAGGAGAATGACAATGAGGTATCAGCTGGGGGAACTTTAAAAATGTTCATAGTAGTTGGTGTGTGTGTGTGTGTGTGTGTGTGTGTGTGTGTGTGTGTGTGTGTGTGTGTGTGTGCGCGCTCTCATCTCTGGGAAGAGTAGCATGAGCGCTAGCAGGCGAAGGAGCACGGCACAAAAGCACATCCAGCTGACAAGAAGCTCAGGTTGCCTGACATTTTCCTCACACACACACACACACACACACACACACACACACACACACACACACACACACACACACACACCGTTCTGCCTCTACATTCCTGACCTTTCCAGTTGGTGCTTTTGGGCTGACGAAAGGGAAGAAGGGGTCGTCAGAGATAAGAGCACTTGAGATGCAAGTCGGTTTGCTCCTCTCTCCAGATGGTCAAGGTGGACGCTGGCAGGGAAACGTGAGCCAGATGTAGAGCTAAAAGGATTGAATGGATGCTTGTCCTCACGTCTGCTGCTACAAGAAAATTGGGGGGAAAAAAGAGGCATCGAGAAAGAACATGTTTTTTTTTTTTTAATATGATAGAACAACAGCACGACATGAGAAATATCAGTGGGTAAATAATGAAGCGCTCATATTCTAATCGGGTATTATCGTTGCAACACCAAAGTTTGCAAAAGTGATAACGTGAAAACAAGGTGACGTAGGAGCTTCATATTGATACCAGAGGCTCAACTATTAAAAATCTTGGACCAGGTCCAATCTCGGTGCTTGACCTCGAGATCGGAGTACGTTTTCTGAAAATCTTGTGAAAGTGATAACTAGAGAACCAGGTGCTGTGGGATTTTGAAATTGATACCATAGGTATGCCTACTTAGCAGGCTGAGGGGTAGCACTGGCAGTTCACCAGTAATTTTCAGGGCAGGTGACCAGCTCCTTACACACAGAGGTGCCATCCAGCAGAAGTATGTGCAAAACACTTAACTGTTGCTCTGGAGGGTTGGAGCCTGCGCACTTCTTATTCAGGTGAAATCAAATCACCAAAATCCGCTCAAAGAAGAAACTGATGCACCTCAGAGGCCTCGTCGTGGGCGACCGTGGCTCAGGGGGTTGGGAATCGCATCTGTAACCGGAAGGTCGCCGGTTCGATCCCTGGGCTCTGTCCTGGTCGTTGTGTCCCTGGGCAAGACACTTTACCCTACTTGCCTACTGGTGTTGGCCAGAGGGGCCGATGGCGCGATATGGCAGCCTCGCTTCTGTCAGTCTGCCCCAGGGCAGCTGTGGCTACAACCGTAGCTGCCTCCACCAGTGTGTGAATGTGAGAGTGAATGAATAGTGGTATTGTAAAGCACTTTGGGTGCCTTGAAAAGCGCTATATAAATCCAATCCATTATTATTATTGTCGAATGTGACGCTTCTATGGCAACACCGCTGGAGGCGGATCTGAGGTGTCATAAGTGTGGCTCTTGAGTTGCACCAGTGTCTTGCAAGGTCTTTTCTCTTGTTTCACAAGCTTTTCTCGTGGTTTGCTTTCTTTTCTTTTTCCCCTCTTTCCGTTTCCCAGCTCACAGAATGGCAACATGTCAGCAGTATTTTGCAATTGTAAGTACAGTGGCAATAGGTGGGATGTCCATTGTCACTATTCACGAATCAGGAAGTTTCTGGAAGTGGAAATGGATCAAAGGTCAGTGCATTTTTTTCAGAAATCTGCCCAACCTTTTAGAGCCACTGTTGAATCGGCATAATTAGGAACAGAGCACAGCGCTCGTGGTGCTGTTGGAAGTATCACAAAAGCCTCGAGCTAGTTCCCTGGCTGTTTTCTTTAAAACGATCCTTTTCATTCTTGGATGGTTCACAGAGAGGTTAAAGCGGGACTTTAATCCACAGGGCGGTCATGGATCAGGGAAAAGGCAGTGGAACTCTGTTTTAAGAACTCATATAACATATATGAGTTCTTAAAACAGAGTTCCACTGACATTTTTACTGTGGCGTAGTGCTTCTTCCAGACTCTGCTTCCCTGTGCGGTTCCTAAAATTAACTGCCTAAATGTCAAGCCTGAATATGAAAGAGGGTGTGGCGTTAAGAACGGTGTGTTGGCGAGATAACTGCAACGGACAAAGAGCCGAAGTCTCTTTTAACCAAATCGTGCTCTCTAGTGCAGGAAAGCGGTGTGGGGGTTTTCCTCCTGCCGCGATGATACGCGGTCAACTTTCCAAATACACACACGGAACCCAGAAGCTTTGAATTCCCACCGTGCACGGCGCACTTCCTGAACTGTGCCTGTAACAGATAAGTGAGCTGCGGCGTGCACACACAGGCCTTGTGGTTGCAGTTGGCACTGGTCTTGCTACAAGTCTGCACAATGCATCAACCTCCCACCCTTCATGTGCTCAGGCCTACGTTATAGATGTGCCAAATTGTGCCAAACTCAATCGGACACTTGCTCTCTCACATGTGCGACAGCAACTGCTGATCAATCTGTCACTCTGCTTGAAAACTGTGCCTCAGGCTGGAAAAAGAACCGTGGTAAGGGTGAGAGACAGGAAACAAAGGTTTTTTTCTTATTTTTACCCCGGGGTTGCACAAGGTGAGGCATCTGGTTATGGTATGAGTCAACAAATGGGTTAAGCTGGCAGGCTTACACTCTCTCATATGTATCGACAGTTTCATATAAATACGGGGGGATGACTGCACTTTAAAGCAATTTAAAGCTCGTGTCAACTTTTACAAGCAACTTTTTCAAAGCTGTGCATGACAAATGAAAAGCTTTCAAAGAAATCTGGGGGTTTTAATTACAGGTGCCCAGCCGAACAAGAGAAGGACATTTTTTATTATTATTATTATTATTATTATTATTATTATTATTATTATAATAATATAAGTCTCAAATGACCAACTGAGTGGAATCTGGGGGGAAAAATCCTGATGAGGATTTCATTTGGTTTTAAAATGTTGCCAGCTGTTCACCGCTGTGACAGAGCTGTGTCTGTGCAGCACTCTGACAACCATTAGCTGGAAAATTGCTCTGAATGTAAACAAGTCCAGATTTGCAGCTTTGTAGTGGCTCCAGCAACAGTTTAGTCACTGTTTGTGTGCAGAATTGTGCTTTATCCAGCAGTGAAGATGAGCCCGTATACGTCCAGTGTAGTGTTTAAAGTGACATTTAGACTTAAACTACAGTCCTTTTCTGCAAACTGCTAATATCAGAATCTATTTTACTAGGGCTGAACGATTATGGAAAATAATCTAATTGCGATTTTTTTGCCCCAATATTGCGATTGCGATGCGATATGCGATTATTTTTTAAGGTCTTTGTCTTCTGTATTATTAAACAAAGACAAGCAATACATCATATAGTATGGCCAATACTATATTACATTAATTTTAAACTGTTCTCTCCTGGAAGACAGACCTCTGTTATGATGACATGAGGTGATGCATGAATTGATGACTGACATTTTTATTTAACTTCTTCAATCACAACAGTATATTTGAACATACACAATAGTTTATTTTTAGCTTACAAACATCTGAGCATAAAGTGCTGACAAGGAACCCTGGTGTAAACATTAAAATGAAAGTCAGTACAATGTGCAGATTGCAGAAATATACATAAAAAAAAATCAGTGGCTTTACCACACTCAGTTTTTCGACATCTGTGAACTACTAGACAGTCATTCAATTAAAAAATAATATTAAATAAATAAAACTAATAAATAAAAAATACACACATCTTACTGATCTCTGCAGTCAGTAACATTACACATAAAGTGCAAACATAATAGCAATTGTATAAACACACACACAAACACGCCTTTAAAGTTTAAAGGCGTGAAACTGGACGGTCTAGCCTTCTGAATCAGAAGGCTAGTTCTGATTAGCGTCACCGCTGTCTCGGTGGAGTTTTAATAAACTCGGCCGTCTGCTTCTTGCTATCTAAAATATAACCAGACACTGGTGTAAATTCTCGACTGTCTCATACTTCTGTTTAATAAGTTTTCTGTTTGACGTTTAGTCAGCTGTGTGAAAACCAAGGAGGAACCCACCCGGGGGATTAATAAAGTTTTATTTTATCTAATCTAATAACTTTAATCTCAGCCAAACCGATTTACTCACAAACAAACAAAACACTGAAAAAAGCCCAACAATAACATTTTTAGGTTGTCTAAGTGACTTATATATTACGTTTAACCCGAGCAGCGAAACTCCGCGGTGATCTGAAAATGATGTGCCGGGAGTTGTGCCGTTCTCGGCCGCATCAGTAATCCTCGAGCTCCCGGCTAGCTGTCGAGCTGGTGGGTAGCAGACGCCTCTGAAAACGTCGAAGCACTTTTGCAAATATGGGATATCTTGATAAACCGAGCAGATATTTGATGTTTACACAACTACTTTCTCGCCTGAAAATATGTTAAAAGTTTATTTTGTGACCCAGAAAGATTAGTATGAGTAATTTTAAAACTTAGTAGCGGCCGCCATTGCTGGAAACTGGAGTTTGGCTGGGCCGCGCTATGAATTCTGGGATATGGTAGTAATTTGGACAGCCTTATAATCGCAGCCTTTGCGGTTAGAAAATTGCACTTGATCATGTCGCGATATTATCGCAAATGCGATATATCGTTCAGCCCTATATTTTACACTCGTCTTAGTTGACTCATTTTTTCCGCTATTTGTTTCTCTCTCTGTATTTGACCATTTTATTGTTGTGCTTATATCACCGTGGAGATGGATGAGTTTATATTTTCAAAGCATCAACCTCCCACCCTTCATGTGCTCAGGCCTACGTTATAGATGTGGACAGTGCTAATAGCTAAAATATACTTTCACTATGCCGATGCTTAGGTTGGTCAGCCAAGTCGAGCAACATATTAATCACCTTTGAAACCACCTTTGATTATCTGCAGGATTTATGTTGCCAGCAAGGAATTTACTGGCAACATAGAAACAGTTTGGCATACAGACTTTACAGTAAAGTATTGCCAACTGTTGGTTTGCAGTATTATTCATTTCTTACTGTAAAGTGTGTATGTGTGGCTGTCACAGCACTTATTTATACATTAACTCCCTTTTTTCCTGGGGAGTGACAGTATTCTACTTACTCAACTTATTAGCAACTAGCTGATCTATGGATATTGGTGTGTGTGTGTGTGTGTGTGTGTGTGTGTGTATATAATGGCTAATAAATGGAAAATTAAGGAAAAAAAACACCCTTGAGCCATGTTAGGCATACCGGCAAGAGTGTTTGGATCCCCACAAACACAAAAACAGCTGATTACAGAGCAATCAGAAAGAGGATAAACAAGGAAGCCTAACAAATGATGGCAAATCTGTTTATCTTCCTTGTCCCTAATTTTAAATAATCAGAGATTGCCACTGTATCAGTTTTTAAAGTCCTATATGTAACATTTCTGCCTGTGTGCTAATCACTCACTTGTTGGCTTTTTAGTTGATGAAGGTTAGGAGGCGGCTGTGGGAGCAGATGCTCCTCCTGTTTATCCCAGACAAACTGAATCTCTTATATATGTACTTTATAACACAAGACAGAATCCACCAAAGCCCTTAAATGAAGAATTTGTGAGTCTGACAGGAAGTCACATCTCATCTATAACCCGTGTCACGCTGCACATCTCACCTTTTTTACACCCTCCTGCGGTCCCCCCTTTTCAGGAAATGCTCACGAAGGTTTTAAGTACGTCTGAAGGCACGCGAAGGACCGGTACAGATGCCAAGTGCTCTTCTTTTTTTCTTCTTTTTTTTTTTAAAGACTTTTTCACTGCTTGTGCTCTTGAACTGAGCCTGATAGAGCGTAAGGACTGATAGCAGCTTTCTACTTTTTCGTTTTCACACAGCTGACAGTGATCACCTGATCCTCTTTCATCTTTGTGGGCATCTCACTTCCTTTCCCCCCCCCCCAAATCTCTTTCTTGCTCCATTTTTCTCATGCACCAGTCTACCTCACCGTCTGCTCCCCTGTCACTTGCTGTGTTTACACATATTTTAATAATTTGATTAGAACCAGCGGGGTAATATTGCAACTGTCAGATAAACCCCTTAAGAGTTATCTTACTCGCATTAAGGTTGTAATCGCAGAAGCAGAACTCGATTAACCCAGCTGGATTACTCAAATTCCTCTTGGCACCTATACAGCTTAGCGAGTTCCTTCTGTGGGGGAAAAAAAAACTGTCATTGCTAACAGCGATGGGAAAGAAAAACAGTATTTTGCACGGTGGCAGAAAAACAGGCCTATTTTTAAGGCTGCGAGTGACTGCAGTTGTGTTAACATCTGGTGAGAGAAGCAGCAAAGAAATTACACCATGTTGGACTTTTTTGGTTTAGCTGTTTTATCATCCAGCTGCTGTGATATTATTTTTAAAAAATGCCTATTTTGAACGTGTATATCCACCTTAGCTAATGTATGTGCTCGCAAACGTGCCCACTGTTTCAACTGTGTCCCCCTCAAAACGAGTTCCTCGACCTGGCTCTCCTCCTCCCTGTGATCTAAATCACACATGACCTCTGGCTTTATTTTGTTCAGCTCTGCCGTTGCTTTCCTCCCCCACATCTCTTTCTCGGCTTCTCTCGCTTCCTTCCCTCGCTCACATCTGAAGCCGCATAGCGTCCTGCTGCACCACTTCTAGCGCTAATCTTCCTCTTTCCTCGCCCTCATGCTTTCGCTTCAAACTGCTTCCGTTTCTCCCTCTACGTGCTTCTTTTTTTTTCTTTATCTCATTCCTGTCCCTGATCAGGCTTTCTCAAACGAGCTGCTTTCGTTAGCCTCTGTCATGCAAGACAGGGGGGAAAAGTTTAATTGAGCAACGCCTGCCCCCCCCAAAATATTGGATGTTGATTTGGCTGCTTTTTAAACCGATGTGGCCTTTTTCAGTTATGCATAATGCAGCAGAACGCTCTCTGGGTCCATCGGGCCTGATTCTTTGCGTTCAGCTATTACCACCTGCCCCGTGGACTAATGCAAAGACCCATCAGGCTTAACTGGAGCTGAAATGGAGGCTTTCTAATGGGCTCCATCTTCCTGTTTCCATAATAACAATGTTAGCTGTGCAGACAATAGCAGCGTGTCAGTGAATTTTCCAGCCTTGTTGTTGTTGGGCTTTTTGGGTTTTTTTTTTCTTTTCCTTTCTTTGGGTGTTGACCTACTTCAGTTAATCCCAGCTCTGTGCACACGCCTGCAATGTTAGGCTCAATTTACAAGTAAGCAATTTTAAAGGCTGCTGTCTTGACGCTTCGCTTTAAGATGGCGGGAAAAAGCTGAAGGCGTGTGGCGAGTAGGAGAGCGAGATGGTGATCGAGGAAAACCCGCTGGTTTTCTCCCACGATGGGACCTGTTGTGTTCTCCAAGTCGAGCCCGTGCACACACAGATCCACTTGCTCTCCAGCATCCGCCCCCCCAAACAATAATAATCACGTCGGTATTTCAGGCAGAAAGCCGAGCGACAGGCAATGGGTCTCAGACCAGGCTGCGTGGGGACGAGGGGGAGGAGGGGAAGGTGGGAAAAACCTGACAGGAGATTTGGTGTTTTAATTCTGTCTCGCCTATAATCACACGCCTTGGGGATAAGCCTTGCTGCAAGCCAGACATCTTTGTTTGTTGTCAAGCTGATTTGCGGAGCCCTGTCGTTATCGCACCGATATTATACAAAAACATTAGCGTGAGTCAGCTTAGCCCGCCCTGCAATCACGACGCGCGGCGGTAACGGGCCGGCAGCAGCCTAGATCTCGCAGTTGGCCTTTTAACCTCTAATAGAATGGAAGCGAGTGGGCGCGGATAACAAAAGACGGGGTGGATGCTGCAAGTGACTAAAGGGGTGAATCACTGCAGCGAGAACTGCTTTTTAAGAGAGCGGCGGTCGTTGGTGACGCCGCACAGTGAAGCACGGCGATGTGGGAGGTTAGAGGAAACTGAGAAGAAGTGACAGATTTAGCAAGTCGGAACTGGTGGGAACTAAGGTGATGGTAACGCCTAGAAATACAAAGTTTGTATAGTGAACCTTCTTCTCTGTGCGCCAAGCTGCTCAGACGCTTCAGTGACCTCTTCAGCCCGAGGTTCACACTCTCAATATTCCCCTCACTCCTTCAGCAGGTCATTGTTTTCCTGGGAGAAACCAAACTATTTATCTCCTTTTTAGTGCTTTGAAGCCAGCACTAGCTGTGGCATTGTGTTTGTAGGATTTTGCTTTTATCACAAAGAAAGGTCTAACCTGAAGGTCACAGTGACGTCTGATCTGCCTCCTCGTAAATGTGATATGTCGTCAGTACCTGAAGGGTACATGTAGCTGTCTGTTCTATTCTAATTCTGGATAGACGAACTGTAGAGCGAAATAAAAATAGATTTGATCTTCGAATAAGTTTTTGAAGAGGAAATTCTTTTGATGGACGATTTGTAAACTGCAGTTTTCAGATAACAGGACTTCGCAGGCACAGTCTGCCTGGCTAAAGACCGCCGACACAGTAACACGTGTCCTTGATCCAACACAGCTGATTTAAAAGGCTAAATGACCTCCTCAACATGTCTTGAAGTTCTCCAGAGGCTGGTAATGAACTAATCATTTGATTCAGGTGTGTTGACCCAGGGTGCGATCTACAACCTGCAGGACGCCGGCCTTTGAGGCCTGGAGTGTCTCTAGGTCACCAATAGGCAGACTGCAGTCCGGATCTGAACCCAGATGCTGTTTGTTACATACTCAGATCTGTTAGTGGGCATTGATGGTCTGTTTGTGTTTTACTCTGAGCAACTTTTCTCATATTTACGGTAAGGTTAATCTTAGCAGCCTTTTCCTGTCTTTACGATAGTCAGTGTATGTACACGGGAGTCGCACAGATCCGTCGTCTGTGTGATTCTGATGTTAAATTGTACTTGACAGCCATTAAACGTAACTTGAACACTGCTGATCTAAGCCGTATGAAGTACAGTTGTTACCACGATCACGTCTGTTACTGAAAATAAATGGCCCCGTATTAAATCAGCGTTTCGCACAGCTTGACAGATTTTCTGACAGCATCTGAATCATTCCAGGCTACAGGAACATGTGACCTTTACAAGTGTGACCGGAGGAAGTGCGAGGAGGACAGAACGCCATTACAGTCAGAGCCACATCCTCGACAGGAATGAGACGTTTGTAGAAACGGAGCGAAAGAACCTTAAAAACAGAGGAAAATGTTTCGGCATGGCTGAGGGGCTCTACGAGATCACAACCTGTCTCTGTAAACCGCCGGGGTCGGATGGTCCTAGCTGAGAAATCCATTAAGAGAAAGCTGAAATGAATAGAAGGAAAGACGTGCGTGAGAAGAGACTGAATCAGGGGGAATCTGCGAGGGGGGAAAGGGAGAGTTCAGCCGAGCGATGCTTGATTGTCCCTGAGGTGGATTCACTGTGCACTTATTCCAGTTACAAACAGAAAAGAGGATCTACAAGTATACAGAAGTACAACACACATTAATAACACTGAAACAATATACAGTGCCATGTACTTCCTTAGATTAATAATAACAAATTTCTAGTGTAAACTTCCTCCAGTGGTTCAAAACAAAGGAAAGAGCGGTGCAGCGTGGGCTGTGGGGGGCGGGGGAAACACGGCTCTTCTGTTTCTGATGAGCTTTTACTGATGCGATCAACTGAAACCTTAGTTTTGTTTTTTTCAGTCTCCCACATGACAGATCTTTGTTACACATGACTGTATTTGAAGGATGGATGCAACTACCAGGTCCTAAAAGGGCCTTAACACGGAGTTCTTTTTAATGGCCAGCAGGGGGCAAACATCTGGTTTCCAAAAGGCAGCTGGTTGTATGGGAAACGTCAACTTTGGCTACGCTTTTCCTGATGACTTTGTGATCTTGGTTGTCATGTTCAGGTTTGATTTAACAGACTTTGATGTTTATCACGTTCTGCCAAGGGGGTCGTGTTTCTGGTGGCGTTATTCTGTCTGTAAACATCATAGTTTTGAATGAATGTAGAGCGGAGTCGTGTTAACAATGCCTTCAAATTTAGCTTAGGTCTTCCATCAAGGTCTTCAAGGATCACTTGATGGTTTATTAGTCAGAAATTGACAAATGGCCTTAAAAATAAAGGCTTGTATATCATGTCACATTTGACCTCTGACGTCTTCACGTTTCTTACTGTTGTTTGTATTGACAACATATAGGAATATAAATAACTATGATTTTGTTACAACCATTTAAATATGTACAGCATAATATTTAAAATGTTCCTTTTTTTTTTTTTTTTTATACAAAATGAAAAAAATAACTTTGTTTATTCCCCCCCCTTTTTTTTTTTTTTTTTTTTTTTTTTGGAGGAGCAAGTATTTGGGCAGAGAACGTCTCTCTGAAAGGAACCAATGAGTTATGTTATAGGAAATGTGGGATCCAGCGTTTTCAGATCTTGAACCATACAGTGGAGCCAAAATCGACTTGAATCCTTGTTTCAACTTTAAAGATAAGGAAGGGTTGCTGCATGAAAGGAGTGGAAATGTATCTATAACTTAATCGCGATTCATTCAGATTTAGCAGCTGCTTCCTTTTTTAAACAAATTGCGTTTCTTTGTTTTTTACACGTGTAGTTGAAAAGCAGGAGGCGGTTTTGTGCTGTTTCTCCTTCAGTAAAAATAGTTTTGTCCCAAACCTCTACTGTGGGGATGGCCACTGCAAAGATGCACAATCGACTGAGCTACCATAACCTCAGGGACACATGCTTTGTTATGATGAACTCAGATTATCCATAAATGTTGAGTCAAGAGCATTTTATAAATATTCTAGGTAAAAGATGTCCTTTTACTTTGTGGGCAAAGTAATGCTCACTTTGATCTTAAGTGGTCCGGACCAGCCCTGAGATATCTTCATATAAGAAAAAGACATGCAGTCTCAACAGTATGTCTCAGATTTTTCCCATCTGTTAAATAAATGCTGCTGTATTAAAGGAAATAAATGTTTTGCATGACTGTTTGGGCTTAAATTGTAAGAAATAAATGTGTAAAATTACAGAAAAAGTATTTCTTTTAGCTCCTTGCCGAGAGAGCGCTGTAATTATAAAAACAGAACGTTTCTGTTCATTTGCAGAAAATGGTCTTTTTCATGTGTGGACACATTTGTTTAAAAAAGGTGAATAGATAAACAATTAAACAATAGAAAAGTTCCTGGTTTTTGTTTTTTTTGGGGTTTTTTGGTTGTTTTTTTTGTTTGTTTTTCCACTAAGATATAACTGTGGTGTAATATGAATGACTCTGGGTTAACGCTTTATCGCCAGGAAAAACTGCAAAACCGTTTTAAATACATAAAAAAAATAATCCAAAAATTGATGCCCTCCTTCACATTATTCAAATCTGTCCAGTGGGCCGGATTAGAGTCTTGGCGGGGCCGATTCTGGACCCCGAACCTTATGTTTGACACCCCTGCTCTAGATGGCTTTAAGGCTGAAGCAGGCAGGCCTTACCCAGTTCAACACATTCTCTGGATTCAGAAGGACTTCATTCAGTGAAACGCGCTGAGCTGCTGCTCACAGCTGTATGGCCTCCAGAGAGTTGGCGGTAGATGGGGAGAAATGGTGAGATGTACCGTAGAACACTCGTCTCCACCTTCATTACTGAAGGTAAACAGCAGAGGATCGAGAAAAAGACCTCACAGACCGTTACAGTGCTGAATTATAGATGAGATCGGAGGAATAGAGGCACTCTGCAGGCTTTTCCCATCCTCTCACCTCAATCCGTGCTCAGTCACGCACGCATGCATGCACGTTCACGTCTGCTGCACCTGAAGCGGCAATTCTTATCACTCACCTATCAGGTCCCCTCAGAGGCAGCACGCATTCACACCGCAGCTCGCTTCCCAATATTCATGTCCACCTAAACCCCAGCTCCATCATAACATGCAGTCGGCACATGCACACAACCTTTCTGAGGCTCTCACTGGGCTTGCATTATTGAAATCCATTTAGCACTCTGGCTTTCTCCTGAAGTCTCGCTCACCAAAGCAGTGACCCGTGAGCCGAGAGGAGACGAGTGGGATTTCCTGATTCTGCTGCCAAAGAGACGAGCGAAGAGGGGCTGCATTTAGCTACCTGCCAGCGTGTGCCTATGTAGGAAGTTTGAACGAGGAACGAAGTATAATGTATGGCAATATGGGTGAAGCAGTTTCCAAATATTAACCATTTTTAACCACAAGTGTACAAAAGTGGCAAAATCACCCATACGGAAAAGAAATAGTAAAAACTTACATGATTTACTCATGAAAGTGGCCACTTTCGCATTACTTTCATATATTGTTTTAGGAAGTATCCAAAACATACAAGTTTCATTATATAATTTTTCAAGGGATCTTATATCTGTTTTCACACTTATATGCTTTTCATACAAGTTTCACACAAGACAGATACAAACTTTATAAGATTTATACATATCTTTCCCATATGGGTAAGTATGCTGAAAGTCATTTGTGGTGATCGAAACCTGTGTTAAGCTAACCAATGGGAGCTATTAAAAATAGTTTTTGGTTTCCATGACGCACATGGATGTTTTCAATACCACAGTCAACCTCAAAACTGATATGGACTCACATAGTGTGATGGTGACGAACTTCAGGTTTTACGACCTTGTGATAATCTCATGATTCAGTTTTATGATCCCACCTACCCTGAAATGATGCTCCGGATGGCTGTTAAGCCAGATGGTTTGTTACGCAGAACTATGATTCTTGGAAAATGGCAGGCAATTCCACAAAATGATGATCCATAAGTAACATCTTTGTCCATCGACCGTTAGCTCGGAGCAATTGAATCAAGCAAGAGATCGAGGTAGAGCGCTCTGCGTTTTGGTCCAGGATTCGTGTTTTATTTGTAAATGTAAGAGGAACTGGCAGAAAGCCACTTTGTCGGAGAGGTGACTCTACTGGCCAGCAGTCCCTCACTGGTCTAGACAACACTTTTTAAGCACAATCTGGAGCTGCAGGTGAGCTGTGTTCCAGAAGGGCTTCAGAGCTCATTTTTTTGGAGTCGCTGTGCAGAAAGTACAAAAACTGGCGTTTACAGCACGAGTACAACACGTACTATTATGCTTCATGTGTAGACTGAAATGGATCGAGTTAAGACAAGGGCGTATCTGCACCATCAGATTACCTGCAGCGTGCATTTGAAACAACTTGTGCAAAGAGAAGTACTTTTCTCAGATTCTGCTCTTGCACATGAAAACTGTGCCTTTCATCTAAAATTAGAGACTCAAAGCAACGAAATGACTGAGCAACAGCTTCAGTCATTCCCCGTGCATCAAGTGAGTAAAGAAATGCAAAAGTATTGACTTAAACCTTGGACTTGCTCAGAATCCCTCTAGTGCAGGACACTTGTTTGCTAATGGAGGAGCTACCTGTACGATAGGCGCCTCAGCAGGCATTAAAAGCAGGATCAAGAGAAGCTGTGATCAGCGGTGCGCGGCGACAGATTTACTGCGATACTCTAGGAGTAAGAGTGAGGCCAATAAAACTTTATGGGTGCTGTTTCATTTTAAAACTCTTCCATTTAGGAAGAAGTCGCTGCCTGATGCTTGAAAATCCACATCATTACAAGTATTTTTACTATTCTGTTTCAGTTTTTCTGCCATTACTCCCACTGATAATGTGGTCACAAGACTTAAAACAGGACTGTCTTGATAGCTCGAGCATTCCTTATGTGAATCTGCTTGGTGTCATTTTCAGCATCTTGATAATCCCCCGTCCACCCACATGATACTGATGCACTATTTTGATACTGACAGCTCTTCAGCCAATAACTTTGTATTGCAAATATTGCCCAAGGACACAATTAAGAAGTTTGGCAATTCCAGTTCGGCGCAATTAGGTGTTTGTTTTTTGTGAGAAGCACGTCTGCGGCTGACAGTTGAGACCCTTAACTAAAGACCCTCTGATTGGGCTGTGCTTCTGATTGTTTGGTTGGGAGCTGGTCTCACTAACTGCTGCACCCAAGGTGCTTTGTTTTGTTTTGATGTCTCCCCAGAGAGCTTGTTAGGTGAGGCCAGCAGACTGCTCAGAGACTTAGTGTGGTGCTGAATAAGCTGAGAAATTCTTTGTTGTCCAGATGAGACAATGCGAGAGACTTTCCCATGTGGAAAAATATTTGTGTGCCTGTGCGTCTGTGTGTGTGATCAAAGATAAGAAAAGTGGATTTCGAGGCTGCACACACACACCGCAGAAAGCCTGTGAGCCTTTCGGAGAATCTGGATCTCATTTATCATTCGACCTATGAAATATTTTGCTGATGTGGTAACATTTTCATAGCCACTTGTCCATGTTTGTTCAGGGTTCACACAAGTCCAGCTCTTGATCTGTTTGAGTACGGAAACAATCATGTGTGTAAAACGGTCTTTAGTGTGTGATTCATGCAATTTTGTCATTGTTTTTAAGTGGCGATGGGAAGTGTAATGAGCAAGTCTAATGCAAGAATGAGGCGTCTAAACACTGTTTGGACGGGCGAGAATGTTAACAGTTGTTTGAATGGCTTAATTGATGTGCAGAACTGTGACAGAAGTCTTGAGCCAGCTCACATTTTTTTATAATTTGCTTCTAAGGAGTCAGACTTTGGGTTTTTGAAGGTCTTTCAAAGTGATTCCTAAAGAGCTATTAGCTTAAAAACTTGGCACAGTGTGCAGCATGTCCTTAAAAAAATAGAGGAAACTGGACGATGCACGAAGACTTCTAAAGCACAGTGGAGGCTCTGTCATGGTTTTTGGCTGCATTTCAGTCAGTGGTGTTGGGCATCTTTTCAAATTGATGGAATACAGATGCACCGTGCAATTCCATCGAGAAAGCATCTGTTTGGAAACGGCTTTTCAGTATGACGCTGCCAGTAGTGAAACACTCGGTGTCCCATTGCGTGTTTTTCTATCAATCATAGATTGGCCTCCCATGAGCTCAGCAGTTTAATTTCATGTTGACAAGAACAGAAGAAAGCTTTGAATGTCCTTCGAACAGCCTGCAGAACTATCCTGTTCTTGAAGAACACTTAAGGAAATGAAAAGAAAGCTGCCTAAGAGAGTTCAGACTGTTGAAGAATGAAGATGGTCATAACAAATATTTTCTCAGAGTATAAAGAAATGAGAGGTAGCTCTAGACTTGTGCACAATACTGCATTTTGAGAGGTATTTCAAATATTTACAAAGCCAGAATGCTCAGACAAAAGCGTCTACGGTAATGTTCAAACACAAACGGCACAAAGCGCCTCACTGATCCTCGCTTCGCGTACTACACAAAGGGTGCGTTTGTCATCGGGCAAAATAATTTTGTGTACTTGAATTCTCATAAATCAGACTGAGTAACACTGTTGATCTTTAGTTACACTATTGCACTGATGAAGTCTGTCCTCAGACATCCAGACGGGACTGTGTAAACACAGAGTTCTCCACAGAGCACTTCTGTGGGTCAGTGGGTGTCACAGGACTTGTTTTGTTTCTTTTACTTTTTTGCCATAGTGACACGCATACTACGTATAATTAAGATTAGTTTACAGGGGGAATTCCTCCTCCTCCTCCCAGCACACAGACCTCATATCTGCAACTGTTTATCTCTTGGCTTGGCTTTCAAGCAGCACAAACCAAATGTTTGTGCTGCTTTCGTCAGCCGGCAGTTTGGGTTTTTCTAAACCTTTTAGGTGTTACTCTTAAAAACATCCCACAGAGCTCCATTAAAGAGAGAAAATTAGAGATTCCAAAAGTTAAATTTTACAAAGTGTGAAATTTACACAGGCGGTGTTACAGGGAGGAGCTACGTTCTCTCCACCTTCACTGTTATCAGATTGTCGTCTGATAAATGTTTTGGCTGAAGTTTCCCTTTTCCTTCACTTCAGCACGTTCTGGTTGCAGTGAATTCTCCCCAGTTTTCCCAGTGAGCAGTGTTTTCCCACTCACGCCTTAAAGACATTCAGACAAGTTTAGCTGAAGCATGTGACTTTTTCTCTTCTTGGCTTTGTTTTTATGCTTTTTTTTTTTCTTTGTCTTAACTTCAGCATTTTTTCTGTTGCTGGAAGCGTCTTACATTGACAGATATAACCTCTTTAACTAGTCACGAGTGTTATGGTGACCCGCAATAAGATATTTTAATAATATAAGAAATTTACATATATATTAATGAATTGCTTTTATAATATTTAAACCCTCTTATCTTGAGGCACCACTGACTATTTAAAAAATATATATTTTTCTGGTTTGTGGTAAACACAAACCAGAAAGATTATTTTTCAGGTCATTAAAAGTAGAATTACATGTGTTACAGGTGGACAGACTCTGTGCCCTGTAAGCTTCAACCTTTTGCATTGCACTATCTGACAGGCGGCACCTCCGGGGCAAGGAAGGTTGCAACAGCAGACTGACAGCGAGCGCTGGCATGAGCACACTGGAATAAGTTCTGCACTGATGTCTTGGCTTAGAGGTACCAGGGCATCCACGAATCTGCACAAAATCCCGGCACGATGCGGGCGGTTGCTGTGTTTGTAAGTGCTTTTGTATATGGATTGGTGGTGGGCTGTGCAAACTGGTGATGGGCTAAATCAGTACAAACGTTCTTTCTGTGATTTCTCTGTGAAATGAAATGTAAAATAAAATATCCCTAAAAGCAGAGATGTGAGCTCTTAAATGAAGGTAGCTGTTAGTCTCTTAGTGAATTAACCTCTCTTCATAGCTCGGATCCAGTGATGTTGCTAGAATCGTACAGTATGGTTGTGCTCGCTCTGTTTGTTAAAATGAAACCTCGTCAGATTAGTGGAAAGGAGTGCCTGTTGATGTCAGCTCTGTGTTATACGTCTTGTCCTGTTGCAGCACCTTCTTCTCAGACAATGAAAGCCACAGCAGCAGGATGTGAAATCCTCACACTCACTCCTCATCCACACACACTGAAAAGCTCAGATAATGGTGCAAAACCATTTTTCTTGTTTTCACTAATACTGCCTGAAGCTCTGGCTTCAGTGCTCCAAACACTTCAGACAGCTTTTGTTTTTCTCTAATGTTTGGGCTTGGTCTGCACACCCCACCCACCGACCTGCCCTTTATATCTTTTGTCTGCGAAGAGCAGCCGGGCTTGCAAAGCGGCCTAAAAGGAAGGTAAAATGGCTCGTGTCAGACGGTGGATAAAAGTAAGAGGAGTAACAGCACGACATTTATATAGTCGTCATTTCAATTTCTTTTATTTGCAAGTTGAAGCTATGCAAAGGTTGTCATTGTAGGCAAAACTGAAGTCTAGACTCGTGCTGGGACACAAGGTCAACAAGTGCTGGTGCAGAAAAGATTCAAGAGATGCCTTCTTGCCCCTAAAGTCTTTAGTCATTATTCAGATGCTAATTGAATCAGTTCCAAGAGGCCAGAGTGTCTAGGCAAAAAAACACAATACAAAAAAACCCGAGACACACCTTATCCACACACACTGTTAACTTTAATGTTCGCTTCCTGCCTGCAGTCCTCTTGAGTCTTGACTCTGCTGATGCCACCCAGGACGATTAGTGTGCGTTAAGCCGACTCTTTATCTGGTCATCTGCGAATCTTCAAGTGGAATCTGTGCTCATGTGAAACCAAAGTGCTCAAAAAAGGAGGAAAGAAATCATGTTTACTTCCCTCTCTGTAACTGCTTCTTTCAATTTCTGTGTGTGTGTGTGTGTGTGTGTGTGTGTGTGTGTGTGTGTGTGTGTGTGTGTGTGTGTGTGTGT
The DNA here is from genome assembly GCF_965226115.1 of Aulonocara stuartgranti. Lineage (NCBI taxonomy): Eukaryota > Metazoa > Chordata > Actinopteri > Cichliformes > Cichlidae > Aulonocara > Aulonocara stuartgranti. Next base: position 33,587,321 of record NC_138944.1, on the reverse strand, counting down.
GTTTGGTGGGGGGGCTTTCAGTCCTCACTTCCTCCTTTCTTGCATTTCGTTTCATGTCAAGTTGTGTGGGAAACGGAGACGAGCTGAACGGGGAGAGGGAGTGAATGTGAAGGGGAATTAGAGATGATAAATAAAGTCGGGAATTGAAAGGGTTTGGAGGGAGGATGTGGAGCGGCGGCGCTTCAGTAATAAACCAAGCAGCACCAGCTTTGACCTCATCATATGCCTGCTTTACCTTTGACCTCTTCCCCCTTTCTCCACCCGTAGGCCCAATTCACTGAGATCTTTTGTGCTGTCATCTAAAATGGGAAAAGACAGTAGTTGCGTATTTCTCCGAGTTTCTGCAGTATCGGGGCTCGTTAACGCCGCGATGTGCCGGAGGATACTTTCTCACAGCATTCCCCCAAAACGGCACCGACGTCTTATTTGAGGATCGCTTTTATCTTCTTGTTGTTGGGCTGGAAGTTACTCGTTACAGTCTCATGTGAACTTTTAGTTAGCAGCGTATTTCATTAACCTGGTGTCGCTGCGATTAAGTTTGAGGAGAATTGTGTTCATTAGCATGCAAATTGAAAAGGTGCGGCGCTTGTTATCTGTTATTTACTATTAAATTATGAATTTTTTTTAACTTTTGCGGCTCTGCATTCAGTTACTTGAATTAAATAATCCTTTTTTGTGTTCTGTCATGTACACTTAAACTGATATGTGGCAGGTGGAAAGGCTGTTTGTACCTGGTATTAACCCGCGATCCGTAGATGCTTATCTGCACTCTAATATCCAATTTGTCAGTGTAAACGCTAACATGCCAAACTGCCCCCTCTGATGGGACATTTCAAGATTTTGACCTTCTCAGTATTTTTGTGGATGGGGCTGAATGGAAGGCTCTGTAGTGTCATGTTTTTCCCTTCATATGAGCCTCTGTGCAAGCTGGAGATCAGATTGTGTCATGTGACCGCGGCAGGGAGATAACTTGTTGCTATAATTTTGTGCTTCTTGTTGTGAAACAGTGGTGCAGACTGCAATTGAGCTCTATTGTTGTTTGAGCCCTTTGCAAACCTCACAATGACAAGCTCTTTGTTTGTGTCGCTTGCTTTATTTCATATTTAATGATTATTCCAGTCATCTATAATCTCACCCACTTAAGATCGAAGTGGGCTGTGTGCGGCCTGCGGTGTCACACCCAGAGGTTTAAGAAACCTTCTAGGATTGCAGAAGCTCTGTTTGTGCCGTAGACGGCGACAACATTAACCTGCTCTGCAACAGGTTAGAGCTGCAGCATGGGTTACCATGGCGATGCACCCTGGTAACAACCTCGAGTTAATGCAGAAGTTACCTGGATATTTTTTTTTTTTTTTATTTAATGCTAAGCTGCTTGCAAACACCTTAGCAGCTTTTTGAAACACAAAGTTTCCAACTTTAACCTGACTGTTGGAAAAAAGTTCTTCAATCATTGTCCTCCTCATTTGAGTAAAACAAATCTGCATCCCACGACATCACATCCTCTCGTCCGCCCAGCTGGACCTCACTTCTTCCTGCTCCTCTTCACATTCGTTTCACATCCAGTGGAAGAGCTGTGCTGAGCAAGCTTCAAGTTCATTTCATGCACTGCTGGGAAATGTCTTTCTTTTCCTTCCTCAGTACTTTATCCCTTATTCATCTGAGCTTAACATTTTCTGGCCAACACTATTTTTTAAAGACTGGCTTAAATGTAAGAATAAATTTTGCCGTGTAAGCACGGGCCGTCACCGTTACTCGACTGAGAAATCCTGCTTCAGAGCTGCTTTTTTGGCTCAAACATGGAAATCTGGGTGAAATGCTTAATATCAAGTGGACGTGGACATAAAGGAGTGTGTTTGAACTTGAAAGCAACTTTTCTGTTATGCTTTGTAGCTTTGGACGTCATAATCATCCATTAGTAGGGACACTTTCTTATTTTTGTTCTCATCTCATCCATATTAGGAAAATCGTCCATTAGCAGCTACGTCAGGATTATTAATGATACACACTGGATGCCTGGTTGTTTGTGTGTGTTAATTAAAAAAGAAGAAAAAAGCTACAGGATTGAAATTAATTCACGTTAACTCTGCACGATTATCAGCATGAATTATCCACAGTTCACTGGACTGAGTGAGGCCAAAGCGCTGCCGTGAAGAAGCCTGTTGGGGTTTGTTTTTTTAAATTTGAGCTCCACTTTGGTCTTTGTTGACATTTATGGCTCTTTAGCTGCTAAATAAGCAGTTTTTATTTCCGCTATTTTCTGTTCTGTTTGAAAAGTGTTTTTTTTTTTCTCTCCCATATTTTACTCTTTGGAAACACATCTCGTCAAATCATGCACAATCCTTTTAAGCGAACCTCAATGTACAAAGACCACGGATCCCCAAGATTGTTTTTGTTTTTTTTCTATATCTTTATACTACAAGCATTCAGCTAAGGGAAGAAAGGGCTCTAAGATGACTCCACAAAGTGAACATTGGCAAGTGTGTGTAATATTAGAGGGAGAAAAGGCAGGTTTGTGGCTCTGTTTTTATCTTGAAAGCTTGTTGCTTCTCATGACTTGTGCCTCACCGGTGGAGGTAAATGGTGCACTGATGTCTCTTCCTTTTCCATTTGTTCCAGGATGAAAATGCGGCGGCACAGGGTGTTCTTGCTGTGCACGGTGGGCCTGTGTGTCATCTCCTTCCTCCACTACTACAAGGCCCTCCATTACGTCTCCCTGCTGCGGGAGCTCTCGGCTCCATACCCCAACATCAAGTCCTTCATCATGGTGACCGGCTTCTTCTGGAGGGAGAAGGGTATGGCCACCACCCCGCTCAGCCCAGCTTCTCCTGAAGAGGCCCCCCCTCTACCCGGTCTCCGGCAGTCAGATGCCAAAGCTAGAGGCGTGCCGGGTCTCGGGGGAGGAGGCGGAGGGCAAGGATTTGGCCCAGGGATCCCAGAGGCCATAGCTGGAGGTGGAGATGAGGAGATGAGGCAACGAGAGGAGCCAGCACCACCACATCCCTGGGAGAAACCAAAGGAAAACCAGCTGGGAGACGCAGCAAATGAGGTAAGATGGGTAAACCCGAACGCAACAGCGCGGTGTCGAACGCCTCACAATTTACACCTTCAGACAAATTTATGTTTATGTATTTCAAGCTTTCAGCTCAAACTCCCACACAGATCCCTGGATCTGAGCCCTGTTTCTCATCCATTCCCAGGACTGTTGTTTTGCTTTCTCTCTAAAGCCACCAAACGTGCGCTATTAAAAATGCAAATTTTACCTCACAGCGCACCTGGGTTTGTTTTTCTAGACCCGGGTGACTCTGTTTCTTTTAAGATGTTAGTTTGCATCACAACTGTTGTGTTAAAACGTCAGAGTCACATGGCAGGGCAAGCAAGCAACCAGCCAAGGCAGCAGTATTTGACTTTTCTCCAAGACTGATGTGATGCATTGTGCAACCAGATGAGATTTCCCCAGACCTCCAGTATATTAAAATGTGTTGGTGTAATCCTGTGCTTCTTTACCTGGGGATCTTAACCCTTTAAAGCTGGTCAGAGCGGGCACGCTCCGTTTTGGGTAACTATTTTTAAATCCTGGTAGCACTGCAACCACGTGAGCTAGCGCAATAATGTTTTTTGCATATGAAACCGGAGGAGTTGTACTTACATCTTATGCCATCAGCTTGTCCTACGTCACGGTTTCCTTCCACATATAGCTTTGCAAAAACTGCACAAAAGCACTTGCAGCAATATATATACATATACATACATACATACATACATACATACATACACACACACACACACACACACACACACACACACACACACACACACACACACACACACATAATATTCCAGAAACACGCTTATCCGATCAGCTGTTTGTAACACTTCCTACGTCCATCAGCGCGAACTATCGCATGTCTGCCATGTCCTGCCCGAAACAGGAAGTGACATCATTTAAAGGGGGGTTGCACTTAGGTACCTAAAATAATTTAATGTGAAATGAAATCTTGCAGAGCATGCTGTGAGCTAATAACATCACTTAAATCCAGACTCAGAGTGGTGATTCACTACACACACGCATGCACACAGAGCTGACTCAAATCAACAAAATCTATTTAAAGCCATACATGCAACATGTTTCTCCAGCAGCTGCTGAACAAGTTGAAGCATAAGCATCTCTAAATGTTTCTGCTCATGTTTACCTTGCTTGCCTACTGCACCAGCATGTCTTAACAGCATTACAGTATCACTTGTGCCATAAACAAATTGCAGCATGTCTGGTGCTTCACTGAATGTGTGCTCATGCAATTTAGCCTCATAAAATGTAATGTGAGGTTAGTACTTTCAAAGCGGCTTATCTCAACACTGTCTTTATAGTGTTACCTCTATATACCCCCACGGAGGGTTTTAAACCAAACAATCAAGATGTAAATGAAGTGCGGACTTTTAGCTTTGATTCAGGCAGACTGCCTGAAGTCGAGAGCTCGTGGAGAGCAGCAAATGTTGCGTTTCCTTCCTTGAGATGCTCTTCCAGACCTTTACTGCTGCCACCTACAGTTGCTGCCTGTTTTTCTGACTCTCTGCTTCAGTTTTTCGTTCAATTACTGAATAACATGCTCTATTGCACTAATGTAACTGACTTGGCCACCCAAGAATATCTTATTTCTTTGCCTTGAGAAACTCTAGGGTTGCTTTTGCAGTATGCTGCGGGTCATTATCTGTTTCCACTGTGCAGTGTCATCTGATCATTGCAGCATTTGGCTGAATCTGAGCAGGAGGTATAGCCATGTACACTTCAGTTCATCTGACCGTCTCGCCCTTGAGTGTTCCCAGGGGTGTGCACCTCGTTGGAAACTCTCTGTACGTGACTCTGATTACATGTTGTGAAGGGTTTTTTCTTAACCATGTTTTTTGCTGTCACTCATGGCATTCTTCATAACGAGAGTTCAGGTGAACAGCTACCAAATGCATGCTCAACATCACCAAATCTATTTGTTTTGTAATAAGGAGGGAATATTTAGTGTTCATGCAGTGATTTACTGCAAGAAACAGTAAAAAGAATTCAATGCTAAACATTAATATTAATTTGCCCTAATTTATATTGGCTAACCGTTGTGTTTAGACTTTAAGACTTGGGTCTCTGAAGTTTAAATTGTACCTGCTGTTCCCAGGCACCTGGACACAAATGGTGCTGTCAAAAAAGAATGACTCATATTAGTCTTTGAGTTTTCCTAGATGCTATGGAGAGCATGTAATTCGGACTCACTATCACTGTGGATCTTTTTTGGTTGCCAAAATGGACAGACTGGGTGTAAATCAGGCAGGAAAACCTGAAATACACCGCACTACACAATTTGCGTAACCACCAAAATTAGAAGAAACTAATTAGTCTCCTGCTTGTACCTGACAGGACACGGGTTTGTCGTGTTTGTTAAATACAATTTCGCTTTAATGTGAATCTTACAGTGAAGAGTATAATGAGTAAAGCTGGTGTTTTTATTTCAAGGCAGAGTTGTGTAACTGTTTCCCGTTACTCTCTTTTATCCAGATTAGAGCTGAGGACCGCTTAAAGCGGTGGAATCCCGCCCACCCTGCACCGCCCGATAGGCTAGACCCTCCACAGGAACCAGCAAGAAAAGAGCATCATTTCAGGGATCCCATAGAATCCATGGGAGACCTCCATACTCGCACTTTCCAGCTTCAAGATGACAAAACCCCTTACTTTGTGCGCACCAAAGCTGGAGCCCTTTGCTTCAGGCAGGGGACAGAGGTAGCTACTCCTAAAGAGTACTATGGAAAATCAGGGGGGTCTGCGGCTAACGGAGCAGTTGGTCGGGCTGTTGCTGCCGGGCAACGGAAACCTCTGGAGCTCCAGCAGCAGCCCACCATTGTGCCAAAGGTCAAAGCTCGGGCCAAGGGCAACGGGAAGCGGCTGGTCAAGTGCGTTTGTCGGCCTGGGTGGCACGGACCTTACTGCGGGGTTCCCACAATGGTGTACCACTCCAATCTGCCAACTAAGGAGCGGCTGACGCCCAGAGAAACCCCGCGGAGGGTGATCAACGCCATCAACGTCAACCACGAGTTTGATCTGCTGCACGCACGCTTTCATGAGCTCTCAGAGGCCGTGGATTTGTTCCTCGTGTGCGAATCGAACTTCACCGCCTACGGAGAGAAACGGCCTCTCAGGTATGATTCAAAGTTGTTTTTTGGACAGGTGCATGTGAAGGGATTATAAAAACCGCCCAACCCCCCGCGGTCAAGGTGTATTTGTGTGAGATGTGTAGTCCTCTGTGGCCTTCAGTTTATGACTCTGTAGTGCCCGACAGTACGCATTGTGAAATAAAGTGCAAACTCGGCAAACTTTAAACTGGATTAAGTCACAAGAACAGTGTGTATATGTTACAAAGGCCATGTTATGTCATCTTTATGTCTTTATAATGATAAATGAGCTCACATGAGGACACACTGCTAAACAATAGAAGCTCCATTTGTGCTCATTTTTTTTTTTCTCCCAGCTGCTTGGTTACAAACACACACACACATACTTCCCCCTTTTTTTTCTCCTTTATCCAAGTTGTGACGGCGCCGTTTCAATGAGTCGTTATTGTTTGCAGCTTACCCTCTTTGTTTACAGCCAGCCCTACTCGTGCTCCTCGAGTATCCGCGTGCGGAATAACAATTACAGTTAGCTTCCTGTGGCGACGACATGAAACGCCTCGAGGGCAAATTTTACAGCAGATTATGACAAGAGCAGCATGATTGACTCTGCGTGTAGCCTTGAAGGGAGAGATCGGTGTGTTCAATCATCGGATGTGACACTGCATGAAAGCGGCTATGTTCTGCGATCGCCGTCTTTCGCTATGCATATCAACAGGTTAATTGAGTTGTTCTTCTGGACAGTTTGGCGTGAGGAGAACGGCTTTTCTCTGCTGAAAGGTGCCATTTGTCAAACAAGTGCCTTTCTGAACTGTTTCTTTATCTCTTCTGCCACATTTTGACAACCTTTTATAAATGGGCCACAGCTGGAATGTATTTTGTTGACCGTTTAATGCGATATTGGTTTGCAATTTTTTATTTATTTTTTTTTTCAGAGGGGCAAAAAATTATAATTATAAGCCTTTTAAATTTGTGAAATCCATTACAGGGAACGTCACATTATGGATGCATGATACTGCAGTTCTGTTGGTGTGTTTCCCACCAGAAGGCATCGTGTAATAAATGCAGTGAATCAGTTTCCTTCATTAATTTTGTTTCTTGGCACAGTCACCTAATGCCACTCAGAGATGGGGAAACTCGGCACAACTGTAGACTGTGTCAGCAACATGCTAATACACAAATGATTAGTACCCCTATGAAATTTAAAGTTTTTGTCCAAATCTTCCCAAGACAGCAAGTTTCTGTAGAGATCAAATTATTTCAGAAAAAAGACCAGAGTCATTATTAGAAACTGAAAAACTGTCTTTTTGTTTTTTTGTTTTTTTTAGCTGTAGCATATTTATTTTTAATGTTCATAGCTTGTAAAATCTAAAACGGAGGACAACCTTACAATTTACAAACCGTGAAAACTCTTTAGCTGTCACTGGAGAAAGCATCACACTAAAAAAAACATCTGTTTAGAGTAGAGAATAACGGTTTTCAATCACAAAAACAGGAGATGGATATACAAATTTAAAATAGTGTTTCAAGTGTCAAGAACTGGAGTAAGAAGTATCATCAAGAAATTTAAAACTGCTATTCACTTCTCAGTTCAATAATGGTTTTAAAAGGGAAATTTTCACAGGGGGACTAATTGTTGAATAATTATTAATAATTCTAAATGATAAGCATTTGTGTTACCCTTTAACACAATCCTAACGTCACAGACGGACATGTCTTGTAACTTTTGCTGCTCTTGTTAATAACATTACCGACATTGTTAGCCTTATTAATATTAGCCATAGCTAATAATAGCTACCCTTATAATAGCAGATTGGCTAATGTGGCTAACGGGTAACTGCTAATAGTCAAGCTAACTTTGGTGTGCACTTGCTAGCTCAAAATGTAGAAAGTGTAAGTAGGTGTTATTGAAACTGAAAATTCTCAGTGTTCGAAGTTTAGGAAAACTAAAATTGCAAGTGGCAGCCTTACTTTGACAAGAAGAATCTACGCTCTTGCTAACTTATGTCTGCTACATGTCAGTAAAGGAAAGCAATGGCTGCCTGGAACAGTAGGTAAAATTAATCTAAATGCAACTGTGTTACTTAAAATGCTGAGCTTAAAAAAAAAATCCTGTTAATTTTCGTTTGGATCAAAGAATCCACGTAATTACATTTTTGTAATCCCTCCCTCAGTTTCCTGCGGCTCCTTCTAAACGGTACCTATGACTACATACGTCACAAGATCCTGTACGTGTTCCTCAACCACTTTCCGGATGGGGGTCGGCAGGATGGCTGGATCGCCGATGACTACCTGCGTACCTTCCTGACGCGCAATGGCATGTCCAGGGTGGTCGGTGCGCGATCAGACGATGTTTTCGTCATCAACGATGCCGACGAAATCCCAGCACACGAAGGACTACTTTTCCTCAAGCTGTTCGACGGGTGGACAGAGCCTTTCGCCATCCACATGCGCAAGGTAACAGAAGTATCTCAGCTTTCGTGTGTTTTCTACAAGCAGCCAGTTTGTTACGTGAAATTAAGATCTTTTTTTTTCACCATGTAAGATTAAGGGAAGAATAAATGTGGTAACAGTATCTCATTCTTCTTGCAATTCTCCTGTACTCTTTTCTCTGTGTGTGCAGTCGTTGTATGGCTTTTTCTGGAAGCAGTTCGGGTCTCTGGAGGTGGTGTCGGGCTGCACGTTGAGGATGCTGCACGACGTGTACGATGGCGACGGCATCAAACTGCGTCGTCGCGAATATTACACTATGCCGGGTTTCCGCAAATACGAGAATGACACCGGCCACATCCTGGTGCAGTGGTCGGTGGGAAGCCCGTTCCACTTCGCAGGGTGGCACTGCTCCTGGTGCTTCACACCCGAGGGGATCTACTTTAAGCTGGTGTCGGCGCAGAACGGAGACTTCCCGCGGTGGGGCGACTACGAGGACAAACGCGACCTCAACTACATCCGCGATCTCATCCGGACTGGCGGCTGGTTTGACGGCTCGCTGCAGGAGTATCCCCCAGTGGACCCCAAAGAGCACATGTACGCCCCCAAGTACATGCTGGAGAACTACGACAGGTATCGCTACCTCTTGGAAAACCCTTACAGAAAAGAGTCCAGAGCGAATGAAGGCTAGGTGTCAGGTGGCCAAAAAAATTTAAATGAAAAACATATGTGAAAAAAAAAAACAAAACGCTCGTAGGGCCCAAGTGATTTTGGGGGGTGGAACGATACTGATGAACTGCTTCTCTCATTGGAGTGAAACTAAATGTATCTCCACCAGGCAGCACTGATGCTGCTCTTTAAAGTCATTACATTGGGGTCAGAAAAAAGGGAACACTGAATCACATCCATGGATTTTGAGAGGGAGCTTTGAGATGAGAGGATAATAACCACTGAATCTTAGATTTCCTCATTCCTCCCCTTTTCCGGGAGGCCCCGCGCTATCTCTCTATTTGTCACCCGTCCTTCCTTTTGTCACCCACCGATTCGACGCGCCTGTTCTCTGAGAGAAAATGGCAGCAAGGAAAAGCCAGGGGTCTATCGCCGGCAGGCCCCTCCATGGATCTGACAAACTCTGAAGGGAAGGACCGTTTTGGTTTTGTCTGTGTTTACTGAAGTTTACAGATTGACCGATGTTCCCACTTCACTCTCCACCTCCAGATGTCTTCCTGTCATATTTGGTGACCTCCTTCCAGACATAAACTCCTGCTCAGATACTTTCATTGCTCCCGAGTGTCGGTAGGACATTACAGAAACCCCCCCCCCCTCTCACTGGAGCACCGACAGCCAAATGAAAGGGAATGACTCAGTAGAGATGTTTCAGCTCATACATATGCTCACGTTCATCTACATGCGCCTTAGAGTTGTCTGTGTGTGCTTGAAAAAGGAAGCGTGGGATTGGGGGTGGGCTATATGGGGTTTTTATTTGTATCATATTTTGAGAAAATGGAAAGGAAGAAAGAAACTGATGGGAACAGGAAAGGAGGATGAAACTGGGATGAGAACCTGAGAGAGAAGGCAGGAGAGAGTGTGAGGGGAGTATAATGAGTGAGGTGTGTGTGTGTGTGTGTGTGTGTGTGTGTGTGTGTGTGTGTGTGTGTGTGAGAGAGCGAGCAAGAGAGTGCGTTTCCCAGAGCTTACAGGCAGCTCTGAATAAATCATGCCCCGTCTATGGCATCTACGGCAGTTACTGCCATTATTGTTCGTCCAGTCCGATAGCAGCTGGAAGAATATCACCCTTCAGTTTTTCATCTCTCTCTCTCCCTCTCTTTCTCTCTCCATCTAGCGCCTCAGATAACTTTGTTTCCTTGGAAACTATGTGGAAAAGAGGAAATGGGGATGGGTGTTGTTAAGACGAGTGGGTGGGTTCATATCAGGCAAGGAGCTGCAGCATTCGGATGAGGTCGACCCCGACGTTGAGTCCCTTCGGTTAGATACTCAGCTTTCTGCTCAGCTGCCAATCACAGATCGTCTTTTTCTTTCACTTATCCTGATTTTTTTTCCTCCCCCTCCTCAAGTCTGTGTTTTCAGCTTTCTCTATTTTGCAAAATCTCCCAAGTCATCCTCCAACACACACACACACACACACACACACACACACACACACACACACACTGTGGATCCTATCTATTCTGTGTGTTTTCTGTTATCCTCACAGGAATGCACCATTTCAATAACAGGGGTCTGTTTATCTTCTCTCTGCCTCGTTTCTTTCCCTTTGTTTTGGGGCAGCAGTTGCCATGGCGATGCCTTTTCTGATGCCCTACAGATGATTATCATCATAAACATTTAGGCAGGAGCGCTCATGCCTCTTGCCTTCTTTCTGTCGTAAACAGCTGTCGATGTGGAATGGATGCCTAGATCACCCCCACCCCAACACACACAGACACAGACACCCACCCATCCGCCCAAGTTGTCTGGCAGAAGTTGATGATGATGTAGAGCCTTGGTATGAGTACATGGGTAGCCCAGTGGGACAAGGATTAGTTCTTGTTGAGGGCGTGGAAGTCGTAGCTGGAATATTTACCGTGCTGCGGAGCAGTTAAAGATGTGCGCCGGGCAGACGAGCAGCGATCAAGAAATTATGAGCACATTGATTTTTGTTTTAACTGCAGATTGACCATATCCACCATCTACTCTTCAAACCTGTCTGGGCTTTACTTTAGCTTCTGGCTTCTTTCGAGGTTAAGACCTCTAGAGGTATAAAAACCACTTTTCTTGTAGTAAACACCGCCTGTCGCTGACGCCGCCTGAGATCATATCAAACATTATTTTGTAGCTTTAATTTCATCAGACGCTGACACAGCCATGCATCGAATGCCTCAAATGCTTTTTGTCCCCATTATTTTCACCTCCAAACTCCTCAATCATTAAAACGCTGCTCTTCCCTTACAGTTCCAATGCCATTAATATGTTTTTGGGGACTTATTTCCATAAATTGGTTCCCTTCTCAGAGCTGGGAGACCACTTGGTGGGGAAAATTAGATTAGCCAGCAGGCCGCCGACAGTTGTGTCAGGGCCCGTGTCGCTGCCTCGATGGCAGCGCGGTCTGTGCCGGCATCTGTTAGGGTTTTGGTTTTGATGCTGGGAGCCAAATCCTGATCCAAACCCAGAGGGGCTGCGGCGAGAAAAAGAGCTTTAAGCAGGATTTGATGGGAGAGGAAGCGACGATAATGCGAGATTCAACGCCCTTTGTCTCAAAATGAGATTTATTTATTTTTATTTATTTTTTAAATAGAACGTGGGTAACATACTCATGGTACGACTCTAGGTCAAGTAATGAATGAGGTGTCACATTTTTGTACTAAAGCTCTCATTTTCTTCAGTCTTCTTGCAAAAAGCACTGACTGATGTTTTCATTTGAGACTAGATCTGACTAAAGTTTCTAATGTGACTCACTTTAAACAAACAAAACCTGCCAGCCTCTGATTTCAGGGCCTCAGACTGCACTCATAGGAAGACTCACTGCTGCAATCACTTTGCACATCTTGCATATCTGCGTGTCGGCTGACAGATAAGGATGTGTGGACTGCTGAAAGACGAGTCAGGTTTACCTCGCTTGGCCTGTTGAACTGTTATCACTTAGGTCGCCACGACACGCTCCTGAGATCTACAACAGGCTGAGGTCACCGGCCAAGATGGCCGGCCGGCCAGTGTAATAACAGGTGAGGGAATGCGCATGCAGTTTTCCCCTTAATTCCTCATGCAGAACCAGACGTGAGTAAGAAAGAAAAATGCAGAGCCTCTCATCACTCAATCCTTATCACTAAATGTCACAGCGCTGCAGAGCTGGGCACAGTGTCACACACACACACACTCACCATTACCCAGCACACACCCGTGGGTTTTCTTTTATATCTTTTGTGTTTTCCCTGGTTCATCAAAGTATGCCAGTTTGCATGAGAGGCAGAAATGTCCCTAAATTAATCAGTTTGTGTTTTTTGTAAGTACAAGCCAGAGAAGAACCAAGAAGGGAAACATATTTCAGACTGAGCAGAAACAGGAAAATATAAAAAAGACAAAGAAACGAAGAAGCAGCAGCAGTGGGTTTTTCCCAGTATACAAAGTCGAAGCTTGATGAATGGAGACTGGAATCCAGAAAGAGACATTTTGGAAATAATCCTTCCGCTGCTGTTCCCAGTGACGGACTCATTGGATGAGTGCGGAGGAGGGAGGTAATACGCTTGACGGAACGGCTTCGGTTTTTCCACTTTGATGAGGGAGAGGGAGTCATCATGGCGATGAAATAAAAACCATTCCAAATGAAGGGAGCGCCTCATCCTCCCCGTAAAAAGACAAATCTATAAAGCAGTGACAGTTTAAGTGAAGATGAGGCTGACTGGCTCGTGTGTTGTCCACGCTGCCTCCCGGGACTTGCGGTGATTTTTAAAGAGGCTGGCAGGAGTGCCAAATAGGGGTGTCTTTCTTGCTCAAGGACACTTGATTGTGACCACTCAGCAGGCATTAAAGCACTGAGGCACTTATGTTTTTGGACAGCTCTGGCCTGTTGCTTTCTCTTGGGTTTTTTTAGACACCGTCAAACGTAAAGCCTTTAAAGCAGTAACAGCGGCTGTAGTTGAAGTGCAGACTCGTATAAAAGAACGGGCACAGCCATTGTGGCCTCAGCCTTTGACATAGTGTGCTTTTGAAGCCATCTTTTTAGACATAGTTGTTACTTGGTTAGTTAAATAACTGCACAGCAAGCTTATTTCTCTGGAAATGACATTTAAAAATGTTCCCACAGAAACCTCCAATATAAATACAGTGGAGGTCCAGTTCACTGGCTTGGATTAGATGAGATGAAGCCCAGTCAGCACTCACCTTTCCACTCAAAGCAGCCACACTTAAAAGCCTTAATGATAAATTTATGTGTCACACTTGTTTATTTCGGCTCTAAAGTTTTTAACCCTCAACCCCTCCCTCAGTTTTTCTTTTTTTTCCTTTTCTATAAATGAGAGAACTGGATCCTTGCCATTTGTTTTTTCTTTTCCATTGTTGTTAGCTTGTTTTTGGCCCACAGGCTGCCCTTTTCCTGCCTTGGATGTTGTGCGCTTACGTTATTATTTTTGGAATAGCCGATCTATAACTCCCAATCTCGCCTGACCTTAAGAATGTGAACATTTTCAATATCTGTGACGGGCGTTTTACCAAAGATAAAAAGTTTGAATTTTACTCTGATCAGGTTTTTGTTTTTTGGCAGTCTGACAACAAATAACCTGCAGTAACACCGCAGCACTGTTCAGTCCGCTTTGGGGTTATTAGTAGGAAAGAGCTCGGTGTCATCTCTTTTTTTGCTTTCAGTTATTGATATTAATGACAGGAAATAACCACTGAGAAAAACTCTGTTTTGAACTGGAGAAGTCTGAACATTGGCTGTAAGTGCTGTCAGGGCTGTTTGCTGAGGGTGTGTGTGTGTGTGTGTGTGTGTGCTCTGCACTTCCACCGCTTCCTTTCCCGTACACACGACTGCTGTTGGAGGTGTTGAGATAGCCTCCAAGCTTACAGATCCTACATTTCCCATAACGCACCTCTGTGACTTCTTTTTGCTTCCATGTTAAATATTCATGTCTTTCACATTCAGTGCTGCCAGTTTACACCACAACCTTGTTAAAAGACATCTCCAAGGCCCGGGTTAAGAGAGGTGATGATCCTGTTACCGTGACATCGCCAGAGTAAATGTGTCGGCTCCGCCCTCTTTTCAGTGCATGTATGCTAATCATCCACATATGTTTTGTAGCATTTGGCTTTCGTGTGTATCGTGCACAGATGTGTTTCTGCACCACCCACACCCATCTGCTGTTGTGCTCACAGAGTAGCCGACCGACTGCCCGAACGGGCTAACATGCCATCATGGCTCTGGCCCCCCGCCAGGCCCGTGGCCCCCACCGATTGATGTTTTCCGAGAAACATTAGCAGGAAGTAGGCCAGAAAGAGAGGAGGGGTAAGTGGGGAAAGTAGTGCTCCTTTTAGAGAGGTCTTTTTTTTTTTTTTTTTTTAAGTCAAACTTTATTCATGTCTCATTAATGCCTCCTACACAAATCTGGGAAGCATGGATGGAATGTATGGAAACACGTGTGCTCTGTAGAGAGAGGAACATGCCTGCCATCGAGCTGCTGTCGTCTCGGCTGTAAACACATAATTATTCTCCCCATGTAATAGACGGAAGCGTTCACATTCCACAAACTGAGCAATCGGATTCACTCTGGCAGCTGCACTTCGATGTGTCGCTAATTGGAAAGAACTCTGTGTTAAACCACAAGCGCTACAGGGAAACCAGTCTCTACCCCAGTGTTTCTGCAGTTAGCTTTGATTTGTCAGTGATGCACCAATTTGTAATCCAAACCAATAAATGGCCGGCTCACTCAAACAAGAAAAAAAGGAGCTTTTTCCACTTCTATGCGACGATGCTGTGTTTTAAATATGGTTTTATTTGCCCACATTTCGTGACGTGAGATTTCTGCCGCCCCCTTAATGCGGGATTAGCTGTGAACGGGATTTCATGTATCGTTTTTGGTGCTTACAGCATTTAAAGATTAGTGTCACTTCAGTTTTGCTTGGAAATACCAAAGAACCGGTCCTTACGACAACTATTGACAGTGAGTCCTGTGGATTAGCTGGAGCAAGCACTGATTTCTGATGGAGAATCAACAGCAATCTCTATTTTTACGATATCCCACACACGCAACGACAACGGAAACTAGTTGCAAGCAAGACTATTTCAGTGAACGAGTCCTTTAAAGCATTCAAACGTTGCATTCACTGTCAAGTAAAAGCTCCCTTTTTTTTGTTTACAGTTCATCAAGTGGACGCACTCGCTGCAGTTAAGCAGAGCAGCCGACTGGTGTAAAAGAAAATAAATTGCTCTGTCACACAATGTCACATCAACAAAGAAGCACATTAACATATTAACCAGCAGTTTAGAAGCTCTGTTGAATGTGAAATAGTGGAATTGGCTGGCAAATTCAACCTCTGTAAACATAACGGGCTTTATCAAAGGAATGTGCCTGGAATTTATAGGACAGGTGAGCGTGTCTGGGTGTGTGTATGTGCGGGTGCGCGAGTGTACATGCTTGTAAGTCAGGAGTCATAACACTTGTGAATGTGTTCCAGGACAGATTGTTGGCAAGTCCAGGCGTCCATATGTTGTGACACTGCAGATCAAAAAGATGAAAGTCAGCGGAGCACCGCGGAGACAGATGGACGCGGTGACACATACTGTACGTGCGAGAAAAGTCGGGCAAGCAGACAGGCCGACACCTGGCTGCAGATCAAACGCAGTCAGAAACTGAGGCGGAGGTTGGCGCGTACGCGTTTGTGTGCCATTGACGACACTCTGTGGCCAAAAGTACGACGACATCCCCTCGTCAGTGCGTTTATGCGTTTATGCTTGCTGCTCGCAGGGAGGTTTTTCTCGCAGCCTGGTTTTGGAAATAAATAAATTAAATACCTGGGACTAGAATACTAAAATTAAAAGCACTATTTATTCCGAGTTTACAACAAAAATAACTCCGGGTTTGGTTTAACTGGAGTCCGTCTTAAAAGAGCCTCTTTGCTTTTCAGCAATGCTGCCACACTGAAAATGGCTGCAGTTCACCTCGAGGGCGCTCATGGGAGCTTTGGTGGAGTAGCGGTGTATGCCGCTAAAACAAGAACGAGGGAAAGAGAGAGCCTTACAATCAGACACATCATTTCCACATTAACACCCCCCCCCCCCCCCCCCTTCATGTGAAGTCAATCAGTGTGTTTGTCCTTGTGGAGTTTTTGCTTTTTAAGTTCTTATATTGTTTTCGGGGGTTTTGTGAACATCTGAGAAATGCAGAGATGACGAGTGTCTCTGTTTTTCTATTTGACTTTGTTTTTGTACTTTTTTTTTTTTTTGTAATTTCATCCTCTTGGCAGCTTGATATTTAATGTCTTTTAAAGGCTGTGTGTGTGTGTGTGTGTGTGTGTGTGTGTGTGTCTGCTCAATAGCACTGTCTTAGTCTACTGCTAGATTCTAGATTAACTTCCCTCTCAACCTCACAGATCTTTTACCTCTTTTGATGCCATAAAGGGGACGTCGCACTGTGGCGGCCATCTTTTTTTGTTGTTGTTTTCTCTGGGATTGTTTATTTTTTGGGCTTTTTTTAAATTTTATGACATCATCCTTTCCTTGTGACAGCACAACATAACCACCTGATTCATGTATGTGTGTTTAAATCTTTTTTTCCTTACTATGTTGATTTATGTTCCCATAGTAGGACCGACACACTCGCACTCATTCACACACACTCAGTCTACGTACATGCTCACAGAGACGCACACAGTCCAGCCTCTGTTTTTTTGTTGTATTCTTACTGTGCTCTGATTGTGTCCGAGTCCTCTGCTGGTCGGACAGTCAGACTACTGTAGGCGCTCTGTTTGTGCCCTCGCTTTTATGCGATCGCTATGAAGGCTCGCCATTGTGTGACCAAAAAGCATTTTTGTCGTTGCTCAGCCACTCAGAACCGGTTTGGGCCAGAGTCTTGACCCAAGAACAACCCAAATGCCATTTATCTCCTCATGTTTGGTGTTCCTGTGTCTGTCACACAGCAGTGTGGTGCTGATTTGATGCTTTCCTTCCTGCTTTGTGTGTGGTGTTTGCTTTTTTTTTTTTTTGCTTTTCTTTTTCTTTTTCCTTCAAACAGACAAAGATGTCAAAAATGATCAAAACATATTTGGAAAAATAGCTTTTTTTTTTTATTTTGAATTGCATGCTGAAACACAGAGACTACTTCTGCCTACAAAACTATGAATTGCACCTTAACTGGAGGGATGTGTTTTTCTTTTAGGTGTTTTTTTTTTTTTTGTTTTGTTTTGTTTTTTGCATACACACAAATAAATGCATGGGGGGGGGGAGCGTGAACTGTTTGTGTGCTTCTGAGATAAAACACGTAATTGTCAGCGTGTCAGGAAATCTGTATATCGTAAAACAGGGTTGTTTTGTTGTGCTTATCAATGCCAGATTTCACTGTAATTGATTCAGTCACCGGTGTTTGGGGCACGATGGCTTCAATAAGCAGCTTCAGAACATGCTTTTTTCAAACAAAACAATAATCAGTGCTTACGGGTTTTTATAAAAATTGATTTTATTCAAAAAAACTGACTGTATTTAAAAGATGATTCTTTTTGCTGCCAGATGGTTCGCCCCCTGCTGGCCATCAGAAGAAATGTGGCTATCCATCTTCTATATACAGTCAGTGGCCTAAAAACTTAACACAGCATTAATCCAACAAGTTATCAACAAAGTAACATCTGCATCTGCTTTCATTGGCCTGGCCTCACACGGTGACCGTTAAGAGGTTTTCTGCTCATCCCTGTCATAAAGCACATCTACCTGCCGTCCATCTTGTCCTTGTGAAAATTTAAAAATGACGCTAGCATACACAACACACACGTGCACATATCTACAGTGGAGCGTCAGCAGATGATTGGCACTCACCACGGCGTTGCCACCCGGCCTCGTGTCCCCAGGGGCAGAGTCATGTCTGCAGCCAATTAATCAACAGGGCAGTCAGCCACATCCATACCCATCTGATGCTCACCAACCTCCTGCCAGTGTGCCAGATTTAGCTTTCCCCTGTTTACACAGACTGCGTTTGGTTAATAAGAAAGGAATTTAAAACGCTACATGACAGGGATACTGAAAATGTTTTTGAGGGGTGTTTTTGTTGGAAAGATCCCAGTGAAATGTCTGGGTTTCAGCACTTTGTTTTGTTTTTTTGGGGTTTTTTTGTTTTGTTTCTTTTTTTTAATATTATTATTATTAGTCTTTTGCTAAATGATTGCATTGTTTAAGAACTCAAAACATGTTTGCAGAGACTGTAAGGTTTTTCTTTGTTGTGCAGTGGCATCATATGACTTTACCACCTGGGACGTATGTAATATAATTACAGAATTACTGCTGCCCCTGCCTCTTCCTGTCCCCGAGCACTGATGATGATTGTAAATGTTCACATAGTTTTATTTTTTATATCATTGTTGGGGCTTAAATTTAGTTTCTTCTTTTTATCTTTTTGTTTTAGAACAGTTAATGGGTGTCTGTGGGGAAAGTGTGTGTGTGTGTGTGTGTGTGTGTGTGTGTGTGTGTGTGCGTGCGCGCGCGTGCGTGTAGTTACGTGTCTTACTGTATGCGTGCGAGGGATGATGCAGGGTGTACGTTGTTTCGTGGCTCCCGCTGCACATCGGCCCCTTTGCCCGTGTTCATCATCGTTCCAGTGTGTTCAGGTGTTCCCACGCCTCTGCGTCCATTCATCCAAAAGAAGAGCGAGGGAGAGAACAGGAGATGGAGGATGTGGAAGAGGAGAGTGCAGAGGGGCTTTTCCCCTCAGAAAGGGGGGGGAAAAAACAACCAAGAGAACATACTTTTGAGAGAAAAAAAAAAGATATTTTTCTCCTCTGCTGGGTCACAATGAAGAGTGTAAATTTTTAAATTAACTGAAAATGATGAATAAAAAAAAAAATCATTTGTTCTCTATATGAATGACTATGTTAACCATGAACAAAAAGTAATGACTTCTATGACAAAGACATATAATAAATTAATTTTAAAATTTTAACTCTGAGTTCTTCGAGGCTTTGGTTGAAGGTGTTTGGCTGATGGGAAGTGTGTTTAATAAATTACGGCGACTTGCATCATCTCACTAGAGGGCAGCACTGCAACACACATCATTACATCTCATTAGGATGCATCACTTTAGAGGCTCTGGACACATTTTAATAGCAAACTTTTAATGATGAGAAATTCTAAGTGCTGCAGACTGAACATTTGTGCACCTCTGCAACGATCATTAACAAATCTATCATTTAAAGTGTTCCGGTTACTTTTAACTATAAGTCTTAAATCACAAAGATTTTGACAGAGTAAACACTTTAGGGTTGGAGCTCAAGGAACAATGCAGGTTATTTGGCATCTTTAGTTTAAATGTGCAAATGATTGCATCATAACATGTAATAAATAGGGAGCTCTGATCAGACATAACATTATGACCACCTGCCTAATATTGTGTTGCCCCCCCTTTTTTGCTGCCAAAACAGCCCGGACCTGCTGAAGACTCCGCTGGACCCCTGAAGGTGTGCTGTGGTATCTGCACCAAGACGCTAGCAGCAGATCCTATATGTAGTGGACGTTTTGAAGTGGGGCCTCCATGCATTGGAATTGTTTGTCCAGCACATCCCACAGATCCACAACTAGGTTGATATATGGGGAGTTTCACCAAGTCAACACCTCAAACTTGTTGTGATCCTCAAATGATTCCTGAACCTTTGTTTTGTTCAGCATTATCCTGCTGAAAGAGGCCACAGCCATCAGGGAATACGGTTTCCATGACAGGGAAAGCTGCAGGTTTGGAGATGACCCAGTCATCTAGCCATCACAGACTGGGTCATCATCAAACTAGCTGTTATCCTCATGCTTGCCCAGTTTTCTGCTTCTAACTCACCAACTTTAAAGACAAAACGTTCTCTTGTTCCCTAATATATCCCACCCACTAACAGGTGCCACGATGAAGAGATACTATTAGTACCTGACCGATGAAGTGTTCACTTCACCAAGTTATTGATGGGTTACTGCCAGCTCCCTTTTATAGCGGGGTGAGGGTCGTTTGCTAGTTTCTATAAATGCAGAGAGGCCTGACAGTTTTAAGGAGAGGGATTAACCTGTGCTACGCTGCAACATAGTCGTTTGGCACTATATTTATATTTGTATCACCTGTTGGTTCATTTTTGCTCCACTTCTAATAGTCTCACACCTCCACTGGGATTATGACCTGCTCCGAAAACAGAACAGAACCCACAAAACTCATTTTCATGTGTAAAAAGTTCAAAGTTATAAAACAAAAACAACAACAGCAATAAAAGGCTGGCAAACTACTCAAAGCCCTAAACCTCTACCACATCAGTTAAGGGTGTTCATTTTTGAAAACAAAAGAGACGAAAACAAAAAGCTTTGAGGTCACGATGCATTCAGCTGGACAGAGGGAGCCACTTTGTCTAAATCTTTGGTTAATGTTGAGTTTAAGTGCCAGATCAGCCACAGTGGACCAGGGTGTAACGGCTCCCAGCCCAACCACACACACCAAGGAATGTACTGCTGCTGTTTTTCTCAATCTGAAGTGGAGGCAACCACAAACAAAAGGTCTTTAAATATCTGAAGACACTCACACACACGCAGGCACACTGACGCCAACAGCTGCAGGCACAGTACGGACGTAAAATAAACATTAATACTTTCAGCCAGCAGGATGCATGAAAACACACACTGACATCAACAACCGTGGATGTGCTGCACGAGAGTAATCGAGAACAACAAATGTCACTGTAAAACAAATAGGACATTCAAATCAAAGGCACAAACCACTGGCTGTTACACAGCCTCCAAGAACATATCCACAGTTTCTAATATGGTGCTATGAACTTTTCCCTCCTTAAAGCTATATAAAAAAAAAAAAAAACACCCAGCACGCCCCTGCGGGCGGTTTATCCTTCAAGCTCGGGTCCTCTACCAGAGGCCTGGGAGCTTGAGGGTCCTGCGCAGTATCTTAGCTGTTCCCAGGACTGCGCTCTTCTGGACAGAGATCTCCGATGTTGTTCCCGGGATCTGCTGGAGCCACTCGCCTAGCTTGGGAGTCACCGCACCTAGTGCTCCGATTACCACGGGGACCACCGTTACCTTCACCCTCCACATCCTCTCGAGCTCTTCTCTGAGCCCTTGGTATTTCTCCAGCTTCTCGTGTTCCTTCTTCCTGATATTGCTGTCATTCGGAACCGCTACATCGATCACTACGGCCGTCTTCTTCTGTTTGTCGTCTTCTTCTGTTTATATATATATATATATATATATATTGTAACATTCACAAGAACCAGACGGTTGGGGTCTCAGTTTGTCCGTTTATTCGGCACATAAGCCAGCGGGTTGTTAACTCAGGGGGAAGCGCTCTCGAACTACACCTCTCTTCAGCCTGGCACACACACAGAACAACCAGGTCCCCCCACCCCTTCCTGTACACCACCCTCACTACTTCCTGCAGCCCAACCAAACATGAATCTTAAAGGAACAACAACAGTGTGCAGAGAAAACCAACATGTCACTGTCCAGTAACACTTAACCATCGTTACACTGCCCCCCCAGCAATAAGTTCCTCGTCCCCGAGGGAACGACACAGTCTCTGAGGCGGGGCGGTAGCCTACGTTCCCTCCTTGACCTCCTGAGCCCCTGAGGAGGACGCGGAGCTTCGGGGCTTTGGGGTGAAGAGTCCGAGGGGGGGAACGCAGCCCCGGTCGGGGGCCCCTCTGAGCAGGGTCATGGACGCTCTGTACACGTCCCTCTGGAAAGGAGGGGAGGGACTGTCCTCTGTAGGGGGCCATCCGGTCTCTGTGCAGCGCTACTATCCTCCCCCTAGGAGGCAACTGCACCCTGTAAACAACCTCCCCCACTCGCTCTAGGACGCTGCAAGGCCCCACCCAGCTGCTATCCAGTTTAGGACACCGTCCCTTCTTCCTCTTTGGGCTGTAGACCCACACCAGCTCCCCAGCACGGAAGTGCCTCCCTTTAGTGGTGATGTCGTAATTCCTCTTTTGGCGCAGGCCTGCCTTCGCCAGCTGCTCTCGAGCGTAGGAATGTGCAGAATCCAGCCGGTCCTGCAGCTTCCTTGCGTAGTCCCGGCCCGGTGGTGCCTCTGGCGCGTCCGGGGGTTTCCCAAAAGCCAACTCTGCAGGAGTTCTCAGCTCTCTCCCTAACATGAGCAGGGCAGGCGTACATTGGGTGGAGTCCTGCACTGCCGACCTGTAGGCCATGAGGGTAAGGGGAAGATGGTAATCCCAGTCCCGTTGGTGTTCTGAGGTAAGGATGGCTAGCTGCTGGGCCAGCGTCCTGTTAAACCTTTCCACCAGCCCATCGCTTTGGGGGTGAAGTGGGGTGGTGCGGGTTTTCTTAGTCCCAAGGCGTTCACACATGGCAGCAAATACCTTGGACTCAAAGTTACGCCCCTGGTCACTGTGGAGGGTCTCTGCTGTTCCAAAGCGGCTGAACATCCCCTCCACTAATACATCAGCGACCGTCTCAGCCTCCTGATCTGGGATGGCGTATGCTTCCGGCCACTTGGTAAAATAGTCCATGGCCACAAGAACATAGCGGTTTCCTCTGTCTGTGCGAGGAAATGGGCCCATGACGTCCACAGCTACTCGCTCCATTGGGGCTCCTGCTGGTTGCTGCTGAAGCTGAGCCCGGGACTGGTCTTGTGGCCCTTTGTGTGAGGAACATGCATCACAGCTGCAGCAAAAGTCCTCCACATCCCTCCGCTGTTGACCCCAGTAATAGCCCTGGCAGAGGCGGCGAAGAGTCTTGGAGACCCCAAAGTGGCCAGAGCCAGTGCTCCCATGGCAGGCTCCCAGCACAGCTGACCTCAGCGACCTTGGCACCACAACCTGCCACCTCTCCTCCCCCGTGGCAGGATCCTTCCAGGCACGCTCCAACACCCCCTCCTTCAGCCTGAGAGCTGCAAACTTGGCCCACAGCCCCCTGGTACAGATGGAAAACCCAGTGACCTCATCCCAAAGGGGTTGCTCCCCCTTCTCCAGCCACTGCAGGACCGGCAGCAGGTCTGTGTCTTGTTCCTGCCGTGCCCTCCACTCCGCTGCATCCACCACCAGAAGAACCCTGCAGGCGAGCTGTGCTGCTCCGTCTATTGTCGTGAGTTCCCGCTCTATTTCCTCTCGCTTCTCACAGTAACAGCAGCCAGCTGCAGCACATGGGCGGCGAGAGAGGGCATCTGCGTTAGAATGGTGCGTCCCTGCTCTGTGAAATTGAAGGCTTGGAGCTCCTCCAGCCAGCGAGCCACCTGTCCCTCTGGCTCCCTGAAAGACATCAGCCACTGAAGGGCAGCATGATCAGTTCTGACAACAAATGCTGTGCCGCACAGGTAGTATTTAAAGTGTCTCACCCCCGCCACCACAGCCAACAGCTCTCGTCGTGTGACACAGTAGCGCCGCTCGCTCCTGTTCAGGACCCGGCTGAAGTACGCCACCACCTTCTCCCCTTCCGGTCCAACCTGCGACAACACCGCTCCCAGCCCCACATTATTTGCGTCAGTGTCCAGGACAAAAGGCAGGGCGGGGTCAGGGGGGGCAAGGACTGGGGACTCTGTCTGCGATCTGCGGAGGGTGTCGAACGCCTGCTGACAGTCCTGGGTCCAGATGAAGTCACGGTCCTTCTGCAGCAGGTGGAAGAGTGGTGCGGCTATGGAGGAAAAGCCCTTCACAAACCTCCTGTAATAAGACGCCAGTCCTAGGAAGCTTTTGAGCTGTTTCTGGTCTGCTGGTGTGGGCCACTCGGTAATGGTGTGAATTTTTTCCTCCAAAGTGCTGATGCCCTCACGACCCAGCTTGTGGCCCAGAAACTCCACCTCCCTCCTCATGAAGTGGCACTTGTCGGGATGCAGCTTCAGGCCTGCAGCCGCCACCCTCTCCAACACTTGTCTCAGGGCATCCAGGGCAGCATCAAAGGAGCTCCCGTGCACTAGAAGATCATCCAGGTAAACCAGACACCGTTGCCGTGGGACGCCAGCCAGCACACTGTCCATGAGCCTCTCGAAGGTCGCAGGAGCGTTGCAAAGGCCAAAACTCAGGACTTTGAACTGCCATAGTCCCCTGTTAGTGCAGAAGGCTGTCTTCGGTCTGGATTCCGGGGACAGTGGCACCTGCCAGTAGCCACTCCGCAGGTCCAGGGTGGAAAACCAGGAGGACCCGGCTACTAAGTCGAGGGACTCATCAATCCTGGGAAGGGGGTAAGAGTCTTTCTTCGTCACTTTGTTGAGTGGTCTGTAGTCCACACAGAAACGCATCCTAGGACTTTTTTTCTTAGGCACCATCACCACCGCGGAGGCCCACGGGCTATCAGATGGTTCTATGATGCCCGCCTTCATCATTTCACACAGCTCCCTGTCTGCAGCCTCCTGATGAGCCAGGGGCAGGCGGCGGGGGCGCACTTTAATAGGCTGGGCATCCCCGGTCTCAATGACGTGCTCTACCAAGTGTGTCAAGCCAACATCACTTTCTTTCAGGGCAAAAATGTCACTAAACTCTTTTAGTACCTGCCATAGACTCTCTTGTTGCTGTGGAGTCAGCCCCTCACAGTTCTTTGACCAGATACTCCTCACTGCTGAGAGCCTCTCCTCCTCCTCCTCCTCCGCTCGCTGTTCTGCTGGCGGGTCTGCAGGGGTCTCTGCGGTGGAGGTGGACGCCGCGGCAGATGCTGTGCAGACCGGGGGAGGAATAAGCGGCACCTTCTTCCCATCAGGGAGTACGAGGAGGCCTTTGCCTAAGTCCAGTACACCACCAATGGCTCGTAAAAAATCCAGCCCAAGGATGCAGGCGTCCTGCACGTCAGCCACCCAGGCAGCATAAGACACACCGAGGTCCCCCACCTTGAACTGGAACACTCCCTTCCCTCTCATTGGGGCCAGATCACCGGTCACAGTCTTAAGTTGCACGTTAGTCGGTTGTACAGCAGCTCCGGTTGGGACAATATCGGGTCGGACCAGCGTTGCATTGGATCCCGTGTCCAGCAGGGCCGTACAGGACACCCCCGCAATCGTCACTGGAACATGGCAAAAGCCGCCAACCTGGGTCCAGCCCACAGTGATGGCCGCACCGGGTGGAGGTGGCGGTGGTGTGGGGATGTCGTTCTCCCAGGCCCGTGTACTCCCGCCTACACGGGCCCGTGGGCGTTTCCCTGAACCGCTGCAAGCTTGGGGCACTGCCTGATGAGGTGTCCGACTTGTCCACATCCCCAGCAGCTCTGAGGTCGGCGGTGTGGGCCAGCCCGAGGGGAAGGCGACTGCAGCGAAGCTGTCTGCACCAAACTGCACAGGCCCGCTGGCGTCTCCATCTGTTCCACAGGTGCTGACACAGCCCTCACCACGTGTGCGTCGTCAGCGCCCCCAGAGGATCCTGCAAGCATCTCCCTCTCCAACGCTAGCTCCAGGGCTGCACTGAGTGTGGCCGGCCGAGCAAGCTGAGTTTGCATGCGGAGCTCTTTAGGGCTCAGGGCCTGCAGGAACTGGTCCCGAGCTAACTCCGCCTGCACTGATGGTGGCATGCTGTCATACGCCCTCCGGCAAAGGCACTCGACTTCATGGGCCAAAATGCGGAGGGGCTCACCTGGCAATCTGCGTCTGTTGTGGAACTCCGACCTCAGCAGCACTGGTTGGTTATACTGCCCGAAGCGCCTCTGAAGTGCTCCGACCAGAGCATTATAATCTCCCCTCTGCTCCTCGGTCAGCAGCAGCAGGCATGCAGCTGCATCCTCACACAGGCACAAAGCCAATTGGAGAGCTTTATGTTCCTCAGACCAGCCAGCTGCAACAGCTAACAGCTCGAACTGTGCGATAAACACTTCCCATGGCGTCTTGCCGCTGAACTTAGGCGTTTTTATATTCGCTGCAGCTTGCTGGGCGCCGCCATGTTTGTTTACATCACGTGACGGCGCGCCAAGCGAGGTCGACTCCTTCCCGCCGGAATCGCGGCCGCTGTGCGAACAGTTCCCGAGCCTAGTCAAACCTGGAGAAAATCCAGCCTCGGCAGACAGCCGCAGCGCCGTTTCCCTCACTCCATGGGCGGGCGAGCGCGGACGAACCTCCCTCTCCTCCCTCTCCTCCGTCTCCTTCTTAATCCTGCCCGGCAACATCCTCGTCTCGTAACGGCAAGCGTCGCCGGCAACAGGGTCTCGGGCGTTCTGGGGTTCTTTTTTCTTTCTTCACTTCTGACACCAATGTAACGTTCACAAGAACCAGACGGTTGGGGTCTCAGTTTGTCCGTTTATTCGGCACATAAGCCAGCGGGTTGTTAACTCAGGGGGAAGCGCTCTCGAACTACACCTCTCTTCAGCCTGGCACACACACAGAACAACCAGGTCCCCCCACCCCTTCCTGTACACCACCCTCACTACTTCCTGCAGCCCAACCAAACATGAATCTTAAAGGAACAACAACAGTGTGCAGAGAAAACCAACATGTCACTGTCCAGTAACACTTAACCATCGTTACAATATATATATATATATATATATATATATATATATATATATATATATATATATATATATATATACTGTGAGGTAAAGGCCCTACAATAATAATAAGCAAGCACTTGACAACAGTGGAAAGGAAAAACTCTCGTTTAACAGGAAGAAATCTCTGGCAGAACCAGGGTTGGGGGTAAATATGTGATTTTTTTTATGTGTAATATGATAGAAGTCAGAGGATGAGTCAGCTTTGTGTTTCTCTTTCAGCTTTCTGAAGCACTTTGGGGCCAGAACAGCCGCTGATCTATCAGCTATTATATTTATCATGTTAATGTGGACGAGACACAGAGGTGAAAGGGCAGCACATGCTGGCCTTACTTTTTTCATCTGGACTTTAAACAGTTTACTTGATGTCTAGTGTTGTGTTTGCAGCGTGTTTCCACTAAAACATTACCTAAACTGTTTGTAGTAGTATTATCTTATACCAACAGTATTCTCTGCATCCCAAATGAATACATCAGTTCAAAGCTGAAGAAGGTAACATATTTTTCTGTATTATTACACATTCAGAACTGTCAGCGTGTTGTATTTAAAGTGGTCTGACAGAAGCTGACCTCACCAGGGATTTTTCCAGTCCCAATGAGCTGATCAGGAATCTCTATAGATAGGTATCTGTATATGAATATGCAGCATTATTCAGAAAGCTTTCCTATTTCCACT
Organism: Aulonocara stuartgranti; assembly: GCF_965226115.1. Lineage (NCBI taxonomy): Eukaryota > Metazoa > Chordata > Actinopteri > Cichliformes > Cichlidae > Aulonocara > Aulonocara stuartgranti. The sequence continues at coordinate 33,559,933 of NC_138944.1, read as the reverse complement.
GTAGCCCTGAAAATTCAAAATATCAAGTGATTCAAACACTTTCTTGATGTTACCGAGATTTACACTTTCAGACAAACGTTCTGACAACCTGAACTTTCCTAGCAGTCTGTGAAGGAACAAATGAGGGAACAGATTCATGAAGCACAAACTCAAAGCCATCAGCTATCAGTTGACAAGGACTTTTATTAGGTTTATAGAGAAAAACATTTTTTTAAGCAGCACAGGATACAAATATCTGTTAGGGTGTATAATAATTTTCTGAGTCATCACCCAAAACATCCGTCCAAGATCGCCAGTTTTACTGTAGGCAGAGTTTAGGTACCTGTATGCAGGGTTGGCTGAACACTGTATAAGCTTGATGGCGGTGTTTGGCTCAAATCACGAAAAACTGCACTTGCACTCACATAAGTTATATTACAACTGTACACGCACAGCACACTCAGTGCCCTGGATTTTCATATGCGTATGTTTATTTCTTGACCTGTTGTTTCAAGTGAAGCAAAATGATTGTAAAATAACTCAATTTAGACATACATAGCTGTGCCTTTATCATTTATTACTACAATGCAACTTAAAAATGGAACTCGAATCATAGTAAACTCCTGAATATGACTTGGTCCACAAAAATCTCATACTGGGAAAGTAAAATAATTTCACATAGAAGTTGGAATATGGTCCAGTGAGGAACCAAAAGTCAGCAGGGAGTTTAATTTTTTTTTAATCCATTTAAGAGGCATATAGCATGGTTTGCTTAGTGGGCGGGGCTAAGAACTGCAGGAGAGGCAGACCCAGGCTTTCCTGGATTTTTGCCTGCTGTAGGCCTAAGTGATGAAGATCAAAAAGATGCACGAGGAGACACAGAGCTCAGCCTCAGGGGAGTCACAAGCTACTGTGATAACACTCAGAGCCCAGATAAATAAGAGGAGCGCCAAATCAAATATGTGAATCCATCCACTGTGGTGAGCCCTAAGAAATAAGGGAGCCCTACCTGGGTCAACACAACTGATGAAACCTTCATTTTTATTTCATTTTTTAACAATCTTCTCAATTAAGATTTGGTATTTGATTAGAAGTCCGAGTTTTCTCTTTACTTCTGCACTTAACAGATCTCTGTTTGTGCAGCATGTCAGGTGTACTGTATAAACAAAAGTCAGATTGCAGTCTTTAAATCTAAGCTGGGCCTTTATTGTGAAACCCCCTCCTCCACATCTGGTCTCCTGACAGACATGGTCATCGGTCCAAAGCTATAATCCATCTTCCATTATTGATACGGGCTACATGCTGAGGTGGTGTTCCTGTCAGGGGAGAACTTCTCTGCGGTTTCCTTCACAGGTTGCATTTGAATAATAGCAGAAATCAGCAGAGGTACATTATTAAAATTGAAATCTGAATAATAACTCACAGAGGTAATTCACATCTGAATAGCCATAGGCACAGCGCTGTGTCATAACTCACACAAAGCACAGCTCTGCTCCCATTTTGCCTTCAAATCATTAGTGATCCACAGTTAAAGCTCTTAATCTTTGACTATCAGAGAGAAACAATGGACGCCACACTTCCCTAAACATAAAAACACAGGATTTGAGTCATATCCTTACAAGGTTTGCGTTTCTGTTTATTGGTCCTTTGTTGTCTTTATTTACCACATCCCTCATTTTCCAAGCAAGTTCCACTCATCATCTTGTAATATCCTTTTGTGTTTTCCCTAATTGCTAATGACTTGCACTTCTGTCCCAGCACTTAATGACCTTTCAATTAAATAGCTCTTTCTCCAGAATTACAGTAGACACGCTATATATCTGGAGCCAAGATGGATAATTAAATGTGCTGTAGTGCGAAAATGAATTATGAAGCAGGAAATGCACGGCCCCAAGTGCAAGAAAAAAGAAGGTAAAAAAATCAACAGGAAAAACTGTGATTTTTCCCACAGAAACGATGAAGCAGAACAGCAAATATTTAAAAGCCTTGTTAGATTCTACATCGTTTATCTGTTATGTGTGTTTTGCTTTGCAATACCAAGCACCGGATAATCACAGAAATGAACGTTTTAAAGGAATGAAAACAATTTGCAAGGAAATGTATTATGACTCAAGTCTGCTGCCTCACAGTGTTTACATGTAGAGAATAGGAAAGAAAAAAATGACACATAGAAACCAGCTTTGCTGAAAACAATACAGAATTATAACCAGGATACTTAAAACTAGAGTACGTGCACATGTTCTGCTTAATAATCAGGCTGCTTCATAGGCTCTATTGTTTAGTGGCAATTGCACATTGCCTTTGTTCTACTTAAGGACCAAAGCACAAACAGTGTAAGTACACACGGTTAGACACCACACAATTACCAAAAAGTAATATGTCAAAATATGCAGAAAACACGATGAATATTTCAATCATATTTCTTGCAAAAGAAACTCAAGACATGCCTGAAAAGAGTAGCTGAGTAACTGAAGATATTTGCAGGAACAGCAGAAGAAAAGCCCCACTAGCAGAGGTGGGAAGTAACTGTAATCCGATGACTTTTTTCAAGTAACGAGTAAAGTAAGCGATTACTGATGCAAAAAAAGTAATTAGATTACTGTTACTTTCCCGTAAGCACGCTGCGTTACTGTGTTACTAAACAGTCATGTTGTTTGTGAGAGTGTCTCATGACAATTGATGTACGAGCTGATCAATTCTGTAAAAAGTGACTAAAACATTAGCGTCCACTGTTCACTCTGTATGGGAAACAACTTCTTTCCACAGCGAAAATTACACTTCAAATCTGAAATTCACAGAGAAACCCCTGGAGCCCCCCACTGACATGACTGCTGTGGCAAACCTCCACCCGCCCCACTCCTGCTAAACAGGTAAAAATAGATTTAAGAGCGACAGGACTCTTTGATTTTATTTATTTTTTGTTGTGTTTTACTTGCAACTATTTGAAAGAGTGAGTGTAAACACTAAAAAAATGTTTTATTTGATATGCTGGAATAGGCGGAAACTAGGTTTAAATGTTAAATAATTTTTTTCAAGTCAAAGACTGTTGCACTTTTGCTTAATGCAATGTGCATAAAGTTAAAAGATTAAAACTAATAAACTAAATAAGTGAGGCAACTAATCCTAACTCCAGTTCAGTTGTGGTTTTAGAACAGAATCTGAACAGAATCTCAAAAAGCTCCCTATTGTTCACATCTTACTGCAGATCAGGTGCAGGAACAAGTTTATCATGATCCCACAAATTGTACGCGAGCAGGACCAAAGTGTGCTTGACTGGCAAAGCTCACTGTGCAAGTGACTCCAAGCAAATCCCCACTTGTCCAGATTCTGCAGTTCTACCCATAAAAACCAAAACCCTGATTTGTTCACATCTTCACCTCACTTGCAACATTCACAGAGCTCCTGATTCATTTCCGAAGGACTTTGGGATTCCATACAGTTTTTGTGGTTTTCAGCAACTCTCAAAAATGTATCAACAATATCAACAATCGATCTCTTCACAGTCACCTTTGGGATGATTTCTCTGTGTGGAACCCCATAAATGCTTAGAAAGCACCTGGTTAGACTCCTGACCTGATGTGCTGCTTTTCAAACTTGGACTGAGTGAACTTGTTGACTAGTCGTCTCTTTTTTTTGCTTTATGGGTGGATCTTCAGGAATCTAATATTTCTTGTTTTTTTCTAACAACAAAGCACAAATTCCTTTTGAAATTTTAGTTTTTCACCAAGTTAAAATTAGAACAAATATTTCTGTTGCTTCAATATATCACTCAGCCACAGTTTCACTTGTTGCTAGGTTTAGAAACATGTAGTATGTATCCCTTCAGCGATGGACCCACACACACATCCTCCACAGCATTCAGCGGGTTACATTTAGTGTATATTATGTAGTCCCTCAGTCCTGCAGTACTTTTCCTGAAATTCTCGACAGTGTACTACATTAAGTGGAAAAGTCACAATAATTACAGGAAAATCAAGCAGACTAGAGCCAGAGGGCCCTGTGCGTGTCAGCATTTATGACAGTAACTTCTATAAACCTCCTGCAGATGGAAGACTCTAGATAGCTGCTGCAGCACCGGATGACAGAAATTACAGAAGGCCTGAGGCTGAATGAATCTGTATTGCGCCTGTATTGCATGGTGGTGGCAGTGGAGGCATGTGTGTGTGTGTGTGTGTGCGTGTGTGTGTGTGTGTGTGTGTGTGTGTGTGTGTGTGTGTGTGTGTGTGTGTGTGTGTGTGCAGCTTCTCAGAAAAGAACAGGGTGGAGTCAGGCAAGTAGGGCAAGCGAAAGTCTTTAATTCGGAACCCAAAACTGAAGCCAGACAGCCCGTCATTTTGTGTGAGTGTGTGTGTGTGTGTGTGAGTGCGCGCACGTGCATGACTGAAGGAGTACCTGCAGACTACTGTGTATACGTGTACTGTATGTGTTTGTGTCTTTGCTGACTTCGTATGCAGCTGTTGTTATGGTTGTTTAGGTTTGTAAGATAATGAGGACATTTTGAGCACATTATTAGGTTTTCAGAGAAACTTTGCATGATTTCTAAAGAGCGTCTTACTAACTTTAACTATAAAAACTACAGGTTGTAAAGAAAACGTGTGAAAAGAAGAAAAAGGCTTTGTGCTCAGCAACTTCCATCCATCCTTTTTTATCCAATTCAGGATCATGTGGGGGCCTATCGCAGCTGCTATTAGAGAAGAGGCTGGATACATCATGGATAGGTCAGTCATACAGCAAACTAGAGAGACAGACATCCATTCACAATCACTTTTACACCTACTGGTAATCTGGAATCCCCAATTAACCTAGCTCTGCTAACTCCATGTCCTTGGAAGGTGGGAGGAATCAGAGTACCTCGAGAGAGTCAATACAGACACATGCAGAACAAGGCTTAGGGTCAGCCTTGCGTACAACTCAACAACAGGATAGATGTACGGTGGCTCTGAAAGGTCAAATGAACTGCATCTTAAGAAAACACTGGGAAAATGGGGGGGAAAAGCACACAAAGCACAACTGAAGTTGAAAAAAACAAAATCGCACAAAACGTGATGCAGCACGTGATGCTGCGGAAATAATGTGGAGATTTCATGAGTGTTTTGAGGCAGACAACGATGCAGGTTAGTGTCCGTGTTAATCACCTTTGTAGCTATTTTTTATTTGCTGGTGTTTTCTTGAGCTGATAGTGCTATCTGTCTTCTAGGGCAGGTCTACAGTTGATCCTTCTTTGTGTGTCTGTGTTTCTGTTCATCTGTGTTTTTGTTTAGCAATTCAGAGCAACAAATAACATTTATTTCATTGTTCACATAACTGTATCTGTATCATGGCGAAATCAGAAATCTGGTAGTTGTCAGCACGTCGCTGACTGATCTCTACACTTCTGTAAATGAGGACTACAAAAGCAAACAAACTTTATCTAAAATGCACATGTAATTGCAGGTGGTGCTGCAGAAAGAAGGAGCTACAACGGCAGCTGCAGCCACAAAACCTATTTAAAAACAACAACAACGTAAAATGGTAGTTAAGACTGCACTACTGACATGTTTTAAATGTTGGTATAAAAATAAACTATTACTGAAGATGCCAAGTCTGTTTTGGTAAGCTGATCCAGTATCTGGGAGGTGAAGCTGTCAGTACTGATGGAGACCTTGGGAAAAACCAGGTGTCATCTTACAGATGACAAGTTCCAACTACAAACTGCCTTTAAAGTTTGCATCATAACTTTAAAATCAAAGCAGCTGTTGGGGCGTGTCTCAGGCATCAAGGATTTATGGCCAAAGTCAGACATTGATATTGTGTCGTCGGTTTTAAGCTGTTCTTTATACTCCACACCAGCCTCCAGCCCTCAAGCAACAGCAGCAGGGAGATGGTTTGTTAGCGGCCTGTCATGGTTGCAAATTGCTCGGCTGCGATCGACATGTAGCCGCCTGAGGCTCACTGGGCTACCTGAAAGAGAAAAGCTGCTTATTATTGTTTTTACTATGAAACCTTTAGTTTGCATTCAGTATTTAGATGAATGCACACGAGAGTAATCAACACAGAAACTTAACGAGTAGCCTACTTTAAAGCAGAACCTGAGATTTCATTTGACTTACCTCTAATAAAGACTGTTTATATTTACCCCCTCGTTACAGCTATGAACCAAACTGTTTATTGCTGCAGAAATAGCATTCAGGAGAAGCTGCTCTATTGCTCCTTCATGTATAGCCTGCTGAGACAGTTCAGGCATCTGATCATTCCTTTAAACGTAGGGGAAGACCCAAAACATGCCAGGGCCTCAGAAGACCTCAGGATGTTCTCAGATGAATAAAATCTGTGATTGAAAGGGAGTTCTTGACTTCAAATGAACACCTGGTTAAGACCTTCCTGTGCAAAGCATTCTTTTAGTCTTTGACAAATGAGACATATCTTCTTTTCAAGCATAGATAACCTTTACATGCACTGGAGCTCTTTGGCAGCGCAACATACACATACCTCCCAAATGCACTGACACAGAAGTATCTATACTGACTCAGAGAATCTGTTTTCTCTTTCCCAGCTCAACACCAGACACTGTGTAGGTAGCAGATAAGAGCTCTGACCTGGGGCAGATGTTTAGGACAAGAGAGATGGATCTGGATCAGAGGGGGAACCTTATCTGTCGCCTCTAGGATCCCCCTGTCAGTTGGCTTCCCTGGCTTAGACAACCGAACGATTAAATTAGCCTCTGATAAAAAGATGAGTCAAACACAGACGCACTTTTTTCTGCCTCTACAAATGCAGCAGAGAAAGCACCGTTGGTTTTACTGGGATGATATTTTACAAACTTCAGAAACTCAGAGTGTGGGATTGTGAAAAAGTAAAAGATTTTTAGTAGAACTCATACTTGTAGGATCATACCCTAACATACAAAAAAGTATTTACATAAATATGTTTTAAAAAAATCCATGTATGTCTTAAAAACTACAGCTGCTGAATGCGTTTTGTTGTCAGAGGACACAAAACATTTTAGCACGTTGTGACTGAACAACGTGTGAGGCTTTAGAGCATCAAGCCTACAATCACAGGCCTTTTGAATCCCACATGACGTTAGCATTGATCAATATCTAGCAATGTCTATGCACCTCCAGGAGGTTTTTTTGCAACACTTTATAACTCAGGGTGTAATTCCACTATAATTAAATTGAGAGAGATAGATGAGATGAGATAGCCTTTATTAGCAGTTGCAGGTCTTTTGCCCACAACTGTGATGACAGACCTTGCCGACAGTACATACAATACACAAACATCACATTGGGGAGACAGGTCAGGCTAGGTAGTGAGGAAAAAAACATCGAAATGTGCAACACAGAAGGATAATACAGGAATGCACAGATATCATCACACCATAACACAATAAACACAGACAGCAACATGGGAAAGTGTTCCAGTGTGTACATCTGATCTGGGACCGCTGCAATCTTTCGACTGCGCCTCCAGCTGACCCGGTGTCCACATCAGAGGGGAGGTAAGCGTTGGAGGTGGCGTTGGATCCGGGGTAGGGAGGGTGATGCGTCAGTGAGTGCTTATCAGTATCAGTATATGTATGTGTGTGCGTGTCCATAGTTCAGCTGAGACAGTGTCCTTCGCCCTGCCAGGCTAAGTAAACAGTCTCCCAGCCAACCCAGGTGGCCTTGCATGGAATGGGAAGGAACAGACTCAACACAGTCGTTATCAGGGAGTTTTTGTTCGGCTCCGGCCTTGAGCTCACAGCTGGCGCCGAAGGGGTAGCCGCATTATGATGGTGATTTTTCTTTTACAAACAACTCATGAGAATTTCAAGCTGTTTTTAACACTCCGACAGCGACACTGGTCTCTCAATCTCCTGTTAACAGCTGCGAGTCTCTCCATGATGTTATTTACCTTCAATTCTGTGGTCTTTTCAGGCTTTTGCTCACAGAGCAGATTCTGAGACCTCACGACCGCAGCCAACTGATCCGCGATGTAATCCAGCTTCCGCCCAGAGGCGTTGCTCCGAGTGGATTCTTTCCTGATGTAATCCAACATACATACGCTCAGAGGTGTTATTCTGAGCATTCACTGCAGTTGTAAGCGCCTCCAAGCTCTTAACCATGCTGCCTTCAGTGAGCCCTTTCTGAGAAGTCGCACTTGTCGTTCCAATCCCAGCGGGCAGCCTTGTGGGGGGTTGAACAGCCGGTTCTGCTCTCTTAATTCTCCGATAAGCCAGGGCCAAGCCAGCTCCGATCAGCAAGAACCCTGTTATCATGGTTCCGAATGGGTAGATATCTTCAGAGTCCTCGATCGACAATCCCGCCAGGCACACGATCCTCTGCCACCCGTCCATCGTGTATCCGGCAGGGAAAGTCCCTCCAGGACGCTTGGGCTCTCCCGAGCCCAGACTTCTCGTTAAAGGGTGTCAATAGCATTCAGAGACCAGTTGATCAAATCCATAATTCTCTTTTAGGTTTTAGACACAGACTGTGAGAGACTGTTCCAGGGAAAGCAATACAAAAAAGACACGAGACTAGACAAGGACAGAAGAACTAAGCAGGGAAGATAAGGGAGAGGAGAAAAAGTGCGTCCACCTCCTCCGAGAGCCAAAGAAAGAAGTGTTTATTTTGAGTTTATTTTAAGTTACAATGTAATTATATTTACTTACAAATTCAGCAAGAAGGTCCTGAGTTCAATTCCACCATCAGGCTGAGGTCTTGCTATGTGGAGTTTGCCTGTTCTCCCTGTGTGGGTACTCCGACTTCCTCCCACAGTCCAACGACATGTGATTAGTGGGGTAAGTCTAAATTGGTGTGAATGTCTGTCTCTATGTGTTGGCCCTGCGACAGACTGGTGACCTGTCCAGGGTGTACCGTACCCTGCCTCTCGCCCTAAGACAGCTGGATCCTTGAAAGTTATTTCTAAAACCTCGCCACATACCAAGGTTTGTGAGGTAATGAAAAAACTAATATTTTTGCATACAAAATACAATAAAGGTATAGAATTTCAGACAAACTCTAGAGTTCTACCTGGTGAAGCATTTTCTTTGGCACTGATCAGTGTTGCCTTTTTAGCTATAACACTTTACTTCCTAGTAAATGTTCAAAGGAAAACATTAAAATTTACAAGGACTGAAAACAAATGTTATTTCAGCTCCGGTACTGTGCTCTTCCTGATGATACCATTAGTATTCTACACATGCAACCTACCAGCAGTTGGAAAAGGGAACTTACAGAAGCCTATTTTCATCAACAAAAACATGCACACAGTCAAATGGCTCTGTTGACTTCCTTGCAATCTTTCTGCTAAATGTCCCCCACATGAACCGAATGGCACCAACTTCTCAGACTTAAACTGAGTGTGCATAGACGCTGGAGTTTGTCATTAAAAGTTTAAATGGCGTTTTGAAGAACTCCTGCTGCCGCTGTCCTCACTTGACTCGCCAGCTCAGTTGAACAAGACTTTACCTCATTTGCACAGACCTGAATCTGCTTGTCTTTGCTCAACTCATGACCTTCACAGCAAGATAAAATAAAGCCAGCGGAGCCTGTCTGGCAGTGCCATATACCCCCCTCCCCTGTCTCGTATCTGACTCATGCAGCAGCGCTCTGGCAGTGCTCTCCTAAGAGCCATTACCCAATTATTAAGAAGTGATGCTTTTACAAGCTGAATGGAGAGGAGTGAGGGATGATGGAAGGACAGACAGAAAATATATAATGGAGACAGCGAGACGGCAGTTAGAGCCTGAAAAACTTTAGTCAGTCTTGCGTCTTAATGGCTAAATTCACTTTAAGTTAAATGTAAGTGGACGCTTGTTTGATTAGTCAGAAACAATAATGCAGTTTGACTGCAGTCTTTCTTTTAAACAAAACCAATAAACTACAGAAAGAGGCCATCTTTAAAAGACTAGAGAATCAGTGGAACTGTAGCCTCTACAGTCATTTCCTATAATGCTTGAACGGTTAATGTTTATTCCCGACAACACTTGGAAAATCCCAACATCAACTAATATTCCAAACTTTACCTTAACTGTGTAAGAATCCAGACTCTGTAGCTGACTGGAGCAATTTCGCATGCATTATGCATGGAGTATAATGCACATCAAGAGTTTCTGTGAACCCTCACGGTGCACTGTGGTGTCTCTTGATAACAATCAAGTATGATCAACATCCATAAAAGTTTGAAACCATGAGCTCAAGCATCACTCAACCCACTACCTTAAAGCGTCTTTAATATTTTCACATAAAAGGTTACAAGGTGCTTGAGCTTCCAGACTTCCACTTTTAATGCTTTTGTTTTCAAGGCTCTGAATTTTATTGTGGTTTTACTACCAGTAAACACTGTGATGGTCTTATCCTTCTCTGTCATACAATAACACAAGAAGCCAAGTCATAGCAGTGAATAACAAACTGGGAACCACTGAAAGGAAGCAAATACATGACAGTAAGGCTTAAACATTAGGCTAGTGACAGATGATCTTCTTTATTATTCTTTCTGAATATGTTACCATGTGTTATTGTCACAGTACAGTGTTCTGCCTCCATGTTTAGTCTAGTTGGTTCCCAAGACTAACTGTCCTGTCATTACAGGCCCTGTCGCTCCCACCCTCCTCGCTAGTAACATCACGTGGGGCACATTGAGTCTGAAACCTCAGGGCAATTTGTTGCATTTTACAGTCGAACAGCATATTTCCAAGAAACTGTGTCCATTAGGGTTTGAAATGCATTTTCTCTCATTTGGCAGGTATGTCAGAAGAGTTATCCTGTCTGCAGTGATGTGTATATAAGCCCTGCTGTATTAAAAAGCCAGTGCACTCAATAAATGAGCTGTCAGAGGGGTGAGCCTTGGTTAACACAACTGGGTGTGCAATACGTCACTGTTTCTATTTTTGAAGGGGGAAAAAATCTGCTATATTTTACTGCAGCTGAGCAAAGCAACGATCCTTCTCCATTCAGCTGCATCCATCACTCTCAATTTCTTGCCAACATTTTTCCCTTTACTCTCACTACTTTCTTGATTTGAGATTTTATGGAGTTTCTCAGAAGTTAGCTGACAGTATTTAGGTCTGTGCTGTAGAGAGCAATACATTTGAGAATTGTGGAAGCTTTCTGCTAGATCAACACTGAGCAGGCCACTTGTAAACAATTGCACTTTTAAGTCTTGCTCAGACTGCAGCTCTATGAGGATGACTGTCATCTCATTCCAGGGTGTTGAATACTGTTCTGGGAGATCAGTCATCAGTTTCAATCACTGACAAGTTTTCTTGTCATTGGCTGCTTGGCTGGGTTTAAGTACCTCAGCTGGTTAAGGTTAGGGAGAGATGATTTTAGTTAAAATACACTACATCATTAACTTTCTGTATTTTAGGACTCTAGAATCCCAGAGATCCCACTTGCACGCATGCTTTTTCCTTCTTGTCTTTGTGTAATGGGGAAGTCTTTAGGACCCAATGGAGGGTATAAAAGAGGAAGTAGCAGCAGGTGCTCTTCATTTCCACTGACGAGCGGCTGTGAACAATGGTTGTGTGAGTAGGTGAAGAGCCTGAGAAATTTTAATTGTCTGCTACACAAACAGTTGTTTTAAACCTCTACAGCAGAGGTTTGAGGTACAGGCTGTTTTTCTTTTAGTGTTTTTTTTAAATTTGTTGAAATGTATTTGATGTTTATTGTATTTTATGTTTTAGTAGTGATTTTTACAAGATAAGCCAAGATAAGCCAGGTGTGCAGCAAACACAGTTGTCTGCTGGAGGGCAGGCTGCACATGTGAATTTGTCACTGTTTTCTCCTCCTTCTCCTTGTTGTTGTTTTTTTGGTTTTGGTAGGGTCACCTTTTAAAACTGTTTTTTTATGCCGGGTTTGTTTTTATTTCTACTGGGCTGGTGCAGTATTAGTCGGGCAATGTGCAATCCCTGAGTGGGGCTCTTACCTTAGGGGAATTAGGATCTTTAGAGGTGCTCTGTGTGGATTTGCAGTGAATAAGTTTTTATTAAGAGTGATTTTTAGTGCCACCGATTATTGCCTGAACTAGCACTTAGTGCATGCGATAAGTGTTCTGTTGGGCTCGTATTTATTTGGGGTGGATTTGTTTCTTTTAAAGCAACGAGCATCTGGGACCGCCAAGGGAGAGCAAGCCCTCAGGTGATAGTTGCATTGCTGGCAGGTTGCACCAATAACACTATCTTGTGGTCGTTAGTGACCTTTACCATTTTGATGTTTTAGGCCTTTTGCAAACCCTTTGTGTTCTTTTAAAATAATAAATTTTAACATACCTGACTGATATTGACCCTCTTGTCCTGTTTATTCTGGGCTCGTTCCTGTGAGAGCTTTGGGCCTGAAAGTTTGCACAAGTAGTATAGAGGCCCTTAGCGGTTACTCGGTGGCTTTCGCACGCTACATTTGTGACGGTGTGTGTTCGAGGTACTTAAACTTCTAGCTTGTGCCGCAGAAAAGTGAGAACATTCAGTGTAATTTTATAGAAATGCGAGGCAAATTCAATGTTTCAAGTAGCTCAATATAAATGGCACACAAACCATATCCTGTGCCACTGGGCACAACATTTCTTTGCTAGTTAAGGATATTGCGGCTGTATGTCCCTAAAAAAGGGAATTCTGCTCTCTGAGATGTCTAACGATGTAAAAAGAGGAAGATGAGAGATTATTTTCTAAGGTAGATGCTCATCATGTGCCATCAGATAAACTAGAAAATTAAAGCGTACATTCGTATTGTGCCGCTAGAAATTCTTGGACCGGCGCAAGACGGACGAAAGCGAAAGCATTTGCCAAGAATGTTTTCATTAATCAAGTTCGGCGCAAGACGAACTTAATTAATGTTCGTGTTAATTATTTGATTTGAAATCTGCTCTGGTGGTTGCCAAAGTTGGAACAAAAGTTGGTGAAATGACTCCTGTTTCCATGTACACGCCCCGCAAATCTGGGGCGATCGTGGCTCAAGAGTTGGGAGTTTGCCTTGTAATCGGAAGGTTGCTGGTTCGAGCCCCGGCTCGGACAGTCTTGGTCATTGTGTCCTTGGGCAAGACACTTCACCTACCGCCTACTGGTGTTGGCCAGAAGGGCCAATGATGCGATATGGCAGCCTTGCTTCTGTCAGTCTGCCCCAGGGCAGCTGTGGCTACAACTGTAGCTTGCCTCTACCTGTGGGTGGATGACTGAGTGTGTAAAGCGCTTTGGGGGACTAGTAAAAGCGCTAAACAAATACAGGTCATTTACATGTAATGTTAAAAATTCATTTTAGAGTAAAAATTGGATCTATGTATGACTGCTTACTGAAGTGTCGTGCATGGTGAGAAGAGGGAAGGAGATTGGACCCAAAATCCAGACTCAGCTTTAGTGATGGATGGAGGAATAGAAAACTACACTGGGAATACTAACTAAGACTAGAAACACTGGATGAACACAAGAGTGTAAGCAAACTAAACTGGGAAATGTAAGATACACAGAGAACAAAATGAAGACAAGACACCAAAACACAGTAAACACAAAACACTGGAACCCTGACATGAAGTCATCTCAGTGTTTACATTAAAAATTATAAAATGTTTTTGAAAGCAATTTTGACAGCAAATTAAACCGCATGTTATTCAAAGGTTGCAGTGTTGTGGTTCAGTTTCCTGATTTCTTATTTTTTTTGTATGTTTTTCACAGATCATCAAACAAACGTAAATATTCAACAAACAATAACACAAGTAAACACAAAATGCAGTTTCTAACTGAAGGTGTTTATTATTAATGTGGTGTATCGCATCTTTGGAAAGCTGAGTTCAATTTCTGCAGCCACATCCCGGACTGATTACTGCCACACCTGTTCTCAGTCAAGAAATCACTTAAATGCAACCTGCCTGACAAAGTAGAGTAGACCAAAAGATCCTCCAAAGCCAGACATCATGCCGTCAGCCAAGGAAATTCAGGTACAAATGAGAAAGAAGGTAATTGAGATCTCTCAGTCTGGAAAAGGTTATAGAGCCATTTCTAAAGCTGTGGGACTCCAGCGAACCACCGTGAGAGACATTACCACAAAGAAAACATGGAACAGTCTCCCATGGGCAGGAGTGGCTGGCCGACTGAAATTACCCCAAAAGCCCAGCCATGACTCACCGAAGAGGTCACAAAAGACCCCAGAACAACAGCCAAAGAGCTGCAAATCTCATTTGTCTCTTCATGACTCCACCATAAGAAAGAGACTCAGCTAAGATGGCCTGTATCCAAGATGAAAACCACTGCTGAGCAAGAGGAACATGAAGGCTCGTGGACTGATGTGACAAAAGTTTAATTTCTTTGAAAGGTTGATGTGTCCCATTGCATCTGGCACAAAACTACCGCAGCATTTCAGAATAGAGACATGATACCAACAGTAAAACATGGTTGTGGTAGTGTGATGGTCCGGGGCTGTTTTGCTGCCTCGAGACCAGGATGACTTGCTGTGGTCAATGGAACCGTGAATTCTGCTGTTTACCAAAACATCCTGAAGGAAAATGTTCGGCTACCTGTTTGTGACCTCAAGCTGAAGTGCATTTGGGTTCTGCAGCAGGACAAGGATCTAAAACACGCCAGCAAGGCCACCTCTGAATGGCTTAAGGAAAACAAAATGAAGCTTTGGAGATGCTGTGGCATGACAAAAGGTGGTTCATGCTTGAAAACCCTAACATTTTGAAAAGATAAGTGCGACAAATTCCTCCACTGCACTCTAAAAGACTAATTGCCAGTTACTGCAAACGCTCGATTGCAGTTGTTGCTGCAGAATCAGTTTTTAGGTCTAGAGGCCAATTGCTTTTTTACACAGGGCCATGTAGGTTTGGATTTTTTCCCCCTTATATAATAATAAATACCTTCATTTAGAAACTGCATTTTGTGTTTGCTTACCTTATCTTTGTCAAATTTTTTTTAAATAAATTACATTTCTTTGATGACCTGAAACATTTAAGTATGAAAAACATACAGTGTTTTTCACATATGGACTGTTATACCCTGGGTCACTGCTAGCTTAGGTCCTAGGTCAGGGGTGGGCAACTCCAGGCCTCGAGGGCTGGTGTCCTGCAGGTTTTAGATCTCACCCTGGGTCAACACACCTGAATTAAACGATTAGTTCATTACCAGGCCTCTGGAGAACTACAAGACATGTTGAGGAGGTAATTTAGCCATTTAAATCAGCTGTGTTGGATCAAGGACACATCTAAACCCTGCAGGACACCGGCCCTCGAGCCCAACCCTGACCTAGGTAGAAGTCGAAACCTTTAAAAGAGAGATATGGCACTCATTCAACAGAAATGTATGAGAATTTTAGATGAAACAATAGTGGAGAAACCTTTAAAATCATCTTTGTGTGCAAAGCCAATAAACTTTGGCAGAATATTCTGTACACAAAGTTTTTACATCCTGTTGGTCTTTGAAATGAAAGACAATTTATATAATGCTTCAAAAATAATTGTAACTATAAATGCTCAGATGCTTTTCAATATCACAGGATCTCCTTCTAGAAGATGTGATTAGTTTTCATTTAAAATTGTGTTGTTTAGTAACAGCTGCCAAATTTTTGCTTCACACTGATGTGGAGTTGGGATGAAACCATAATTACAAATGCAAAATGTAGCTGACTGCACTGCCCTGCTACATCTGAAATCCCACTTTACACACTGGCCACACCTGCTGACGACGAGGTCAATAAAGTGCATTCGATTAGCAGCGTCTGGCTGCTACTTTCTGTATTTTTGATTTCATTTCTGAGGTCGTGTTTACCTCATTTTAAACCTGCCAAGGACCAGGCTATTGTCATCAACTCCTGATAGGTAAAACCTTGTAAGTGAAAGAGAGTAAACTTCTTTTTTACCATAACTATTAAAATAAACTCTTGTAGGTTACACTAATATAAAAAGATCTGCTTTTGAAATCCAAGAAGAAATGAAGAACTGATGGGAATAAATACCAAAACAAATCGGAACAAAACAACAAATTAGCAAGAAGATTATTATAATCCAGTAAACAACAGACTACTGTCAGCCTGAATATGCAACGAGTATGCAGAGCTCCTGACAGCAGTGCAAAATCACGCCGATAAGCGTTCAGCGAGATACAAACAGTACAAACATTCAGTTACTGTTAATTATAGCGTCATCCTCGGGTCCAAATTTCTACTTTCTTCAATGCTTCTGAGATGTTTGAGATTAAACATTAAACAGGATGATTTGCTGTAAAAGTAGCTCTATAACAGTACAGATGTAAAACAGTTTGTCAGTATGTTGGTTATCTGCCTGCAGGAGGACTGACAGCCCTCTAACTTAAGCCATCACAGCTGGTACTGTGGTCTAAACCTGTACTTTGGAGAAAGCAGAAGTACAGACTTTTTATTTGACCTTTAACTTTCACCTTAACAGAATTAGCTACATTTCCAAATAATCTCATGTTTTTTGTTTATTTCAGTGAACATACCTAAACCTTTCATGCTAGTGTTGACGTTATTGCAACTCTGATCAAACTGCTATGGGCAGAAAGCTGTCAAGCATTTGTAATGTCCTACATAATTTTATATGTTGCACTTTCCCCCCCTTTTTGCAGTCTTTGTACATTATTATTGGAAAAAAAAGTTTCCTCCCTATGACCGTAACCGTGACTGTAAAGCAAAACAAGCACAAACCAGCTAGCAAACAGTGGAAAGTTTGTAAATTATTGTTTCTTTCTGTATTTATTCTCACGTGTTTATGCTAAAGCCCACCAACATAAACCTGCTGAGGCACTTGTTTTTTGGGTGATTCCTTTACTTCCATCTGTCAGTAACAAAAAGCAAATGCAGCTGCAGACTGTTGCCAACATGAGACTCTGAATGACCTCAATGTGTCTCCGTTAAGGAGCACACGCACACACTGACACTGTGTAGCTCACTGGTATTGCATGCACACTCCATCTACAAGCGGCATAACTCTTGGCCACTCTGAAATTATGTTGCTTACTTTGGAGTGAGTATGAAAGGGCAGTTGGCTCTGTCAGCATGCCTTCCTGTCTGCTCTATTTATGCTGCAGTGGTGGATTGTAGAGCTAGAAATTCTACATTTTCGAGATTTATATCCTGGGGTTTTCTGTTTCAGTGAGCTGTAATTTTGTGATTTCAAGAATCTGTCAGGAACTGGGCTGTCTTTTGATCCATACTTATTTTTTTTTCAACGTCCAGTTAATTATTATTATTTTCTTTCCATGAGGCTCCTTGCTTCTGCCTTGTTTCCTTTTCCTCCTTCCAGCTCCTCTTTCTTTCCCATCTCCTTGTGACAGATGAGTGTGGTCAGAGGTCATGTGTTTGTAATTAGGTGAGCCCTGCCTCAGCACTCGGCCCTGTTTCCTGTTTCTAATCTACAGGGGGAACAGACTGCAGTTCAATCAGCCCTGAAAACAGCTGTTAGCCTCAGGCTCAGCCTTCAAATGCCACAACTTAAATAAAACTGTCTTTAACCTGTCTTCACAGTCTCATAACATTTATCAAAACCTTGTCCTCCACCACACCGGCTCCACACACTGACTTCCTTTTGCTTTGCCTGTTACATAACTGCAGAACGACTAAGACACAGGAATGCTCAAGGCTTCAGAAATGATACACTCATACTGATAACAAGCCCCATTTTTTATGTCCTTTGCTTCTTTTTTTTATAGATTAACTATTTCCAGCATCTTTGGGCCTGTTTCCAACTCACTTTGCTCTTCAGGTGGTTCTTATTACGCTGGTTTAGTCTTTGTGGATTTTTCCAGCCTTCAGTGGTTTATTTCTTCTAAGTCTGTCAGCATAAAAAAACGTTTAATCTAGGGAACCAACATCAGCCGTGACAGAAGCAGTTCATCAACGGATTTACGTTATATGGGAATTTTTTTCTTTTTGATTATTATTTGAGCGCAAACAAATAAAAATGGACGACGATATCTAATGAGTAGCTCTCTTCTTTGTCTTTTTTTACAACTTTACACAAAATGGTACTATTTTCCTCTCCACTGAGGACTGGTGTAATTCTTGTATGCAATAAATGAAGTCATTGATGTCATTAAATGACTCAAATTGAGCTGAAGCAGTTAGCATCATCTACAACTGCCAAAACACACAAAGGGTGTTTTTAGCATCATCTGTTTATTTTGAATGTCTCTCATGGTACCAGCAAATTCAGCCCAAGGTCAGGCTGTGCAGTGCTCACAGAAACTGAAAAAACAAACAAACCAAGAGTTACGTCTCAGCTCTACGCTCTTTAGTTTGCAAAGTTCTTCTAGAAGAACAATGTCTTTTGCATGTCTCCACTTTGGACATTTGGACCAAGTGGCGATATTTGGCCATAATGCACACACTTGATGAAATCTAAACACCACAGATCAACGCAAACACCTCACACCAACTATCAGCACAATGGTGGAGAGGTGATGGTTTGGGCTTGTTTTGCAGTCACAGGACCTGGGCACCTTGGAGTCACTGAGTCAACCAAAAACTCTGTTTACAAAAAAATGTAGAATTGCATCATCGTCTGGGCCGGCAGGTTGAATTTCTTCAGCTGCCTCAGGAAGTACATCCTCTGCTGGGCTTTCTTTATGACAGAGGTGATGGTGGGCTCCCACTTCAGGTCCTGTGTGATGGTGGTACCATGGAAGTGGAATGAGTCCACAGTGGTGATGAGGGTGGCAGTCAGGATGATGGGGGGGGGGAGTGGGGCTGCGTGCTTCCTGAAGTCCACAGTAATCTCCACTGTCTTCTGGGCATTCAGCACACCAGACGTTCAGCCTCCATCCTGTTGGGCCACAGGTGTCGAACTCCAGGCCTCGAGAGCCGGTGTCCTGCAGCTTTTAGATGTGTCCTTGATCCAACACAGCTGATTTAAATGGCTAAATTACCTCCTCAACATGTCCTGAAGTTCCCCAGAGGCCTGGTAATGAACTAATCATTTGATTCAGGTGTGTTGACCCAGGGTGACATCTAAAACCAGCAGGACGCCAGCCCTCGAGGCCTGGAGTTTGACACCCCTGCTGTGGGCAGACTCAACCCCGTCCGAGATGAGTCCGATAACTGGTTAGTTTGTAATAGTCTTCAGGTGCTTCAAAGAGCAGGGGGTAAAGTGGAGTTTGTACTGTGTGCGATGATTATTATAGATCATCTAAATGAATCTGTAGCCCACCTTTCTACCTGAAGAATGCTGCCAGACGCAAAATGAGAATTTCATTACTGCAGTGATAGCTGGTGTTTTTCACTCATCGGGGATAATTGGAAGGAAAATGTGTCTCAGTTGCTTGTTCATTGTTTAAGTTTAATGGGATTAGTTGAAACAGCCTGAACCGGACGGTTGTTTTCATGAATCCTGTAAACTTGAAGTTAATTGAGCTTATCGCTTTAACCGACTGTGAGAGTATTTATTTTAAGTGCTGTTGTTGTTAATGGGCAACATAGTGAGCCAGTTTACACACTATGTGTAAAGCTTTTCCCATTAGACTTCTTATTGCCAATAGTTTTGCTGGTTTTGCCACTGGTTCACTGCTGATTTATTTCTCTCTCTAATGGTGCATTTAATTGCCTTTGATGTAAAGAGTATCTTTTACTCAAATATATATTTTGACCCATTTATTTGCACGTAAATCTTCTGTCTGTAATGGCAAAACATAGTAGGAAAAGCTAAACCAAACCAAATTAAACCCCTAAAGTACTCATTTGAACTAACAGCTTGCCTGCTGTGCATGTTGGAACAGGCTCCACTAGTCTGGGCTGATGATCCAGGAAAGCTGTCCTGCTTTGTTTCCCATCACAGTTTTCAGATCTCCATCGAAGGCTTAAAGTATTTACAGTGCTGCAGTCTGCCTTTCCTCCCCGAGCCTCCCTGAGGACGGCATTACAGCTAATGGGAGATATATGGCCAAACAGATGGAGCTGGCATGCTGTGGACTCATCCGCTGTCTCTCAGAGTTTGAGATGGGTTTTTGTTTGCTAGTTTGTTTGTTTATTTTAGAAATCTGGCCAGTTTTCAGACTTGATCACAAGTGTCATTCCCCTCATAAGGTTGAGTGGCCAAGCACTAATCTGGAGGGTGCAACATGAAGAGAATTAGACAGGTGAGGAAAATCTTCCAGAATTGTTAACACACAAAAAAGCTCTTTTGAATCTTGACACAGTATAGAGCTCTTCATTTGATATAAAACTACAAGCCCTTTTGTTGCTCACTAATACAAATGAGGAGAGACTTGGTTTGTGAAGGGAATACTGTTTTTATATGTTATATAAACAAACACACGTAGACATACACAGTCCAGACCCAACAGCTTAAGTGGTAAAACATATTAAAGCTATTATAGAAAGCTCATTTACAGACATTTACATAAACTGCTCTGCAGCCTCAAGTCCCTAAAACAATAAACAATAACTGTCAAATACATTCCTGAATTTGATAAAAGCACCGTATGTATTTTCATATGCTGGGAAAGTGGTCAGCTCACCAAAATTACAAAAAGACAATAATGTAAATCCAGTTGTGCAATATTTTCCTGCCACGTCACTGCAAATATAAGCACTCGAGTTGGATTATGATTTTCGTTATGTATGAGAGCAGATGCTCACAGCCATTGTGATCCACTTGAAAAAAAAAAACGGGCTGGAGCTCACTAGCAAAGAAGAAATGTGAAGGAGTGAGAATGAGAATGACTCGACCTCAACGATCTCACTGCCGTTAAGTATTTGTAGGTAAATATAATTACAACTGCTTGTTTTGTTTTGACAAACAAATTATGATGTATGCAAATATTTATCTGTATTATTTTTCTTCTTCTTTTGAGATTGAACGACCCACTCTGATTTCTTTTGTATTTGTTTTATTATTGCTCATCTTCCCTGTGCCTTGTCCCCGATGTTCGTATTTTGCATTCTCATGCATGACCTCTGAACTGCTCCATGATCTTTGCCTTTTCCCTGCACCTCATTTGGATCGTTTGCTGTGCTGTCTGATTCTGACAGTGTGATCTCTGACAGTGTTTTGCATTAAAGATTGGGATGTTTGGACTTTTACCTGATGTCTTGTGTTTGGGTGCATCCCTGTAGAATTTGTTCCACAAAAATTCTGCAAATATTTGGTAGCATTTTTGTAATAAAACTCACAACTAAGGGTGTAATTCAATGTATTTTATATGAAATTACAATGTAATTATATTTACCAGCAGGTACATAAGAGGGTAACAAGTCAGGCTTTTGCAAGAAACCTGTAAAGTAATTTTAAGTATTCGGTTACTTGCAGTGAGTAAATTATACTTTGAGTAAATTACAGTATAATGTGTAAAGCCTGGAAGTCAAATGTGTTTAAGTCCCTCCATAATGTAATAATTTCCTGTAAAGCACCTGAGGATATGCAATGCTTAAAATCGACCCTGTTGTCTGTTAGCTGGTGTTTCGTGGAGTTGCATAATGTGTATGCAATCATTTTATATTAGGACAGTGGATCTTTTAGATTCAGCATTTCCATTTCTGCATGGCTCCATACAGATGGTGGAATGGTGGCGGCTGTGGGACATTTTTGTAATTTGGATGAACTGACATTTTAAATTGCTTCTGTGAAAGAGGACATTTGTTTAATGAATAGCCGACTGCCACAATACATTTCACTCTGACAGATTCTATGTTGCTAAGAGGCATCGCACCATAAATGTCACATAAAACTGATTGCACAGATTTTAAACTCCTGAAAAATTGGTGTGACGTCTGATTAAAAAGTACCTGAAAGCAGGTGATCATGGGAAATGGCACAAAAAGTAAGATCTTTGTACGATAAAGTATTTCTAGTACAAAGTAATTATTTAAACTTTTTACCCCTATGCTGTACCAGTTGTGCCTCCTATTTCCTTTTTCTTTTTAAGGTTTAGATTTAAGCATTTTGGGCAGTCTTTATTTAACAAAACAGCATTTTCCTCTCTGGGTTGAAAGGAATATTTAAGCACCTAAATTGTTTTGTGCGCTAATAAGTACCTGTTTCTTGGCACAAAGTAATATCCCTGGGAAAAAGACTTAGTAATTGGACCCACACAGCCTCTCCATCCTGCCTTCTCCTCACTGGATGCTGGGAGCCACCAGGTATCCGTTGAAGGTGATGTAAACATCCACGTCGTCGCTGTAAATGGCGTTGTCCCGCTCCCTTTTGTAGAGCCGCACCCAGACCTCGTCATTCAGAGCCAGATCCAGCATGACGCTCTGACTCTGCATGATGGACCGCTCGCTGGGCTGAGCGTACAGGATCACCTGCTCCTTGTCGTTGTGCATCAGGTGGAGGTATGTCTCCTTAAAGTTCCACGTGTGGATATTGACGTTGAAGAAGTAGATCCCGGGCACGTAGCAGTAGAACTTGCCTTTGAACATGTTAAAGTGCTCGTAGAGGTTGACAAACACAGTGTCAAACACCAGCGCCTGGTAGTAGTCCAGGCTGTGCAGGGATTTGCGGCGTCCCACAGAGAAAGAAGAGTGAGGGATCTTGCAGGCGTCTCCGGGTGCACCTGCTTGGCCTTTGCTGCCTTTAGGGCCCATGGGGCCTCGGTAGCCAGGAGCGCCCTCCAGACCTGGTTTTCCGGGTGTACCTTTGTCTCCTTTGTCTCCTTTATCACCTAAAGGGACAAAATGAAACATGAACAGGGAGGAAGACAGAAAACCCACACGCGTGACTTGCATGTTTGAATATTTTAACCCTTTAAAGCCTGAACCATGAAATTATTGCCAGAAAATTCTATATTCTTGAAAATATAGTGTTTAGTAAACCTGATGAAATCTTTCATTTTTAAATTTCATAAATGATTTTATATGAGTAGAAGTCTCAAAAACTCACAGGCTCAACACATGTATCAAATGTGATACACTTGGCTTAACAGGGTTAAAAGTAAAGCTCTTAACAGACATTTTAATAAAGAAGAGGTTAGCTTTTGCAAAGTGAGATATACTACTGCTCACTGTACCCATTAATAGCAAAGGCATGTCAAGACCACATTAATTTATTCCCAGCTGGCTGCACCAGATGTTTCTTTCTTCCAAGAACTCAAAGTGATCTTGTCATTTAGCAAAGTGCAGCATTTAGTTGGATTCAAAGATTTTCTCTCAACTCTTCCATTTTCAGGTCTCCGTTTTATTGTGCGCACAGTACCTGCCTGAACTTTTTCATAGTGGCTACAAATCTAGAAGCAGCAACAAATTCCAGTAAACCTTTTATATCTGACATTTCAAATCCTGCTTATAAATCTAAAGGAACTCTTTCATTCAAAGTAGTGCTTATTTTAAACTTGACCTCCTCGTGGACTTTAAGACGAAATGTTCGGGTAGACCTTGTGAGGACAGCATGTCTGTAAAAAGCAGTTTGTTTCCAGAATCTACTGCCTCATTAAATTTGAAGTAATCACAGCCAAAGACCAGAAGGAACTGTAATCATTTCAGTTAAACACATTTATTTCTCCTTTTTCTGCTGCTGTTCTAGGCATCTGAAGGTGAACTACTACTGCTGACACCCTGAGACAGCACATGAGCTCTACTGGAGGAATGAGCATCATTCTTCTAAAACTGACTTGGAGCTTTCGTGATGACGCACTGTTTCATAAAATCTCCCTTAAAAGAACAAGTAGGGGTTGGTGCAATCCAAAGGTATCAAAATGGTCATCTAGCCTTGCTTCCTTCAAATTGCCTCCCTTTTGGCCATACAAACTGATTGGTGTATGAATTAAATGCACCAATCAGTCATAACATAACAACACCACCTGTCTAATATTGTGTTGGCCCCCCTTTTGCTGCTAAATCTTCCCTGACCCATCAAGGCACGGACTCCACTAGACTCCTGAAGGTGTGCTGTGGTATCTGGCGCCAAAATGTTAGCAGCAGACACTTTATGTCCTGGAAGTTGCTAGGTGCGACCTCCGTGGATTGGCCTTGTTTGTCCAGCACATCACACAGTCGCTCAATTAAATTGAGATCTGGGGAATTTGGAGTTCAAGCCAACACCCCAAACTCGTTGTTGTGCTCCTCAAACCATTCATGAAGAACTTTTGCTTTGTGGCAGGGAGCATTATCCTGCTGGATGAGCCTCCAGTCATCAGGGAACACCATTTCCATGAAAGGGTGTACATGGTCTGTAGCAGTGCTTAGGTAGGTGGTACAAGGTTTCTCAGCAGAACATTGCCCATCACACTGCCTCTGCCAGCTTGTCTTCTTCCCATAGTGCATCACTCTCACACTGCCATCTGCTTGATTTAAAAGAAAACGTGATTCATGAGACCAGGTCATCTTCTTCCATTGCTCTGGTATCCAGTTCTGTTGCTCACATACCCATTGTTTCCAGGAGTCAGCATGGTCACCCTGATTGGTGGCTGTACAGTCTTCTACATAACAGCCTGCGATGCACTGACATCTTTCTATCAAAAACAGCATTACATTTTTAAGCTACAGTAGCTCATCGGTTGGATTGGATCAAAAGGACCAGCCTTCGCTCCCCACGTGCATCAGTGAGCCTTGGCTGCCCACGACCGTGTCGCTGGTTCACTACTAGAACACTTTTGATAGATTGATAGACTGACCACTGCAGACCAGGAACACCACACAAGAGCTGCAATTTTGAAGATGCTCTGACCAAGTCATCGCAGTATGGCCCTTCTATCAAGCACATGAACTGTGAGAACACAATGTTTTCTTGCTCCCTAATATATCCCAGCCACTAGCAGGTGAAAAGATAATCAGTTTTATTCACTTCATCACTTTACCTGATTGGTGCATGTTCAGCTTAAAATATGTTTTTAAAAAAATTACTTGGATATGTTTTCCTAGTTTTTATTTGCTCTTTTCTTGTTTATATCTGTCTTCCCTGGATTCTGCTAAGCTGCCACCACACGCCACCAAAACGTCCTCTTGATTTTAAATTTAAATGCGATGTGACAACAAGCTCTAAAAATGATTAATGCGATTTTGTGACTACTGACTGAAATGTCTCTATTTAAGCGAACATTTTGAGTGGTGCTATTATTCCCGAAACACAAGAGAATACTTTTGAGCTGATTGTACATTTGCATGTCAAGTGACACTGCTTATTCGGTAAGCCTTCCTACATGCCATCACCATATCGCTGTGGAACAGCTGTAAAAAGATGTGAGCCAAGAAAAGGCTCAGGCATACATAAACAGAAGCTAATTTAGGAGCAGTGCAGCTTACTGAAATTATGGGATGAAAAGTGGGTGACCATTTTCACTTTCAGCTGACAGCAGAGTTGGCTCAAATCTATCTATCATCAAGGATCTACGTGAAACTTTATTACAGCAATATTCTAGGCCAATTCGAAGATGGCTTGACAAGCCTAAAGGCAAGCACTTGTGCTCCCTATTTTCTGCCATACATACTGACTGGCCGCTTCATTACACCTATTCAACTGCTCGTTAATGCAAATATCTAATCAGCCTGTCACATGGAGGAAGCCTAGTGCATTTAGGAATGTAGACGTGGTCAAGACAACCTGCTGAGTTTAAAACTGAGAATCAGAATGGAGAAGAAAGATGATTTACGTGACTCTAAAACTGGCATTAGTTCTAGATGGGCTGATTATTGCAGAAACTGATGATCTTCTGGGATTTTCCAAAACAACCATCTGTAGGGTTTACAGAGAATGGTCCAAAACAGAGAAAATATTCAGTGAACAGCAGTTCTCTGGGTGAAACTGACTTGTTAATGTCAGAGGTCAGCGGGAAATGGCCACACAGCTTTGAGCTGATAAGAAGGCAACAGTAACTCAAAAAAACATTAATCACAACCAAGGAATGCAGAGATGCTTCTCTGAATGCACAACAGACATGTTGTGCATTCCCTTGCAGCAGAATGGCTACAGCAGCAAAGGAGCACAGTGTGGGCTTTTGGCTACAATTTTTGACACAGGCTCACCAAAATCGGTCAATAGAAGATTGAAAAAATGTTGCCTGGTCTGATGAACCTCAATCTCAATTTCTGATGCAACTTTCAGATGGTCAGAACTTGGCGTAAACAACATGAAACTATGGCTCCATCCTGCCTTGTACTGTCCCAATCAAAAATTTAAGACCACTTAAAAAATGGCAGAAAATCATATTTTGCATTGTTGGATCTTGACAAAGTTCCAAGCAGAGCTTCAACATGCAACAAGAAGAAATGGGAGTGAGACAAAACATATTTTGAGCATGCAATTTATTAGAAACAACGTTTAAACGGAAACAGGCTGTTTATCAAAAGTTTAGGACCACATGCCAAGAGTTCATGATCAAGAGTTCAGGCTAGTGGTGTTAACTGTTTGGAAGATACTGGGGATCATATTATTGGTTGGGTTTTCTCCTAAATACTGTAGTGCCTGTACAAAGAGATTACACTATAGCTTTTAGAAAAAAAACTGGTGTATGATAGTTTCGTCAGTTTTGAGAGGCTCTGAGGTTATAGGGTGATAAAAAGAAACCTGTAAATATGACTTTCTTGCGAAGTCTTGCTGAGCTTGCTCTGCATTATTTTAGGCAACTAAAACTTCAGTTATGAGTTAAACACCTCTGGGATCGCTAAACCCCACAGGAAGAAGCCACAGTGCTTCCCTCTTTAACCATGACCAACACTTCCTGTAGAGGTAAGCACTGCTCATCCTCTCCACAGAGCCACAGTGACGTCTCCAGCTGTGACCAGCGTCCAAGCAAAAAAGTCCCGAGCAGAGTTACAGCAGTTTCCACAAACAGTAGCTTAGCAGCACATCTGGTCACAATGACCTACAGTGAGTGACTTATCCGGCAATAATACACAGTTACTGTTACATGTTGCAAAATACTTAGATGAGAAAAAACCCATTGTTTCTTTGGTTTGGAAACCTTTACATGTTTTTTAACCTATTTTTAACAAAAAATAAAAATATAAAAAAATATAATGGCAAACAAGGAAATGGTTCTAAGTGTGAAATATACACGTTTACGTCATGGGTTTTAATTTAATTACTAACTTTCATGTGCTCATTTTAATACATACACTATATACAACATAGAATAGTATTTTAAATATCACTAAGACTTGCTGTTGCTCTTCTTGTAGGCAAATATAGGTCTATGACACTGTAGGTTTAGGATATTACGATCAGATGGTTATGAGTCACTGAATGTCTGGAAAAAGATCACAGACGTTGCTCCTTTCCCAGGCCCGAGTATACATGGCGGTATGGGCGGAGATTGTAACAGCAGTTACAAGTGGAAAGTTAAAGAGATGAGAATTGCTGCACAGATTCAGGAATGACTGCAACAATAAACTTGTTATCAAAGAGAGTCACATGCACTTAAAAAAGCACCAATTAGCCAATGGTATTGTTGCTTTTCTTTACAACTATGCAGCTGGAATGTGGACACTGCTGTTCCATGTATCAAGTACATCAAGCAACACTTCTTTTTATTTGCTTTTGATTTACTTGGGATGAATCTAGAGTCCGAAAGTGGATCAAGACCCACAAGTTGAGCAACTTAAAAGATAAATTTTAGATAAACATGTTAATTTGGGAACTGAAAGTACACTGACACTGAAAGCAGCAAACGTTAAACTGCAGGGTTTCATAGAAACAAACATAAGATCCTATTACTAAAATTAAGCAACATTGCACGACACCAAGACTTAACTCCAAAGTCATGCATTTTGGAATCAACTTGACAGAAAGGCAGACATGAAAGGTCAGAGGTCAAATGTGACCTGATAATTGGATGGAAACTATAACGTGTATTTAAACAATACCTAAATGTTGCAAATACAAACTAAGGCAACAGATTTTTAAGCATAGTTTTAGAGATAAAAGACATTTTATGAAAGTTTGGTCTTATTTGACCTTGAAGAAGCCGTCAGAGGCACAAAGTAATTATTATGATGGCTAATATGTTAGGATGAGTGACAAGCCCTGATCAGAAGACCTGTGAGTCCTGCTGGTGACATATGGATACAAACGTTTGCTAATATAGGTGGGCGATTCACCATGCACAGCCCTAAAGGTGAACAACAGAACTTTTTCCCCGAGTGCAGTCAACTGACACTGAAGAAATCACCTGAATGTTGCATTTTCAGTCAGTCATCCAGGTGATTTCTTCAGTGTCAGTTGACTGCAGGTTTCCCCAACCTTATAAAAAGTACATTATAGGCCGTGAGTTCAGTATTATGATCATTAATATACAAATTGTCATGACCTTTGATGAATGGCCATGAGTACCATTCACAGAGAGCTGGTTAAATGCTGCAGTTGTAAGATGTTTCAAAATGCACCATTAGGCCCCCTCCTTGTTTCTACCAATAAAAACACAATGTCCAGATGAACAGAATCAGGTTTCTGGGATTTTGAGGATGGATCAAGACACCAAATTAACTTTTCAATGTAATGCTACTAAAGGAAAATGTGTGGGTGTAAATTCTGATTTGCCCGTGACTGAAGGTTCGTGTTTCTTTTGAGAAATTTGGCAAACTGAGATTGACTTACTGACTATGGTTACACTGTTTGAGTAAAACCAACAGCACATACTGCTGCATTTTTGATCATGCACTTAGTTCAGTTTGCTTGCTGTGCAACGCAAAGTTGCTTCACATTTTGACTTCCCACTGAGTCCATGAAATTACAGTTGGACTTCGATGAGGAAAGTTGCGACATGGCACAAAAACACTTGAACTGTGTTTGCATGTGAGAAGCTTAATGATAGACCAGCAGAGACATTTTTGTGGTTCAATGGTTGGACTGGTTTACGGGCTGATCGTGGGTCAGAACAGACTTGGCACGTCCGGTAATCAAAGAACCAACAGATAAAACAACAGAGTGATGACACATCATCTGGATCGCTCTGGCTGAGTTGGCTGACTGACTTATCATATTAAACACACATGTTCTTGCAAATCCCTCTCCAACTCGATCTCTTGCATTGGGAAATCCCACTGATTCCCACTTTTTAACCCCACTGATTCTCTCACAACACTTCCCCCTCTTTCTCTTACCTTCATTGTATATATATATATATATATATATATATATGTACTAGTATGTGCACGCACAGATAAAGC
This sequence comes from Aulonocara stuartgranti, assembly GCF_965226115.1. Classification (NCBI taxonomy): domain Eukaryota; kingdom Metazoa; phylum Chordata; class Actinopteri; order Cichliformes; family Cichlidae; genus Aulonocara; species Aulonocara stuartgranti. The sequence continues at coordinate 33,530,960 of NC_138944.1, read as the reverse complement.
CACACAGATGCACAAACACTGACACTCAAAGTCTTCACTGTTGGCCTTCCTCACTGCCTGCAGTAACAGTAACTCAAACAAGCTGTCATGGATTTGACTGTGTAATCAGGTGTAGTAAGCACAGGATCCACAGTGTTTATAGGACGGCAGATTAAGGAGTCAAACTGGACCACTTCCAAGTTTTATTTAATCTGCTTCTTTTTAATTTAAAGTGGGCCTGAGGTTAGTAGGACATGTTTTGTTGGTCCTTTTCCCCCACGTTCTGCTTGATGTGTGTCTATAGCTGTGTAACCGAGCCCACGTTTACTGGTGTTAATTTGTGGTTATTGAAGTAACCACGGTTTTGGTTTTTTAAAGAAAATACACAATGTAGGAACAATTTGCTCGGAAATATTTGTGATGTTGAAAGTGGGTTGTGACAAAGAGCTTTAAGATCAGGTAAGCTTTAAGGTTTCTCACATTTATTTTAATATTGCCCTGTAATTGGTAAGTATTAGTAGAAGCTAGTGCAACAAGACAACCTAGGACTTTTTGGACCACTGAAAATCTGGGACACCAAAGTAACTGCCTGCTTATTTGGCAATGCAGTCTAGAGCCTGGTGAATTATACTGTGGCAAGCATTGTTTTTCTCTCTCTAAATGGGTCATTTTGTAGTGTAATTATCTTTGAGTTTAGTTTAGACCAAGTCTGAGTATCCTGCAGCCCGTTTCAAATGAAGTTGCCCATTCTCTTAAAACTCATTGCACGAATATCAGGTTCAGGTTAGATGCAGTCCAGAATTGGATGTATGGTCAACCTGCCATTGGTTCAAACTCTGAACCCCATGAAGACTCTTAGTAACCTCCAGTAACACAGTACCATGTAAGTCAGAGGTAACAGACAGGGAACAGTCTGTTTATGTAGACTCCAAGTTAAAATGTCTTTACTGCAGAAACAAACATGTTTAGAGGAAGATACATAAAAAATACTAGCAGCCACCTCAGTAGATACGAAGTCGGGTGTTCATGCTACCCACCCATCCAGCTGGCACGTTGGCAACAATACCCCTCGGTCTGTTTAAATCAGTGAACTGGACCTCTTTGATGTTTGTGGTGTTGGTGCTTTTATTAAATATTTGCAACTGTATTAAAAGTAATATTATTTGCCCAGTTACCGAACAGAATATCCAAGAAGTCTGTGATGGCCAGTATGTTGCCTGGATTCCTGACTATCTATCAGAGAGGCCTCTATGTGGCAGAAGACAGGAGACTTTACTATACAGTTTATAGCTGTATATATTATTGTGACGTGCTTTTTAACAAACTGCAAACTTCCCTCATTTGGCCTTTGAGCTTTGGCTTGTTGACTGATGCATTTATTATAACAAAATGTCATTCCACCTTAATGAAATCCTTGCATACATTCATATTTTGATGCTGATATACATTTCCTACCACAGATACTGTGAAAAGCCACCATTGTCACTAGTATTTGGCTGCCTGCTGCTTTACAAAATGTTAAAAAGCGGCTGATTTTTGAAGTGGTTCCAGATTCCTTCTGTTGCGCGAGTATCTAATTTCCTTTTCACTGACAATCTCTCATTTTACTCTCAGTTCCACTTAGCCATCACTGCATGGCTACACTTAGTAGCTCTATTCCATTATTATAGATATGTGATTACTCTCCTGATTAAGGAGTACACACACACACACACACACACACACACACACACACACACACACACACACACACACACACACACACACACCTGGAAAAGGAAAAGCGCAGACTTTGTAAATGCAGCTTAAAATAGAGCCCTCGTAGTACACACTTTAAAGAGTGAATGATTTTTTTTAGTAAATTAACAAGCAACGATTCTCCAGTCATGGTATCATTTGCATGATTGACCATCAAAGTGAAGCTGCAATTATCAACTGAACGCAGTCTGTAATCAGCAGTGTTTCAGAGCTTAACAGATGCTTTTCAAGTCCCTGGTACCTTTGAGGATGGTCATGTTAATGACAGTTCGGACTTCAGGCATTTGATACTGAGCCGTGGCTGCGGGAGAATCTTGCTGGTCGCAGCATCGTCTGCAGAGTCTGGAAGGAGACCTGGAGGGGGAGGGGACACAGCAAACCAAGGGAAGGAGCAACAGCAGCCCAAAACACCCCGACAACATGGCTGTCTCAACCTGAGGATGGAAGGAAAGAAAAGAAATAAGCAATCAAAATAATGGTAATGCTCCAGGACAATGTTAAACTGTATGTCCATATGAGGCCACAGTGATGGCAGATGTTTACAGATGCATGCAACTTTATGGCTCATATAATAATAATGGTGTTTTTACTCTCTGATAAAGAGGAATTTGAAAGTGAAAAACGATCAGCCCCCAAACCAACATTTTTTGGTTAGTTATGTTGTTTGTTGGTGTGCCGTATTTTTCACATTCCTGTGGAAATCTGGTCTATAAATCTGGACTGTAACTGCATCTTCTCAGGAGACAATGATATTGACAGTATTTCTCAGGTTTCTCTTGCAGCCCTTATTAGCCATTGTGCACCTACATTTAGTGATCTATACAAGATGTAATATACTACAATGCAATTTTACCATGACATTGTGGTTTTAGAGTTGCAGCAAGAAGTATTCAAAAACAAAGGCTTGAAAAAACCGTACTACTTCTTAAAAGTATGTTTGGCATTTTGAAATGTAAGAACTTAAGGTCAACTTGACAGACCAGATTATGTTATTTTAGGATTATCGTATAGTATCCAGAGGATCAAGAAGTGAAATATAAGCCTTTCTATAGACTAAAAACAAGAGTGAGAAAGTTTTCTGAGGCTGGAACTTTGATCACAATATAAAACAAAATTAATATTTTGGTTGAGAATCTTTTCAAAGCTGTTCACTACAAATGAAACTTGACTACATAATTGAAGGTTATGAAGAAAAAGACCCAAATGTGTCCATCATTATGTGCCTGTGTAACAGTAACCATAGCACAGACAATATGACACTTGATTGATGCTTTACCCAGAGTGCTTTATGGTAACGTGAGTACATATGTTTCCAAGATGCACAACCCAGAGTCAGCCAGACCCTCCCACCCCGAAACTGTAACCACTGAGAAACACAAGACCATAAAATCCATCTGGTTAAAAGGGGAATGCTACAATCTTTTCCTTTGAGCTTCCTTACACAACTAGAGACACAAACTTTGATGTTATATTAAATAAAAATCTCAAGATTAGTCTACATTGGGTTCTACAGTGAGCCCTAAGGAGCAGGGGATGTAACACTGACCAACTGACTGGTGGACAGTGAGCACCCCTCATGATGGATCTCAGCACATTTTGTTTTCTGCTGCCCTCAGCCTGGTTCTGCTCAAGGTTTCTTCCTGTTAAAAGGGAGATTTTCCTTCCCACCATCACCAAGTGCTAGCTCATAGGGGGTCATCTGGCTTTTGTCTTTATTATTGTATTATCTTTGCTTTGCTCGAGGCAGCTGTTGTTGTGATTTGGCACTATAAAAAATTAAATTGAACTGGAAACAATTGCCCAGTTTGTTGTTAACTACATATTGGCGCCTGTGGCTCAGGAATTAGAGCAGGCCATCTACATACTTAAAGGTTGGTTGATTGATCCCTGGCTGTTCCAGTCTGCATGCCAAAGTATCCTTGATACTGAACCCTGATTTGCTTCTGAATGACACATGTTGCATAAAGTGCTTTGAGTGCTCGTTTTCCCCAACATGACCAGCAACAGAAAATAGTCCATCAACAATTAATCAATAAAAATCTGAATATTGATCTAATATTTTTCCATTTACATGTGTTGTAATTTTCTGTTTTCTCAGAGAAGCATCTAAGTCTCTGAAAAAAGTCTTAATAAAAAACTTTATTTGATAGAATTAGAGGCCTGCTGCTGCAGGAAATGAAGCCCATGAGAGTTGTATTCTTAGGCCATAAAAACAAAACTGCATGTGCTTGTCTGGTCTGCATTTTTCACCTTTTCCTCTCATTCGCTCTTATCTATTTTATTTTCATCCTCAAACGCAACGCCTCTGAAAAGGAAAAGCATAACAGAACGAGAGGAAATGTTTGTGTGAGAAAGGAGAAAACTGAGGAAATGAAATAAACAGGGAAGAGACAGATGAGAGATTCCCTGAGGTTTTTACAGTGATGGATGAATGTTAAAAGGATTTGAGATGACAGATGGCGCATGACTGTGAGAAAAATGAAATAACTGGAGCGCTGCCCCAACGTTTTTATCTGACTACTGATAGTAAAATATAACAGTTATTATCTGCCTCGCTATTACAGCCTGTCAGATGTCACGCAACGCATCTCTGCTCTGTTCTCCAACATGTCTGAAAAATTAGGCTCAGATTTATCATATGAATTTGTATTTCTGTCATTTTGGCAATATTCTGCGGCAAATGCAACAAGAAATGGCCTTCGGTTCCTTTTAAAGACAATCCAGACTAAAGCTGTATTTCTGTCACAAAGCAGTAACCATAAGAAGAGGATGAGTGGTGCAGCTTGAAAGTGCTTACGTTGGAACGTTGAGCTGGTGTGGAAAATCCAAGTGATTATTTGGATTTTTTTCTTGGAAAGCTGTCAACTGTGGATTCACTGCAGTTGACACACAAAAAATATATATTTTGCAGACTTCAAAGAATCCCACATGCTACTGTATATTTGCTCTCCAGTTACCAGAGTGTCCCTGAATGGGTGGCTTATTTTTACAGTGTCACAGGAACGCAGTGCACAGGACAGGGAAGCGCTCAGCAGGCACTCTGCTTGACTGACTGGCAACCTGTCAGCTTATAAAAAGCCAACCCTTAGTGACAGGAAGTAATATTTCTACAGTCCCAAGATAGGAAACACTTGTTGAAATTATAGGTTTTGGTCAGTGGAGGCAGTGCCCAGCCGCTGTGCACCGAGATGAAGAAAAGATGCATCTTCTTGGGTTTTCTGAAGCAGCTTTTGCACCTCAACCTTAGATATTGAGAAGAATCGTGTCATTCTGATGTCCTTTCTCTCATGTGGCGTGCAGAAGGAAACATATGTGTTCTCACTAATGTAGGACTGAACACAGAGACAAGGACACTCACTCACACCTATGGCTCATTCAGAAGCATGAGCTGATATCTCTGTGTTGGTGTTGCTCTTATATTATGACACTAGCACTGGTCAAGGATCAACTGGCAGCAGCCAAGAAGTTAGCTAACGTACTTAAAAACTATCGCTAGCAAACCTACATTTGGCCAACAACAAAGCAAACTAAATAAAATATTTGTTCGTTGTATAAATGAATGAAGAAAATGCTTAAAATGTTGACCATTTGTTCTTAAAGAGAGTTTCATATAAAACTCAAAGTTATGACATTACAAAAATTACAATTACAATGTTGATCCTGGACCAACATTATTATGATGGGAACAACACCAACACGGGGATATCAGATACATCCATTTAGAATTAGCATTTCACCTGTAACAAGCATGTGTTTCCACTGTGAGCGAAAACCAAAGTTACCAGAAAGGACCAACACAGGCAGGAGGAGAACGTGTGTACCTCTGTCTTAACAAGTCCTAAAACAGTTCAGGGCTCCAGCGTGTTCATGAAAACAGCCTGAACAGGTCAAAACTTCAGCAATTTTTGTGCCATATAAAAATACTGTACAAATGCCTACATGCATATCAGCGAACCAACTAGAGGGACTATCATGGTGTCATGCGTGTGTCCTACGTAGCGCCTATGCATAGCTTTTCAGACCATGTCCACATATTGTAGCTATTAACTATCACCAGGGGGCAGTGTCTGTGGGGCTCACTATTAAACCAATCAGCTTTTGACCCATGTATGCCATCCTCACCTTCAGGCCAGCACTGTTGCTTTTTGTAGGACTGCATGCAACCACATACGTATAGGATGCATATCTCACATCCTTCACCCTGATAGCTGAATATCAACACAAATGAACACCAACAAGGTTATATCAATTCTGCTTCAAAGGATGGGTTGGAAATGTGATCATGTGGCTTCAGGCCAATCATTGTAAATGGCAAAGGTGAGGGTCGAGCATGGGTAGCAACATTATTTGATGCATGAGTGCATTTAAAGGTATTGTTTAGGATTTGCCCCTAAAAGTACCACTTGAGGTCCTCCACGTTGGTCTAACCTGGTATATCCCATCCACTACTCACCCGATTGGCAAGAATATTTATTTATTTACTGATTGATTGATTTTTAATAATTAATATCATGGTCTCCAAAAAATGAAGTGACATTTCCTCCAGCACCATGTGTTATCCTTTTGTGGCTTTTGGTAACACGTCTTGGCATGACCGTAACATTTGTCACAGATCTCCGTGGCAGAGGATGCAGCCAGTTCTTACTAAATTGCTTGTTACAGTTTCAGAATCAAATCTCCACCTGTCTTTAATAAGTTCTACATTTACATGCTTAGGTTTTTGAAAACTAATGACCACATTAATGACCTGCCTTACTGAAGACTATGTGGTAACCTTCCATTCAGTGTGTTTCTGCATTTTGGCAAAATTTGAAAATACTGCAGAAATGTTAAGGGGGATAAACAGAAACATGAGTTACACTTGAAGATTTCGGGCAAACACACAGCAGGCTGACACACCCTTGGCCTTATTTTATTATGCAACATGCTGTCAAATTGATTAGGCCACACGTTCAGCTTGCTTTAAGGCAGGAAAAGAAAGTGTGCAACAGACGTTTTAAAGTTACTGAAAGCTGTGCAACTACAAAGGCAATAACAATTAGTCAGATTTTATAGCTGGTTTAATATCATCAAACGGGAACAAAAATTAATCTCTTACATCATACTCTACCAACAAACATCACCCCAATGCGTGCCTGCGTGTGTGTGCGCGCGTGTGTGTCTGTGAATCATAACAAGTAACAACCACTAATCAGCTGATCAACACACACTGCACTCATGCAGCTGTTATAATGAATTGGTTTAAGAAGCCACGTCTACAACGCCAGAGCATCAACTTGGCATGCATCTGCACTCCGGATAAAGCACATACGCGCGCACACGCACTCAATGTCGGGCAGTAGGCCGGCGCGTGAGAGCGTGCGCGGTGATATAGCTGCCGGGGTAAGTTTGCAAAAGAAAAAAAAAGCTACTGCTGAGTTGGCGACTTGTGAATAACTTCTTCAGCCTCTGCACGTCTCTGCAAGCGCACCGCCGGCTGCTTTTTTCTTTACCTTCATTCACCGTTTCTTTTCCTTTTTTTTTGTACAGCATTACGATGCAGAGTCGGTCGATTGTCATAAAGTCGCTGTCACATCTTGTCAGAGTGTCTGGTCGCTTTTCTTACCTGCAGGAGTCTCAGACGAGGAGGAAAAGCAGACTGCTGGTGTCAGACTGAGAGGAGGAACAACTGAGAAGAAACCTCTCTCACTCTCTCTCCTATACACACACATTCCTCCCTCCCACTCCTGTATATAACCTACCCTCACACACACACAGCACAACAAATCCTCCTCTTTCATCAAATAACATAAAGTCAGTGTTACTCCCTTCTCCCTGGTGTGTTCATTTCCTGCAGCCCCTCCTCCACACAATCTCTCTCTCCTTAAACTCCAGATCCATCATTCTTACTTAACAGAGAGTCAAGATAGCTGCGTTTCCATCCAGGAGTTTTATAACAGGGAGCTCAAAGTGGCACGAGGAGCTGTCACCACCCAAACTCTAATATAGGTCATCGCTCTCCTCTGTTCAGGCAGCGCAGATGCCCATGACTCAGATTCTGGACTGCAGCAACATACTTTCATTTAATTTGTTCCATTTCAAAACTATCACCGTCATAAAGTCCTGCTGTAGCTGCTGTTAAGACTGTGAAAATGCATAACCAGCATTTTCTTTTCTAAAACATGTGCTGCAGAATATCAGAATGAATTCAGCAGGCATGGGAGTATCTATCATCTGGGTGTCCTGGTGGTCCAAGCGCATGTGTGCACAAAATAAATAATTTAGCCAATTTAGATTCTGTTTATTTTGTTTTATTGGTATATCAAATTGTTCTAGTTCTTAACAAAAATGTTATTGACATTTTCTTGGTGTCTTTAAAAAACAACATTACTAAAAGTGGCAGGCAGCCATGAAAATCATAGGTCAGACAGCTCATCAAAGACCTCAGTCCCTTTATGGACAGTGTGTTACAATAAGCCTGGGGAATTTCGTGTGACCCAACTCACATCCTGTTCTCACAATATGAACTTTGTACTTTCTGGCAGAAGATACAAAGTTCCACACTGTAAGTTTGACAGACTGAAAGTCATCAGTTGCTTGTTCAATTGATCCTCTGAACAGCACTGTGTAGTGTGGAGGTCATTGGGTGAGAGCAACCTATCAGTTACACGTACAATTATTGTTCATGTTGATTAGTGTTATTAAAATGTGATTTGTTGTGATTGGTATTCTTGGTAGTTTTAAAGGCTGTACTGTAAACTTGGATTTGAAGTCCAAAAGTCCAAAACTCCTCCTCAGGGATCATAAAGTAAACACATTCTGAAACACCAAATGGGTGGCTTCCATGCCCAGTGAGAAACCACTGTTCTCAGAGATTTCAGTCAGCTGATATTGCAGTGCAAAGACTGAAAAAGAGCTGATAGCAGTGAAAGTGAGCTCTTAACTAAGCAGCAACCCGAATGGCAGAAAAATGAAGCCAGTGCAGACCTACCAAAAATTATAGTTCCTCCAAAAGCCAGCTGAGGCCGGCTGCACACACAGGACTCTGTCCCCATCTCATGTCTTTAGCTATGAAAATAACGTATTTACATCCTGGTACAAAATGCTGGTCTCTGTAGTTCAAATCGCTATTGCTATCATTAGCTAATAATTTAGCTCTTCACCTGTACAAACAAGGTCATTCCTGTTTCTCAAAAGAACATTTTGCTCATGCTGAGGCCTGGATGGTGTTGTGTAGATTTCTACAAACTGAGAGCTAAGTTCATTGGATGCCAAACTATCGATCCATCTCTTTTGTAAACTGGAAGCTGTGACCAGATGTCACAGAGCGAGAGGCGGGTTACAGCATGGACAGCTCGCCAGTCTATCACAGGGGCCACAGTGGACATCTGTATCCTCCGTGTCTTCCCTCACTTTAACTGTTAATAATGTTCACCTTCCAGATATGATCTTTGTGTGTGCCTTATCAGTTACTGCCATGACAGTGGTCTCAGATGAGCTTTCTTCTCTTGAGATAGGTATAAACTGGTGTTTCAAATCCATCAGGGGTGAAGCACAGTGACTCTGGTAAAGGGAAGATAGATACCCTGCAGCTTTTTTGTCCAAGGCCTCAAATTACCTTTCTCCTGGAGGAAAGGGTGACAGAGTTTGGTTAAATGGTGATTCTAAATTAGCCATAGGATTGAATGTGAGTGTTAAGGGTTGGCTGTCTCCTTGTCTTAGCCCTACAGACTGGCAACCTGTTCAGGGTGTACCTCTTGCCCCATACAACCCAGAACTGGCTAAGTGGAAGAAAATGGATGGAAGGATGGATGAGTATTAACTAGGAACCATGATGCAAACCATGCCAAAAAATTGATTCTGTTCATCTGGATGCAGACGTCACTCATCCAAGTGACTTCTTCAAACTTCTTAAGTCTCTGGAGACTGGAGAAGTCACTTGGATGAGTGACAAAACGTTTTTTTCACTGAAAACGCTGCATCCAGATCAACAGAATCAACTTTTTGGGATTTCCTCAAATAAGTCCATTTGAATGAATCCACTGCCCCACCATTTAGGCCACCTGATTAGGCACCTTCCTTCAAGCCAAATACATGAAAGCATTATGGAGCTTTTATTTCCCCAGGTCTACTCTACAGTTTTCTGTTTGTCAGTTATCTTGCTTTCATTCTCAAGTGGTAACACCTTTACTTTGGAAAAAAGATCCTCTGCCTTTGCTAGTCTGGCTAGAATCATTAACAGACATGATTAGTTTGGGTGTTTTTGTTTTTTGGGAAAAATAAATTAGCCTAGTGCATCTGTACTCAGAGAAGCATTCATTTAGGCTATCTCTGTAAGATCAACAGAGGGGAAATTCCCTGCTATTAGCACTGATTAGAGTCAAAAGTGAAAGTAAGTAAGTAATAAAGTCACTTTTTAGTTGCCTCTACCTGAAGCCAGCTAGTACGGATGATCTGATATCCTCGTGTTGGTGTTGTTCCCAGACCATCATGAAAATGTTGTTCCAGGTTCAACATTGCAAGTGACCTATTTAGTATTTAGTATTTAGTATTTAGTATTTAGTATTTATTTATTTATTGTCATTGTCAAGAACAATGAAATTGCGTTTGGGGCTTCCATACAACCCAAAAAAAAAAAAAAAAAAAAAGAAGAAAATAATAAATACCCCTTAAAACCCAAGTGTACATATTTAACCCAGTGTGACTCCAATGCAATAAGACAATCCTTAGCAATAATGTTCGTAGAAATTCAGACAAAGACCTGAGAAACATGACAAAATACAACAATGCAACCCATTCAATATTATTGTACTGTGAGATATGATATCAGATATGATAGTTATCTATTTAAGAAAGAGGGGGGGGGGGGGCAGGAGGGGGAAGAGAATAAAGATATGATGCACCAATGCAGACCAGTTCATTGCTATTAAGAAGTTGGATATGGTTATTGTCCGTGAGAGGGGGGCAGAGAGTTCAGGAGCCTCACAGCCTGTGGATACAGGCTGTTGGCCAGTCTGGATGTTCTGGCCTGTATAGACCTGTACCTTCTCCCTGAGGGCAGCAGATGGAAAAGGTGGCGCGCAGGGTGATGTTGGTCCCGCAGGATACTGTGCACCCTCCTCAGACAGCGAGTGGGGAAGATATTACTGATCTCTGGCAGACTTGTTCCAATAATTCTGCCAGCTTCTTTCACCACCCGCTGGAGTGCTTGCTGATCGGCCTTGGTGCAGCTGGGGAACCACACTAGAAATCCATACGTCAGAACGCTGCTGATGGCACAGTTGTAGAAGTTCAACATCAGAGATCTGGGAATGTGTGCGCTCCGCAGTCTCCTCAGGTAGTAGAGGCGCTGTTGGGCCTTCCGTGCAACTGAGGTGATATGGTTGCCCCAGGACAGGTCCTCGGTCACAGTTACCCCCAAGAATTTAAAACTGCTCACCCTCTCCACCGCCTCACTGCCAATGAAGAGAGGCAGATGGTTGTTATGACCCCTCTTCCGGAAATCTACAATGATCTCCTTGGTCTTTTTGGTGTTTAAGACCAAGTTATTGTCGTGGCACCATGACTCTAGTTGTTGCACCTCTGTCCTATAGTTTGTCTCATCATTGTTGGATATAAGTCCGAGCACTGTGGTGTCATCTGCAAACTTAACAATGAGATTGGACGCGCAGGAGGAAATACAGTCATGGGTGAAGAGAGTGTATAGCAGAGGGCTCAGAACACACCCCTGAGGGGCACCGGTGTTGACCACAAGGGTGGAAGAGGTGTTCTTACCCACTCTGACACTCTGTCTACGGTTAGTGAGGAAGTCCACAATCCAGTTGCACAGAGAGGAGTTAAGTCCCAGTTGGTGGAGTTTGGGACGGAGTTTGTATGGCCGGATGGTATTAAAAGCCGAGCTGTAGTCTACAAAGAGGAGCCGTGCATAGGTGTTCCTGTGTTCCAAGTGCTTCAGTAATGTGTGCAGCACTGTGGCGATCGCATCCTCGGTTGACCGGTTCTCCCTGTATGCAAACTGGTGCGAGTCCAGGGATGGTGGAAAAGCAGCTCTGATGTGTTTAATGACCAGTCTCTCCAGGCATTTGGCGGGAATGGGGGTGAGTGCCACAGGTCTGAAATCGTTCAGACATGTGACATTTGACTGTTTTGGGATGGGAACGATGGTTGCTGCTTTGAAACAGGATGGTACCAGTGAACAGGACAACGAGGTGTTATATATAGAGGTGAAGACGTCCGCCAGGTCCGCAGCACAGTCTTTTAGCACCCGGCCCAGCACTCCATCCGGCCCGGCCGCCTTCCTGGTGTTAATGCTCCGGAACACACGCCTCAGCTCATGAGTGCTCAGGACTGGAGCAGGGTCGGTTGAGGGGAGAGGGGACAGGACAGGGTCGGTGTTCTCCCTGTCAAAACGGGCATAAAAGAGATTTAGATCCTCAGCCAGAGTAGAACTGTCGGCTGAGGGTGATGGTGTTCTCCTTTTGTAGTCCGTGATAGCCCTGATGCCCTCCCAGACCTGCCTTGGGTTTGTGTTGTTCTCAAACCTGGCCTCGATACGCCTCCTGTGCTGCTGCTTGGCAGTCTTGATGCCTCTTCTCAGGTTGGCCCTGGCAGCACTGTATGCCTCCTGGTCCCCGGATTTGAAAGCGTTGTTCCTTGTTCGAATAAGTTGTTGAACTCCGTGTGTCATCCAGGGTGGATTATTAGGGAACACACGGAATCGTTTCCAAGTTGTTACATTGTCCACATGTAACCCAGATCATTGGTTGAGTATGGGATTTCTGATTATTTGTGGTCGCTGAACGCACCACTGTGCCGTGCGCATAGCCACTCTCTAGTCCAGCTACAGAGTTTTTCCTTCCGGTTGTCTGATGAGGCGCATGCTGCTCTCGTGCCCTCTACGAGCTGGAAATTCGGGTACAGTAGACATTTGAGTCGCTGTAAATAGTTTTAAAAACCTTTATATGTGAAGCTAATGATTTAATATGTTGTTAGGAAAAAGTCTTGTAGCAGTTACAAACGTGAAGCGGAGCTGAGTCCGACAGCATTCGCCATTACACGAACTCCTCTGGTGAGTTAGCGTGCAGCTCATGTTCGTATGAAATGTTTTGTGCCTTATTATACTGCAGCGAGGTATCAAATCTACCGCTGTCATGTTGTTAAGAAAGAGGCTAAATATTGTATAACGTGTGTTATTGGCTGACTGTTAGCAAGCTAGCCGTTAAGTGAGCCTAGCTAATGTCCTGAAATGGCGGCCGACACGAGGTCAGTTACAGTGTTATTATGTTATGTGTTAGGTATTTTAGTACCATGGGAGCATTTACTGGATATTGTTTTATAGTGACATTATGCAGGAAAACTCTGTCATTCAATAAGGCCCCTTTGTTTCAGTTATTTTTCTCTTTGACCCAAGAATTGATGTGTGAGAATCACAGGCTGGTACAAGGTTGAAATACCACAGAGATCACTCCCTCAGCTACATTAGTTTCTTAATCTTTTAGACGCCTGTTGAAGGCCAAATGGTTTGTTTCAGATTTCACTAATGTAAGAACTCTTCGTTTTGTGCCTTGAAAATATGTCGCTGAGATAATCACAATTGTAGCTGAACTAATAAACTACACAAAGGATGCTTCTTCACCCAAGGGCAGGAAGACGCTGCCTTATCTTGGTCTGTACTGGTTTAAACTGATAAATCTGCTGTCTCATGAATTTTACCCTCTATATAAACTGTTGTACTTGTGAATAAAGTTGAGTCACTTTGGGAAGACAATCTAAAGCAGTCTCTGTTTTCTTGTTCTCCCAAGCTGCTCCCGAGCTGCTCGTACTAACACGCTGAATGGCATGCTTGAATATTACTTGAGAATATATTTGACTGTGTTACAGACTAAGGGACATTCTCTGCTGATAGGTGAAGGTACATTCTCTGCTGATAGACGTCCACGCCTCGGAGGAAGCCGATCCACGGAGTAGGCCCTGGAAACAGTTTCCTTCATTATGCCTAAGAGAACAGCATTAATGAGCATTGTTAACAGCATTTATGTTCTGTTATATTTTTATTTTGACAAACCTGTATTATTATAATGGTAAGTCTGTTAAATAAGCCGTTAGTGACATGGACACTGAGTCAGTGGTACTGAGACTTATGAACATTTCAGTTAATTCTTCTGCACACTTATGTGTAGGCTGGTTTGTTTGCCCTTTTGGTGCCCTGGATCCTACTGGATGAACTGCCTTGTGGAAGTCCTCATCTGATGACTCTGCCGAACCGTCCTGGCAAATAGATGGTCGTTGCTGCTTGCTGGATGCTATTATTGGATGCTACACCGTTCCAACAGAGCGGTAGGAACAATTCAAAGGGCCCCAACGATGCGCTTTATTTTTCCCTGAGCTCAGGTGATTTTCTTTTGGCCAAAGGACCTTAAAGGATACATATTTGATTTTGTTTATTTATTTGTTTTATTTTTCTTATGACACTGAGTGGAAAGACACTACAAAAAAAAAAGGGGTTTATTATTTAAAATTGTGTCTAATAAATGTGTTTATGTTAAGTAAGTGTGGTGTCCATTGTGTGCTGGAAGCCTTATTGTTCCTGTGGTGGAGCAGCTACTACCAATCTCCTTTACGAAACTAGCTTCTGACAGGATACAGGTATTTGGGATACATTTGATTTCTTGTAACCTATTTTTAGAGAAACTGTGATTCTGGGTTAAACATCGGGGTGAAATTGATGACACTGACACCTAGTGAACTGCCCAAGGTCAACAGTCCTGATTTCCACGCATTAAAGGTTTGGCGTAAGTACAGATTGCGTTACAAGTGGCGAGCCAGCCAGGAGATTGGTGAAAAGTAGCACCTTGACTTTCCAGCTCACAACACCTACCTCTTTTCCTTGACCCTATTGTGTTGGACATGGATCTTTGCAGACGTTTTGATGTAGATGGCCAGTGCTCACTTTTTGTGACTGGCGTTGAAGGGATTTACACAGATGATGACATTGCTAGTGTTTTTTCAGTAAATGGTAAAGTTTCTCGGATAGTTCGAATTCCAGATGAATCAAACCAGCCAGAGGGTAGAGTCCTGATACAATATTTGTCCGATCAAGCCATTTCCAAGATCAACCCCCAGATCTTAGGCGACTTGCCGAGCCCCAAGGATCCTGCTATCGGTTGGTCTGTCAAAACCATTCGAGATGTTGCTCAGGAAGAGGTAGGCAAGGAGTTAGCTCGTAGATATTTAGAAGAACTGAAGGCTGTTGGAGATAGTGGTAAAGCAGGTTTCTTGAGTGTTATTCAGAGTGAGGTCAAAGAAGTTCGACATAACTCTGAGATTCCTGACACACAGCCACACACAGCTCAGGATGGTGACACATCCCTCCATGACATTGTAGCTAGTGATCATGATGAACCTAATCACTACACACAGACCCACAATGCACCTGATAGTGCTGTGGTGAACCCTGTTAATATCGACCGCAGTCTCCTTAACCCACCTCAGATTCAAAAAGTTGTCGTTGAGCACGTTATCAGAAATGACTCAACAGCCCCGTGGTCTACACAAACCAGACTGCGCACCTTTTCTGGCCGTGCTCCTAGGCCCAATGGTGAGGTAGACTATGAAACATGGCGCACACAAGTGGACCTTCTTGTCAGTGATTGCTCTCTTAGTGATGTGCAAAAGGTTAGGAAAATACTTGAAAGTTTGCTAAGTCCAGCAGCCGATGTTGTTAAGTTGCTTGGTGTGAGTTCACCACCCAGGGCTTATGTTAGGCAGCTCGATTCCGCTTTCAGTGTTGTAGAGGACGGAGAAGAGTTATTTGCAACCTTTCTCAGCTCCAACCAGAATAGCGGAGAAAAGCCCTCAGCATATTTGAACAGACTCCATAGCCTCCTTACTCGAGCTATTTCTAGAGGGGGAGTCTCTGTCGAAACTTTGAGCGAACACCTACTCAGACAGTTTATTAGAGGCTGCTGGGACCAGAGTCTCATTATAGCTCTCCAACTAGAAAACAAAAAGAACAGTCCACCAACATTCCCAGATCTACTCCTTATGTTGAGGACCGAGGAAGGTCGTAGATCTGCAAAGCTAGACAGGATGAAAAAACATCTGGGTGCTACAAAAGCAGCTGTACATGCCCACTCCATTTTTGATGTACCCTCCTATGATGATGAGCCCGTTCCAACACAGACTGCAAAGCAGAGCGAAGCATCTAAGCTTGAGAGGAGAATGGATGAGCTTTCAAAGCAGGTAAAGAAACTGAGTCAAAGGTCCAAGAATTCTCCTTTTGACAGTGAGCTTAGTGCAGCGTTAAAACAGAGGCAAGAAGAAACTGTTAAACTTGAAAGCAAAATAGATGAGTTGTCTAAACAACTCAGAGAGCTCACTCAGAACCAAAAATGTCCTAAAGAGAATAATAGTGGCAAAGACTTCCTTACGGCAAGAAATAGCAGTGCCAGGAGACCAGTTAAGGTTCCCTCTATGCCAAAAGCCTGGTTCTGCTTTAGATGTGGTGAAGATAACCACATTGCCGCTCGATGCCCAAATGAACCCAACCAGGCACTAGTCCGCCAGAAGAATGCTGAGTTAAAGGAAAAGCAAGGAAGGTTCCAAGCCCAACAGGTTACTGAGCCTTTTGCTTTAAACTTGTAGCGGCTCCTGCTGTGGGACGTCCAGGAGCTGAGACCAGCATTAGTCCCGCCTCAAGTGACCAAAGAATTGATGTTCAGAGCAAAATAAAGACCCAGACAACGGTTCAAGATTTCAGTTCCCAATCCCGCTTGCCACCCGGTCTGATAGGTCCTCGTTGTTCAGCTTCTGTTTTGGTTGAGGGTGTGCAATGCAACTCTATCATGGATAGTGGTTCACAAGTCACTACAATCTCCGAATCATTTCACAAGGATAAGCTGGCACATCTCCCCATTCAGCCCATTCAAGCATTGCTTGAGATTGAGGGTGCAGGTGGACAGCACGTTCCCTACCTTGGTTATGTTGAGACCCACATCACTTTTCCTCACACCATTACAGGCAAAGAGGAAGAGTTGGTTGTTTTGGCTCTTGTTGTGCCTGAGTGCCATTTTAACAGCAGAATACCAGTTTTGATTGGTACCAATGCACTGTTAAGACTCCATGATAAGTTATCTGAACGTGACGGTCCAGATTTCCTTCACAGACTGTGTTCCAGAGATGTAGCACTGGTTCTCCAGCACTTGGCTAAACAAATGGATGATTGCCACATACACCCAGTGAGGTTGAACGGGAAAGTACCAGTCACCATCCCTGCCAACCACAAGTGCTGTTTAATGGGCGATGTTAGGCTGAGAAAGAACACTCCTAACGTAAGTTTCGTCCTTGAACCAAATGAACACGACAAGTTACCTGGTGGTTTATTTCTTGAAACTGCTTTGATAGACATCCCTTACAAAGCTAAGAGTAAGGTTCCAGTCGTCTTGCAGAACTTGAGTGGGCATAGTATTGTATTGCAACCAGGAAGTACAGTTGCCCAGGTATGTGTAGCCCAGCACATTTCACCCCTGGTGCCTGTTTCAAATGCTTCTTCTCATGACAAGTTTGATGGAGAGAAGCTTAAGTTTAATCTTGATGAGTCACCCATCTCTGAAGAATGGAAAGAGCGCATCACCACCAAGCTCAAGTCTATTTCAGAAGTGTTTGCGGTTGATGATCTGTCTTATGGTCACACCACTGTGGTAAAACACCACATTCGGCTGAACGATGACACGCCGTTTAAGGAACGGTCGAGGCCCATCCACCCAAGTGACAGAGAAGCTGTCAAGCAACACCTCAAAGAACTGCTTAATGCAGGGGTTATTAGGGAGTCAGAGAGCCCCTACGCATCTCCAATAGTAGTTGTGCGTAAAAAGGATGGTTCAATCAGGTTGTGCGTTGATTACCGCAAGTTGAACGCACGGACCATTAGGGATGCTTATGCCCTCCCAAACATTGAGGAGACCTTCACGGCCCTTAGTGGTGCCAAGTGGTTCTCGGTCATGGACCTCAAATCAGGCTATTATCAGGTTGAGATGGCCGAGGAAGATAAAGCTAAAACTGCTTTTGTCTGTCCTCTTGGGTTTTATGAGTTTAATCGCCTGCCTCAGGGCGTTACAAATGCCCCAAGTACGTTTCAACGACTGATGGAGAAGTGTGTTGGGGATTTGAACTTGAGTGAGGTACTTGTGTTTTTGGATGATCTGATTGTGTTTTCAGACACCCTGGAGGAACATGAGGTGAGACTCATGAGGGTGCTGAACCGGTTGAGGGACTTTGGGTTGAAGCTGTCCCCAGAAAAATGTCATTTCTTTAGGCCCTCGGTGAAGTACCTTGGCCATGTGGTTGATGCCCAAGGAGTTCACACAGATCCTGATAAGATCTCAGCTTTGAAAACATGGCCTCGTCCTACAAACAAGAGAGAGTTAAAATGTTTCCTAGGCTTTGCCGGTTATTACCGGAGATTCATTGATGGATACTCAAAGATCGCAAAGCCTTTAAATAGTCTCACGGCTGGTTACTACTCACCCAAAAAGAGGGGTAAAGTGTATCTTGGAGAACATTTCAGACAACCATCAAACATTAACTTACCTTTTGGAGAGGAGTGGACACCTGAATGTGAAAATGCGTTTAAGACTTTGATTGAGAGATTGACATCGGCACCTGTCCTTGCTTTTGCCAACCCACAGCTACCATATGTCCTGCACACTGATGCCAGTCGTGAAGGCTTGGGTGCAGCGCTCTACCAAGAGCAGGACGGGAAGCTGAGAGCTGTGGCTTATGCAAGCAGGGGACTTTCCAAAAGTGAGAGAAACTATCCCACTCACAAGCTTGAATTTCTAGCTTTGAAGTGGGCAGTTTGTGAGAAGTTTAACAGCTACCTTTATGGCGCTAACTTCACCATTGTGACGGATAACAATCCTCTCACGTATGTACTGACATCTGCAAAGTTAGATGCTGCTGGTCATCGCTGGTTAGCTGCGCTGTCTACTTATCAGTTCACCGTTAAGTACAGGGCCGGTCATGCCAATCGCGATGCAGATGGGCTGTCCCGACGACCACAAGCGCCTCCTTTTGAAGATGAGGATTTCATCAAAGAAAGGGAGAGAGTTGATGACATGAAAAACCGTCTTCTAGAGGTGAGCAACGAGATGAGTCACGAGGTGGTATCTGCCTTATGTCAACGCCATCTTGTGGTGTCAAAGATCGAGCACTGTTCAAATCTAGAACAACCCTTGGCTGTAGAGTCTCTTGCTGTTGATCCCTCAACAGTTGCGGATGTATTTGGAGAAGACACATTACCATCTATGACAAGCTCTGACTGGTATAAAGCTCAGAGGGATGACCCGGTTGTCTCACGTGTCATTACCTTCGTTGAAAGAGCTCAAAAGCCCAGCTTCAGAGAAACAAACCTTGAAGTTCCTGATGTTAGGCTCCTTCTCAAGGAGTGGAGAAGACTCGAAATGAGAGATGGAGTATTGTACAGGAAATGGACAAATAGAGACAACACTGTATGGCAGTTAGTCCTACCTGAACAGTTCAGAGGGAAAGCGTTGCGTGGAGTGCATGATGAAGTTGGTCATCTTGGTTTTGAACGAGCACTGCATCTTGCCCGTTCCAGATTCTATTGGCCAATGATGACAAAGTCTGTAGAAGAGAAGTGCAGACAGTGTCCACGCTGTGTCAGGAGGAAAGCAGTGCCTCAGAAGGCAGCGCCTCTTGAAAATATTATAGCAACTTACCCGCTTGAACTCGTCTGTATGGACTATTTGTCAGTTGAGCCAGACAACAGAGACACCCGGAACATATTAGTTATCACTGACCATTTTACAAAGTTTGCTGTGGCAGTGCCAACTAAAGATCAGAAGTCCAGGACCATTGCAAAAGCTCTGTGGGAGAACTTCATAGTTCATTATGGGTTTCCCAGTCGTCTACTCAGTGATCAGGGTAGAGACTTTGAATCTCACACAATCAAAGAGCTATGTGCGTTGATAGGAGCAGACAAAATCCGCACTACACCTTATCATCCTCGCGGAAACCCGGTGGAAAGGTTTAACCGGACACTTCTTGATATGTTGGGTACGTTGGAAGAGGAAGACAAATCTCACTGGAGGGACTTTGTTAAACCCTTAGTTCATGCGTATAACTGCACGAGGAACGACACAACTGGTTTCTCTCCTTATGAACTGATGTTTGGCAGACAACCCCGACTACCCATTGATTTAGTCTTAGGTATCCAACCTGAAAATGCCAACCATAAGTCTCATTCAGAGTATGTGAACAACCTTCGTCAACGTCTGGAGGAGAGCTACACTCTAGCTGCAAAAAACTCCCAGAAGATCGGAGAAAGGAATAAAGTTAGGTTTGACAAGAGGATTAGAGTGGCCGAGCTCTGTGCAGGTGACAGGGTTTTGGTTAGGAACATGAGTATCAGAGGTAAACACAAAATCTCAGACAGGTGGGAACAGAAAGTACATGTTGTGGTTAAACGAATCAATGATGGCCCTGTCTATGTTGTGGAACCCGAGTTGGGAGACGGACCAAAACGCACCTTACACAGGGATCTCCTTCTACCGTGTGGGTTCTTACCTGTGGAAGAAATGGCAGGGAGCAGATCTTATGGGCCCTCTAAAGGGAAGAAACCAAGGAACAAAGCCGAAAGAGAAGTACAATCTTCTGATAACCCTGATGGTCAGGAAGATGAGGTATACAGTGATGAGGACGAAGTGTATCCAGCTTTTGTGGTTCCAGAAATAATAACCAGAGGTCCTTTTATCCAGACTGAAAGGCAGGTTATCACACCTCAGCTGTCCACTGGGGATGTGCATTCTAGTTTGCCCCGTGCAGAGCCACAAGACGAGTCACACGCACGAGAAACACCCAGTCATGTTTCTGAACCTGAGCCTTTGTTACACTCAGAAAGCAATGAGGTGACCACATCTCCCATTCCATCTGATGAAGGTCCAGGTTGGGTTGTTATTGACATTCCTGAACAAACAGAACCTGTTGAAATGAATCAAGAAAGCAGCGACACTGCTGAGCAGAGTTCAGAGCCAGAGACAGTAGAGTTGCGGCGTTCTGGGAGAGAGAGACGCCAACCTCGTAAACTAACTTATGATGAGTTAGGTGAGCCTTTAATTTTGGCTCTCAGTTCCTTTTTGTCAGAGTTTCGCAATTGTATTCTCTCAGAGCACTTTCCTTCACACACCTGTTAAGTCAAGTGTGCATGCAGAGACTCATGCACTTTAGAGGGGGAGAGTGTAACCCAGATCATTGGTTGAGTATGGGATTTCTGATTATTTGTGGTCGCTGAACGCACCACTGTGCCGTGCGCATAGCCACTCTCTAGTCCAGCTACAGAGTTTTTCCTTCCGGTTGTCTGATGAGGCGCATGCTGCTCTCGTGCCCTCTACGAGCTGGAAATTCGGGTACAGTAGACATTTGAGTCGCTGTAAATAGTTTTAAAAACCTTTATATGTGAAGCTAATGATTTAATATGTTGTTAGGAAAAAGTCTTGTAGCAGTTACAAACGTGAAGCGGAGCTGAGTCCGACAGCATTCGCCATTACACGAACTCCTCTGGTGAGTTAGCGTGCAGCTCATGTTCGTATGAAATGTTTTGTGCCTTATTATACTGCAGCGAGGTATCAAATCTACCGCTGTCATGTTGTTAAGAAAGAGGCTAAATATTGTATAACGTGTGTTATTGGCTGACTGTTAGCAAGCTAGCCGTTAAGTGAGCCTAGCTAATGTCCTGAAATGGCGGCCGACACGAGGTCAGTTACAGTGTTATTATGTTATGCCTAAGAGAACAGCATTAATGAGCATTGTTAACAGCATTTATGTTCTGTTATATTTTTATTTTGACAAACCTGTATTATTATAATGGTAAGTCTGTTAAATAAGCCGTTAGTGACATGGACACTGAGTCAGTGGTACTGAGACTTATGAACATTTCAGTTAATTCTTCTGCACACTTATGTGTAGGCTGGTTTGTTTGCCCTTTTGGTGCCCTGGATCCTACTGGATGAACTGCCTTGTGGAAGTCCTCATCTGATGACTCTGCCGAACCGTCCTGGCAAATAGATGGTCGTTGCTGCTTGCTGGATGCTATTATTGGATGCTACACCGTTCCAACAGAGCGGTAGGAACAATTCAAAGGGCCCCAACGATGCGCTTTATTTTTCCCTGAGCTCAGGTGATTTTCTTTTGGCCAAAGGACCTTAAAGGATACATATTTGATTTTGTTTATTTATTTGTTTTATTTTTCTTATGACACTGAGTGGAAAGACACTACAAAAAAAAAAGGGGTTTATTATTTAAAATTGTGTCTAATAAATGTGTTTATGTTAAGTAAGTGTGGTGTCCATTGTGTGCTGGAAGCCTTATTGTTCCTGTGGTGGAGCAGCTACTACCAATCTCCTTTACGAAACTAGCTTCTGACAGGATACAGGTATTTGGGATACATTTGATTTCTTGTAACCTATTTTTAGAGAAACTGTGATTCTGGGTTAAACATCGGGGTGAAATTGATGACACTGACACCTAGTGAACTGCCCAAGGTCAACAGTCCTGATTTCCACGCATTAAAGGTTTGGCGTAAGTACAGATTGCGTTACACACACAGAAACAGATGTAGTCCAAGACAGTGGAGGTGTAACTGTCCAATGCGACACGATTGTCAGTGTCCTGCACCTTGAATACATCCCAGTCTGTGCAGTGGAAACAGTCCTGAAGCATCGGAATAGCGTCCTGCGGCCATGTTCTCACGGTTTTGGTTGTAATCCCAGTGCTCTTGATCTTTTGTGTGTATATTGGGTGTAGCAGAAGGGAGAGATGGTCTGACAGACCCAGGTGGGGATAAGCCTGGGCTCTGTACGCATTCGCCATGTTGGTGTACACCTGGTCCAACGTTCTATCTCCTCTGGTAGCACACTTCACATTACGGTGGAAATTGTGAAGTACAGACCTATCACATTGTTGTGACGTTATTCTTTTGCGCGCCAAGCCATTCGTGCATTTATGAAATTCCAATGTTGCAAGGACAATATCAATTCTGCTTACTGTTTATTAAAGGGTTACGGTTAGGGTTAGTGTCAGGGTCCGTTGATCGGCGGACAGAGGCGGTTTCACGCAGCTTTAGTACAGGTTTTTGTTTTACGCCAGTTTTTCCCGAAGTCGCAAAAGTATGACGTCACAACATTCTGATTGGTCACTTGCAATGTTGATCCTGGAACAACATTTAGTATGATGATCTGGGAACAACACCAACACGAGGATATCAGATCAACCAGCTAGTACTTACTTAGCACATTCTTTGGATAACACCCACACAAAAGGATAGCTGTGATGGTAAAAACAGCTAATTATAAAGCAAGCGTACCCAGGTGCTGTTTTATAAAGATCCTTTGCCTTTGATCCGTTCTCTTTTACCAGGTCCCTGCTTCACTGAAGTCTTCATGACGCTTCAGCAGCAAACGCGGTCAGAGGCTTTTAAAACCCTAAGTACACCCAGCTTACAGGCTTAGTGATGATGTCATGGGTTTTGGGGTTTAGACACTAATTTGGTCATTTTTTTACTTTTCTAGTCTAGAAGCAAGACAGCAACAGGGTTTAGAAAAATCAAACTGTGTTTCGTTAGAGTTACCTCCCAAAACTTCCCATGATCTATCTTTGTCTAAACTCACAGCCCTGCTTCCTCCTCCCCCTCCTCCTCCTTCTAGCATTCCATCACACGGGCTTTCGTCTATTCTCCGGGGTTTTTGATTGGGTCCTTCATGTTTTGCTTCCTGTCCAGGTCAGTGCTGAGCCCTCAGCCAACCAGACGCCACAGAAGTGAAAGTAGAAAACAAAGCAAAAACACAGAGAATACTCATGAAATCTGTGTCAAGAGCTTCTGACTGACCCAAACGGTGATGGCCTTGAGCATGTAGGACCGTGCTGTATGCTGGGAGAAAGGAGTGGAAGTTGGGTTCCCTACCAATAAATTACTCTCTGTCATATTTAATGGGCGACCGTGGCTCAGGGGGTTGGGAATCGCATCTGTAACCGGAAGGTCGCCGGTTCGATCCCTGGGCTCTCTGTCCTGGTCGTTGTGTCCCTGGGCAAGACACTTTACCCTACTTGCCTACTGGTGTTGGCCAGAGGGGCCGATGGCACGATATGGCAGCCTGGCTTCTGTCAGTCTGCCCCAGGGCAGCTGTGGCTACAACTGTAGCTGCCTCCACCAGTGAGTGAATGAATAGTGGTATTGTAAAGCGCTTTGGGTGCCTTGAAAAGCGCTATATAAATTCACTCCATTATTATATGTTTATTTTAAAAATGTAACACAGCCATCAGCACTTCTGAGGAAAAAAAAGTATTTCTGAAAAACGTCATTTAGACATGTTTGTTTTGGCAGCTCTGCAGAGTACACTAGTTCAGAAGTTCAAGACTGTAAATGTGAATGCATAATGATACATAAAGATATAAAACCTCACACTGCAGTCACGTAAACAAGAGTCACGGTTTTACGTCTCAGTATTCATTTTGTTTTGGTTGCCTGGGTTACATTTTCTCAGTCAAGCCATTCAAACAGATGATCACGTGCAATGTTCTCTTTATAATATAAAATAATAAAAAATGACGTGAAACGTTTATGTGGCCACATTTATGTCACTTACTGATTTATGGAATTGACTGAAATAAAAGTGATCCATTTAGACCAAAACTAGTTTTATGCAGGCTGTAGAAATGCTTTTTATTGCAGTTATATTGGTCATTTGAACACGTATGGGTGCCGACTTTGTTTTGAAGTCAGTCTCAAGTGACGCCTCCAGGAAATGAACAATTTGGCTCTGTTGTGTTGGTGCCAGCCAACAGGCTGCTGCTTGGTTATTACAGTAAGAATGTGCAACAGGAGTGGGGAGTGGTCTTTGAGGAACCTGTTCTCTCTCAGAAGTGTTATAGAGTCAGCAGCAACATGTATATAAATCTCACTGTGCAAAGAAGATCTGGTTTGGCTCGGACCAGACTCAACATTTGAAAGCACAAATGAATTGTTCCCTTTGTGTGCTTTGGGAACGCAGGGCCAGGGTTAAATTGGCCCAATGAATCAGCGGCCTCTGGTGCAACACTCGGGTAATATAACAGTGTGTCCAATGTAGCATCGCTTGCTTTGATCAAATGTTTTGCTTTGTTTTGTTGGAGACAAAAGCAGCTCATTTCTTTTCCACTTTCCTACTCACCTCCATTCACTCATAGCTTGTGTCTGAGAATGACGCCTGTGCTTTTCTGCCTCTTTACTCTTTGTGTGTGAGTGAGTTGTTAAGTTGTTGTTGCTTGCCTTTTATTTCTGCTTGTTATTGTAGAACTCCATTTTTAGTTGGCTCTTCTCAGCTCATTTGCAAACTTTGATCAACTTTTGACCCGTTTCAGTCCGTGCTTTTTGACTTTTCTGAACCACATCACATTTTTAGCAGTGGTTTTAGTTGCCTTAAACTGTGAAAGAAGTGGGCTCATGTTCTCTCAAGTCAGGGGGACTGTTTACTTATAAAAGCTCTTTTTCTTCTTTCTTTTTTCAGTCTTAATTTATTGTTAGAGTTATCCACATTTTGTTGGCTCACGAAGAGCCATGTTGACATTAATATCGACAGGAACACAACTGAGGAATTCAGTTTGTGACTAAATGAACTACAGAGGCTGTCTTCTGTTTGTGCAACAACTCCGCTGCAATCAAAATGACAAGCCCAGGGGTTAAACAGCATTCAGTTAATGAGCATTTAAATCTGATCTGCAGCTAATGAAGATTACTGTCGAGTGAGTTCATTTTTTGTGTCCTGCAGCCTGGCGTTGCTTCCAATGATGGCTTGGAGTTGAGTAATAAGACAATAATGAAAATAATGACATCCTGTGGCTCGCTCGCATCGTTTTTTTCTAATCCCTATGATGCAGTCAAATAGAGTTGGTCACAGTACTTGAGGATCTACAAAGGAGGGTGGCATAAATAGAGTAAAGCTTTTTTAAGTGCCAGGCAATTTCAAATGCAACTTTCCAAGATGGAGAAAGATGTAAGAAAGGGGGAGCAGAAGAGGAAGAAGATGAGAGTTAGGTACAGTACTTCCAGCTGCTGACAATAATCTTTTTTATACAACTGATACTTGTTTTGGGTTGCTGAGATATTGTTGAAGCACCGTCTGCTTTGATAGCAGCCTTCAGCTCTTTTTATTTTTGGTTCAGGTGTTTTTCATCAATCCAGAAGATTCTCCGTGGCTCTCAGGTCGGAGGAGATGACTGGCCAATCAAGCAGTGTGAGAAGATGGTCAGCGAACGATTTGGTATTAGTTTTGGCACTCAGAGTGTGTCAACAGATGGAAGCATGAAGTGCTCTGAAGTCTCCATGCAGATGGCAGTGTTGACTTTGGACTTGACAAAGCAGAGCAGACCAACCACCACCAACAGCAACAGATGAAACCTTAAATCATCACAGATACCAAAACGTCACACTGGACTTCAGAAACCTTGGATTGAGCCTCTTCCTACAGAATCCAGGACTTTGATTTACAAATGAAATGAAGAATTTACTTTAATCTGAAAAGAGTATTTTAAACCACTGACTGATGCTCCACTTCTTTTTTTTTTTCTGTAGCCCAGGTAAGACGCATCTGATGTAACTCTACTTGTTTCTGATTCAGAATGGCTTCATATAAGTGACAGTTGTAGCTGTTTTTTGGAAGACTTCTTGATGCACTGGCAGCAGCTTCAGTCCACTCCTTGCAAAACTCTCCCAAGTTCTTGAATTAACTTTTCATGACAATCCTCCCAAGTCATCCCTACTGCTTTAGCACCTTTTTTTTTAATTTACCATGCTTCTTCCTTCCATGTTGATGATCATCTTCTTCATGCTCTTCTTTTCACTTTTCCATCACGCCACCAACCCTTCATACCACATAGCTTCCCCTCTGAGCCTGGCTCTGCAGGAGTTTTCTTCCTCTTAAAAAGGAGTTTTTCCTTCCCACTGTTGCCAACTGCTTGCTGAAAGGGGATCGTGTGATTCTTTTCTGCAAAATACTTTAGGGTCTGTACCTTGCAGTACTGTTATTATCATTTCCTAATCACAATAACAGTCAATGCGCTATATAAATAAACCTAAATTTGAACTGTGATCTGAACTGAATTGAATTTGGACAACTTCCCACTGTCCATGGTTACATATACTGCACTGGACCAAAAAGACTGCATTTACACTCTTTGAATAGTACTACTAGCACTAGTACTCAAACTCAAAAGGAAATATTCTAATAATGTTTCAATTTTTTTCTGATTTTCATGAGCCATTAAAACAAAATGAATTACCCAGAAAAATTGCATTCTCATTATACTGAAATCATTTGAGATGCTCTAGTATAAGACTGGGACTGTGGTTTCATGGTGAGAGTCCTCGGTTGACCTGTGAGAAAGCTTAAAGTTGGCCATTGTAACAGTCCAACGATAACTTGGGACAAAATTCTGAGAGAAAGAATCAAACCCAGAAAGAATAAATTGGGGGGCTTCCAGCCAAGAAAAAAATGTTTGCATGATTAGCACAACTGTCATAGTCGATAAAAAACAGACTTGGGGTCTTTTATACAGTCACTGGTTTTATCATTATACAGTATACATAAAGTTTATTTAATAAACAAAATGATTAGATCCATGTCACAGTATCACATGCAGTAAACACAATCTCAGTCTTTTGGGACCTTCAGCACGAGGGGCCAGATAACCAACCATCTTCCAATCTTCAGAGCAGGTATTTTGGTACATAATCTTAACAAAACAAGTATGTTTGGCAAAGTCGGTCTTTCATTTTCACTTTCTCTTTAATGTTAAAATTAATCTTCTCAGATTTCCATCCATTCATCGCCTTCCAGCTACATTATCTGGTTTACATAATTACTATTAACAGAGGAGTGCTCCATGACTTGGCTGCAGATGTGCCTTTCTATGAAGCCTGTTTAGCTGTTCAGCTTATGACAAACAGTGACCTTGGAGAAAATAGTTATAGTTAGCCTGGAGGTTGGGGTGTCTTGAGGTCTTTTTTAACAGATGTGATGCCATCTATAACCAGACAAGAGTATTAATGAATCCAGATTTTCAAATAGGTGAATATATGTTGGCTGAACATGATTTGTTTCTAAGAGTCTTTTCGAAATATCTAAAAATCTCGATTTTGCAGGGGAGAGATGGTGAGTATCAGTTTCAGAGATCACGTAGTTCTTTCTCTCCCACCGGACCTCCATGGTCAAAAAAAATGATGCCTATAGCTGCAGTTGGTTTAAAATCTCTCATTGTGGGATACATTTTCTAAAGCCTAGAAAACAAAGTCAAAATGAAAAGGAGCGGCTTATTTCTCTCGCAGACTGCAGACAGTACACTGAAAGGTTATTTTGCTCAGTGACGCCAAATAAATTACAGCCAACACCAGTGTAAATCAAAGCTCACACTAATTTGAAAAGGTGAAACACACCCCCACAAACCGCTGCACTCTCCTCCAAGATCGTACTTAGTGTAGCTGTGATCTTTGTGGAGACATTCAGTGTAAGTATTATATTCCACTTCAGGCTGGTGATAAGTGTTTTTCCACTCGACTCCACTTCTCAAAATCATCCACAATCCATTTCCTCTGGTCACCTGCATGAATATAACACTTCCTTTCTTTCTGCTACTTTATTTTTATCCTTTGGTCTGTGTCTGTATCTGTCGATAGCTTTACCAGCGATTTTCTTTCTTGCATCGAGTTATGTTATTTCCCAGCTCTGCATGATTCCTCGGGTCCCATCTGTGGACACTCAGCATGGAAGAAAATTAAACAGATGGTGGGGCAGACAGGGGGACTTAACATTATGTGTGTGTGTGTGTGAGAGTGAGAATGTAATCTGGACTGCAGTTTCTGCAGTCTCTCTATGTGGATGTATCTCTTTATGTTGGTTAGTTGACAGTAATAATTCTAGGAGCTCCATATAACCTAAAGTTCTGAGTAATTAGAGATGACACTCCAGACACTCCAGACACTCTAAACCAAGGCACAATGTACATTTCAATTCCTTTAATTTTAAATATGTTTATATTGTCTATCCTGTAAAATAGTCAGATGTCTATTCATATTAATGTACAGAATTCACCTGCTTGCTGCTACTACTGCACATTCACCCAGTGTATGTATATATATATATATATAATGTTCTTCCTCTACACCCCCCCCCCCCTCCCCCATTTTTGCACATGTCGAGGAGCGTGTCAGGCTACATTTCACTGTGTGTTATACTTGTATAACTATGCATGTGACAAATAAAGAACCTTGAACCTTGAACCTTGACACAATGGTTTCTGTCAAAAAGTAATTCTGTTGTTCCACTAATTTTTATTTATCTCTCCTGTGTTTACCTCCCACATCCAGCATGAGTGTTGGCTGTAAGACTCTTTTAGCAGCAGACGTGTAAAGTAAAATTTGCACGTTCATAATATTTTGACCCACCTATTGTTGATGCAGCCATCCATACTGACAATGAATAATTTCCATTTCGTGTGTGAATAAACAGATCGAACCAATCAGACCACTGCATTTGCCAAGAAGTGTCCTCGTAGTTCACTGAATATACAATCACATGGAAATGGTAAAGTAATATTTTTTTTACCTCAGGCACACAGCTAGACACCACCATGATACATAATACATTAGGTTATGTTCTTTGCTGCAGCAGCCAGCTGTGTGTTCTTGTGCAAAGTTAATAACTGCAACGTTACCCGTGCAATGTGTGTGCACAGCTTTTGGAGATTTATCAGATGTTAAAGTTATGTCACCTTAAAAGTTTTGAAAGTTTGCTCAATTTTGCATCCTGCTCTGTCCCTTTAAAATACTGTTTCACTGCTACAGCTGAGCTCCAGTTAGTGAACTTAGCACCGAGATGATTTATTGCTACAGTTGCAGAGCTGGGCCAAAATTTTTACACTTCACTCTCTCTCTCTCTCTGTGCTTTTCTTTAGTTTCTGTGTCACTCGCAAATTTGATTTCCGTTCCGTTCAGATGCTTCGATGCAGAAAAAATATGAAAAAAAAAAAAAAGATTTGTCAAACCTGCCAAACTTTCATGTGTAATTCTTGGGCGTTGGAAAAAAAATGGATTTGTGTATTCATTGTGGGAAATATGTCAGTATGTTTTAGTGGTTATTTAAGGTTCTATTTAAAATCTATTTAAGATAGGCTTTAAAATGGTTTCTAGTCATCATTTGTAAATCCAAATCAATTAAATCAAACCGCAATCTGCTCGCTGCAGAAATGTCTCGTTTCTGTCAGTCTGGATACGTGTCTATGGGATTACAGTTTCCTCTCTATATGACAGGTTTTTACCTCAAACAATGGAGAACAATGTTTTGTAACTGTCTCCAAAACCTATACTGACACAAAGGTTCGATATACAGTCTATGTTAACTTTGAATATGAATGTGGATCTATATGTTAACATATTTATTCATCATCTAATGATATCTGGGAAGCAAACTTGTCTGTAGCCCATTAAGACACAATTTTTAATGACAATATAAGGGTTGCACATAGTAGTGATGGACAAGCAGAGAAAGGTCCCTGAGTCTGACAAAAGCCACAGACTGAGCAGCTGCTATACCATTGCCTCGTGTTGCATACAAATGACATCACGGGACTTTTGGGTAATAACCCAACGCACATTACTCACCATAACTCAAAAATGAGTCACGCTGAGCCAATCAGAGTAGATATTAATGAAAAAGGACTAAATGTGATTGTGTTGCCTTGAATGAGTTCAATTCAATTCAGTTTTGTTTATATACATTAATCCAACAGTTCAAGGCACTTTACATCGTAAGGTAAAGACCCTACAGTAATACAGGTAACAGAGAAAATCCAAACAATCATATGACCCCCTATCAGCAAATGCTTTGGTGACAGTGGGAAGGAAAAACTCCCTCTACCAGAAACCTGCAGCGGAACCAGGCTCAGGGAGGGACAGCCATCTGACACATCCAGTTGGGGGTGAGGGAAAGAAGATGGCAAAGACCCACTGTGGAACAGAACCAGAGATTAATAATAAGTACTGATTAAATGCAGAGGGGTGTATAAACACATGAGTGAGTGTGTGGCGGGGCGTGGCCTGCGGTGCCGTGCAGAGGAGGCGGACGCACCTGCACGGCATCCGCAATCACGCCCCGCCGAATTAAATATTGTACTGGGTCCTGTGGTTGGGTTGTTGGTGTTATGTTGAGCTGGAAGCGGGAGAGCTGCAGCTCTGAGTGCGAATGTACAGCAACCGTGTAGGGATTAATAAAAGCATCAAAATGCCACTGGGTCTGCCGTGGTCGTTTACAGAGTGAAAAAAGTAAGTGAAGAAGAAACAACCTGCAGCCTAGACCTACTGCAGTGTAACTAGGGAAGAATTCAGGGTCCTATAACTCTATGGTTTATCAAAAAGGAAAGCTTTAAGCCTAATCTTAAAAATTGAGACTTTATCTGTCTCCCAAATCAAAGCTGGAAGCTGTTTCCACAGAAGATGGGTCTGGAAACCAAAAGGCTCTACCTCCCATTCTTTTTAATATGCTACAAACCACAAGTAAGCCTGCAGTCTGAGAACAAAGTGCTCTAATAGGGTGATACGGTACTATGGCATCATTAAGATAAGATGGGGCCTGATTATTCAAGACCGTGTATGTGATGAGAAGGATTTTAAATTCCAAGTCACATGCAGTGGCTTGTTTTTTTCCCATGCTCTACATTGAAGTTCACTTTTGTATTGGAAAACTTTAATATGTCTTGTATCAAACTAATCAGAGATATTGCCAAACTTTTCTGCTTGCAACGCCCCCTCATTCACCTCCTCCTCCATATCTTCTTCTTTCCACCCTAATATCTCCCTCACTCTTTCAATCCAATTTTCTCCTCTTCCTCCATTCTGTCATCCCTTGTCCTCCTCACTGTCCGCCCCCACTCCCTCACATCATTTAGGTCTTTTCATCTCTCGGTCATGCTGTCTATTTGATTGGAGCTTGCCTTTATGGAATTTCATTCTTTAGCTTTGGGGTCATTTTCTATCTGTCTATCCTCCTAATATATTCCTCATTTCCCATCTTTTTTTGAACTTTTTCCTCACTTCTTTATCATCTTTCAATCACATTTCCTTCCTTTTTTATATCTTTCTGTGCCCAGTCTTCCCTCTCCCTTTAGTTGAGCTGTTCCCTCAGCTCATTTATTGAACTTTAGCCTATGTTCCTCTGATAATTCATATTCTTCCTCTCCTTTCCATAGTGCATAGTATTATGTCACCATTACATTAATCATTTCCATAAGTTTACTGAATAATACTAGCTTAGAAAGTTTACTTCTGAAACCATCAATCATTAAGAATCTGGACATGAAAATGTTATTTTTCTTTGCTACCATTAGCTAATATTTCCCTTTCACAAACATTACACCTATATAAACTAAAGTCATCATATTCTATAAATGACCAACACTGATAAAATCTAGATATATTTGGAAATCTTGTGCCTAGGCTTTGCAACACATTTGTATGGAGGCATGTTTCTAGGTGACTCACAACTGCCCACGTTTGACTTTTGAGTTTGAGGCCTTGTTCTGTGGTAAAACGTGCAACCCATCACCTCTCTGTTCCAGTGCTACATATTTCATAAGGTCTCTCTTAAGGTCCCATCACAGCTTTTGATAGAATCCTAGCAATGCTGAAGTCTGGAGTTTGGTCTTAGTCACTAAAACACCTTCATTCGTTTCTTTTTCAGCCATTCTGTTGTAGACTGCCCTGTTTCATGACTCAGTTTCAGCCACACATTTGCTCTAGAATACTGTGGTATACAGAGGAGTTCACAGTTGACTCACTGACTGCAGGGTCCTCAGGTCCTGTGACTATAAAACAAACCTGAATCATCACACCTCCACCACCATGTTTGACAGTTAGTATGAGGTGTTTGTGCTGATATGCTGTGGTTTTCATCAAATGTGAAACTGAGCATTGTGGGCAAACATCACCACCTTGTTCTTAAGCCATGCTGTCACCTAAGCCACGCTGTCATGATCGTTTTCTCCTGTTTTCTCTTGACAATCCTCGTCACTGATGATAAATTGGAAACATTGGCTGATCAACTCAGTTCTAACACAAACCCTCTGATTAGATTCTTTATTTCGAGGCTGGCTCTCCACTCCAGTGATAATCGTGCTTATCATTCCAGCCCTGTTTCTCTGTTTTGTAGCACCATGTCTGAGGCTGATACAGTTGGTTCAGTGTACACCAGACTCAGAGTGGAAACTTTTGAGATTCTGCTGATCACACACGGAGGCACTTGTGAGCGTCATTTACAGAACTTTATTTACAAGCCCAAGATAATAACGAAGGTGATTCGACTGTAAACTGTGAACTATGACAAATAACATGAGACTCTAACAACATTAGCAAACACAAGTGATACTAAACTATGTGAAATACTAGATTTACAAAAAGGCACTTGGGGACTGTGACAAGGGAATAGGAACAGGAAACACGATCAGGACGCTCTGAACACTAGAAAGAGAGAAGACAAGGTTTAGTGGCTGGGTCTGTGAAGTCCTGGTGAGTATGAACCATAAACAGATTTTATCTTACTTTAGCAGGTGGAGCAATGGCAAGAGAGGGATAAGTGGTCTGAGTGAGGCAGTGTGGGGTACAGGAAGAGGGGATCAGTCGAGTACTGTGACAGGAGGACAGGCAGGTGAGTGAATCCAAAAGGTGCTGTGATGCAAAGAGCTGCCGAGTACAAACCAGTGTCCGGATAAAAGAGTGTATTGCCAGAGGGAAGTGACAGGATGGCTGAGGGTAGGAAAACACAAGGTGAATAAATATTACTATAAACAAAACTCTTTCTGTGAAACACTATGACGGTCAGCACTAATTGCTATTAGCTGATGACTTGGCAAAGAGTAGTGTTGCGTGCTGGTCTAAGTACTGGCAGCTCAATTACCAGCAGGTGTGGAGACATGCAGAAATGTAGCGACTCGGCCCAGCGGTGGAAACCGTGACTCTGTGAAAAGCCTCAGCATTCACTCCGAGCATGACTCTTTTGATAGAATCGTAGCAGGGCTGCAGTCTGGAGTTTGGTCTTAGTCACTAAAACTCAGTTCTAACACAAACCCCCTGTTAGATTCTTTGTTTCGAGGCTGGCTCTCCACTCCAATGATAATCGTGCTTGTCATTCCAGCCCTGTTTCTCTGTTTTGTAGCACCATGTCTGAGGCTGATACAGTTGGTTCAGTGTACACCAGACTCAGAGTGGAAACTTTTGAGACTCTGCTGCTCCTCTGTGCCAAGCTGACCTTACTGAATGGAAGGCTTCATATTGTCTTATTTTGTAGCTGCCATACTTGTTCAATCACATTGCTGCAACAAACCTTGTAAAGGTCCAGAACTTAACCCAATTAAAATTTTGTGAAGAATGCTAATGGATGCCCACAATGAACTGAAGCAACGGTGGAAAGAAGATGGGCCAAAATTCATCCATAATGATGTGGAAAAACTGATAAAGTCATACAGGAAATAATTACTTCACATTGTTACTTGTACAGGTGAGTCTACAAGCAGCTGAATCATGGGGTGTAGTTTTTCACAGGACTCCTCTTATAAAACTTTATTTTTCACATGAAAGCTAAAAACACTGAAGCCGTAAAACTGTCAACATTTTTCTGTAAAAAAAAAAAAAGTAAAGAAAAATCCTAAATGAAATTAGTGACGGCCAACAGCACGAAAGACTGTGGGCACCCCAGCTTGAAACTGACACACATGTGAGCTCATTTATGTATACAAACATACTGCATCCCATCACAGCAACTTACTTCAAAGTCATAATGTTAAGGCTAAAACATGTCATAATAGCTTTAGGAGGATTAGGATGATTCATGCCAGGGACCCCACATGGTTCCCAGAAATACCAACGTCTTTTTTCCATTACATAACTGGTTAGACACCAACTTTACAACTGGATGGAATTACAGCATTATGTGCCCTGCTAATTATTATGGTCACATGTTAAAAACCCTACATACTCCAGTGTTCAAATGTTCAACTTATAGCATTCAATGTATATATAATAAAATGTATAATTTCATTGTACATTCTTGGACAATGGCAATAAAGTATTTTATTATTATTATTTATAATTATTATTATTTGAAGCATAAATAATTACAGTGTTGTTTAAAAAGTAAAATTCTAGTATTTTACTTGTTCGTTATTTAGCTCATATGTGTGTGTCTGCACTGCACCTGTGCGGTTTATCAATCCAGCTTGCGTTAGCTGATAAATCACTACTCCACACTTTAATCTACAGACGGTAACTTTTGTCTTAAAAAACAAAACAAAACATGGAGACAGCCAATATGCTAATGTTGGTACTTAGTTGGCTGTAGTTATATCCTAAACACTTTTTGTCGATACTTAATGTTAGCATATTCTATGAACTTGGAAATTTGCTTGGTGTCTAAGGTGTCTAGTTTAGAAATTATTACAGTTTCTCATCAAACGTAATACTGAGTTGGTCATTTTTTTAAAGCTAGGCTTGTCCTGGTCTTGACATCTCCATTGCAGCTTTTGCGTCTCTGTCTCTCTTACCTCCTCTTGCTCACCCTGAATGAGGACCACAGCAGTGAGTCTTCTGCACACCTGTTTCTCATCTTCTCAGTTCACTGCAAAGCTTAAGTATCAGCCTCCGCTTCCTTTGTAAGTACAGTTACTTTCATTGTAAGTAACTATACTGGACTGATTGGACTTTTTGATTATTCATCCTGCCACATTATTTTTCATTTGACTTTAATTCTATTTCTCTTATTGTCCTATACTTTTACAATAACCTAAATATTTCTAACAAATCTACAGAAATCTGTAATTTTATTCAATTTCATTTCATTTGGTCCCTCGTTAATGGCGTCATATATTTTATATTCTTGCTAGCCATCAAGCTAGTGACTTGTAATGTTAGAACCACCTCATAAACTGATTTTTGTATGATTGTTCTGACCATGGGTAGCAGCTCTAGGATATCTTCCAACTGAAATTAATGTCATATAATGTTAGTTAAACAAGATGCATTGGTAGCAGACCAGTTATTATTACATTAGCTACATTACTTTTAGCTTTTTTATTAGCGTGACAACATTATATGAATCTCAACAACAAAAGGTGAAGAGAATAAAACTGGAATATTGTGCATGCAGCCAGAGAGGGCAGGATTTTAACTCTATTAAAAAGATTTTTGCCTTAGCTACCAGTCTTTTATTTTTGTGTTTTTGCTCCCTTTCGTGTTTCCTGATTGATTTCCGCACAAGTGTTCTCCTCCCAGACTACCCTTCTCTTCCTGTCTAAACACACAAAGCCTTAAGATGTTCAAACCATTGAGAAAGAAGCTAAGGGCAACAATGGAGAGATCAACTGAATAACAGCCTTATACCCCATAACAATAATTAAAACCAAGATTTATGACAAGTTTGGTTTAAAATTACAGTAATTATTCAACACTTTATTTCTTTTGCTTTTTCATTGCTCAATATTTTGTATTCATTGAGACACAAGAGTGAAGTAAATGAGTTCCAAGAAAGCTGTATTACCATTTACTTTGTTGTATTCCATTAATTTAACAGAACTGCTCGTGTGCGGGACCGATCTTAAACAATGCTTTGATTATTATTATTATTATCATTTTAATGGATAAGGCAGAAAATTATTTGATGGATAAGGTTTTAGAGCTTTGAGTTTTGGAGACAGTTTTTAAATTTGGCAATACAGAAGAAGTGAAAAATGCAGCTGTCTTTATCCACTAGTTTCCATGGAAATATTGGTCAGTTTGTTTTCAGAGAGAGTGCATGTCATTATTAGTAAATGGATCACAGCTCAGTAATTGTGAATTGTGAAATCTGTTATCCACATAAATCCACAGACACTGGCTTTCTCCTTGCTCTCCACTTTCTAAGTAAAAGACACTTCAGATGCAGTAGATTCTGAATCATTTCTGGCAATAACCCAAACATGAACAGAGGTGGAAGGAACTCATGTGAAGCTATGATTGAATAACAACATGATGCTCAGTGATGAAAACCATATATGACCTGTTGTTTTTCCACTCTTTTTTCTTTCATATTTTCCTGTTACGGTGGTCCATTACAATGGATCATCATGGTCAAACTGCACACTAATCACTAAAGCTGTGTAGATACACACACTGGAAGTGATTTGCAGAGACTAGAGTGACCAGAGACCATAGAAAGATATTTGACAATTTCAAGCACTGTGGGCAAAAAAACTGCTGCTGACCAAAAGTGGGCGGGACCCAAAGTAAACTGTGTGACCAAGAAGGTCTTATTCTGATTGACATAACACCTTCCAATACCACTGTCATTGATAGTGTCTTGTGTGCTTTTGCAGACTTTTTCAATTTCATTTTGTTTACATATATATATATATATATATATATATATA
This sequence comes from Aulonocara stuartgranti, assembly GCF_965226115.1. Classification (NCBI taxonomy): domain Eukaryota; kingdom Metazoa; phylum Chordata; class Actinopteri; order Cichliformes; family Cichlidae; genus Aulonocara; species Aulonocara stuartgranti. The sequence goes on along the minus strand of NC_138944.1, from coordinate 33,493,751 downwards.
TATATATATATGTGTGTGTGTGTGTGTGTGTGTGTGCGTATATGGAACAGAAAAACTCCCTTTCAACAGGAAGAGTGACTGATAGTGGGGTGGCGGGGACATTTGACCTTTCAGGGCCACTGTACAAAAGGTCAAGCGCTAGGCTTCAGGTTTTTAATCTCTGTATGATATAAGTGAGAGCAGACATGGTCATTCTGAGCAGCCCCACCCACTTGTTGTTTAAACCTTCAGTTTGCAAGGGGCAGCCAATCAGAAGAAAGCAGGTTTAAAAGGGAGGAAACTATTGAGCTGCTCAAGTAGTGTCCAAAATAAAAAGATGAAACATTTGGAGTTTGAAATGAGCATAACTAGTCTGCTTTAATCTGCAAATATCTCCTTGGGCGAGACTCATGATCATTTTCATTGCATGTAAAGACTCACTGTAGCCATCTGTCAGTCTATCAAGTTTACGATTTTTCACATTTCTACTTTTAAGACTCTAATTTACCAGAATTTCACAACAAAAGGTTGGCAGCTGTGGCTCTGGGAGCAATGTTGGTTGTTCAATCACAGGTTTGGCGTTTTGGTTCCCAGTCTGTGCACTTGTCCATGGGTAGGAAAGTGAAGCTAAGTCCCCAGCTTCACATTGTGTCACTCAGTTCATGGCAAGTGTGTAAACAATTTGGGTACCATGACAGAAACAGTGATCAAAGTATCTGAAAACTGATTGTTGAGCAGGACATACACAACTTTCTCACCGTCTCGCTGTCTTTGCCGAGCAGTTTCCTTCATGGTTTTCTTTGATGCTCTTTTTTAAATGAAGATAAATACACTGCATCTTAGCCTGCATCCATGGCATCTACTCAGTTCTTTCCTTAACTGTGAAAAATTGGTTTGTAAATAAATCCTATTGTGCATGATGACGCTTCTCACACTGCTGCAAAGCCAGTATTCACGGCTGAGTGAGCGCAGTGAAGATGTTTTAATGTAGCAGCCCCGAGGACAGCAAGTTAACTACTGGATTGAGATTAAGTGGATTTCATGTTGCTATGGACAATGTTATTACTGCACACCCACACCCACACGAGCCTTTAGTTATACCTACGCTATTTAGTATAGATTTATTTTGGGTTTGACCCCATTTTTAAGTGGCATTTGATACTGCAGCCAGCAATAGTGGGTTGTGGTTTGCGTGTTGGCACATATAAAAGCTTCCAAAGAGTGTTTTGTTGGAATGTCCATGTATTCGAGACAACTATGTAAATATCAGGTCTTAGTTTTCTCTGCTCTACTTGTGCTTTTGTGAAAATTGGCCAGCTGGTCAGAGTTTGACATGGTTGTTCAGCTGTGCAATGTAAAATGAGAGCTATTAGCTCATGTTGAAGTCAGGGGGGTTCACTGGAATTGCTGAGTCATTTAATTCTGTCACAGGGCGTTTTCATACTTGGCCTAAATACTCAAAATCTCCATCCAGCAGCATTTCTTTGGGAGACAAAGACAATATTAGAGGTTTTACTACATTTATTGGCCACTTACTTAAATATATGTGTTCAACTTCTCCTTAAAGCAAATCTCTATATGTAGTATCAGCCAGTCACATGGCAGCAACTCAATGCATTTAGAAATGTAGATGTGGCGTGCTGACGTTCAAACTGAGAATCAGAATGGAGAAAAAAGGTGATTTAACTGACATTGAACGTGACATGATTGTTGGTGTCCCTGGTGCTGGTCTGAGTAATTCAGAAACTGCTAATCTGCTGGGATTTTCCCACACAGCCGTCTCTGGGGTTTACAGAAAATGGTCCAAAAAGAAGAACGTATCAAGTGAGTTTCAGTTCTCTGGGTGAAATTACCTTGTTAATCCCAGAGGTCAGAAGAAAGACAGATCACCCTGTTAGCACCTTCTGTCACCACAGGAAACTGAGATTACAATCCACTCAATAGAAGAATGGAAACATAGCCTGGTCTGATAAGTCTTAATTTCTGCTGCAACATTCAGACTGTAGAGTCGAAATGAAAGTATGTATCCACCCTGGGTGCAGTTCCCCCCTCCAGGGGCAAGGGTACCTAGACCCGGTTTGTAGAGTACGCTTGGGGAGTGTGATCGTGTGTACAGCGTCTCTTTATGTCTGTCTCCACGTTGGTTGAGTGTGGAGTAAGTGCATATGAGAGCATGAGGGGGGGAATGGATGTTTGTATCTGTGTGTGCCTGTATGTCTGTGTCTATATGTCAGGTTGGGTGTCAGGCGCCACCTCTCTGGGGACATCTCAGGCCCTCCAAGGTTTGGAGGCCTATCTCCCCCTACCACCACTTCCCCTGCCAGTGGCGGACTCCCTCAGACATCGGTGCGTTGGTGGTTCTTTGTGTCCGGGGATGGGGGTCCAGGTACACACCGGCTCACTCCTTGGCGGCCGCTTATCGGGGCCTGGAGCCTGGGGCTCGCTCGGGCCACTTCGGAGGTGGGGTGCCCCCGGCCTCTCGGCCTGGGGCTCGGTCACTCAGGCACGGCTGGCTGCTGGCGGAGCTCACGGGCGTGTCACTGCAACTCCCCCTGGCTTCTGCTCCGCGGCTGCTGAGTGAGCCCTCATCTGGGACTCTCCTCAGCTCTTTCTGGGACAGTGGCGCAGCTGCCCCTCTGTTGGTCTTCCTTGGTCTCTTGTGTTCTGGGGGCCTCTGGATGTCTGGAGTTTTGATCTCTCCATACCTGCTTCATGCCCTGGAGGACGGGGCTGTGGCCCCCCCACACTCCCTAGCAGATTATTACATGAAGGAACCTTTAAAAAAAAAAACAAAAAAAAAAAACAAGCGCGTCCATGCTCACAGGTGTACACACGGGTGATCGCACCCACAAACTACACCCTTTTTGGCTCCTACCTCAAAGCACACTGTGTTCTGTTGATCTTATGTGCTGCACAATAATGTTTAATATTTAGTATTTACTGTCATATTCCCATATATCATTGTGATGTTGTTTATTCTATTACTCTTGTTCTCCTCTGCTTGTTTTCTTTTTTTCTTTCTCAGCAGGTGATCCAGGTGATTGATATATGCATTTTTTTTCTCTGCCCGTTCTGTTGGTTTTTGTCTTTTGCCCTTCTCCCCCGTCCCTCTTCTCAGCTGTTTCTCTTTCCCTCTTTCTTTCTCCCCTTCTTTCCCCCAGTCAAGTCTGTCCCGTATTCAGTAAGTGAAAATAAAATGAACAATAAAAGGTGAATCAAATGGACCATTACGGCAAGGCTGGGATGGTCAATTTGGTAAAGTAAATCCGTTGGGCATCTTTCTTTGCCTTTAGACAACAATTCTGATGGCAAAAGAGCCAAACGGGACAGGCAAAAAAAAAAAAAAAAAAAAAAAAAGTATGTATCCACCCTACCTTAAATCAACAGTTCGGGATTCTGGTGGTGTAATAATCATTGTTTGAAAATGTTTGAGTCATTTAGTACCAACTGAGCATTGTTTGACTGCCACAGCCTACCTGGGTATTGTTGCTGACCATGTCCATCCCTTTATGACCACAGTGCATCCATCTGGGCTGCTTTCAGCAGTAAAACACACAGTTTTGCATTATCGATGTGCAGTCAACAAGTCTGCAGCTATCATGTCAGTATGGACCAAAGTCTCTCATGAATGACCTTACTGCAGCAACCTTTCTGAATCTCTGTAAAGAATAATTAAAATAGTTCTGAAGGGAAAAGAGGGTTTAATTTGGTACAAGCAAGATGTAACTGGCAAAGAGATTGGCGAATGTAAGTGGTAATTTATAAATCATAAACCAAACAGCTGGAATCTATCACAGTTAAACTCAGCTCTTTGTTGCAGACCCAAGTTACTCTTTTTGTTAGCCAACTGCAAACTTCACATTATGTTATTAAAAAAACATCTTATATTGACATTGGCACAACAGCAAGGAGTTGTTGCATCACACCTATTTTCATACTCAGTATTCATTTTGATCCCAACTACACACCGGTAAAGTTCGGTGACTGCGTCTTGTACCAATGTCTCCAGCATTTGAACATTACAAAAAACACAATTGCATAAATTATCACACCCAGAACACTTTGATTATCATAACTTGCTGAAGCAACGGGTAGAAGTGCTGAGTGTTAATTTTGCAAAGTGTATTCAGAGAGATTGAGCATGACAGAATGAGAAAAATATGTGGACGTGGAGGAGCCTGCTCACAGAAAAGGAAGAGAAGAGTGTGGTGTGATGTAGCAAGAGAGGGCAACAGAATATAGGAAGTGCCAGGAGGATTGCCATGATTTATACATTGGGGAAACCAAATGACCTCTGGCGAAGTGGATGGCACAACACAGAAGAGCTAACTCATCAGGGCAAAGACCTCGGAGTCTATTCAGACCTGCAGGCCAGTGGACAATCTTTCAATAATGAGGAGCAACGCTGGTTTGAGCTCGTCAAGGAGGCCCTTTACCTGGTTTTTGGGGATGTTGCTAACTCCGGGTCTGATAACAGGCACCACACCCGCAGTAGATGCGCTCGGTGTGAGGTCTCGCAGCAAGCTATCAAATACAGCGCATTTCTTGGCTTTAAAAAAAAAAAAAACGCTATGCGTCGCCAGGTGTTTCATCGGATTCGAGGTGTTACCTCCTTTGACAGTATCACAGTATCAGCTTAAAGCACTTGTTGCAGGCTGCTGAGTTTGCATATTTTGCTGTGAAGTACAGCCAGACTTTTGACCGCTTCGCCTTGGGCATTTTTAATCTGTAGCTCTGCTCTAAAAGAACTACGTACCTGGGCCCGCCTACTATCCTCGGAAACATAAAATGATTGGCTAGAAGTGTATCACAGCTCAGGAAAAAAAAGCACCGAAATAAAGCACCAAAATGTGCGCTGCTTTTCGGTCTGGTTACTACCGTTTATGTCAGAACGCACCGGACACCGGTACCCATCCCTACATGTGTGTTTATATTTAATGTAAATATTGTTGCTAATGTCTCAAAAAGGCTCAGTACAGACAGGACACACAGTATGGTGGTATCGTAGTTGGAATGAAACGAACCCCATCTGTCCTCCTCTGACTGTTTTCGCAGGCAAAGCAAAACATAAGAGCAGCGAGATGGCCGATGTCCATAACTTAATCAACATCTCAGGCCAAGCGAGCTGGCCTGTTCTTTCAGGCTCTCTCATCTGATTTATGTCCTTCTACTTTTGAATGAATGTACTGGTTTCTTGTTCCTGTATACGGTATATGCTTAACTGTTTGATAATGATGAGCTAAGCATCAGTTCACACCTGAAAGTTCCTCAGCTTCTTTTTCTACAAATTCAGACTTTTGTTTTATGAGAATAAACATATTTTAAGAACATTAACAGACACAAGGATCTTATTTTGGGACCTCGGGGAGTTTGTGTTGTGTTATGTGGGAAAGTAGGAAAGTCTACAGGCTTTTTATGTTTTATCTGGTGTACACAGCTCACTAGATTTGGTATTTCCAAAGGTAGCAGCTGAGGAAAAAAGTCTTTGTTTTCTCAGTAGTGTGTAAAATTTGCAAACATAAACAGGAGACAGCCTTGAATTTTGATTATCTTGTCTAACTGTCCTTCTGTTAGTCTCTTTCTATGACACATCACTGTGAGTCAGCATCTCAGCGGCCTCAGCGTCTGGAGTTTGTCAGTCATGTTAGTGACATGTGTCATCACAAACATCTGATGAAAATGGGTATCAATTATGAGTCATTTTTTTATTCATCAATTAAATCTCTATTTGCCACTTGTGTGTAATGTCTCCCCCTAATGGTGGCCAGGATGGAATGATTGAAATATCATGATCTAAGAATCACGCAAACTGGTGTCATTTTTAATGCTGTACAAAAGTGAAATTAAACCTGTTTTATACATTCAAGACATCAGACATGATTGGCAGTCACCCTTTAATGCATGGGCTACAAAATAAATAAATAAAAATAAACAAAATCTGTGAAGGTCAATTATAAACATTATACATTATGGGGCAGGCAACACACCACTGATGGATTGTTCTTCGTGGCCCCCAAAGGCCTGTTTGAGCACTGTAGTTATGCTTGATAGAGCAGAACTGCTATTATAGTTTACAACCTGATAAAAGAGAAATTACACTGAAAATGGAAACTTCAAAATATTGAAATATCCCCCGAGGATCAGGGCTCATTTCTCAGATGGGCAAGAGACACAGAGGACAAGGTAGGTAGGTAGGTAGGTAGGTAGGCAGACAGACAGACAGACAGACAGACAGACAGACAGACAGACAGATAGACAGATAGATAGATAGATAGATAGATAGATAGATAGATAGATAGATAGATAGATAGATAGATAGATAGATAGATAGATACCCTGCTGTGCTTACCAACAAAGATCTTTCCACCAAGTACTAAGCTGTGTTTTGCTATGGAGTCAAAATACTTATTTGAAAATCAATTTATAACTTTTATGTAATGTGTGTTTTAGGAGAGATGGTTGGTTTCTTTGGAGTGAGCACAATTACCAATAGACAGATAGATGTTAATATCTGTAATCAAATCTACCTTTTGAGAACATCGCCCTTCATCCGATTAAAAAGAAAAGATCACAGTGACTCATGAGAATCCAAGAACAGGGAGTTATGCCAAACACCTGCTCCCAGTCCCTTTGAGAATGTTGTTGTTATACATGATAAAATCAATTGAAAAGAAAAACCGTCTGTCATGTGAGAGCCCATTAAACCTTGCACCTGGGTCACTCCAAATAAAATCAACCCAATCTGAAACAAGTTGCCACCTGAGCTCCTCTAATCAGCAGAATTTTCCTTTTTTGCATGGAGTAGTTTCAGTACATTTAATGATGCCACACAATTAGGGGTGGTTTGAAATTTGGTGCATTTTAATTTACTTTGTTTTCTGAATATTTTTGAGCCGTCATCTTGTCTTAAGCTGAGGAGTTAGCCACACGACATTGTCATGTCTGCATAATCCCATGTGTTATATCACCATGTGGGACAGTTGTCTGCTCAAAACAAGGTAAACGTAAACGGCGCTTTCCTACTCTGTCTGAGCACTCAAAGCACTTTACACAACTAATTCATTCACTTCTTCAAAGCTCTATCTACCATTCACACATTGACACTACGATGCATGCATCGGAGAGCAACATGGGATTAGCATCTTTCCCAAGGATATTTGGCATACAGACTGGAGCAGACTGGGATCTGGAGGACATCTTTAGAAAATCTGAAAGAAGTCATAGATTTTAACTGTATTGTCACAAGTTTTAATTTTTCCTGACTGTTATGCTCCCAAGGTCACACCAAAGTAATCTATCTACTATAGAAATTTCTGTTTCTTACCAGTGGATCCACAGTAAAAACACTCCTATGTCCTCCCAAAAATAGCAAAAACACTGGACTTCTGTTAATTAACCAAAAAAACTTTCAGTTTTATACTTACAGAGTGGTCTTTGCAATGATCTACCAAAACATTTCTGTAATTTTAAACATTTATCTCTCACAGTTTAAGCTGAAAGAGTTGTGCTGACAGAGTTTTCTGTAGTGTAGAATAATGGCAAACTGTAGGGCACTGAAACCAGCTTAACATCCCTTAATTAGATGATCTTTTCTTTCTTTGGTTTACGTTTTACTATGTTGCAATTAGATATGCAAAGACCATATATGAACAAAAGCCAAAACTTCCAGGTCCAAAAGGTGCAGCCTTAAAACAACATTCTTTCTAATAACCAGCAGGGGGCGCCTTCTCCGCTGCAAAAACAAGTTGGAGTCTGCAGAAGTATAGGAGTCTCAGTCTCCTCCAAAGTACCCAGCTGGAGGCTAAAAGTACTAAAGGTATAAATAGACTCACGCAGCGAGTATCATGACTGTGGACTTGTCTTGTTACACATATTTTACATTCATTTTAAATCAGAGATGCAAACACAGAATATGTGAGGCTATATGTGAAGTTTATTATCTTTCAAATGAGGAAGATTCAGCTTGTAAATGATTTTTGCTGGGTACAATTTCAAAGCGTTTTTTTACTATCAGTTATTAGAGGCGTATCGTTTCAGTATTTCATTACTTTTGTTACTTTGGAAAAAAGCCTTTAACATTTCACAGTTGCATTGTTTGGATAAGAACCAGTCTCAGGTCATCTGTGAACACCTTAAGGCATTTTTTCTCTCTCTTCCGGTTTGGTGTTCTGGTGCAAGTATGACATCAGTAACTCAGGAGCTGCTGATGACCTGCTTTATCCAGTTGGTGAGCCTGGTGATGCGAGTGTAGACACCATAGTAGTCTGGACGCCCGCAGCCTCTACCCCAGCTCACCACCCCGGCCAGGAACCAGCGACCTGAAGGCTCCTGACACACCAAGGGACCGCCCGAGTCTCCCTAACAGACAAAGGTAACGTTAACGAGGCACAAATAAGACTGGGTCTTCACAGCACAGAGGCACCATAATAATTGACAGTACTTATAATTACTACAGTGACTCACTATATCATCATCATCAGGGGTTCTTAGATATGTGGCTTTTAAAACTCATTTTATAACATCGATGTGTTTTAAAAAAAACTGGGCTAAAAAGAGGAAATAACGTTATAGATTTTTTTAATATTTAAAATTTTAATCGGTTTCTCCTTTTTTGTGGCTTTGAGGACATCTTGACAGAGAGCAGGACTACACGATTCTAAGTGATACATAGAATTTTACTTTCATTGCATCATATCAACTTTAAAACACTGCAGGAACTTATTGAATTTAGATTTTTTTGTAATATTAGTTATATTAAAGAGAGAATCCATACAAAATCAGTTTAATTTAAATCTCTGCTTTGATTTTACCTACAGTTTCTTGGCAGTTCTACACACACACTTGTGCGGTATCTCCACCCAGCAAACCAAAGCCTGGTCCTCTTTTGACTTGTTTTGTTCACTCTTCTTTTTTCAAATGTAGGTAAAGATATTTTAGACGGGAATGGTGAGATTGTGACAAAACAGTAAAAGTGCAGGCTGTAAAGGAAACAATGTGTAGAGCTGAGGGGATGAAGTGCTAAGTGTTGTGTTGGACATTCTGAGTTCCACTTGCTTTTTAATTTTTAGTCATTTGATCCATTTTTGCTGCCAAAGTTCAAAGCACATGCAGCTTGTATTTCTTTGTACCTGACAGGCATCTTTCCTTCCATTGCGGTAACCGGCACAAAGCATTCTGGGAGTAACCAGGTGTCCATAGGAACGGATGCAGGATTCCTCGCTAACCAGGCGCACATCAACTTTCTGAAGCACATTACTGGCTGTGCCTGGGAAAAGTAAGAGGACAGAGTGACAGAGGGCAAAAGAATATCCTGTCAGTCATAATGCTGTTGAGTCTTTGTGCACTGCTTAAGGCCCCAGTAACACCAGCTTAGAGACCCATTAGCAATTGTTTGGAAATGGCCAGCGATGAGGGAAAAACAAGTTTTCCCTGACTGCGAGTGCTTTTGGGAGGTTGTTGCAAAAAGGTATACATTTCTGCACTGACAACCTTCTTTTGATTGTTTTGGTTGTCATCACTCATAGTACGCCTGGAAAATGCTTACTAGCGTTCAGAGTCAAATCTGTGTCTTCTGAAACATGTTGGTTTCAACTGTAAGACACAACGTTTACCGTGAAGCCAAACATTCTCCGTTTTCACTTCCCATCACACTTTTCAACTTTCACTGTTGACTTGTCTGCAGACAAATCAGCATACTTTCATGCAAACTGCAGCAATCTGCTAGCGAGCAAAGCAATCACAGAGAAGATTTTGGTGCAGCACCATTTGCAATAGATATCACCCAACAGCACTAATAACACTCTGCAACCTCCAGCGTCCAATAAACATTCCTAATGTGCCCTTTATGGACTGGTGTGAGGGAACCCATTGTGTGCTTGCCCATAGAAAGCTCATACAGGGGTCCTAAAGGGGCAAAGGTGCTGTGGATCCTGTGTGTGCACAGGTATTTGTCTAACATTCCCCGACACACTGTAGACTGAAGTATCCAGAGAAATTGATCCACCAACCTTCCAGCTGCTATATTACCCATGCTATCTAATGAGGCACAGCCACCCGACTTTGGGCCTACATGGGTATGTCTGCCAGCATATTACTTATATTAATGAAACACTATACAGGGTAATGAAACCACGGAACATGTTTTAGTACACTGCGAGAAATAACAGGAGACTGAGAAGCTGAGAGAAGGTGATTGATGCAGAACCTCAGAAACGCTGTTCCACGCTGCATACAGCTGGTGGCTGTAATGTACCACGGGGCACAGTTAGGCAGCCCTCTGTGATCCCTGCTACTGGTGTGAAATGTGGGGTACATCTGGGCAGACCACACTTAGCATGCTTTGTGTGGGCAGCTGCTGTTCCCCATAGTGTAGAACCCAGATGCACCCATGTTTGCTGGAAAGCCTGGTTGACGTGTCTTCACTTACTAATAATGAACAACAAAGGTCTTCCCTTACAGTAACAAGAAAACACTTTATTCCGATTATGATCATGCAAATGCATTTTAATGTATTCAAATTTACCTTCGATTTTTCTCAAAAGTTGTATTGATTCTTATGAAGCATTGCATGCCAGTATATGTTCTCCCACACCTTTTCTCTCTTTCAGCCTTCAGTTTATTAAGTTCATTGTGATAGCAGAAACCACTTCCACCCACACCACTCCATCTCCTCCTGCCTTTTTGATTTAAATTAGGTTTTTTTTTCCATGTGTGTTTGCTCAGATATCAAAATAGCACACCCACTTGCCTCCACATCACCGTCTGCACAAAAACTCCCCATATCTCGCACGCACTGACAAAAGGATGTTTTTAAAAACCACACAGTCGTTTGGTTGTGAAAATGATGCATCACACTGAATAATACATAAGTCGGTAATCATTCTGCAACAGGAGTCAAACTTGCTTAAAAGAAAAACTAAAAAGTGAGTGAGTGCTCTTCTTTTAGAGTAAACCTTCCATTTTTAAAGCAGTAAATGTAACATCACTCTAGGACCAGTAGTGTTTATGAAACTGCTCAGTGGGATTTAAGTGTCTTTTAAGGTCTGTTGTTGTGTCTGTCCATAAAGCAGCCTGTAGCTCAATGTGATTTATGATCGTGGAGAATGAAAAATGACTGTTTTGAGAGGCAGGTAGGATAGAGGTCCCCAATACATTTAAAATGTCAGAAGATGAATTTTAAACCTCCAAGATGTTTGATCATAGAGGAAACCAATTAAACTTTGCTCTAATAAATATGGATGGCCACTTGAGGCTGGCTCTGAAAGCAAGTCAGTTGCCACGGTCTCCTATATCAAACTGCCCAACTTTACAGCAGAAATAAACATGGGGAAAAAACTGGTCTCTGTGGCTAATACTCATTTTTTAAAGGTTTAAAGTTTGGGTTTATTACTGGCACAGCTGCTCTGAACAGCAGATGGCTAGGTCACAGACGGTTAAACCTTCTGTCAGCTCGTTCAAGTTACTGAAATGGACCTGTGTTTTGCAGTTTTATTTCAATATTTTAATGTCATTCCCAGAGAAAAAGTAGTCCAGATGGCACGATACACAAGGACAGGTCTCTAGTCCATCATAACGCCAAAACAGAGACAACCACACACTCTAAAATCTAACCTACAACAAATTCAAAATCACCAGTTAACCTAATACTCATGTTTCTGGACTGTGGGAGGAAACTGGAGTTTCTGAAAGAAGCCCGTGCAGGCAATGAGTGAACATAAAAAGCCCCAGCTCACCAGGGGAGTCTCACCAAGACCTGTCAGAGGTGCTTGCTTATAGAGGTTTGTCTGATTGTTGGGGTTTTTCTATACTATTGTAGAGTCTTTACTTTACAATATAAAGCAAATTGAGGTGATAAAGTGTAGCAGATATGGAGGCATTTTGAGAGGTCAAACCAAAAACTTGGAAATCACTGCCATAGCAGGTTTACTGGTTATTAAAAGATCTGTAATTTGCTATTCCATACTCTAGCTTCTTTGCACATCCTTCAAGCCCTCCCCTTCCCTGCTTTCAAAGCTCACCCCCCTCACGGAGTGCCCCCCAACCAGTGACCCAGCAGAGCAGGCCTGGCTCCAGCTGGTGCGTTGGTGGGGGCAAGCAGGTGGGTCGAGCATGCCCAGCCAGCAGCGCAGCGGCGGGCCGGTCCAGCTTGAGCAGGGCCAGGTCGTAGTCGTGGGACTCATCGTCATAGTAATGATGAAGATGGATGCGTTGGACCCGCGCCACCTCCTCTGTAGGGCTGCTGCGGTTGATCAGAAGTTTGCCAAGGTAGACTGTCCACACTGAGGGGGAGTAGAGACTGCAGCAGGAACACAAAGAGGTCAAATGTGTTGTAGGGCCAATAAGAAAGCGTTTTTTTCCTGAGCTATTTAAAAAGAAAACACCCACACAGTTAGCAGTATTAACTCATGCCAAGAAATATCTGTTTATACTTTTTCAGCTTTTTTATCTTCCTCATCCACAGACTCTGAAGGCTGCTTAAGCTTTTAATCACCATGCAAGAAAATTAAGCAGAGAAAAATAGGTAATGCTCTAGAGGATGCTGCAGCTATAGTTTTGGGGATGGTCCAGATTGTGGGGTTGAAAAACACAAGTGTATACAAATCCATAAATACTCTGCCTCTGACTCAGACAGGCTGTCACAGTTAAACCCCGGTCAGCAAAGATGCAACCGAAGGACAGAAGGAGGAAGCTGCAGCAGAAATAAACTTGATTTATAAAACCACGACTAAAATGCTCCATCAAAGTCATGGCAGAGGATGATAATATTTTAATCTTTACACAACAGAGAGCCTTTGGTTGTCTTCTTATTAACATCACTTTCTAACATTTAAGTCATCACACCACTTCCTTCCTTTTTGTTTCCTGCCCTTACCGGTCGTCATAGAAACAGTGGGCAGCCGACACCACCCACTGACTGGCGATTAAAGTGCCACCACAGATGTGGTTACCCCGCACCTGCAGGCTGGCCTGCCATGGCCACTCCCCCTCTGAGGCGTCCGTTCCCCCAACGATGCGGCTGGAGAACTGCCTCAGGCCGCACTCTGGATACACACACGCAGGTATGTTTAAACACACTGATGTGCGCAGTGTGAGCTAATACTTTTCAAATAAAATGCTCGCGAGTTATTGAAACAAATTCTCTGACATAGAAGCACACAGAAGTCTCGAAATTTTAATGTGATACAATTAAAATAATGAGAATAAAGTTAGAATGTTAGAAGGTGTTAGGTGATCGAGTCTTCTTACCACAATGTTTCTCATCGGAGGCGTCAGGGCAGTCAGTGACAAAGTCACACTCAGGATTTGGTTTCTTCAGACACGTTCCGTCAGCACACACATAGGTCATATCTGTACACTGCACGCCTGGGCATGGACACAAGTATAAATTTATATTTAATGCAATTAAACAATAAAGTTTACATCATGGCCTGTGTCTGCTTCCCTCATCAGTTCAGCTTGAAGCTAAAAGGAACCAATATGCACTGTTACTGTTGAGATGTTCAGGATAAAGTCATGTGGGTCTTCCAAAAGGATGCAGGACAAGATAAAAACAGGCCACTACCTCACTGAAAACAGATATTCCTGATATGTTTTTGGCTGTCCCTGTGGCAGCAGACAGGCAGGGTTTGATTCTGCCGTGGGCGCTTTGCTGCATGCAACCCACACCTTCCTATCCCTCACCTTCATGCATCTTTCTAACTGTCACCTTCTAATTAAAAAGTCAGACACCTCAGACTGAATTGAACGACTGAATGAATCAATGATATAAAATGACGTCTGGGTGGTTACATCTTAAAGCACACTTTTTATAAGCTAAGCATTTTAAAAGGTGAATGGAGGCTTTGGTTATACAGCACACAGGAAATGTAGTGTTAGAGGCATCTGACTACATATATTCCAAAAAGGGGGATCGTAGTGATTTTTCCAACTACCTTTTGCCGACGGCTGTGGAAGTATTTTATGTGTGAAAAGAAGGACACTTGCAGCCTGTTACCTTCAGTGCAGTTCATCTCATCGGTAGCTTCAGGGCAGTCTGGGTGTTGGTCACACACTTTGTAGTAGTCCACACACTGACTGTCCTCTGGACATTTGTATTGTGCCACACATACTGAGAGACACACATGTAAACACTACATTCAGAACCGTTCACTGACAAAATATTGTAGAAAAACTCAGCCGTGTAACATGAGTTAGCCCACTGTGCTTCTTATTTACAGATTAAATGTATTTTGAGTGTGTCGCAGTACATAATTAATAGCTTGATTTAATGTATGCTGGATTATGTTTATTAGGAGAAAAGCAAAAGAGGAGTTTTATTAGAGAGTACATTTGAAAAAGTTATTAAATAAAGTGCTTTTGATGCTTTTGTATAACAGAAATATACAGTAAATATGTCTGAATTTGTGGCTAGCATATTTTACTTTCTGTAAATTAGTATAGTATTAGCATTAGTCTTTGCCATGAAGAAGTATTTGTCGCTTCCATATTTTTGGTATTATGTTTTTGCATGTTTGTCATAGTTAAATGTTAGATAACCTGAGTAAAATGCAGTTTTTAAATGATGATGATTTTATTTATTAATGGAAAACAGCCATCCAAACCTACCTGACCCTATGTGAAAAAGGGTTGGTGTTCCGATAAACCAAGCGGTCGTTCAGCCTGAGTGGTTCAGTGGTTCACCTTCAGGATCTTCGTGCAGAATCTGTGGTTCCTTCAGTTACAGCAAGTCATCGAGCAAAGCAGCCCAGACCATCACTCTACCACCAACCGCCATGTTTGACTGTTAGTATGATGATGTTTTCATGAAATGCAGTGCTAGTTTTACACCAGATGTAAACCTTGGCAAATGTCAGACGAGTCTTTGTGTTCTTTTTTTCTCCTTGATCTCTCCCATGGAGGCCATTTTTGCCCAGTTTCTTTCTCATTGTTGTTGAACTCTGACCTTAACTAAGGCAAATGAGTCCTGCAGTTCTTTAGATGTTGTTCTAGGTTCTCTTGTGGCCTCCTGGATGAGTCTTCAATGCACTTTTGGAGTAAATTTGGTAGGCCAGCCACTCCTCGAAAGGTTCACTGTTCCAAGGTTTCTCCTTTTGTGGATATGACTCTCACTGTAGTTTACTGTGAGTCCCAAAGCCTTAGAAATGGCATTCTAACCCTTTCCAGACAGATAGATGTCACTGACTTTTTATCTCACCTTTTTTAGATGTCTTACTTCATCACACAGGGCCAGGAAGGTTTAGATAGCTTTTTCCCTTATCCCTGGTTATCTTTGTCTAATATTAAAATTCTCTTGATGATGTCTGCAGAACGTCAAGTCGTGGTTGGCGCTAAACTTTCTTTGTTTTAACGATTCTAAAACTGAAGTAATGGTGTTTAGACCTGCTTCCACTGCTGTTCCGTGTGTTGATCTGCAATCCCTGAAATCATTCTGTAAACCATCCATCCATCCATCCATCCATTCGCTTCTGCTTATCCTTTTCAGGGTCGCGGGGGGCGCTGGAGCCTATCCCAGCTGTCATAGGGCGAAAGGCGGGGTACACCCTGGACAGGTTGCCAGTCTGTCGCAGGCAGGTAAACCAGAGTTTGTTAATCTGGGTTTTAAAATGGATCCTGAGCTTAAGCTTGAAAGCCAGATCGGGTTGGTTGTAAGGTCTAGTTTCTTTCATCTGAGGCAACTGGCCAAAATTAAGCACTTTCTTACGAGACAGCAATTTGAAACAGTAATCCACGCTTTTGTAACCGTTCGGCTGGATTACTGTAATTCTCTTTATTTTGGGGTGAGTCGATCTTCTGTTTTTCGACTGCAGCTAGTCCAGAATACTGCTGCACGGCTTTAAACTGGCACTCGTAGATACGAGCATATCACCCCAGTTTCATTGGCTGCCCGTGCATTTTAGGATCCATTTTAAGCTGCTTTTATTTGTTTTTAAATGTTGGTCCAATGCTGCCCCTGTGTACCTCTCTGAGCTTCTTCATCCATACATACCTTCCCGGTCCCTCAGGTCGGCAGACCAGCTCCTCCTGAGTGTGCCCAGGACTAATCGTAAGCTCAGAGGGGATCGGGCATTTGCTGTGGCAGCACCAAAATTGTGGAATGAGTTGCCTTTACATGTTAGACAGGCACCTTCCTTATCTGTTTTTAAATCACGTCTTAAAACATATTTATTTTCCTTGGCTTTTAGCACAGCAGGACTTGTTGATGTCTCTTAATATATTTTCTTATTAATTATATTATTTTTAATTTTAAGATATTTTATATGTAATTTAAACTGTTTCCTCTCTGTTTTATATTTGTAGCACTTTGGTCAACATTGTTGGATGTAAAGTGCGTTATAAATAAAGATGCTATGCTAAAGATGCTATCTGAAATATTTAGGTCTTAAAAAATGTGCAAAAACAAAAAAATCAGGACGGGGATGAACATTTTTTCACAGCACTGAATCAATAGTGAACACTTGACCTTAGTCAAACCACTGAGAGCATTGTAGCTTGACAGGCTGCCAACACTCACAGGTTTTAAAATTAGAGATTCTTTCTGCCTTCCAAGTGCTTTCATGGGGTTTTTAAAGAGTAGGCCCATCAGATCAGATCAACATCACCCCTGGATTTAAAGCCAGGCAGCTTTCATTAGCAGCACTCTGATAAGCCTCACATATCTGATGTTTTTCTGGAACAGTTCTACTCTCATCCATGTCATATAAATCTGGCAGTTTTGGCTCTCCAGTGTCACAAGTGGCCTCACCAAGAGGGTGGTGGCTGATAGACAATAAATTCAACATTATTTTACTTAGAATGGGCACATTTATGTGTCACATTCAGTATTTGAGCACTTACTCTACCCTCTCAATGTGAAGGGAGAGTTATTTATGTTTGGAGTTCTGTATATACCACAGTTTCTCTCATCGAGGCCATTGGGACAGTCCTTGATTCCATCACAGATGGGCACGCAGAGACCATTCACAGTGCACAGGAACTGTCCTGGGCAAGCTATAAAACACAAATACACACAGAGCTCGAAATTATGCTGAGAAAAGGTCACAAAATGACATCCCAATATTTTCATCAACATTTCATGGCTGTCAGTTCCAGCATCCACAACTCACGATCTGACAGGTTGAAGACGCTGTATTGCAGCTGAAGGCCCGGCCCTGTGAGTGACACCTCAGATGTCATGAAGATAGTGGCTGTCGTAGAGAGCAGGAAGAGACGTTCGCTGTAGGGCTGCAGAGCCCTGGTGCCGCACAGCCTGAGAAAGGAGAGGGAGGGTGAAAGTGAAGGGACGTGTCCCTGAAGGCATCACCTCTCCACTTGTACAAGAAACTATTGATCGGTTTCTTCCTGATTAAATAAAGAAAGTAAGGGATTTGTGAGTTTATTGCCTATACTGGAATTAAAATGCTCTCAAACATAAGGGGATTTGGTTGGCTTGTGTGGTACAACACTGCCCCCTGTTGTTCAGTAGGGAACAAAATCCTCTCAGGGTCTAAATACTTTTTACTGAGGCTAAGAAGAAGCAGAACTCAGCACCTGTGCATTACACAGAAAGACAAAATCCTTTACACATGACTATTTGCTAAAAAGGGAACTATTTGAAAGCACGACCCGCTATATCAGTTATGATGAGGATTTGTGTTGTGTTGGGCTATCTCAAATGTTCTTTTTGTGTGTGTAAACATGTCTAATAAGTTCCAGAATAGGCACTAACGTTGCTTTACTGGGCTGAAAAAGGTCTTTGTGGCACAGCTTACCTGCGATTCTGGATGACCCACTGTCCCTGGGTACAGGCCTGGTTGTAGCTGGCTCTGCTTAGCTCATAGCCCTCAAATGTCAAACACAAGCCCATCCCTGCACTGGGCATCTGAAATCACACACAGGACAGTAAATGTATCAATCAAGTCATTTACTTGACAGGTTCTTTATTATAATACGAGTTACCTTTAGTGATTCAAAGTTTGACGTGGATCATTTGATGATAAATAAAATAATCAATCAATGTGTGGATCAATAAAAGATGCACGGCTGAAGGAGAGGCTTACAGTAAAGTTCCAGGTACAGTTGGTGTCAGGAGGGTAGTAGCTGGGAAAGAAGGGTGTCTTTAGTGTCCCTTGGACCCCTGATACTGCCTCCAACTGTATAGTGGAATTACAGTCTAAGAATGATGAAGACACAAAGCAAGAAAGATTGTTCAGTCCACAATATAATCATTTAATGTGAATATATACAGAAAAGAAGAGGGGGACTCATGAATATAGCAGGATCCACACAAGATTGATTTCTACCATGTCTTTCAGAACACAACTTGATTGATTCTTGGTTTTGTGAGACCAAGATAGATTGCCATAAAAATACATGAGGATATTGATATCTGCTGCCCAGAGACTAAATCCCACTCACTCTGGTCATTCCTGTAGCTCTTGCACAACTAACCGGTCAATAATTTCATTTACAGTGTGATATATCTAAATATCTACTGGACAGAATACCAAAACGTTTTCCAGATGATGTAACTTTTTGATGTGCCACCAAAGGTTGACATTGCATGTTAGGATGCTGACTTTTAGTCAAATTATTGTATGATACATTTTTTACCAGAGAGAAGTGCAAAACATTCAGGTAGGCTTACCCTGGTGTTCCCAAGCCTGCACAGACAAAGAAAAGGATTCCTTGTAATTGTATAGACCCTGTTTCCAAACCACTGTCATCCACTCTCCTGATGACAGGACACGGACCACGCGCTCATGTCTGCTGCAGCCATACACACTGGTAGGAAGGAAGGAAAGTTGCACAGAGCCCATAAATGATAGTGATTTTAACGTGTTAGTATGAGTTTCTATTTTGGACATCTATAACAGGAACTATAGAGGCCTAGATATGTGTAGATCATCCTATTTTAAAGGTCAGGCCAAATATTGATTTCATTTTTGTGGTTTTTAAATATTCCTGTCACTTTACATTAATGCCTCACAGTGCTGTGTATCAGTCTAAATATACTTATATTGTTAGGAGAGACTCACGATGTGATGAGATGATTATCAGCAGGGGTGAGCGAGTTGTACACCAGCAGTCTGTCACTGCACTCTGGAAGCAGCCACTCCATATGGAGCTCAAGCTGGGAGCTTGGGGTGGTCTGGAGGTGCCACAGACAGGAGGAACGCTGCGTGTTAGGGCCAAGGAGCAGAATGGGGCTGCTGGACACCACCTTCTGATAGCGGTAGCAGTCTTGGGGCAAAAAAGGCAAGAATTAAAGTCAGAACTGAGTCTGTACTTTTGTGCACAGATGATGGGATTTGTAAATGTTAAACTTCAATGGCTTTTGCTTCTATGGTTTAACTTAAGCTGATAGGGATTGATGACATTACACTAAATATAAAGTTTTACTTTGACTTTAGATATGGAGCTATTACGTTAAAAGGAATTGTCTAAAAAGAAACAATTAAAAGATCAGACTAAACTAGAACAATGTGCCATGTAAAAGTATAACACAAGAGAAAATCAGTTTATAGAGTTTTTGGCGTCTGTGCTAATAAAGCTGTAGGTCAAATATGTTGTTAGCAAATTTAAATAATTCAGTTGTTAGTTAGTATCCAAGTTCCATTGTTTTTATCGTGTTATTATTATGCCCCTTTCAAAACATTTTAAAGTCATTTCAAAACTAAACATATAAACTACCTGTACTATGATGTAGTTAAACTCTAACCATGACCAATGAGTGCCCATCTAAGCAAGTCAAAAAATGGGTATTAAAGGTTGCCAATTAAATAATGATGCGACCTAATAGAGGTGGAGTTCAAATGTCAAAATAAGGCTTTAAAATTTTTGCCTTTCACCCCAAAATCACATTTGTTCAGTGAATTATGTATACAGTATAATAAATTAAATTATACTGAGAAGCATGCTCAACATAAAATCCTGTTTACCTTTGTTCCCATGAGTTACTTTATTTCTTGTCTAATGTACAGTGGACTGTGCTACTTGTAATTAAAGTTCCGGTACATGAATTAATTAATACAAAACAAAAAATTATAAACAAACTGAAATAAAATCTGATACCAAATGAGGCTTTCAAAAGTTTTACAACTTTGGGGTCAGTTTCTGTAGGGAGCAGAACAAAAAGAAACAGAAATTAAATTAAATGTACATTAAATTTAGATTTAAATCTTCCTTTAACTGTTTTTCTGCCCATGTTCTTCCTCTCACCACTGACAGATAGTGTAGGGAGATGGAAAAGGTATCCATCAAAGCTGGCTGTCTCTTCCACCTTTGACCTGCTGTACCCCTTCAGCCCCTCCACCAGGCTCCTTCTGACCTTCTCCAGCGTGACTCCCTCAGCATGGCTGCTGGGTATATTCAGCAGTATCCAGAAGTGAGCCACAACACTTCCTTCCCTGCAGAGACAAAAAGACAACCAAGACTCGATGAAAGACCAGTCAAAAGTTTGGACACACCTTCTCATTTCATGGTTTTTCTTTATTTTCATGTCTATTCACATTGTACATTCTCACTGAAAGCATCAAAATTATGAATGAGCATATGAAATTATGTAGGAAACAAAAACGTGTGAAATAACTCAAACCGCTTTTTATATTTTAGATTGCTTTGTACACTCTTGGCATTCTCTCGATGAACTTCATGAGGTCGTCACCTGAAATAGTTTTCCAATAGTCTTATACAGTCTTATCCCCACACCATTGCGTTTGGGTTTAGTTTATGTGACTGAGGAGAACCGGCCATCTGGTGCAGCACTTCATCACTCTGCTTCTTGGTCAAATAGCCCTTACACAGCCTGGAGGTGTGTTTGGGGTCACTGTCCTGTTGAAAACGAAATTATGGTCAAAATAAAGGTAAACTGGATGGGATGTAATGTCGCTGCAGGCTGCTGTGGTCGCCATGCTGGCTCAGTGTGCCTTCAATTTTGAATAAATCCCCAACAGTGTCAGACGAAGAAGGCAAGAAATTCCACAATTGAACACTGACAAGGCACACCTGTGACATGAAAATGATTGCAGGTGACTACATCATGAAGTGCATTGAGAGAGAGCCAAGGGTTTGCAGTGCTATCAACAAAGCAAAGAGTAGCTACTTTCAGGAATCTAAAATATAAAACCTATTTAGATATATTTACCAACTTTTTTTCTACATGATTCCATATATCTTGCTTCATAAATGATGTCTTCAGCATGTATCTACAAAGGTAGAAAGTAGTAAAAATAAAGAAAAACCATTAAATGAGAAGGTGTGTCCAAACTTTTGACTTCTAGTGTTTTACTGTCTTTACTGGTTCAAAGTATTTGGTGCCTATGGCTTCATGTTGTCATAAGTATGCTTGTTTTTGCAGGTATTTGGTGAAATACCAAAAAGGACAGTTTCTTAAATAGTCACAGTGTTTCACTTGTTTGGGCCCAAAAGCAACTTCCCAGCTAAAATCCGCAAATTTACAGTATAAATAAAAAGAAAAAAGAAATGAAAAATAAAACAGCAACATCTGAACAAGGTGAATTTTGAACTCTACAATCAGTCTATAGTCTGTGGTTTATCATTTTAAGGTTGCCATGTCGAGCTTTTTGTATACAGTCTATAGAAACACGCATGACCTGCAATACAGTTGGTACTTTTACCTCATGATCTTGGGTTGATTATAATCGATCGTGGCTCAAGAGTTGGGAGTTCGCCTTGTAACCGGAAGGTTGCCGGTTCGAGCCCCGGCTCGGACAGTCTCGGTCGTTGTGTCCTTGGGCAAGACACTTCACTTACCGCCTACTGGTGTTGGCCAGAAGGGCCAATGGCGCGATATGGCAGCCTCGCTTCTGTCAGTCTGCCCCAGGGGAGCTGTGGCTACAACTGTAGCTTGCCTCCACCAGTGTGTGAATGGGTGGATGACTGGGTGTGTAAAGCGCTTTGGGGTCCCTAGGACTAGTAAAAGCGCTATACAAATACAGACCATTTACCATAATATACCTAAAACTGTTGGTAAGATAAAGTTGATCATCTTCAGTTTTTGTCAGTTCAGAAAGCGGTAGATTCTGAACTTGTTGAAACACATCAGTATTGTAGCAGTTAGCATAAAACACTAACCACTATAAAGAAACAACTGGTGGCTGCTCCCTTATTGAAAACAGAGTAAAAGCTTACCGTATGTTAAAGCCACAAAGATATTTTTCAGAGGTTAGTTTTAAGAAAAAATGTGCAGAACAGTGTAGATTTTAAATTTTACTCAAAGCTTATCAGTAGAAAATATCCTCCTGTTGACAAAAACTTGAACTGAACTTGGAGTCATGATGGCACAATATTCACTACTTATCAACCTAGTTCAAGGCTCAATTTGTATTTTAGAATCACAGCTGGCACTTAGTCTACCACTAAACTACAGTACTGCCCCATTCCTGTTGTTATGACTCTGACTTATGACTATGTGAAGAAAAAATGTAATGTACATACCCAAAGGCAAACACAGTGGTGCAGTTGAAGTATCGAGAAAGAATCGAACCTTTCATAATATTCTCTACCTGAAAGAAAGCAAAACACTATCAGCTGTTCACATGAAATCATTCAGGTGCAGGATGGTAGTGTTCCTGTCAGTACACATGCACTATATGTACTTTATACTGCCAAACATAGCCTCCTGAATGCTAATTTAATGTATTATTTTTGCTGTGCTATGTGGTTCTTTATAGCGTAGTCAATCTGACTACAGTCTGCTCTTCTTTTGATTTGATGTACCTTTATTAGTCCCACAAGGGGAAATTTCATAAGGCTGCCGACCTATTGCACGTAATGCCGGCGCCATCTTACCCTCCGACCATACATACATGACACAAAACATCACATGGGGAAGACAGGTCAGAGAGGTATAACAATGGAAAATGCACCACATGAGGAAAGATAAGGAGAAAAAAAATAACTCCCCTCAGACTGAGCTCCAACAGGGAGATCAGTTTGAGAACAGAAAAAAAACACCTTTGCACATAAGAGCACATGAAAAAAAACAAAACTTCTGGACTTCTGTTCTGGTCTATGACTTACTAGTGTAATGTACGTTAATGATAACAACTGTTTGTGGTAATATCTCAGAATTATTATAATCTACAGCACCTAAACAAACTTGCTAAGCATTATTTGTTTCAGCCCCCTTTTTTGTTATTGTTTACTTGTTAAGATTACATTGTGAAAATTAGTGGAAAAACAGAAAGCCTTTGAAACTGACAGGATCACCTAAGTGACCTAAATTTTTAGGACATCTGCATCAGAGGAATTCGTGGTCCCTGCTCACCATACTCTCGACGCCCTTGGCTTCCTTCTTGAAAACAGGACTGTTGTGAGAGGACAGATCAGTAGAGAAGTTCCTGTTGAGGATGGATAAGTAGGCAGTGTACTGCTGCTGGACACGAGCCTCTAACACCCAAACCTTGTATTCTGTTACAGAAATGTGGACCAACACAGAAATTAAAGACATCAAAGAGTAACTGTGATGCTACATAATAATAGTATCATAACAGTGATCCAATGTTCTTCATCTGTCGTATGATAATGATCCATGGGACAGCCCATCTGTGCTAAGAATAGGCATGTGTTGGATTGTAGTGTTATTTTATGCCATGTTATACCCCGAATTAAAGATTGTGAATTATTATGTAGATTAGTTTGCATTATTCTCCTGAATTAGAAGAAGCTGATAACTATTGCATTAGTTAAACTGATTTGCATGACATTAAACTGCTGACTTGTTGTGAATGAATGACATTGTTTTATGATGCATTATACTGCTGAGTTATAAGAAATACTGTTCACAGAGAGTTATTGTCTTATTTGTCTGATTAGAAGAGAACAGAATATGCTGGAGTTTTCTGCCCCATCGCAGCAGGAGCAGATAAGCAGGGAGCCAAGGTCGTAGCTTAGGCGCTGTGTGAGAGAAAGCATGTAAATGTGTAGGCTTTTTATGATAAGGTGGAGGCACCAGGGGCTATAAAAGTTTGAGCAATGCTCCACCATTTTGAGATTTTGAGGCTGTCTGCATCAGTGTCCATCTCCCACGCGTGTGTTCATTAAAATCATCGTTTGACTCAACCCGACCGGACCAGTGTTGTTATTGTGGTTTTTTCTCTTGTTTCCATCCCCAATTTTGAACTCGTAACACATGAAAGGCAAGAAAAAAGGAAACTGGAAAATATTTGCTCACTCTGTTTCAGTATACGTGTGCGGTACCATTATAAATATAGCATCTCAGACTGACTCTGATTTGCTTTCCCTAGCTGTCTGTGAGTTTCTGCTTCTTTACCACATCCTTGTCAACCTAATTCAAGCCTTACATTTACATTTTAGAATCACAGCTGGTACCTGCTTGACCACTAAACTACAACACAGAGGACAATATCAACTCTTATTATTTTACACACTAACTCTAAGTTCCATCCATCCATTCATTCGCTTCTGCTTATCCTTTTCAGGGTCACGGGGCTATCATATCCCAGCTCTCATTGGGCGAGAGGTGGGGTACACCCTGGACAGGTCCCCCTTTGTTGCAGGGCTAACACACAGAGACAGACAGCCATCCGCACCCACATTCACACCTATGGGCAATTTAGATCAGTCTATTAACCCAGAGGGAACCCACACAAACATGGGGAGAACATGCAAACTCAACACAGGCCTGATGGTGGAATTGAACTCAGGACCTTCTTGCTGTGTGGCAACCGTGCTAAGCACTGTGCCGCCTAACTCTAAGTTAGTTTGTAAAATTTCATGACTAGATGTCACTGAATTACAGCTTGTGGTCAACTGAATTCTGTTTCCCTACTCCTCCCGATAAAAATGCATGACCCTGGCTTCTGTAGTCATTGTAGGACCAACATGTTTTAGTCAGCCGAGAGAGAACTAAAATATTACATTTAGATAGTACTCCATAACGGCTGCATTGTCAATAGCGTACGTCAGTAAAATATTATTTGGTATTTAATATTCGGCAATTGGAAGAGTTGGCCTTGGTTCAGGATGTGAATCCTGTTGGCGTGTTGCAAATTTGATCTGGCTGCAAAGCATTTAAATGTTTCTCCAGTTCCATCATATCCTGAAGTGCAAATCCTTTGCCAAAACAGCAATTCTACAGGGATCCAAACGTATGGTGTTCTGGTTTGGGTCTTTAAATTATATCCCGATAAGCAGTACAATTACGGAGCCAGCTTCTCATGCACATGATGACTACTATCCTCAAATAATCCTCATGACTTGACAATTATTTGAAACTGAGCATGTTGCAAAAGATCATAGGTAAACATGCAAACCACATTTTGTAGATGCTGTATACACATGGCCACTCACACAGCATTGTCATTGTCAGGAGCACAACTTGAGATTAAAATATTAACAAAATGAGAGACAATGTTTTGCTCACCCAGGAAATACCAAGCCAAAATTGCTGCTGCAACTATAATGATGACAATGAGGATGATGAGGAAGGCAAGGACACACTTGCAGGACCGAGACTTCCTAGTGGGCGGAGCCACAGCTTGTGTAGCAGCTCCCACCTGAAAACAAAAGCTTAACATGATCTACAAAAAATCTGACAGAGACAGACCCAACGCTGTGGCATCCTTTGTTTTAGAGAAAAATGAAAATGTAGTGAATCATTTAGTTAACATCTAACCTGGTTTTTGAGTAAGTTATGTTTGGGAAGTAGGTATCGATTTGTTTAAAATGTTATTATATTTATTTATTGTATTTATTAGATATCTGCAAATCCCAATCAAACACAACTGATTGTTACAAAGCATACTGACACAGTTTATGGAAACATGTATGTAGAAGTGCCTGAACCTGCATCAGTCATGGCATTAAAAGCACAGAAGGAGCCTCCATTTTGAAAGGTCTTGTGCATTCTCTAAAACATGCATTTACTCTAAAAAATGTTAGATATGCAAAAATCCCTACAAAGGACATAGATCAGAGTGCATTGCTGCAGTTTTAATGTTTCAGTATTACTGACCCCATTGCTTAGAGAAGCATGTGTGATCCCCTGGTCACAGGATACGGACTTCTTTGACCCGTGGCCAAGTGCCATTGCATCACACCACATTTCTTAGTCCTTGAGAAATCATCTTGACATCCATGAGGGGTCGCTGAGTTCTGAATTTCCAACCAAAAGTCTTTTACCAGCCATCTTTGGTAATCACAAAGCTGCACATGTTGCTCTGACAGACAAAGAGCAGTCCAATTTCTGTTTGTAAGTCCAAAGGTAAAAAAAAAGACAGTCAATATTTCCCAAACCTCATTTGGCTTAAGCATGTCACTCAGAGTTAGCTGACTTACCTCTATGCATCAGCAAAGCAAGAACTGATGGTTCGATATAACTGGGAGGAGTAAAAGTGAGTCAGGTACACAACCTGATATCACAAATCATCACCAAGCAACAGCAGTGCACCCAGGCAACTGCCTGCACAGGTAGGACTGCAGGGAATAATAAGTTATTTACAGTCTCTATTCTCCAGAGTTAGTTTTCCCTGCAAACAAGAGTCTACTACACACAGAGATATGAGTGTCTTTATCTCAGGGACTAAAGAGTTTCTCACTGATTTAAATTTTGCCTCTGCAAATCAATTCATTATCAGGAGCACATTTTTTTGAAAATGTTCATGTAAAATCTTTTCTTCGGTTTACATTAAACTTTAAAAATAAAAGGCCCACAAGCTATTTACACTTGTCATTTATTTTATTGTGACGTTCATCACAGTAAACAACATGTTTTACGACTGACTTGATGGTCTACAACATACAGGGAAACCAAGATCAAAACAATAATGTGAACTATTAGACTATTTGTCATTGACATACTTCCATTCCATTACAGACGTATACATATATTTATTTTATTAAAAGGTAAAATTATTTTTATAAAACAAATACAAGTTCTTATATAAGTCATTTATGCTATTAATGATCTGTTACATCTAGACATTTCATCTTCAAATATCCTGGTTATGGTTAATATGTGATTATCATGATAACAACATTAGTTCACAAACTCACCTATCTGGAACTTACATTCCTTTACCAACATTTGTTTCAGTACAATAAGCTACATGCCATTTAGATGATCTCACTAAAACCACAATATAAACGCAAACACTTTTATTATTACAACCATATTATTATTAATTTGAGTTTAGTTTCTCATTAGATAATACATTTGGTTTTTAACAGTAACAGTTTAAGTGCAAAGTTCAGATATATGAAAAATTATTTTGTTTAAATATTAAAGATAAAGGAAAATACATTTATAAATATCACCACCAGCGCTGCTGAACAACGTGAAGTGTATAAAGTTTTATGTGATGTTACATTTTCCTGAGAACTTATCCGGTTGTTCAGTCTGACGTCACTAGCCGTGTCTGGGTCTAAACTCCGCTGCAGCTCCATGTATCAAACGATCACTGTGGCATTACTGAGAGTTGAAAAACTGTCTAAAGTCTTTCATCTTTAATAAAATGATCAGCGTTCTGCTCTACCAGGTGTAACAATTGAGTTTAACATCCAGGCATCCATGAAAACGGAATTTATGACATTTAACAGAGTTAGAAGTTAGCAGGAAGTTAGCTCGCTAGCTTCTATCTAAATACAATATAGCATGTCCTGACTGCGGGGTTTTGGAAACAAATTAAAACGTACAGCTCTGTTATCACTTCCAGCATAAATGAAGACAGAAAACTAAACAGCAGGGACGTTTGTAGGGTTACTGAAGTTTGGCTAGCTGGTATATAATGATGTGCTACGTGACCGCTAGTGACACTGCTATGTTAGCATAATATAAACAAGCTAACTTTTTTTCCACTCGATAAAAGTTAACGTGAGTGTTCTCGGTGGTCAGGAACAAATGTAATTGCATGGCAGGATGCTGTAAAAGGACCAAACTTCAGCCAGGAGAACAACTGAGATAATCCATCCACAATACGAGGTTAGTCATTCATATACTGCTGCATGGGCTGGGCTGTAGTTACATCCTAAGGTTTTAAAAACTGAGCTTAAATAAATGATTAACGGTAATAAAAGCCGAGGGAGGTCAACAGTGATCACTGGAGCTTTTTGAGATTAAATAGAAGAAAATACAAAACATTAAACATGTTAACAACACAAAAGCCATATTAAACGCAGACTACTTTAGGCCCGGAAGTAGGATTCATCACGTCATCACTTAACGACCGGATTGGGTGTGATACATGCAGTGTTGCCAACGCCTCAGTAAGGAAAATCGCTATTGGTTGTCCTAAAAGTCGCTAGAAGTCAAATGACATCATCGCCTAATTTGCATAATTGGTCATGCTAATCTAATTGTAACCTATGTTGTTGGAGAGAGAAATAACATTGTGGAAGAAACATAAAGTGAGTAAAAAACATCCTAAATGCATTTAGAGTTTATTTAGAACTACAAATTAACTTTTAGCAATTATTGTTTTTTTTAATGTCACAGTTCCAACCCTGCTCCTTTACCCGGGCTTGGACCGGCAAAAGTGACCCGAAATTGGCACTCTGGTGGAGTTACTTTGTGTGTGTGTGTTTATAAGTAGTTTTAAACCTTGTGATCCACAAAACAGCATAAGAGTAAAAGAGTAAAAGAAGAACTGACTGCGTTACAGCACCCGCTGCTTGTTGAGAATAAAAGCGATACGCGCTTTCACGTCTTTTTTTAGCAACTTTTTTTAGAAAAAAAGTCGCTAAGGGGTCTGAAAACTCGCTAAATATAGCGACAAAGTCGCTAAGTTGGCAACAGTGGATACATGTGCTACATGCTATTTTGTCCTGGTAGTTGAGCCTGCTGTCTGTTCTCAGCCCTCCTCCTGTTTCACTGGCATATATCCATCACCAGAGGGCTCCACCGACCTGCCTGTTGACATCAGAGCAAACCCCTGTGTCTTGTGACCTGGCTGGAGCTGCAAAGCTGGACTCAGTCGTGGCCCAGGCAAGTTCAGAGGCAGTTGTGGAAAAGAGAGCAGGGAGCATGGTAAAGCACTGGAAGGATGAGGTGGAAACAGGAAGCGTGTAGATTCAGTGGACTTATCAACATCCTCCATGCCCTCATCCTGACTCAGCTGCTCCTCTCCCCCACTGCTAACACCCGAATCCAAGCTGGGAAGCTCCGGGCTGTCAGCCTGCTGTTTCTCCACTCGCTCATAATCAGAACAAACCTGGATAGACTTGCCAAACACACCTCCGCTGCTTCCAAACAGCCTCTGAAAATCTGCCTTTTGTTCATTCCCTCCCTCCTTCTCTTCCTCAGCCTCAGGTTCTTCATCATGGCTATCAGTCATATTGATGCTATCTGCCTCCATGCTCTCTTCACTGACCTCTGCACAACTGCACATGCCTGAATCTAGACTCTGGAGCCTAAATCGATCATTGTCGAGCCTCTCAGTTTTCTCGTAGTCTGAAATCACCTGCACTGGCTCACTGTTACTGCTGCCTTTGAGCAGCAACATTAACGTCTCCTTTTCTTTCTCTCTCGCTTCATCACTTTCCTGTTCTGCGCTTTTTCCTTCACCCTGAGTACCAACAGGACCATAAGGCGTGTCAACCGCACAGGGCTTCAGATTCCCAGCAGTGAGTGAGGAAATAGGAGGAGGGCTACAAAGCTCAGAGTAACTTGGGTTAGTGAAGCTGGAGCTGGTGGAGTCATAGCTGCCTTTGTTCAACACCATCTTCTCATCTGGCTTGTAGGCCACAGCAGCATCCACAGGTGAGGTTAATTCTACAGTGATAATTTCCACTGGTTTCAAGAAGGAGTGAAAGTATTCACTGGAGAACCCACTCTGGAGGAGAGAAAGTCACAGAACAGAAGAGATTAGAAAGATTTGAAATATATAAAATTATCAATCTGCACTTTAATGGGATTAAATAGGAAAGCATCAGCTGTTTGGGGTGCTTCACTCAAACTTTAGTGAATTTGAGTTGTTTGGATCATAAAGGTCATAAGTCTGTGGCTGGATTAGTGAGTCACTTTGTCTGTCTGGTTCCACCTCCCACAGAGTTCACAGCTATCTGCAATGCTCTGTCTTTTTATGGTACATGTTGTGTCCGTCTGCTTTTTAAGCTACATTAGCTTATTTTGTTTTGCTTTTAGACTCCTTAAACTCTCTGTAGCTCCCTGCTACTTTGCAGAGGTTTTTTTTTTAATGAATATGTTTAGACATGAAAATTAGACCCTGATGCAGTCCACCTCTGTGGTTATACAGTGAGCCTTGTTCCCAGCAGGCAACAGGTTAACAGAGAAAATACTGTGAGGTGACTGTTGTTGTTAAATGGTGCTGCATGAATAAAACTGTACTGAACGAAAATTAAATCATTGTATAATAGACTTCCCATGAACTTATCCAGCATTTTATTTTAACACTGTGATGACGCACTCTACTCTTAACCCTACACTAAAGAAGAGTCACTATTGCACTAAAACTATTGGCTAAAACACAGCTTTGAATATATGATAATAATTTGATTTCCTGCAAACAAATTCACCACAGTATTTCATAAATACTATGTTTACTGCCCTGAAGTACACTTACCTGGATTTCTCGCAGGAAGGATTTTCCTGGGTCTGGTATGGGTGGACCTTTGATTTTCTTTACTATGTAAACCCTAAAAAAATAAAAAATAAATCAGAGTTGTCAGAAAATAACTTAAGTAAATCAAAATAGAAGAAATTCTAATAATATTATTTGCCATAGAAACTTGTGTCTGTGCTCACGTACCGGGTGGTTTTGTGAGTGCTTAAGAGCAGGCCTGCCAGCAACACCACCACACCGACTATCGTTACAGGAACAACAAACGTATTACCTGAAAAATACGGGACAGATCAGGACACAGTGGCTCAGAAACATGAGAAAACTGGGTCATACAGCCAAGTCCATGAGACACAGACAAGTTTGCTTCTGCAGCCGATACAGTGAATTTAAATAGAAATCAAGATGTGAGTGTGATTTATTATTCAAGAGACTAAGGATGAACACAGCTGTTATCCAACTGCAATAACACATCTGAATACTACAAAAAAATGTCCATCACGCCACTCTTGTGTTAATCTATGCACGGTCTGAAGCATGTGTGTGGGAATGTATGTGAATGTTTTACTGTTATATCTTATTAGTATTTTAAGTATTCTATCTATTTTATTTATTGAATTTTATTGTTTTATTTATATTTTGATATTGCTAGGGATGATGCAATGATCGGGGACCATTCTTAATTTCGTTGTTCTCATGACAATGACAATAAAGTTTCTGATTCTGATTCTGATTCTTTTGCATGAAGTGCATGGATTATAAAAATACAGACATTTTCAGTTATGCCCTTCATCTAATTATTATTACTAATCCTTGAGTGCAAATCTTTTGTATGTGACTGTCTGAAGTCAGAAACCTTCAAAATGCCATTTCTTCCCTTTACTGCAGCCTCCTTCAGTTGCTGTTTGCTTCTGGGTCTTTCTTCTGTCTGTCTTCACTAAGTGAAAGTACGCCATGTTGGGCTGGGGTCATGTGACCGATTTGTCCTTTTATGAACATCTCTGTTCCTTTTGCTGCATGTTTTGGGTCATTACAGGCCCATCCTGTGAGTTTGTAATATTTGACTGAATCAGAAAAGAAAGTATTGTTGTTGCTGTAGCTGCTCTGTAAGCATTCACCAGTAAAGACCAGCTAACTATTTCCATCAGCAGCCATGCATGCCAGTGCCATGAAGCTGCTGAGTTGTTGATGTGACAACCCTCTAAGTGTTGTAGGACCTCTATGATAAGTCTCTTTTGTGTTTTAGCCCATTCAAGGCCTTGCACTGGTGCCCCATATGGACTGCATATTTTATGTTCCCATGAAAAACTACCGAATGGAAACTAAACAATTTCATCAACTCAAGGAAACAGTCCAGATGTGGACATTGATACTTTTGAATCTGAGAATTAATGTAGTTGTAATATTGGTAGTATGTGTTATTGTTGTCTGCCGTTTATCTTCTTCTTTGGTGGCTAACGAGTGTTTGTTGCAGACAGACCACTCCTAGATCAGTCCTATTGACTTTGAATGGAGAGCCAGCCCTCTCTCTCACCTCTCCCTTAGTGGCTGAGTGGCAGTTACCACTCCTTCACTTTTCCCTTGTATGTTGAAGGTTGTGAGTTATATTACAGCATTGGACATTTTTCACAAGGGCTTCTTCCCCTCTATGCTGTGTATTACACACCAACACGCTTCAAACTTTAAACATTTTCCCATATACATAATTATTCCATACTGCAGTAATCATGCTCAGCATGAATGAATTGGAAAGATTTTGACATTGGTATGTTATGTTAAACAAAACATGTTGAGATAAATGTACCTGGTGGTGGTTTTATTTTCCCTACTGGTGACTCCCATGATGCAGTGGGGCTCCAGTCACTCCAGGCTCCCTCGCGGCGCTGAAAAATAGACCGCACACGAACTCGTGCCTTGTACCTCTCACCTTGTATCAGCAAATCTGGCTCCAGCTCTGCCTTGCACTCCTGCTCACACTGAATGCCACTTTTATTGTGCACAGCAGGATCCTGACACACAGAAACCAGTGTGGGGTTGAGAACGAATCTTGTTTCACATGTGAACTTTCATGATCTCAACTTTATACTTAAACGTGTTCACATTGTGTCATAAAATCTAAACTTACACTCCATGACTGATCCTGCTTCTTCCACTGCAATTCACTTCTGTATAACCTGATTACATGTTTGTGGACTTGGGACAACCAGGAAACAGACGTGAAGTTGACTTTTGGCTCTGCAGGAGGATTCACCTTTACTGCAAGATCACACACACAGTTGTTTTAGGTCACCATGAATAGCTCGCACTGTAAATCACAAAGAGCCAGTATGTATACTGTAGATTACACTCACTGTGACAGGATGGCATGAAAGAAGTGATTACACTCTGCTTCATTTGGTTGCAGCTCAGATTAAGGGACAACTCATGGGAAGACAGAAACTGGAAAAAAAATGTTTGAAAAATATTTAATGTTAGAAGGGGGCTTAATAAAAGCTTGATTTTGTTAAATGACAGATAACTAACTATTTGGAAGAATGCAATGACTGCCCCTAAGCTTTCTTTAGAATATTAGCTCTTCTTTCTAATTAAATTAAACTACAAACTGAGATATAGGATATATGATTGTATATCTTGGGCTTGAAAACAATTAGATTTTTTCACACACTCACAGTGTATTCCATTTCAAAGATCAGGGAGCACTTCTTTACTGCTGGTCTGGAGACGTCAACAGACTTTAGGTCACAGGAAGCGCTGTAAGAACTGAGAAAAACATTATTATTCTCTTTTTGGTGCACATGATGACAGGTGTGATTTATATATTGTGAGTTTTATGTGTTGAGCTTTTCTCTTTGTCCTTACAGGCGTCGAGATTTATAGTGAGCATGTATGGTGCATTCAGTGTCATCAGACACGTATCTGCTGTTCCACAAACATGTGATGTTTCTATTGTAGTCAGTGTAGCAAGTGAGATCTGTGAGAATTAAAACAGGAGAGATTAAATGAAAATGAGTAAATATGTTAAACAACAGATCTTAAAATCAGTTAAACATGAATAAAGAGGAATAAAGACTAACTCTCTGGAAGCCTGGGACACTCATCACTTCTGCAGAGCAACAGCAGAGGCAGCAGAATAAACAGGGAAAGGCTTTTCTTATTTCTCTCCATTAAGTCGACAGTTTTCTTTCTTAGAGGCTACTGGGATGGTGACTGTGACTGGAAGACTTGAAGGACTGTAGTTGCTTTAGGTATTGACTGACTGCTTCCTGATTCTTCTCATCCTGCAAAGGATGCAAATAAAATGTTACCATGTTAGCAACATGATTAGAGACGACACAGTTTTATTTCTCCAAACAGTCAATACATATACAACACAAAGTGCTGTTCAGCAACTGTTATTGTGGTTTGGAGACATCTATATAAAATGAAATTGAATTGAAATCATAATTTACATGAAGCGCTTCAAGAATTAATGTTTCCATTGGTGTTGCATTTGTGGTCTTTTCTTTCAGACATGCATCTCTACCACAGCCTCACAAACTGTTGGCTGCTCGGTTTGTGTTCACTTGGTTTGATCTGCTCCACCATGTCAAATCAAATAAAACTGATACATAAATAACAACAACCTGATCTCCTGGATGTTTTCTTACACAAAAGAAATTGGCACTGAATCTTAAACTGAACAACATTTAGTAAAACATTTTTAATATTGTAATTGTAATAATACATTTCTCTTATAAAAATAATAATATCTGTCCATTAAAGGACTTCAGTCAGTGACACTTACCTGCTGGCTGAGCTGCAACTGATCTGCTTCCAACTGCTGACTTAATTTCACCTGATATCCTGTCAAAGAGCATCACATGAGGGTGTTACTTTGTTTACGTATCAAATGTAACCAACTAAACTGACAAGACAAAAAAGGCAGGTGAATTCTGTGAGGTCACTGCCAGAACTACAGCCACAAATCTAGATCATCTCTCGATCACAACCCACAGAGCTCTTCTGACGAACATTTGAGCTTCTGAGTGTTTCACTTGAAGCCTTGTAACCCTTTAGTTTCATCTAATCTGATTCTTCAACTTATAAACGGTTGTATATAACAGTACCTGCAGTGCACCTGTCTGTATAACTCTGAGCTGATAACTTCAAGCATGCAGCATCAGGTGGAAACTGGCTGTTCTGGGTTGTTGCTTCATTTTTTGAATCTTCCTTGACTTTAGTACAGCCTGTCAGTTCCCCCACCCTGTTGTATTTCTGACCACACACACACACACACACACACACACACACACACACACACACACACACACACACACACACCACTATTTATAAGTATTAGCAGTAGCTCCCTTTGCATGTGGACCACACTGACATTTAAACTGTTTGTGTGGATTTGTGCTTTTCGTGGTTTTGCAGCCAAGAGCAAGCTAACCAGCAAACACCCACATCCTCACCTAATGTGTTCACATTATGCATTAACTGACTTTAAGCATTTTATCTTTGCAAGAACACATTTCAGACAAACTTTTCTTTTCATAGTGCTCAATACAAACATATTATGTTTAAACAGCATAGTACTGAAGTTGGTTTAGATTCTCATTCACATAATAAATATCACGTCACATTAGATACTCCAGCTTTGCCCCAAACATAGAGCCAGACTCATAAAGAAGATCTTCAGATCACATCTTCTATAGAACAAAAACTGTGGATCTTTCTGAGAACTCAAATGTTCCATTAATCTGACAGGTTCACTTCCTGCTCAAAGCTTTTCAAGTTGATATAAAAGGTGTGAAAGAGGAAATCATGCTGACTGATCCTCTTAAAATGAGCTTTCAGAGCTTTCAGTTGTGTGCTGCAACTCACAAAAATGTTTCAAAGCAGTTTATGGTTTCTGTAACAGGTGGTCCAAATGCATGAAGGAAATAGCACTTCCTTCCTGATCTACTGTTATAAATATCAAAGAAGAAGCTGAACTTTACTCTGCCAAATCTACCCAATGGTTGAAACATGTCATATAGTGTTTGATGTGAAGCAGCTCTTTGTTTATTCCTGTACTGAAATCCTCTGCATTTAAACCTTTCAGACAGATTCCAGTTGTTTCATAGAACTTAAACACAAAAAGTTCATCATGGGGTTTCACGAGGTTCTGTGCTGACACTCATCTTTATTCATGCTTAACTTCAACAATATCACTAAAGTACTGCATGCATTTTCATTGCTGTGATGTCAGAGCCCAGCTATATTTATCTATGAGGCCAGACAAAATGTTCATTTAGTCCAATTTAAGCATGTCTTAAAGTCATAATTGTCTAAATAATTCAGACAATACTGAGCTAAATATAATATAAATAATATAAATCTAGATTTATATAGCTCTAAATTTAGTATAACCTCTGCCTCAAGTACTCTCATTGTGATTACCCCCAGACAATCGTATTTATTTTTAATTCCAACATATCCTCAGATCAAGTCTTTGGCACTGCCTTCTTTCAGCTAGATCTTCCATGATGCACTTCACCTTCCTTCCACTCTCCTTTCTTTCTCCTCCCATGCATTTCTGTGATCCCATCTGTGATCATTGTGTGCTTTCCTGTAGTCTGGCTTCTTCCTCACTCTGTACCTGTTTGTAAGTGTCTCCAGCTCCAGAAACATGTTTCTGATTACTGTCACACCAACCTTCCCACTGTTTGTGGTTTCTCACTGCGTGTCTTTTCATTCTTTAGTCTACATCAGATGATTGATGCAGATGAGTTGGCCAGGTAAGTGTGTGACCTGTAAAGTGCCTGCAGATTACTAATAACATGGTGCATTAAATATAAATGCAAGAAAACGACAGCTGAAGCAAATTTCATTAGCCCAGCAGCGTCATGATGATTGACCATGACATTTAAAAAAAAGTATCTTTGTGTTCTAACTCATTCTTATCATTTTCACAGAGCTGTGAAGCGTATGTTCTCTTTATTTATATCGTCTTCTGACTTTTGGACTTCCCCTAACGCATTACAAGAAAAAAGTGAGAAAGATGACCCTCTTATCGCTTTCTTTTTGCCTCACTGAGTCAGAAGCACGATAACCACAAATACACACTAAAGGCTCAAACCACATCCTAACCCTCGTCTCTTCACAGAAAACAATTTTCTTTCCACTGATAAAAAAAACAAACACAAAACGTCATTCACTACCCAGAAAGTCTGCTTTCTCTTCCTTCCTTCCTTATTAGGTGTTTTTTCTTTACATGAGTGGTTGAAAGGAAGGTGAACGCACGCAAAGCTACTGGTCCGGACGGGATTCCCGGCCGCGTCCTCAGGTCATGCGCGGCTCAGCTGGCTGGAGTGTTCACGCACATCTTCAACCTTTCCCTCTCTCTGTCTGTAGTCCCAGCCTGCTTCAAAATGGCCACCATCGTCCCTGTACCCAAATCCTCCACCATCTCCTCATTGAACGACTGGCGACCTGTAGCCCTGACCCCCATCGTAAGCAAATGCTTCGAGAAGCTGGTCAGGGACTTCATCTGCTCTGCACTACCCGACTCACTGGACCCTCTACAGTTTGCATACCGCCACAACAGGTCCACTGATGATGCCATAGCCCTGACACTACACACTGCCCTGTCACACCTGGAGAAGAGAGACACGTATGTGAGGATGCTGTTTGTAGATTACAGCTCAGCATTCAATACCATCGTTCCCTCGAAGCTGGACAGGAAACTGCAGGATCTAGGACTGAGCAGCTCCCTCTGCAGCTGGATCCTTAGCTTCCTGTCTGACAGACGCCAGGTGGTCAGACTGGGCAGCATCACCTCATCCCCCATCACACTGAACACTGGTGCTCCACAGGGGTGTGTACTGAGCCCTCTCCTGTACTCACTCTACACCTACGACTGCACAGCCACTAACAGCTCCAACATCATTGTGAAGTTTGCGGACGACACTACAGTGGTGGGTCTTATCACCAACGGTGATGAGACGGCTTACAGGGAGGAGGTCAGCGCCCTGACCCACTGGTGTCAAGACAACCATCTCACCCTCAACGTCGCAAGGACAAAGGAGTTGATAGTGGACTTCCGGAGGTGCAGAGAAGTACACACCCCAATCACCATCAACGGCGCTGCTGTGGAGAGAGTGAGCAGCTTCCGGTTCCTTGGAGTACATCTGGCTGAGGATCTTACGTGGTCAGTACACACAAACAAAACAGTGAAGAAGGCGCAGCAGCGCCTCTTCTTTCTCAGGAGACTGAAAAGATTCGGCATGAGCCCCCGCATCCTCAGGACCTTCTATCGCTGTGCCATTGAGAGCATCCTCACTGGATGCATCACCACCTGGTATGGCAACAGCACCGCCTACAACTGCAAAGCTCTCCAGCGAGTAGTGCGGTGCTCTGAACGGATAATTGGAGGTGAGCTTCCCTCCCTCCAAGACATCTACAGGAAGCGGTGCCTGAGGAAAGCGGGGAGGATCATCAAGGACTCCAGTCACCCCAGCCATAAACTGTTCAGACTGCTTCCATCAGGAAGGAGGTTCTGCAGCATCCGGTCCCGAACCAGCAGACTGAGAGACAGCTTTTTCCATCAGGCCATCAGACTGCTGAACACGTCATAGACACCTCAGCTTCACTACTGGAACTTCAACATTATGCACTCCACACTGTATATAAATGCCACTTGTTTTGCACATATTCAACTCTGTATATTTTATATATTTTATTATTATTATTATTATTATTATTTTATTTTATTTTTTTACTATTTAATTTGTAAAAATGTGTATACACACACACACACACACACACACACACGTAGGAAAATATTTAGTATACACATCCAGAAATGCATACACTATTATATATTGTACATATATTTATTAGTTTCAGGTTGGCCATTCTTGTATTTTGCTCGTTTGTGTTGTTGTGTTTGCACATCTCTGTTGCTTGTGGGGCTCGCACACAAGAATTTCACTCGCATGTGCTGTGCCAGTGTGCCTGCACATGTGATGTGACAATAAAAAGTGATTTGATTTGATTTGATTTGAAAGGCATCTGAGGCCACAGCTTCAAACAGGTGGTAAAGGATCTAGAGAGAGTTAGTGAATCAGTAAGTGCAAATGATTAGTAAGGAGGAAATGGCTGATCACATTGTTAAACACAATCCTGGACAATGAGAGGATGTCTGAGGTAATTTTCAAGTATGACAGTGTTGTCTAAAGCTTAACAACTACAGAATGATAAAGCCGAGGATCCATACCATGAAGTTATAGGAAAGAGCTTATCAGTGAGGAGCAGTGAGTCTCCTGCTGAAAAACAGCTCTACTGGTGTCAGATAGAGGACTGCAAGTCAGTAGAAGCAAAACAGAATAAATGCATGTGAATGAGAGAGAGACATGTGCAAGGAGTAGAGATAGTGAAGGTGGATGAGTTTAAATAATTGGGATCAGGCAGGGTGGAGACAAGTGTCAGAAGGGATTTGTGACAGACATATAGCTAGAGTGAAAGGCAAGGTTTACAAGTTGGTAGTTGGTATGTATGGTTTATGTGTGTATGTGTGTTTGGAGATGGTAGCACTAACAAGTAGCAGAATTGAAGATCTTAAGGTTTCAATGTGAGTGACCAGAAGAATGAGACTAGACATGAGAACATCAGAGGGACAGCTCAGCTTAAGCAGTTTGGAGACAACGTTAGTGAGGTTAGGCTGAGATGGTTTGCATACGTGCAGAGGAGGGATATTTGAGAGTGGATGTTGAAGATGGAGCTGCAAGGCAGAAAAACAAGAAGACAGGAAGAAAAGAGTCCTAACATCCAGACAGTCTGGGTGCTCGGGGCAGGGTGAAATGGAGGCCAATGATCTACTGTAATGATTTCTTAAACAAGCAGCTGAAAGAAGGAGAAGACGACTCTAGGAGAAACCAAGATGGACTTGTACCAGAAGGATGACGAGACAAACGTATGCAGAAGGGAAGATACAGCTCATGAGGTCAGGGCCACTGTGAAGATGCCACTGCTGATAGATATAGCAAGGACAAATTCTGAAGTGTACAGGTTTATACTCTCAGCTCAGAATCAGCCAAATGTTGCAGAATTGGCTGGCCAGCACTTCATAATGCAAATAGATAATGGGTGCAAAAGCATAACAACCCAAGAGTTTCTCAAATAAAGAAAGGATATTCTCCAAGGACTGCATACAGCATGCTTTTAAGTTACTGAAGATAAAACTGAAGACAAAGAGACCCACAAACAGTAAAGACCTAGCAGAGCATCTCAGTGGAGGACACACAGCATTGGGTGATGTATAGAAATGTCTTTAATATCAGATAATAAACAGATACAAAACTTTTGCTTTGAATTTTGAAATAAAGCTGAAAGTCTGCACTCCAAGCACAAATTGATTGTCTGATGTGCAGAGGTGAAATTACAAGCAATACTTTTGATAATAATGAGCTGTAATTCATTATTATCAAGTTGTCTTAACAACTTCCTAAAACACCAACAGTGAAGGAGAGAGCATATTTTTCCCATATTGGTTCTTTTATTGCCTCCCTGTTAAATCTAGAATATAATTTAAAATTATTCTCCTCACATACAAAGTCATTAATAATCAGGCCCCAGCTTATCTTTAAGACCTCTGTTTCATCCCAATAGAGCAGTTTGCTCTTAGACTGCCTGCCTATTAAACTAAAATATAATAAAATAAAAATAAGTGACATCCGGGTGTGTTCAGTGTTCTGTCATTTCCATGTCTGTAAGATAATTCAGGCTTTACCTTTGCCCTATATAACACTTCTTTATATCTATCATCTAGTGTGACTTATGAAAGAGAGTTCAAAGAAAAGAAGAAGCTACGCACATTGGGTTTTTTTTTTGTTTTTTTTTACTGATGACAGTAACTTAGTGATATGGTTGGTCACATGTTTTGACATTTCATATCTGAGAATGAAACAGCCACTATGAGTATGTGAGTTTTTCAATCCCCTTTGTACTCTTTATCAAGTTACTTAACATGTAAGCCACCAACGGCAGGTAGAACAGCACCTTGTAGACTTGTTAAAGTGAAACTCTTTATGTGTTAAAAATGTTTCATGGTTACTATGACTGTGAAATAAGTGAAGTGAAAGTAGTATGATTTCAAAACTAAACAGTTTAAACAGCCACACAAACCTTAATTTTATGTCTTTGTTTTTT
This sequence comes from Aulonocara stuartgranti, assembly GCF_965226115.1. Lineage (NCBI taxonomy): Eukaryota > Metazoa > Chordata > Actinopteri > Cichliformes > Cichlidae > Aulonocara > Aulonocara stuartgranti. The sequence goes on along the minus strand of NC_138944.1, from coordinate 33,453,063 downwards.
CTTGACTTTTTAAACTTAAATAATAAGTTCTGTTTTATTAAGGCGATTTTTAAAGAGTCCGTGGGAAATATGTCTTCTTGCTGGGAGAACCTTGAGATCTCTTTCCTCTGTATAGTACAGGGTTCATTACTAATTTCTACTAAAAATTACTATTGGATTAGATACTTATTTGCAACAGTGTCAGTACCAACACACCTGCTGACACACAACTTTACACAGCAGTGCTACAGGCAGGCAGACATCGCCTCCCCTCACTAATAGCTGAAGTAGAGGATGTTTACACTGAACAACACTTTGGGAGGAGTGATGCAACAACTACTTTTACAAGTGTTAACCTGGCTGGCACATACGTTACTGTCAGTTGCTTTATTATTAGCAATTAGCAGGGGCGATCGTGGCTCAAGAGTCGGCAGTTCGTCTTGTCATCAGAAGGTTGCCGTTCGAGCACCGGCTCCGACAGTCTCGGTCGTTGTGTCCTTGAGCAAGACACTTCACCCGTTGCCTACTGGTGGTGGTCAGAGGGCCCGGTGGCGCCAGTGTCCGGCAGCCTCGCCTCTGTCAGTGTGCCCCAGGGCAGCTGTGGCTACAATGTAGCTTGCCATCACCAGTGTGTGAATGACTGAATGTAGTGTAAAGCGCTTTGGGGTCCTTAGGGACTAAGTAAGGCACTATACAAATACAGGCCATTTACCATTTTACCCAGTGGGTCACCAGGAAAGTTTTAGGTTGCGTAAGGGGGTGCATCTGGGAGTATATCTTTGCCAAATCAAGCACAAGAATCCATCCACTGAGGAAACCCTGTGGAAATAAGGGCAGCACCGTAAAATAACATTATGTGAAGGCACATTGGCCATCTGTTCAGCCATTATTAAGGTAGTGGCTAGTGGCTTTAGCTAATAATAGTAATAAGGATAATGTGGGAACTAAGCACCAAATACAATCTTGCCCATATTTTGCCTTTGATGTCAAGTATCAAAGATTTTCTTGGTTGACTTGGATGATTTTTATTGACTTTGACATTCATGTCATGACGTGACAGTATCATGGTTTCTCACAAGATGTCATGATTACATTGCTGAAGAGCTGTCTACTATAGTGAATTCGATACAGTCACCAGCTGCTAGGGAAGAATGTGTAATCCCCACAGGGCTGGACTGGTAATCTGTCATACCGTCATACCATCATTTTCCTAGTGGGGTGACGGGTCAATTGAAGGGCCCTACAAGTTCTAATTCTTGTTAACAGAACTGAATGTTGCAGTTGCTTTTCACACTGTTGATGGCGACTGTATGCTGTTTTCTTTGTACCAGGAAGGCACTGTTAAGTACAAGTTTTAGTTGATGTTGTATAAAAAAATGATGAAGAATGATTTTGTTTTATAAGAGAAAAGCTCTTTTTATTGTTGTTGTTGGTTAGGAAAAAGGAGATATAATGTCTCTCATCTCTTAGTTACCATAAGGAGAAAAATAAATAAATAATACTGCCACTTTATGATCACAGGTTTGGTTTCAGCTAGAACTTTTAAAGAAAGACTTTATCGATGTTGTGTTGGAAAAATATATATTAGTCTTTTGTTAAGTGTTATGTTTGGAAAAAAAAGGAAAATACTCCCAAGCTGGTGAACTGAATGTTGCAGTTGCTTTTCACACTGTTGATGATGACTGTGTGCTGTTTTCTTTGTACCAGTTGCCAGAATAAAGAGGGAGCCCAGAGTAAGGGCAAGTCCAGCGTCACAGTGCCGTCCTTTCTACATGGACATACTGTATCACACCACATGCACCATAGACTCACAGAACAGCAACAGCTACACTTGCTTCTGCATTTGCTGCTGTGAATGAGGGATAATGAAAGAACCTGGCATCTTGGTGCAAGAAGGGACGAGATGAGATGAGATTAGATTAGATGACACTTCATTAATCCCTCGGGTGGGTTTCTCTAGGAAATTCAGTTTCCAGTAGCATAGCACCGACAGAAGTTGCATGTTACAGAGTTGGAATACCAAATAAAAGGGAATGAGAGTAACAGCAAATGTGTCCTCCTTTTCCCCACACTGAAAAAAAGGGATTGGCCAACTCTTGTATTTACGTAAGCATCTTGCGTGTATTTAACACAAGTGCCTCGTGCTTTAACGTTAAGTGTAACTACATAGTGTAGAAACTACATGATATGCAGAGAGGCTAGATTAAATTGTTCATATCATGTTCAAGTGAAGTAAGTCAATAATATATCAATGTTAAATCCCGTGACACTGCACGGGTTTCAGACTCGCGCTCTTTAGATCGTGGTTTCAGGAAGGCATCCATCTCAGTCAAGTCGAGCAGCCACCTCTACTGTTTTTTAGTATACCAAAAAAAGTAAATTGGGTGGTTGTTACATTAAAAAAGTCTAACTTGTAATTTGAACACAATAATTTCATGTTTCTATGAACGTAATTAAATCATGAAGAATCTGTACGAAATTCAACAACTTAATTTGTTCTTGTTGAGACGACCTGATACAATCTAGTAAGAGTGGTTAGTTGCTGAACTCATGAAATTCACAAGATCGCACAAGATTTCAAACTGCAGGAAAATCACTGGAGTTATAAGAGGCAGACAACTGCACGCACCACGTGCATGCTATTGCTATTTATTGTGTATTATTACAAAAACAAAAAAATTCTGCATCAAATACAGGAAATCATAGCTTTCCTACATTTCCTAGATTGTTGGCATGGTGGTTAGTGCTGTTGCTTCACAGTAAGAAGGTCCTGTGTTCAAATCCACATTCTGGCTAGTTTGCAGGTTTCTCTCTGGGTATTCTGGTTTCCTCCCGCAGTTAAAAGTCATGCAGTTGTTAGAGTTAACTGCTGATTCTAAATTACCTGTGAATGTAAATGGTTGTTTGTTTCTATGTGATAGACTGGTGAGCTGTCCAGGGTGTACCCTGCACCGTAATCTATCACTTCAGGGTTATTTCCCAGCCCTCCTGCAACCAGGATAAAGATAGAAGGATGGTAGTTGTTGAAGACCCATTCAATTTTTATGGTAACCAGACTCTAGACTTTGTTGAACATTATGTAATATGAAGACAGCATGTAGTATTTAAGTGACCAAGTAGTACTGGGGTAAAAGTTATTGAATAGTGTTAAAATAAAATGACAAAATTGTGAAGGATTAAAATATTCCAAGAGCTCAACTTACATCATCTGAACATGTTCCAATCGCGTTTTATGAACACAAAATGCACAGGTTTACTGACTATGAAAAAGTTGTGTTGATTTAACTCAGTTGTTTAAGTTTCTGCCAAAGCAAAACATTTGTGTGCAACCAATGTCCACTATTGAATCAAGTAAATCCAACATGGCCTTTTTTTCAGTGCAGATTTGAAGGATTGGTCGGATGTATCCTGTCAATTGGACAACTTAAAAATGTTCTTGTTTGGCTTTTTTCAGTGTTTTATTTGTTCGTGAGTAAATCAGTTTGGCTGACATTAAAGTGATAGTTTTCACACAGTTGAATCAACATCAAACAGAAAACTGATTAAACAGAAATGTGAGATGGTTTGAGAATTTAGGCCAATGTCCTGTTATGTTTTTCATAGCAAGAAACAAACGGTTGAGTTTATTAAACTCCAGCGAGACAGCTGGTAATGCAAAACTGAAGGCTAGACCATCCAGTTTCACAACAGCTCACTTCCGGTCTACCCGCCCTGCGGAGAATCCGGCCCACGCAGGCCGCGAAGGCCGGGTCCTCAGGAGGATGCAGCCTATGAATTTGGACACGACCGGTTACTCATATTTTGTATCTTAAATACGTAACGTATGTGTATTCCGTTACTCCCCAACACTGTCTGCCTGCATGGTTTTGGCTCCCACATACAACGAGCCATTAATAATTGAGATTATCTCATGGGCCAGATATAATTGTATAAAACACCCCTGGTTTTGACCCTGTTTCTACCCAATAAGCCATTACACAGACCCACTGTATGCTTCACATATGTCTCAGTTTATCTATGTGCAATTACCTAGAGGGTCAGAGAGTATCTCCTCTTCCTTGAAACTTGTTTCACTCTGTCTTCATCGCTGCGCTCTGGACACTTGTTGCTCACCCCATCGTGTGAATGCTCTCAGTTAGGTGCTTTTGACTAGAATTCATAGGATAGACACACAGGATTAATACATTATTGACTGTATAAATAGTAGAGACCATAATAGATATGTTCTCAAAATCTTTAATAAATTGCCTCCCTCACTGCTAAAAGCTCTAACTTTCAGGAATGGAGAATTATATTTTGGTGCAGTTCTGGACCCATGAACAGTGATGGATAGCTTTCCTCACTGTCTCTTGGGCAGTGCTGCACTGATCCCTTCCTCAGAGCTATCACAATGCAAACACAACGAGTTATTCAAAGTCATGAGTTTTTTTGATGTGTTTTCAATATTTCCTTTAACTAAGGGAGAGTCAGGTCACATTTTATCTTGAATGAGTGAATTGGTCACAAGCTCCATGACTTCAAATGCACAGTTTGCTTCACTCAGAGTCCTACTGGCTTGTTTTCCTACTCTGACCACAGATCTTGAAATCTTACCGTCACTTCTTGAATCCTATTTGCTGCTGTAGGAAAGACATTTTGCGGAGCTGTCAGCTGACTTGACGATGTTCTGTCCACTCTTGTACTCCTAATTTCATCCTGTAGAGCTCCACTACTTCTCTGGAGATGTATCTTTCAGCTAAACACTTCACTCTTGACAGTGCTACCTATTGTTGGATCCACAGTTTAACATTTTCCAAAAATAATGCATTGAAGCATCCTGTACTTTATCATCAGTAAAATTTTCCATGGATTCTGTGAATCGTTTGATTAATCATTGGGGTGCAGTGACAATTCCACCTGCAGATTTTGGCTTCAACACACATCTTTGAGTTGGTGTCAGTGGAAAATCCACAATCTTTCAGATTTTTCCATAGTACTAAGTCCCCCCCCCTCCCCCGAGCCGTGCGCTCCCGTGTATCTTCATCAAAGTTAAGACATCTCCGTTATGGTGATGTTGCCCACGACACCTCATGTTGCCCATTTCACCTCAGAAATGCCGCCAACATTTCACTTAGACGCAAAGGCACTTTGAGTTGTATATAACTTTGAAATAAGTTATTTTATTTACTCCTTGGCGCAACAAACACACAAACACGAGCGTAAGAGTTCAGTGCGGCTGCACTCTGCAGGCTGTCCATGCACTAAAGCACTCTGGTTAACGAACTATCCATTCACACTGACAATGACACGTCTGGTAATATAGAAGCCGACAGGTGCTTACGCTTTTTATGTCCTCGTTAACAGTTCGCTAGTTGGAGCATTTTGACACGACAGGTTCATGTACACAATTTAAACCGCAACACTCAGAAGTTATAACGCTGTATTTACCCTCATCCGGTTGCTTGAAAGTAGTGAGGCTTCAAAATGGCACGTCAGAAACCAGCTGATGATGTCACCGTATTTACGTCCTGTTTTGGGAGTGTTGTGGGAGTTGGTGTCTTATTAAACATGGAAGGAATTGTTTAAAACTACTGCTGTGAATAAAATATTTAATCTCAAGTATGTTTGTTGAAAGGGTTCGTATACATTTCACATTTTCTTCTCCAAGAAAAAATGAAATCTTTCATCACTTCTTCTCAAACAGACGTCAGAGCGACGGAACCGCGTACCGACATGACTGCCGCAAAAAACAGCGGCAGCAGTGACGCTGGTCAATCCTCGGATCCCCAAGATTCATCATATGTGCATATGTGCCAGTGTCAGCGTGGAGCCTTGTCCCCTCGCCCCCACAACCCTAAACGACAGGGACAAGGAAGAGGCGGGTCTCCCGACATCGATCAGAGTGGGCATGGCCACCCTTTCTAAACCCAGAGAAAACACAGGAAGAACTTTGTGTTAAAGATGTTGAGTATGTATATTTATTTAAAAAAATAGTAAAATTCTTAAAAACAAAAAACAAATGCAAGCTCTTATATAGATCAGTAATGTTATGAAGTAAACTTTATGTTAGCTGCCGTTCAAATGTAAGTTAGAAATGTTAATATTTATTTGACACGGGACAGATGATGGCGACAGACACAGCTCTGTTATTATTCTGCTGTTGTCCTTGGGGCTGGCACAATATCAAATTTTTCACAAGACATATCTATACCAGTCTATATCTAGGCATTTGATTTTCAAATATCCTGATTATAGTTAATATGTGATTATCATGATACCCTCTAAATGACATCAGTTCACACACTATACAGATAACACAACTATCTCAGCTATCTGGAACTTACATTCCTTCACCAACATTTGTTTCAGTATAATAAGCTACATGCCATTTAGATGATCTCTAAAAACACAATAAAAATGCAAAAACTTTTATTATTATAACCACATTATTATTAATTTCAGTTTAGTTTTTCATTAGATAATGCATTTCTTTTTTAACAGTAGAAATATCTGATGTAACAATTCACTTTTAAAAGCAAGGTTATAGTGCACAGTTCTGATATATGAAACATAATTTTGCATAACTATGAAAATAAAAGAAAATACTTTTAACGTTGCTGAAAAACGTGAAGTGGATAAAGAATTATGTGATGTTACATTTTCCTGAGAACTGACTGACTGTGATGACTCCTCCATGTGCTACATGCTATGTTGTCCTGCTAGTTGAGCCTGCTGTCTGTTCTCAGTCCTCCTCCTGTTTCACTGGCATATATCCATCACCAGAGGGCTCCACCGACCTGCCTGTTGACATCAGAGCAAACCCCTGTGTCATGTGACCTGGCTGGAGCTGCAACGCTGGACTCAGTCGTGGCCCAGGCAAGTTCAGAGGCAGTTGTGGAAAAGAGAGCAGGGAGCATGGTAAAGCACTGGAAGGATGAGGCGGAAACAGGAAGCGTGTAGATTCAGTGGACTTATCAACATCCTCCATGCCCTCACCCTGACTCAGCTGCTCCTCTCCCCCACTGCTAACACCCGAATCCAAGCTGGGAAGCTCTGGGCTGTCAGCCTGCTGTTTCTCCACTCGCTCATAATCAGAACAAACCTGGATAGACTTGCCAAACACACCTCCGCTGCTTCCAAACAGCCTCTGAAAATCTGCCTTTTGTTCATTCCCTCCCTCCTTCTCTTCCTCACCCTCAGGTTCCTCATCATGGCTATCAGTCATATTGATGCTATCTGCCTCCATGCTCTCTTCACTGACCTCTGCACAACTGCACATGCCTGAATCTAGACTCTGGAGCCTAAATCGATCATTGTCGAGCCTCTCAGTTTTCTCGTAGTCTGAAATCACCTGCACTGGCTCACTGTTACTGCTGCCTTTGAGCAGCAACATTAACGTCTCCTTTTCTTTCTCTCTCGCTTCATCACTTTCCTGTTCTGTGCTTTTTCCTTCACCCTGAGTACCAACAGGACCATAAGGCGTGTCAACCGCACAGGGCTTCAGATTCCCAGCAGTGAGTGAGGAAATAGGAGGAGGGCTACAAAGCTCAGAGTAACTTGGGTTAGTGAAGCTGGAGCTGGTGGAGTCATAGCTGCCTTTGTTCAACACCATCTTCTCATCTGGCTTGTAGGCCACAGCAGCATCCACAGGTGAGATTAATTCTACAGTGATAATTTCCACTGGTTTCAAGAAGGAGTGAAAGTATTCACTGGAGAACCCACTCTGGAGGAGAGAAAGTCACAGAACAGAAGAGATTAGAAAGATTTGAAATATATAAAATTATCAATCTGCACTTTAATGGGATTAAATAGGAAAGCATCAGCTGTTTGGGGTGCTTCACTCAAACTTTAGTGAATTTGAGTTGTTTGGATCATAAAGGTCATAAGTCTGTGGCTGGATTAGTGAGTCACTTTGTCTGTCTGGTTCCACCTCCCACAGAGTTCACAGCTATCTGCAATGCTCTGTCTTCTTATGGTACATGTTGTGTCCGTCTGCTTTTTAAGCTACATTAGCTTATTTTGTTTTGCTTTTGGACTCCTTAAACTCTCTGTAGCTCCCTGCTACTTTGCAGAGGTTTTTTTTTTTAATGAATATGTTTAGACATGAAAATTAGACCCTGATGCAGTCCACCTCTGTGGTTATACAGTGAGCCTTGTTCCCAGCAGGCAACAGGTTAACAGAGAAAATACTGTGAGGTGACTGTTGTTGTTAAATGGTGCTGCATGAATAAAACTGTACTGAACGAAAATTAAATCATTGTATAATAGACTTCCCATGAACTTATCCAGCATTTTATTTTAACACTGTGATGACGCACTCTACTCTTAACCCTACACTAAAGAAGAGTCACTATTGCACTAAAACTATTGGCTAAAACACAGCTTTGAATATATGATAATAATTTGATTTCCTGCAAACAAATTCACCACAGTATTTCATAAATGTTATGTTTACTGCCCTGAAGTACACTTACCTGGATTTCTCGCAGGAAGGATTTTCCTGGGTCTGGTATGGGTGGACCTTTGATTTTCTTTACTATGTAAACCCTAAAAAAATAAAAAATAAACCAGAGTTGTCAGAAAATAACTTAAGTAAATCAAAATAGAAGAAATTCTAATAATATTATTTGCCATAGAAACTTGTGTCTGTGCTCACGTACCGGGTGGTTTTGTGAGTGCTTAAGAGCAGGCCTGCCAGCAACACCACCACACCGACTATCGTTACAGGAACAACAAACGTATTACCTGAAAAATACGGGACAGATCAGGACACAGTGGCTCAGAAACATGAGAAAACTGGGTCATACAGCCAAGTCCATGAGACACAGACAAGTTTGCTTCTGCAGCCGATACAGTGAATTTAAATAGAAGTCAAGATGTGAGTGTGATTTATTATTCAAGAGACTAAGGATGAATTTTGCATGAAGTGCATGGAATATAAAAATACAGACATTTTCAGTTATGCCCTTCATCTAATTATTATTACTAATCCTTGAGTGCAAATCTTTTGTATGTGACTGTCTGAAGTCAGAAACCTTCAAAATGCCATTTCTTCCCTTTACTGCAGCCTCCTTCAGTTGCTGTTTGCTTCTGGGTCTTTCTTCTGTCTGTCTTCACTAAGTGAAAGTACGCCATGTTGGGCTGGGGTCATGTGACCGATTTGTTTAGCTGCTGAGGTGTTGATGTGACAACCCTCTAAGTCAGCGGTTTCCAACCCGCGGGCCTTGGACCGGTACCGGTCCGTGAGTCGTTTGGTAGCGGGCTGCGAGAGTTGAGGCTCAGGTGTGAAATGTATGGTTTTCATGGTTTTTATCAGTTTTCAGCGTTATTTTGTTATCGTTTTTATCGTTAACTCAGTTTTCCTGGGTCTTTTCACTTGTGTTATGAATAAATCTTCTTTTTTTTCGGTACTGGTACTAGTTTTATTTTGTTGCATTTATCCGCGACACCTTAAAGGCCGGTCCGTGAAAATATTGTCGGGCATAAACCAGTCCGTGGCGCAAAAAAGGTTGGAGACCGCTGCTCTAATTGTTGTAGGACCTCTATGATAAGTCTCTTTTGTTTTTTAGCCCATTCAAGGCCTTGCACTGGTTCCCCATATGGACTGCATATTTTATGTTCCCATGAAAAACTACCAAATGGAAACTAAACACTTTCATCAACTCAAGGAAACAGTCCAGATGTGGACATTGATGCTTTTGAATCTGAGAATTAATGCAGTTGTAACTGGTTGATATTTTATTGGTAGTATGTGTTATTGTTGTCTGCCATTTTTCTTCTTCTTTGGTGGCTAACAAGTCTCACTCTGATTGTTGTAGACAGATCACTCTTACCTCATAACAACCGGCTACTATTTCTTTGTTTATGAAATATTTCACTTTTTCTGGTGACAAAGTCCTATTGACCTTGAATGGAGAGCCAGCCCTCTCTCTCACCTCTCCCTTGTATGTTGAAGGTTGCAAGTTAAATTACAGTGTAAACGTACACGACACACACAGTAAATGTGCTCACTATTATTGCTTTTTATTGACTATTGTGTGCTCAACGCAAACAGTCTGTTCCAGTTCATTTCTCCTTCCTCCCCACTCAAATCTGCCTTCACTATATAGAGCAGGGGTGGGCAACTACAGGCCTCGACTGCCGGTGTCCTGCAGGTTTTAGATATCACCCTGTGTCAACACACCTGAATCTAATAATTAGTTCATTCCCAGGCCTCTGGAGAAGTTCAAGACATGTTGAGGAGGTAATTTAGCCATTTGAATCAGCTGTGTCTAAAACCTGCAGGACACCGGCACTTGATATAGAGAAACAAAAAGAGACACCGTCATCAGTCAATCGGCACCATCTGTGGCTCACCTGCATCCCAGTACTGCCCCCTGAGCTCACTGCACCATGTCTACCCTGCAGCTGAGCCAGGGACCAAACTCCTGCCACATACAGCATTGGACATTTTTCACAATGGCTTCTTCCCCTCTATGCTGTGTATTATACACCAACACACTTCAAATATTTTCCCATATACATAATTATTCCATACTGCAGTAATCATGCTCAGCATATGGTAAATGGCCTGCATTTGTATAGCGCTTTTCTAGTCCCTAAGGACTCCAAAGCGCTTCACACTACATTCAGTCATTCACACACTGGTGATGGCAGCTACATTGTAGCCACAGCCACCCTGGGGCGCACTGACAGAGGCGAGGCTGCTGGACACTGGCGCCACCGGGCCCTCTGACCACCACCAGTAGGCAAACATGGGGTTAGTATCTTGCCCAAGGATATTTGGCATGCAGCCAGGATGCAGCCTGGGATCAAACCACCGACCTTCTGATTAGTGGCTGACCTGCTCTGACACCTGAGCTACAGCCACCCAGCATAAATGAATTGGAAAGATTTTGACATTGGTATGTTATGTTAAACAAAACATGTTGAGATAAATGTACCTGGTGGTGGTTTTATTTTCCCTACTGGTGACTCCCATGATGCAGTGGGGCTCCAGTCACTCCAGGCTCCCTCGCGGTGCCGAAAAATAGACCGCACACGAACTCGTGCCTTGTACCTCTCACCTTGTATCAGCAAATCTGGCTCCAGCTCTGCCTTGCACTCCTGCTCACACTGAATGCCACTTTTATTGTGCACAGCAGGATCCTGACACACAGAAACCAGTGTGGGGTTGAGAACGAATCTTGTTTCACATGTGAACTTTCACGATCTCAACTTTATACTTAAACGTGTTCACATTGTGTCATAAAATCTAAACTTACACTCCATGACTGATCCTGCTTCTTCCACTGCAATTCACTTCTGTATAACCTGATTACATGTTCGGGGACTTGGGACAACCAGGAAACAGACGTGAAGTTGACTTTTGGCTCTGCAGGAGGATTCACCTTTACTGCAAGATCACACACACAGTTGTTTTAGGTCACCATGAATAGCTCGCACTGTAAATCACAAAGAGCCAGTATGTATACTGTAGATTACACTCACTGTGACAGGATGGCTTGAAGGAAGTGATTACACTCTTCATTTGGTTGCAGCTCAGATTAAGGGACAACTCATGGAAAAACTGAAACTGGAAAAAAAATGTTTGAAAAATATTTACTGTTAGAAAACATTGAGTGAGAACAATATAGAAGTCTTTTGTTTGGCAAACTTCAAATTTGATTTAAAGTAAAACAATTGGAGTCACAAATATCCAATCAGATAATAGACTTGGTAAAAACAAAGAGCAGCATAAAGAGAGAAGAGATGAAGCTTCTTTTAGACAGAGAATGACCTGAGTACATCAAGCAGAAGATCTAGTAAAAATAGTTAATGAGATTACTGGGTACATTTGAAAGGAGTGTTATACATTTTTTGAGCTTTCTTGCTGAGAATGACATTACTGATACTGCTCCATGTCTGTACAGAAGCCATAAAAACTTCACCTTAGTTTCAAATACACAACAGGGAAAAGTAAACCAACCTCTTAGCAGCTGCGCTTATAGTACGAATTTAAACATGCAAGCTGATTTCCCTCTCATCATATGCACAGGATTTTCAGAAAACATAATCTCTGACATTGACCGGATAAAAAAACTATTTGGAAGGAGTCAGTGACTGCCCCGAGGCTTTCCGTAGAATATTAGATCTCACTTCTAATTAAAATACAAACTGAGATATAGGATATATGATTTTATCTCGGGGGCTCAGAAATAATTTGATTTCTTTACACACTCACAGTGCTTTTCTTTTCAAAGATCAGGGAGCACTTCTTTAGCGCTGGTCTGGAGACGTCAACAGACTTTAGGTCACAGGAAGCGCTGTAAGAACTGAGAAGAGGAATATTAATTTGATTTTCCTGCAGATGGCGTTACTGATGACATCTATGATTTCTGTTATGTGAGTTTTATGTGTTGAGCTTTTCTCTTTGTGACTGAGGTCCTTACATGTAGCGAGATTTATAGTGAGCATGTATGGTGCATGCAGTGTCATCAGACACGTATCTGCTGTTCCACAAACATGTGATGTTTCTATTGTAGTCAGTGTAGCAAGTGAGATCTGTGAGAATTAAAACAGGAGAGATTAAATGAAAATGAGTAAATATGTTAAACAACAGATCTTAAAATCAGTTAAACATGAATAAAGAGGAATAAAGACTAACTCTCTGGAAGCCTGGGACACTCATCACTTGTGCAGAGCAGCAGCAGAGGCAGCAGAATAAACAGGGAAAGGCTTTTCTTATTTCTCTCCATTAAGTCGACAGTTTTCTTTCTTAGAGGCTGCTGGGATGGTGACTGTGACTGGAAGACTTGAAGGACTGTAGTTGCTTTAGGTATTGACTGACTGCCTTCTGATTCTTCTCATCCTGCAAAGGATGCAAATAAAATGTTACCATGTTAGCAACATGATTAGAGACGACACAGTTTTATTTCTCCAAACAGTCAGACATCAACCCACATAGAAGAAAAACAGCTGGCTACAGATAAACACAATATAAACAGAGGAAGGAACAACAGACACACAAGTGTTTCAGATCCTGCCTCAGTTTGTAAAACTAAAAGCAGTGATGATGTAATCCAGACTCCTACTGTGTATACTAAGGAGCACTTAAACTTACTGTGTTTTAATTTACTTTCATCCATTTTCTTCTACTTATCCGATCTAGCATCGCAGCGATGAAAGCTAGAGTCTATCTCAGCTGGCACGGGTCGAGGGGTAAGGTGCACCCTGGACAAGTCACTTTACTATATAATACAAAGTGCTGTTCAGCAACTGTTATTGTGGTTTGGAGACATCTACATAAAATGAAATTGAATTGAAATCATAATTTACATGAAGCGCTTCAAAAATTAATGTTTCCATTGCTGTTGCATTTGTGGTCTTTTCTTTCAGACATGCATCTCTACCACAGCCTCACAAACTGTTGGCTGCTCGGTTTGTGTTCACTTGGTTTGATCTGCTCCACCATGTCAAATCAAATAAAACTGATACATAAATAACAACAACCTGATCTCCTGGATGTTTTCTTACACAAAAGAAATTGGCACTGAATCTTAAACTGAACAACATTCAGTAAAACATTTTTAATATTGTAATTGTAATAATACATTTCTCTTATAAAAATAATAATAGCTGTACATTAAAGCACACACGCTGTCCATTAAAGGACTTCAGTCAGTGACACTTACCTGCTGGCTGAGCTGCAACTGATCTGCTTCCAACTGCTGACTTAATTTCACCTGATATCCTGTCAAAGAGCATCACATGAGGGTGTTACTTTGTTTACGTATCAAATGTAACCAACTAAACTGACAAGACAAAAAAAGTGTGAAAAGTCTTTTGATCACAACCCACAGAGCTCTTCTGACGAACATTTGAGCTTCTGAGTGTTTCACTTGAAGCCTTGTAACCCTTTAGTTTCATCTAATCTGATTCTTCAACTTATAAACGATTGTATATAACAGTACCTGCAGTGCACCTGTCTGTATAACTCTGAGCTGATAACTTCAAGCATGCAGCATCAGGTGGAAACTGGCTGTTCTGGGTTGTTGCTTCATTTTTTGAATCTTCCTTGACTTTAGTACAGCCTGTCAGTTCCCCCACCCTGTTGTATTTCTGACCACACACACACACACACACACACACACACACACACACTGCACTTCTTATTAGTAGTAGCTCCCTTTGCATGTGGACCACACTGACATTTAAACTGTGTGTTTGTGTGGATTTGTGTTTTTTGTGGTTTTGCAGCCAAGAGCAAGCTGCCCCACAAACACCCACATCCTCACCTAATGTCTTCACATTATGCATTAACTGACTTTAAGCATTTTATCTTTGCAAGAACACTTTTCAAACAAACTTTTCTTTTCATAGTGCTCAATACAAACATATTAAGTTTAAACAGCATGGTTTAGATTCTCATTCACATAATAAATATCACGTCACATTAGATACTCCAGCTCTGCTGGGGACTCAAAGGAATCTGTGCAGCTATCTGTCTCTTCTGGGGGGTCCGAGGGGCCCGTCCAGCCATCTGTCTCCGCTGGAAGGTCTTAGGGGTCAGGCGCGGCCTGTTGGTCCTGCTCGTTTTTGTCCACATCCAGCACGGCCTGCTCATCCAGGTCCACCACCACACCATTGCCGGCCACTTTCTAGGCCGTCAGTTAAGGGTCTTTGCCATGACGGACGGCCTCCAGACCTACTCAGTCACTGCTGACATCTTCCACGCGGCCAGCCCCGTGAACTGCACTGTTTTGGACCCCTGTACAGTCACCCTCCAGATGGCCCCCCTAAGCTGTTTTGTGAACTGTTTCCTGGGCTTCAGTGCCTTTGGACTTTTTGCTTTGAACTATTTTGTGAGCTCCGGTGTTTCTGGTGGCCTTTTTGTTTTGGATTTGGATTTCATTAGCCCAGCAGTGTCTTAGTAAGTCATGCTAATAGACCATTACTTTTATTTTAATGGATCTTTATGTTCTAACTCATTCTCTTCATTTTGAAAGAGGTGTGAAGCATATGTTCTCTTTATTTATGTTAAGTTTTCTGACTTTTGGACTTCCCCTTACTAAGAGGTGACACTCTCTTATTGCTTTCTTTTTGCCTCAGAAGCAAGAAAACCACAAATACACACTAAAAGCTCAAACCACATCCAAACCCTCTTCTCTTCAGAGAAATCAAAATTTTTTCCACTAATGCAAAAAAAAAAAAGTCATTCACTACCCAGAAAGTCTGTTTTCCTTCCTTCCTTTCTTATTCTGTTTTTTCTTTACATGAGTGGTTGAGGGGCATCTGGGGCCACAGCTTCAAACAGGTGGTAAAGGATCTATTATCAGCCATACTAGCATTCAATACAAAAACTAATTCTGGGATGCATTACAAAAATTACTGATAATATTACATAATAATCACTTTGAGTACTCGCCAGAAACTGCATTAGGTAGCTATTCACTGGAACTCTTCAAATGATGAAAGACGCTGATGCAAGTGAAGGAGGCCATCATTAAGATGTCAAAGCAAAATGAATCAATCAGAGAGAGATAGGAAAAGCTGAAAAGCAGGAGTGCCCAAATCAAGTAGTAGATATATAAGTAGTTATAGTAGTAGTGGTCGATTCTTTAAAAAAAGAAAAAAGGAATGCAGAAAAACTAAACTAAAGTGCAACATTTAAAGAGGTACCACTGTCAAAGACATTCAATAGATGCCTTCATGCATGTAAATGCAGAGTTCATGTGGGTAGTCACCTTCCTTAACTCAAACGTTAGGGAAGGTGGTAGGGAAGCAGACTTAGCAGACATTTCAGGTTTCCAGAGGTGAGCAATTTATTTACAGTGAACCCCATCCTACATGAAACTTAACAAAACCTGTCATGTGTGACATCATCAGCACTTTAAAACGAGGAAATGCTAGGCGGGTCTTTCCCCAAACCTGACTTACATGAAGACTGAAACGAAAGAACAAAGTAAGTATGAACAAACAACTTAATCTGTAACATAATAAAATGTAAAGAAACATGTATCTGACTATTTGCCTTAATTTGCAGAATGCTTGATTTGCCGGCAACAGAATGCTTACACAAACAAACCCGGGATAGTTAGTGCAGCAATGTTACTTTGACAAATAGCAAATCATAGCAAATAAATACACAGACAGACTAATGTGCATAATGTGCAAAAAAAAGGTCAACACATCTGGGACAAATGGAGAGCATTACAACTGCTCATCCACTTTGTCACAGCTTACAACAAGATGCAAACAGCTGGTTACACTCAGGAATAAGAAGGCCAGATCAGAATTTGCCATAAAACAACAAATGCGGCCTTGACTTTGAGCACAGTTTGGATAAAGACCCATCAGGTCACCGCTGTGTTCAAGTTAGAGTAATTTCTGACCAGCACACAAGGTGAAGTAGCTCATTAAGATGAGAGAGAGAGGAGGACGGATGGAGGAGAGTTAGTGAATCAGTAAGTGCAGATGATTAGTACTACAGACTACAGAAGGATAAAGCTGATGATCCATACCATGAAGTTATGGGAAAGCTTATCAGTGAGGAGCAGTGAGTCTCCTGCTGAAAAACAGCTCTACAGATGTCAGACAGAGGACTGCAAGTCAGTAGAAGCAAAACAGAATAAATGCATGTGAATGAGAGAGACATGTGCAAGGAGTGGAGATAGTGAAGGTGGATGAGACAACGTTAGTGAGGTTAGGCTGAGATGGTTTGCATACGTGCAGAGGAGGGATATTTGAGAGTGGATGTTGAAGATGGAGCTGCAAGGCAGAAAAACAAGAAGACAGGAAGAAAAGAGTCCTAACATCCAGACAGTCTGGGTGCTCGGGGCAGGGTGAAATGGAGGCCAATGATCCACTGTAATGATTTCTAAACCAAACAGCTGAAAGAAGGAGAAGACGACTCTAGGAGAAACCAAGATGGACTTGTACCAGAAGGATGACGAGACAAACGTATGCAGAAGGGAAGATACAGCTCATGAGGTCAGGGCCACTGTGAAGATGCCACTGCTGATAGATATAGCAAGGACAAATTCTGAAGTGTACAGGTTTATACTCTCAGCTCAGAATCAGCCAAATGCTGCAGAATTGGCTGGCCAGCACTTCATAATGCAAATAGATAATGGGTGCAAAAGCATAACAACCCAAGAGTTTCTCAAATAAAGAAAGGATATTCTCCAAGGACTGCATACAGCATGCTTTTAAGTTACTGAAGATAAAACTGAAGACAAAGAGACCCACAAACAGTAAAGACCTAGCAGAGCATCTCAGTGGAGGACACACAGCATTGGGTGATGTATAGAAATGTTTTTAATATCAGATAATAAACAGATACAAAACTTTTGCTTTGAATTTTGAAATAAAGCTGAAAGTCTGCACTCCAAGCACATATTGATTGTCTGATTTAAAATCCTCTATGGTGATGTGCAGAGGTGAAATTACAATCAACACTTTTAATAATAATTACTTATAATTCATTATTATCAGGTTGTCTTAACAACTTCCTAAAAAGCCTTCAGTGGATACAAAATCCTGCAACGGGAACACCAACAGTGAAGGAGAGAGCATATTTTTTCCACATTGCTTCTCTTCATTGCCTCCCTGTTAAATCTAGAATATAATTTAAAATTATTCTCCTCATGTATAAGGTCATTAAGAATCAAGCTCCAGCTTATCTTAAAGACCTCTGTTTCATCCCAATAGAGCACTTTGCTCTTAGACTGCCTCTCTATTAAACTAAAATGTAATAAAATAAAAATTAAATATCAGTAAGAACCTACCAGTCCGGGTGTGTTCAGCGTTCTGTCATTTCCATGTCGTAAGGTAATTCAGGCTTTACCATTGCCCTATGTAGCACATCTTTATGTCTATCATATCTAGTGTGACGTATGGAAGAGAGTTCAAAGAAAAGAACACAGAAGCAACACAATGTGGATGCTTTTACTGATGGTAGAAACTGGGTGTAGCAGGAATGAGGCATAATGCGACCATGATTCTGCATACTGGAACATTTTATTTTATTTCACTCGATGGCTACTCACACACTTACACGGCTGCTGCTCCCCAGCTGCCAGCCACACATATCCACAACAACAACGACATGACAGAACCCAGTTCAGTCTTTTAACCCGGCGAGGCATGATTGCAGATGCCCTGCGGGTGCTTTTGCCTACCCTACAGCCACGCTCCGCCACACTTGGCGAAATGATTGGTCACATATTTTGACATGTCATATTAGGAACTGTAAAACACCACAATAGCCACTATGAGTATGTAAGTTTTTCAATTCCCTTTGTACTCTTTATCAAGTTACTTAACATGCCAGCCACCAACGGCAGGTAGAACAGCACCTTGTAGACTTGTAAAAGTGAAACTCTTTATGTGTTAAAAATGTTTCACTACGACTGTGAAAGAAGTGAAGTGAAAGTAGTATGATTTCAAAACTAGCGCTTAAACACTTAAAACAGCCACATAAACCTTAATTTCATGTCTTTGTTTTTTCTTGACTTTTCAAACTTAAATAATAAGTTCTGTTTTATTAAGGCGATTTTTAAAGAGTCCGTGGGAAATATGTCTTCTTGCTGGGAGAACCTTGAGATCTCTTACCTCATTCATTACTAATTTCTACTAAAAATTACTATTGGATTAGATACTTATTTGCAACCTGGCTGGCACATACGTTACTGTCAGTTGCTTAATTATTAGCAATTACCCAGTGGGCCACCAGGAAACTTTAGAGGGTTGCGTAAGGAAGTGCATCTGGGATTATATCTTAGCCAACTCAAGCGCAAGAATCCATCCACCGAGGAAACCCTGTGGAAATAGGGACAGCAGCGTAAAATATCATTATGTGGGCCCTTCAAGCACTGATAGCAATCCACTCGTACATTTTCATTACTTATGTTGTATTGTCCAACCAACTATTGTGCGCTCATGTACCTTGTAGAACAAAGTGTATTGTATAAGAAATGGTGAAAATGTGGAGCAAAAAATCATTAGCTGTCAAGGCTTCTGCTGCTGAACCATCACCAGTAATACCAGCAACAACTAATAACAAGGCTTTGCAGTCACAGGAGGCTGGTGTTGCTAGGACCAGCTGTGAAGAAGTGCACGAAGAGGGACTGAAGTCCTCAGGAGAGAGTGAAGAAGAGAAACAGGAAGGTGACATTAACGTGGTGAGAAAATAGATGGAGGGACATAAGCAAGGATTCAAGTAAAATGAATGGCTACTTTGATCATGAGCCACTCATGGAACACACCCTCCGGTCCCCTTTCTTAAAGATGGGGACCACCACCCCGGTCTGCCAGTCCACAGGTACTGCCCCTGATCTCCACGCAACATTGCAGAGGCGTGTCAACCAGGACAGCCCTACAACGTCCAGAGCCTTCAGGAACTCGGGGCGGACCTCATCAACACCAGGGGCTCTGCCACCAAGGAGTTGTTTAACTGCCTCAGTGACCTCGCCCCCGGAAATTGGCGGGTCATTCCCCTCATCCCCAGACTCTGCTTCCTCCTCGGAAGACGTGTCAGTGGGATTAAGGAGGTCCTCGAAGTATTCCTTCCACCGCCTGACAATTTTCTCAGTCGACGTCAGCAGCGCTCCGCCAGCACTATACACAGTGCAGGTAGAGCACCGCTTTCCCCTCCTGAGACGTCTGACGGTTTGCCAGAATCTCTTCGAGGCAGTCCGAAAGTCTTTTTCCATGGCCTCTCCGAACTCCTCCCACACCCGAGTTTTTGCTTCAGCCACTGCCCGAGCCGCATTCCGCTTGGCCTGTCGATACCTGTCGGCTGCCTCCGGAGTCCCACAGGCTAACCAAGCCCGATAGGACTCCTTCTTCAGCCTGGTGGCTCCCTTCACCTCTGGTGTCCACCATTTGGTTCGGGGATTACCACCACGGCAGGCACCCACCACCTTGTGGCCGCAGCTCAATGCAGCAGCTTCGGCAATGGAGACGCTGAACATGGTCCATTCGGACTCAATGTCCCCAGTCTCCCTCGGAATGCTGTTGAAGCTCTGCCGGAGGTGTGCGTTGAAGATCTCGCGGACTGGGGGCCTCTGCTAGACGTTCCCGCGTTTAGGTGCACCAGAGGTGGGACCAAGTCATTGTTTTGCAAGTCTCAAGTAAGTCTCAAGTCTTTATCCTCAAGTCTCAAGTGAAGTCTCAAGTAATGTCAGGCAAGTCCGAGTCGAGTCTCAAGTCACTGGTGTAAAAGTCCGAGTCAAGTCACAAGTCTTAAACTTTGAATTTCAAGTCCTTTCGAGTCTTTAAAAAACCCCGAAAAAAAGCATGTTGCAGTTATATGCTAAATGTAAATATTAGACCATGTAATTTTAAAATCTGTGTTTTTCTCAACACATGACAAAATAGTGAATTTAGAAAATATACACAAATTGTGAAATTGCACCTCTTTAAAATGCAGCTCAATTAAACCTAGCTCCAAGAATAATTTTCACCGACAGTTCTGAGATAAGCTGCATGTTATTCTTGGATGCGGTTGTAGGACCAGCTTTAAAATCGCATGACAAAAATATTATACATATTAAAAAAAACTGTATCACCAACGTAGCCTGGACAACATTTGCTAGTTAGATGAAGTCAGCTATCTCATCGTAGCATATTTATATGCATATTTATAATCATACGGTTCTTGGAGTGAGTGCATACACTCATGAAGTTTAGTAACTTCAGGTCACTGCAACAAGCCCAGGTACAGTTTACCGACGGATGGGTACAGGACCTTGAAACGCACCGTGTAGAACGAAAGACCATCGTACATATCATAAGTTTACCAGTCTCACAAATCGTCGTCATAAATACACATTCCTTAACCGTTTATTAATAGGACCTTTGAGCTCAATGGTAATTAATTAGCAGTGGAAATAATTTCTGGTAGCATCACAGAAATGTAGCAGTGACAATAATACTGTATGCTGTAATCGTACTGGACAATTAGTGATACAAAAACCTGTTTTATCCTGTGAATAAAAGTATATGTTTTTGTCAGTGTACCATAATAACAGAGGCGAAACGCAATATTGTGTCAGGACAATTCACTATTTATGCACAATAAATAAAGGAGCATAGCGCGACAATTTCTGTTCAGCGCCAGACTTGCTTGTAACCTATATCACTAATTATGTTATGAAAATGAGGTATTAACTACTAAAAAACACTGACCTTCGTGTAAATGCTTGGAGCAGACTAACCTGTGAGCTGGAGTGTTCTGGGACGTTATATTTGATCTTTGAATGGCTGAAATCCAGGCCATCCGTCGCGTCTTTGTTACTTCGGAAACATGGCTCGAACAATTTCTCTTCAACGTCGTAATCCGATAACAACCGATCTCTTTACCCGTCGGCTTCCCGTGGCTGTCATGCGACCGGCTATTGCAGTTAATAATACAACAGCTTCTTGACATTTTTGTGTTTCTTTTTATCGCTGTGTGACTGATTTTAATTGAAAGCCTGCGTGCGCTAGTACCTCTTGCCACGAGTTCCCAGAATCCTTTGCGGTTTTACCCCTGAATGACATCACATTTTCAATCTCTATATAATATGCATGTTAAGTTTTATATTTGGGGTGAAATATCAAGTCTTTTCAAGTAAACCGGTTCAAGTCCAATTCAAGTCCCAGGTCATTGGTGTAAAAGTCCAAGTCAAGTCACAAGTCTTAGAACATTTTTTCAAGTCAAGTCTAAAGTCATAAAATTAATGACTCGAGTCTGACTCGAGTCCAAGTCATGTGACTCGAGTCCACACCTCTGAGGTGCACCAGGTCTGTCCAGCGTCCTCCCCCGCCACCTGATCCAACTCACCACCAGGTGGTGATCAGTTGACAGCTCAGCCCCTCTCTTTACCCGAGTGTCCAGAACATATGGTCGCAGGTCTGCTGATACGATTACAAAATCGATCATCGACCTACGGCCTAGAGCGTCCTGGTGCCACGTGCACTTATGGACACTCTTATGTTCGAACAGGGTGTTCGTTATGGCCAAACTGTGGTTAGCACAGAAGTCCAATAACAGAGCACCGCTCGGGTTCAGATCAGGGAGGCCGTTCCTCCCAATCACGCCCCTCCAGGTCTCGCTGTCGTTACCCACGTGAGCATTGAAGTCTCCCAGCAGGACAACAGAGTCTCCAGGTGGAGCACCCTCCAGCACCCCCCCCCCCCCCCCCCCCCCAGGGACTCTAAGAAGGCTGGGTACTCTGAACTGCCACTCGGCGCATAAGCGCAGATGACAGTCAGGACCCGTTCCCCGACCCTAAGGCGCAGGGAACAAACCCTCTCGTCCACCGGGAAAAACCCCAACGTACCGGCAACAAGCCGAGGGGATATTAGAATACCCACCCCAGCCCGCTGCCTCTCACCAGGGGCAACTCCAGACTGAGACAGAGTCCAGCCCCTCTCCAGGAGACTGGTTCCAGAGCCCAAGCCATGTGTAGAGGTGAGCCCGACTATATCTAGCCGGTACCTCTCAACCTCACGCACTAACTCAGGCTCCTTCCCCACCAGAGAGGTGACATTCCATGTCCCTATTGCCAGTCTTGGCAGCCGGGGGTCAGTCCGCCAGGGCCTCCGCTCCTGGCCGCCACCCGGCACACAATGCACCCGACCCCTATGGCGCCTCCTGCGGGTGGTGGGCCTGCGGGAGGATGGGCCCATGTCTCCTCTTCGGGCTGTGCCCGGCCGGACCCCATGGACTAAGGCCCGGCCACCAGACGCTCGCCCTCGGGCACCCTCCCCGGGCCTGGCTCCAGGGCGGGGCCCCGGTAACCCTATCCCGGGCAGGGTAAACTGTTCCCTCGGTGTCCTTTTCATAAGGGTCTTATGAATTAGTCATTGTCAGTTGTTGATTTGTCCTGTTCTCATTGTATGACGAATTATGATGGGGCTGGCACAATATCAAATTTTTCACAAGACATATATGTGATTATCATGATACCCTCTAAATGACATCAGTTCACACACTATACAGATAACACAACTATCTCAGCTATCTGGAACTTACATTCCTTTACCAACATTTGTTTCAGTACAATAAGCTACATGCCATTTAGATGATCTCTAAAAACACAATAAAAATGCAAACACTTTTATTATTATAACCACATTATTATTAATTTCGGTTTAGTTTTTCATTAGATAATGCATTTCTTTTTTAACAGTAGAAATATCTGATGTAACAATTCACTTTTAAAAGCAAGGTTATAGTGAACAGTTCTGATATATGAAACATAATTTTGCATAACTATGAAAATAAAAGAAAATGCATTTAAAATATAAAATACATTGAATATTACCACCACCATTACTAAACAGCGTGAAGTGGATAAAGAATTATGTGATGTTACATTTTCCTGAGAACTGACAGACTGTGATGTTTCACTGGCATATATCCATCACCAGAGGGCTCCACCGACCTGCCTGTTGACATCAGAGTAAACCCCTGTGTCATGTGACCTGGCTGGAGCTGCAAAGCTGGACTCAGTCGTGGCCCAGGCAAGTTCAGAGGCAGTTGAGGAAAAGAGAGCAGGGAGCATGGTAAAGCACAAAATAAAAAAAGCATAAATAAATAAAATAAAAATAAATAAATAAATAAATAAAAGCATAAAATAAAATTGAATTGAAATCATAATTTACATGAAGCGCTTCAAAAATTAATGTTTCCATTGCTGTTGCATTTGTGAGCTTTTCTTTCAGACATGCATCTCTACCACAGCCTCACAAACTGTTGGCTGCTCGGTTTGTGTTCACTTGGTTTGATCTGCTCCACCATGTCAAATCAAATGAAACTGATACATAAATAACAACAACCTGATCTCCTGGATGTTTTCTTACACAAAAGAAATTGGCACTGAATCTTAAACTGAACAACATTCAGTAAAACATTTTTAATATTGTAATTGTAATAATACATTTCTCTTATAAAAATAATAATATCTGTCCATTAAAGGACTTCAGTCAGTGACACTTACCTGCTGGCTGAGCTGCAACTGATCTGCTTCCAACTGCTGACTTAATTTCACCTGATATCCTGTCAAAGAGCATCACATGAGGGTGTTACTTTGTTTACGTATCAAACGTAACCAACTAAACTGACAAGACAAAAAAAGTGTGAAAAGTCTTTTGATCACAACCCACAGAGCTCTTCTGACGAACATTTGAGCTTCTGAGTGTTTCACTTGAAGCCTTGTAACCCTTTAGTTTCATCTAATCTGATTCTTCAACTTATAAACGGTTGTATATAACAGTACCTGCAGTGCACCTGTCTGTATAACTCTGAGCTGATAACTTCAAGCATGCAGCATCAGGTGGAAACTGGCTGTTCTGGGTTGTTGCTTCATTTTTTGAATCTTCCTTGACTTTAGTACAGCCTGTCAGTTCCCCCACCCTGTTGTATTTCTGACCACACACACACACACACACACACACACACACACACATTGCACTATTTCTAAGTATTAGCAGGAGCTCCCTTTGCGTGGTGATTCTGTGAAAAACAAGATGAAAAAGAAACTGTGTTTGTGTGATTTTGTCCTTTTCGTGGTTTTGCAGCCAAGAGCAAGCTAACCAGCAAACACCCACATCCTCACCTAATGTGTTCACATTATGCATTAACTGACTTTAAGCATTTTATCTTTGCAAGAACACATTTCAAACAAACTTTTCTTTTCATAGTGTTCAATACAAACATATTATGTTTAAACAGCATAGTACTGAAGTTGGTTTAGATTCTCATTCACATAATAAATATCATATCACATTAGATACTCCAGCTTTGCCCCAAACATAGAGCCAGACTCATAAAGAAGATCTTCAGATCACATCTTCTATAGAACAAAAACTGTGGATCTTTCTGAGAACTCAAATGTTCTAAAAGCTTTTCAAGTTGATATAAAAGATGTGATGGGGGACATTATGCTTATTGATCCTCTTAAAATGAGCTTGCAGAGCTTTCAGTTGTGTGCTGCAGCTCACAAAAATGGTTCAAAGCAGGCAGTTGTTTATGGTTTCTGTAACAGGTGCACTTCCTTACTGATCTACTGTTATAAATATCAAAGTTTCATGCAAACTGGGAGGCTCTGTAGTGAGCGCTCATGGGTGGTCAAGGTGACAACGTGGCATTCAGTACTTTAACAAGATAAAAGCTCTGAAACTGTACAGAATAAAAAAAAATACAAGAGATAAACAAATGGAAGAGACCCAATCAAGTCAGCGAGTCTCAACATGAAGGAAGAAACTTATTGTGGTACATTATGTTGTGAGTCTGCTTTGTTATCTGGTTGTTATCTGGTCTATGCACATTGCAATTGTTCTGACCACATAAACCTACCTGACAGCATTAATGCACTGTTGCTCCTCAGTGTTGGTATAGAAGCTGAACTTTTACTCTGCCAAATCTTCCCAATGGTTGAAACATGTCACATAGTGTTTGATGTGAAGCAGCTCTTTGTTTATTCCTGTACTGAAATCCTCTGCATTCAAACCTTTCAGACAGATTCCAGTTGTTTCATAGAACTTAAACACAAAAAGTTCATCATGGGGTTTCACAAGGTTCTGTGCTGACACTCTTATGGCATCGGTTTATGGATCCACAACAGTGAAAGTCAGTGATCACATATCCTCTGGTGTTGGGTCGCAAATTTTGAAGCCAATATGATAACCTCCCACCAACGCTGTGGAGGCCAAACTTTTCACATCCAATTAACCTCTGGGGGGTCCTAGAAAAATGCATACACTATTGGGCTTAGAGCCACAAATCGACCACGCCATGAAAAGTGCCATAAAATATCTATATATTAATATTTTTTTCCACTTTAAATTAGCCAATCTTTTAGACCTACTTCTCCTTGAAATATTCATATCAAGTTTTAATTACATTTCGCGGATTTTAACCCTTTATATCCCGGTTTCGTCACATGGCCGCACTGTTTTTTTAGCCCCAAAAAACAAAGAAATCAAATATTTCCCAAAAGATACAATTCCAAGGCCCGGACTCCCGAGTACCACCAACATTCGGAAGATGGCCCATTATTTGGTTGTAATGACCGTGGAATGGGAAATAGCGTTTATAATGGGTTTCAATGGGGCACAAATCGACCACTAGGACCAATAGTGTAAGTTTATCTGTAGCTCAGCCACTGAAGCTAATTTAAGGGAGTCAGACTGGAATTTTGAAATATATGTAACCAGACTTTTTTTTGGAAAAGTTGGCTATATTCCGTTCAACACAGGGCAAATGGCGTGTATACGAACAATGAAAAATGGCACAAATCGACCCAAGACCACCCAGAGGTTAAAATCAAATCACTCATAATAATTCTCTGGAAAATGCATAGAATTCTTAGAACAGGGTTTATTAAACATTGTCATATGAACAGCAGAACAGTACATTTAAAAGCAGAAATATCACATAGAAAGCAAGCAAACAAAAAGCGAAGCAACCCCGGAGTGCAGAGCCTTAAAGCACAAACAGAAAACGCACACAAAGACAGACAGGAAAGAAGCAGCAGGAAAAAAAGAGAGAGCCCCAGTGCATATCAGAGTCATCTTATACAGGGACAGTGATCCCCCCTCCTGTCGTTGGGTATCCTTTCATCCATTGTGTTTTCTTTTCATCTTCCACTTATGATATACACGACCCTACACCATAACTTGCAAACCAGTCTCTCATCCATCATTGCACTGGGTCCCTTTGACAGTTTCATGGCCAAAGTGAGTCTGAAAGTCTGCAGAAATGCAGTTAATCAGTTAATCCATTCAACAATATTGTTGGGCCTGCATGCCAGACGTAAACCGCTATCCATGCTGAGTGGGGGTTTACTTGTTCGCCTTCTGGTGTTTCAGGCGAGAACTAGAATCCCTGGTACATGCCCTGTAAAGGCCAGGTTTTTTGTCTTACATAGATATTAAAAGGGCTGTACACTTCGGCTTTACAATCATTCATGCTTTTGTGTTACAGCCATTTAAGGGGCTGTATGCTTTTATCTTACAGCCCCAGAAAGGGCTGCAGGCCTTTGCTTTACAGCCATCTTTTGTACAGCCATTGAAAGGCCAAATCCTGTTAAACACCGCTGCATGCTTCTGCTGCACAGTTAAATGCAGCTGCATGCTGAGAAGGGTCCTATGCACATCCTTTAGAAGTGCCAAGCTGAATTAACCCTTTGTTGGACTAGTCACAGTTGGCCATTGATATTAATCAACATGTGCTCATACAACAAGTGCCACAACTTTTTCAATAATATAGTGGGAGATATATATGACCTAAATATATGGGTCATGTGATTTGAACATACAGGAAATGTTTAACAAAGTGCCTCCACTCTATAAACACTTCGCTGTAAATATGCATAGTCTATATGAGTATATATGATTACACACAATTTATGAAAGCAACTATGATTACATGTCTAGTGTATACAGGTATATATGTCATAATAAAATCCACAACACTGAGTCTGAGCACTGGTGTACCCCAGGGCTGTGCTGAGT
The DNA here is from genome assembly GCF_965226115.1 of Aulonocara stuartgranti. Classification (NCBI taxonomy): domain Eukaryota; kingdom Metazoa; phylum Chordata; class Actinopteri; order Cichliformes; family Cichlidae; genus Aulonocara; species Aulonocara stuartgranti. Next base: position 33,425,619 of record NC_138944.1, on the reverse strand, counting down.
CCACTTCTCTACTCTTTTTATAGGTATGATTGCAGGCCTGTCCATCCAAGCAACAATTTTGTGAAATATGCTGACCCACACACACGGACCATTACCTCCTCTTTGACTCCCACCACCCTCTGCAACACAAACTTGGAGTAATCAGGACCCGGGCAGAGAATGTTCCCTCTAAGCCTGAAGGGAAAAAGAAGGAACACACACATGTAAAGGAAGCACTTAAAACATGCAGTTATCCTAGATGGGCTTTCATCAAGTCAGCAAAGAGGCACAGAAAAGAAGATCAGACACCCACTAGGGAGGATAAGAAAGACAAACACAACAACATTGTCATCCCCTATGTAGCCGGTGTATCAGAAAAACTCAGGAGAATCTTCTCCAAGCACGACATCCCAGTGTGCTTCAGAGCCAGCAACACACTCAGACAGAAACTGGTTCATCCCAAAGACAAAACTTCTAAACACAAACTTAACTATGTGGTGTATGCTGTACAGTGCAGCGAGGAATGCCCAGACCTCTACATCGGAGAGCCCAAACAGCCACTTCATAAGCGCATGGCACAACATAGAAGAGCCACCTCCACAGGACAAGACTCAGCAGTCCATCTGCATCTAAAGGACAAAGGTCACTCTTTCGAGGATCCCAATGTACATATTTTGGGAGGACAGATGGTTTGAAAAGAGGAGTAAAAGAAGCCATTTATGTCCACTGTGAGCGACCATCTTTGAACAAAAGCGGGGGTTTACGACACCAACTGTCTGCCATCTACAGTGGGGCAAAAAAGTATTTAGTCAGCCACCGATTGTGCAAGTTCCCCCACCTAAAATGATGACAGAGGTCAGTAATTTGCACCAGAGGTACACTTCAACTGTGAGAGACAGAATGTGAAAAAATAATCCATGAATCCACATGGTAGGATTTGTAAAGAATTTATTCGTAAATTAGGGTGGAAAATAAGTATTTGGTCAATAACAAAAATACAACCCAATACTTTGTAACATAACCTTTGTTGGCAATAACAGAGGTCAAACGTTTACTATAGGTCTTTACCAGGTTTGCACACACAGTAGCTGGTATTTTGACCCATTCCTCCATGCAGATCTTCTCGAGAGCAGTGATGTTTTGGGGCTGTCGCCGAGCAACACGGACTTTCAACTCCCGCCACAGATTTTCTATGGGGTTGAGGTCTGGAGACTGGCTAGGCCACTCCAGGACTTTCAAATGCTTCTTACGGAGCCACTCCTTTGTTGCCTGGGCGGTGTGTTTTGGATCATTGTCATGTTGGAAGACCCAGCCTCGTTTCATCTTCAAAGTTCTCACTGATGGAAGGAGGTTTTGGCTCAAAATCTCACGATACATGGCCCCATTCATTCTGTCCTTAACACGGATCAGTCGTCCTGTCCCCTTGGCAGAAAAACAGCCCCATAGCATGATGTTTCCACCCCCATGTTTCACAGTAGGTATGGTGTTCTTGGGATGCAACTCAGTATTCTTCTTCCTCCAAACACGACGAGTTGAGTTTATACCAAAAAGTTCTACTTTGGTTTCATCTGACCACATGACATTCTCCCAATCCTCTGCTGTATCATCCATGTGCTCTCTGGCAAACTTCAGACGGGCCTGGACATGCACTGGCTTCAGCAGCGGAACACGTCTGGCACTGCGGGATTTGATTCCCTGCCGTTGTAGTGTGTTACTGATGGTGACCTTTGTTACTTTGGTCCCAGCTCTCTGCAGGTCATTCACCAGGTCCCCCCGTGTGGTTCTGGGATCTTTGCTCACCGTTCTCATGATCATTTTGACCCCACGGATGAGATCTTGCGTGGAGCCCCAGATCGAGGGAGATTATCAGTGGTCTTGTATGTCTTCCATTTTCTGATGATTGCTCCCACAGTTGATTTTTTCACACCAAGCTGCTTGCCTATTGTAGATTCAATCTTCCCAGTCTGGTGCAGGTCTACAATACTTTTCCTGGTGTCCTTCGAAAGCTCTTTGGTCTTGGCCATGGCGGAGTTTGGAGTCTGACTGTTTGAGGCTGTGGACAGGTGTCTTTTATACAGATGATGAGTTCAAACAGGTGCCATTCATACAGGTAACGAGTGGGGGACAGAAAAGCTTCTTACAGAAGACGTTACAGGTCTGTGAGAGCCAGAGATTTTCCTTGTTTGAGGTGACCAAATACTTATTTTCCACCCTAATTTACAAATAAATTCTTTACAAATCCTACCATGTGGATTCATGGATTTTTTTTTTCACATTCTGTCTCTCACAGTTGAAGTGTACCTCTGGTGCAAAATACTGACCTCTGTCATCATTTTAAGTGGGGGAACTTGCACAATCGGTGGCTGACTAAATACTTTTTTGCCCCACTGTATAATCCAGGTTTGAGATCCCTTCCCAGATGCCATAACGCCCACTCACATCCTGGGCCATCTGACCTCAGGAAATCACACGATAGGGTGGGGCCAGGTTTCACAATGAGCTCACCTGAAACCTTGGCTGATTGTGACCTACACCCATTTTCACACCATGGCTCATGTGATTAGAGGATCTTTAGGGGGTCTTTAGTTCAGGACAAGAAAAATGTAAGAAAGATGACACTCTCTTCTCACTTTCTTTTTGCCTCTCTCCGAGTCAGAAGCAAGAAAACCACAAATACACGCTAAAAGTTCAAACCACATCCTATCCCTATTCTCTTCACAGAAAACAAATTTCTTTCCACTGATAAAAAAATAAACAAAAAAACCATCATTCACAGGTCCGCAGCTCAGACCGTAGTAAGTTTTTGGCTACGGGTTCCGTGTCGGGCTCGTAGCCAAAAACTGGGTCAACTTTGCTAGCGAGAGACAGAGAGAGGCGTTGAAAGGCTGCTCCAAAGCAACTTATTGTTTCGGAGGAAAACACGAACACAGTGTACAGTCAAGTGTTAATAGCTTACTTACAACTGGGCTCGTCAGGCACTCTTTTTGGCTGTAGTGGTTATTATTATATTTACATGCTTCCAGCTCCCGTTTCTGGTTGGTGACAACCAGTGTTGGTCAAGCTACTTGAAAAAAGTAATCGGTAACTAATTATTGATTAATTCCCCAAAAAAGTAATCCTGTTACTTTACTGATTACTTATTTTCAAAAGTAATTAGTTACTTAGTCACTTTTTAAAAACATGATTTAAAACCTGAATAGGTAATAAAGCAATAGGTCTTTCAGCCCAATTCTACTTTTTCTGCATAATCCATCATATAAAATGTAACCAAATGAAAAAGTCTGTTTTAAAAACTTTTTATTAGTTTTAATATTTTAACCGTATGCATCAAGGAAAAATTTAATTATATGCAATATTCTCTGACTGGAAGAAATAAGTTTAACATTTAAACCTATTTCCTGAATATTCCAGCATATAAAATAAAATTGTTTTTTGTGTTTACACTCACACTTTCAAATAGATGCAAGTAGAACACAGCAGAAAACAAATAAAATCAAAGACTATGCAGTCCTGTTGCTTTTAAATCCATTTTCACCTGTTTAGCAGGAGTAGGGCAGGCAGAGGTTTGCCCGGTGCTGCAGCAGTCATGTCAGTGGAAGGATCCGGGAGTTTCTCTGTGAATTTCACATTCCCGTGGCAGCGTACTCGGTGCTTGCTCAAACGTTTAGGGGTTTTTTTCACTGTAAAAAAGAGGTTTCTTCCCACGCAGAGTTTACAGCGGATGCTAATGTTTTTGTCACTTTTTACAGAATCAAAATCAAAGTAATGTCAGTACTTCCACGCTTTAAACGCTGCATGGTCATACTCTCTCCCACGCTCTATATATTATCCACTGTTGAACTGCACACAGCTGTTGCCACGAACGTCGCATTCGGTTACGTCATTGTCATGAGACACTCTTGCAAACAAAATCACGGTTTAGTAACGTAGTAACGCAGCGTGCTTACGGGAATGTAACCATAATCTAATTATCTTTTTTGCAATAGCAATCCCTTACTTTACACATTACTTTTAAAAAAAGTAATTGGATTTACAGTAACGTGTTACCGGTAACGCGTTACTGCCCATCTCTGGTGACAACTCGTACTTTTGGACTCTCCTTTTTCTCCCTCGTGCTCAGAGGGGGAGGGAGGGAGAAATAGGAGAGTCGTGCTGCCAGCAGAATGGCAGTCCATTCTGCTGGCATCACCGACTACACTGCCCGTGAGTCTATATTCTTTAGGGCTATGCCATCATAGTAAATCATTTTTTGAATAATAATTTAGAAAAATATTTCTTCACGTCTTTATGCGGGCCACAAGTAGAGGTGACATGGGCCGCGAGAATGAGACACAGGTATTAGAGCCTCTTAATGCAGCCATGCATGCTCTGAGCAGAGGGGGAATGGGTGCCCCAGGAGGTAGTAGCAAAGGGAGTCGACCGGCCACTGGATCTCCAAACATTTCTTCTCGACAGTGCTATACCGGCACTCCTGATCCGTCAGCTTCCGGCTGATGTACAGAACTGAGCGGTCGGCTCCCCCTACCTGCTGGGACAAAACGGCCCCCAGGCCTCTTTGAGTCATCTGTCTTCAGACAAAAAGGGAGGGAAAAGTTAGGCGTGAACGGCAGCAGCTCCCCACAGAGAGCCTGTTTTAGCTGCACAAGCACCACCTGGCACTGCTCCGTCACTGGTCTAGATCGGGGGCACCTTCCGGGTGAGATCGGTCAAGGGGCTAGCCCCAGGAACCGCCTCACCTCCATTTTGGACTTGGGGCGCAGGCAGGATGCAATCGCTGCTGTTTTCTCCACCTGTGGATGCACCTGCCCACCCTCCAAGTGGTACTCCAGATACTGTACCTCCCTCTGTCCAACCGCACACTTATTTAGGTAGGCTGTGAGCCCCACCCTCCTCAGGGAATCCAGGATCGCGGCCACCCGCTGCACATGCTCCTCCTAGCTGTCACTATGGCAGATCACATTATCTAGGTAGGCAACAGCATATGCAGCGTGCGGCAGCAGCACCTGGTCCATAAGGCGCTGAAAGGTGGCCGGGGCTCTAAACATGCCAAACGGAAATATGACAAATTGGTACAAACCATACAGAGTGGAGAAGGCCATTTTTCCCGGGACTTTGCAGACAAGGGAATCTGCCAGTAGCCCAAAGCGAGCAGTGCCCAACTGGTCTAGGTGCTCATCAACCTGGGTCATTGGGTACCCATCAAACTGTGACACCTCATTCACCTTGTGATAGTCAACACAGAACCGCATAGAACCATCTTTCTTCACCACGAAAACTATGGGACTACACCAGGCGCTGTGCAACTCTTCTATTACTCCCATTTTCAGCATGTCGGCCATGTCCTTCTGAAGAATTTGTCTTTTATGTTCAGGAAGCCTTTAGGGCCATGAACGCAACATCATGCCAGGATGCATTTCAATACGATGCTCAATGAAAGATGTTTGGCTGGGCAGGGGGGAGAACGCGCCTGCAAAGCTCTGTTGTAAAGCAGCAACATCCGCTCTCTGCACTGTGTGGGATGTAAGATGGTTATCACAATGGAGGGAGGTGGGAATGATGGACTCTGGCAACTCCCACCCAAACTCATGTCTCTCCTTGACCAGGCTCAAACCTGAGTTTAGCCCCTCTGTTACACAGGCTCTGTTGACGCTGCTGAGCCTGGAGCAAATTATCCCATGAAAGCCTCCCCAACCCGTGCAGTTTTGCTCTCAGGTCCAGCATGTACTGAATCTCATTTTTTTTGCAGGACTCGACCCTTCCCCCCATTTTTTTTTAATCAGGCTGTCTGCCGTACAAAGTGAGAAAATCCCGTGGAGGCGTGGGGCACCTTCCCATGTCCCCATGCACACATCTTACCTCCACCCACTCAAACAACGCCCCGGGCGGAACAAAGCTTTGGTGGACCAGGCTCGGTGTGCAGCCCATGTCCCCCAAGGCGTGGCGTATACCCCCTTGACACCTTACCGAAATGTGGTACGTCCCTCCCAGACCGGGGGTGGGTGCTGGAGCCCCAGCCACGTCTTCTGGGCCCCTGGCCTGAAGCAGCGGTGCGAAGGGGTTTGTGGGACTCCAATGTCAGTACTCTTTACCCGTTGCCTACTGGTGGTGGTCAGAGGGCCTGGTAGCGCCAGTTTCCGGCAGCCTCGCCTCTGTCAGTGCGCCCCAGGGTGGCTGTGGCTACAATGTAGCTTGCCATCACCAGTGTGTGAATGTGTGTGTGAATGGGTGGATGACTGGATATGTAAAGCGCTTTGGGGTCCTTAGGGACTAGTAAAGCGCTATATAAATACAGACCATTTACCATTTATGGGGCCCCTGCCTCTTTTCTGAGCTGCCGGTGCCTGTAACTGGTCTTCCATGGGCTGGACGCTCCACCGTACAGCCTCTGGTCCGACGGCCAGGTGATCCTCCGCCAACATCATGGCTGCGGTGAGGTTGGCAGGCCAATAGTACACAGCAAAAATGCCAGTGTTGATTTTTCAGTGTTAGTAGATTTCAACAGAGTTCCGAGTTAGTTCAACACTTAATCGAGTTAAAATAACACATCGGGAGTTGATTCCTGAAAAGTGTAAGTGTAGATTTTAGTCGTTACTGCATTTTAACACTGTGGGTGTTAAATTAGACCACACCTTCATTTCCTGTGGAGCTTCGCAATCCAGAATCTTCGGTCGCCATTTTTTCTTGCTGATGCGGTAAGTTTTATTCGGTTAAATATTAAGTTTTAGATTGATGTTAGAACAAGTAACATGATAACTAGTAAAAGAAATAGTATTTATATCAAAATACATCATCTTTAAGTGTCATATTTGAATTTTAACTGTTTTTGTTAAGCTGGGCTACTGCTAGCTAGAACTCTGCAAAGTACCAGTTTCTTTCCTAATATTCATTTAGCATAATCTGGCTATTGGCAGACTGTAATGAATATTACATGTTAATATATTTCACAGTTTTTATTAAATGCCTTTTATTTATTTTCGAATTAAACTGCCAAAGCCTTAGGGTCAGTGGTCTCAAACTCACGGCCCAGAGGCCACTCGTGGCCCAAAGGCCACTTGCGGCCCACGTCAGGTGAGGTGAAGAAGTATAATGCAATTTGGCCCTTAAAGTGACTTTTTTTTTGTCATTAGCCAAAAATGATTTAATATAAAGGCAATGAGGGCAGAGTGTTACCGGCCCTCATGGGTAGTGTAGTCCGTGCTGCGGGGAGAACGTGTGGAACTGCCCCTCCCGTTGTGTGTTTGAGCGCGAGAGAGGGAGAAAGTAAGAGCTGTTACCGATGAGAAATGGAAGAAGAGAGCATGTAAGTATAATAATAACCACTGCCGCCAAAATGAGTGCCTGGTTGTAAGAAAGCTGTTAAGATTCGACTGTACACTGTGTTCGCTGACAGTAAAGCTACAAGCCCGACAACCCAGCGTATTGGCCAGAGGTGTCATTACCACGGTTCAGAGCCGCGGACCTGGCCGAGGTAACAAGAGAGTACAAACATGTGGAGGGATTGGCTTTGTTAGTTCAGTGAGAGTCAAAAACTAATGTGTACACTTATTTCTGCATTTTTATTTTGTTAAATATGAATAAAATTACAGCAGAAGTGCTGCAAAGTGTCTGACCAGAAAGAGAGGACCATTGTGTTAATTTGGTAGTTCAATTAAAGGCATCGGTTAGTTAAGAGGGAGAGGGGGGGATGCGTTCATATTTGCAGTTTTGTCTTGTTATACAATATTTGAAATTTAAAAACGAACAAACCAAACGCTACATTGTCAGGAATATTTGTGGGGAGGGTTTTTATCGCTTAAAATATATAAAAAATAATAAAATAGAAATATGGTTCCTACTAACCCCTGTGATAGTTGAGAGAATACTGTATTGCAGTCATGTTACACAGCTTGTACTACTTAAAAAATGGATCAAGGATGTTTTTCTTAACAAAATTAATTTTAACTCAGTCTAAAGGGACTAGACATGCTAGATATTTTGCAAAGAAATGGTGTTATATGCTGGACCTTATTTTACTCTTGGCAGGTGGTGATATGCTGGTTCCCGAGAAGAGATGAACTAATCAAAGTCAGCTTTTCAAGACAGCCCCAAGACTCTTCGCAACTTGTGTTCAAATGTGAGGCCGTTGTCAGGTGATAAATGCAAGGAAGAGGCACTCAACTGACATGAAGCATGTCAAAGACAACATGAAGGTGACATTTCAACATAGGCAAAAAGTGGTTCAAGAACCTGCCATAGCTTCTACTGTCCTGGACCTTTTCCCAAGATTTCTGGATACACCTGGCTTGGTAAGGCATAAAATAATTTAATGACTGCTTTGTGGTTCCTTTGTTTGTTTTCTTGTTAATGTGTTGTTTCTGTTGTTACACTTTGTGTTTAAGATTGACCAAGACTTCACAATGCTGTTTTTTGGGGAGGAAGTGTCTGGTAAGTTCCTTGCAAAGTGGCCAACATTCTTCAAGCCAAGGATCATCAAAGATTGCAAAAATCTGTCCCAGAGTACAGAATTGGATGAGCTGCTCATTTCTGCACAGCGTTACTCTAACGAGGCTGGTAAGTGTAAGTTGGAAATGGTAGATTTTGCATGCCTTTACAGCATTTGCTTAATTCCCACAACACAATATATCACTCATTTCTGTATGGTATGAAAACAAGCTTACAAACATGTTAAACCTGAAATGACATTTAATGTAGTTTGAACACAAAAAAAGTTACATAATCTTACTATTGTTATGACTCGATATCTACTTCACTTGGTGGCCAGAAGATTTTAAGTCTCTAGAAATGAATTTTTATACCAAGGCGCTGGAAAACTGCCTTATTAGAAAAATTATCAGGTGTCTAAAATGTCATCATGGTATTACATAACGTGGAAAAATGACTGCTGTGGTCCTTTAAATGACAGTAATTGTGATGATCTTAATTTCTATTCTGTAGTTTGGGACTGCGAGGCGGCTGCCCTCTTTTGCTGCTTCACTTCACTCCATCATCTAAGGGAAGGACGTCTTCAAAGATTAGCACATCAGATGCTGCTCACCACCTAATGAAATTCATCAAGGTAGGCTTTTTAGAATTGTATATTTCTCTTTTGATGAGAACAGATGCAAATTATCAACGGCTGATATTTTAAGATGGCAAGGTGATCCAACCTGCAGCAGATGTATCTATCCCAGACAAGCTTGGTGTTGCAGGACTGACATGTCATTGTTTCTATTAAAACTAAATGTACACATTGAAACAAAAATAATTGTGCGCGCAGAGTGAAACATTTTAATATTGTCATAATTTCAAACAGCAATGCCTCAACATCAGATTATCAATTTTGTTTAATGTGAATCACTTGGTTTCTTTCTCTCCCTCAGGTGGGAGGTAGCACAGAGGCTTTTCTTAAGGCTGGCCCCACTCAGCCATTCGTCCTGTGGGTTGGAGAAAGAAAGAACATCATCCAAAGTTTCTACCCAAAGTTTCTACATTGTCCTAGATCAAAAGGTCATTCCCTGTGTGACACAGATGGGAGATGCAGGTTTTGACAAGGCAAAACTTTTCAAGGCACATTTTTTAATTTGCCGTGTCCTTTGATAAGGCATTGGACAACTTCTACACATTCATCCAGACCATCAAGTGTATAGCATTGATGTTGGCAGCGTGAAGGACAGTCCTCGGGTCAATGAAACAAGAGGAAGTCTTCACTGTACGGTTTAAAGATATCCACTATTCAGCACTTTGACTGGAAATGTTCATCTGTTACATTTGCAAGATACACCACACAAGTTGCTCAGTGTTATTTAGACATTTGAAGTTCCAGCATGGTTTGTACCCAGGAAAGTTTTTACGTTTGACCTGTGGAGAGCCTGGATGTTCATTTATCTTTCACACGTACTCTGGTTACAAGCGGCACTTATTCCGAGCACATGGAGACTGCGTTCACTCTGAGGTCATCAACAATTTTGAGCCTGTACCTAACGATGGAACCTCTGTTTCACAGCCTGTAAATGTGGCTCATCCCATGACAATAACTACACCGGTTCCAGTTGAAAAAAGGCAAATACTGAACATGTGCAGCTCTGTTATTGCTCAAGTACAATCATCAGGAGTTCCTGAAAGTACTGTACAGTTAGTTGGTTCATTGGAGGAACTGGTTAATGACATCCATGCACATGCAAAACAATCTGTTGTCGACTGTTTGTCAACTGATACATCAAGAGAAACCTTAGAAAAAGTTGAGGATTGCTTTGATCAGCTTGAAAATCCATTTTCATGCCTTAACACAGAATCTAAAAGGATAAGATATTTTGAGCAAAAATGGAAAATAGTTGAACCCATAGAGCATGTTCTTGGTGTGCGTTTTGATGTACGCAAAGATAGAACAACAGGGACATACAGGCAAGTTCCTGTCAATGATAAATTCATGTACGTTCCTATCATGGGATCCCTTTCATCTATGTTTCGAAACAGTGAACTTTGTAGCAGTTTCCAGAAAAAAAAACTAAACATGGAGGGATTGTACAGAGATTTAAATGACGGCTCCTACTTCAAAAATCACAGTTTATTCTCACAACAAGAACATGCTCTCCAGATCCAGCTCTACTATGACGATTTTGAAACTGCTAATCCTTTAGGCTCAAAAAAGGGGGTGCACAAACTTGGTTGTATTTATTTTGTTTTGAGAAATTTGCCACCAGAGTTAAATTCTGTGGTGATGAACATTCATCTTGTAGCCCTTTTTCATTCAGAAGACTTAAAAAAATATGGGTTTGATCCTATCCTAAAGCCACTTGTTGATGATCTAAAGATTTTAGAGACTGAAGGAATGCAAGTGCCCTTTTCAGCCACACCTGTGAGAGGTTCGCTTTTTCAGATTACAGGTGACAACTTGGCTTTACATAGCATTTTTGGTTTTGTTGAATCATTTAGTGCAAACTATTGTCGTAGATTTTGTTTAACTGATAAGACAGAGTTGCAGTCAGTTTTTAGTGAAGATCATGTAGGCTTAACACTGCGTTCCAAAGAACTTCATTACAAACACTGTGGTGCCATTCAACAAAATCCTGCTTTGGCCTCAACATTTGGTGTAAAAAGAAATTGTTTACTCAATTCACTTCGGCTGTTCCATATTTCAGACAACTATGCTGTAGACATAATGCATGATCTACTAGAGGGAGTGGTGCAGTATGAGTTAAAGCTTGTGTTTCAGTACTTGATTAAGACCTCTTTGATATCCTTGAATTCATTGTCACAGAGAATTATAAGCTTTAACTACGGATATGCACAGAGAAGGAACAGGCCAGGTGGGCTAAAACTGGATGACAACAGCAAAGATCTTGGGCTTAATGCTGTGCAGTCATGGTGTCTTTTGCGGAATAGCCCATTGATTTTTGGAGATATCGTTTGCAGAAATGATGGACATTGGAACTTGCTACTTTTGTTAGTTCAAATTGTGAACATTGTTTTTTCACCCATTATAACTCATGGCATGACTTGCTATTTGAAACATCTGATTGCCGATCATCACAAGGCTTTCAAATCTCTCTTTCCAGAACGGAATTTGATTCCAAAGCACCACCTAATGATCCATTACCCACGCTGCATTAGAAAAATTGGGCCACTCATACATATGTGGTGCATGAGATTTGAAGCAAAGCACAAGTTCTTCAAAAGATCTGTAAAGAACTTTAAAAATATCACAAAAACACTAGTAAAAAAACATCAGAATCAATTAGCCTTTCATTTTGAAAATTTTTATTTTAAAAGATTACAGTTCGGCCCCATTAATGAAGTCTTGGCCAGCAGCTTAAAAGGAGCACTGAATAAAATGTTTGATGTTTCTTCTATTGTTTCTACAACTTCCTGGGTCAAAAGTTATGGTACAGAATATCAAGTTGGGATGTATGTTTGTTCTGGTGTTGAAAATGAGATGCCTTTGTTCAGTAAGATTGTCAGTATAATTGTTAGCGATTTCAATACTTATCTTCTAACTTGTAAGGTCTCAACAGTATATTTCAATGATCACTTAAATGCATTTGTTATTGAGGATGGATTAGATGTCTTTGCACTGATCTCTGTAGATGATCTGGTGTACTATAGACCTTATGATAGGCAATTTTCAAATGGCACTGATGACAAAATGTACATTGTCCCATACTGTAATTTTGTATGACTTGTTTACTTGTGGTGTATCTGAATACAAAGTATTTTGGAACGTTAATGTCTTGTATTTCTTTGTAATGGGTGGATGTTGGGGGTTAATTGTAGCAGTAGAGATATCAGAGATTAATGGGAGTTTATTGTAATCTGGTGGTATTAATGATTTGACTGACACTAGTGTTAGTGTTAGAAAATTAACACTATTCAGAGTTGAATTTTTTAACACCAGGGCTAGTGTAAAGTACCAGCAACACTATTCGGTGTTAATTTTTAACACTTAACACCAGTGTAGAATATTTTTGACACTGGTCAGTGTTACTCAGTGTTAATTTTTAACTCTGTGCAGTGTTAAAATAACACTAGCTCGTTGTTAAAAATATAACACTTTGAAAAGTGTTAATTTAACACTCAAAAGAGTGGACACATATAGACACTTTTCTAGTGTTAAATTTAACACTCACAGTGTCAATTTAACACTGGCGATTTTGCTGTGTATCAGGGCAGGAGATGTTCACGTGCGTCCAAACTGCAAATGAATCGCGCACGAGCAAAGCCGCCGCTCCCGCACTGACTGTAACGCAGTCAATTCTTCTTTTACTGTTATGCTGTTTTGTGGATCACAAGGTTTAAAACTACTTGTAAACACACACACAGTAACTCCACCCTAACCTGCAGCTGCAGCGCAAATAACAACGAAAATTGTTTGTAAACGTGTCCTGGAGTTTACAGGTGCAGACAGTGCAACAGCTTCCAGGTCATTTAGGCTACGTTCACACTGCAGGTCTTAATGCTCAATTCCGATTTTTTGATCAAATCCGATATTTTTGTCTCCTCGTTCACACTACAAATAAAATGCGACAGCAAACGCGCTCTAGTGTGAACGCTCAAAGCGGCCCGCATGCGCAAAAGAAGATGTCACACACAACGCGCTCTGTTTAGACCAAGAACAAACAGTATTGTTTGACTGATGGCCGTTAATATAAAGACTTCGGACTTTACGTTTCCCAATTTTTGCTTTAAGTTATTTTGTTATTTACATAATAATGTAAATAACCTAATAATGATCCTTATTGCTGTTTAAGAGAGGAGCGGTGCTTCAAAGGATAGCTGCAGATTTCTGTCAGAATCTGCAGATTATACAGTACAAATAAAATGTTTACGTTGTCTTCCCAACAGTTTCACTGACATCTACACTGGATGGCTAGGAAGCGTTCGCGATGTCTTCTCGGGCGCTGATAATTGGCTTCAGTCTTGTGTCGGTGACGTAAAAGGCGGATTTAATGCGACTTGACCGTTCAAACAGCAGTCGCTTTCTAAAACATCGGATATGTATCGGATTCAGTACCACATACGAAAGTGACCCAGATCGGATTTGAAAATATCGGATTTGCGCCGTTCACACTGTCATAGCATGATCGGATATGGGTCGCATAGGGTCAAAAAAATCGGATTTGATGCGCTTTCGCCTGCAGTGTGAACGTAGCCTTATTCTGCCAATATGGCAAGAAGGTCATAACTGCTTCAAGCACTGTCTATATCAGGGGTAGGCAACGCCAGGCCTCGAGGGCCGGTGTCCTGCAGGTTTTAGATCTCACCCTGGGTCAACACACCTGAATCAAATGATTAGTTCATTACCAGCCCCCTGGAGAACTTCAAGACATGTTGAGGAGGTAATTTAGCCATTTGAATCAGCTGTGTTGGTTCAAGGATACATCTAAAACCTGCAGGACACCAGGGCCCGTATCCCTAAAGAATCTTTGTGCAAAAAGTGGCTCCTAGCGGCCAAATTCTAAGAAAATTCTCAGAGTCATGACGTTTTCTTAGAATTTCCCCTAAAAGTGACACGACAATCCCAGTTAATATAAAAGCTATTCCTCAAGATTCCTAGCGCTTAAAAGGGCTCCTAAGGCGAGATCTGCTAAGAGCAGGGAAGAGGACTTTTAGTGGCTTAGGAGTTCCCCTAAGCAGCTGCACAAAATGGCCAACAGAAGAGGCAGGAGAGATGTCCTGCAAACACTGGATGACTGGGAATTATTGAGACGCTACAGATTGGATCGTGCAGGAATCATGTTTGTGGTGGATCTCCTTAGAGATGCAATTACTTCACCAACTCGACGCCACAACGCTATTACACCGGAGACGAAAGTAATCACAACCCTGAGGTATTTGGCAACTGGGAAAATGCAACAATGCAGCAGTGATGACTTGGGTCTGTCCCAATCCTCTGTCAGCAGAGTCATCACCCAAACACTGACAGCTTTGTCACAACCTAATATTGTGACACAATTTGTTTCATTCCCGCTGGATGCCCGCACTTTACACACACATAAAAGGGCATTTATGGACATTGCAGGATTCCCTGGCGTTGTGGGTGTAATTGATGGAACACATGTGAGAATAATTGCGCCATCAGAGGACGAGGCTGTCTTTGTTAACAGGAGGAATTTCCACAGCATCAATGTGCAAATAGTCTTCAATGCGGCCTGTAAGATTTTGGACATTGTGGCTAAACGGCCAGGCTCCACACATGATGCGAGAATGCTCTCCGAGAGTGGCATCAGACAGCTTTTTGAGAGACGCTATGTGCCAGCTAATTGCCACTTGTTAGGGGACAGTGGCTACCCATGCAAACCATGGCTCCTTACACCTTACCTCCAGCCATGCCAAGGGCCCCAACTAAACTATAACAGGTAAGCCAAACAATACAAAAATCATGGAAATGAAATGCAAGCAATATGTTAGAGCATCCAAGTAGTGCAATATTTCCATCAAATAATTAAAGGTCTCTGTATTCTATTGTAGGGCCCACAAGACAACAAGAGCGGTGGTGGAGCATGGCATAGGCCAGCTTAAGAGGCGCTTTCATGTTCTCCACGGAGAGGTGCGGCTGAGGCCTGAAAAAGTCAGCAAAGTCATCATAGCCTGTGCAATATTACACAATATTTGCAAGGTTAGACAGATTGCAGAACCTCTGGAGGATGGCGATGAGGATGAGGACAACGATGAGGATGGTGGTGAAGAAGATATTTACATTCCACAGGGGAACCTAGCCCAGAGTGGACTGCCTTACAGGGCAAACTTCACAAATTTACATTTCAGGCAAGCTGTAGCCCCATGTCTTTTGAGAACTTGTGATGGTATTAAGAACTACCACAGTTTTACTGCACATCACCTGCAATTGTTAAATGCAAGACAAAGAACACAATCTGTAAATGGTTTATTTTTTAGGTGTTCAATTTTAAGGTGGTAGTACTCCTCCTGAAGGGAAAGGACTTCTTTTTGTTTTTCAAACACATCAATTGTGAGTTGCAATCTGCTCTCCTGCAGGGGTGCTGACGGAGCAGGTGCTGCAGATGGGAATGGTGTTTGATCCGCTGGGCTATCCTGATATTGTGTCCCAGGCGCGCCTCTTGCCTTGGCTAGTGACAGTTGGGCCAAATTTTCCTCGTAACATACCTTTATGTTCGTTCACCAACTGGGCCAGCAACAAACCTTGCTCCTCAGTCCAGTTCGGCTTGCGAGTCCTTTTTTTTTCTTCTCCATTTTCTGTGTTTGTAGGATATTTGTTAACAAGCCTTTATAAATAGACCAGCCAGCAATCACAGACATTGATAAAAACTGAGCCGTGTTACCCTCGTTAAGACCACACTGGACTTGTAACGTTGTGATTTCCACTTCATTAAGGACAGCCCCTTGAGATAGGCCATCTTGTTTTCAATGGGGTCCATATGGGAGTGAAAGTACAAAATATGCCAGCTAGGATATTAATATGAGCAAATAAGACACGAATCATTATTTGAACAGGGTGTAATGAGTTTAAGTTTTCACATATTTTAGATTCTAATGTTAGGCTATAACCCCTACAGCTTACTATTCATTTTCCAGATATTTTCTTGAATGTGAAATATTATTTACAATTACAGTCAGCATAAGATTAGAGTGTATAATTATGTTTATTGATTTGAGGGTACATCCTCTGCTCATTATCACCAAAAGCTCATTTCCATCAAACTTGTAGGATTAACCAATCACACAGAATTGTAACTCAAAACCTCAGCTTTATTGCTGGAGAAATTAAAACATGAACTGAACAAGGGTAGTGAACACGAAAATATTGACCACAGTATAAAACACACATCCGATGGTACGATGCGGCACTGAGCAAGGGCAAACACAGGGCTAATATACACAGGGAAGTAATCAGGGAATGGAAAACAGGAGGGAGACACAGCTGGGAGAGATTGGGGCTAACGAGTCAGGGGATCGAAGCTGGACACACTGACATAAAACACAATCCTTCAAAATAAAACAGGAAACAATACACACTAAACTAAGACACGGACTGGACAGAGAGAGACAGACTAGACACTGAACTAAACCAGCAAAAAACATGAGAACACAAAACCTAAGAACTAATCCCTAAACAAGAATAACTAAAACATAGATTAATAATCATCATCATCATCATCATCATAACCAACAAAAGCACCACAAGAGAATAAGAAAACAATCCATAATGCAAAAACACACCAAAACATAACAACTCAAAATACTGGCTCAAACTGACCCAGAACCGTGACAGGTAAGGAGATGTCATTTCAGGACTTAAACCAGACTCTAAGAAATTGCTGTGTCTAATTTTGCGATGCTGCGAGTAACAAACTGGGTTCCGTCTGGAGGTTGAAGAGGAACTCTCCCTCGCCAGGCCGACAGCCGTCTGTGCCACAGTTTATCTCATCTCAGTTTATCTCATGCAGCGCAGGGCTAAATTTAAAATTATTAGATATTTAAGACAATGTATATATTCTTCTATGACAAAAAATACAAGTGTTCATTTAAGCAAATAAACAGAGCCGTAAGAGATGTTTTTCAGAAATTGTTGTCTTTATTTTGATTTGCAACTAACACATTTTTTAAAAATTTGTAGTTTTTGTCGTGCTCTCTATTATGTGAACCCCTCACCTAATTTGTTGTGTTTTTTAACAAATTAAACCCCAACAATCAAATGATCCCCTGTGAGCAAGCACTAGGCACAGTGGAAAGGAAAAACTCCCTTTAAACAGGAAGAAACCTTTGACAGAACCAGGCTCAGGAAGGGGCAGCCATCTGTCGCGACTGGTTGGGGGGTGAGAGGCAAAAGAAAAGAAAAATGAGAGCACAAGTTAGCTAAATGTTGCGCACGTTGTCTAACATGAACAACGTATGGTTTTCTGGACTGTGGATGAAAAGCAGTCCATCATTACTAGTCTTTAAAAGGGAACTAATCCATCACCAAGGTGGCAATATGGCTCAAGGAGGCCATAGACAGAGTTAAATAGGCAATCACTGTTAAGCATTGAAAAGCCCCAGTAAGCTGCAGGTATAATAAGGCCTACTGCGGCAACACCTAAACCTATTTTAAGTAGGCGTTTGGCACCATGACGCCATGAACCACTAGTCGGAGCCACGTCAGGAGATGGTTCTGAGACAGGACAATCAAGCTCTTCAGGTTGAAGACCAAGATTCTCCTGTGTCGGCACCACATCCAAGGCAGGAAAAAAAAGCTCCTCGGGTTCAGGAGCAAGATTCTCCAGCTGCAGAGGTTCACCAGTGATGTTGTGAACAGCAGCTAATATTTCTTCTTCCTCCTCCCTTCTCAGCTCATCCTGAAGATTATTAATTATTTCTCTTTTCATTTTAAGATGTTCATAAAGTTCATCTATGAGATCTTCGTTATGAACAATCTTGAAATTTTGCTTTTTGACTTTTTCTTTCAGCCAAAATATTTGCAGTGTCAGACTTTCTGTTGTCTTTTCTTGATACTCAAGATTTTGTAAACGTTTCTTGAGATTTGTGTTTGCTGTTTTTAATTTGTTTATCTCAGCAGCAATGCTGCTGTTCTCCTTAAGGAGATATTCTTCCTTTTCCTGAAAGTCACAGTGCATCATTTGAACGGTTTTAACCTGTTCCTGCAATTTAGCCTCCAGAGATTCCACCTGTGACTGTTTGTCATCCAGAGCCTGTCTCACCCGACGCTGAAGAGTACAGATTTCTTTTTTCAGCTCAACTATCTGTTCAGTCTTGTGATCTATTTCTCTATTCTGTTTTTCTATTATCTCTTCTTTTTTTGATATTTTATGGTGAGCTTCTCCCACTTGGTGCTCAAGTCTCACTAACGCTTCCTTGAGATGTGCGTTCTCTTTCTTCTGTTCATTTCTCTCCCTTTCAATCTGAGACAACTCAGCAACAATGTTGCTGTTCTGCTCAAGCAGAGATGCTTCCTTTTCCTGAAATTCATGGAGCATCATCCGAAAGGTTCTAACCTCTGCTTGCAAATTTTTATTCTCTGCAACAATTAGAGCTTGGATGTTATCTGACTGTTGAGTCACTTCTTCAAGCTCAACCATGCTTTCCCTAAAGTGGACATTCCTGTCATGCACATCTGTACTCATTTGTTCACGCTCATTTTTAAAGCGATAGTAATTCTTTTTGTAATATTTCTTTTCGCGCTTTAGGGTGCTTAACTCCAACTGGAGTTCTTGTATTTTCATTTGAAGGTCCCTAGGCTCCGATATTTCTCTCTCCACTAACCCACATAGTTCGATTGATTCCGCTGGAATCGCTCTGTCAGACTGTGAATTATTGACTATTTCTCGTGACATTTCTTTAAAAGCTTAATGCAACGTGTCGAAAGAAAAATACGTGTGCTTAATTATTTAACTTTAAAATAGTCCCTTTCTGAAAGGTTTCTGGTTTGCTAAACACAACTCGCTGTTTCTGAAAATGTTCCAAGTAAAACTGTTTGCAACGGTGAAGAGGGGGTATTTATAGACTTTCGTGGCTGCGAATTTGACGTCAGCGCTCTTTGAGCCTTTGATCCTTTGTTCGATCACAGGATCACAGGATCACATGACAGCTGTGCGTAATTCTGCGCATGCTCAGAGAATACACATTGAGATGCACGGTTTTGTTTTGTTTTGAATTTTTTTAAATACCCTGAAAACAGTGTTGCCAACTTAGCGATTTTGTCGCTATATTTAGAGAGTTTTCAAACCCCCCTTAGCGTCGTTTTTTTTTTTTCTAAAAAGCGACTAGCGACAAATCTGGCGACTTTTTCTGGTGTTATTGGAGGCTTATTTATGACGACTTTTGACGTGAAAGCGCTTGTTGCTCTTACTATCAACAAGCAGCGGGTGCTGCCGTGGGCACATCGCTCGTGCCAAAGCGCTCACAGGCGGAGGATAGTCCTCCTCCAGCCGCTAGCGGACCCAGCGGGCAGTGGCCTCGGGCAGCCCCTTCACAAACTGCTCGAGGAACACAAGGTTCAGCATACGCGCCTCCTACAGTGCGCCTCCTACTGCCATCTCTCTGACATCCTCCGGGGAGAGGCCCATGCGATCCACAACACCACCCAGCAGATGACCTCGAACACCCCCCGAGACGCTGGTGACAGGCTCAAAACCCCTGTCAGTGGCAAAAGCTGTGTCGCCCTCTCCTCCTCCGGCCAGCGACATGCCAGCACCGTGGCCTGAAAACCTGTGGATCCTCTCCCTCCGCCATCCAGTTGAGCATCACTGACAGCAGGGCAGGACGTGCTGGTGCTGCTTGGTGGTGCTTGTTCCCACAGAACAGCCAGCTGCTCGTCCTGGGCCGTCGCCTGCCATGCGGACATCGCCGCCAGTGCTGCATCATTTGGCCCAGCATCAGAAGCAGCTGGGCTGGCTGCTGGGCCGGCAGCTGAGCCGGCAGCTGACCGGCCGGTTCACTGGGGCCATCACACCCCAGCCCAGCTCGTGGAAACCCTACTCACAAATGTAGGCAGAGGTATACCTCTGCCCTGCTGCCAATCACACGCTTTGTCTCCTACTGTTGCCGTTAGGACTGGGTCGCCACGTCACATTGGCCAATTTGCTGGCTCTGGCACTACCAAAAGGAAGAGAGCATATTTCTCCAATATTGGTTCTTTTCATTGCCTCCCTGTTAAATCCAGAATATAATTTAAAATTCCTCTCCTCACACACACGGTCTTATGTTAAAGACCTTCAACCTAACAGAGCACTTTGCTCTTAGCCTGTCTGTTTTGCCTGCCTATTAAACTAAAATATAATTTAAAAAAACATAAAGTGACATTAAGAACATACCAGTCCGGGTGTGTTCAGTGTTCTGTCATTTCAATGTCTGTAAGATAATTTAAGCTTTACCTTTGTCCTATATAACACTTCTTTACATCTAGTGTGACTTATGAAAGAGAGTTCAAAGAAAAGAACAGAAGAAGCTACGAACTGTGGGTTTTTTTCTGACAACAGTAACTTAGTGATATGATTGGTCACATATTTTGAGACTTCATATGAAGAACTGTGAAACACCACAACAGCCACTATGAGTATGTGCTTTTTTTCAATTCCCTTTGTACTCTTTATCAAGTTACTTAACACGTCAGCCACCAATGGCACCTTGTAGACTTGTTAAACCGAAACTCTTTATTTGTTAAAATTGTTTCATGGTTACTATGACTGTGAAAGCAGTGAAGTGAAAGTATTATGATTTCAAAACTAGTTCTTAAACAGTTTAAACATCTCATCTCTTTGTTTTTGTTTTGTTTTGTTTTTAACTTTTGAAACTTAAATATAAGTTCTGATATGAAGATTGTGATCTCTTACCTCTGTATAGTATAGGGTTTATTGCTCATTGCTACTGAAAGTTTCTGTTACCTAGCAACCGCGCCATAAGCAGCTACAGCTGTGGTGGACAGCTCATGTTTGACATGTTCGATGGAAATAGAGCTTTATTTTATATCATTTGTTTGACTTTAAACAGAGAAAATTGTATTGTTTGATGCATCTGGGAGAACACCACAACCATGCACCGAGTCCCTTTAGCCAACAATTATGCTAAGTTTAGCTAGTAAACTAGTTTGCTAGTGTCGCTCTTGTAACGAGTCTCATTTCATTGTGATGTTACAAATGTAATAGGATTTACATTATTGAGATTTTACTATACAAAAAATTTTGAAACAAAAAATGTAGTTGTCTCAAATATTGTATTTCAGTTAAAATTCAAGGTATACATTTCTGTTTTGTATCATTTATACTTGTGTGACTGTCTGACAGAGAAATATTCATACACACTGTCTGAAAGCTTTAATTATATTTAAGGACAATATCCCATATCCCTAAAATAAACTAAAAAGATTTGATCCTTGTATGTTTCACATAAAACTGAAGACAAACTGATGAAGTAAATATTATTTTATTGGATGAGAAAACTGCAGTACAATTTACGTAAGATGTTGAAGATATCGGAGCACCAAACAGACTGATGTTTGGGTAAGAGGCTCAAACGGGACAGATGTGATACAGAAACATGACATCCTTATAAAATACTGACAAACTTTATTAATTTACAACCTTTCACAGGTCTTTGAACTTTTTATTTAAATAAACTTCATACTTTTCCCACTGAAACCAGCACAATCCCACTTTGATGAAAACAACAGTTTAACTAAATATATTCTGGATAAATCAAAGAATTATCAAACTTGTCCATGGTTCACTTTTTTTTTTTTTCTTTCTTTCTCTGTCAAATCCTGTCGTGCAGCATAAACATCAGTGGTTCCCTGTATGCAGCTGTTATAGTTTGGGTTGGAGATACTTCTGCAAATACAGGAAGCAAATTTTTAGAAACTGTTTTAAATGTTTTCACCAGTTCCTCAACTACAGAGAACAGCTGTCTATTCTCCCCTTGTTCTCCTCTGCATCTCTTAGCAGCTGCTGGCTCCCCTTTCTCCCCCTCTTCCTCACACACTGTTGAATCAGTCCTGGTGTATCCCCAGGGTCCCATCACCTCTCACCTTCTCAGTCTCTCCTCTCCAAATATCGATTAACTTGCAGAATGAAAACACAGTTTTCTAATAGAATCACATGGACACACTTTATGTATTCTAATCAGAGAAAAAAAAACTAAGGGGAAACGGGGTATACGATCCTGCAGAAATGTTGGAGGACTTCTCCATTTACTGTCTGTCTCAATATTAGCGGTTTATACAGGACGAGAGCTCTTTTAACTACAAACTTCAGCACAGCATGGTTGAGTCCGTGTTCTTACCACAGTTCACGGGCCAGACGTTTGGTGAACATCTGCTCGGTTTATGCTAAAACATTTAAGTACGCTTGGCTTCACACTGACAAAGAGACCCAGCTTTGGCAGAAAACTGAACTAACTAACTAAGACTAACTAACTAAGAGCTCATATGACCCAAAATTGCACTTCTTTATCTCATATTCATTGGGGTTAAATGTGTATTTAAACATCTTTACACCAAAAGAAAGGGCACTTTCACTGGTTTAGCCTACTAGATCAAAGTGAACTGTGCATGGCCCTAAATTGAGTTTGACATCGCTGAAGTAGGTTATACCATGGCTGGGAACTACAGCTGCACCTGATACTACATAAATAAAACTAGCAAAGTATTGTGAGAGTTAGTGTCTCACTAAACATGGAAGACGTTGTTAACAACTACTGCTGTGCTGCTGAATGTTTGCTAAGTATTCAAAACAAACTTAATACAACTCGTCCCCAAAAATGCAATTTTACTCAGTACTGCTGTTCCCAGACACGGAAAGCGTGAATGAACAGACGTGTCCAACTGATTGAAAAGTGACAGGATATGATGTATGAAGTTAGAAAGGGTTTAGAACTTGTGAT
Organism: Aulonocara stuartgranti; assembly: GCF_965226115.1. NCBI lineage: Eukaryota > Metazoa > Chordata > Actinopteri > Cichliformes > Cichlidae > Aulonocara > Aulonocara stuartgranti. The sequence continues at coordinate 33,402,816 of NC_138944.1, read as the reverse complement.
TGATCATTTTTAGTGATTAAATTAACTGAAGGCGTTTTTAGGAAAACCTGATTATAATAAATTACAATAAAAGTAATTTAAACATTAAGTAATAAATGCACAAACAAGCTTTTCAATATAACTCTGAGGCAGGATCTTTCTATTTTTACTATACAAATGTAAGAATAACAGTTTGGGGATGTACAAAGGAAGAAAATGAAACATTATTTAGTGTCAGATCCATGATGCATACACATATTAATGAAGGTACTGTTAATGTCAGTAAACCATATTGTGACATTCGGGCATTAATCTGACAGACTTTTTAGATCTTTCTGAGTTTTATCAATTACATTCATTTTGATGACATTTCAGTATGTTGGTAACAGATCTGTGTCATGGTTCTCGGTCATTTAACCCAGTGTTTTGAGTTTCTTGTGTTTTGGTGTCTATTATGTATCATGGTGTAGTTTAGGTTCATTTAGTAGTCTTGAGTTTATTCTATGTTTCAAGTTCTTGTATTCGCTGTTTTGTTCCTTGGCCATTAGGTTCCCCTTGTGTCTCTGTCATGTGTCGCTCTCTGTGTTTTCATGTTTTTGTGCAGGTGTGTCTTTTCTGTGTCCTCGGCCCCTCTCTTAAGTTAAAAAAAATGTTTTGAGGTCTTTTCAGTGTTTTCAAAACTGTGTTGCAGTGAGTTTTTCAGATACACATCAAACACACACACAGAACAACAAAATATGTAAAATTACATACACTTCTCGCTCATTTTTTGAGAATTTCACCACTTTTAGTTTTTATGGAAACTAGCTTGTGTTATTCATGACATGACATCATTTAAAATAACTTTCTAAAGCCAGTAAATAGCTGCCACTTAAGTATAAATCTAAATCATACAAATCATTTTGTATTATACAAAAAAAAAAAAAAAAAAAAAGCAAAATCAGTTGCGCTGCTTTTTCATAATAAATGGTAGGGGTGCAGTAAAAGTCACCAAGGCTCTGCACAGCATCAAACTTCCTCTGCCAATGACATAAATTTAAAAAAATGTGCGTTGGGGCTTCACGGTATGGATTTCTATAGCCAAGCAACTCAATATGTATGTGGCCAAGAACTTTAGTGCATGTAGGGAATCTTAGCACAGTTAGGTCAGCTAGTGGGATGGCAGAGAGGGCAGCCCTTACATTATAGAAAGTCACGTTATTTTTTTGCCTATGAGTTTCTAATCAAGCATAAACATTGACAGAAAATATATTAAGGGTAATGCATTCATGATTCACATATTGTGAAAATTGAGCGGACGGTTACGCAGTTTCCGTAGTGTAGTGGTTATCACGTTCGCCTAACACGCGAAAGGTCCCCGGTTCGAAACCGGGCGGAAACATGATTTTTTTTTTTTACTTCAAGATGGCGGCGCGAGCAGACGCAGCGGCCCGGCGCTCTCCGCAACTTAGCAGCTTTCTTTTTCTGTGTTATTGTGTAAATACTTACGCTGTTGTGTACTTCACACACATGGAGAAATGCCAAAGTGCCTTTCATTGTTTTTGTAACAATGACAATAAAGAGCTATTCTGTTCTATGTGATGTTACATTTTCCTGAGAACTGAGTGACTGTGATGACTCCTCCAAGTGCTACATGCTATGTTGTCCTGCTAGTTGAGCCTGCTGTCTGTTCTCAGCCCTCCTCCTGTTTCACTGGCATATATCCATCACCAGAGGGCTCCACCGACCTGCCTGTTGACATCAGAGCAAACCCCTGTGTCTTGTGACCTGGCTGGAGCTGCAAAGCTGGACTCAGTCGTGGCCCAGGCAAGTTCAGAGGCAGTTGTGGAAAAGAGAGCAGGGAGCATGGTAAAGCACTGGAAGGATGAGGCGGAAACAGGAAGCGTGTAGATTCAGTGGACTTATCAACATCCTCCATGCCCTCATCCTGACTCAGCTGCTCCTCTCCCCCACTGCTAACACCTGAATCCAAGCTGGGAAGCTCCGGGCTGTCAGCCTGCTGTTTCTCCACTCGCTCATAATCAGAACAAACCTGGATAGACTTGCCAAACACACCTCCGCTGCTTCCAAACAGCCTCTGAAAATCTGCCTTTTGTTCATTCCCTCCCTCCTCCTCAGCCTCAGGTTCTTCATCATGGCTATCAGTCATATTGATGCTATCTGCCTCCATGCTCTCTTCACTGACCTCTGCACAACTGCACATGCCTGAATCTAGACTCTGGAGCCTAAATCAATCATTGTCGAGCCTCTCAGTTTTCTCGTAGTCTGAAATCACCTGCACTGGCTCACTGTTACTGCTGCCTTTGAGCAGCAACATTAACGTCTCCTTTTCTTTCTCTCTCGCTTCAGTGCTGTCTTTACTTTATTTAGTTTACATATTCACCCTTCATTTAATTACTATTATTATTAATGTCTGCATTCAAATCTTTTGCATAAGACTGCCCCATTCCTTTACTGCAGCATCATTCAGTTACTGTTTGTTTGGAGGTCTTTCTTCTGTTTTGTCTTCACTTAATAAGAAGCATGCGTTGTGTGACTATAAAAATGTATTCTTTTATTCTTTTGATTCTTTTATTATGAACGTACTGTGGTGGAGAACAAACCCTCCTCGCAAAAAAAAAATAAAAAATCATGTCACAGTTAAAAATCTTGGTAGAACTTTATAATAATATTACACTTTTAAGCATTATTGAGGTAATAAGTGTTGATGGGATTTATTATCTTTAAGGCTAACACTTGATGATTAGCAACACACATTTGTTTATCCTTTACTGCACACAATGTATTGAAGAATAGTCTGGATTCACTCTGATGCTGGCAGACAAACAGGGGGAAGATCCTTCACAGGAATGTGGATGGAGGTCGTGATAGCTACAAGACAACCCCCCTTCTTGAACTCTATAGGCCAGGCTGGAGAACGACAGGTGGTTGCCATGGTAATGGGAGTGTTGCCTGCGAAAGGGTCATCTCCATATAAGGCTGATATCCAGAGAGGTGCAGAAGAAGAAACGTGCACCAGTATCAGACCGAAGGCCATCCTCAACTGATTCCACCAATCATGTTAACATTCTGTTTCTGTGACCCACCATAAAAGTCTATACTATTTGGGTGTGCTGCTCTTTGTTCGTTTGGCTCTCCTGAGCGAGCAAAGAGACTCGGCAGCTGTTTTTTAACTTGAGCCTTCAAATGCTTAATACATTTAAGACAACGCGCTTTGAGCATGTTTGTCTTCTCTCTCTCAAAAATGAACCTAACAGTGTGTACTCCATGTTTTATATATAATTACTCCTCCTCAGTATGTCATTTTTAAATACACATATATTTATACATCTGTTACTACTACACCATGTACAGCTATCACTGATAGTAACTCACTGTTAGTATGAATTAAACACTTGCTAATACCTTACTAAAACATTAATAATTCTTAACATTGTGACATTATTATTAAGTGCTACCAAAAACCTAAGTTTTAAATACATCCCGTACATCTGTGATTTTAAATATCTGGGTACAGGTTGCAATGTGTGCTGTGAAAGTTTATAGCAATTACACATGGTAAGTTTTTTTCTTTCTTCTTGCTGGTGACTCCCATGATGCAGTGGGGCTCCAGTCACTCCAGGCTCCCTTGCGGTGCTGAAAAATAGACCGCACACGAACGCGTGCCTCATACCTCTCGCCTTGGATCAGCAAATGTGGCTTCAGCTCTGCCTTGCACTCCTGCCCACATTGAATGCCACGTGTTTTGCGCACAGCGGGATCCTGACAGACAGAAAGCAGTGCGGGGTTGAGAATAAATCTTGCTTGGATTCACACAGCCACAGGGTTGTCATTTAAACGTGCACTTTTAAGATCACTTTACACTTAAACTTGTTCACATTGTGTCACAAAATCTAAACTTACACTCCATGACTGATCCTGCTTCTTCCACTGCACTTTACTTTTGTATGAACTGATCCTTTCATGTTCGGGGACTTGGGACAACCAGGAAACAGACGTGAAGTTGACTTTTGGCTCTGCAGGAGGATTCACCTTTACTGCAAGATCACACACACAGTTGTTTTAGGTCACCATGAATAGCTCGCACTGTAAATCACAAAGAGCCAGTATTTATACTGTAGATTACACTCACTGTGACAGGATGGCTTGAAGGAAGTGATTAAACTCTGCTTCATTTGGTTGCAGCTCAGATTAAGGGACAACTCATGGAAAGACAGAAACTGGAAAAAAAAATGTTTAAATCAAATTTGAAGTTTGCCAAAGTCAAAGATTGGAGTCACAAATAGCCAATCAGACAACAGAGTTGGTATAAACAGAGAGCAGCTATAAAGAGAGAAGAGATGAAGCTTCTTTTAGACAGATAACGAGTACATGTATCATCACTCAGTACAAGACTAAAGCGGTGCAGTTTGAACTGTTCAACAGGCAAAAGTCTAGTAAAATAGAAATTAAAATATCCGAAGCGGAAAATGAGAAATAATAGATTCACTTAAAAGGATTTTTCTGTACTTTCAGATTTCATTGCAATTTCACTTTCATGCCATTAAAAAGAAGCTGGACAAAAGCTATAATTACCTTAAACTTCACTTCAAATACAGAACATGGAAAAGTCAAAGAGAATGATTCTGGCAAAAAACAATTTTTAAAGATCCCTGCTCACTGACCCCTCTCTCTTTCGTTAACTGTGGTATGTGCTTGATAAATTTGGCTAACCAGTTTTTAAAATTAATCCAACATCGATCACTACTTAGACTACAAACTGACATATAGGACATATGATTGTATATCTGGGGCTTGAAAACAATTTGATTTTTCCACACACTCACAGTGTATTCAATTTCAAAGATCAGGGAGCACTTCTTTAGAGCTGGTCTGGAGACATCAAAAGGCTTTAGGTGACAGGAAGCGCTGTAAGAACTGAAAAAAAAAAACAGTATTAATCTCTTTTTGGTGCACATGATAACAGGTGTGATTTATGTATTGTGAGTATTTATGTGTTGAGGATTTCTCTTTTTGACCGAGGTCCTTACAGGCGTCGAGATTTATAGTGAGCATGTATGGTGCATGCAGTGTCATCAGACACGTATCTGCTGTTCCACAAACATGTGATGTTTCTATTGTAGTCAGTGTAGCAAGTGAGATCTGTGAGAATTAAAACAGGAGAGATTAAATGAAAATGAGTAAATATGTCAAACAACAGATCTTAAAGTTTGTTATATGATATAAATCAAGAGGGGGGGGAGAAGACGACTAACTCTTTGGAAGGCTGGGACACTCCTCACTTTTGCAGACCAGTAGCAGTAGCAGGAGAATAAACAGTGAATAAACGGTTTTCTTGTTTCTCTCCATTCTTCAGGTAGTCAGTTTTCTTAGAGACCGCTGGGATGGTTTGTTTCCAAAGTTTAGTCACTCAAAGAGTTGAAGGATTGTACTCACTTCAGTACTGAGTGCTTCTTGGTTCTCCTGCACAGATTCATGTGTACATGAATAAAGTAAAAAATCATGGGGCTGATAAGATACAGATGATTCTGATTCCTCACTCTTTTTTGTTCATGCAGTCACACACAAACACATATAGAAATACATTAATACGAATACAACAAGAATAAGTTCTATAAACAGGTGATAAAACAGAAAATCCTGCCTCATTTTGTCCTCTGTTACACAGACTAAGAAAACAGTCAACGACTTCAGTCAGTGACTTACCTGCTGGTTGACCTGCGACTGATCTGTTCTCAACTGCTGATTTGATTCCACCTGATATACTGTCAAAGAGCATCATGTGACGTCTTTGCGTATCACCTGAACCACCCGAAAACCTCCCAAAAACAAACAACAACAAAAAAGGCAAAGTCATTTCCTCCAGGATGTACCATTTTTGAGCGTGCACAGCAACACACACAAAGACACAGCGTGTTATCTATATTAATGCATTAGCAGTAGCTGCATTTGCATGTGAACCACACTGACATTTAAACTGTATTAAAAACAGGATGAAAAATTAAATGTTTGTTCAGATTTAGTGTTTTGCATCCATGTGCAAGCTAACCTAGAAAAGTTCAAGCAAGCTTTTCTTTTTATCGTGATCAGTACAAACATGTTAAGTTTAAATGGACCATGCTGAAGTTTTAGGTTCTCTATGTGTTTAGATTCTCATTCGCATTATATAATCACATGTGGTATTCGGACTTTATCTCAAACATATGGCCAGAGTCTGAAAATGATCTTTGGCTAAAATTTATTTCACAATTTAAAACAGTTGATTTTAACAATAACTTGTTCTACCAGATCTATAAATGCCGAACTGCAGTAACAATAATCTGTAGCAGATGGCTAAAACATGTCAAAGAAGTTATAATTTGGGTGTTGTGATTTATATATAGCCAGTCATATTCAGATTCACGTTAAGTGGCTTAAATTAAACTTTCTCTTAGACTTTTTCAGGTAACACTGGTAATACTTTTCTACATCAGCTATTACGACTGCTGGACTTCCACGGGGTTCTACCTTGTCTTTTTTTCTTTGTACATGCCCCCTCTAGGTCAAATTATTTGCCAACATATCATCCTTTTTAATTGCAATGCATTAGGTTTACACTTTGAATTTTGGAAATCACCATTTCATATGGATTCATGTCGAAAAATGGATGGCCTGCATTTTACTATAGTTAAAGGAGGCTAAAACAGAGCTCTATTAATTATTAACTGAGAAGCTGAAGAATTACCTGGGAGTTTTATAACTCCTTAAAACACAGGCTAGGAACCTTGGGATAATCTCTGACACAGATCTGAAATTTTACAGACTAATAAGTGCAGCAGTCAACAGCACTTTGTTTTTGCTTAAACAAAGTGCTGTTTAAGAATTATTAAAAACACTGCATTACTACGATGTCAGAGCCCAGCCATATTTATCTAGATATAGGACAGATGAAACTGTTCACTTAGTCAAATATAAGTATATCTTAAAGACATAAAGGTCTGGATGAGTCAGGCAAACTGACAAACTTGACAATTTGTACAAAATACAGACTTTCTAAGTGGAGTATAATTACTTTGAATAATGACTTTTCTTCTTTTTTTGCCCCTCTGATATCGATGTTTTAGCCCCTCTCATCATTTTCACAGAGGCGTGAGGCACCTTCTATCTTCTGACTTTTGGACTTCCCCTAACTCAGTACACGGGCAAAAAAAACAAAAAAAACCCACCTCTTCTCTTTCTTTCTTTGCAAAAAAATGACTACAATCTGCAAAAATACACACAAAATGTCAAACCACATCCGAACTCAAAAATGAGTGTGTTTCTATTAAGAAAAACAGCCATTTGGTATTCAGAATAATCGGTCCTTTTCACCTTTCATCTTTTTTTCTTCACATTAGTATTTGAGGAGGATCTGAGGCTACATCTTCTAACAGGTGGTAAAGAAGCTAGTCTCAGCCCTGTTAACATTTTATACTAAACACACCGAACTGAACATTAATGCTAATAATTCTTAATAACCACATGGATTGCTGACTGAAACCCATATTTGATAACTGTTTACTGGAATTCTTCATATGAAAGATCCTAATGCAAATGGAGGAGCCCAACATTAAGATGACCAAGCAAAATTAAACTACCACATAGATATATTTACTGATTTTGTCATGCTAATTACTTGGCATGAAAGACCACTGACAACTAAATTACTGGAGGAGGAGTGGCCTTGTATGTGGACAAATCCTTGAAATTTAATGTGGTGGATAAGATGACGATGGTGATTGATAATGTACTGGAAACCATTACAGTTGAAATTTGTAAAGAAAAGTAAAAATGTAATAATTAGCTGTATATACAGAGCTCCAGGTAGTAGTATTGAGACATTTAAAGACTGGATAGAAGAAACATTTATTGAAATAGGTCACAAAAAAAGTTCTCATTTGTGGAGATCTCAATATTGCTTTGCTAAACCCAAATAAACATAAAACCACTGACAAATTTATAAACGCAATGTACTTTATAAACCTATTCTCTAAAATTACTAGACCCACCAGGATCACATCACATTGTGCAACTCTCATAGACAACATTTTTACAAATGAAGTTGAAAATAAGTGTACTCCTGATTAACGACATAAGTGACCATCTTCCAATTTTTTTTACAATCTATGATAGGAATTACAAGATCAATAAAATGAACAATTTAAAAAAAATGTACATGCGAGTAAGAACAGAAGAAAGAATGAATGCATTTAAAAAAGATTTATTGAAACAGAACTGGGGTGAAGTATACAGTGGGGCAAAAAAGTATTTAGTCAGCCACCGATTGTGCAAGTTCCCCCACTTAAAATGATGACAGAGGTCAGTAATTTGCACCAGAGGTACACTTCAACTGTGAGAGACAGAATGTGAAAAAAAAAATCCATGAATCCACATGGTAGGATTTGTAAAGAATTTATTCGTAAATCAGGGTGGAAAATAAGTATTTGGTCACCTCAAACAAGGAAAATCTCTGGCTCTCACAGACCTGTAACGTCTTCTGTAAGACGCTTTTCTGTCCCCCACTCGTTACCTGTATGAATGGCACCTGTTTGAACTCATCATCTGTATAAAAGACACCTGTCCACAGCCTCAAACAGTCAGACTCCAAACTCCGCCATGGCCAAGACCAAAGAGCTTTCGAAGGACACCAGGAAAAGTATTGTAGACCTGCACCAGACTGGGAAGAGTGAATCTACAATAGGCAAGCAGCTTGGTGTGAAAAAATCAACTGTGGGAGCAATCATCAGAAAATGGAAGACATACAAGACCACTGATAATCTCCCTCGATCTGGGGCTCCACGCAAGATCTCATCCCGTGGGGTCAAAATGATCATGAGAACGGTGAGCAAAGATCCCAGAACCACACGGGGGGACCTGGTGAATGACCTGCAGAGAGCTGGGACCAAAGTAACAAAGGTCACCATCAGTAACACACTACAACGGCAGGGAATCAAATCCCGCAGTGCCAGACGTGTTCCGCTGCTGAAGCCAGTGCATGTCCAGGCCCGTCTGAAGTTTGCCAGAGAGCACATGGATGATACAGCAGAGGATTGGGAGAATGTCATGTGGTCAGATGAAACCAAAGTAGAACTTTTTGGTATAAACTCAACTCGCCGTGTTTGGAGGAAGAAGAATACTGAGTTGCATCCCAAGAACACCATACCTACTGTGAAGCAAGGGGGTGGAAACATCATGCTATGGGGCTGTTTTTCTGCCAGGGGGACAGGACGACTGATCCGTGTTAAGGACAGAATGAATGGGGCCATGTATGGTGAGATTTTGAGCCAAAACCTCCTTCCATCAGTGAGAACTTTGAAGATGAAACGAGGCTGGGTCTTCCAACATGACAATGATCCAAAACACACCACCCGGGCAACAAAGGAGTGGCTCCGTAAGAAGCATTTGAAAGTCCTGGAGTGGCCTAGCCAGTCTCCAGACCTCAACCCCATAGAAAATCTGTGGCGGGAGTTGAAAGTCCGTGTTGCTCGGCGACAGCCCCAAAACATCACTGCTCTCGAGAAGATCTGCATGGAGGAATGGGCCAAAATACCAGCTACTGTGTGTGCAAACCTGGTAAAGACCTATAGTAAACGTTTGACCTCTGTTATTGCCAACAAAGGTTATGTTACAAAGTATTGAGTTGTATTTTTGTTATTGACCAAATACTTATTTTCCACCCTGATTTACGAATAAATTCTTTACAAATCCTACCATGTGGATTCATGGATTTTTTTTTTCACATTCTGTCTCTCACAGTTGAAGTGTACCTCTGGTGCAAATTACTGACCTCTGTCATCATTTTAGGTGGGGGAACTTGCACAATCGGTGGCTGACTAAATACTTTTTTGCCCCACTGTATCAGGAACATGACGTTAATAGTGCGTATAATGAATTCCTTTGAATATTTACATTAGTGTACAATACCAGCTGTCCAATAAAGCAATATAGTAGGAAACATAAATATATGAACTGTCCATGGATAACAAAAGGTCTGCAAAATGCATGTATAAAGAAAAATGCTCTATACAGACATTTCTTAAGAAAGAGAACTAAAAATGCAGAAATCAGATACAAAAGATATAAAAATAGGTTAACTAATATACTTAGATATAGATAAAGGATATGAAGGATATGAAGCAATTAGATATAACTAGAAATAATATTAAAAGATTATGGGAAATACTGAACAGTGTTATAAAATAATTGTCAGGCGGTGGAAGGAATACTTCGAGGACCTCCTTAATCCCACTGACACGTCTTCCGAGGAGGAAGCAGAGTCTGGGGATGAGGGGAATGACCCGCCAATTTCCGGGGGCGAGGTCACTGAGGCAGTTAAACAACTCCTTGGTGGCAGAGCCCCTGGTGTTGATGAGGTCCGCCCCGAGTTCCTGAAGGCTCTGGACGTTGTAGGGCTGTCCTGGTTGACACGCCTCTGCAATGTTGCGTGGAGATCAGGGGCAGTACCTGTGGACTGGCAGACCGGGGTGGTGGTCCCCATCTTTAAGAAGGGGGACCGGAGGGTGTGTTCCAACTACAGGGGGATCACACTCCTCAGCCTCCCTGGGAAAGTCTATGCCAGGGTGCTGGAAAGGAGAGTTCGTCCGTTAGTTGAACCTCGGATACAGGAGGAACAATGCGGTTTTCGTCCTGGTCGCGGAACACTGGACCAGCTCTTTATCCTCTCCAGGATACTTGAGGGTGCATGGGAGTTTGCCCAACCAGTCTACATGTGTTTTGTGGACTTGGAGAAGGCCTTCGACCGTGTCCCTCGGGGTGTCCTGTGGGAGGTGTTGCGGGAATATGGGGTGTCTGGCCCATTGCTACGGGCCATTCGATCCCTATACAACCGTTGCAAGAGCTTGGTTCGCATTGCCGGCAATAAGTCGGACTCGTTCCCGGTGGGTGATGGGCTCCGCCAGGGCTGCCCTTTGTCTCCGGTTCTGTTCATAATTTTTATGGACAGAATTTCTAGGCGCAGCCAAGTGGCGGAGGGCTTTCTCTTTGTTGGCCTCAGAATCTCATCTCTGATTTTTGCAGATGATGTGGTTCTGTTGGCTTCATCGGGTGAGGGCCTCCAGCTCGCACTGGAACGGTTCGCAGCCGAGTGTGAAGCAGCGGGAATGAGGATCAGCACCTCCAAATCTGAGGCCATGGTTCTCAGCCGGAAAAGGGTGGAGTGCCCACTCCGGGTCGGGGATGAGTTCCTGCCCCAAGTGGAGGAGTTCAAGTATCTCGGGGTCTTGTTTGTGAGTGATGGGAGAAGGGAGCCGGAGATCGACAGACGGATTGGGGCTGCAGCTGCAGTAATGCGGACGCTGCACCGGTCCGTCGTGGTGAAGAGGGAGCTGAGTGTAAAAGCGAAGCTCTCAATTTACCGGTCGATCTACGTCCCTACCCTCACCTATGGCCATGAGCTGTGGGTAGTGACCGAAAGAACGAGATCGCGGATACAAGCGGCGGAAATGAGCTTCCTCCGAAGGGTGGCTGGCCTCTCCCTTAGAGATAGGGTGAGAAGTTCGGCCATCCGGGAGGGGCTCAGAGTAGAGCAGCTGCTGCTCCACATCGAAAGGAGCCAGCTGAGGTGGTTCGGGCATCTGACAAGGATGCCCCCTGGGCGCCTCCTGGGTGAGGTGTTCCAGGCATGTCCCACCGGGAAGAGGCCCCGGGGCAGACCCAGGACACGCTGGAGAGATTATATCTCTCGGCTGGCCTGGGAACGCCTTGGTATTCCCCCGGATAAGCTGGAGGAGGTGGCTGGGGAGAGGGAGGTCTGGGCCTCTTTGCTTAGGCTGCTGCCCCCGCGACCCGGCCCCGGATAAAGCGGATGAAGATGGATGGATGGATGGATGGATGGATGGGAAATACTGAACAGTGTTATAAAACGTGGGGCTGGGTGGCTGGGTTATTCATAGACTTGACAAAGGCATTTGACACTATAGGTCATGATATATTTTAATAAGAAAACTGGAACGTTATGGTGTCAGAGGGGTAGTTTTAGATTGGGTCCGGAGTTTTTAATAGACAGGAAGCAGTTTGTGAAATTAAATGGTGGTTGCTCTTTATGTATGGACATTGCTTGTGGTGTACCCCAAGGATCAGTTTTGGGTCCAAAATTCTTCAACTTATACATTAACGACATCTGTCCAATGTGTCCAAAGTATTAAAAATGGTTCTTTTTGCTGATGATACAAACTTTTTTTGCTCTGGTGATGATCTGCAGAATTAATTGGGGGATATGACTAATGAAATAAGTAAAGTGAAGTTCTGGCTTGATAAAAATAAATTATCATTAAATTTGAATAAATCTAAACTTATGTTATTTGGAAATAGTAGTTTAAATACAAATGCAAAGATTCAAATAAATGGTGTTGATATTGAAAGAGTCAGTGAAAATAAATTTGTGGGGGTAATGACAGATGAAAAACTTAACTGGAGAGCTCACGTAAGATATATTCACTCTAAAGTATAACGAAGCATTGCAGTACTAAACAAGGCAAAGCAGGTATTCGACAGAACATCATTTCACGTTCTATACTGTTCACTGGTTTCACCATACTTAAGCTATTGGGCAGAGGTCTGGGGCAACAACTTTAAAATGACATTACATTCACTTTTTACTCTTAAAAAAAAGAAGAAGAAAAAAGCAGTTCGAATCATCCACAATGCAGGTTATAGGGAACCCACAAACTCACTATTTTTGCAGTCTGAACCAGGTAATATTCAGAAAATGTTTTTTGTTTTTCTGTAAAGAAGGAAGTTATAATTTAAGGGTTTTTTTGTAACTTTAAAACAGGGAAGGTACGTACCACAAGAAAAAGCTCTTGTGTTTCTGTGCATGGAGTGAAACTGTGGAACAGTTTGAATATGGAATTAAATCAACGTCCAAACATAAAACAGTTCAGAAAGAGTTATAAAAATATGATCTTCTCAAACTATAAAGAAAGGTTAAATACTGAAATTAAGTGAATGTTTCTATTTAAATAATGATGTGATATTATAGTATATAGTATATATCAGAAATCTGTTCACTATTTTTATTACAGATTATATCAGTAAGGAAGCTGACTAAATATTAACTGATAACTTTTGGCAAAGGGGTGGGATTAAATAAGTGTGTACTTCTTCCCTTTCAACATGTAAATGAATCTGAACAGTAGCAATATTGAAATGTATTGACTTTTGTATAGTATTTTCCCCCTCTTATTTTCTTTACTAAATGTACCTGTATATTGTTTACATGTTTGAAATAAATTAACAATAACAATACTTTATGATAGAATTACATGGTGAAAAACAGAAGAAAAAAAACAATTCACGTAATGGTAAATGGACTGATTCTTATATAGCGCTATTCTACTCTCCCAGAGTACTCAAAGCGCTGTATACAACATGCCTCATTCACACTCACTCATGCAAGTACTTCTAAACACAAGTGCAAACTTAATCTACATTCACACTCCAGTGAACGCATCGGAATTTGCTCTCCAAAATGCCTTCTGATGCATTCATCGGAGGGCAATTTCAATTCAATTCAATTCAATTCAATTCAATAAAACTTTATTGATCCTGAAGGTTGACCCCGAAGGAAATTGGGTTAAGGCTGCCGACCTTTGCCAGCGCCGACTTACCCTTCTGACCATACATACATTACACAAACATCACATGGGGAAGAGAGGTATAACAATGGAAGATGCACCACATGAGGAAAGATAAGGCGAAAAAAAAAATAACTCCCCCCCAGACTGAGCTCCAACAGGGAGATCAGTTTGAGAACAGAAAAAAACACCTCTGCACATAGCACATGAAAAAAACTCTAAATACACCAAAGAAACACATGACAAGCAACAGGGGTGGGTAAAGGGTGAGAGACAACCGATTTAGACAGTACATCCGGGCCTGCAGCCTGTGCGCTGGTCTCCTTGATCCACCGTCAGCATTGGAAGGGAATAAGCGTCGAAGGCGTTTGGAAAGGGAGGGGGGATGAGTGTGTGCATATCAGTGTATATGTATGTGTGTGCGTGTCCAGAGTTCAGCTGAGACAGTGTCCTTCGCCCTGCTAGGCTAAGTAAACAGTCTTTCAGCCAACCCAGGTGGCCTTGCATGGAATGGGAATGAACAGACTAAACACAGTGGTTATCAGGGAGTTTTTTGTTCGGCTCCAGCCTTGCAACCGCAGCTGGCGCCGAGAGGGTATCCGCATGAAGTGATGGTGCTTTTTACTTTAGTGCGAACAACTCATATGAATTTCAAAGCTGTTCTAACAGTCCAACACTGGTCTCTCACTCTCCCGTTGGAGAGCCGCTAGCTTTCTACACAGCAAAATCGCCAGTGTAAAATTGACACTGTGAGTGTTAAATATAACACTAGAAAAGTGTCTATATGTGTCCACTCTTTTGAGTGTTAAATTAACACTTTTCAAAGTGTCATATTTTTAACAATGACCTAGTGTTATTTTAACACTGTACAGAGTTAAAGATTAATACTGACTAACACTGACCAGTGTCAACAATATTCTACACTGGTGTTAAGTGTTAAAAATTAACACCAAATAGTGTTGGTAGTACTTTACACTAGCCCTGGTGTTTAAAATTTTAACACTGAATAGTGTTGATTGTCTAACACTAACACTAGTGTCAGTCAAATCATCAATACTAGCCAGATTACAATAAACTCCCATTAATCTCTGATATCTCTACTGCTACAATTTAGTAAAATGTATTAATTAATTTATTAGAATGTATTCACAGCTACAGGCACTCTACCCATTAAAAGAAACAACAGGACAGTGTTCAAAATACTCTGTATTCAAACAGCAGATACACCACAAATAAACAGCGCATAAAGATATACAAAACTACAATATTGGACAATCTACATTTTGTCATTAGTGTCATTTGAAAATTGCCCATTGTAAGGTCTATAATACACCACATTATCTACACAGATCAGTGCAACAGCATCCAGTTTATCCTCAATAACAAATGCATTTAAGTGACCATTGATCATTTCTTCAGTCTCCAAATTACTTAGAGCATGCACAAGCAGCTTTAAATACATCAAAACACACACAGGAAAACATGCTCTACAGGTTCAACTATTTTCCATTTTTGCTCAAAATGTCTCATCCTTTTAGATTCTGTTAAGATATGAGAATGGATTTTCAAGCTGATCAAAACATTCAACTTTTCCGAGGTTTCTCTTGATGACAAACATTTTGTCAACAGATTGTTTTGCATGTACTTGTATGTCATTAACACTTTCCTCCAATGAACCAACTAAACACTGCACAGTACTTTCAGAACTCCTGAGGATTGTAGTTGAGAAATAACAGTCCTAAACATGTCTAGTATTTGCCTGTCACAAGATGAGCCACATTTACAGGCTGTGAAACAAAGGTTCTATCATAAGGTACAGGCTCAAAATAAAAATTACTGATGACCTCTGAGTCATTCATTCATTCATTCATTCATTTATTTATTCATTTTCAGGCACAACAAATACCTATATTGAACATAAAATACACAAAACAAAAAACAAAACTTGCCTGAAAAAGGAGTGGGACGAAGAAAACTTATTAAATCCCACCCCTATACTCACTCATCAACAAAAAAAAAACAAACTTCCCGCAGCTACGCCCATCATTGCATACAGACCCATCAACAGCCCCGGGCAGATACAAGCATCTAAGCGGCAGCTCGCAACCAACAATTAGAGCCTTCATAACTGAATACAGAATATATAAATTATAAATTGCATTACCACAGGTAACAGGCAGTAATAACTACAAGTAACAAACACACATACATATACATACATATATATCTACACATACATGTACATATGTGTACATACATACGCACACTTTATTTTATTTTTTTTATTTTGGAATCCATACCAGCAATGGTAAGAGAACAGACATTACAGAGCACACTAAAAGCATCATTGAGTATACTGTGACCAGACCAACTGTTTGTAGAGAAATTTAAATCTATGAATATTTTTGCATTGTTTCAATTGTAAACTCAGACTGTTCCAGATTTTCACACCACATACAGACACACAAAAGCCTTTACGGGTTGTTCGAGTTCTGGGTAATTTGAATTCTCCAAAGCCTCTCACATTATAAACCTTTTCTCGAATTTCAAATCTAGTTTGTAAATTTGCCGGTAAAAGTTTAGTAAAAGCTTTTTACAAAATTATGGATGTATTGTAATTAACCAGATCCTGGAATTTAAGTAACTTTGCCTGAAGAAAGAATTTGTGAGTATGATCTAGATAACCAGCCTTGTGAATAATACGCAGTGCTCGTTTCTGTACTGTGACTAATGGATTAGTTGTATTTTTATATGTATTTCCCCACACTTCCACACAATATGTAAGCTATGGAAGAACCAGGGTACAGTACAGAGTACGAAGTGCATCTTTATCAAGGAATTGTTTCACTTTGTTCAAAACTGCGAGGCTTCTGGAAATTTTGGTTTTTATGTGTCTGACGTGGGGTTTCCATGAAATTTTGTTATCAATTATAACTCCCAAAAATTTGTTTTCACTCACATTATCAATTGGTACACCTTCAATGATAATTGGTAATTCTATATTATATTTTAAATTACCAAAAAACCTTGCTTTAGTTTTATTTATATTTAATGATAATTTATTTATGTCCATCCATTTTTTTATTAATTTTAGCTCCCTGTTTACAGTCATTACAAGATCAGTATAATCATCGCTACTGAAAAATATGTTGGTGTCATCTGCGAACAGTATGAGTTTAAGTACTTGAGAAACATCAAAAATATCATTTATGTATACATTGAAAAGTTTTGGTCCCAACACTGACCCTTGGGGAACACCACATGTAATACCAAGTTTCTCTGAATGGTAATGCCCTATGCTAACATATTGTTCCCGACCTGTTAGGTAACTTTTTAACCAGTTACCAGCTTTCCCTCGAATACCATATCTTTCCAATTTATCCAGTAAAATTGAGTGATTGATTGTGTCGAAGGCCTTTTTGAGGTCAACAAAAATACCAACTGCATATTTATTTTTATCCAGTGTATCAGTAATTTCTTCTACTGCCTCAATTATCGCCATTGAAGTGGTTCTTTGCGTTCTGAAACCATACTGACCAACATTTATTATTTGATGTTTTTCAAGGAATTTTTCTAATCTTGAATTAAAAAGTTTTTCTAGAATTTTTGAGAATTGAGGCAGTAGAGAAATAGGCCTATAATTGGTAAAACTGTGTTTGTCATTACTTTTATATAGTGGTATTATTTTCATTTTTTTTTGGAAAACAACCGGACTGAAATGATAAATTACAGATATATGTTAAGGGACTAGCAATATTCAGAATAACCTGTTTAACTACAGACATATTTATGTCATGATAATCCATTGAAGACTTACTTTTACATTTTAATGTGATATTTATTACTTCTTGCTCATTTGTAGCTGAGAGGAACAGTGAAAAGGGATTTGATTTTATATTACTGATATTTTCATTTTTATGACACGGGATGTCCGCTGCTAGTTCAGGGCCAACATTTATGAAGAATTTATTGAACCCATCGACAATATTACTCATGTTGTGATTTTCACCATTTGCATCAGTAAAATATTCAGGATATGATGTTCCAGAAGATCCTTGTTTAATTAAGTTGTTTAACACATCCCAAGTTCCTTTTATATTGTTTTTATTTTCATATAATCTTCTTCTATAATAAAGTTGTTTGCTCGTTCTTATAATATCAGTCAATTTATTTCTATATGCTTTATATCTTTGTTCCACTTCTTTTGTTTTTACTTTGATAAACTGTTTATACAGATTGTTTTTCTTTTTGCAAGCATTAATAATTCCTTTTGTGAGCCAAGGACTTTTTATCTTTTTTTTTCTTTGTCATGTGTTCGTTTACAGGACAATGTTTGTTGTACCACATAGTAAAAATATCTAGAAAATTATCATAAGCCTTGTCCACATCTGACTCTTCATACACCGAACTCCAATCTTGTTGTGCTAAATCGAAATTGAAGGCATGAATTGCTTCTTCATTTATTGTTCGCTTTGCTATCATGATCTTGGTATCTATTTTTTTTAAATCACAGTCACACAAAGTAAAAACTGGTAAGTGGTCAGTTATATCACAGACAAGCAGACCACTATTAATTTGGAAATCCATGACATTAGTAAAAATGTTGTCAATAATAGTGGCGCTATGTGAAGTTATTCTGCTTGGCTTTGTTATTGTTGGATATAGTGATAAGCTGTACATTGTGTCAGTAAAGTCATCAATGGCTTTTAACCTTGTTGGATTTAGCAAATCAATGTTAAAATCACCACAGATAAATAGTAATTTTTGGTTCACCGAAGCAAACGTTTTTTCTATCCATTCATTAAAAGTGTCAATACTTGAACTGGGTGTCCGATATATACAACTTATTATAACATTTCTCTTTTTTTCATTCATGATCTCAATAGTCAAACATTCCAAAATTCCATCAATAGCCATAGACATAGTTGTTACAACATTATATTTTATAGAGTTATGAACATATATAGCAACCCCGCCGCCCGCCTTATTTAATCTATTCATGTATTTTAAATCATATCCATTCAAACAAAAATCTATTCCTTTATCGACATTGAACCAAGTTTCAGTGATGGCTATAACACTAAAGGGGCGAGAAAATTGTTGCAAATAGTCCTTAATGAAATCAAAATTAGAGTACATACTTCTGCTGTTAAAGTGAATTAATGAGAGCTTCCCGTCTAGGTTAATTTCTTTTTCATATTGTTCCTGAGTGAAATAATTACAATTTTTAACAAAAGAAGAGAGAAAGTTACTTTCAGAATCGATTTCTGGATCTATTATATTATGCTCCTTATATTCACAATCTAGATCAATTACTTTCTGTTGAAGAACTAATTTCAACGTGTCCATGTCATTTCCTGGTGTAATTGATACATTGGTGTCAGTTATACTTGTCCAGATCCTCCATGTTCCTCACTATCAGTACTTTTGCCTCTTCTGGTGTCCCGTTTAGCTTAATGAAAATCTTACAGTTTGTTACCCATGTATGTTGTATTTTACCGTTCTTCTTCAGTTGCCTTGCCTTCCTCGCGATGTCTGCGTTTTTTCGTGTCAGATGCTCATTAATGAAAACGTCCGTGCCTTTCAGTTTGCGTCCTTGTTTCAGCAGTGCGACCTTGTTCTTCCGATTGACAAATCTCATAATGATGGCCGGCAGTCTGTCACTCCTCCTGGGCAGTGAGTGACATGCTTCTATGTGCTCCAGGTCCATCTCTATCCCCTTGCTTTGGAGGAAGGACGCCACCTGTTGCTCTACCGAGCGGGTCTCCTCGTCGCTGGGCTCCCCGACGTTCCCGGCCACCGCGCGCGCGTACGAGCGCGGCTTGATTTTAATACCGCTGATGACCACGTCGTTCGTACGGGTGTACTGCTCCAGCTCATCCACCCGCCGCTCGAGATCCATGATCCGTCTGTCCTTCTCGGCATTTTGGAGGCGTAGCTGTTTTACCTCCTCCAGAAGCCCCAGAAGCAGCTCCTGCTGTGCCCTGACTGCGGCCACGTCTCCGCACAGCGCTCCGAGGGAGGTTTTAATGTCCTCAACCTCCTCTGGTGTTGGGCCTTTCTTGGGTGGCATACGGAAGCGGAATTTCTGATGATGGCGCCTGGCTAGGCCTGCTGGCTGATGGTGGAGCCTGGCTGTGGCCTGCTGGCTGATGGTGGGATAAACAACCTCCCTGCCCGTGCACACTCTCTGATGCACAACAGCAGTCACCGGCTGACCTGGGACGAAAGACAGATTTCATGGAGACCCCTCTCAGTACTCATGAAAGCTGTACCCCAACCTGAAGCCGAGTCAACAAAGTCTCCATGTGCTTTGAAGAGGTGTTGCTTGTAAAAGATAAATTAATATCTAGGCTGTCCAAAGGTCAAACGTAAAAACGTTGCTGGAACTTTACATGTCTAAATAACACTGAGCAACTTGTGTGGTGTATCTTGCAAAAGTAACACAAGAACATTTCCAGTCAAAGTGCTGTATAGTCGATGTCTTTAGACTGTACTGTGAAGGATTCTTGCTCTGATTTCCCTGACCCGAGGACTCTCTTTCACGCTGCCAACATCAATGCCATACACGGTGGTCTGGATGAATGTGCAGAAGTTGTGCAATGCTTCGTCATAGGACACAGCAAATACAAAATGTGCCTTGAAAAGCTCTTCAAAAGCTGCAACTCCCGTCTGCGTCACACAGGGGATGACCTTTTGATCTAGGACAATGTAGAAAGTCTGGATGATGTTCTTTCTTTCTCCAACACACAGGAGGAATGGCTGAGTGGGGCCAGCCTTAAGAAAAGTCTCCATGCTACCTCCCACCTGAGGGAGTGAAAGAAACCAAATGATTCACATTAAACAAAATTGGTAATTGGATGTTGAGTGGCAGTGCTGCCTAAAATTAAGACAATATTAGAATGTTTTACTTCGGGCCCACAGTTTTTTGTTCCAATGTGTAATTTTAGTTTTAATGGAAATAATAATGTGCCGGCGCTGCAACACCAAGCCTATCTGGCATAGATATATCTGCTGCACAGTGGAACCCCTTGCCCTCTTAAAACATCTGATAATCTGGATCTTTTCTCATCAAAAGAGAAAGCTACTTTAACACATTTCTAAAAATCATACCTTCATGAATTTCATTAGGTGGTGAGCAGCATCTGATGTGCTAATCTTTGAAGACTTCCTTCCTTTAGATGTTGGAGGTAACAAGTGAAGCAGCAAAAGAATGGCAGCCAACTCGCAGTCCCAAACAACAGAATAGGAATTAGGATAATCGCAATTACTGTCATTTTACCCTTCTCACCCTGCACACAGTCTGTTTGACCTGCTCCCCTCAGGCAGGAGGCTCCGGTCCATTCGCACCAGAACCTCTCGCCATAAGAACAGTTTCTTCCCCTCTGCTGTTGAATACATGAACAATAACCGTATAACTGTTCCCACCACTAACACATGACCCTACGCTGTGTTCACTGCATCATTCCATGTTTGGCACTGATCACCACCTGCACTCATGTATATATCATGTATATATCTATCTATCTACTTAGCACTTTTAATTCTTGTTCTCATTTTTATTTTCATGTCTATTTAAGCTTAATTTATAACAGTATGTTTGCACTGAAGCACCGCAGCAATTTCCTAATGTTGTAAACCTGCTCAACATTTGGCAATAAAACCCTTTCTGATTTCTGATTAAGGTCCACAGCAGTCATTTTTTCAATGTTATTCAGTTTTAGATAACTGATAATTTTTCAAATAAAGCAGTTTTCCACTGTCATCAGTATGGTATGAAAATTCATTTCAAGACACTTAAAATCTTCTGGCCACCAAGTGACGTAAATATTGAGTCATAACAATACTACATTATGTAACTTTTTTTGTCAAACTTTAAATGCCATTAAAGTTTGTAAATTCCTTTTCATACCATACTGAAATGAACAGAAACCCAACGTAATTTATAAAATCAAAAGCTGTATTCCAATTTGTTGTAAAGGTGCCAAAACATGTTTTGATTTAATAGTATGGTCCACTAATATATTGTGCTGTGGGAATTGTGAAAATGCTGTAAAGACATGTGAAGTCTACCATCTCCAACTTACCACCCTCGTCAGAGTCCCCCTGTGCAGAGACGAGCAGGTCATCCAATTCTGTACTCTGAGACAGATTTTTGCAATCTTTGATGATTCTTGGCTTAAAGAATGTTGGCCACTTTGCAAGGAATTTACCAGACACTTCCTCCCCAAACAGCATTGCGAAGTCTTGGTCTTGTTTTAACACCCACAGTGTTAAAATGCAGTAACGACTAAAATCCACACTTACACTTTTCAGGAATCAACTCCCGATGTGTTATTTTAACTCAATTAAGTGTTGAACTAACTCGGAACTCTGTTGAAATCTACTAACACTGAAAAATCAACACTGGCATTTTTGCTGTGATGATGTTATCCAAACTTACGTTCCGTGATGTTGTCGTTCTTTTTGCTCAAAGAGCAGGTTCTGAGAACTCACGACCGCAGTGCACTTCCCCAAGATGTGATCGAATTTGCGCTCAAAGGTGTTATTCGAGCTAGCCCCTCCAGATGTAATCCAGTTTTTCACTCAGAGGTCTTGTTCTGAGTATTCACGGCAGCTGTGCGTTCTCCAAGATCTTCTCCGTGCTGCACTCGACAAGCCCATTTTGAGAAACTCACGCCTCGTCCCACCATTTCAATCCCAGCGGGCAGCCTTGTGGGGGTTTGAACAGCTGGTTCCGCTTCCTTAATTCTGCGATAAGCCAGGGCCAAGCCAGCTCCGATCAACCAGAACCCTGTTATCATGGTTCCGAATAGGTAGATATCTTCAGCAGTCAGGCTCACCCGAGCCCAGACTTCTCGTTGAGAAGGGGTGTCAATTGCATTCAGAGACCAGTTGATCAAATCCATAATTCTCTTTTAGGTTTTAGAGAACAGACTGTAAGAGAGTGTTCCAGGGAAAAGTAATACAAAAAACACGAGACTAGACAAGGACTAAGCAGGGAAGCTAAGGGAGAGGAGGAGGAGAGGAGAAAAGTGCGACCGCCTTCGTCAAGAGCAAGTCAATTTGGGGTTAGTATCTTGCCCAAGTACACTTGACATGCAGACTGGGGAAGCCTAGGATCGAACCACCAACCTTCCAATCAGTAGCTGATCTGCTCTACCACCTGAGCCACAGCCAACCTAAAAATAACAAAAATAAATAAATAAAAACCAAGCAACCTTTGTTACTTAACCTTAATTAGTTAACTAATTAGCTTTACAGCATCCACACTATTATGTAGCAAAGAAAAAAAAAAACCTATAATATAGATTCCTGAAAGTAGCCACCCATTGCTTTGTTGAAAGTGCTGCAAACCCCTGGCCTTCTCTTAATAAGCTTCATGATTTAGTCACCTCACACCTGTTTCACTTTACAGGTGTGCCTTGTCAGGCCAGGTTGGTACCCTGCTGACAGCCTGATTTCACAACTGTTAGAATTCATATTATGGCAAGAACCAATCAGCTAAGTAAAAAAACAAAATCCATCATTACATTAAAAAGGTCCTGTCTTTATTCATTCATCCATTTTGTGCCACTTATCCAGGTTTGTGTTGTGGTCTGTCAGTTGGTTTGTGTACTAACTCTTAAAATTTTGTATTAGAATTTACTGAATTCCTTTCCTCCCAGTCTTCATCAGATTATCTGCCAGTTTTGTATGGTAAACAGACTAAACCAAGTTAATTTTGTGAAACTTACCTTTTGTGTTCTAGCAGTCCTTTCCCTCCTCTTCCAGTATCTCCTCATTGACTGCAGGAGTACTCCTCCTTTTCCATCTCATCACATGGACCCTTCAATGATTACCTACCGCTTCACCTGCCTACCTATGCTCAAACAACTCCTCAGCAAGTCACCACCCTGCAGACCCAAACCCCTTCTGGACGTCGCCTTCTAATAAATCAAGTAGGCAATCTGGATCAG
The DNA here is from genome assembly GCF_965226115.1 of Aulonocara stuartgranti. Lineage (NCBI taxonomy): Eukaryota > Metazoa > Chordata > Actinopteri > Cichliformes > Cichlidae > Aulonocara > Aulonocara stuartgranti. The sequence continues at coordinate 33,379,265 of NC_138944.1, read as the reverse complement.
TCTTTTTTTGTCTTTATGGATTTTTTGGGAAGCTTTGGGATTAACTCATCCTGTGTCCTTCTCCCTAGACAACTCCCCTCTGCGACCTGTACATTTTCCCAGAGCTTTGTGAAAGCCCTATTTGTCGAAAAAAAGTCCTTGGTCTTCCATGGTCTCTTGTGTTCTGGGGGCCTCTGGATGTCTGGAGTTTTGATCTCCTCCATACCCGCTTCACACCCCGGAGGACGGGGCTGTGGCCCCCCCACACACTCCCTAGCAGATCATTACATGGAGAAACCTTTGGAATGCAAGCGCGCGGATCCACACAGGTATGCACACGGGTGTTCACTGCTCGTAGACCCAAATTACACCTTTCTTGGCTGCTACTTCGAAGCACATCTGTCCTGCGTGCTGCACAACAACATTGAATATTTAGTATTTACTGCTGTTTACACTTAGCTAGATTAATGCGATGGTGTTGTGTTTAGTATGTTGCTTTGTTTTTTTTTTCTGCTTGTTTTCTATTCTTCTCTCAACAGGTGATCCAGGAGATTTTTATTTTTTTTCTCCCCCCCTTTCTCACTGTCCCTCTCCCCTTCTGTTTTTCCTTTCCTTCCTCTTTCTTTCTCCCTTTCCTATCCCTCACTCATGTCTGTCCCGTCTGTAACATCTGAAAATAAAATATAATAAATAATAAAAACAAAGATCGACCAAATGGACCAATACGGCAATGCCACGATGATCCATTTGGCAAAGTAAATCCATTGGGTATCCTTGTTGGTCTTCAGACAACAATTCTGATGGCTAAAGAACCAAATGGGACAGGCAGAAAAAAAAAAGAAAAAAAAGAAAAAAGAAGAAAAAAAAAAAAGAAAAAAAGTCCTGGGTCTGCCTGGGTACCTCTTCCTGTTCAGACTTCTGGTGTTTATGGTAGGATATTAGAAAAGAAGTAAACTATTCATTCAAATATAGAAAGCTGCTGGTTGCAGTTTTCTATATTACTTAACAACTGATTTATTGTAAGCTTCAATGGCAAATCCTCAGTTTTAGCAAGTGCTACATGCTGGTATATACAGATATATATGATATGACTTCTAATTGTGATATTAACTAAATAGTCTGACTAAAGTCTCAGGCGAAATCCTTACAAAGAAAATATGACTAATAAACATGTTTAAGACATTTACAGGCTCATCATTTGGAGAACTAGTTTCATGACTTTAGTCAGAGAAATAACTGCTGACTGCATGTATCTGCATAATTTCTGGTAGGTTTCGAAACAGATACTGATTAAATGTGAACGTCAATCTGCGGTTTGTTCTGAATGGACAGATTTTAGTCATAATAATACACGTAACAGAAAAAAGAAAATATGAGGAGGGTTGGAAAATGGCTTCAGTGGCTTGCGTCACTATTTCATACTGTATGAGGTGGTAACTGTACTTAAATCTATACTCGGCTATTTGTTTTTCTCTTTACTTTTACTACCTACATTTTTTAACAAAGATCAGTAGGTTCTACTCATCATATTTTTAAACCAGATTCGTTACTCCAGGTTTATTTATAGCGTTTATATTCAGGGGTTAAAGTGGGCTGGAAGGAGTGCAGGTGTCTGCATTTTGTGGTCGCAATACTTCAAAATCTAGCTAGCTCTACAGAAGAAGAGGAAGCAGGAAGAGAGACGTGTTTTCAAGTGGCAGGTTATTTCAAATTCAACATTGTGTTGCTAAAGGCCCAGCTGCTTTACTTCACAGGGTGGGGGGGTCAGATTTGAAGGTAAAGACTGCTCAGTGACACTTGATAAACTTTTGGATTGAATCTGTATAGGAAGTGTTTTGATTATGTACAGTGGGGCAAAAAAGTATTTAGTCAGCCACCGATTGTGCAAGTTCCCCCACCTAAAATGATGACAGAGGTCAGTAATTTGCACCAGAGGTACACTTCAACTGTGAGAGACAGAATGTGAAAAAATAATCCATGAATCCACATGGTAGGATTTGTAAAGAATTTATTCGTAAATCAGGGTGGAAAATAAGTATTTGGTCAATAACAAAAATACAACTCAATACTTTGTAACATAACCTTTGTTGGCAATAACAGAGGTCAAACGTTTACTATAGGTCTTTACCAGGTTTGCACACACAGTAGCTGGTATTTTGGCCCATTCCTCCATGCAGATCTTCTCGAGAGCAGTGATGTTTTGGGGCTGTCGCCGAGCAACACGGACTTTCAACTCCCGCCACAGATTTTCTATGGGGTTGAGGTCTGGAGACTGGCTAGGCCACTCCAGGACTTTCAAATGCTTCTTACGGAGCCACTCCTTTGTTGCCCGGGCGGTGTGTTTTGGATCATTGTCATGTTGGAAGACCCAGCCTCGTTTCATCTTCAAAGTTCTCACTGATGGAAGGAGGTTTTGGCTCAAAATCTCACGATACATGGCCCCATTCATTCTGTCCTTAACACGGATCAGTCGTCCTGTCCCCTTGGCAGAAAAACAGCCCCATAGCATGATGTTTCCACCCCCATGCTTCACAGTAGGTATGGTGTTCTTGGGATGCAACTCAGTATTCTTCTTCCTCCAAACACGACGAGTTGAGTTTATACCAAAAAGTTCTACTTTGGTTTCATCTGACCACATGACATTCTCCCAATCCTCTGCTGTATCATCCATGTGCTCTCTGGCAAACTTCAGACGGGCCTGGACATGCACTGGCTTCAGCAGCGGAACACGTCTGGCACTGCGGGATTTGATTCCCTGCCGTTGTAGTGTGTTACTGATGGTGACCTTTGTTACTTTGGTCCCAGCTCTCTGCAGGTCATTCACCAGGTCCCCCCGTGTGGTTCTGGGATCTTTGCTCACCGTTCTCATGATCATTTTGACCCCACGGGATGAGATCTTGCGTGGAGCCCCAGATCGAGGGAGATTATCAGTGGTCTTGTATGTCTTCCATTTTCTGATGATTGCTCCCACAGTTGATTTTTTCACACCAAGCTGCTTGCCTATTGTAGATTCACTCTTCCCAGTCTGGTGCAGGTCTACAATACTTTTCCTGGTGTCCTTCGAAAGCTCTTTGGTCTTGGCCATGGCGGAGTTTGGAGTCTGACTGTTTGAGGCTGTGGACAGGTGTCTTTTATACAGATGATGAGTTCAAACAGGTGCCATTCATACAGGTAACGAGTGGGGACAGAAAAGCTTCTTACAGAAGACGTTACAGGTCTGTGAGAGCCAGAGATTTTCCTTGTTTGAGGTGACCAAATACTTATTTTCCACCCTGATTTACGAATAAATTCTTTACAAATCCTACCATGTGGATTCATGGATTTTTTTTTCACATTCTGTCTCTCACAGTTGAAGTGTACCTCTGGTGCAAATTACTGACCTCTGTCATCATTTTAAGTGGGGGAACTTGCACAATCGGTGGCTGACTAAATACTTTTTTGCCCCACTGTATTTTCATATTGTGAAAACTCCTGCAAAACAAAGCTATATTAACTATATACTATACTATATTTATTCAAATGATTTTTATGCATCATTACTTTTTGTGCAGTATGTGGAGTTCTTCTTCGAAGTTTAGGAGACAAGTCTCTATTTCTTGTTGACTAGAGCACACCATGGGGTTAATGCTTGTATCCTTTTAATGAGTATTGCATCAACTATTATACATTGCAATTCATGTTAAAAAGAGACTTTATCAAAAATCGTATGTCAATCGTATGCCAACAACCTTGTCCAGGTCATCTACGCTGCCTTTGCACCTATTGTAGAACAGGATTGCTGCAGGCTTCATATTTTCCCCATCACTGCCTGTGCTTTGTGCTTAAAAGCATTCTCCCCTCAACTGGGGACGTAGGACTCCGCCATGGTCATTTTGGTGAAGGCAAAGACGGATGACAGAGTCTTCCTCTGTTGGAGCGAAACAAATCTATCGTAACTCTGGTTTGTTTCTTGTGATTGTGCCAACCAGAGCCAATTTTTTTTTCTCCCTCTTCCTTCTGAGGAGTTACTCTGCCAAGATGAATTACGCAAAGTTGTCCCATGTGACAGTGTGTCCTTGGAGCCCTTCTGTCAGTTGGAGCACAACTGCCTGGGAACTACCGGGTGGGGAGTGTGATTTTTTTTTCCCCCCGTGTAAATTTGCACCTTCCAGGCATAGGAGGTTACCGCTGCATGGGTGACCCAGATTTTAATGCCATATTTTGCGGGCTTGTTGAGCATATACCGTCGAAATCAACAGCAGCCTTTGAATGCAACAAGCTGTTCATCAACACGCACATCAACCCCTGGACTGAACAACAGGGGAAAACAAGCAACCCATTTTTCCCACAGGATATGAAATGCAGCAAGCTTATCATCCCTGAAGCGTCCCGGGCAGGTGAGCCTGTCATCAAAGTGGATGTTAGCACTGATCTGAGAATAGCGGTAGTGGGACATCGTCGCACGAAATATTGCCCATCTGGTCTTGTCATCCCACAAATCACGTGTTGCTTCATGCCTTGAGTGGTAGATGCCAGCTAGAATCAAAATTCCAATGTAGGCTTTCATCTCAACTTCCTATACATCCCTCCAATTCTCACACCTTTGCCACCCATGCACGAGCTTTGTCATTCTTCATTGGATACAAGTTCTGTTTGGATCCCAATGGCTTTTTTCCCCAAAATCACCTGGGTTCTACTTGTGTGTAATTCTGAAATTTAATAGTACATTGGTTAATTTATTATATGTTATTCTCAATTTGCTCTACAACTCCTGCTGCACTTATCATCTTCAAAATACCTGGTTCTTGGATTGTGTTTGTGATTGTGTTTACTGAGCTAAGTAGGCAGGACAAGTACCATGACATCCTGGACCCTCACAGTCCAGTAATGCTGCATGAACACTTTCCAGGAAATGGGTCTTTGGCGGGGTTTCCCCAACATCTTTCTGTAAATGAATATTCAGTGATGTATGAAACAATTTTTAACAATATTTCTTACTTTCATGCACAGTTATGTGTGGTGTTATTTAAATTTCTCATTAAGGTTTTGGTAGTTTAGATACACATGACAGTATGATTTCAAAATTCTATTTTTAAAAACGAACAGATTGCATTTTATTCAGTTAATTTATCTTTTTTATGTAACCTGCACCCAGTTTCTGTGAGACAATGAGACACATTCATTTGGAATGACAAAGTAATATTACTAACTTACTTTCCCGTCTTTGGCAATCACTTTTCATCAACATCCAGAGTCCCCTTTTTTGCATGAGGAGTTTCAAGTTGTAGTGCTTTGTTACGTTCCTGCCACTACAAGGCCTGCAAAAACATTACGGCTACACTATGGACAACCCCATCCATGTCATGTCTTTCATTGAAGAACAACATTTAAGGAGCCCAAACACATGCATTCCAAGCCTGCAGTTTTCTGAAATGCAGGGAAAAGTACATGGAACTACTGTTAGTAGTACTTTTAAACCAGAAATATTAAATTGTCATACAGTTATTGATATAAATGTACACACATTTCTTAATATATACACAAAGATCCTTAGCATTTTTCATGATGTGGCTCAAACATCAATGAAGACCAGGAAGGTTGAACGTCTATGATGGATGCTGACCAATGATTATTGAAAAGTACTTCTGCAGCAGATCCTCCAGACTTGTTTTGCAGAACGTAATTGAAATTGTTTGGAGGAGTACCAATGATCCATCACACACAAACATTACACGCCTTTTGTAGACCTTTTTTGAAGTACTTCTTGGGAAGAGAAAGTGGTTTCATTTAGGTTACAAATTAATTTCTTTAAGAATATTTACAGTGTCAAACTACATCAACTGAAATACGTTACCTGTTTCTTTGAAGGTAACGAGTTCATATTCTCCTTGAGCATGGAGGCTCTGGAGCATCAGCAACCTCATCATCAAGTCAAGTCAAGTCAAGTCAAGTTTATTTATAAAGCACATTTAAAAACAACCAAGGCTGACCAAAGTGCTGTACAATAAAATACAAATATAAAATACAATAAAACGCAAGTACATAAAACATCTCACTGATAAAACAATAAATTAAAACAATAAGTTAAACCTTGCTAAAAGCAAATGAGAAGAGGTGAGTTTTAAGAGCAGTTTTAAAAGTTCCTAGGCTTGTGGAGAATCTGATGTGAGGAGGTAAACTGTTCCACAGTCTGGGTGCAGCCACAGCAAAAGCCCTCTCTCCCCTAGTCTTTAATCTGTACCTGGGAACATCTAAAAGCATCAGGTCTGCTGACCTCAAAGATCTCCTGGGGCGGTAAATGCTAAGAAGCTCTGCCAGGTAAGGAGGTGCAGTACCGTTAAGAACCTTAAAAACCAGCAGTAAAATTTTAAAATCAATCCTAAAAGCAACTGGGAGCCAGTGGAGAGAGCAGAGGACCGGAGCGATGTGGTCTCTCTTTTTGGAACCGGTCAGCATGTGAGCAGCAGCGTTCTGCACCAGTTGGAGGCGATGCAGACAGGAACGATCTAAATCATCATTCTAACAAATCAAATCACTTTTATTGTCACATCACATGTGCAGGTACATTGGTACAGCACATGCGAGTGAAATTCTTGTGTGCGAGCTTCACAAGCAACAGAGTTGTGCAAATACAATAATGTAAACAGGCAAAATATACGAATGGCTACATCTGAAACTAATAAATATATGTACAATATATAATAGTATATGCAAAAAATAATAATTTCTGGATGTGTATACTAAATGTTTTTCTACGTGTGTGTGTGTGTGTGTGTGTGTGTGTGTGTGTGTGTGTGTGTGTGTATACACACATATTTTACAAATTAAATAGAGTCAACAATAAATAAAATATATAAAATATACAGAGTTGAATATGTGCAAAACAGTGGCATTACTGTACAGTATGGAGTGCATAATGTTGAAGTTCCAGTAGTGGAGGTGAGGTGTCTATGACGTGTTCAGCAGTCTGATGGCCTGATGGAAAAAGCTGTCTCTCAGTCTGCTGGTACGGGACCGGATGCTGCAGAACCTCCTTCCTGATGGAAGCAGTCTGAACAGTTTATGGCTGGGGTGACTGGAGTCCTTGATGATCCTCCCCGCTTTCCTCAGGCAGCGCTTCCTGTAGATGTCTTGGAGGGAGGGAAGCTCACCTCATCAAATGAACTAATACTAACTAATTAAAACATGCTGTTGATGGACATTTCTATATCTTGGTAAACAAACTGACTTTTACGACCATATTTTTCAGACCATAAAGCGCACCGGGTGCACTGTCAATAAATGGGTCTGTTTTCATGCATAAGGCGCTCTGGATTATAAGGCACATTAAGCAAAACAAAACAGTCAGATAAGTCAAATTTTACTCAACTAATTCTTCTTGCTTCCTCCACTTCCGTACCATTGATTTATTAATGTTGAATTCTCTCAGAGCTGCTCTATTCCCATGTTGTTGCAGTATATAAATGACTAACCTCGTATTGTGGATGGATTGTCTCAGTTGTTCTCTTGACTTAAGGGAGCTGTTCTGATGGACTTTATAATGATAACGCAGTGCAGCCTGGTAATACTTATTTAGTGATGAAAACTTTATATGGCCTCATGTAGCCATCTGCCTGAATCACTTCACCGAGATGATATTTATAACAAGCTGAACAGTGTTACTTATTAAGCTTTTTTTAGTAACTATGCAACATACTTGGGCTTTTCAATTCACATTTAATTTTGATCTAAGTAATAACTAAAAATGCTGATCTTTCATTCCCTTAGGTGATTATGTCACATTTGATACGGCAATGTGAGAAACTAGTATCATGTGAAAACGGTGACAAAAATAGGTTTTACAGAAGTGATCACACGATGGATGTGTAACAGCAGTAGAATAACACAAGCTGCTGTGTGACTGATAATAACAGTGATCATTGTATCAATAATCCACTAAACTACACAGAGGAGAGGCCAAAACACAAGGGGAACCTAACAGACAAGAAACTAAACAGGGAATACAAGGAACTCAGAGCATAGAATAAATTCAGAACTACCTAATGAACCTTAAATCATCATCATTATAATACATAACAATCACCAAAACACAAGAAAGTCAAAATGCTGGGTCAAATGATCCAGATCCATGACAGCTGCCCTGCCAAACAAAAGAGACTTTGAATTATGGTTCTGTCAGGAAGCTCCTCTTTGGTGCTTTCTGTGACCTGTGACCACGAGAAACATTAGGAGGTGGTCAGAGTAGGCCTTAGCAGGTCTACAGGGCTTTTTTGACTGACCGGGAGACACTCTGTGAGCCTCACACCAAGGACATCAATGGGCTCACTGAGTGTATCACTGACTACATAACCTGCTGCACCGACTCCATTGTTCCAGCTCTCTCTTCACATTGCACCGTTGCCTCTGGTGAATGTCCTGACACCCTTCTCCTACCTATCACTTTCACTCACGAACAGGTTCAGAGGCAAATGAGGAGACTCCAATCATGCAAGTCTGCTGGACCAGACAGGGTGAGTCCCCACGTCTTCAAGGTGCCCCCCAGCTTTGTGGAGTCTTTCAGAAACTGTTCATGTTGAGTCTGAGTCTGCAGAGGGTCCTAGTTCTGAGGAAGACATCACGCCTCGTCCCTGTACCAAAGACGCCACGTCCCAGTGGCCCCCAGGATTCCAAGCCGGTGGCACTGACCTCTCACATCATGAAGACCCTGGAAAAATCATCCTGGACCAGCTCTGACCCGTAGTCAGACCATATCAGCATCAGCTGGATGCATCAGCAGGGGTGATGAGATAGAGTACCGGGCTGTGGTTGACTCCTTCGTCACGTGGTGCAAGCAGAATCCTCTGCAGCTCAACGTGGCAAAACTAAGGAATTGATTGTGGACTTTAGGAAGACCAGGAAACCCTTGACCCGTGTTTCAATCCAGGGGTCGATGTGGACATTGTGGAGGACTATAAATACCTTGGAGTACACATGAACAATAAACTGGACTGGGTTACAAACACCACTGCACTTTATAGGAAAGGCCAGAGTCGTCTCTATTTTTTTTTTCAGTTCAATTCAACTTTATTTATATACCACCAAATCACAAAAATTGCTGAAAGCCAGGTTTTCATTGCGTAACTGTCTTTTTTTTTTTTTTTTTTTTTTTTTTTGCCTGTCCCATTTGGTTCTTTAGCCATCAGAATTGTTGTCTGAAGACCAACAAGGATACCCAATGGATTTACTTTGCCAAATGGATCATCGTGGCATTGCCGTATTGGTCCATTTGATCGACCTTTGTTTTTATTATTTATTATATTTTATTTTCAGATGTTACAGACGGGACAGACATGAGTGAGGGATAGGAAAGGGAGAAAGAAAGAGGAAGGAAAGGAAAAACAGAAGGGGAGAGGGACAGTGAGAAAGGGGGGGGGGGGAGAAAAAAAATCTCCTGGATCACCTGTTGAGAGAAGAAGAATAGAAAACAAGCAAAAAAAAACCCCAGGTAGCCACCGGGAGTGAGCCGGTACATACCTGAGTGCCCAGCCCCGGACACCAAGAACCACCAATGCACCGACCCCTGAGGGCATCAGTCACCGGCAGGGAGTGTGGTAAGGGGAGATAGGCCTTGGAGGGCCTGGGAGTTCCCAGAGAGGTGGAGTCTAAGACCCGACCTGACATATAGACACAGACAAACAGGCACACACAGACACAAACATGCATTCCCACCCTCATGCACACATATACAAACACTCAGCACTCACCCAACGTAAGGATTGACATAAATGGACATGTACACACAATCACACTCCCCAAACATACTCTATACCCCGGGTCCAGGTACCCTCGCCCCCAGAGGGGGAAACAGAACCCAGACCCAAGAGATGTTACCCTTCCCCCCGGGGTGGAGGCAAGCAGACCGTCCCAGGCTCCGCAGCAGCAGGTCGTCTCTATTTTCTGAGGTCCTTCAACATCTGTCAGACAATGCTCCGGAGTCTTTTGTGGTCAGTGCTATCCTCTATGTTGTTGCATGCTGAGCACCATGTCAACATTCTTGATATTTATTTATAATCACCTCCGTCAATCCTTGATATTTATTCTTGAGTGATTTGTATATATTGTGCTATTTCTTAAATGTCTTAAATCTGTAACATATAGTATTGTTATATAGTCTAGTCTGGTTCTGTTACTGTTATTTATACTGGAGCAACTGTAACCCACATAACTTTCTTAGGGATTAATAAAGTTTGCAGATTCTGATTTCTGGAAATCTGACCATCCAAAATGGAAGATATGGACCATAGAGACATCTCTGCAAACTGATGTAACAATGGTTGAAGTTAAGTTTTGGACTCAAATTCAAAATAATGGTAGAATAATGGACCAAGATACTAAACTGTATTTGAAAAGATACTGTGACGTCTTACAATCGCCAGTTAAACCATAAATAAATTTGGTCTGTGATATGGAGTAAAATATTTAAAGTTTGTTTGCAAAAAATACAGATTCTGTGGAGGACTGTATGTCTGGGACCAGCACAGAAGCACAGATGCACTTTTTAGAGATGTTTTAAAAGAAGAAAGACTATGCTATCAGTGCACCCAGGGTTCAGGTGCAAGGCTCATGCAGCTAAATGTTTGACAGAAATAGAGAAAATGTTATTTTATGTCATTTGTTTGACTTTTGTTGTAGAAAGTTAAGATGTTTCGTCGGCATGCAATGTGTCTGGGAGAATACGACGGCCGTGGGCTGAGTTCCTTTAGCCATCAGTATTGTTAACTTTAGCTAGTATACTAGTTTGCTAACATAGCTGATAAGACTAGTGTCAATCTCACTTTGGCCGTACAAATGATAGGTCCTGCATTCTATTGATATTATACTTTATATACATTGAACTATAAAATAAAATTTTCTTAAGATGGAAACTACATCAGAGCATTAAACAGGCTGATGTTATTTGGGGTTAGAGGGTCTAAAAGGCTAAAGATGATACAGATGATAAAGACATGACTTCCTTATGAAATATTATGTAATCCTGCAGATTAATTTACTCCAAAATATTGTTTTTGTCAACAAATGTGTAGCATTCATAGCATTATGTCCCATATTAATATAACGTTAAAACACAATGTTAGAAAAATGTTAATGATATAACTATGATGAAATTTAGGGTTCTAAAGTCACTTATGCACACTAGCCAAACAGCCACTGCGAAAAATCACATTAAGAACGTACCAGTGCTTTAGTGTGCCATCATGTCCATGTCTGGGTTGTTCACGTTGTACCCTAAACATTTCTTCGACTCAAGTTTGACTCCTTTTTTCTGAGAAAAGAGGATGTGGTGTTCTGATTTGCCTTGACGACATGAGTAATTAAAAAAACATGAAAAATGGTGGAAACCCTTTAGGTCTATGGTGGCACTCTTTCCCTTAAACAAAAAAGCCCATCTCGAAGGGGAAACAGTTAAGAGCTCACTAAATGAAACAGCTTTTTTTGGTTAATCTTTAAAAAAAATGTAAAGAGTGAAAATGTCTGTGCTCTTCCCCTCCAAACCTTATTAGTTCACCTTTTAACCTAATAAAAGCAAAATATTACAGTTTTTCTCCATTGGTTTGGCTCATTTCTTGAAACACTTATTTGGTTTCAATACCTCCTTTACCTGATTTCAGAATCAGTATTTGCTTCATCTGACTTCAACAATTTCAACAGAAAACTGCAGTTTACTGTATGATACAATTCTCATTATAATCCTTATTTTGTTGTCTCCCAATCAAATCTATCTAATATTGTAGGTTTTACTGTAACATCTCAGTAAGTCATCAGTATTTCCCACTCCCCTTTCTATCAAATACCCCTGCAGTACTTCCTCATAGGCCTATCACTAGTTTAGAACCACTGGAGTAGTGGCCTGTAGTATATTGAACCTGTGGGGGAGAACATGTAATTGTCTAACTGTAGTATATGATTCTTCTGTATGACTGATTTTACGTTCTTTACTCTATTTTAGAGAATAATGGCATTGGAAGGACATGAGACCCCTCACATCCTGGTGTTCGTGGATAAAGCTGGCTTCAACCTGGCCAAGGGCCGAAAACGTGGCCGTAATATTATTGGCCACAGTGCATCTCCCAGGTCAGCGAGGGGGCAATATAACTATGTGTGCTGCCATTTCTGAGAATGGCGTGGCCACTCACATCCCCAGTCTTGGCCCATACAACACACACAAGCTCCTCATCTTCTTGGATCGCCTTTATACCGATTTTATCCCTGAAAATGAGAGAGGTCTCATAGGGCCTCACCTACCCATTTATGTAATTGTGTGGGACAATGTCAATTTCCACCATAGCCCACTCATTAGGGGCTGGTTTGCAACGCATCCAAGGATGGTCATGGGGTTCCTACCACCTTACTTTCCTTTCCTCAATCCGATAGAGGAGTTTTTCTCTGCTTGGAGGTGGAGAGTGTATGAGCATCAGCCGCCCCTGCTCCGTGCTATGGACGCAGCGTGTGACGACATTACAGGAGATCAATGCAGGGCACCAGACGGACAACAGTGTGTAAATAATCAGGAGGGTGAAGACAGTGGACAAGAGCGGGAGAATGAGTACAGCGACCACTGAATAACTCCTTGTTTTTTGATTTTGTGTTCATACAATTTACTACTGTAATGTACATTTTCTTTTTACATATGTATAAAACTTTCTTTGCATGTGAATAATAAATGGTTATAATTTCCTTGGTAGTGTGAGTGCAATCTGTGATGTCAAACCTTGGAGGCTACTCTTTTCTGTTGTATATTGTTGGTCCTCTGCTATAGTGACAAAACATCTAAACATTTTGTATGGCAGTACTCACACAATGCCAAAGGGACGATGCATTTTGGGGGCACTGACTATTCAGATTAGAAAGAAATATAGTTTTGACACATGAGTGAACTGTTTTAGGGGAGATATGAGCTTTTGCAGGTGGACCATGTTGTTGTGATCAACCATCCAGGTTTAGTTTGACAAAAGCACCAAGAATGATGAGAATGTCCAATCTGTGTCGAGAAATGAGCCAAAGCTATTGAGAAGGATCTTTGCCATTTTGGAGACACTGACTGTTTAAATGAGAAAGGGATTTAGATTGAAGCCCGAGTGAACAGTTTTGGAAGAGATATGAGCTTTTGCAGGTGAGCTATAGTGTTGTGCTAAACTGTAAGAGTGTTTTGCCAAATGATCTTAGAGTTTTGAGAATGTAATTTCTGTTTCAAGAAATGAGCCAAACCAGTAGAGAAAGACTGTAATCTGAACTGAACAAGAATAAACCCATGACAGGAGTCATTATTTCATTACTTTAATAAAGCAACAAGTTTGAGGACGACCATATCAAAACACGTGTTTATAGGAGGAATGATGAAAATGATGGAAGCTATTAATTCAAGGTCGTTGCAATAGAAATAACAAACCTTTGTGTTGACTGTGATATTATTTAATAATTGATTAATTAGAAACTAATATCTTTATATCTATCGAGTGTGTCATGCAGCTTTATTCCCAGAATTACAGCTTTTATTGAAAAAATAATTCAATAATCTTAAAAAAAAATAAAAAATTCTAAGAAGTTATCAAAGAAGAAGGGATGAGAAACAGAAATGTATTGTATAAGTCATCCATAAGCCCATAATTTCAGGAATTTGCTCTCTCACACCGCCCTGTAATGGCTCTTGCTAAGCTTATCTGGTTATTAAGCCATGAATATGGTGTTTTTCTTGGCTGTGAATTAAAGGTGAGCTTCATTACGTTTGTAGTTCACAAACAATGAAACAAAGGACTCGCGAGCTATGACTGACACAAGTCATATCTCAGTCATTTCCTGTCTCTTTGTCAATGATTTTTCATACTTTGTCTATGAACTTCAACCTGTGGTTGGTTCAAAATGTGCACATTACTCACACAGACACCCTTGAAAGAAAAAAAAAGAAAAAGAAAAAAAAAAAAACCCTGAACCATACAGACACTACATGAACATTAATGAGAACAAAATCTGGTCCAGAAATCCACTTCGATCCTCCAAACGCAGCCCTGGAGCTTCTGCTGTGGGCGCAGTGTCTTTGTGTCTGTTTTATTTCTTTTCCTCCACAGTCCTGCCAAAGTATTCCTTCTGAAACTGCTGGAACTCCTCCTCTGTGAACAAAGACTTTGCCTCTTTGGCCTTCTTCACAGGCCTGTCCGGGTGATTTCTTGACTGCCTCCCTTTATTGTGGTTCACGATCTATGTCAGACAGAAATCAAATCAGCACGTTAGGGCCACCTGTAGACAACAAAAGCAGTTCATCAGTAGCCAGTGATGGCTATGAATCTATTTGGGTTATCAATAATGCAAAAAATAAATAAATAAAATCCTGGGATTTGGATCTTTACTGTACAGTTTATTTTTTGCCGACATTAAAATTGATACCACTGCTGAATCTACGAGCAGGCTGAGAGATACCACCGGATGCCACCAGTGTTTTTGTGGCTGTGAGCAAGCTGCTTTTTTATGCAAATATGACTCTTCTTTTTAAATCCTGCTTAACATTTTGGACTCCAGTGTTTCAAGAAGAGATAAAAGTCACAGACAATGACAGCACTTGTAAAATGTGAGGGACTGATGACCTGGTTACCTTCAGTGTGTCAGAATCTGTTGCTTTACAGCCAGTTGCCATAAAGTATTTGAGGTTCTCACTCAAATGGCTCTTCCCCTGCTTCTTCCTGAACTCCTCTACAATTCAAACCAAAGAACAAGAAATTTAGAGCAACATCAACTAGACTGTAAAAGAGTAACAGAACAATTATTCAGGTTTAAGTTCTTTTTCAGTGGAAGGCTGTACATTTTACAACTGAGTTTAAGACCAATGCTGCCACCTACTGGTCCTTACATAAAAACGCAAAAGCCTCTTTACCAATTGTTTTTACTTTTTCACAGATGTCTTTTATTCTAAGCATGAAGAAGACTGAAATACAGCAAGCAGACTGACCCACTGCAGACTTGATCCTCTTGTCTTTAACAGTGGCTTTGCTCTTGCCAGGCCCGAGACGGCCTTGCAGTCTTTTGACCTGCTTGGTAACTCCCTGCCGCTTGGTGCTCACCAGCTCCATCACTGTGGCTGAGCTGGGGGTCTGCTGCTGCTTCTTCTTCACTTTAGTGACATCTGGCAGGAAACACATGGCAAAAAGACACGCACAAAACCCAAAGTAAGCTGCAGACAAGGAAACATGTTCTTTTAAGAGTGTGAATCGATCTTTTTGTCATTCAAAAGCTATACACTAATTATAGCATATCTGAATGGAATCGTGTTGCACTGGCTCACAACATTAATAAAAATTGTAGTAACAAACAGAGCTATAAAAAAATGAATGTGAAATGCATAAAAAAAACAGCAGTATTGTTAAATTACCAGTGTATTACACTTATAGATAGCAATGGAGTATCACAGCAGCAGGGAGATCAGTCCAAGTGTGGTCCACTCTGTGTGTGTGTGTGTAGATGGGAGGGGTATTAAAAAAAAAATAGAATTTAGAAGCCTGATGGCTATGAGAAAGAAACTTGGAGAATCTGGCTCTTCTGCTCCAAATACACACTCTTCATCTGAGACAGGAAGTGCAGACATTGCTGTGCTCCCATTACAAGAGAACAAAGCTAGAAACTTAGTGCTGCTGTCCACCTCCTCCACAATGTTATTGATGAGAAGCTGTGTGTGGTACACCAGTCCCCATCAATTGTCTCCACTTGCCGCATGCTTTCATGCTGGGAGATGATTTGTGTTGAATGCGGAACTGAAATGCACATTGTGAGTCCTAAAAGGTGATAATCATTAAGACATGGAACTGTGGACTGTTTTTAGGAACTAGTATAATGGTAAAATTCTTGAAGAATGATGGTACAACTGCATGGTTCAGTGAGGTATTGAAGAGGTCTGTGAGGACATGACCCAGCTGGTCAGCACATTCCTTGAGCACCAGTCCCGAGGCGCTGCTTGGGTACGTCAGTTCTTCTCAGGGTCCTCCTGACATCAGCTGTGCTGAGACCAAGTACCCGCTCACCCGGATGAGGAATTGCTTTCCTCACAGGAATGTTATGTAGGTTGAGGTTAAGCATAGTACCGTTATTCAAATACGTCTTCTTCGGGCTCTACGTTGCTATGGTTTAATGACGACAACGTGAAAACCTCCGAAATAATATTCAAGTAATCAATTTTAGACCTTAAAGCAACATTGTAAACCCCCTCTATTACGGCCTAACTATAACAATGTAAAAAAAAAACCCAGATCAGTCACAAGTTATGGTCAGAATTATAATAGCGAGAGCGCTAATATCCAATACTGTTAGCCAACTGGCACAGCAAGCTCAAGAGGCTAAACTGACCTTTAATGTCATTGCTCAGCAGCTCCAGTCCTCTCCTGATCAACGAAGCCGACATCCTGATTCAAGCTACAAACGTTTTCTTCTACTTTCCACAAACTACATCCACAGAAATGTGCTTTTATAACCGGGTAACAACATGTGGTTCCATAAACATCCGGCAAGCTCGCGTGCGTCGGTTAAAAGCAGTCGGCTTGACGATGTAAAATGAACAAAGTTCCTACCTGGATGACCTGTTGTGCTATTTCAATTACTTTAGTTTTAAATTTTTATTCTTCTTATTCTTCTTCTTATTATTATTATTATTATCAGTAGTAGTAGTCAGTGCGCCCCAGGGCAGCTGTGGCTACAACGTAGCTTGCCATCACCAATGTGTGAATGTGTGTGTGAATGTGTGGATGACTGAATGTAGTGTAAAGCGCTTTGGGGTCCTTAGGGACTAAGTAAAGCGCTATACAAATACAGGCCATTTTAGTAGTAGTAGTAGTAGTATCAAAACAGAACTGCCAACTCTCAAATCAAATATGCTACAATATTTGATCTTGTTCAAATATGGAACAAGTGGCTCCAATCCTCTGTTATTTTCACTTCACACGGAGATAGGTTAATAGATTACGTTTTCTGTTGGAGTTGGAAAAATGTGCATGTCTCGCTGCAGACTTATGAATGAGTGTCGGTTCAGACTTTGTCTAAAATGTAGGCTAATGCCATTTTTACTGTGTCCCCCTTTCACTTTTATCAGTGTCAGGTGAAACGAGGGGCGTGACGGTTTGGCTTGCGCTCTCTCGCCACCATTAGTACCTTTGCTCACTCGACCGCTCCCGACTTTTGGCTCGGTTTTGTTAAATATTGTGAAACTTAGGTAAACTTTGTAGCCTGTCTGCATCTCCAGTTCACCATGGCTCTCCAAGCCACCGCTCTGGTCACCTCTAAGTGGCTGGCTCAGGCTGTAAAGGTCCAGGGGAAAATGCGGGTCTTGGACACTTCGTGGTATTTGCCCAAACTGCGGAGAAACGCAAAGACCGAGTTCAAGAAGAAGCATGTGCCGGGAGCAGCTTTCTTTGACATTGACCAGTGCTGTGATAAAACCTCTCCTCTGGACCATATGTTGCCGTCAGAGGACTATTTTGCGGAATACGTCGGGAAATTGGGAATAGAAAACGACACGCACGTCGTGGTCTACGATGGCAGCGAGTTCGGGGCGTTCTCGGCGCCCCGCGTGTGGTGGATGTTCCGAGTGTTCGGGCACAGTGCGGTCTCTATGCTCAATGGGGGGCTCAGGAACTGGGA
Source organism: Aulonocara stuartgranti (assembly GCF_965226115.1). Classification (NCBI taxonomy): domain Eukaryota; kingdom Metazoa; phylum Chordata; class Actinopteri; order Cichliformes; family Cichlidae; genus Aulonocara; species Aulonocara stuartgranti. Next base: position 33,361,655 of record NC_138944.1, on the reverse strand, counting down.
GCTGGAGGGTCGACCTGTGAGTGACCGGTACGTCAGACCCACAGCGACCGAGTTCAAAGCCTCTCTGAACCGCTCGTGGATAAAAACCTATGAGGATATCCTGGATAACCTGGAGACTAAAAAGTTCCAGGTGGTGGATGCCAGGCCCACAGGCAGGTTCAAAGGACTGGACCCTGAACCCAGAGACAGTGAGTAGTCTGCATTAGAGCCTTTATGATGGTTACATGGTTACAGTCCTGCGTGCCCCACTCAGGCTTTTGAAGAGATCCATTCTTCTCAGAACTTCATTACATTTTCAGATTACTGACACCCTTATTTCAAATAGCATCCTCAGACTACAGGCACACTGACATGAGGGGGCGTGTACTGTATCTTTATTCTTATTGCCTCTTGATGACAAATGCGTTGATTATGATTAAGATAACTTCACAACTCAGCTATTGTTGGGACACACTTGTGCCAGGATTTCCGGCCTGACTCATGTCCGTGTGTAACTGAAATACTTCTAAAGAACCCAACGTTACACTCTTTTCCCTTGGAAAAGATGGTGACATGCATTTTTTTATAGAATTTTTATCTTTGTCAAAGTGATGACTGAGTGACTCACAGTAACGTCCCACAGTAGCTTTTATTACGTGCATTGTTGATAGTAACTTTTTCATTAAAGGGTTTATAGACAACATTGATGATCTTATTGTGCCTGTTTTTAAGATAAACAGAATGATTGAACCAGTCAACTTGTTTAAGAGTGTTTAAGAATGACTGATCAAAAACTGGTTCGAGGATTGCACCTGGAGGCGGGTATCAATTACCAGTTTGAAATTCTCCAAATGTCTTCCTGTTGTCTGCGCAGATTTGTTTTTCTGGCAGTTGTACACTGCAAAGACTTCAAACTCATGGCAGTGGAGGTGGATAGACACACAAACGTGTCACAATAAGTTATTATTGTTATTAGGGGAGGATATCATGGCCCATGATATTTTATGTTATTGACCCCTGACACTCTTCTCTTTACTAGTGATGGGATAATTAATGAACAAACATGGACAATAATTAGTATCTTATAAAACACAATTACAGTTTGACTCTGACAGTGACGTCAGGGTGACACAGGTATGGGGGGGGGACAAGATAATGGTTTGCTAGTTCCTTGTACATAGAGTTTTATGGAGTTTGCTCTGGGCTTGGATGACTGAACAACACAAACATGAAAAGAGGTCAGGCAGACAGGCCGTACTTGGATAGCCCACATTTTAGCTATAGTCAATGAACCATACACACACACACACACACACACACACACACACACACACACACACACACTGCTGTACCACAGTAGCAGACAAAGTGAATGGTTAAACGTTTAGATGCAGCAATAGTCCAACCTTTGATCTGCTGATGTTTTTAAAGACGGCACTCAGTGAATGGACAAAACAGTGATAAGGTATAGATGTCTTATCCATATACGTCTCACAGTACACACACTGTTAGAGGGTAAAGCTCTGATGTGCTGTTACAGGGCTCCTCTGCAGGCAGAACACTTCTGAAAGCAGTTTGAGCAGTGACCTTTCTGACTGCTCTCTTAAAAAAAAACAAAAAAAACTTCCCTTTTCATTGCATGTGTAAATCCAACCTGGATTTAATTTTGGGGGAAACAAATAAAACTTTCACATGCTAAATCTGCTCTTCTGATTGACTCCCTTGGGAGTATAAGCATCAGTTTTTGTAATGTCTGTTTTCATATCAAACATCGATACAAACACACATATTTGTCTGTGGTAGTAAAAACGTAGCAAATGCGGGTTTCGCTTTCTTTTCCTCAATTCAGAGTTTTGCTTTTGAAACACTGAACCAATTTCCCACTATAACTGATATAGTCAAGACTAAAATACCGCCTGTCCCAGTGTGGTTGTGGTTTATTAACACCTGGCTATTTTTTTTCACATTTAAAATGTGATCTGAAGAAAACCCTTTCTGGGGTTTCGTCCACATGGTCCTTCTGTAGCCAAAAGATCACAGGGTTGAGTCATCAATGATCACATTATGTTCTGTTTTTTTTATCTTATATTTAAGACTGTCATCTTCGGTCATGGACTTTAACAGTCCTCTGACTCATGCCTCTCTACTGATTTATTCAGAGTCGAGTGCAGCTGAGCTGGACCAATATAACTTACGCCTCTTACTCTTTCTGATGCTAGCAGAGTGGAGATGGAAATGCCGTAATAAGAGGCGGTCAATACAAAGGCAGATTATAATGATTTGCTAATCATGTGTACTGTATAACAAGTTATTCAGAAATGGGGATCATAACAGTTTTACTAATGGCACTAAACATGTGTGGTAAAATTATTTGTGATGTAAAAGGTCACTCCAGGATTAGAGACTACATCAAGGAGGTGTGTAGCTAGAAAGGTCTAAAAAGTAAAGCCAAAACAGAAGTGCCTTAAACATGCATTCTTTTTAATGGCTGGCACAACTTCAATAGTAAGCCTTTACCCAGTGATTGTGCAGTGTCATTGGTTTCACAGTTGCTTGCCACATGTGGTTTTAAAACACCACAGTCACAATGATGAAAATGCGTCACAGCAATACTTCACTTACTAGTCAATGGGTGATGTCATAGTTACTACTTGTTACTTAAAGAAATGACAAGAAAGCTTGTCTAAGAGAGTTTGGGCTGTGTTGAAGAATAAAGGTTGTCTAACCAAATAATGACAAACTCTGTTTTTGCCTCATATACTGTATTTCCATGTATCTTTGTATGTGTTTCAATAAATTGCTGCACATATTTTCCATTTTCCCTGCAAAATATTTAGAATACAGAGCAACAGCTCAAGAATTTTACTGTAGTCCACATTCAAAGTGTAGAACATAATCCAGACTGAGAAAAACAGAAGGGATCAACACAGGGTTAGCATGACTTAAAAGCCTCACCAAGGCTAATCAAGATCTCTAAAGGTCTTTTTAATTGCATGTTTCTGTGTAACTGCCCATTTCTTAATTAATTAAGAGTACACATTTGCTATTTCAGATTATTTAATCATATTCTGAATGTATCTGCTCTTTCTGATTGACAGACACAGAGCCGGGCCACATCCCTGGCTCCATCAGCATTCCTTTCCACGCCTTCCTGTCACCTTCTGGCCACTTCCTGCCAAAGGAACAACTCCAGGCTCTGTTTGCCCGTGCTGGTGTGGATCTCGACTGCCCGCTTTGTGTCTTATGCGGCTCTGCAGTGACCGCGTGCCACGTGGCACTGGCGGCCCACGAGTGCGGGCACCCGGGGGTGTCGGTGTATGACGGTGGATGGTCGGAGTGGTACACCCGCGCCGTGCCCGAGCACGTCATATCAGATGGGAGAGGGAAACATTTGTGATAACAGGAAGGACCTGTGACCGATGGTTTTAGGCTGGATCACTTGTGCTGTTGTTGCTATTGAAGTTTGGTCATTTGGGATTTGTATGACTTCCTCCTGTGAAGCCACAGCCAGCAGCACGATAGCAAAATTTCCCAGAATGTCCAAAAAGCTCCTGTATTAATAATACACCACTGGGGATTTTTTTTTTTTTGTTCATCTTTTATATACTGATAGATGATTTGTGATTAAAGTCAACAATATGTGGACACTAAACTGAACTTCTTAACCCCGTCCCACCACCTCAAGTCTCCACCTGTTGGCAGCTCACGGACTCAAAGACACCTACACTTTGTAATCTTGTGTAATCTTTGGTAAAATAAATATGAACATGTTTATCGACGCAGTAGCTGATTAAAAAGGACTGAAAATAGACAAAGAGCAGAGTCTCCTTTGTTAGGTTCTTACAATAATGCAGTTTAAACGATGGACTTTTGACTTGTTGACTGATTAGAGCCTAAGGATAGTGATGTTTTTCTGTTTGTTTTTGGGGGGTTTTCTGCTTCCAAAGTCAGATATCCTGAGAAGTTTGTGTCTAAAGAAAAAATAAATTAATATATCATCATGATTGCTACTGTCTCATGTCATGTTACACATTGCCAATTACTGTACAGCATTTTAGAAGACTCTTTTTCTGTGGTGGCTTAAAATGATTTCAGTGATGCAATGTTGATGCTAAAAATATTGCTTTTAATATAACAAGTAAATCACTTTTGCCATATACAATAATCATTTCTTGAGTAAAGTTCAGCATGAACAGATATAAAATAGACTTGCACTAAAGGAAACAAAAAGGTGGCATCAAAACCCACTTTGCTGTGACGTAGTGATAGTCACACGTATTACACGTAAGGCATTTTTCCACTGCATAGCAAAGGGGTTGCTGTACATAAGTTGAAATGTTAAAGCTGACCTGTGACAAGGAAGTGAGACTCAAATGTCCTCTCTTCCTCTTTCGCATTAAAAAAGCCTTTTGCTTTTTCTGAGCAGTATAGTTGTACATGTGTCACCGAGAGGACATGTTCATTATTTGTGCTGTTGCAGTGTGGGAGTAGTCACCCTGTCCTGGCTCTTAACTGGTGAGTGTGGTGCTCTGATAAAAGATTTCTGTTATCTTGCTGTGAACATGAGCTCCTTTGGGAAAGTTGTTGGTGATAACTTAGAACAGCAGTGAAGTCCCAAGATAATCTCTTGGTTTGTTTTTTATGTCATAAATAATTGGGGGTTTTTACATTTTAAGTTTAATTTTATTTTATTTCAGAACACAACATAAATTCTAGTTAGACTAAAAACAAATAAAAATACTAACAATAAGAAAAAGCTCGCTTGTTTTAACACTGATTATATTTTCAGGGCTTTGATGTGAAGTTATCTTTGTGAAGTTAATATTTATCCCTTTCCACTTTATAATAACCAACATTAAATGCCATTTGAGTTTGTGTTTCTAAAGCTTCCACTCGAGGGCAGCACTACACTAGAGTTTTAAACCTTGGCATTCAGCACTGTTGTATAATAGGAGCTCAGGTGAAATAGTCTGAACATTTAATCATGAGTATTTTTAATTAGTTTCTCTGAGCAGCTTTGCTGAGCACCTGCATCTACACACAGAGTTGTCTCAGGATTGTATCCACTTGAAAAATGTGTTACTTTGTATAAAAAATGGCTTTAATTCTTAAATAATTCTTGTTAAAGTGTTGTCGTAAATCTCACCCAAACGGTCGCAGCAGATGGCTGCCTCGCCCTGAATCTGGTTCTGCTGGAGGTTTCCTCCTGTTAAAAGGGAGCTTTTCCTTCTCACTGTCGACAAGTGCTTGCTATTTGGGGGTCATGTTATTGTTGGGGGCTTCGCTCTATCATTATAGTGGCCTTACATCACAATAAAAAGTGCTGTGAGGGAACTGTTATTTTGATTTGGTACTATGTAAATAACATTGAACAGAATTGAAACTGACATTGTTAAAAAACTTGTGGAACAGTGAAGCATTTACTCGTCAAACAGTAAATGAAGGTTTTTCTTCAAGAACATCTCCAACATTTTGACATTTATTAAGTATCTTTTGGTTAGTTACATAATTAAATTCATATTACGATCATTTATTTGTCTATACATAACTATTAATGTACAGTTGGTGATCTTAACTTGGCTTTAATGTCCTTTATGAGTCTAATGGGCACCATAACTTATATAAATCACGTTTTAAATAAATGTTGGAACTTGTCATTAAGACCCATCAGGAAAGTGTTTCCTCAGGTCTTTTTTTCTTTAGAGTTCAAGGCTTTTTTGAAACTAGAGTCTTGAGATATTTCCATCTCTGGTTGGTCTCTTGCTGTTAGCTGTTTTTAGCATGCTATTGATGCTTAGAGAGATCTAATGTTCTGTTCGCAGCAGTGCAAAGGCAGACATCACAGACAGAAAAATAATATAAAAGATAAAGTTGTAAAAACACTTTACAAACTGTTCCTTTTTTCATCCGTCTCAGAAATGCATGATTTAGAAAGTAAAAATACAACATAATCGTATTTTTTTCCTTAAAATGTCAAGCATCATGGACAAATGACATTACATAGCAGTCAACAGTAGTTACAAAAGGTGCAATGAGCAATCAGCTAATACCCGCCACAAGATGTCACAACAGTACAAAATATTAGTATAATATTATAATATATACGACTATAATATTAGTTATAATATATGCAATGTGCTAAGAAGTGAAGAGTGTGCTGAGAAGATTAAAGGAATACTTTAAGAAGCTAATGAATGTAAAAAACGAGAGCCAGAGGGGGACGGAAAGTGGATAGTTAGCCAATGAGGAAGTGCAGAGGATTAGTAGCAAGGAAGTGAGGCAGCTCTAGAAGAGTGGAAAGGCAGTTAATCCAGATGACATACAGTGGAGGTTTGGATGTTTCTAGGAGAGAGGGCAGTGGACTTTTTAACTAGATTGTTTAACACAATCCTGGAGATTGAGAGGACCCATGAGTAATGGAGAAGAAGTACACATCTTCTTCATTACTTTCCAAGAACAAAGATGATGTGAAAAGCTGTAGCGGTATGGCTTCATGCTGTGAAAGAGCACTTCAGGTGTAATGTTTGCTTTAAGAGTGTTGCTGGGTGGGCACTGGTTTAGCATAGTTGGATGAGCAGGCGACCATGTGCTGCACGTCTCCCCCTCTGTCTCTTTTTGCGTTCCTGTCAGTCTTCACTGTCTCCATCTAATAAAGCCAGAAAAAGGCCAAAAAATATTTTTTTTAAAAAGTGTTGCTGGAACATCAAAAAGGGGTTGCAGTGTCTTCATGGATCCAGAGAAAACATATGATAGGGCGCCTGAGGTAGTGTGTTAGGAAATCAGAAGTGTATGTGAGTGTGGCGCAAGACATGCAGGACGCCAGCGAGACAGTGGGTTAGGTGTGTGGTAGAAGTGCCAGATGAGTTCAAGGTGGGTATGGGATTACATCAGGGTTTGACTTTGAGTCCTTTCCTGTTTTTGATGGTGATGGACAGCCTGACAGGTGAAGTCAGGCAAGGGTCTACGTGGACTAACAATGCTTACTGATGATATTTTGCAGTGGCGAGAAGGTAGCAGAGAGCCTGGACATGTGGAGGTTTGCACTGGAGAATAGAGGAATGAAAGTCAGTAGAAGATAGAATACATGAGTGAGAATGAGAGGGATACAGGTGGAACGGTAAACATGCAACTAGCACAGGTGGTGAAGGTGGGGTCAACCATCCAAAGCCTCATATAGTAGACAACAGAGGTGAAGAAGAGAGTGCAGCGGGTGGAGATGAGGGTCAAGGTTGATGTGTGACAAGAGTGAATGGAAAGATTTCCCGTGTGGTGGTGAAACCTGCTATGATGTATGGTTTGGAGACGGTGGCACTGACAAAAAGGCAGGAGGCTGACGTGGAGGTGGCAGAGTTGAAAATACCAAGATGTTTTACTAAGAGGATGGACAGAATTGAAAATGAGTACATGAGAGGTATAGCTCATGTTGAAAATCATTTTTGGAGGGGTTAAAGGTTTTATTCAACCCCTCATGAACAAAATGTATTGCCTAAACCTTTTATACATGTCTGGCCAGGTTCTAGTAAGTTATGCACAAGTTGGCTTCTTGTATATCCTGTGTGCTGTGGCTTAAAAGCCCCCCTAATCGTGAGACTGGCCTACTTTTTGGTGATCTGCTTGTGTGTGCCTGACGTGTCACAGCACGGGATTAATATTTGTTTTGGTGTCTGTGTTAAAATATTGTCTTTAACACTTTCTCACCTGTGAGGCCCAGTTCGGTCAGATTTAGGCTGTCTATTTTCATCTGCTGTGTGCAGCTGGATGTGGTACTTGCAACGGTGGCATATTTAAAAAAAAGTAAGACACTCTAGCACACGTGCACACTTCAGCACCTCTAATTTCAAGTCCTTTCCCAAACTGATAGCATTTCACCAGCAGTGGATAGTTGTGTATTAACTGGGCACAGTCACTTTTTTGTAGTATAGACTGTTCTGCCACTTATATCGTGCCTCCAGGAAACTGCAGAGGGATGATTGCCGTGTGAGTGCATGCACACGAGAACAAAACTAAATTTAGGACAGTGATGTGTTGTATTACTCAGTAACGGGTAAATGCATTACAGTAACAACAACACTGCTTTTTACCCACAGAAAAACCAGGTAGGATGACAAATAGAGGTTTTCACAATTAACCAATAAGCTTATTTAGTAAGCCAGCTGTTTCCCCCATTCTCAGCCTTTCTCACTTGCTAAGCTAACCTTCATATTTCTTATGTAAACATATGAGATATCGAACTTTCCATCAAACTCTCAGTAAGAAAGCACATTTCCCAACTAATCATTTAACCTGGCCCTAAAAAGAGTTGACTCTGAATTTCAGTTAGCAAAGCAAACAAAACAGAGGCATGAAATTATAGTTTCTGCACTAGCATATTACTTTTACTTCTTACCAAGTCATAGTATTTTTAACAAATAATAGAAACTCAGTGCAAAGGGAACAGAAAGTGTTTATGCGAACATAGAAAAAGGGGTTTTCACCATGTTTCACATTTCTTGACACGCTGATTGAATGTCACCGAGTTACAACCCCAAGGGAAACCACAGCACCGCAGCCTCTTCTTTTCTCAGAAAATTTTCCAATACGTCACTAGAGGCAAGACGGCAAAACTTTAGTCAAAGAAATGTTTAGGGTACACGGCCTGAATAACCCTACAGACATGGAAATGACAGCACGCTGAACAACTCTGGAACGGTAAGTTCAATTTTTACTTGGTTTACTTGGTCTTTTCTAAGAGAGATCAAACACATTTTTTAGTTGCTATGAATGAATGAACCTGCGGTGAAGAAAGATGGTGTTGCAGTGTGATGGAGAAAGTGATAAAGTCTACTCTGAAGCGAGATTAGAAGTGGCTGGTTACGTGCATGTGATGAATGGAAAAGGCTTTCTTTTTTCTGTATTTAATTCATAAAATCATAACAAGTTAAAGCTCACCTATTGTGTTTATGCAAGAGTTCTCACTGTATTTTCCACAATATCATTGTGAACAAGACTTTTCACAGTTATATTGTAATTGTAATATATTCTGCACTAAAGATCACCTAAAAGGTCCAAGTAGACAGAAATATATTTAGATATAAAAACTAGTCCCAGTAAGATACCTAATGCTGTCTTTTTAATAAAAACGCTAACTCGGAAAGGTGCACTTTAAATGGCACAGGAAAATAGGTGGGGGGCTGAGGCAGGGGGAGGTGGCAGAATAGCAAAGACACAAAATAGTGTGGAGGAGCGAGAGAAGGAAAGGACGCCAGAGTTAAAGGGTTTCTAAAAGGACATGTGGATAGTTTTGTCAAATAAACAAAAGTTGTCCATGCACACAACAGCTTTTTTGGGGGTTGCAGTTTGAAATGTGTCAGCATGCTAACAAGCAAGTTTATCATGTTGATTTTACACATAAACAGTATTAAACAAATTGAAATTCAGACATTTCACAAAGCTCGTGGTAAGCTGTAAACACCCAAATTTCTGCCTGCCAGCAGCATTAGAGGAAACAGCTCAGGGGATTTATTGTATGTCTGTACAAAATTATGTGTCCCTGCATGCTCAACAGTCATACTGCTGCTGCCGCTGTTGTTTCGGGATACGCCTACTCCTAGACTGCGACTATGATATGCTAATTTATCCCACCTTCAACCCTTTCAGTTAAGAATTCAAGCCATAGCGGCATAATCAATCCAACCATCTCATTTCCAAGTATCTGATCACATAAAAACTACTTGGCAGATTCTTGTCTCTGACATCATAATAATAACGATACTTCAATTAATCACTTACAGTAAACAAGACAAGGTTCCACCAACTGACAACCATGCTCATTTTAGCTACTTATAGTCAGAGAGTAACAAACATCTTTACTGCCTCTTTTTGGTTGAACATCAGCCATAAAAACAAAAGAAGGAAAGAAAAAATACCCAGACAGGTCAGCAACTTTCTGGTAACCACCAGTTGCTTAGGGAAAATCTGCATTTCCTGACACCAACTATCTAATGAGTGACATTTTTGTCAGTCATGTAGGTTGACAGGGTGGACCGGACTTTAAGCCCATGTGACTGAAGCTTAACATGATGACTATTATGAAGCAGTTTTGATCTGTATGCCCACAGAAATGAATAAAACATGTTACTCCAGCTCACCACTACTTGTGGTTTCAGAAACCGCTGCACCAGTAATTTCAAGAAAAAAGTAGTTCAAGAAATGAAGAGCAGACTTTCTGGATTATGAATGGTTGCTTTTTTTGTTATTGGAAACAAACATACCTTTCTGGGAAGACAAAGGGGTTAGGATGTGGTTTAAGTTTTTAGTGTGTATTTGTATTCAGTTTGTGGTTGTTTTTCTCGTGTGTCAGTGAAGTGAGTAAGGAAAGAGAGAAAGAGACGAAAGAGAAAAAAAAGAGATCAAAGAGTGTCAACTTTTTCACTTTGCTGTCGGACCAGTGTAGGGGAAGTCCAAAAGTCAGTAGACAAATGATATGAAGAGAACTAGTGCTTAACACATGAAAAATGGTTCTTAGAAGGTAAAGTATTAAGATAGTGTCTGATAAGAAGAGGCAAGAAGAGGAATCTTGATTTTTTGAAGTTATTAACAAAGCGGGTTTTCCACAATTGGATAAGTGGTCAACTGACGCAAATCATTCAAATCTCCTGTTAGCTGGGGAAGTCTGTGGATTGTCCAGTATGACTTTGACTCGTATCATTAATCACATGACTTCAGGTTTGATTAAAAACAGACTTGTGATTTCAGTCTTATGAATTAAAAAAAAAAAAAAATCCACCAGAACAGAAAAAGTCTTGTTGAAGTCTAACCAAAAACAAACAATCCATCCATCTTCTTCCGCTTTATCCGGGGCCGGGTCGCGGGGGCAGCAGCCTAAGCAGAGAAGCCCAGACCTCCCTCTCCCCAGCCACCTCCTCCAGCTTATCCGGGGAACACCAAGGCGTTCCCAGGCCAGCCGAGAGATATAATCTCTCCAGCGTTTCCTGGGTCTGCCCCGGGGCCTCCTCCCGGTGGGACATGCCCGGAACACCTCACCCAGGAGGCGCCCAGGAGGCATCCTTGTCAGATGCCCGAACCACCTCAGCTGGCTCCTTTCAATGTGGAGGAGCAGCGGTTCTACTCTGAGCCCCTCCCGGATGGCTGAACTTCTCACCCTATCTCTAAGGGAGAGGCCAGCCACCCTAGGGAGGAAGCTCATTTCTGCCTCTTGTATCCGCAGTCTCGTTCTTTCGGTCACTACCCACAGCTCGTGGCCATAGGTGAGGGTAGGGACGTAGATCGATCGGTAAATTGAGACCTTCGCTTTTACACTCAGCTCTCCCTTCACCACGACGGACCGGTGCAGCGTCCGCATCACTGCAGCCGCAGCACCAATCCGTCTGTCGATCCCTTCTCCCATCACTCGCAAACAAGACCCCGAGATACTTGAACTCAGAAACGTTGGACATAATTGGACAATATTACTCAGCTGAAACAAGGCTGTCCATAAGACTTGGCTTTGATGACACTATAAGGGTAAAAAAGATGGTTTGTCAGAGTGGAAATAATTGAGGCTGAGGCATTCCTATCCAAAGTAATTACAGTGAATCATTTCATGCTCTGTATTCCATACACAACACCAGAGGTTACAAGTAGACAATTTTACATAATCCAGACCTTTATGTCTTTAAGAAATGCTTAAATGTGACTAAATGGACAGTTTCACCTGGCTTCAAAGATAAATATAGCTTGGCTCTGTCATCATAGCTATGAAAATGTGTGCAGTGTTTACTAGTGATATTGTTGAAGTTGAATAAAGGTAAGTGTTGGCACAGAAGCTCATGGAACTTCATGATGAATCTTTTGCATTTAAAAGACTCACCATTCTTTGAAAGTCTGTCTGAATGCTTTAACTGCAGAGGACTTCTACCCATGCAAGAAGAAAGAGTTAGCTGTGATTAAACCAAAACACCCACATCAAACATGCGCCTTGTTTGAGCCGTCTGCTACAGATTGATGTGACTGCAGTGCGACCTTTATAGATCTGGTAGAGTGAAAGGTCAGTTTCTACAGATTCCTCACACTGAGGAGCAGCAGTGCATTAGCGGTGTCAGGTAGGTGTATGTTGTCAGACCATTTGCATGCGGAAGATCAGATAACGAATAAAATATAAGCAGTCTCATATCATAATTTGACACAATAAGTAATCTACTTCATTTCCTATCCCATACTGGTGTTTCTCTTTTTTATTCTGGAAGATTGCAAGGCTGTTATCTTCTTGGATCACTACATGCAACATTGTCACCCTAGAAGAGCTCTCATCAGAGAGTCTCAATGTCAGGATGGAACTGATCTTGCTTTATGCTGCAGCACATGACTCAATCTAATAGTACATTTTAAGAGGATGTAGTTAGTGTAACTTCCCCCCCTCACCTTTTGTATCAACTGACATCTTGTTAATTTTTACACAAAGTGCCTCCTGTTAAGCTTATCAACTTCCTGACTACTAAAGCACTTTCTTGTAATGTGCATGACTGGAAATTGTATACTCCATTTATTAAAATCATGTAAGTCTGAGCTCATTGCATGCAATCAGATTAAGTTTTTTTTAAGAAGTGCCGTTAGCAGGAAGTGAACCTGTCAGAATAATGGAACATTTGAGTTCTCAGAAAAACATTTTGACCTTTATTAAACCTTGCAAACAGGTGACCGTAGAAGCACCAACATAATGTGCTTTCCCCTGTGCACGGAAATGGAAGAAAAACAGTAGTGTGCAGCGGTTTGGGCTAAAAAAAAAGGAGAACAACACTTTTTCTTCTTTTTTTTTTTCTTTTTTTTAAAGAAATGATACTGGCACCACAAATATTTATCAGTAAATGATTTTTAAAATGTTCCACTGCATTTTAAACTGCAGCAACTCATGGTATACTTGCCACGAACTGCCACAAGTGTTGACTTCTGCATGACACTTGGAACGTAGTTTGTTAGACAGTTATTCTATGGATTGTGGCTGAAGATAATATTTAGGGTTTTAGCTGCAGGTTCAGGTTTAGGTTTTCTATCATGCTACAAAGCAGAATACATGTTATGTTATGAATGTGAATCTAAACATGTAAAGAATCTACGTCAGCGCTGTGCAGTATAAACTTAATATGTTTGCGTTAATCACAATGAAAAGAAATGTTCGCTTGAATATCAATGAGATAAAATGCTTTTAAAAAAAGTCTTTACAGATAATACTGCAGTAAACGCACAAGGTGAAAGTTTTAGGTCAGGCTCTGGGTGTTTGTGGGTCAGCTTGCACTTGGCTGCAAAACCACAAGAACCACGAATCCACACAAACACATTTTTTTTTCATCCTGTTTTTCACAGAGTTTAAATGTCATTGCGGTCCACATGCAAAGGCAGCTGCAGCTAATACATTTATAAGTATTAGCTGTAGCATGCCCTTTGTGTGCATTGCTGTGCACGGTTAAAAATCCAACAGGCTGGGGGAAATGGCAGGCTGTAGTCAACAAACTAATAAATGATGATGAAGTTTAAAACTGAAACATTAACGCAGAAGCTGCCAGTTTTTACTTGACTGCATGTTTAAATGTGTCATCAGGTACTAAATTTAACCTTATCTGTCAGTTGAAAGAAATGATAGGAAGTAAGAAACACGTGTTGACATGCTTCAGATGCTCAGAAGTGAAGAATAATTAATCAGAAGTTCACATTTTAGTCTGGAGAGCAGTGCCGATTCAAAGTAAGATCCTCTACAGTGTTAATTGCTTGAATTGAAAAGCAACGAATTCAACCTTTTTTTTTTCCTTTTATCTGTTTGGGTTTGTGTAGCTGACACAATTATTATTATTATTGTTTTATTAAGAGAACTGTTTGATATTTAAACTGTATTTTATTAAATAGTTGTGCTGAATTCCAGTGGAGATTGAATGGAAACTGCTGACATTTTTGCACAAATGTGGGTGGGATGAAAAAGGCAGACTGTTGTATGTTCCAAAAAGGAAGCTGATGAAAGGTTTTGCATGTCTTGAGTGTGCGTGGCTGAGTGTAAAATGAGAATTTGACCAGAGTATTTCTTTTCATTACCTGTTTTAATGGCTGTATGAGTGTGGCCTTTCAGAAAAAACAGCTGGTCTTGTTTTACCCTGAAAAAGGAAATATCAATGACATTGTATTTGGTGTTGATTTTGATGCGTAAGCCTGATTTACACTGGAACTTTGTTGTCTCAAATCATCATTGTTCATTTATCCTGTTACTGCAAGAGAACAAATGTCACATTTGTACAGATGTGGAACCGCAGAGGAGTGGGGCAGGATCTGAAACACTTCTATTTCTGTTTTTCCATCGACTGCTTATGTTACAACTTATTCTTGATGTGTTTGTAGGCAGCAGTTTTTTTTCTATGTGTATCTCTGTCACATTGTTGCATCTTGTCAACCAGATGATTTAATAAACACTTTAAATTTATTTATTTTTTATCTGGGCAGGATGAGAAAAATTGGGAAGCAGTGAGCCAAAGTCTGGAGCGACTACAATGCTTCAAATCTTCCAGTCACTGAGCTTTGGAAACAAACCATCCCAGTGGCCTCAAAGGACTTAACAAATGGAGAGAAATAAGAAAAGACTTTCCCTGTTTATTCTGCTGCCTCTGCTGCTGCTCTGCACAAGTGATGAGTGTCCCAGGCTTCCAGAGAGTTAGTCTTTATTCCTCTTTATTCATGTTTAACTGATTTTAAGATCTGTTGTTTGACATATTTACTCATTTTCATTTAATCTCTCCTGTTTTAATTCTCACAGATCTCACTTGCTACACTGACTACAATAGAAACATCACATGTTTGTGGAACAGCAAATACGTGTCTGATGACACTGCATGCACCATACATGCTCAGTATAAAGCTCGCTACATGTAAGGACCTCAATCACAAAAAGAAAACCTAGATGCATAATACTTACAATACACGAGTCACAAATGTCATCAGTAACATCATCTACAGCAAAATCAAATGAATATTATTCTTCTCAGCTCTTACAGCACTTCCTGTCACCTAAAGTCTGTTGACATGTCCAGACCAGACCTAAAGGAGTGCTCCCTCATCTTTGAAATGGAATACACTGTGAGTGTGTAAACAACTAGCATTGTTGGTGGATACCCTGTTTATTAAAAATATGTTTAAAATCTGTAGAAGAGAGAAAAAAAGAATCATCTGCCTTTTAAGGTATAGACAGCTGTGAAGAATCCTGTGATGAGCATATGGCCAGCGGGACATTTAAAGCACACTGCTTTCCATTTAATATTAGAGTATCTATGTATGAATTTCAGGAAGTACAACTCCAGGATCAGGCTTCTTTTTTATTTTTACTTTTTTGCACATGAAGTGAAATTAAAGCTAATTATGGCCTCTGTGCAGACACAGACTACTGTGTGAAAATGCTAATTTCTCAAAACGTAGAAGCTAAACTGAGAGAGCATTCTGGACCCCTTTTTTTCTAATATGTGCGGGTATACCTGCACATATGAAATAATAATATGTCAGAAATGAAGAAGAAGCATAACTGGTCCCACCCTTGTGAATTTCACTCTGTGACACCAAGGAAAACCTCAAGCCTCAAGCATATATACATCACTTCTAGATTTACATCGAAACTATTATCTGTAGATTTGAATCAAAACATTTTAAATTTACCAATCGATTTAGATCTTCACTAGTTTTGGATCATTTTATTAATTTTTCAAAACAATTTATTTCAGTTTCAGTCTTTCCATGTGTTGTCCATGAATCTGAGCTGTGCTCATATGAAGCAGAGTCT
Source organism: Aulonocara stuartgranti (assembly GCF_965226115.1). Classification (NCBI taxonomy): domain Eukaryota; kingdom Metazoa; phylum Chordata; class Actinopteri; order Cichliformes; family Cichlidae; genus Aulonocara; species Aulonocara stuartgranti. Next base: position 33,345,892 of record NC_138944.1, on the reverse strand, counting down.
AATCACTTCCTACGTGCCGTCCTGTCACAGTGAGTGTAATCTATACTACCTCATTGTTACTTACAATATGACCTATTTACGGAGCCCATAGAACATATTTGTCTGATTCGTGTGTGTGTGTGTGTGTTCATGTGCACACTCTTACAGTAAAGGTGAATCCTCCTTCGAAGCCAGAAGTCAACGTCACCTCTGTTTCCTGGTTGTCCGAAGACCCCGAACATGAAATGATCAACTCATACGAAAGTGAAGTGCAGTGGAAGCAGCAGGATCAGTCATGGAGTGTAAGTTTAGATTTTGTATCACAATGTGAATGAGTTTGGGTATGAAGTCGAGATCCTGAAAGTGCACGTTTAAATAGTGTGTACACATGATCCTTGCCCTGTGTTTGTGTGAATTCATAGCAAGAGTAAATAAAGTGATATAAAAATCTTTCTGTCTGTCAGGATCCCCCCTTTCAGAAAAAAGGTGACATTCAGTGCGAGAATGAGTGCAGGGCAGAGCTGGACCCAGACAAACTGATACAAGGCGAGAAGTACGAGGTACGAGTTCGTGTGCGGTCTGTTAAACCTCGACCCAAGGGAGCCTGGAGTGACTGGAGCCCCACTGCATCATGGGAGTCACCAGTAGGAAAAAGAAAACCACCATCAGGTACTTTTTTTGCCAAATGGCTCCAAAGACAAATAGTTTAGTTTAAGAAACTCTGCAGAGTTCTCTTTTACATTCAGTCCTGCCTTCTCTCATTTTTCTAAGCTAACGTGATCGGCTCTGTCTTCTGTTTCAGTACAACAAGGACACACATTTTATAAGAGCAACTAAAGCCCACAGAAATTCTGTATTTGTTTTACCTGATGAAGTCAGTACAGTCAGTACCATTGTTATTCTCTGTTTATGTAAATGACGTGCAGCTCCAAGATAGGAAAGTGAAAATGTGAAAATATGCTGATGATATGGCTATTGTTGGTCTTCTATAGGAACTCGAGCCCTAATGGTTTTGCTCAGGGATGCAGGTTGAAAGAAGGGTGTAAATTTCATTATTTCCTTATTAAAAATGAAAAAGCTTGTCTTGAATTACCCAATCCCCATGACCGGCTTCACTTTCTGATCAGTCTGTGAGAGTCATTAATATCTTTAAGTATCTGGAAACACATTTTAAGGACAAGATTTATTTTTTTTATGCTCATTCCATTTACAGGAAAGCTAATTGGAGAATATTTTGTTATTTTGTAACATGATTGTTAGAACTACCAGAACAATTACTGGTCGATAGCAGCCTTGATTGGAATCTAGTATCTTCAAGCTGTCTTAAGGAAAGCCTGGTCTATTGTTACTGACCCCAAACACCCTCTTCACTCTGATTTTGAATTAATGCTGTCAGGATGACGTTACAAGATGCCTCTAGCTAGCAAAAAAGTCTATAAGAGATCCTTTGTGTCAAAAGCATTTAATATTTAAAAAAAATCCATCATATACTGTGAAGTATTTCTATAGGTATATTGGAGTGTTATTTATGCTTAGGTTTGAATGTGGTCTGATTCCTACCAATATTTTTATTATGATTTTATTGCCTGGTTGATTTTTGACTTGGTGAACCAAAGACAATTTTCCATTAGTGTGGACGATAAAGTTATTCTATTCTGTTTTTTGGTTTTTTTGTATTTTTCAGATGTTCCTACACTTGTTGTGTGCATAATTACAGCAGGTGTTGTAGTGTTAATGGCAGTCATTCTCTGCACAACTAAAAAACACTGGTAAGCAAACTTTTCCAAAAATATCTCAATGTGCAGTATATTATGATTAGTTATTCTGGTATGATGTATTAAAAACAAAAAGATTCTTTTTGACAGCTTCGGTTTTGATTGTAATTTTGTTGCCTCAGGGTTTATGTAGTAAAGACAATGAAAGGTCAGCCCGTACCAGACCCAGGAAAATCCTCCCTGCAGAATGTACATTTTAAGGTAAGCATACAGGCTGTAGATGCGTCCTCTTTACTCTCTACTGTTAAATCATGTAATCAGGTTACAGTTTACAGTTTAAAATGAAAAACAATTGAAGCTGCCATTTCAGGGTAGTAAAAAATAACATTTGTGTACTATCATGGTGAACATGTTTGCAGTAAATGTACATGACTAGCAGCTATCGTTAGCATTTATTTTGAGCTGTGTGTCAGCCACATATGACTGTAAGTCGATGTGGCAGGCCGTGGCTTGCGGTGCCGTGCAGGGACGGCAGACGCACCTGCATGGCATCTGCAATCATGCCCCGCCTACTTAAATACTGTAGTGGGTCCTGCGTGTGCACAGCAACCATCAAGTATTAATAAAGAATGATTAAAATGCCACTGGGTCAGCCGTGGTCGTTTACAGTCGAATACTGAATCTTCTTTAGTTTTCAGTTCAATACTTTGTCATAACCATCTACAAATAAAAATGAGATAACTGCAGCTCATAAACAGACACAGCATGCAACATAAAAAGAGAATTACTGAAAGTTGTGCTGCAGACAGTCTAACCAGACAAACAAAATTGATCACCGATCCATTCGTCTTTTTAATCCTGGTCTTGAAGTGCAGACTGAATATCTAGTATATTTCAAATCTTTCTAATCTCTTCTGTTCTGTGACTTTCTCTCCTCCAGAGTGGGTTCTCCAGTGAATACTTTCACTCCTTCTTGAAACCAGTGGAAATTATCACTGTAGAATTAATCTCACCTGTGGATGCTGCTGTGGCCTACAAGCCAGATGAGAAGATGGTGTTGAACAAAGGCAGCTATGACTCCACCAGCTCCAGCTTCACTAACCCAAGTTACTCTGAGCTTTGTAGCCCTCCTCCTATTTCCTCACTCACTGCTGGGAATCTGAAGCCCTGTGCGGTTGACACGCCTTATGGTCCTGTTGGTACTCAGGGTGAAGGAAAAAGCGCAGAACAGGAAAGTGATGAAGCGAGAGAGAAAGAAAAGGAGACGTTAATGTTGCTGCTCAAAGGCAGCAGTAACAGTGAGCCAGTGCAGGTGATTTCAGACTACGAGAAAACTGAGAGGCTCGACAATGATCGATTTAGGCTCCAGAGTCTAGATTCAGGCATGTGCAGTTGTGAAGAGGTCAGTGAAGAGAGCATGGAGGCAGATAGCATCAATATGACTGATAGCCATGATGAAGAACCTGAGGCTGAGGAGGAGGGAGGGAATAAACAAAAGGCAGATTTTCAGAGGCTGTTTGGAAGCAGCGGAGGTGTGTTTGGCAAGTCTATCCAGGTTTGTTCTGATTATGAGCGAGTGGAGAAACAGCAGGCTGACAGCCCGGAGCTTCCCAGCTTGGATTCAGGTGTTAGCAGTGGGGGAGAGGAGCAGCTGAGTCAGGATGAGGGCATGGAGGATGTTGATAAGTCCACTGAATCTACACGCTTCCTGTTTCCGCCTCATCCTTCCAGTGCTTTACCATGCTCCCTGCTCTCTTTTCCACAACTGCCTCTGAACTTGCCTGGGCCACGACTGAGTCCAGCGTTGCAGCTCCAGCCAGGTCACATGACACAGGGGTTTGCTCTGATGTCAACAGGCAGGTCGGTGGAGCCCTCTGGTGATGGATATATGCCAGTGAAACAGGAGGACGGCTGAGAACAGACAGCAGGCTCAACTAGCAGGACAACATAGCATGTAGCACTTGGAGGAGTCATCACAGTCAGTCAGTTCTCAGGAAAATGTGACATCACATAATTCTTTCTCTTCTGCTCAGTTTTCAGCAACTTTGACAGTTTCATGAATGTATTTTACTTTTGTTTTTTATATATTTATATCAATATTTATGCCTGCTCAGAAGCTCATACTGTCACCCCAGAATAAAATAATTTGACTCTTTCTACAATGTAAAGGCTGCCCTCTCTGCCATCACACTAGCTGACCTGACTGACTCTAAACTGCGTAAATCTGTGTAAACTGTGGTAAACTGTGGTAAACTTCCCTACATGGACTAAAGTTTTTGGCCACATACATATTGAGCGATTTAAATCCATACCATGAAGCTTCCAGTGCACATTTTTTATCCTGATGTCAGTGGCAGAGGAGGTTTGGAGCTGTACAGAGCAGAGATGGGCAGTAACGCGTAATCCGATTACTTTTTTCAAGTAATGCGTAAAGTAAGGGATTACTGTTGCAAAAACGGTAATTTGATTACCGTTACTTTCCCGTAGGAACGCTGCGTTACTGCGTTACTAAAACCGTGAATGTCTCATGACAGTAAGGTAAGCAAGTGCGACGTTCGTGACAGCAGCTGTGTGCAGATCAACAATGGATAATATATCGAGTGCAGAAGAGAGTATGAGCATGCAGCGTTTAAAGCGTGGAAGTACTGACCTTACTTTAAGTTTGATTCCATAAAAAGTGACAAAAACCTGCCCCAGGGCAAACCTCCGCCTACGCCACTCTTGCTTTACAGGTGAAAATAGAGCAAAAGGGCCGCTGAGTCTTTGATTTTATTTATTTTCTGCTGTGTTTCACTTGCATCTATTTGAAAGACTGAGTGTAAACACAAAAAATATATATTTTATGTGCGGGAATGTGCAGAAAATAGGTTTAAATATTAAACAAATTTCTTCCAGTCAGAGAATGTTGCATATAATTAAATTTTTGCTTGATGCATAAAGTTAAAAGATTAAAACTAATAAAACAAGTTTTAAAAAGGGACCTTTCCATTTGATTACATTTTGTATGATGGATTATGTAGAAAAAGTAGAATTGGGCTGAAAGATCTATCGCTTTATCACCTATTCAGGTTGTAAATCGTGTTTTTAAAAAGTAACTAAGTAACTAAGTAATTAATTACTTTTGAAAATAAGTAATCAGTAAAGTAACGGGATTACTTTTGGGTGGAAGTAATCAGTAATTAGTTACTGATTACTTTTTTTTTTTTTTTTTTTTTTAAATGACATCAGAAACAGCAGTATGCGACATTACGTGATGGCAGAGCTTCAGTTCATCCTTTGTCTTTTTTTTTTTTTTTTTTTTTAAATGTCTGGAGTTTTGACCTCCTCCATACCCGCTTCACACCCTGGAGGACGGGGCTGTGGCCCCCCCACACTCCCTAGCAGATCATTACATGGAGAAACCTTTGGAATGCAAGCATGCTGATCCACACAGGTATGCACACATGGGTATTCACAGACGCGGACTAAAGCTTTCTTGGCTGCTGCCTCAAAGCACACTGTGCGCTGTCTATCTTGCGTGCTGCACAATATCGTTTATTATTTAGTAAATATTGATATCTATGACTAGCTAGTTTATTGTGATGGTGCTTTGTTTTCTCTATTATTATGTTACTCTTTGTTGTTTGCTGTCTCCTCTGTTTGTTTTTTTTGTTTGGTTTTTTTTTTTTTTCTCCATACAGGTGACCCAGGAGTTCTTTTTTTTTTTTCTCTCTCTTCCCCCCCCTTCTCACCGTCTCTTCTCCCCTTTGGTTTTCTTTCTTTCTCTCCCCCTCTTTCTCTCATTCATTCCCCCTGTCCTATTTATTAAAAAAAAAAAAAATGACAAAGGATGAACTGAAGCTCTGCCATCACGTAATGTCGCATACTGCTGTTTCTGATGTCATTTAGAAAAAAAAAAAAAAAAAAAAAAGATGTGAAAACGAACGTGTGTGTGTCTGTGTGAAGTTTTGATGTGAATCTGAAAAACACAATTTTGAAAACACTGGAAAGACCTGGGCCCTGTGCTTCGTACGTCGCTTACTACATCCAAGATCAAATGAAACATCCAAGACCAAATCATCGCGCTAACTCTGAGCTCGCTAATCCGGTTCCCCGAACACACCTGTTGTTGACGATTAGTATAGCTGGATGAAGTAATGTGAGATCACTGGGTGGCCCAACAGGGGCTACGCATCGATAGTAGAAACATTGATCGGCAACCCTTTGATTGGTCGGCGAAAATGTCGAAGGAGCGCGCTCGGTATTTTTCGGCAGCAGAGCAAGAACTCTTGAGTGAGGGATTTCAGGAGTTTCAGAGTTTAATTAAAACGCAAGGGAACACTGCAAAGGCTGCAAAAGCAAGGAGAGAGGGCTGGCAGAAAGTTGCTGACAAATTAAACTCGTAAGTAATTTAATAATAACAATAATAATGGAGTGGATTTATATAGCGCTTTTCAAGGCACCCAAAGCGCTTTACAATGCCACTATTCATTCACTCTCACATTCACACACTGGTGGAGGCAGCTACGGTTGTAGCCACAGCTGCCCTGGGGCAGACTGACAGAAGCCAGGCTGCCATATTGCGCCATCGGCCCCTCTGGCCAACACCAGTAGGCGGTAGGGTAGATTTATCATATCACACCATATTATCCAATATTATATTACATTATATTATATTATAATATGTTACATTATATCCCCTTTCACATTAGAGCCACAACAGGACCCACTAGAACATGGGAACAAGTAAAAGTGAAATATAAGAATATTCTACAGAATGGTAATATTTATCACTTATATTGCTTGTCGTCTCTTGGAAAGAGACCCTGGAATAATCTGTTTGTTTATAACAGCAACCAAGAAAAGGGCAGAGCAAAAAAAAAAAGACAGGTGGTGGTCCTGCACCCCCTCGTCAACAAGTTGGTTAAGTGAATAATACCCTCACGGGAAAATCGATATCTCTCTATGAGCACACTGTCGCGCTGAGCTAAAGGATCCTGTCTGTCCCGCAATATACGCTGAATTCTGAGGACTCTCCTTATCAATCTTGCACCTTCCGCAATGGGTTGCTCGCGTAAACGGACAGGATATGACTGCGACAGACTTCCCAAATCCACCTTCGCTTTTATAGCCGTGGTCTCTCATCTTGATTACACGAAGTAATTTACAATTACTACTCTGAAATATGAATTACATCTGTAATAATCACATACATGTAATAGAATGTTAATAGTACATTTCCCTTTTTTAGGGAATGACCTGTATGTATCTGTGTGAAATCAATAAAAGGATCAAGTGCTGCATTATCTTTAGTTACATTGATGTTATTTATTTATGGTGAAACAGTGGTGGAATATCGCTGTTGCTTTCGTATGAATGACGCGGACATACCTGCGTGGCCGCGATCTAATCCTGTTTACATAAAGTAAACCTGCTCCCCAGCAGGTTTACGCTTACGGCTCTGTTGCTATGACAGCAAGTCCCGGATGGGCTTCGGGGAACCGAACGATCCAGGATCACGCGAAATGGTCAACAATCTCATCCAGCTAACTCACTTAGCGCGGTACGAAGAACAGGCCCCTGAAGACACTTTTTCCTTTTCTTTCTATGCAAACAAAAATCCCCACTGAGGCTTTTCAGTGTGAAATTTTGTTTGTATAGAAAATACCTGTGCCATTTGTCTCTGTTGCCATCTACTGGTGAACATCACCTTAACACTACATCAGGTGAGATTTTCACTCTGCACAGCAACACAAAACTCTTTTAACAACACAAACAAACAACAAAATTAATACATTTTAAAATGATGTAGACAGCTCAAGATAATGTTAATAAAGACTCAGTGAAAACTGAAGTTTATCTTAATCCTTAAAATATGCAGGGAATCACAGTTGCTTATGTCCAGCATCACTCTGTTATTATAAAATTTATCTAAAACGTGGCCAGTTTAATGTCTTAAACTGAAATCACATTAAAGTTTTGATCAACTATAATCCAGCTGATTTTTTACCCAAAAAGTTAGATGCGACATATAAAAAGTGGGCAGGACAAGGCTTAAAGGTATACTGTACATTTTATGATAAGGGAACTCTTAGGGACTTCCAGTCAATAAAAGATCAATGCCAGTTAAGCAATAGTGATTTTTTTAGGTTTCTCCAAATCCAGCATCATCTACATAACTTTATACCCAAGAGAATAGATCTTTTCTCTCTTCCTGTTCTGAATATATTTGTTAAGGCATACTATGCGGATCCTGGTCTCAAAGTGATTTCTAGACTGTACAAGTGTTTACAGGAAATTAAGAATATGAATACAATTTACATCAAACAGAAATGGGAAAGGGAAACAAATATGGTAATTTCAAATGACACTTGGTATCAGCAATGTGCTCCGTTATACGGCATTTTGAGTCTGGCTGTCCGAAAGACTAAATGGCTCGGTGTAAAAATTCCATCACTAAATGACATGAAGTTGTGTATCGGTTGTTTAAAATGGAAAAAATTACATTCTCTAACAGATTTCAATATGACACATTTGTTGAAATTTGGGACATATGGAAACATTATATTTAGTCAAGGCGTCCCGAACTTGTATGACCCTCCATATTCCAGTATCTTATATTTTTGAATTGTTATGTACATATGTTAACTAGTAGGTACATCCCTTGCTTTTTGTGTTTGTTTGTTTGTTTATTCTTGTTGTACATGTTGTGTTTTATGTTCCCTATTTTAAAAAATGTATATTTAACAAAAGGTCGACATACTGAAAAGTGACTTTCACACACTTTAGAATTGTGCCTGTACCTCTGTTTTTGCCTTATGTTTCAATAAATTGCTGCACATATTAAAAATAATAATAATTAAAAAAAAAAAAAACTAAAACTGAGTCAGCACCAAAAAAACCTCGTATCTTTTAAGAATTTGTCCATAAACAGTAGCGTTGCTCTTGAAATACTGGGGCTAAATCCACACCTGAAATCTATGGGATTTTCAGTCAATACAGTATACTATTATTGTATTTAATAGTAAAATTTATGTAAAATGTCAAACATTATATGCTACCTAAAGGTTGACGTCACAGAATGATACTGAAATAAACAATCAATGCAATTTGAGTTTGTTTGATGAAGCTCTGGTGATAGAGCGTGTGCCTTTATTGTGCCATAATGTCTCCTTTTAAACTGTCCTCTTGCTCGTCTTTAGGATGCTACCTTCTTCACCTTTCCTGTTCCTTTCACTAAACTGCTCACTCTTGTTCTCCCTGCTCTCACTTCCTGTTCTGTTTAGTCAGCATGTGTCAAAGAAACTCCCCCCAAAACTATCAGTTTTTGATATGATTGATATATTTAACATATTATTTATCAACTTATTTTATGCACTGAATCAATGAATTATTAAACAAATACCACACTGTAGAAAATCAAATTATTAATGCACTAAGCCAGCGGTCCCCAACCCCCGGGCCTCGGACCGGTACCGGTCCGTGAGTCGTTTGGTACCGGGCCGCGAGAGTTGAGGCTCGGGTGTGAAATGTATGGTTTTCGGGGTTTTTAGCGTTATTTTGTTATTGTTTTTATTGTTAACTCGGTTTTCCTGGGTCTTTTCACATGTGTTATGAATAAATCTTCTTTTTTTCGGTACCAGTACTAGTTTTATTTTGTTGTATTTATCCGCGACACCTTAAAGGCCGGTCCGGGAAAATATTGTGGCGCAAAAAAGGTCGGGGACCGCTGCACGAAGCAATTTCCTGCCACAACAGCTAAATGGTCCTCAAAGAAAATACTGAATGCCTGCACAGTACAGGCCAGTATTTAATGCAGCCACAGATCTACATCAGTCAGCATTCTGCTCTTTCCACCTCAGTCATGTCACTTTCTCATGTGAGTGACTTCTTCAGTCTCAGCTGGCTGCAGGTTTCCACAATCTCATAAACAGTACATTTGCACAATGACTGACACAAACAATGTGCTGTGAGGTCAGTTTCATGACCTTTAATATGCAAATTGTCATGACCATTGATCAATGGCCATTCGCAGAGAGTTGGGAAATGGCTGCAATCACAGCGTTGTAAGATGGTAAAAGATGCACCGTTAGGCTATCTGGCTAAGTGGATGGGACAACACAGAAGAGCTAACTCATCAGGCAGTTTATTTATGCCTACAGGCATGATGAAGACATGCTGGACAGGGAGGAGCGCTGGTTTGAGTGCAGAGTCAAAGAGGCCATTTACGTGAAAAGGGAAAGACCATCTCTGAATCGAGGAGGGGGCCTAAGGGAATCATAATGGGCATGGTTTTTTGTCTGACTGGTATTCTTGGTCTTCTTGAAGCTTTGTTTGATTTCATGAGGCTGTCTTGAACATGTCTACATGCCTAAATGCTTTGTATTGCGGACTCACAATTGGTTAATTTGATATTTGCATTATTGAGCAGTTGAACAGGTATACCTAATAAAGTGGCTGCTGAATGTATGTAATATGACTTTGCTGGACCATACAGTAGTTGGTGCTATGCTGTCAGGTTGTATATATTTTCTTTGTCTTGTTTCTGATCTGTATGTTTTCATGAGTATTATTTTGCTTTTCTCCATTTCAGCAATTTTCCACATAAATCCGTCACATGTAATTTTTCTGTCTGGATCCTTTTTACAGAGTTTTGCAGAAATCTTTGCAAAATCAGTAAGATTTTGTAAAGGTAAAGTAAAAAACAATTTAATGTCCAAGTCTTAAAAAGGTGGTGAAAGATTGTTACTCATCAATCACAGAGTTGAAGTGATTGACTGACTGACTGACTGGCACATTTGACAAATGTGAAAAACGTTTTGATTATTGTCCTGTCTTTAGTACAGGTGAGTCTGTGTCATAAAACTATTTTGAGAACTACATGAAGTGCAGTGAGAATAACAATCCTGCTGTGAACATCGTGCCTAATTGATTGAGACAACCTGTAAAGCCAGGGCGTGAATTACAGCGGATCCTGGCATGACATTAGCACTCTTCATTCTCATACCTGAGAAAAGGTTTGCAGTTTTTCTCAGTTGCTTTGGTGCAATTCTCACATCTGTAGCCGCTTTCTCAAAACAATGATCATTAGTGGGAAAGAGTGATGAGAAGAATGTTCCAGCTCTGAGATTTCCACCAAAGTCACTAAAAAACAACAAAACAAACTGTGTTGCAAATATGAAATTTTGTCTTACTGGTGCAACTGTATTACAGTAACATAAAAGACAGTTATCCTGCTTAACATACTTGAAAAGGCACACATAGAGACCTCTGTATAAGCAGTTACTAATGAGATTCCCCCTAGTGTATATCCCAGTTTAGAAAAACTTAAGCAAAAGCGGAAGTTGTCTTTCTGTTCACAGAATAACATTTATGCGTTCAATTTCATTAGAAAAAGAAAAAAAGAATCTAAGTATTCTTTTAATATTTCTTGTGACGAGTGGCAGGTGTTGTTATGCTAAAAACATTTTCCAGTCCAACAACAGAAATGAATGAAAAACGGAGAATGAATACCATGACGTGACGTTTCAGTCACCGTCATGCCTAACCTGTTTGGATTGTGGGATGAGCATTCATTTAGTGGAGCAGCCAGCCAAAGTGCAGCATCCTGTAGTGACACAGAGACAAGAGACAACGTTACACAATGCCACAGGTAAGAAATTCAAATGGAATTTTAATGAAGTTCAGATGACTCAGAACAACTTTTACTCAAAATGCCATTCATATTGTTTTAGTCAAAATAGCCTACCTATCTGGAATTTGTTCCAAAATATTATTTGGCAGAATTATAAAATATTTTTTTAAAAATCAAGTTTTGGCAGTTAATTTGGTCATTTTGTGCTGAAGAATGAGGCTCTGTCCAGCTCTCAGTCTCCGCAAACCTCACAGTAAACTGTTATCTTTAGAACGGCTTTCTAGTATTTTCTATATCACCATGTTGCTGCAAGGCTTTTCAAATGTCAGTTTTTGTGCTTGCTTTGTAAACTGCAAACTTTATGCAACTCACCTTGAGTCACATAGTCAAGAAAAACATCGTCTTCACTGCTTAATACCAAGCATACGTAGGGAGGGGTCATTACAGTGTGAGCATGTAAATGTCTTAAATATGTTGCTTGTTTGTGCTTGTTTTTCATGTCTTTTTTTGGTGATTTCTTCTGAAACTTTATTTAGATGTTACATTTACGTTACATTGACATACATATATTCATATATACAAGCATCGTGCACTTGATTACGCTGAAGATGATTGGAGTCAATAATAAAGGAGTTATTAAGTAATAATGTAGTCAGAACAAATCATTGGAATTCCTATTGCATACAACTGCTTCCCATATTTACTGTATGGGTACCATCATTGCCAACATTATATTCCCTTAGAAATGCTTGTATGTTTGAATGCATCTTTAGTATGTCTTCAGTTTTGTTACTTTCTTAGTCAAAGGCTGACTTTGGAACAATGCCACTGATAGATAAACTGATAAACAGCCATTATCAAATTTTACTCGGAGCAAAAGTGAAACCAGTCAACAATCGGTGTGTCAGCTGCAGAGATGTCATCAGCCTTGTTTAGCGGACCTGAGATCTTGAGACAAATTCCACTGTAAAAATTTATAGATCACAAGATTTGACTCAACATTGTAATGTGAACATGCACTTATGGTCTCTAAGAATAGAGGGGGGGGGGGGGGGGGGGGGCAGTGAAACTGCAGATGCATTTTTTGATAAACTTACATAACTCTTTTTGTAACATAGTGGCACCACCTTCAATTATGTTCCTTCTTTTCTACAGCCAAAGCATCCCCTTCCCCTGCCAAGGAAACAAATCTCACTTCCAATCAGTCTTGATGAGCCAGAAAAAAGTGCTCCCCTGTCTCCCACGAAATCTGAAGAGGTTTGGGTTCAGTCGCCTACACTCTCAGAAGTTTAAGCAGTGGCTATATATAAACATATATGGTTTAATTCTAATAGTTTTTAATTATTTCGTGATTTTTTTCTCTGTTTTAAACTCAGGACATCTGCTCGAGTCCACCACCAGTGTCACCAAAGAAGTGGACTGTTAAAAAGAGTCCAGAAGGAAATGGAGTTTTTGTGGAAAAAATAAAGGTACCGCTGGTCTATATCTAATGTTTTTTTTCTGTCCACATCTACTCACACAATGAATGCTTTTAATGTGTCACAGAAATGTAGTTTATCTGAAAGCAGTTGAATTGCAGCAGTACAAAGGTCAGACATGTGCATCCAAAGAATCTGAAACTGGTGTGTCTGATCAAACTCTCTGTCATGTGAGATAACATATGAAGTATGTGCACAGTTCAAACAGGATTACCATGTTCAAGGTTGATCTAATGAACATGGATTGTTTCTCTTTTTCTAAGATGCTGGATCAGTGTTTTAAGGATAAAGGTGAACTCCCTCTACTGCCTCCTAAACCCCATCGACTGCAGCTTGATGATGAAAATGAAGCCCTGGTAATTACTTAAAATAAACACAGCATTAAATTGATATCAAGTGATTGTTTTGTCATGTTGTAGTCACTTTAAATCATCTTTCTTTAATTAGGATGCTGAGAGTCTGTCAAACTTCTTTGAAGAGTCAACACGTGAGTAAAAAAATCCAGCTTGAAAAGATTTCAATAGGATGTTGTTTTTTGTGGTATCCTGTTGTTGCTGAACTGTAGTGTCATTTGCTTCTAGCCTGGAAAACTCTGTCCAGTGAGCTCCAACTTGGTAGAGTACCAGAAAAAGTGTAAGTTTTTCCTCCATGCTTTTACATGTGGGAACAGTAGTTATAGTTAAAATGATTGTTTGTTGGCACTAAGTTTGTCTTTGGATTAATTTCATCTTCAATTCAATGCAGCTTAATTCAATTCCATGATAAGCAGACACACCACACAAATGTGAGCATCTTCCTCTCTTCAGACATCGTTGTACTTCAGTCTTTAACAAAGGGTGGACAGACTGACAGTACTGTCATGAACCTACTCGTGCACTCCTTTGGCTACAGCACTTCTTTTATACCATACAGCTGATTGGCTGATTGCATGTGTTTAAGTTCAGGCCTAACTTTAGTTCCCAGCCATTCACATAGCCTTTTTGCTTAAAGAACATCTTTGTATGCTACACTGGCTCTCGCTGCCCAAAGCTGAGGAGGAAAGCAGTTTTCAAGACCACAAAATTTCACAAAACATTTGGAAGAAAGAAAGAAAAAGAACAATACAAGTGAAAGTGAAGGCATGCAGAGATGCCGGAAGGGGCTCGTTCTCTCTGACCTTTTTGTTCATGAACATACACAACTAGGGCAGGGCTGGCAACTCCCATATCTCTCATGATAATAATTAAATATGAATGCCTTTTTGTTATGCATTAGTTTCACTTTCTTAAATTAATTAAACAAGTTAAACAGGAATAAGTTCCATAAACATGGAAGGGCACAAAAGAACATTTTATTTTATTTGACATTGGTGACTAAGGCAAATGAAACAGTTTTTTGTGTGTGTGTTTTTATTTTTACTAAATGAGATTCATTAGAATGATGTGGCTAAAGACATCTGAGGTTAGTTGTTGATTTGAGCTGTTTGGAGGAGTCTTTCCTGTACTTTCATTACATGTCTCCTGCTTCAAATGATTAACGACACGCAGATTCACACTGATTTCAAATAGTGTCCTGAGTAAAAATAAATAAATAAATAGTGTCCTGAGTGCTGCTTTCCATCTGGTCCAAATACTTCTGTAGAGAAAAGAACCGAAACAAAAGCAGACTTTTAATACAAAACAACTCTTAATAGTTTGAAACACATAAAACTAAGTGCTTAAGAAAAGATATACTCACAGCAGGCAGTCATGACACACGTGTTTCACCAAATAATCTACCACAAACTAAATTAAAGAAGCAGCTCGTGAAGCAAATGAAGACTTACACTGTAAATTAAAGTGCAGTTTTCCAGTTATCCGTGATAAATGCAGTGCTTTTCCTAATTTAGGAAAAGTCAGAGAATCACCAAAGTTATTACAGTCTGTTATCATGAATAAGTGTGTTTAAAATGCAATTGGTTTTGTTGATATTAAAGGTGAATTAATAAAGTTTTTATAACACATTCTAGGGTCATAGAAGTTAAAGCCGAACATCTTCATAAAGCTTTCAATTCTTACATCTCGACGACATCTGGGTGTCAAGGCGGGCTGAAAGAAAAAATAGACGAGCTTGGCTCCATCGCTGACAACTTGGATAAGGTGGTGTGGATATATTTATGGATATATGTACATCTGTGTCCATAGGTTCCCTTTTTAATCATTTTCTTTTTCAGGTTTCAAAGGGGACAAAAATCGCTGGCATCACAGGAGGCGCTACAACTGTAGCAGGAGGTGTGGCAGCAGCTGCTGGGGTGATCCTGTCCCCGTTCACGCTGGGAGCCTCGCTGGCACTAACTGCTGTCGGGGTCGGCGTGGCTGCAGCCGGCGGTGTTACTGGTGCATCAGCAGCCATCGCAAATAAGGTGATGGTCTTTAAGGCACTGGGTTAAAACATCTTTGTTCATGGTTTTTGTAGGTTGATAGGTTTTCCTAAATTTTTAAGAGAAAATACATTTTTCAAATCTATTCTGACTCACTTTTGTTTTTGTTTTTTTGTTAATTTGGAGTTCCAGGACTTCAATCTAAAATGCTGAATGTCTTCTTTTACAATATAAAGTCTCTCAAGATCAAAAGCTCTGTTTTCATGTTATCACAATTTTTAAAAAGGGTACTAACTGGAAACTACCCACACTAGTTATCTGAATTTCTGGTATTGAACTGATTGTGAAGCATGTTTTTCCAGGTGAACTGCAACCAGGACCAGAAGAAAATTGAAAAGGTCTTTACCGACTACGAGTCCCTCAGTAAGTGCATTCAGGAGAAACTTGCTTATGTCATTGAGGGCATAGAGCAGCTGAGGCAGCATGGTGTCATCATGCTCGAGAGGACCAAGGTGAAGTCAGAGAGGGCCTCCAAGTTGTTGGAGTTCTTTGGTCTAGGAGGGCCATGTGCCAAGGTCTTGGAGGCAAACTCCAAGCCATCTGGGATGATAGAAGGCTTCGCCCTCGGCATGGATATGTACTTCACCAAAGGAAAAGATGGAACCAAGGTGAAGAAGGGCTTTGAGTCAAAGTTGGCAAAGAAACTCCGCTCCTTGGCGATGGATCTCCAGGAACGACTGGATGAGTCCATCAAAATCAAAGAACTGTTTGAAAAGTATTGTTAGGAGGGTATTTTTCTCCACTTGAATATCTTTTGTTTTGGGGTTGTCTTTTAATGTTAATTTTCAGCTGTTATTAAAGTTTATTGATCAATATAGATATTACCTCTTTGGCAACAGGTTTGAAAACAGAACAAAACTTTTAGTGCAACTTTAGGAATTGTAACTTCAAGCAGTTTCTTTTAAATGGCATGTGGTTATTAATGCTGTATAAAACTGAGATTGTGTTAACCTCCCTTACTTTAGCCAATTTTTCCTGTTAAGATTATTTCTACAACTAATCTAATCAGATTTTGTCGATTCACACCTTAAGCTAGGTGTTAAACAGAATGCCATGACATTTTTAAAAATGACTTCTAAATAAACTACTTAAAGACCGACACTATCCACCAGGGGGCAGTGTAATTCTTTTTTCTGTTTTTTATTTCACCTGATACTGAGTACAGTTTTAAAATACATAGACTTTTGTCATTCCTAGCTTGACTTTATATGTCATGAGTGGTTGTTAACCGTAAGCTTAAAATGAAACATTTTAAATGTTACTTCTCCATAAACCTACTCAGGCCCCAGACCTGACTGTGTGTCATACAAACCATATGACAATTACAGAAATGCAGTCAAACTTTTTCTCAGTGTTTATTCAAATAGTTCTGCCTATCATTCAACCTATTTATGCTATAAACCTTTTTACATTTTCACACTATCATAAGGTGTGGACACCTTGGGTTGTGAAAAAAAATTTGAATGACCTAAAAAAAAAAAATTAGGGTTTGGGTCTAAATTAATGTGTGGCTTCAAGTGTGGTCTTCTGCTGCTGTAGCCGAACTGCTTCAAGGTAAGATTTGTTGTGCTCTTCTGCATGGTTTGTTTATAATCGCTGGTTATTTGTGTTACTGTTGCTTTCCTATCAGCTCTGGTGATTCTTCTCTGGTCTCTGACATCAACAAGGCATTTTCACCCTGAGAACTGCTGCTCTCTGGATATTTCTCTTTTTTTGGACCAGTAGTTTTTGACACACTCAGACCAAAAACCATGCCTATTATACCTTACTTCTTGATGCTCTGTTTGAACTTCATGAGGCTGTCTTGGACATGTCTATATGCCTGAATGATTTGAATTACTGACTCATGATTGGTTAATTTGGTATTTGCATTATTGAGCAGCTGAACAGGTATACCTAATAAAGTGGCTGCTGAATGTATGTAGTGTGACTTACAGTAGTTGGTGCTATGCTCTCAGGTTGTATATATTTTCTTTGTCTGTTTTCTGATCTGTATGTTTTCACGAGTATTATTTTGCTTTTCTCCATTTCAGCAATTTTTCACATAAATCCATCACATGTAATTTTTCTGTCTGGATCCTTTTTACTCTGCATTATTCCTGCATTTTTTGCAGAAACCTTTGCAAAGTCAGTAAGGTTTTGATAAAAGTAAAAAACAATTTCATGTCTAAGTCTTTAAAAGGTGGTGAAAGAAAATTGTTATTTATTCATCACAGTATTCCTAAAGTGTTCCTTTAAATGATTTCCTTTAATATTTCTTGCGACAAGTGGCAGGTGTTGTTATCCTAAAAACAACATTTTCCAGTCCAACAACAGAATGAATGAAAAAAGGTGAATGGATACCATGCCGTGACGTTTCAGTCACAGTCATGCAATCTGTTTGGTTTGTGTGATGAGCATTCATTTAGTGGATCAACCAGCCAAAGTGCAGCATCCTGTAGTTACACAGAGACAGCAGGCACTGTTACACAATGCCACAGGTAAGAAATTTAAATAGAATTTTATTTAAGTTCAGACGACAACAACCTTTACTCAAACTGCCATGCATATTGTTTTGGTCAAAATATCCTACCTATCTGGAATTTGTTCCAACATATTTCAAAAGAACTGCAAAGGTTTTGTTGCCAGAATCATTAAAAAATTTGAATTAGATTAGATTTGCACACAAAGCAAAAGTGAAATCAGTCCACAATGGGCGTGTTAGCTGCAGAGATGTAAGCAGCCTTGTTTGGCGGGCTTGACCAGGTAGATTAACAGTTTGGTTGTCTGGAATTTCAGCTCTGTAAGCTGACTCTGAATTGAAATATAATGTGTTCAGATTTGTAGTTCCTTAGAAATCTTGAGGCAAATTTCACTGTAAAAATGTATAGATCACTAGATTTGACTCAATGTTGTATCATGAACATGCCTCATGGTCTCTAAAAGTAGGTTCAGGGAGGGGGCCATTGAAATTGTAGACCACAGTTCTACTTTGATAAACTTATTCTGTGTTACATAACTATCTTTGTCACATTGTGGCAGCACCTTCAATTATGCTCCCTCTTTTCTCCAGCCAAAGCTTCCGACTCCCTCGCCACGTCCGACTCCCCTGCCAAGAAAACAAATCTTCCTTCAAATGAGTTCTAAGACTGATGAGCCAGAAAAAAGTGCTCCCCTGTCTCCCACGAAATCTGGAGAGGTTTGGGTTCAGTCGCCTACACTCTCAGAAGTTTAAGCAGTGGCTATATATAAACATATATGGTTGCATTCTATTCATTTTTAATTATTTGGTGATTTTTTTCTCTATTATAAACTCAGGACATCTGCTCGAGTCCACCACCAGTGGCACCAAAGAAGTGGACTGTTAGAAAGAGTTCAACAGGAAATGAAGTTTTTGTGGAAAAAATAAAGGTACCGCTGGTCTATATCTAATGTTTTTTTTCTGTCCACATCTACTCACACAATGAATGCTTTTAATGTGTCACAGAAATGTAGTTTATCTGAAAGCAGTTGAATTGCAGCAGTACAAAGGTCAGACATGTGCATCCAAAGAATCTGAAACTGGTGTGTCTGATCAAACTCTCTGTCATGTGAGATAACATATGAAGTATGTGCACAGTTCAAACAGGATTACCATGTTCAAGGTTGATCTAATGAACATGGATTGTTTCTCTTTTTTTAAGATGCTGGATCAGTGTTTTAAGGATAAAGATGAACCCCCTCCGCTGCCTCCTAAACCCCATCGACTGCAGCTTGATGATGAAAATGAAGCCCTGGTAATTACTTAAAATAAACACAGCATTAAATTGATATCAAGTGATTGTTTTGTCATGTTGTAGTCACTTTAAATCATCTTTCTTTAATTAGGATGCTGAGAGTCTGTCAAACTCCTACAAAGAGTCAACACGTGAGTAAAAATATCCAGCTTGAAAAGATTTCAATTGGATGTTGTTTTTTGTGGTATCCTGTTGTTGCTGAACTGTAGTGTCATTTGCTTCTAGCCTGGAAAACTCTGTCCAGTGAGCTCCAACTTAGAGGAGTGCCAGAAAAAGTGTAAGTTTTTCCTCCATGCTTTTACATGTGGGAACAGTAGTTATAGTTAAAATGATTGTTTGTTGGCACTAAGTTTGTCTTTGGATTAATTTCATCTTCACTTCAATGCAGCTTAATTCAATTCCATGATAAGCAGACACACCACACAAATGTGAGCATCTTCCTCTCTTCAGACATCGTTGTACTTCAGTCTTTAACAAAGGGTGGACAGACTGACAGTACTGTCATGAACCTACTCGTGCACTCCTTTGGCTACAGCACTTCTTTTATACCATACAGCTGATTGGCTGATTGCATGTGTTTAAGTTCAGGCCTAACTTTAGTTCCCAGCCATTCACATAGCCTTTTTTCATAAAGAATGTCTTTAAGAAAAAAGGCTGTGCTCGCAACTCTCATACCTCTAATCTAGTTACATATGAATACATTATTGTTAAGCACTAGTTTCACTTTCTAAAAGTAAGTTAAACAAGCTAAACAGGAATAAGTTCCATAAACATGGACAAAGAACATTTTATTTTCCTTAGCAACCAAACATTAGATGTTCAGAGTTGTTTTTTTTTTAAGTATTTATTTTTACTAAATGAGATTCATCAGAATAGTGCGGCTAAACACATCTGAGGTTAGTTGTCGATTTGAGCTGTTTGGAGGAGTCTTTCCTGTACTTTCATTACATGCCTCCTGCTTCAAATGATTAACGACACGCAGATTCACACTGATTTTTTTTAGACATTGTCAAATAGTGTCCTGACTGCTGCTTTCCATCTGGTCCAAATACTTCTGTAGAGAAAAGAACCAAAACAAAAGCAGACTTTTAATACAAAACAACTCTTAATAGTATGAAACACGTAAAACTAAGTGCTTAAGAAAAGATATACTTACAGCAGGCAGTCATGACACACGTGCTTCACCAAATAATCTGCCATGAACAAAAGAAGCAGCTCGTGAAGCAAATGAAGACTTACACTGTAAATTAAAGTGCAGTTTTCCAGTTATCCGTGATAAATGCAGTGCTTTTCCTGCTTTAGGAAAAGTCAGAGAATCACCAAAGTTATTACAGTCTGTTATCATGAATAAGTGTGTTTAAAATGCAATTGGTTTTGTTGATATTAAAGGTGAATTAATAAAGTTTTTATAACACATTCTAGGGTCATAGAAGTTAAAGCCAAACATCTTCATAAAGCTTTCAATTCTTACATCTCGACGACATCTGGGTGTCAAGGCGGGCTGAAAGAAAAAATAGACGAGCTTGGCTCCATCGCTGACAACTTGGATAAGGTGGTGTGGATATATTTATGGATATATGTACATCTGTGTCCATAGGTTCCCTTTTTAATCATTTTCTTTTTCAGGTTTCAAAGGGGACAAAAATCGCTGGCATCACAGGAGGCGCTACAACTGTAGCAGGAGGTGTGGCAGCAGCTGCTGGG
This sequence comes from Aulonocara stuartgranti, assembly GCF_965226115.1. Classification (NCBI taxonomy): domain Eukaryota; kingdom Metazoa; phylum Chordata; class Actinopteri; order Cichliformes; family Cichlidae; genus Aulonocara; species Aulonocara stuartgranti. The sequence continues at coordinate 33,325,250 of NC_138944.1, read as the reverse complement.
GTGATCCTGTCCCCGTTCACACTGGGAGCCTCGCTGGCACTAACTGCTGTCGGGGTCGGCGTGGCTGCAGCCGGCGGTGTTACTGGTGCATCAGCAGCCATCGCAAATAAGGTGACGGTCTTTAAGGCACTGGCTTGATTAAATTCTGCTGTTAAAAACAATCACAGCTTTTCTTTATCACTTTCACACTCCAGTGATGCATCTGAGTTTTTGGGCTTCAGTGTCTTGGCCGAGAACACTTCTCCCCACTGTCTAAGTGTTTGCTGTCATAGGGGACCGTTGGAGGTCCAGGACTTCAATCTAAAATGCTGAATGTCTTCTTTTACAATATAAAGTCTCTCAAGATCAAAAGCCCTGTTTTTATGTTATCACAATAAATAAAGGGTACTAACTGGAAACTACCCACACTAGTAATCTGAATTTCTGGTATTGAACTGATTGTGAAGCATGTTTTTCCAGGTGAAATGCAACCAGGACCAGAAGAAAATTGAGAAGATCTTTACCAACTACGAGTCCCTCAGTAAGTGCATTCAGGAGAAATTGTTTTATGTTATTGAGGGCATAGAGCAGCTGAGGCAGCATGGTGTGTTCACGCTTGAGAACACAAAGGTGAAGTCAGAGAGGGCCTCCAAGGTGCTGGAGTTCTGTGGTCAAGGAGGTGCATGTGCCACGGCCTTGGAGGCAAACTCTAAGGCGTCTGGGATGATAGAAGGCTTCGCCCTCGGCATGGATATGTACTTCACCAAAGGAAAAGATGGAACCAAGGTGAAGAAGGGCTTTGAGTCAAAGTTGGCAAAGAAACTCTGCTCCTTGATGATGGATCTCCAGAAAGGACTGGATGAGTTCATCAAAATCAAAGAACTGTTTGAAAAGTATTGTTAGGAGGGTATTTTTCTCCACTTGAATATCTTTTGTTTTGGGGTTGTCTTTTAATGTTAATTTTCAGTTTTTACAAACGTTTATTGATCGGTGTATATATATTACTTCTTTGGCAACAGGTTTGAAAACAGAACAAAGCTTTTGGTGCAACTTTAGGAATTGTAACTTCAAGCAGTTTCTTTTAAATAGCATGTGGTTATTAATGCTGTATAAAACTGAGATTGTGTTAACCTCCCTTACTTTAGCTGTTTTTTCTTTCAAGATAATCTAACAGCTTAAGCTACGAGTTAAACTGAATCCAATGACATTTTTAAAATAAGACTAATAAATAAAGACTGACGCCATCCACCAGGGGGCGGTGTAGTCCTTCTTTTAAAACATTTCAGCTGATGCTGAGTACACATTTTGAAAATACGTAAACTTTTGACATTCCTAGCTTGACTTTATATGTGGTATATTTTTACGTATAACATTTAAAAACAATTTACACACAAATGTGAGTGGTTGTTAACTGAAAGCTTAAAATGAAACATTTTGAATGTTCTCCATAAACCTACTCAGGTACCAGACCGGACTGTGGGTCATACAGACCGTATTACAATTACAGAAATGTAGTCAAACTATATCTCAGTGAGATTAAAACGACTACAAAAAACATAGCAAGAGACACTGGTTTTGGAGAAGCACAAACCAGACCCAGGTGTACTTTCAGAGTCACTGTCCTGCAGCTTGAATCTTTCAGTACTGTCTGCAGAACAAGTTTGATGTTTCCACCCCTATTTCAACTTTGGATGGAGTTTTGTTTTTGTTTTTTTTAATCTATGTTTGCTTTATTGTCATTACTTGCTTATTACACTATGACTGGCTCTAACAAGTGTATCTACAAACAATGCTGAAGATTTCATTCAGATGCCAATTTTGGGTTTTAGGGGGCTGCTCTAATATTTGGCTTCAACACCATCTTTATCTTCGGTTTGAAAAAAGGAACAGTGCACTTGAGTGACAATCAGCCTTTTATTTACCTCGCTGACTACTTTGACAGTCATTAAATGACTTCCCCATCTAAAATAATATCTTCCCTTTACAAAACCATCCCAACCACATGAAACCTTCATGTAGGGTGAAAAAAATAATTATGATGAAATGTATGAAGTGAGACTCCTCGCTCTGCAGTCTGCACAGTCTTGTTCAGTCCAAATAATAGTTACCAGGCTTGTTTGACCAGAGGCTGCTCAAAATGACAAGGGTGTGACCCTACATGTGTTAGACATAAGCAGTGAATCATGTCCGTCTGTATGTGAATAAAATATAAAATGGGACACGTTGTGATCTAAATTAACTGTCGGCCAGTTAAAACAATAGACATCTTCGCTCCAGTACAATGAATATTATTGCAAAAATGCGATTTGGATGGGTTTTTTTTACAAACAGTAAAACAGCTAAAGGCCCATAAAATACTCAATACTCAATGTTTACATCCTGGATTTGACCTATATTTTACGTCACAGCAGCCTGTGGATCTACTTTGTCCGTTGTAAAAGCTATGATTCATCCAACCAGTTATAAACATGAGTCAGGCGGAGGGATCGCACTCACAAAAAAGGCTCGTTTGTTTAACTTAACCAGCATAGTCGAGTGGCCACGCTTTTGTTGACGTTATAAATACTGTTGTGAAGACCTCCCACTCGCGCTGCTGGTTTCACAGTGAACAAACGCCCTCGCGCTTGGTGCGGAGTGATATACGCAGTAGTACTTCGTTCCTATATAATCCCCACGCGACGGCTCTACCTGCTCTTCGTTCCTACAGCTCCTAAAGTAAACACACTTTGCGCATAGTAGCTTTAGCGGGCCAAAATGGCAGTGTAGAGGCGTGCGGCAGCTAATCTTGCAGCGGCAACAAACCGGCAGTGCAACGGCTAAGTGCACTGGCTTTTTCTGGCAAAATGGCGTAAGTAATTTTTTTTATGTTTGCAGTCTTCTAAAGAGAAAAAAAATATACCCACTTCCTGTAGTAACTAACCTGTCAACTAGAATGTGTTACTGGCTATTAAACTTGTTGATCAAGGCTATTTGTTTTTGTAAAAAAAATAAAACTTTTAAGTGTGTTGATTCCTAGTTCCTTGTTTGGAGCTAAGGTATCAAATTACAGTATACCAGCTGAAGTAGACCGAGCCGGCCCCTTAGGTTGTGTTGTGAATCATGCTAACGAGCCGTCGTTTGGGCACGGGAAACATTTCAGACGTCTCATTTGAAGTTGTAATTTTTTTCCATGGCTGCGACACTGTTGTCAGTGTGATACTATAAACATTTTTAGTGTTTTGTATACGTTTCATATTGGCAACGTGGCGTCCAAAATGGCGCGCGCTGTGCTCGTTCCCCGCCTCGCGCAGATGGCTCTGTTGTGAAAATGGCGGTTTGCCCTCCCACATCTCCGCCGTGACTCATAGGCGTGGGTGGAGTTACCAGCCAATGCATGACCAAATTAGGCAAAGTTATCCCCCGGTGTAGGGCGGAGTTTCCCACCAATACAGCTTTGACGCTTAAGGGGAACGGATTAGCCAAAATTAGATACAACCCCCCCCCCATAACGGGGATGTCAACTCCTCTAATGACCCTAGTACAGGGGTGTCAAACTCAAATTCACAGTGGGCCAAATTCAAAACTGGAACAAGGTCGCGGGCTAACATTAATATTTATTGGAAAAAAAATCTTCCTCCAGATTTAAGAATGAATCTCTTCTTATGGACTCAAACAAGTTTTGCTGAAAAACTGAATATGGAACAAGCAAAGCTTAATACTAAACAATATATATATTAGCTGTATAATACCAGTAGGCCAGCTCTAATAATAATTTGGTATGGCTTCACGGGCCAAATGTAATTAGGCTGCGGGCCAAATTTAGCCCGCGGCCCAGAGTTTGACACCTATGCCCTAGTACATACCACCAAAGAAGCCTACATTGTCTGCACAATGTTGTCAGTCAACAATATGCTTGTTTCAGGAAGTACACCTGCTCTGGGGAAACTTTGCATTTACAAATAAACTTGGCCCTGCCGAACATTGAATTTTCATAAAGTTTGAATATATCGTTTCACAACTTCCTGCAATAAAATGTGTCACTTCATTTTAGTTTCCATGAGAATCAAGACTTACATTTGCTTATATTCCTTATTTTTCTCCCATTAACATGATTTCTGTTTTCTCCCCTCCAACCAGGTCTCTCCCGGCAACCACCTTCAGCTTTGCTGCCGCCGACAGCATACCTGGACCTCTCGACTCACCTTTGTTCTTGTACACCTTTTCACGGCTACCACTGACCAGCAGCAGCCATGACCCTCTCCCAGCTAGCCCTGGAGGACGTGGAGGCCCTGTACTTAGGTGTGTGTTGTGATGATACATATTGCCAGAGCACTAGTACAAACACTGCTGAATGTGCTGCTTTGTTTGCATAACATTTGGTAATAATAATACCATTCCCAACAATTCTAAAGCCAATGAAGTACAGTTCCATATGGTCAGCATGGAATTATCTGTAGATGGGTTAGATGTTTTAGTGAGTTATTGGATGAATGACAGATTGTATGTATTGGATGCCCAAAATTAGAAATTGACACGCTGATCTTTTGTTCTCAGGGCCCTCCTTTCTGATGGCTGACCCCATGGGGCCCCTTCTGGACCAAGATGAAGAAGAAGCTCTTTCTCCCTCCTCCCTAGAGGGGAAGGCGCCAGCTTCGCCCTCCCTTTCTTTGTCTACTTATCCATCCTCCTCGTCCCCTTATCAGACTATGTCTTTCTCCCCGCTGTCTTTGTCCTCCCCATCTCCCTCTCCCACCCATTGTTCCTCGTTCCTGGGAACCAAGGCCGGAGCGGACTCGCTGTCCCTCTCTTGGCTGGGTGCCGGCGACCTGCTCGACGCCCATGTTGGAGCAGATGATGGCAAAGGTGAGCGTGCTTTAAAATACATGTTTAATGAGCAGGGGGCAAGTCCTAAATTTTAAAAATTATTTTTCAAAAGGAAATAATTTGACTACTTGTTGAGCTGATTAGAAACCAAATAAAAGAAATGATGGGAGATTACTAATTGGAGTATGTTTAGGACCAAACTACATCTTCCACTCTTATTAGACTGTGAAGTTGGGAGTATTTCTTGTGCTGTGAGTATTTCAGAAGAGAGGCCCGCTGGCAGTTAAGTATTTGAGGTTTGCTTGCAGGCTGAGACCTGACGTTAAGACCGTGGATGAGAAACCTCGATGTTTGTAGGGCAACAAACATTTATTGGTTTGTGAGTGGTGGGTGTGGCTCACAGTTGTGCTGTAATGACCGGCTCAATCTGGTTTTGTTAGACGTCATTGTGAAATGACACATTTAGCCCTTTGTTCTTCCTGACATCAGTTAAAGGTGTAAAAGTCCTTGTTTTATGGATTTAGTCTCACTTGAGTATTTGAGACGAGGGAGAGATCAAATTTACGCCTGAGGTCATGTATTGAATACGGTTGGATCACAACATTTCAAGAAAATTTGATGTATAAAAAATAAACACTGTATGTTTTGTTGATGCTTGCAGCCAGCAGCTCTCATAATATTTTGGGATATTGTATCTTGGGTCAATATTTTAAACAGCAGCTTTCACCGTGTAACCACATCAGTAATTTACATCCGCCCATTGTTTTTTTTCTGTCATATGCAGTAACGTGACTATAACCCACACAGTGTTGAGATTGTCATACGGCTTTTTTATAGGTTGTAAAAATTGATCCAGTACAATTCACAACCCTGGTATTTAACAAATAAGTAGCTTTATGGAGTATGGCATGGAAATGATTCACTGTAAGATTAATGATCCAAATCTCTGAACTGTTTATTGCGAGTATTAATGAATAATATTTGTCAGCAGATGATGCTTTTGCCGGCATGGACTGGATGTCAGAGAAAATCGACCTGAGTGAATTTGACCTGGAGTCTTTCATTGGATCCTGCTCCTCTGATGAGTCTCCCAGCTCCCCTGAAGATCTCCTGGCTTCCCTGGACTCCTCCATGGATTTGGATCTAGATCCCTTTAACACAAACATCCCCGTCCCACACAGCAGCCTTGAGCTGAGTTTGCCTCTGCCCGACATTCCCAGTCCCCCTCTGGAGCTCCCTCTCCCTGTGGCAGCTGAGGCCAAGAAGATGGATGTTGCTCCTGCTCATGAGGTTAAATCTGAACCTCCATCTCCCCCATCTCCAGTCTACACATTGGAGCTGGGAAGCGAAGTAGATGTCCTAGATGCTGACAAGCAGACCACATCCCTCACAATCATCCCAGACCCCAGTGGAAGCGTTCAGTCGACCCCCATTGTTCTCTCCATCCCCACCTCTGGTCACTTTGTGGTGGTTCTCTCAAACAAAGAAGAGCCCTCCCTCGTATCTCTCCCCGATCAAGCTGTTAAAACCTCTCCACCAAGCGAATGCGACAGTGACTCTGGCTTTGAGTCAGCCATTGGTTCTCCGGTGCGCCTTCCTTCTCCTCTTCCTACCCCGCCCCCTGCAGCTGGTTCCTCTAGGACCAAACCCTACTCCAAATCTGAAGCTTCCACCTCTCCCAAGACCTCAAAGGTCAAATCAGTGTCTGGTGCTCCCAGAGGGGTGGAGAAGAAGCTCAAGAAAATGGAACAGAACAAGACAGCAGCCACACGTTATCGGCAGAAGAAAAGGGTTGAACAGGAGGAGCTGCACAAAGAGTGCGAAGAGCTGGAGAAGAAGAACCACGAGCTGGCGGAAAAAGCAGAGTCCATCAGCCGAGAGATCCAGTACCTCAAGGACCTGATGGAAGAGGTTCGAAAGCACCGCCGTGTAAAGACCAACTCAGTGGCTTAAAAAGAAAGTAGTGAGAGAGTGGTGTTCCTGCTTCAGTGATCACATGCTTAAAGGGAATCCAAACTAGTAATTGAAGAAAATTGTAAAAGAGCTGCGCGTGAAACCTGCCACTTGGTGGAAAAGAATGAATAGCCAGATAAAAAGTCAAACTCGTATAGAAGTTATAGTAGTGTAGATTAGGGGGCTGGGAGTTTGTGAGGTGAAGCATCTGTACATGCTTGTCTCTCAGTCCCCTGTCTTATTCCTGGTACAAAAAACAGGGTGTAAGTTTGTCTTTGTAGACTAGGCATGCAAAGCACGAGTCACCGTAGCTCCTGGTATTGTTGTAGACCTGTAACTCATTGACTGAGATCCCCTTGCTCCAGCACCACTTCATCACCAGACGTCGAATGGGCTTAAATACATTTAGTCAGAAAAATTAAACACCACTTCTACCCCGTTCCTACTACCTTCTAACCCCATGCAACCCTATTTTGACCTTCTTCTTAACATCTTGACTTCCAGTAAGGGGCCTCAGCCTACTTATGAATCCGTGATATTACACTCGACTCTTATGTATATATTTTCTCATTTGCTTGCAGATTGTGGGTATTTTTCCCCTTTTTTTTCTTTTTTTTTTTAATTATTATTTAATGCTGGATAAAATCTTATCACATCTTTGGTAGCTCTGTCTCCTAGCACTGGTGTTTGGCTTGTAAAAAATGCTTTGCTGGTCTTTTTTTCTATTAAATATCTATCAGTACTCCAGTGATGATCTGTGTCTTTTTTTTTATTTTATTTAGAGTACATTTGATAGTTAAGTCTGTCAGGCTTTTCTGGAAAATTGATACGACAGACTGTAAAACACACATTGGGTAGATAAAAACGAGATTTTTAAGATGAACCAGTTTCAGTGACAAAAATAAAATCTTAACACAGATCCTTTCAGCATTTTTATAAACATAAATATATCAGTCATTTGCAGAAGGCAATGAGAAGATGAAAAATTAGTCGTGTAAGGATCGATTACTAAGCCAGAGACTAGGACTTGAACTTATAACTCAAGGTTATGAAAGTGAATGTTGTTATTAATAAAAATGGTGCCTTGTATTGGGAAAAGTTGTGCACAAATATATATTTAGAAATTTTCCTTTCCGGTTACATTTGTACCTTACCTGGTTTGTATTGCCTTGTCACAGACCAGGGCCCTATTTCAGGAAGCCGGTTTAGAAAACTCTAAAAATGATACACGGGGTTGAGTAACCCCGAACTGTCCAACTCGGAATATTCGGTTTCAGAAAGGCTGTTAACAATTAGTTCAATCAACGCAGAGTTGCTGTAACCCCAAATTAAGCGTGCGCACGAGGATACATAAAGCCCTGATTAGTGGAGCACAGATTAAGCGAGTCACCATGGAGACGGAGGGAAAGAAGGCGCGGTCAATGTATTTTACAGTGCTTGAGGCCGAAATTCTGATGGCAGCATATGCCGATAACATGCAAATTTTGCGGAAAAAAAGTAACACAGCCTCAGCTGCAAAAGAAAGGGAGCATGCATAAATGGCCTGTATTTATATAGCGCCTTACTAGTCCCTAAGGACCCCAAAGCGCTTTACATATCCAGTCATCCACCCATTCTCACACACACCGTGGGAATAAATGTAAAATTTAAGTAGTAGTTCAAATATCACCACACCATAAATTAAGTTTTGTTCATCCTGCTACCTGCAATTTTGTGGCATCGCTCTTTGATAAATCTTGTGGGTCTATGACCGGGGAACACCACAAACGAGTACAGGAGACGTTTCAGTGCAACTGTAACATTCCTGACTGCCCGACAGACGGTAGCCTTGGAAACGTGCTCAGCGTCACCAATATTATACAGAAAGCTCCCGTTTGCAAAAAAACCGAAGTGCGATACAAATAATATGTACAGAACTGAGAGAATGTCCGCGATGTGTCACATGAGCAATATTAGTCCTGAGGATGTTATTCAAATGAATTATAGATTGTGCTGAAAAACGGTAACGTTCACACAGAAAATCATCAGGAAATGATAAAATGTCCAAACGCTCTCTGATCACTCTCTCCCGGCGGAGAGCTCTGCGGAGAATTTGGGCTTCAACATCTACTGGCTCTTCAAGGAAGGGACACGCCATGTCTGACACTTCCTACAGTCAGGTTTCTGACAAAGAGGCGGAGAAGGTCAGGGTTAGTTGAAGTAAACCTGCTAGGGGGCAGGTTAGCTTCACGGAGTGTGTCGTCATAGTAACTCACTCAGAATTAATCTAAACTCGCTTTGTGAAACCGAAAACCCAGAGTTTTCGTTAACTCAGGGTATACTTACTCAGAGTTTGCACTAAACCGGCTTCCTGAAACAGGGCCCAGATCTGCTAATGCCTCAAACCTTTGGAATGAAAACAAATCTCTTTCCACAGAGCTGCGTTACAGTAGTATTTACATATTCTCTGTGTTAATTGGAGTTCCTCTTAATGTTATTGTGTTAAAGAAGTCTGGCTGGTTTACTACTAAGTAGAAATATGTGAAGAAGAGTGAGGGCAACACATTTTATCAGTTGAAGGCCACGATGCATGGTGTTCAACATAAACCCAATGTTTGAGCAGCGGTAAAAATTGCTTTATACAAAGAGTGAGTGTGTGCAACTTTCCCTTGACTTAACCTGCTAAATAAGTTTAATCACAAAAACTGAAACTTGTGTCACCATCTGGAGCTGCAAAAGCAGCTTTTCTATCTGGAAATGAGACAAGAACAGAGAAAGAAACAGATGGGCCAAGGTTGTATGGGAAAGTCCTTGTAAGTGTGAAACGAGACAACACTCCCCAGGCTCGCACAGGGTGTCAGAGTGAGGGGGGTTGCACAGTTTGTTCCAAAAGAGTGTGTGTGTTAGAGGCCACATTTGGAAAGTTTAATTTGCTCATACCTTGTGTGTTAAGCATGAATTAGTATTTTAACTTACAGTTAAGTCGGTGTAAAGTGTGTGTGGTTTAAAGCCAACTCAGTGTGCTGACTTGTGTTGACCAGCTGTGTAAATTTAGTCTTGTCAGTAAAACCCCTCAGGCGCACACACAGACGCACACATGCACACTCCTCCTTAACAGATTCCTCAGTAGCAAGGCCTTGCCCTCCAGCGAAGATAGCGATAAGAAGAGTGGCTACGCTGGAAGGAAAGACAAGAAAAGAGATGAGGAAAAAGGTCTGCTTTGGTATTATGTGGACCCTGCAGTCCTTGTTAAGGATTTGCTCTCTGATGTGTTTAATTGTTACAGTTAGGCTTTTACCTGAAAACTTTCAAAGGGCCTTTATGTCGCTGTTGTAGGCTGTTATAGAGTCATTCTTAAAACATCTATCAGTGCTTCCCACTGAGTCGCTCAGAATCAGCTGCTTTTCTGTCTACAGTAACCTTTGCATATTTAATGAAGTTAGGCAAACCTGTACCATCAGAGTATGAATAGTTTTCTAGTTACATTTTATTTTTATTTATGAGACAAATAATAAACTGAATTCACATTTTTATGCCCAAATTTGAGCCCACACACTGGCATTGGTAAATAAGTGTCACTTATCAAAACATAACAATAATGTGTTTTCCCTGTTCGTTGTGTCTCTTAGCTTAATGGTAAATTTCGAAATGAACGGTGGACAACAATAATTAAATTTTAGCATTAAAATATCATTTCACTTAAAGAGCTTCTGCATGCAGGTGGATTAACTAGTACAGAAACAAAGCAGTGTATTTAAAACTTAAAAACTAGAACCAAATCAATTTGACAACTCAAATCTAAGCATCACAATCCACAACCAAGTTGTTGTTTTTATCACTTGTGGACGTCACATGCACCTCACCTCTCTGCTAACACACATACCCAGTTATATGAAAATAAATTATAATAATATAAAAAATGCCATGTAGAGTTCAAATAAGACTTGTTAGTAAAGTGAAGTAGTTAATAATTTTATTTATCTGATCTTTCTGGTAGGGCTTCACACTGACGGTTAATTTGACTCTTCTTCTCCTTTGCGCTGGAACAATGCCCGGCAACACCTCACTGAAGAATGAGGCATCGCCACATTCCTACCATGCACATGCTGAAAAGCAGCTTTGATTTAGTATGCAATATGACCCATCTAGTGAGCATTTACACGCAAAATTCGATTCAATTCAATTTTATTTATATAGCGCCAAATCACAACAAAAGTCGCCTCAAGGCGCTTCATAGATACAGAGAAAAACCCAACAATCATATGACCCCCTATGAGCAAGCACTTTGACAGTGGGAAGGAAAAACTCCCTTTTAACAGGAAGAAACTTCCAGCAGAACCAGGCTCAGGGAGGGGCGGGGCCATCTGCTGCGACCGGCTGGGGTGAGAGAAGGAAGACGGGATGAAAGACATGCTGTGGAACAAAGACAGAGATTAAGAACAGATATGATTCAATGCAGAGAGGTCTATTAATACATAGTGAGTGAGAAAGGTGACTGGAAAGGAAAAACTCAATGCATCATGGGAATCCCCCGGCAGCCTACGTCTATTGCAGCATAACTAAGGGAGGATTCAGGGTCACCTGGTCCAGCCCTAACTATATGCTTTAGCAAAAAAGAAAGTTTTAAACCTAATCTTGAAAGTAGAGATAGTGTCTGTCTCCTGAATCCAAACTGGAAGCTGGTTCCACAGAAGAGGGGCCTGAAAACTGAAGGCTCTCCCTCCCATTCTACTTTTAAATACTCTAGGAACAACAAGTAGGCCTGCAGAGCGAGAGCGAAGTGCTCTAATAGGGTGATATGGTACTACAAGGTCATTAAGATAAGATGGGGCCTGATTATTTAAGACCTTGTATGTGAGGAGCAGGATTTTGAATTCAATTCTGGATTTAACAGGAAGCCAAAACAGGAGAAATATGCTCTCTCTTTCTAGTCCCTGTCAGGACTCTTGCTGCAGCATTTTGGATTAGCTGAAGGCTTTTCAGCGAGTTTTTTGGACATCCTGATAATAATGAATTACAGTCGTCCAGCCTGGAAGTAATAAATGCATGAACTAGTTTTTCAGCGTCACTCTGAGACAGGATATTTCTAATTTTAGAGATGTTGCGCAAATGGAAGAATGCAGTCTTACATATTTGTTTAATATGTGCGTTGAAGGACATGTCCTGGTCAAAAATCACTCCAAGGTTCCTCACAGTGTTACTGGAGGCCAAGGTAACGGATCCAGAGTAAGAATCTGGTTAGATACCATATTTCTAGGCTTTTCAGGGCCGAGTACAATAACCTCAGTTTTATCTGAATTAAGAAGCAGAAAGTTAGCGGCCATCCAGGTCTTTATGTCTTTAAGACATTCCTGCAGTTTAGCTAATTGGTGTGTGTTATCTGGCTTCATGGACAGATAGAGCTGGGTGTCATCTGCATAGCAGTGAAAATTTATGCTATGTCTTCTAATGATGCTGCCTAAGGGAAGCATGTATAGTGTAAACAGAATTGGTCCTAGCACTGAACCCTGTGGAACTCCATAATTAACCTCAGTGTGTGAAGAGGACTCTCCATTTACATGCACAAATTGGAGTCTATTAGATAGATATGATACAAACCACTGCAGTGCAGTACCTGTAATACCTACAGCATGTTCTAATCGCTCTAATAGGATATTATGGTCAACAGTATCAAACGCTGCACTAAGAAGAAGATCATTTGTAACCTTCACTAAAGCTGTTTCTGTGCTGTGATGAGCTCTGAAACCTGACTGAAACTCTTCAAATAAACCATTCCTCTGCAGATGATCTGTTAGCTGTTTGACAACTACTCTTTCAAGGATGTTTGATATGAAAGGAAGGTTGGAGATTGGCCTATAATTAGCTAAGACTGCTGGGTCTAGAGATGGCTTTTTAAGTAAAGGTTTAACTACAGCTAGCTTGAAGGCCTGTGGTACATAGCCGATTATTAGAGATAGTTTGATCATATTTAAGATCGAAGAATTAATTAATGGCAGGACTTCTTTGAGCAGTTTTGTAGGAATGGGGTCTAAAAGACACGTTGATGGTTTGGAGGAAGTAATTATTGAAGTTAACTCAGAAAGATCAATTGGAGAAAAAGAGTCTAACTTAACATCAATGGTACTAAGAGTAGCTGTAGATAATATTACATCTGTGGGATGATTATTGGTAATTTTTTCTCTAATGATAAAAATTTTATTTGTGAAGAAGTTCATGAAGTCATTACTAGTTAACGTTAAAGGGATGGTTGGCTCAAAAGAGCTCTGACTTTTTGTCAGCCTGGCTACAGTGCTGAAGAGAAACCTGGGGTTGTTCTTATTTTCTTCAATCAGTGATGAATAGTAAGATGTTCTGGCTTTGCGGAGGGCTTTCTTATAAAGCAGCAAACTATTTCTCCAGCCTAAATGATGATCCTCTAAATTTGTGACACGCCATTTCCTCTCCAGCTTACGAGTCATCTGCTTTAGGGTACGTGTTTGAGAATTATACCACGGAGTCAGGTACTTCTGATTAGAGACCTTAGTTTTCACAGGAGCTACAGTATCCAGAGTCGTACGTAGTGAGGAGGTGAAATTATTAACAAGATAATCGACCTCTGTTGGGGTAGCGTTCAGATAGCTGCTCTGCTCTATGTTGGTACAGGGCATTGAAGATGATAACAGTGGGTGGATTATATTCTTAAACTTAGTTACAGCGCTTTCAGAAAGACATCTACTGTGATAAATAAATACATTTTTTATTTATATAGCACCTTTCAAGACAGAATCACAAAGTGCTACACATAAGATTACAAGTCATAAAAAGATTTAAAAAGAGAAAATTAAACAGGCAAAAAATAAAGTCTACTCTCCACTGCTGTGTAATCAATTATTGTAAATGTAAATGTTATCAGGAAATGATCAGACAGGAGAGGGTTTTCAGGAAACACTGTTAAATGTTCAGTTTCGATGCCATATGTTAAAACAAGATCTAGAGTGTGATTAAAGTGGTGGGTGGGTTCTTTTACATTTTGAGAGAAGCCAATTGAGTCTAATAACAGATTAAATGCCATGTTGAGGCTGTCATTTTTAGCATCTACATGGATGTTAAAATCACCCACAATAATTATTTTATCTGAGCTCAGAACTAAATCAGATAAAAAGTCTGAGAAATCAGACAGAAAGTCTGTGTAAGGCCCAGGTGGACGATAGATGATAACAAGTAAGACTGGTTTCTGAGTTTTACAGCTGGGGTGGACAATGTTAAGCATCAGCATGATTCATTTAAACTAACATAGTCATCCTGCTGCAACCAGGTTTCTGTAAGGCAGAGTAAATCAATTTGTTGATCAATTATTAAGTCATGTACTAACAGAGACTTGGAGGAGAGAGACCTAATATTTAATAATCCACATTTCACTGTTTTACTCTTTGGTTCAGATGTGGATACTGTATTGTTCTTTCTTTGTGATTCTTTATGTTTAAGTTGTTTGTTGCTGGTTTTTAGTTTGTTTTTTGTCTTTTCGGGAGCTGACACAGTCTCTATGGAGATGGGGTTTTTTTTTGGGGGGGGGGGGGGGGGGGGGGGAGCAGGGGTAGCAAAATCAGGTCAGTGCAAATGACAAGGCTATACCGAGCATGGCATGGTCTATTGGTTAGCTGTGAACATGCTAAAAATCTGTTAGGGACTGATATACTTTAATGCCATAAAGAAAGCTTAAGAGTTATTAACTCATTCACTGCCAGCCATTTTCAAATCAGGTAACTCCCCACTGCCAGGGTTTTTGAGCATTTTCACTCACTTTTGAAGAGCCACAGAAAACTGTGTGTTATGATCATATAAACGCTGAACCTACCAAAATGAAGAACAGACTCTCTTCTTTCATCCAAAAAAAAATCTTGTTTCTACCATTTTCCATTCTTTAGTAATCAGCTGTAGAAGAGAGGTGGGTTCCACCAAAGATGCCTGTTTTGACCAAAAAAAGGGAGAAAACGAGCTTTTTGTGAAAAATACATTTCAAGCAGAAAAGTGCCTTTGACACTAATATTTCTTGCTTTGTGACGAGGTTGTATTCTAGCCCCTCGCATTGAAAAACGTAATTGACGTCTATAGACGTCAATGGCAGTCATCGTAAGTTTTTCAATTGACGTCTATAGACGTCAATGGCAGTGAATGAGTTAAGATTTTCCTTTGTATTTTCCACTATTCCTGCTTGTTTAACAACAGCTGAAAAAAAAAGACATCACTGGTCCAGCTGAGAGGGATTTTTATGTGAGCAGTAGCAGGAGCAAAGCTTTGCGCAGCCCCGTCTTGGTGTTCTGGAGACAGAAATAATAATAATAATAATGGATACTTTATTGATCCTGTGATATTATTCTGTTATTATATGTTACCTTATATATGTAATCAAAGTAGTTGAATTAGAATACTGCTGTAGATCATATTATACCCTTTAATATAGAGTGTGTGAGCTGTATGTAGTTTAGTTCTCGTTATACTTTTGAGTTAAAAGAACATATTCACGTATTAGTTTATTAGACAAGTGTGCATCACTCTGTATCCTTGATCTGCTGTGAATGTGTTACATGCTTAATTGTTGAATCATGAAGAGAAGATTGTAAGCAGGAGACTCTGTGTCTAAGACAGGGGAGATAGACAGACCACATTCCACACCCCCACCTTACAGAAAGCAGAGAAACAACTGCCGAGGTCATAACTTAGGCGCTGTAACAGAGAAAGAATGTGATGTTTTGGCTTTTACGACTAGCTGGGGGCCACTAGAGAGTATAAAAAGCTGAGCAACCCGTCACCATTTTGAGACATGTGCCTGACCCTCTGGTAGCATCTCTCCCGTCCGGACGTTGTAATGCTCTGACTGTTGAATTGTATGGAAATAAATGATTGTTGATTGAGCATTTATACACCGAGTATTGTCCCTCCTTCAGCCCAAAGATTCAAAGAATTGGGAGATTTCAACAATCCCCATGGGGAAATTACTTGTTTTTTTCTCTGCATTTGACCCATTCACTCAGTGAAGCAGTGGGCAGCCCACTAAGCAGGCGCCCGGGGAGCAGTGTGTAGGGACGGTACCTTGCTCAGGGGTACCTCAGGGTAGCCGTTAAGTGGATTTGAACCGCCGACCTTCCGATCATGGGGCGACCACTTTACCTACTGAGCTATCCCTGCCCCAGAAGTTACCATATTTGGACGACAGGGTGGAGTGCTAAGTTATCTGCTTGGCTGGCAAGTTTGGTTAACAAGCTGCATTCATAAATCGTATGGTTGGAATGAATATTGGGTGTTATCTAACCCGACACTGGTACTGCTGCTGTCAGGTGCTGTCATGTGCAGTAATGCTGGATACCGCACACCTGACGTACATGCGTAAATTCAAGAATGCTGATTTATTTACTTCTTTTATCTTATTTCTCTTTATTTTTTCACCTTTGGTTTAAAACTCTTATTCCTTTAGTTTTTATCTTGTGAAAGCTTGTGATTTGTATTCCTCTCGTTCAACTTTTCATTGTAATGTTGACCCTGTGCTGACTTTCATGTGACAAAAAAATCAAACTGATCCTGAACTCAAACTTATTGGATGGTCTGTAGCAAACAGCAAGCTTATTATTTGTAAGACAATCCCATTACAAAAGCTTCAGAAGGTGCCCACAGCAGATAAGAAGGAGAGAGTTCCAGTTCAGTGACTCCAATTAGCGGAGGTGAAGCCTAGCAGATGGTGTTAGGAAACCTGTCACTAAAGGATGACCATGCTCTGAACTCCATTATCTGGGCGGATGTGTTATAAAAACACATTTATTTATTTAATAAGTTTTTTAATGCATTTGGACATTTCTCTGTCCAATAGCTTTGGCTTATTTGTCTGATGTTGGACAATTGGACGCTATCCAAAACATGACCTTAAGAATCCAGACCTGAACTTCATATTTGCATGTGGTCCAGATAAGAAGGGTGGCTGAGCTGAAAGGAAAGACAAGAAGAGACATGTTGATTCAACGTCATACTGTGAGGTAAAACGTCTGAAATGATAAACAAAGGTTACGATAGAAACATTTGTTTTCTATAAGCAGGTGATAGCTGTACTGGCTCTGAGCAGAGCACTGGCCTATTCCTCTGTTCCAGTTCCAGTTTTATCGCTGTCATCTTGCTGTTTCCCAGACTAACAGAGTCAGATCAGAATCTGTGCAGTCATGTGTCTCCATTTGCGAGATTTTCATGCCCGAGCTGGTCTGAACTGAGGCCTTGTTTTACATATGTCATGCCACAGGTTGTAGATGGGAAACGGACATACACTGGAACTTATATACAATCGTTAAATAGATGCTGATATCTCATACTGTGGGCCCTGTTTTTGTTTGTTTGTTTGTTTTGCACAATCATATGTTCGTGCACAGTTATCAATCGGACTAATGAGAATATGGCCTTGCGTGGTAATCTGTGATTCTGTTGCAAGCCCGGATAAAATGTGACACAACAAAATCTTTTGCAATGTTCTATTTTCTATTGCAAAAGACAAAGACAGAGCAGGAAAGCTGCTCTGTCTTTGTCTTTTCCTTTATTACAAACCCGGGCAGGCTGCCAAAGTGGCCTTTTTTTCTCTGTTAGCCCAGACTCTCAGTTTGGTAGTTTAAGCTTTTACAAAACATTGTAACATTCATGTTTTATCATCAATGCTTGCATGTGACAACTGATGTGATACACTTTAATAAACTGATTATGTATGTCTGGACGCTCCTTTTTTGTTACCAGTTTGAGCCAAACTGGTAACATATTTGCACATACAAGGACGGCTGCAGACCCCAGATGTCATGGCTGTGTGCAGGCAGGCAGGGAGAGAGGACCCAAAATTCAGGACTCACAGAGGCAAACGTAACTCAAAACAGCCAGCTTTATTGCTGGAAGGCAACTGAACAGAAAACTAACTAAACTGAGAATACAAAAACAAACGACCCAGGCAGGCTAGCAAACAAAACACACAGTGAAAGTGAGGGTACAACAGGACACAGAGAAACACGGGGCTGAACTACACTGAGGCGTAATCAGGGAATGGGAAACAGGAGGGAGACACAGCTGGGAGAGATTAGGGCTAACCAGACAGGGGCACGCAAAACAGAATACACTCACATGAGACATGGGCCTTCACAATAAAACAGGAAACAAGAAACTAAACGACTTGACTAAAGCTATAGTAAACACGAGGTTACAAGAATAAAACCCTTAACTGAAACAAAGACTAAGTATAATAATAATCAAACACAACAACAGATTAAGAATATAACCCATAATAAAAAATCAAACCAAAACATAAAAAACTCAAAATGCCGGGTCAAAATGACCCAGAACAGTGACACCAGAGGAGACCAAACTTTGGCTGCAAAGGCTAATCCTTGACAGTCCAAAACATGAAAAGTAAAAATCCAAAGAGGCAAAATGAGGGAAAAACTGAAAGAGTAAACCCAGACTGAACAGACATCACGAAAAGGGTAATGTCTGATTGAGTTACAAAATAATGAGGGCAGGAGAAAGGAAATGAGGAAAGCAGAAAACACAGACAACCACATAAGGAACCTCCAAAGTAAGTCAGTAAGTACACATTGACTAAGTGTACACAAGAAATGGGCGGGTGAGTTTCCAAACACTCCTCCAGTGTCTTCTTAGCCCCGAGGCCTGAAACTGCAACACAAAAAAGACACTTCTGACCCAGACATTTATGCAGCCCACACTTTGAATGTTAAAGTGCAGGCAACTCTATTTCACATTCTATCACAAGACTTCATGGTATCTGGCTGACCAAAGGCATGAAACCTAGTAAGGATTTAAGGCTATTCATAGTTTGACTGTAAGTCAGTGATAGCCAAGCAAACTGACACATTCGTTCACGGCCCTATTTATGGATTATTACTCCGCTCTGAACTCCTGCAGATATTTGGATTATAAAATGAAAGCTGAAGGTGATCTGATTTGGAACAGTTGCTGTAAAGCATTAAAATATATTTTTTTCTTTTAGATATGAGAATCAAGAAAATCAAACTGAAATCCAGAACAAAGGATTAAAATTCAGTTTTCTTTTCTTTTCTTTTCACTTCAATTCATTTCAAATTCATTTAATTTATGTAGTACCAAATCACAACAGTCACCTCAAAGCACTTAATGGTGTAAGGTAAAAACCCTACAATAATACAGAGAAACCTCCTTCAATTAGATGATTCCCACTGTGATCAAGCACTTGGTGACAGAGGAAGGAAAAACTCCCTTTTAAAAGGAAGAAGCCTCCTCAGAAGCAGGCTCAGGGCGGAGCAGCCAAAGGTGACAGGACAAAAGAAGCAGATATTAATATTAATCAGTGATTAACCTGAAAGTCGTGTACAAAAATAGAGAGTGAAAAGATGACATTTCCATTAGTCAACACATAAGCAGCCAATATGACAGACTCACTTTCCTTATTGCCAACAGGAAAAACATCCAGCAGTGGAACGTGTCAGCGAGGCGACTCCACCATTATATCTCCCCCGAACCTGAGGGTTGTTTTCAGGATACAGTTCATTGCAGTTTACAGTAAATAACGTCTAACTGGCCAACCACTTGACACTTACCTCTTACCACTATCCATGCAGTTTTGCTGTTGACTAAAAGTTTAACCAATCAAAAACAGAAGATGGCTTAGAAACCAGAGGTCCTGGAAGCTGTATTTTTTATCTTGTGCACATAGGCTAACATGTGTACGCAGGTGAATGCCCAGTGACATATGATCCACATAACTTACAAAGAGGCCTCACCCTAATTTTCAGTTTCTGCTGTTTTTGCATGTGTACACAGGTGATCACGAGCCAGAAGCACTTCCTGCGCAGCTGTGCATCATGCAGTTTCAAATGCTGTCCTTCAGTATGCACAGGTGATGATGGCAAAGGGCAAGAGCAGCAAGAACAGATGAATTTATACTAAATTATTGTTGTTGTTGTTGTTGTTGTTGAAACAAATATATATAAATATTTATATATATATATATAATAAAATATATATATATATATATATATATATATATATATATATATATATATATATATATAGTGGTAATAAAAACAACATCTGCATTACCTCACAAGACAGACTAATCCTCTGCTTTTTAAAAAAAGTGTGTCTCTGTGCAGTCCTCCACAGGTTTTGTGTATCTGTGTAGCTGATCCATTAAATTTTGTGTCTCCAAAAACACTTTTATTGTGTTTTATGACCTTTTACCCTACTTTTGTTGTTTCTTATTTAACTGTTGTGTTTTTCATGTTTTTCTACTTGCTGGTGTTTTCTTAAGTTGCAGTGCATTTGACCTCTCAGGGCCACCGTATCCAGGGACTTTGTAAATTCATGTAACATAACCAAAAGTAAAATCTATACCTTAAGATTATATAGTTTTGCTTGGCTTGAAAACAAAATGTTGCCACATTGTTTTAATATTGTACATTTACAAATTCTTAATTCAAAAGTAGTCTGATTTTACGGCCCACACTAAAGACTAATCTTATCTTATTATCTTAAAGCTCACTGATGCCTCCTTACTTGAATACTGTATATTGTATATTGCATAGCTTTTTTTTTGTTATACGTAAAATTGTATTGTATTTATTTAAATTTTTACTTTTTAATTATTTTATTTGCATTTTTTTAATCACTAGGGTTTGAGAGTAACGAAATTTCTATTCTCTAAATGTCCTGTACATGTGGCAGAATTGACAAATAAAGTTGACTTGACTTGACTTGACTTGATCTACACTCTGCAGAAATGTTTTATGTAACTCTCTTATTTTACCATATTTTTTTACATTGACATCAAAATTAAAAATGGGATGTTAACTGTGAAGTGGGGAAACAGTTGGTAGCGTGACAGCTACACTGCGTGTGACGAAGCCTCACACTTTAGCTCCTGCCATTTGTGAGCAGGACCAACACAGCTGAATACACACACAAACCACATGTGGGTAAATCATTAAACACGTCAATAAATTGCAGTTACAACTGAAAACAGTACTGTGCAAAAGTCTTGAGCCACCACTCATTTCTCCATATTAAGTTTCCGAACTTCCTTGTAATGGTTTAAAGTGGTCTTAAGCAACATTTCTCCAGAATTTCTGAGGCCTGTTCAACAGCTTTTGTTGGCCACTGACTGCTTTTACACTTTTTCAGTCCAGTCCTTGTACCTGACCATTTGCTGAGGAATGTCAGCACGGTGGTTAGCACTGTTGCCACACAGCAAGAAGATCCTTAGTTCAAGTTCCACCATCAGGCCGGGTCTGTATTTGTAGAGTTTCCATGTTCTCTCTGACATATCTCTCCCTAAGACACCAAGATAGGCTCCAGCCCCCCAGTGATTTGGGAATCTTGTCAAAATCAAGGGAATTATGAACACAGAAAAATGCTGTTGGATTGGACCATAAAACAACTGAAACCGTGTTTTTTCATCTTGACAGAAAAAAGCACAAAAGGCAGCCAGCATCCAAAGAAGAGCTTTGAATGTCCTTTCATAAGCCTGGAGAACTATTCCTAAAGACTAATTAAAAGAAAGCTGCCTAAGAGACCTCAGGCTGTGTTGAAGAATAAAGGTGGTCATACTAAATACTGACTGTCAGGCTTGTTAGAATTTTTACAAACTCTGTTTTTGCTTCATGTACTGGATGTTTTTTCATGTCAGCTTCTCCTCAAGATTTAACACTCGTCTGACCCCAGTGCATTTTTGTTGGCTCATTTCCTTTTTTTTTTGACACCTCTGCCTTGTCGTAGGAAGCGAGAAAAGAAACTGTGACACATACAGCAGAAACTTAGTCTGAGTTCATTTAAAACCAACTTGCATCATATATAGTATTTTCTACTGTTTTGGTGTTTTCCTGCTACACTTCGGTGTTTCACTCGGGCTTTAAATTCTGCCCCTTCTGACTTAGAGACTCATTGTACTGGTCTTCAGCTGACAATGCCCACAGAGGATCCCCGAGCAGCTGAGCTCATTACTGAGGTCACGGGGTGCAGATTAGGACAGATTTACTTCCATAAAATGGGACGACACATTTGTTCACCGTGCCTCACTGTCTATCACAGGAAACCACATGCAAACTTTCTGAAAGTCTTCCCTTAAAGGTTAAAGGCAGAATTAAGATTAGGGGGTTAGGCTAAGAGTAAGGATTACGGTTAGGTGGTAGGTGATATGAAAAGGGATTGGATTAGGGATTAGGAATCCAATATTTCAATAAGGATCCCGTGACACCTATCAACTGCCATGCCAACATTTTCATTTAGAACTTAATTAGGATTAGTTCGTAATCATAACCTTAATTCTAAAATCCACACTTAAAGTTTGGTGACTGCGCCTCGTACTGTTGCCACGGAGTCACTCATAGAGACAAAGAAGCACGTGGCCATGTTTTAGTTGTAATACTTTTTACCACGATGACACATATATACACGCACAGAGACTACAGCGCTACCCGCCCTCTCGTTGCTGGTAAAGGCATGTATGTATATAGTAAGTGTGGGATGAGTCATCTGAAAGTATTTCGAGAAGTGCTCTGTGGGTTTTGGTCTGCTGACATTCCTCGGAAAGAGGAAGCAAGTTGACACTGCTGGCAGTAAGCCAGAAATGAAAGTCAACACACTTGTGATGTGTGATCTGATAAAGAGGTGTTTCCATAGCAGACAGTTTGTGCTGTTTATAAGCAGTTTAAATGTGATGGTGTTTGTGTATCAGGCACTCACATTTGTCTGCGCTTCATTGGCGCCCTCTGCTGTCTGTGTTGAAAACCAACAATCATCAGGCGAGCACAGGTCACAGGACCTTAAGTCAGAGACGTAACAGCTCCTAGGAGAAAATAAAAGGATAAGTCAGAGGAGGGCCTGGAAAACATAACGTATTAATTAAAATTTTGACAGCCAGAAATATTATAATTCAGATCAGTACATTTACATATTTTTGTATCTATAAAAAGGAAGCTGACACACGCAAGACTTTATCAAAGGTGTGAGCATCACAGCAGAGGCCTTTGTGTCAAAGTAGCTGAAGATAAAACACAGAAAAACATGAAGGCGATTTTCCTGGCCTGGGATTTTATAAAAATATTCTGCAGTACATCAAAAACGAAAGAAAACCATTAATCAACACATGAACGTTACCTCTGAAGTTACAGCGGTTTTAATAGAGACACAGCTAAGCGTTTTGCATTTTGCATAATTTTAAAAAGTTTAAATTTGTTCAGTATTGAACAGCAGAAATTAGGTTTTCTTTTCGGAAGTATATAAAACGCTGTAAACAACGGTAGACTTGTGTGTAACAAGCAAGCGAATAATGAAGAAAACGGATTTTTAGACGGGAAACTGCTGTTGAGAGAGAGAGAGAGAGCTGTGCATCGTGGTGGAAGCAAAACAGTAAAAGTAAGAGTGAATACATGACGATGTTTATGTGAAGCGTAGTTTGGATCTTCTTTTGCTGCTGGTTCGGTCAATATTGTTTGGAGAGACATCAAACTAACAGCTTTAGAATCCGCGCATAAAGGGAACACAAAGCGACAACAGATCAGAATCAGCGAGCTGTCGGCTTTCAGCCCCGACTGTGAGAAAGGCGACATCTAACTGATTCTGATCCGCGGGTTTTGTCTTTGTGCAGAAGCCGTGTTCCTGCTCTCATTTACTCTCTTAGCTGTTTGGTGGTTGTTGAAATTTTGTGAGGTTTAACCTGAGATTCTGGCATTTTGGGCAAAATACATTTATATTAAAAAATCGATTCAGGATTTTAATGAATCGATTTTACGTTACCCAAGCCAGAATCGATTTTAATCGATAAATCGATTATAAAAACACACCCCTAGTTCAAATGTTCTCAGCTCAAGTACAGTTGATTTGTTTTACATCAATTTACATACATTTTCTCCCTTGTATAATTTATGTTTGTGGAATTCTTCAATCATCTCAAACTGCAAAGAGTTTTCTGTTCATTTTTACATACAAGATGCATCAGAACATATACATGCTTTTTTTTTTTATTATTAACCAACATTAATTAAAATACGCAGTGCTGCTGTTAAAGCTCTGAGGCCGACAGAGATGTGAAACTGCTAGACTGCAGGCTAAAAATGAACCCCAAAGTGTGATCTGCAGCATTCTCGCCAAAGCTGCACATTTACTATTGCAAGCACTTTTGTCTCAGTCACACTTTTAGCATTGATGCTGAACTCAGATAAAGCATTTTTACTTTTCAACTTTTTATTTAATAAATGCTGAAAATGCACTTCAATTACGCATAAACATATTAATTACTGATAATACTGAAATACTGATTTCTCTCAGATAGCACAGTGGTGTGGTCATTAGTGATGTCACCTCATATTAAGAAGGTCCTTACACCTGTGTTTGCATGCTGTCTGTGTGGCTTCCTCCTGCAGTCATGCCTCTTAGGTTAACTGGTTGATCTAATTGAGTATAGGTGCCAGTGTCTGTATCATCCCTGAACTGGACAAATGGCAGACAGAATGTCCAGCACTTCAGCGCTGGGACATTGCTTATTCACTTTAGGGCTTTATTTATTTTTCATATAATAATCTAACCCCTTTATTCATTGATTATATTACGTTGTTAGAAATATGGGGCTGAAAGAAAGCAAAGAAGAAAAGATAAATATAGATATGTATATGTGGATCTTAATGACATCATACAAAAGTGCTCTCTGCACTACAGAAAGAGTCAGGAAGCAGGTGTCACAGATAGACGGGCTGTTGCAAACTGTCTCCAGGGGGTGGCGGTAATGTGCCGATTTGTTGGAAACTGCTAAGAGAAGTGAAAGAAGAAGAAGCCGCTCCTGGCTCCTGTCAGCTGAGCGGAAGTTTGAGGCATGAGCTGAAAATGGACGAGTTCTAGTTCTTGTGTTTTTCTTTATTGTGTAAAAGTTGGTTTCAAGTGTCCCAGTTTCATATCGTCGGCACGTCTGACTGATGTGGCTAAGTGCTGCCGCTGCTTTCGTCGCTGTTTGTGCTTATTACATGAACTTTGACAACCAGCTTAGAGGAGAAGAAGAAGAAGGCAGGTCGGTGTTGTCCGCATGCCCTTCTTTACTACAACTTTATTCACAAGGCGTATTATTAGAAGGTATGTTGTACGCAAACATTCATGTTAATGGCAGACTGTTAATCCAAACTCTGTTCTGAAAGCTGTTGTTTTATTCCAGGAACATGTTTTTATCTCAGCACAAGTGACAACATTCATACGTGTTTGATTGAGTCAAAGGTTTCTATCGGCACAACGTTTATTTGCATTAACGAAATAATTTAGCGGGTTTTTGTTTGTTTGTTTATTTATTTTAGAAATGGCATGCAGCTGTCTGATACAGAGTTAAACATAAGCTATTAAAAGGATGACTCCATTAAAATCATGCGTTTTAATTTAGTGACTAAATTTCACAAAGGTCACGTGCGCCTGAGTCAGATGTGTAGCGTAGTCAGAAACAGCAGTTTTCACTAAATTCATCTTAGACTACTGGGAAGAGCTAAGAGCTGATTTATATTTCTCTCCTTCCCTTTCCTCAGCATGTCGTCCGCTCTTCAGCGTCACGTCATCTGGGAGTCAGATGGGCTGGTAGCCTACCTTCACCCTCGGCCCTGGACCCCGGGCTCTGTCATCCTGGAGAGCAGCACCCCCGGGACCCAAGGAGGCAGCATTTTCCACCTGGGGGAGCCAGAGTACTTGTCCTGGCTGCTTGGGGCGAGAGCTGTGGCAGAGCTGCTTTGTGACAGGCTGGGAGTTCGGAGGTGTGCGCTGGTCAGCAGACCCCACAGAGATAGACCTGCTCAGGTGAGGGCCTGAACACTGGGTGGACCTGTTCACTGTAAAGTGTAACCAGTAGCAATCTGAAAGGCTGTTGATGCATTTTAACAGCACGTGTAAACGCATGTAGACAGCTCCCTCTGTGTAAATTTAAGTTAGCAAACACACGTGTCTTCACTACAGATCCGTATCCTCCCCCTGTGTGGTCTGGACGCAGAGTGGCGCCCTCATCTGGCTGGGGAAGAAGAGCACAACGCCCATGACCCGGGATACTGCACTTCCAGGACTGCCCCACGATGGAGTGACTCCAGCCTGACTGAAATCCAGACCAGGATTCGAGCCAAACTGCCGCTGCCTGATGCCCCCCCTGATCTGACCTTCCTCGGGGACGATCCGGCTCACCCTTCGCTGTTCTCACGTATTGTTCGTGGTGAGGAGCAGCAGTGGCGCGTGTGGGAGGACAAAGGTCATGTGGCTTTTCTCACTCCATTCCCCAACTCTCCTGGATTCACTGTGTTAGTCCCACGCCGACCTTTGACCTCTGATATATTCAGACTGGAAAAAGAAGATTACGAGAGACTGGTGCTGGCCGCCAAGAAGGTGTCGTGGCTCCTGGAGGATGGGTTGGGCGCTTGGGGGGTGGGGCTTATTTTTGAGGGTTTTGAGATCGACTACGCTCATGCCAAGCTGATACCACTATTCCTGCTGCCATTGTTGGCGGGTGAAAATAAACCAGATAAACCACCGTCTCCCCAGTTTTACCCCACTTACCCGGGATATGTGACATCAGAAGACGGGCCTGAAGCCAGCTTAGAGAGTCTGAAGATAATGCACACTAAAATCAGTCAAATGTAATGCTCTTTGATTCTGACTCTGATACTGTTTTTACCAAATAATCACCATTCTCTTTGCACAATCACTACACCCGAGCTGGTTATCTAAGTACTTCTAAGTGACTCTGTTCATTTTTTGCAAGACAAACATTTGATTCAGACATCAAATATCTGATTAAAGTTTACAAATTACTCTAAATCACGTATTAAATACATTCTTTAAAATCCAACAATGTTAAGATTAAAACATCAGTGTCATTGCACACTTGTACTCTGCCAAAAACCAGTAAACATGTACAGTTTACCTCAGAAATACAGAGCAAAAAGCTCAGTTATGTCATAGCATCATTACACTGTGCTATTTATGTTCCTGAATAATTCGATTGTTATGTGTTTAGTTCGTTTGCTTGCATAATCTGTGTGCTCGCTCATTACACATCTACTAATTGGTCCCTCTGTGTGATTCTGTTGTAAGACTTAATTAATAAATTAATTAATAAAGTGCTTAATCGGTGCTCTGTAATACAGGCAGTGCCCCTGGCTGTCATTATAATGGTCCAAAAGATGTTCAAGAGTTAATGAGGAGGGTTTCTGCTGCTGGTTGCAATGGGGAAAAAGCAGAGAGCTAGCTAAAGTCTTCAAGGAGTAATCTCCATGGTTCAAAGTAATTTATTTACTCGTCTGGTGTGCTCACTAGCCAACAGCTTCTTTTACTTCTTTAACGATCGCTTCTATGTGCACCTGGCAACTGTAGGAAGGAAAAACTCCCTTTTTATCAGAAAAGACACCTCCAGTATAACCAGGTTTAGGGAGGGGCAGCCATAAGCTTCGAGCAGCTGGGGGTGAGGGGAAAGGGTAGAGAGCAGATGGAGACAAGACAGCCCTAACTGTATGTTTTAAAGTCTGATCTTAAATGTAGAGAGGCTGTGTCTCCTGAATCCAGGCTAGGAGTTGGTTCCACTGGAGAGATGCCTGCTAGATGAAGCCTCTATCGCCTTTGGAACGAAGTCTAAGAGTGAAGTGCTCTATTGGGGGGATATGGTACTATGACGTACATGGGGCCTGATGATTCAAGTCCTTGTATGTGAGGAGCAGAATTTAGCCTGAATTTAAATTCCTGACACAAAGACAGCTTAACTACATAAAACTAAAATGTCAACAGTTCCATTAGAGGCAAAGCCTAATCTAAGTGATGATAATAAAAGACCTGTAGGTCCTCTTAATTCCACTTACCTTGGTGCTCATAAGCTAGTCCTGGGATAGCTGAATTGTTATCCCATTAGCCGATATAACCCCTGAAACACTAGCCTTCTGCTACTGAATGCAAATGAGGATTTATGAAAGAACACAATCGTTTCCAAACAATAACTACGATAAACCTTCAGAGGATAAGTAATAATAATGGATACTTTATTGATCCCCATGGGGAAATTACTTGTTTTTCTCTGCATTTGACCCATTCACTCAGTGAAGCAGTGGGCAGCCCACTAAGCAGGCGCCCGGGGAGCAGTGTGTAGGGACGGTACCTTGCTCAGGGGTACCTCAGGGTAGCCGTTAAGTGGATTCGAACCGCCGACCTTCCGATCATGGGGCGACCACTTTACCTACTGAGCTATCCCTGCCCCAAAGTAGATGAGAACACAAACTACAAGTGTGAATAAGAAACAACTGGTTGTGGTGGATGCTGTTTATTTGTTTATAAGTAAACCCCATTAGCTTCCACAACAGTGGTTGCTAGTCTTCCTGGGGTCCAACCATCAAATACAATCAAATAAAACATTACACAATAAAGTGGATGCAAAATATCTACATAATTTGGCTCTTACATCCACAGTAAGGTTTTACAATTGTGAAAATATGAGCATATAAATATCACAATATGAAAATGAGAACAGCAGGTATTGGAGAAGGGGGGTTTTTATAGCCTCAGGCCAGAGGGGGCATGAAGGAGGAGTGGTCCCGCTCCTGAAATTCAGATGATACCGCCGCTAAAAGCTGCCTAAATAGGCTTTTAAGTGACTTTAAAATTTAAAAATCACTTCTTTTCATATTTTTTAAAGCCCATTCTCTAATTGCATAAGGCAACTTATTCCAGTTTTTCAAAAAGTTGCTCTTAACTCAAGGAATTACTAAATTGTGGTTTGTTAAAAATCGATTATGTATTTCTTCTGGATATTGCAACTATTTAGCAACTATTTACTAATTATCATATGCATGGAGTAAGAATTACAACCACATAACAGCTAGTGAAAAAGATAATTAGGTTACATTTCAACTAAAGCTAGGTTTGTCCACCAGCTCAAGAGCTTTGACGTTGTTCTCTTACCGGCTCTCCGGATCACACAGGACAAAATTCTTCAAATAAAAGTATAACAGTGCATGCACGGTCTTCTCTGAAAAACTTTTGTGATGGATTTATGACTAGAGGTTCAGTTATGTGGTGACATCGAGCGGCTTCTCACAGACACTCTTTCCACAGCATGTGCCTTCCACACGCTCCATCTTTGTGATGTAGAGCAGAGGCTCAATGCTGCAGCTCAGATCCATGATGGAGTACACACTGACGCGGATCTGACATTGAAACGCCACAGCCGTGTAGTATGACGCAAAGGGCATGAGCGCCACGGGTGGCAAGTAGTTGACCACGATGATGGCCAGGTTAATCAGCACCATCTTGAAGGCCCTCTTCTTCACCGGGTGCATCACCTCTTTTCCCGTCACAGAGTGCCGAAGGGCCCAGATGATGGAGATGTTACAAAAGATCATCAATGCAAACGCAAAAAGGATGATGCCACTGAAGACGCCATCGACAGGCATGCGTCCCAGGATGCACTTCACCAGGGCGTAAGCCAATATGAGGCCCCACACCACCACAGAAATCCCGATTCGGATTTTGTTGTCACGGATGCCAGCGAAGAGCACGGGTTGGACCACAGCCATGTAGCGGTCCAGACAAATACACACCTGGGTTGTTAGACAAGAAGAAAGACTGTGTTTCATGGTGCTTTGAAAAATAACGAAATTGATAATAATAATTTTATAGCTTTAGCTTTTTATTGAACTGGGAGAGCAACAAAACAAAACAAAAAACACTCCAGTGGTCTGATTTCTTCGCACATCAGACTATTTGAAAACATCTGATACACTAGTGCAACAAATGAAAAACTCACCAGAAAGAGTGGCGCTAAGTCTTTGATTCCATATGCCAATCGCTTAAAGTACCAGATGCCGTTGTCATTCAGCAATAACCCATTGACAAGGTCGACGGGCGTCATGAGGCAGAAGTAGGCGTCCAGTATGGCCAGATTGAGGATAAAGGTGTCAGATGTGAAAGCGTCGCTTTTCTTGGTTATGATCTGCCAGATGACCAAGATGTTACACGGAGTCCCTACTGCCAGGTTGAACATCTTGACTCCATAGTAGAAAATGTAGCCATAAGGGGCCACGGCGCATATTGGGAACTCGTACCATAGCGGACGAATGTGGACCGCACTGGGGTTGGTAGAGTTTGCAGAATGATTGTAGGCAGTGTTCAGAGTGTTGTTGGACATTGCAGAACAAAGGAGCTGGAAGGTTGTTAGAAAGACCAATTAGGTTTTACTGTTCAGTATTTAAAGAAAACAGGCTGAAAACCAGCAGCCAACAAAAAAATAGATGGAAGGGCATGCCCATTCCACAGATCTGCTTTTTCAAAATGTTTTTGCACCAGAGAATTGTGTTGTTTCAAGAACTATTAGTCTTTCTAATGCCCTTCATAACCTGATTAAAAACTCTGATGCTTGAAACTTTTCATTTGCTGTACACTTTAATTTTACATTTAGCACCCAAACAATAGAGCCATGGAGGAACTTATTGCTATTTGATTCCACACAGTGGCCCAATGTCATTGCTTATGGCCTAAATCTAAAGATGAAACATACACAAAGATATCTTACCTTAAAAGGTTTTGATTTGTCTTGTGGTCCTGGTCTTCGCCACTTACTGCAGGATGTTCCCATAATTACCAGCAGTTCACTTATAAACATGCTCTACAAGGACTAACGTCACTTTTGTGTTTGGCCAATCTGGACGAACATCTACGACGTCTTTTCAAAATCATGTCATGTCAAGCTGTGATTGGCCAGTGATGCAGAGACAGCTTCAGCGATTGGATAACTCAGATATGTAGCGTACATACAGGCTGTTTTGGCTGAGCTAGATTGAAATGTTATTGTGTCCATTAAAAAGTACTTATATGGGCTTCAGAGATAAAACATAAATGAAATACAGGCTAGATGCAGTGCCATCAGGGGTCTGTAGTTGTTGAACAACTTACCTTATTTTGTACTGTGAACATGATATATGTAAGTTGTGTAGCTGCATAACATATTCTCAGCTGTTGCATTATTATAAAGGCATTGGTCTTATAGTTGCACCAAGCTGCCTCTCTAGGTTTGTGCTTTCATAGTTTTCATTTATGACTCATAGGTTGTATAAGTCAAGCTGATCCCAGGTCTGTTCCTATGGGTAATTTACCTACAGTAAAACTGCAGTGAAATATTCATCTCACTGATGCAACTGTACACTGTAAACAGGTGATGCAAGGTAAGCATCAATGAGAAATCTAATGCAAGGTGTTACTGAACTGCCTGTACGAAGTTTAAAAAGGGTAACGCTGTTAGGGAATATGAGCCTGCAAAGCCATGAAAAACACTCGTTTATACTAATTATCCTATATGTTTGTTAATGTTTACATATTCGACTAATATATGACATATATGCGAATCGTTTACCTTTATGTAATACCAACATAAAATTATTAGACAACCTCTGTACAAACTGTACAGTTGACACATTTTTTGCACATTATCCTTCGACTCCTAATGACAGAGAAGCTAACGTCATATCTGACTGTTATGTTGAAACACTAGTGTGAATAGAAGTGAATGTTCAGTATCGGAAAGACAGTTACTGATGCTCGCCAGTGTAAAATAAGGTTAACAGAACCGTCTCTGAAGAGGCTGGCCCTCAACATCTACAGTCTGACAGTCAGTGTACAATCCACTCAAGACCACTGCTACCTCTCCCAGTAGTGATTGACCAAAAGAGATCACACCAATAGGGAGGCTGGGAGGCCACAAAGGATCGATCGATCTATCTATCTATGAGTGTGAAAAATTTCCCTCACCATGTGAAAAATGGTATTTTAAGAATGTTTGCACACAGTCCAAAACTAGTAGTTTTAGTTTATGTGAGTTCATTCATACCAAATATTGACAAGGTTGTTATAATTGTACAAATTCTATTTTTTTCTTACATACTGCTTGTTGCAGTTCTTTGCTCATATATCTATAAATTACTGCACCAATATCATATTTTCATAGCACAATATAAACAACACTTTGCACAGTTCTGTATAAGACTGTTAAAAGTCTAGATTCTACTAATTAATCAGGATTATTTGTTAATAGATTTCAGCAAACGGTGGGTTAAATCAAACTGTGTTGTTGTTCAGCTCACAGGAGACCACATCACCTAAACAAATGAGAAGCTGAAAACAGAACTATGATAACAATAGAGCTGGTAAATACGTGACAGATA
Source organism: Aulonocara stuartgranti (assembly GCF_965226115.1). Taxonomy (NCBI): domain Eukaryota; kingdom Metazoa; phylum Chordata; class Actinopteri; order Cichliformes; family Cichlidae; genus Aulonocara; species Aulonocara stuartgranti. Next base: position 33,293,340 of record NC_138944.1, on the reverse strand, counting down.
GAGTGAATTTGCATCATTTCTTTAAACGAAACAAAGTGTGCAAAACAGCACCTGGCATAAGATGTGACATGCAAAATAAAGAAGCAGTGTTTGTTTAGATGAGTCGAAGTAATTATCTGTCTAGAGTAGAAAGATTTGTTTTTTGGAATTGAAGCAAGTGCCCAGTGTATTTCACGCTGTTAAGACTTTGTAAGGTAATAATGTATCAGTGTTGTGTTTTAGTTATTTTTAGTATTTCGTTGAAATTTCAATTTGTAAAATATCTTCTGTTTTTGACAGAGCTCAACGCAGACACATGGGAAACTCCACGGCAGCGACTGAAATATTTTTGTGGTACTTCTTGCCCACAGTAGTGACTGTGCCACCACTAGGACTACCAACTAATGCTTGGGTCATTTACCTCCTGTTGCGCAAACCTGGTATTTGCTCTACCTCAGAGATCTTCACACTGAACCTGGCAGTAATCGATATGCTGTTCTATATCACAGTCGTGGGTGAATGCATTAATCTTTGGTTTAATCAGTCAATGGAGGCCACTAGCTTCCTGGCGTGGGGTTTAAACCAGGGAGGGGGACCGCTTTTTCTTTGCTTTTTGAGTTTGGACAGCTACGTAGCAGTCTGCCATCCTCTGTTCTTTCTGCGGCTCAAGGATCCCAAACTGCGGCTGTCGTTATGCTTGATGGGGAGTGCCATCACTGCTGCTTGCTGCCTTCTGGTCAAAGTCTCTGCAGGGTATAAGTGGAATGTGATACTAGCAATCATAAGCTTTTCCACTGTGGTCGTAACAACCTGCAGCACCCTGATTCTAAAGTCTCTCCGCCAGTCAGGGCCCAGCAGAAAAGAGGTCCACCCAGTTAAAAAGCGAGCATTCAAAATAGTGCTGTCTGCGCTGGTCATAATCAACGTCCACTACCTCCCCCCCATTGGAGAATACCTGCTGAGGCAGCTTGGTCCCACTTCTTTCAAGCCCTATTCAGTTGTCACCTGTGTGGCCTACTGGATTCTCTCCATGAGCAGCTTTGTTCAGCCTCTGACTTTTCTCATCCGGACGAAGCAGCTGCCCAAAATCAGCTGAGACTAAAACTGATGCAAGAGTGCAGAGCGGCTGATAACGTGATGGAAAAGCTGAGCTGCAACCTGCACAGTGATCAGCAATATTTAAAAATTCATTTTTAACCATAATACTAAGTTGTTGGTATTTTCTGCAGTTTAATAAAAATCTACTGGTAGCTGCTTTATGCCTTTAAATGCTTGAATGCAAACCTGACATTTTTCTCTCTCATGTCTTTGACTCAGGAACAGGAAGTAAATTTGTCAATAACCACGATGAGCGTCACTGGATGTACAACAAGTACAACAAAGACATATTGCATTGTTTTATTTTAGAACTCAAATATCCAAATTTGGCTTACAGACAAAAATGTAGTCATATACTCTGCAGAACACTTTAGGGCTCCGTGTGAGACGAGATTTCTAAAATCCAAATAGAAAACAAACGTTTTTTATTGTCAATCAATCGATCAATTTAACATTTGAGGATAGAGAAAATGAACCTGATTGATCTACCTAAACCTTAACACTGTTCAAATAAGAGGAATGATACACTCTGAGGTGTAGGCTCTAGGCTCCCATCAATACTTACATTTTTAAACAATGCTTCAGCAAATGTGAGTCTATTAGACACATGTTGGAATGTTTAGTTATGCAAAATCAAGCTATTTAAGGATTAAAGTGAAAACTGTAAGTGAACATGTTAAACACATTTAACAACATTAGCGTGTATTATTGCGTATATTGTATTGTCTACAATGTTCAGTTTATCTATAGCCTGCAGTACACCAGGAGAGTGGTTATTAAGCTTTTTAGGAATGTAAACAATCATTTATAAAACAGCCATCAATGCAAAAATATATCTTCATTTCACTTTAACATTACTTTTTGAAAACATGTGTTAATGACACTGTGTCTCCTTTGTTTAACAACTTGTATATATCAGCATCTATTAAATAGACAAAACACAAACAATAATAATACTTCTGAAAACCTGACCCTTTGTTAAGTTATCCAAATCTGAACTGCTTGAAATCAGGAAGAACATTTCATGTCATTCTGTAAATGATACTTTCTCTGATCTTCTGTCTAAATGTACAACAAATAAAAACAAAAATTCTGTCATTGTGTGAAATTGTGTTTTCTGGGTTTTGAATGACACAATCCAAAGATCTGACATAATAATTGACAATAATTCAAAATGATTCTCGAGCTGGTCCTACAAAATGGACGGAGCAAAAAGAATTTGTAAAAGAATTTCTGTTTTATGCATAAATAGCACTTTTTTCTATCCTGGTTAAACATTTCATACAAATGTAAGCATTATGTACAGAGTAAAAAACAAAGCTGTCATGGCTTCAACACGACGTCTGTCAAAGAGGTTAGAAAAACAGCTTTTCAAGTATTCAAGTACCAGAAGGAAAATCCACACTGATGTGTCAAAACGTGCTGAAAGGAAATGTTACCAAGCTGCATATTTTACCTTTCATAGTGATATGAAATTACATTTTCCTTTAAGAACATCAAGCACTGCTGATTAGAAAACATTCACTGCTGCCCTCTGTGTATTTCCACCAAATAACAAAAAGAAGAAGCACAAAACAAAACAAAACAAAACAAAACAAAACAAAACAAAACAAAACAAAACAAAACAAAACAAAACAAAACAAAACAAAACAAAACAAAACAAAACAAAACAAAACAAAACAAAACAAAACAAAACAGTGTTTTCAACCTGTTCAGGTATCAGGCAACATAATGTGACTGAGCGCTAGACAAACTAGATTATTTTCTGTTTTAATTGTAAAAACATAAAATACTGAGACTCATTTGGTCTAAGATGGAAAGATGAATAAAGCTGATAACCAGCTATAGAAACCAGGACAAGTAAATAAAATAAGAGACTGTTTCTATGACTTGTCACTGTGCCACTGAGCAAGGTGTTGAACACTCAACTCCTCTGTGGCTTCCCAGCAACAAAACGGAAAGAGATGTTATTTTACCAGAGAACTCTCAGGTGGGATGGAGCGCTGTACACATGCAAAGTAGGAAAAAAAGATTGTTAATAATAATAGTTTGTAATAAGAAAAGCTTTAAAAGGATCTTGTGGCACAGTCATATAATTGAAAGCAAGTTGCCAGAACCTTAAACTTCCATGTAGACTTTTGTCAAAGCAAAAGCAAATGTGCACTGCACAACAAGGATCGTGCACGTTTTTATCCTTTAATATTAAGAGGTTAGAAAAACCCCAGTAAAACACAGCTGAAACAAAGAGTTGTGCGTGTGAACACTAAAACACTTTTCAGTAGCATTTGGCCACTCAAGTCACTCCGAGTGAGTCTGAAGCCTCACGTGGTGGCGATCTTTCCGTGCACACGGAAACGGTAAAGACACGTATACTCGACGTGACCCCAGTTACTGAGAACTCTCAGCTCCACGACTCTGTAAACCATGTCGCTCGGATTCTGTGTGAGGCGGAGAAGAAAAGAAAAGATAGGAAAGAAAGTTAAACAACAAAATCTAAGTGTAAGGGAGAGCATGCAACAAACACTTATGATTACTACACTTTATACAGAAGCAGAAGTAGTCTGCTCGTGCTCTGTAAATATAATGAGCGGTAAATATTAAGATGGGCTCATTTGAACTCACAGGAATCTTAAACGTCTGCGTTGGCTCTCCATACTCATCGTAAGTGAACGTCCCCAGCAGTGTTCCTTCTTCTGTGTCGTTTTCCATCCCCTGGAAAGAGACAAATGGCACCTGGGTCAGATTTCAATATTAAAATTGGCTTTATGTCACTCTCAAAGGTTTTCTTTGAGACTTAATTCCATACAGTACTCCTATATTAGGTCCTACGGTTGATAAATGGCAGATTTAGATCATCCACATTTAAAAAATGACAAGTGAAATAATAAACAAGTCAAATTCATGAACTACAAATATCAGAAAAGTTACAATTTGTAGCTATCACATTGTGCCGAGGCTTTTTAATAGGAAGTGGAAGAAAATGAATGTAATAACTGGCAGGTATGCGTGTCTGTCAAGCAGAAAACTCTGCTGTGGGAAATTCAGTAAAAAACTGCAGCTGCTCAAGGTTACACTTGAAGCTGGCTCCTGTGCTAAAAAGCGCAAATTTACAGCACAATGGTACAAAGGTAGTTTTGCCCTGCAGCTACTTTCGGCCTTTACAACAAGTGTATGGAGTGTATTAACCTTTAACTGTAAAGGCTTAAACTTAGAGATGTGTGTGCTCTTTTGGTGCCTTTGGTGGATTTTTCATGGAATTATCTAAGCTGCACGGTTACTTTTACAAACAGCTGTGGTCCAGTTAAGGTGAGTAAAACAGTCTTAACAGTGTTAATCTCTACATGATCAATGGAATTTTTGTCTTCAAACACCTGAATAAATTTCCAGACAAAGCAAAACTGATACATATGAAAACTCGTATATGCAAACTGATATTTCTCTACTGTTTCAATTCATATTTCAGAAGATTTAATATCCATTTAAAAATAGATAAATACATAAATAAAAAATATTTTTATGTCATGGTTCAGGCTGTACAAGGTTAAGATCCAGCTTGCAAACCATGCTTGCTAGCTTTCATCCATATACATTTAGTTCTGACACCAATAATGGAACATGGCAGAGGCAAAAATGCTAAAGCTTTAAAATCCAGTGTGTGCTGTCACCGTGGACAAATGCAGAGCGTGTGTTGTTACTTGAGTTATTGCTGGAAATGTGATCACATGTGTACTGTGTGCAGTTCAATCTGATGTTTTGGTTAATTTGTGTAAGCATGTGTACTTGAGAACCAGCATGACTTAGCAGCAGCTTTAAATGTCTCAACCACAAATGCTGCCTCTGAGGTATAATTTCACATCTTTACGTCTGACAGATATTGTAGTACATCTGTATATCCTAAAAAGTACGTGATGCTCTGGCTGAGGACAAACAGACCTGGTGGGTTCGCTCTTTCCTTACCACGAGTACCCTCCCTGCTCCCTCCATGTATCTATGTTTGAGCTGAGTCATTAAGACCCACGAGCTCACAAACTCTCATTAATGATGAACTGACTGCTGGCTACTGGTTATTTTCCTGCTTCATGTTGACTTGCAGGCAGCTTTTTCTTTTCTTTTTTTTTAAGCAAGCGCAGGCAGTCATGTGTCCCCACACTGTTTCTACACTGGAAGCACTCACATAGACTTTAAAGTCTTTGGGTGCTGAGTCAATTCGGCCAGTGGGAGAGTTGTAGCGTGGTAGGTGGTCCAGTGTCACATGAGTTATCCGTATGGGGTGGGACAAAGAGATCACAAGTGTTCCCTGGACACCATGAAACGCCCAGCATTTCCCTGGAAGCAGCACTGGGTAACCCTGGGGAGGAAGACAGCGGGAGATGTAGTTAGTAAAAATGAAAGGGCTAACAGTCTAAAGTGAAAAGCCCTGAGGGAACAGATAAGCAAACTGATGGTCATTGTACCTGAATGACAGTGCGCGGGCTTTCAGATGGATACCAAAGAGGGAAACCAAACAGGGTCACACATGCTGAACGAATACGGTACGTCTCTGAACACCTGGTACTGATCACACTGGCACCTATACACACACACACACACACACACACACACACACACACACACACACACACACACACACACACACACACAGGGCAATAAGAGTTCTGAAATGTTTTTTTTAATCTTCTATATGTTATAGAGTGTAAGATTAAATGACAACAATCTTTGCTGATGACTGATGACAAGATGCATGAATGTCATTTAGAATAATTACAGAAGACAAATCAACAGGCAAATAAATTAAACAACCAATAACTAAATATTTAAAAAGTGTTTTTTTGGGTGCAAAAACAGCAAACACACACATGCACACACTGAATTTTAGCAAAAACAATTTGATCTTTATCCAAACATTCCTGACCTTGAGTCTCCAGGGCAAAGTCAGCCACTTTATCAGCCATGGGACGTCCACAGTCTGCGCAGCTTCCACTGCTGCTGAGCCTGATTGCATCCTGCTCCTTATTCACATTCACAAACAGAGTATACTATTAAGTATTGACAGGTGTAACAACTCATATCTAGCAGCATAAGCGCACACACACACACAGTTACTACTAGTTACCTTGATGCGGTCAGTGAGCCACTTCTCCATGGCATGTTGGAGCTCAGGTGTGAGGTGATTGTGTATAGGTGTGTTGGTAGGATCAGGGCAGGGGGCTGGAGGAGGCATCACCTGGATGGATGACAACTCCTGGGCCAACTGCAAGAGAAAAGACTATGCATAAAACCCAGGCAAAGTTCCAGACTGCATTCATTAAGCTTCGGTTGCTTTAAATATAGATAAGTTGAACCTATCAGGACTTTTACCTTATTATTCTGATCCTCTAAAGCTTGGATTCTGAGGGTGAGGCTGGCAGCAGCAGTGCTGCTGTCTGACTGATAATCTGCCATCCGGCTGCTCAACCTTGTGACCTGCTGCTCCAGATGCTGCCGACTGTCGGAGTCTGTGGCCTCAAGCTTGGCCTTCATATCGCGCATTTCCAGCTGGAGTCTCTCCTTCATCTGTTAGAAAAAACAAGTGAAGGAAAACATGACATGCTGATAGGTGAAGTGAGCTCATAGATACCAGGCTGTCTCTTTCATAAATTTTAGATCTCATGTTTTAAAGCCAGGTTTTTAAGTCATATATGTTCATCCTAAAAGCTAACCATGGTTACCCGTTTATCAGAAAGCCTTTTTGTTGTTTCTAAACCTTAAATCAAATTAAAATTTCTTTAAAATAAATTCTCTTCAAATCAGAAATTATGCCTTTGGGGAATTATTCAGCAACTGTACTTCCCGAGTGCTTGTAGGTTAGTAAACAAACCTCTGCATTTGCTCTAGATGTCAACCACTAGATGTCACTCTAGCATACCTGAGTTTTGACCCTGTTACTATTAGCCTGTGTTCCTTTCTGACATCCGTGGGCAGAAGCTCTACCACCCACAGGGTTAACCAGAAAGAGATTCTCTCACCTGGGAGAGAAGCAGCTCCTGCTTCATCTGCAGCTCCACCTGTAACAGATGCAACACATCACTTTCACCTCAAAATAGATCAACATGCAAGGTCTCAAAGTAACACCAATGCATTTATTTTAGTTTTCCTTTGTTTTATTCTGATATGGTTAGACAGCTTAATTTTTGTTTGTGCATGTGCGTGTGTGGAGGGAGGGTGCAGACTTTTTTACTCCTGACTGCAAGGAAATGGTTTGTTACCAGAAGACGTTGCATCTTTTCATCTACTACAGCAGACACAATGGTAGGATCCTGTTTGAAAATACAAAAACAACAAACTATTACTGCAACAAAAAAGAACCCAAATTTTCATACAAACATATTAAGAGTCTCATAACAGCAAGCTTAATCAGAACAGCTATTACATTAAATATATTTTTGACCTTTAAAAATGCTTCAGAATTGACTGAGAGGTCCCTGAACCGGTGAACTTCTTGAAGGACTTACAACTAAGTCTCAAAGTTTTGATCATAAACATCATAAATCCCATCCCTTGTTGACTCTGTTTAGCTGGTTAGAGAACAGTGGGGCTCCAAAGTGTAGCGCTTTACACATTTGCAGGTGGCTGCATTTGGGTTTGTGTCAGGACGGGTAACTGGTGCAAAATATCCTGTGAATCAAACATGTGGTGCTGCCTGCTGTCGCAACCCCTTGTGAATAAGAGAACAACCAAAGGTAGCTTGGTAAGAGAGAAATGACATTGATGAGAGTGTCGTTGTTCTCAAACTGTAACTCTTTTAACTGAGAATGTGATGCACTTATAAAGATTTATAAAGAAAATACAGTAAAAAGCACCTTTCAGCAGCTCTCTTATTTCCAATTCATCACCACCACAGCAGGTAGCTTTGCTGGCTGATTTTTGATCCGTCATGATCCCCCAAGGGATTTGTGTCTCCTCTCAGGATCAAACTGCTGATCTTTCACTTTCAATTTGTAAACCACCCACAGTGGAGAAAACAGACTCTGTGAACCTTTAAAAATCCACAAATGTGTGCTGGGAAAATACTACACTAGCAAATCTCAAGCTTGGGCCGCCATGATACCAGGTTACACTGAAGAAAACAACAATGATTGCTAACAGTCAAATTCATCTTTAACTCATTGTCTGCTTTTTTTTTGGATAAATGAATAAAATTTAAAATACAAGTGCACGGATATAGTGAGACAGGACTATCAATTGCATATAAACAAACAACTACACAATGATTTATGTCATTATTACCATTACTTAAACAATATCAAGATTTCATTTAAAAATATGTATTGTATTGGGAGCAAATGGCTGCCTCTGCCATCTGTTGGAGTTCTCTCGGTATTATTGGATTTGAACTTTACACCTTGAGACGACTGCTGCTGTGGTTTGGCATTGTTAAATAACCCCTCGTGCAGGCCTTGAAGATTTGAGCTTGAGCACTATTATAAAAGTTTGTCATTTATAATTAATCAATCTACTTAGTCACTCAGACAGTTAGATTGATCCAGCACCCATCAATCTAACCAGCAAGAAAAACAGTCAGTTGCAGAGCCCTACCACCACAGGTTTGGAATAGATGTTGTTGGGTTGGGCAGGAGGAGGAGTAGCAGGCACAACAGGCTGTGTCTGTGATGGGCTCTTTGTGACATTCATGCGGGTGATGAAAGAGGTGAGCAAGGGAAGGAACAACCAAAGACCTGGAGAAAACAGAAGGGATAGTTCCTGAACAACAGCACTCAGAAGCACACAAAGCAAGATCACCCAACTCTAATATTCAACAGTGAAAGCCTCTTGTAGTGACTGACATTTACAGTGACTCATACAGTCACAATGAGGTGGAGAAGGGAGTAAAACCCCACCACATGATGCAGGGAGCAGACTAAGCAGTGCTGCTTTGCAAGTCTAAGAACCCTCTGCGGCAGAACCTACCACGCCTACTTTTGAGGGGAAACCCCAAGCTCATAGAAGATTACTGTACTGTCTTCAGGAAAATAGATCAAGCAGAAAATACAGCGGCTTTCTAAAAACACAGAATATATTCGATTTCGTTTATGTTACTTACATAAAAGTAAGATGAGGAGGAGGAGGAGAGCCACACCACAAGCCTTCTTCATGCGACTGCTGATTAGAGAATTAGCTGCGGGGAAGAGAAGGAACGTTGATTTGCAGGGATTTTGATAAGCTAGAGCCAAATCACATGCAGCAACTAAGAAAAAGTATGTAGGATCTGTATATAATGCACAGGCACATGTAGATCCATACTGAGCTTCAGCTACAAGAAGTAACAATGATCATATACAAACACCATACCTAACGCTGCCACGTCATGTGTTTTTGCACATACTGTCGCACCGAGCATCAGGGCTGAGTCTGCCAAAAGAACAAACACGAACAAAGAGATTATTACATGGCAGCGCAAAGACACGCAAACACAAGCAAACTTCAACAACACTCACCGCTAAGGCTGTTGAAGGCACTTTTGATTCTGCTTCTGTATCCGGTATTGGGATCCCCAGTGTTAATGCTGACTCTACCAGTGCTGCAGGGGGCGGCCATGGGCTTCCTGTAAGTACCCTCAGAGGACGAGTACCCTGAGCTGTCCACGCCACTCTGACTCAGCTCCTTATGGCTGGGTCTAAACTGTAATCCTGGCCTGCTAGAGCTGCAGTGCCCTGCAGGAGAGCTGTTTCCTGGAGATGCTGGGTGGCAATGAGGGGGTGTCTGCCTCGGGGTTGATGATGATGATGGGGTCAGGGCAGGCCGCGGGGTGGCTGTGGATGGGGTGAAAGATACGGTCCTCATGACAGGTTGGCTCTCAATGGTTAATGGAGATGGGACTAAGAGCCAGATGAGAGAAAGAAGCAGAAAATGAGATAAATAAATTAGGTTCCTTACACCAATACTCCATCTGTGTCCATTATTACAAAGAGTAACTAAATAATTGACAGTCAGTAAAATACCGATAAGGGGTTAGAAGTAATCCAAAGCTTTGTTATAGGCAACAGTTTGGAAACTTTCTCTTTAACCTACTCTGAAAACTTTCAGATTGTGATATTATGTCATTACCACTTATGCACCGTCGCAGCATACTGACCTGGAGTGACAGGTGTGTCAGGGGCAGCGGAGCTAGTATTGCTGTTGGCTCTGCTGGAGGTACGGGAGGCGGGCTTGCGGGTCCCGGCCTTCTTCTTGAAAACCCTGAAGAAGAAAAAGTTGGTAAGAGAGAAAGGCAGGGTTACATTACAGACTGACAATCAGAATGTAGAAAAAAAGCTTCAAGCACAAGGGCACAGAAACCAGTAACTTACTTAACAGGGTTTTCACGGTAGGATATAGATATGTTGGTCACGCTGCTTGAGTCAGATTCTTCATCTGAATTATAGTAGCCACCAGAAACCAGGCGAGAACTTCTGCGAGACATGACTGAAACACACAGACAGGGAAAGATAGTAAGTCTCAATTTACTCAATATACATAACAGAGTTACTGAAATTGGATAATCCCTGTAATCAGCAGACCTAGTCAGAGCAGTGGAATAGGATTTTAGTGTGGTGTTTTGAAGTCCACAACAAACACTGCTGCATTGTGTTTAGATTGCTTTCAGCTACTCTTAATACATAATCCTTAGGCCTACATAAAACTGCAGTTTTCACCTACAGTAACCTCATTTGCCAGCTTAATTTAGATAGAGTGAATACACCATCGCTAACCAAGAAATTGCCCACAATATAATTAGTAATATAATTAGTGATTGTGCCTCTTCTATATAACTTAATATGCTTGGCTTAAAAGTTAGAAATCATCTGCAAGAAAAAGATGAGAAAAGATAAACTGTGACTGTCAATGTACAGATACTGTGGAAGACTTCAGTGTTATATGTGAAGGTGTAGAGTAAAGCACAATCAAACAGTTTCAAGAATTAAAGACAGTTTTAAATATGAAAGACATATAGAACAGTGATGTAGTAGGGGGCTAGTAGCTTTCCGCTAGGAGTCAGGTCCAATTCTGAGCCACTGAATTGGACCTCCCACAGAAGTCTGTGGTGTTGTTGCCCTTTGGAGCATTTTTAATTCAACTTTCTGACAAACAACTTGCTGCGTGGTAACCATCAAATAATCTTTACTCCAATACGCCTCTGGGCACAGCTTACTAATGAAGCTTGCTGATAAACTCACCCTCTTATTCAAATACACCCAATTCTAGCTCCAGAACACACAGAGACTGAATAGTAAGGCTGGGCCATATCATACCGTTCACAGTAATACCGGTATAATGTTGGGCAATGATAAGAAAATGAAATATCGCCATAGAATATGGGTAAAACGCATATGTGCAGTGCCTTTGTTTTCATACGCACATGGCGGAAAAAGCGTGCCGGTGACAGAGAATGAGAAGAGCAAAAGCGGATCGTTGAATAAAACGGATGAATCAGAATTGGTTTGTAAAAATGCTGCAACTTCACTGGTGTGGAACTGGTTTAGCTTTCGTCCATCAGATACACAACAGAGCACTGTTTTTGGTAGCGCATGCTAGCGGGCCGCCGTTATTACCGTGGTGTTTGGAAAATACAGCACACTTAAAATCAATCCTTTGATTTTTCTGAAAATCGACAGAGCCCCTTATAATCCCGTGTGCCTTATGTATGAATTCTGGTTGTGTTTACTGACCTTGAAACGATTTTATGTGGTACACGGCGCTCGAAAATCTGTCAGACGTTTTAGTACGACTTTGCTAAGCTACGAACCCGCACCGCTTGATGGATTGTTGGAGCATTACGGCTATCGTAGGCAGGAGCCTCGCGGAGTGATATGTACTGTGCTTCAACATAATATTACCATATTGTGTGTGTATAACCTCTTTTTAAGTTTTGTGGATATTATACATGGTTATGCTGAGGATATGCCGGCCAATTTCCACTGGAAATGCCTTTTGGTTAAACTGTCAGCAAGGCATTTGCATTTGCACTGTTAAATTTTTATATAACTTTAATGCACATAAAAAACAGCTGCTTGTTTAAGTGAAAATACATTGATGGGTTTTTTTTTCACTAATAAAGTTGTGGAGTTGTAAAGTGTTTTGTCTAGTGTCAATTATATCGTCAGTTAGGGCTGCTCAATTAATCGAATTTTAATCACGATTACGATCTGGGCTTTCAACGATCATTAAAAATGACTGAGCCGATTATTAGCCCCTCCCTCATTTATCCGCGACACCTTAAAGGCCGGTCCGTGAAAATATTGTCGGGCATAAACCGGTCCGTGGCGCAAAAAAGGTTGGAGACCACTGATTAAGAGGACCCGAGGGAAGCTCGGAAAGCTAAGCAGAAGTTATTTGGAGAGTGACTGCCGTTGGTTGAAAAGAGAGTTTAAAAAAAAACTTCAGTGGTGTTGCACACTATTTTATATTATTTTTTTAAAGTCATTGTTAACCCTTTAAAGCCGGTCAGAGCAGCATGCTCCGTTTTGCGTAACTATTTTTAAATCCCTGTAGAACCTGAACCGTGTAAGCTAGCGCAATAATTTGTTTTGCATATGAAACCGGAGGAGTTGTACTTACATCTTATGACATCAGCTTGTCCTCGGTCACGGTTTCGTTCCACATATAGCTTTGCAAAAATTGCATAAAAAGCGCTTGCAGCAACAAAAACATAATATTCCAGAAACACGCTTTGCCGTTCCTATCAGCTGTTCGTAACACTTCCCACAGTGAAATGATGCACATGCTGTTTTCTTTGCAAATTTGCATCATAGGATTGTTTTTTGTTTTTCCTGCAATATATAAAAATTGCTGTATCTCCAAAATAAAACTATGAAGACACTCAAAATAAATTTCCTGTTGTTGTAAACTATTTTTTGCAACTTTATTGTATTTAAAGTTTTGAGGGATAAACCTCTTAAATTTCTCCAAGTAGAAATATATGTAAACAAAACAAAAGCGATTTTCAATTTTTTTTGTAGTTTATTGCACTTTTTTGCAATTAATGTAGTTACTATGGACTTAATGCATACATATTAGTAAAATATGGGCTATAACAGTTGTATAGCAACTTGAAATGCTCCCACAAATGGCACTACAGCATGTAAAAAAAATAATATAAGCTCTGGTGGACTTGGTTCTATAGTAGGTCTTAAAGGGTTAAATAAATATCGTCAAATAATTGTGATCTCAATTTCAGTGAAAATAATCGTGATTATCATTTTTGCCATAATCGAGCAGCCCTATCGTCAGTTATATCGTTATCGCAAATTTTCAAATGTATATCGTGATAAATATTTTTGGTCATATCGCCCTGCTCTACTGAATACTATAATGCCAATTCAAATTCAAAATGGGACTTCACAAACCAGTGAATGACTGCAGTGGCTATTTCCATCTGCTATGTCTGAGCAATGTTTTCTTTCTTTTTTTTTGCCTCGGTCACATTTTTTCATTTTCACATCAACTTTTCTCTCGTTCATTTCATAAATATCTCTACGGGGAGTCAAGAACTGGTGACCCCAGTAAGTCAAACTGGCAGCTCAATGCATCTTTTAGGACTTGCATGTTTCAGTAATGATATTTCCTGTAATCACATTAAATAAATAAGACCATATGTTCACCTTTAAGAATGTGGCATTATTATTACAATAAAACAGTAAAGCAGCAGCACAGTGAAACGCACAGTAGCAGTAATAGTGATGCGGTAGTTGTGGTAGAAGTAATATTAGTAGTATGTCACTGACAGATGCTCTTTTGGTTAATCTTGGTTGCCTGTAATCCAGCTAATCGGTCCTGCTGCACAAACACTCAACAGCACCAAGATTTACAGAGTAAATATAAACCCCCCAAAACACCATGAAGGCATTTGTACATGCAAAGCTTAAAAAACAAGGACATACACTTTCATTACGCTACAGTGCAGACACATTTACAGTATAGAATACATGATAGACAGACACACATGCACACACAGATGCATACCTTAACAGACCCCGCATACTTAAAGTTCAGAAAATCTTCAGAGACTATCACAGGTAGCGAGAAGGATCTGAACAGCTCTATGTTGTTACAAAACATCTATGAGGTTAACTTTCAGCACGGCAGGCATCGTAAAGATTATGTAACAAGCATCTTAAGCTAAGTGATCCCATTGGTCCACGATGTGCTCTTACAGTGCGGATAATTAGCAGCAGCTTTACCGCCTGACAGCTCCTGCAGCAAGTTTATTGTTACACATTCAATTCATTACAGAAACACAAAACACGAGCAGTGCTCTGACGATGGGGTCAAAACATTCAACTCCACATTAACCCTCTTTCCTGCTGCACATCACTGATAAGACCAAAAGAAGAGCACCAGTACATACCTGCAGCTACAGTTCCAGACAATCAGACAAAACGAGGCGTTCGACAGTAACAGGACGCTGAAAGTTAGAAATGCTAGCTGCACGGGGCGTTTCTCAGCTCAGTGACAAGTAGAGGCCCCCAGGAAATCCACCAGCCTTTAGATTCTCTCTGCGATCCTTTCTTTTAGCTTCTGACTGTTCTCATGAAAGCAGCCTTCCTGTCTCGGAAGTTTTAACGCAATCAGAGCTGACATCCAATAAAAGCCTTGATGTCATTAGCCGGGGATGCGATCACTGCAGACTTGTGCAACTGAAATGAGCGGCAGAAGATGACAAAAAGGGAAGCTGCGTCTGTGCATCTAACAGACAGGAAGCTGATGCACGAGGACACATGCGCGCCGAAACCCTCACTTTAAAAAAATGGGCGATTGCCTTGTTGTTGTTTAATATAATTACTTACAAATCATGACCCTGCTTTACAAACAAACTTTGTCCAGCAAACATGCTCAACAACACCACACAAACTCTTTACATACTTTTTCTCTAGTTTTGTCACCCTCTGCTCGTCTGTTGATTCAAGACTCGAGGGGGTGAAAGACTGAAAGAGAGAAAAGAGTAAATATCAGCAGCCACACCGTTTTGATGTAAACAGCCAATAACAGCAACACTGTACTTGACGACGCCCTGCAGCCCCTGTGGTGGTTGCTACAGCCAGCCTGTTCTGTTTACTGTGAATAAGGAAAACACACCATCATACTGAAACTGCTCTGTTGCAGAGACAGCTACGTTTCCAATACATCTTTCCTATGAAGATGCATATTAAATCTGTTTATTTTTTGTAACTTGCACCTTCTTCTCTCTATCAAACAACCAGGCTGTTTAAATTTAAATTAGATGGAGGGGCTCTTGTAGCATGTGACAGGTAAGAGCTCTTTTTAAATCCCATCATGTCTAACAATCTAATCTGCAGATCCCATCATAAGAACAAAACAGAAAAACAAGGGTCATGTTTATTTAGACTAAACAGTGCAAGCAGCCTGGACCTGCTGCTGAGGAAACACACATTTACATTTCTTTCTTCTTAATACGTCAAGAGGCTTAAGCTAAGAGCGTAGAGAGGGGGAGTATTTTGAACTTAATTCCCCTAAAGCCTCCCTTACACTTTAAGTGGCATCTCAGTGGAGCCTAGCTCAGCACAATTCTCCTCCTGAACATCACCGACCCCCACCCCACACAGAGGACACTGCTGCACCAAGATGTCCCTCCTCTTTTGCTCATTCCACTGAAACACTGCAGCCGTGTTTGACTGCGTCCCACATTCTTGTGTAGGTTTACTTTCCTTATTTGGGGCTTGTCGTCCAGTCCGCTTGATCTAAAACCCAATTACATCTTACAATAGTCTGTTCATGCTGTAAACTGAGAGAGCTGTTTTTGTCCTGGAATGCCCGCGTGACTGATTTGAGGCCTTTCATTTAATTTCTAAGCATCTCACTTCTAAAGAGCTGCTGAGAAAACATGTTCTGCCTTGGTCACCCTTGCACTGCTCACAGGATCTGTCATTGAGGTCTGATTCCTCCATGAGAATGTGCAGTATGGAAAGCCAATAATGTACAAATGTGAGGATGACAACATCCCCCCCCGTCAGAGACAGAGAAGCCTGATTCAGGTCCTGTGGGAATCAGGTGCAGAAAGACACAAAAGCGGCTTTTCATCAAGAATAGGCAGCACAAACTGCACAGCTCCCACAGAAATAAATCTGCCTCAATCATGAAGAAGGACAACAGTGACAAGTGCATCACATTCAGCCATTTAGTCCAAATGAAAGATGAAAAAGTGAAATGACAGAGTCTCCCAAACAGTGTGGAAATCCACCAGTTATCCATTTGTACTGTACTGGAATCATTTATAAACAGCTGTATAAAGAATTTGTTTTGGATGATTCGACACCAACAAAAATAATTCAAAAATGTCAGAATGTCAGAGTAAGAAATTCCCATATAAATATACTGACTCATATAATTAGTATAGTCTCTTAGAGTGTAAAACAAGTCAAAAGAAGCAGAAGAAGAAGAAAATTTACTGGAACAAAGCTCACACATCGCCTCGCCACAACATCGCCCTGCTCGGCTATGATGCCTGCTGTGCTACATGTAGTGGAGACAGTGGCGGTGGCATGAAGGGTTTGATATCAGTAAAGTCTGAATTACTTATATTTTTATAGTGTTCCTCGGGTCAACAGTGTTGTGGAAAACATAACACAGGATTTGATGATAGTAAGCAGGGCTCAACAATATGAGCATTTTTGCTTTCACAGTTTTATCTAAAAGAGACATCTGAGCAGTAAATTGAATTAAGCTCTGGGCTGTAAAAATATACCAGGGTCACCAAACATCTGGTTCAATAGATGAAAATGTGGTTTCCTGGATACGGCAAAACTATTACATCTGTGATAGGCCAGTATGTTGATTAAGCTGTAATAATCACACAAGCAAAAAACAAACAAAAAAACAAAAAAACACGTTTGGTATGTGCTTCAGTTTTGGGATCATGGCACTGCATTTTCACTGCAGTTGGCTATTCCAGTTCTTCCTGTAAGATTAAGGCCAAAAAAAGCTGCTACTTTCCATTAAAACAGGTTCAGATACTATTCAAAACTAAGAATTATTATCAGGTTAGACACCCATTTGCGACAGCAATGATAGCAGCAGACTTGACAGGGTACTGCTGCAGACACACAGCCCCTCCCTCACTAACAGTTGAACCAGCTGACGTTCACAACACTAAACAACTCTTAAAGAGGAATTGAAGAGGCCAGTAAATCTCCTGTTACATCAACACAGAAGTATTAAACAGTTATTGTAAATGTTAACACACCCAGTGCCATACTTTTGGCATGACCTAGGAGAAATAATTACCCCTTTATAAAATATCAGTAACCTTTCACTTCACTAAGCCAATGTTTTAACCACTACGCTATGGAGACACTAATGACCCTTTTTTAAAATATCAAGTATTGTCTTGGGTGCAGGTATTTAGTTTGTCATAACAAGCCTACTGTTTATAAGAGAGAACTCTAAGCTAGTTAGTGGTTCATAATCAATAATCAGTGTGTTGCTTGAACTTTTTTCAGCTTCTGAAGTGGGGCAGGTCCAAAAAATTTTGAGAACCAAGTACACACACACACACACACACACACACACACACACACACACACACACACACACACACACACACACCAACTTGTTTGTGTGTAAATGAAGGCATAAATGTTCAGTAAAAGTGGAAGTACTGTCCATCTTTCACAACCACTCCTGTTAGCATGCTAAGGCTGTCTATCAGCAGCTGATAACAGATGATTACAGATAAAGCCTCAAATGTCTGTTCCAGAAACCCAAGTATGCCGGCAAAAATAGACTTCTATATTTCAGTAACAGTATGACTCACAGGCTGTATAAAAGCGAGGAAATGTCATACCAAACTGAACTGTGCAAGCCAAATGGTTCAGGACCATTACAGCCCAAGCACAAGCACATGTAAAAACACATGTGAGCCCGTAAAGCTGACGGCAGGAATCTCTATTGGACAAAATCAAAGAGTGGAGATTGAGATGTAGCAGCATTATTTGCTCAGGGCTGGGCAAAGAGGGGCACTGTTTCACTGTCAGGACAGCGACAAAGAAGGAACGCTGACACGGCCTGTAACAACAAAGATGTAGAGGGTGAAAGGAAGAGTAAGAGCTGATGCAGACTGAGACAAAGACACTGAGACACAGGAGAGAAAAGAAGAGACAGAACAGGCAGAACAACAAAGATGAAAGCTTGGCTGGTGATGGAGAAGGTGTGAAATCACTTTTATGATTTCACACTTTTATGAATGACTGAAACAATTCAGAAAAAAGAAGAAGAAGAAGAAGAAGAAGAAGAAGAAGAAGAAGAAGAAGAAGAAGAAGAAGAAGAAAGTGTAGAAATGAAGGGAAAATGGTACGGTAAGAAGGAGTGGGGGAAGAAAGGAATGCCGAGAATTAGTCTTCATCAAACCAAACCAGCCTGGCACATGGTTTGTGGCTAACATTAGTACCGTGCCAGTGAAATATGACTCACTCACAGAGAGCGGATGAGTCATCAGTGTGCACTGCCTTCTAACAAAAGGACCACAATCTTTTTGTAAAGTTTAAGGGGAGAAAATAATTAAGCACAGTTTTTTAGCTAAGTTGCTACCTAACCAGGTCTGTTTACAACAATGTGACCCAGTTAATTAATGTTTATTCTCTCAGTGTCTCTCTAAATAGTCTGCTGCATGAAAGAAACTTTATTGTCAGGGCTGCGAAGCTGTTTTACCATCCCTGCCCGAGACTCTCAGGCAGGCCCATCTGCTTTCTTCCAGCCTCACACAAAACTCATATATTTCAAGTAATGTGTTGAAACAATCTTTATTTTAAAGATCTTCTGAATTAATCTCCTTCCATTTCCATACTAATAATTCCAAATGTTGATCCAACATGGCGGCGCGTGCACACGCAGCGGCTTCTCTCTCTCCCGAACAAACTACTTTTTCGTGTTTTTCGTCCTGTAAGTTGCAGTGTTTTTGTAAGTCTTTGTCGCGTCTATCTGTGTGCAAGCGAGGATATGCCCGAACACTTCTTCTCGACATCGGCAGAAACAAACTTTTTAAGTTAAACTCTGTGGACACCGAGAAGCTGAAAGATCTGGGTCTGCTCCGAAGGCCTACTCAATCACCGACCCCCACTCCCGCACTTCGCCCACAATGGATGCGCCTCAAGCGGTGTGAGAGGAAGCAGAAGAGGGGTAAGCGCGGTGGCATCCGAGCTAGGCTAGCGGCTAGCCCACACAAACCCGCCATCCCCTCTATCGTTCTGGCCAACGTACGCTCGCTAGAAAATAAACTGGACGACATCCGACTGCTACGTTCATCTCAAAGGAATGTAAAGGACTGCTGTGCTTTTGTGTTCACGGAAACATGGCTCAGCGACAGTGTCCCGGACCGCGCCATTCAGCTCGACCAGCTAACATGCTACCGTGCTGACAGAGTCATCGTCGCGGGAGGTAAGACCCGCGGGGGAGGACTTTGTGTTTACATCAATGATGCCTGGTGTCGCGATGCTGTTGCGGTCTGCAAACACTGCTCACCAGTGCTGGAGTTAATGGTTATTAAGTGCCGGCCATTCTATCTACCGAGGGAATATACAGCCATACTCCTGTGCGCTGTGTACATCCCTCCCTCCTCCAATGTCAACAACAGGAGTGAGGCACTGAATGAACTGTACCAGCACATCAGTGAGCAGCAGACAGCCCATCCTGATGCTTTTCTCATCCTGGCTGGGGATTTCAATCATGCAGACTTAAAGTGCGTGTTTCCAAAAATACAACAACACATAGACTTTCCAACAAGGGGAAATAACACACTGGACTTTGTTTACACCACCCAGAGAGGAGCTTACAAAGCTTTTCCCCTCCCCTACCTCGGCGCCTCAGACCATATCACTGTCATGCTAATGCCTGCTTACAGACCGCTCGTTAAAGTGACCAAACCGGTTCGTAAGCGGATACAAGTGTGGCCAGAGGGGTCTTCAGAGGCTCTACAGGACTGCTTTAATACTACAGACTGGAACATGTTTAAGCAGGCTGCCACCTACAACAACACCACTGACCTCCAGGAGTACGCAGAGACTGTTACTGCCTACATCAACAAGTGTATTGAGGATGTAACAGTCACGAAAACCATAACTGTCCGGGCCAATCAAAAACCATGGATGACAGGAGAGGTCTACAGGCTGCTGAAAGCTCGGAATGTTGCCTTCAGAGTTGGAGACGAGGCAAGCCTGAGGACAGCTAGGGCCAACCTTTCCCGTGGCATCAGAGAGGCTAAGAGACAGTACTCCAGGAAAATATCTCATCACTTCAAAGACAGCAGAGACTCACGGAGCCTGTGGCGGGGCATTCAGACCATCACAGATTACAAGCCCCCACCACAGACCTGTGATAGCACTATCCCCCTGCTGAACGAGCTGAACACTTTCTTTGCTCGCTTTGAAGTCCAAAACAGCACCACTGCACAGAAGACCCCACCCCCTCCTGGTGACCAGGTGATGACTCTGTCACCGGACAGCGTGAGGAGATCCCTCAGCAGGATCAATGCACGTAAAGCTCCGGGTCCTGACAACATTCCTGGTCGTGCACTGAGAGACTGTGCAGTGGAACTCACTGATGTCTTCACAGACATCTTCAACATATCACTCATCCAGGCTGTCGTCCCCACATGTTTTAAAGCCACCACAATCATTCCGGTTCCAAAAAAGTCATCTCCCTCCTGCTTTAATGACTACCGTCCTGTTGCACTTACTCCCATCCTGATGAAGTGCTTCGAACGACTAGTCATGCAACACATCAAGACTGTCCTGCCCCCCTCCCTGGATCCCTTCCAGTTTGCCTATCGGCCCAACCGCTCAACCGATGATGCCATCTCCACTGCACTCCACTCGGCACTCACACACCTGGACAAAAATGACTCATATGTTCGAATGCTGTTCATAGATTTCAGTTCAGCATTCAACACCATAATCCCCCAACAGCTCATTCAAAAACTGGTCCAGCTGGGGCTCAACACCTCACTGTGCAACTGGCTGTTGGATTTCCTCACCGGAAGACCTCAAGCAGTACGGGTTGGCAGTAATACATCCAGCACCATCATTTTAAACACGGGGGCCCCGCAGGGATGTGTGCTGAGCCCCCTCCTCTTCACTCTGCTGACCCATGACTGCACTCCATCATACAGCTCCAACCTCTTCATCAAGTTTGCGGACGACACAACGGTGGTGGGTCTCATTAGCAACAGGGATGAGACCGACTACAGAAGTGAGGTGAGACGCCTGGCCACGTGGTGTGCTGACAACAATCTCTCTCTGAATGTGGAGAAGACGAAGGAGATTGTTGTGGACTTCAGGAGAATGCACACCCAACATGCTCCTCTGACCATTGACGGAGCGTCTGTGGAGAGAGTGAGCAGCACCAAGTTCTTGGGTGTGCACATCACAGAGGATCTCTCCTGGACGTACAACACCACAGCACTGGCCAAGAAATCACAGCAGCGTCTCTTCTTTCTCCGCAAACTAAGAAGAGCAGGAGCACCAGCCCCCATCATGTACACTTTCTACAGAGGCACCATCGAGAGCATCCTGTCGAGCTGCATCACTGTGTGGTTTGGAGCCTGCAATGCGTCCTGTCATAGAACCCTCCAACGCATAGTGAGAGCTGCAGAGAGGATCATTGGTGTCTCTCTCCCCTCCCTCCAGGACATTTACAGCACCCGTCTCACTAAAAAAGCCCTTTGCATAGCGGCTGATCCCACACACCCAATGCAAAGCTTCTTCAAGCTGCTGCCGTCGGGGAGGAGACTGCGGAGTCTCCAGGCCAGGACCAGCAGGCTGAAGGACAGCTTCATCCATCAGGCTGTCAGGAAGCTTAACTCCCTCCCGATTCTGCCCCCTCTCCCCTCTCTCCTCCACGGTCTCACTGAACTCTGTCACACACACACAAACACGCACACTCTCTGACTCACTCACTGGCCTGCACCAGTTACCAGTCACTTTGTGGAGCATTGGACTGCCATTACCTCATAAGACTTTGTTGTTACACTTTCTCTTACCGTACACTACTAAATCTCCATTTGCACTATTTGCCTATTTGCACTACTCTGCCTGGTTTACACTCAATGTCACTTACCCATTATATTGTATATTATATAGCTTTCTTGTTATATGTAAAATTGTATTTATTTAAATTTTTACTTTTTAATTATTTTACTTGCATTTTTTAATCACTTTTATATTTAAATATATTTAAATGTTCATTTGCTATTTATCTAGGGATTGAAGAGTAACGCAATTTCTATTCTCCGTATGTCCTGTACATGTGGCAGAATCGACAAATAAAGTTGACTTTGACTTTGACTTTGACTAAAGTCACGGCCAAAAACTTTACCTTGAAATCAAGCCCTTGATTGCATAAAAAAAAATCCCAATTTTAATTTTAACTGTAAAAAAAGTCTAACTTCCCTTACACTGAACAACAGCTGGATTACATGAACTGCGCTGATCCAAATTTGTCGAAATTAGGCTGCAGCCGTTTACAGAGTTTTCCTGCTGCCCTGTTTTTACTCGTGTCCAGTGCTGGATGACTTTTTTGGTTAAGCCGAATTATTGTTATCTCAGGATGGTGAGATGACCCCTGTTGTTCATAGTATTCCCAGAGTATTTAAATTTATTTAATAAAATATTAATATCTGGTGTCCCTGTATTAATTATTGATACAATGTTGCCAAAATCTCCCCCCATTTAATAGTAGCATTTATCTGTAATATAGACCGCTGCAGGAATGATGTGTTTTTCTAGCCCACCCTGATTTTTAACACATAATTGCAATCCCTAAAGTAAAAGACCAATGTTAGGTTAGAAAATTACTACATGACAGTTGTATGACTTCACTACGACCCTGTGCTCAATGTCTCCATGGTCCTTTGTTAGTGAACGCCTTTACAAAAACACTTAAGGCTTCAATATTCATGATTGTGTATTTATTGAAATACATCCTATAGATCAAGATATTGTGTGTTTTGATCACAAAAGTTAAAAGCCTCTAAAAAAATTAAAATGTTAACTTCAGGCTAAGGAAACCAGAAGTAGAAAATGCTAACTCATTTTGAAGCATTCTTCTTAAACTCCAGCAGGAGACAACAGCTCTGAGAGTAAAAAGAAATAAGACTGTGGAAAAGTCTATGGTAAACATATCTCAAAGATGCAACCACAGTAAACACTACACGCATATACTAATGATCTCAATCTGCAGTTTGGGGGCTTTTTGAATACAACACGATATTCATTTTGTAAACTACACTCTAGTTAAAAGCGATTGAGGATGATGAAGCAGGGTGTGCTTTAAAGATTGAGGGGTTGCTACCCTAGCAGAGTGAATGGTCCCTTGATTGCTCTGTCGGATCAAGCCCTCACTAGTCACGTCTAACTTAATAGTGTTTACATCTACTTTTTTACATACAGTCTATGATCCTTACATGAAATAAACAAAAACAAAAAGAAAATTCCGCAGGGATGATTTATGCACTTCATTAGATTTTGCAATACCTAAACATACCTTTACAAAAATGAATAAATGAATGAATGAATAAATAAATAAATAAATAAATAAACTGTGGTTACATATTGAAAGACAATAGTATGATACCGTAACGACAGACAAGCCCAGTAGTTTTTTTTCTTTCTGGTGTTGTGATGTGGTTGATGTGAGACAAAAGATAAACACCTGTTTAGCCAGTACATGTAACAATGCTTCCCTACACAACACACTTAATATGGCAATAAGGTTAAAACATGTTATTTACAGCAAAACAGTTATCGCCAGTTTGGCCAATTTTGCACTTGCCTTTCTTAGACACACCCTCTGAGGGCCTTAAATATTCCCTGCATGCCCTCCGTTGATCGAAGTACAGAAAAATAATTGCTTTTTGTGAAATTTAACCTTTTGTGCACCTGCACCAAGCTCAGTATGGCTAAAGTAGCCCTCAATGCCCAAGCTCATGTTATGTATTGCTGTGGACAAATAAGACTAAATGCTACGCAAGTAATATATGGCAACTAATAATAATAATAATAATAATAATAATAATAATAATAATAATAACAAAATGGTAATAAGACATAAACACTCCCACATAAAGTTGTTAAGTAGTGGTCTTATGGGGACTAGCAGAGCAGCCTATGCAGAAAAGTATGGCAGGTTAGTTAATCACCCATTACAACAAACCAGTTCCGCCTACATATGACACGCTGACATTTAACTTCGCTGTTTAACTACATTCATCGCTAAATTAACACACATTTCCAGCAGACAGCTAACCCCACATGCTTTCAGAGTGAGCAGGAGCTGCAGGCAGCTAATGTTGACAATAAACTGTAGTCGCTAAACTCAACGGGCAGCCAACGGACAAAAGCATCCTGAAGCGCAGCTGAGATGCAGGGAGACACGAAAAGTCCAAAATTCAACCTTAAGAAACTGAAAAAACACGAATTACCACTTGGATTCCTTAACCCCGTGCCCGTAACTTACCTCGTTAAACTGTTTAGTCCGTCGCAGATAAATAATAATAGTATAAAAAAAAAACACGCCAACGAACAGCAAAGACGGTTAACCAGAAATATTAATCCGCACGGAGACTGAACTTAAACAAACATGCCCGTTTTGTTCAACTCTGTTCAGTTAGTCCCAAAATAGCAGCCTGGTTCATGACGAATTCCACAAGTAAAGTCTAAACCTAGATGGCATGACTGGGCTCAACAGACGCTTGCTGTGACAGCTCGGAGGTTTCACCGCAACAAATGTTGACAGCAGCGGAGTCAAGCTAGAGCGAAGAAGAGAAGCACTTCCGGTAAGGGTTTGCAAAATAGCGGTCGCCCAACGAAACAACGAAAATAAATGTAAATTCATTTTTTTCTGCATATCTAACTTCCGAAAGAGAATATAAGTTTGACAGTGGGCTAAACATTAAAATCCATTTAAAGTGTGCTTTGAATAATAGACACCACATCCGTCTAGTTCTCTCAGAGTTGAGAGACATATTATTCTATGCATCCAGATTATCATTTGTTCTAAAATTAATAATAATTAACCCAAACTCGTGTTTCTTCCTTTTGTTGTTTCAATTATTTTTTAAAAAGAAAAATGGCAAGATTAAAGAGATATTTTGACCGGAAATTTGTTCAGAGAGTGCCTTTTTAAAGCTGTTTATTTATTTATTTTATTTTCTGTACACGACCGCAGCTATGATGCGGCACACTTTGAAACCGTTTCCGGTTTCGTTCCAGCGGTAGCAAACAACAGATACACGAATGGCTCCATCTAGCGGCGACAAGTGTGCTCCTTCGGGATTATTTTTCCATAAGCTGCTATTCAGAAATGCTGCCACACGGTGGCGCCAGTTCTCCGCGAGTAATTTACGTGCTGAGCAGGCCTGCCGCAAGTTAATGTCTCTGTTGCACCATCATCTTGCAGTTTGCAGCGTTTAGAACAGCATTTAAATCTATACTGTATCATGCATTATGCGTTTGAATTGAATATCAGACTGAAGACTGAAAGCTGAGTTTAAAGGAAAAGGACACATTGAATCCAGATTTCCACTTAAATGAGAACGTCAGACAAACTACTCATAAGCACACACGACTCTCTGTGAAATCTTTAATCTCCAAAATATTCTTTCATGTTTTATTACAGGTTATTTAAAAGCACACTAAACTCTTTGATTGCCTATCACAGTCGATTTATTTGTTTTGGTTAGGTGTGAGGGCAATTCAAACATTTGATAACACTTATCTATTATCCTATGTGTAATCTTGTATCACTGCATCTATTTCCCCTGCCTTAGTTAGAATAATACATTCTGCTTTATACCAATTCAGGTTAGAATGGCTGCTGGTATAGTTAGAAATGCTTACTGGATATGTGACACTAATTGGTACTAGTGCTCTTGATTTAATGATGCAGCTTCTATTTTGTTCATTTCTTTTAAAATGTACACACAGAAGACTAAAAGACAATATGAGAGAAAAACTGCAGCTCCAGGAACAGGTAATGCAACCAGATCAAGGTCAAACTACTCAAAAAAATAGGCCATTTTTTGGATTTTTCTTTTTCTTTTTTCCCCCTCTGAGTGTCTTCATCACACGTGACAGGCAAAAAGTCCCAAAAAACACAACAAAATGCTTTTAAGCGAAACCCTCAGGGCTCTGGTACTCTTTGCAATACTGCAAGGAGCCCAAAAATAAATCTAATCTGACCTTATCACTGGGCAGACCAGGTCCAGGCAGGGGAGGGAAGGTGGGAGAGGGATAATTCTTTATTCCAACAGTCACCTAAGGAAAAGTGACCAAAAAAAACCAACCTCTGAAATGCTACTGGTATGTCCGGATTGTTCCATATTTGATAAATAATTTCAGAAGGTCTGAAGACTATCAGGAGCACAGGCCCGACCCCTGACCCTTGAGCTCTGGCAGTTATGGCGCATGTTTACGCGTCTTGCATGGGTGCGCACGCGCGCGTGTATTTATGCCAGTTGAACCCATTGTCTCAGAGTGTGTTCTCATTATGCAGCAGTTTCCTTTGGCCGGGGTGAGAGAGCAGGAGAGACAGAGACATTGGAATACACTCAATCATCAGTCGCTCAACAATGAAGAGTCCATAAAAGTTGACAAGCCCATCACTCCTGAGGCCAGCCCCACTGACTTTAAACAAAACCTTTTTTATGCGCACGTTCATGTCTGGCATTTCCCTCTTTCCCTCAATACCCTACCCTACCACACACACACACACACACACACACACACACACACACACTGCTTATCTACCAAGCTGGTGCCCCAGACACAACCACAGTACGCAAACAAACAGCTGACGTCATTGGCACACACACACACACACACGCACGCACACACACACACAAATTTCACTCACTCTATTTCTGATTGCATTCCAACTCAGTGACTTCAGCCAGAAGTGTGTGTGTGTGTGTAGGGTGGGTTTGTTTTTGAGAGCACGAGAGTGATAGAGGGATGCCTATGAGAGAAAAGGGGGACATGATGGAGGGAAGATCTGGGAGGGGGTGTCACATGGGCAGAGCCAAAAAGGGAAAGAGAGAGTGAAATCTTTAAACAGACTTGGGGCCAGGCCCGGCCCTAACCAATCTGGCGCCCTAGGCAAGATTTTAGGTGGCGCACCCCTAAATCGGGAGTGTAGTGTATGTACTCACAAGAAACTGAATAGCTTTGTCTTTGACCTTTTTATTTTTATTAAAGAAAGCAAATTCACTATCAGAATAGTTAACAAGATAAAAAAATATATGAATAAATAAATGAATACAAAAAATAAAAAATGAATATATGAAATACAATAAATTTTACATACATAAACACAATAAAACGTGTCAACAAGTTGGATAAAATAAATTAAAAATACAATATAAATAAGGCAACAGGAACACCGCTTGATGCTGCTGCATCATGGCTGGGTTGTGCTGCTGATGCTGCATCACTGGTGGGTTGTGCTGCTGAAGTGGAGGCAGCAGCGGTAGATGTGGTAGATGGCCCAGGGGTGGGATTTAGAAACTTCAACAGTGCATCTGAAGAGAGGAGTATGTGACACCACTGAGTATTAAAGTCTAATAATAAAAACATATGATTCCAGGAATAAAATGAAATGATATAATATAAATGAAAAACCAAAGAGATATATGTATGATGTTAACTGATATGCAAATTAGATTAGATTCAATGTATTGTCATCATTACAGTGAAATGCTGAATAGCAGAATGCAAAGTAACAGTATAATATCATATGAGAATGTTATGTTATGATTATCTTTGACCGAATCACAGCAGTGCTCATATTAAAAAAACAGCATTCCCTCTCATGTGATATTGCTTAATTAACATTAATGATGTGCACTTTAACAACTAGGCTTACAACTATAATATATACAGGGGTGGAAAAGTGACTATTACCTGCAGGGTAAACATTAGCTAACCAGAAGGCAATAACAATGTAAACAAAAAACACCTGCTTAAAAGATGAATACAAATGAGGAATGGTGGGAAAGGTGGGAGTACTGTAATTACCTAACGTTACATTATTATTTTCCATAACAATTTAGCCCCCTCCACAATATTAACTGACGTTAAAACAGTTAACTAGCTATTTATTGATTAGCAATTAGCGAATCATGTAACATTAGCTTAATGCTAAAAATTTAGGTTACTATCACATTCAGACAAATAATTTCATGTAGGCTAACGTTACCTACCTCTGTCTTTTTCTCGTTTCTCCTCCTCTTCTTTTCTCTTTTTTCTTCCCTGGGCACCTGACAGTTTTGGCCGTTTTGACATCTTGTGTTGATCTTTTGATGTGGTGACGTCCAAAAGGAACCATGATACGGGAAGGGAGGGGGCGCACCGTGCGGGGGGGGGGGGGGGCGTAATGTTGTAACAAATAATATTTCTATTAAATAAGCTTTACTTTGCATTTTAATTAACGTGGGATTATTTTTTGTATTTAGAAATAATAGTACCAACTTTTTTTTTTCTTCAACATTTGTGGCACTGGCGTGGCGCCCCCTGATGGACGGCGCCCTTAGCATTTGCCTATACGGCCTATGCCACGGGCCGGCCCTGCTTGGGGCACACCTATAGATGGTGACACACACACACACACACACACACACACACACACACACACACACACACACACACACACAGTCTGAGTCATCACCACAACTTCTTATCTAGATCCAGGCATTAAATCCATTACAGGGCATTGGATGCGCAGACTGTACTCTCATGATGCTGATTACATGTTGCGTGTGAAAACTGCTATTTTTACCAAAACATGAAATTTACTACACACGTTTGTGGACTTGTTATACCTTCAATCCAGGGCAAAATATCTATTTCTGCAATGCGTTTGATATCCATCTCTTCTGGCACTTATACAGTGATGTCCAGACCTCCCTCTCTCCTTGCACTTCCTCCTGGTCTTTCAGGGGCATTTACCAAAATAATCATGAACTCTCCAGCATGTCCTAGGTCTGTGCTGAGGCCTCTTCCCAGCTGGACTCACCTGAAACACCTCACTTGAGGCACCTATAGGAAGGATCTTAGCACCCTGAACAATCTCTGATGCCTATTTGCAGTTTGGCACAGTACAGCACACCTACAAATCAAGAGGATTTAGAAACCTGCCTATACGCAGTAAGGGAGTGGGGCATCATTTTGAAACTGAAGGCAAACTGAAGAGGAACTGCAGCTTGTACCCAGCAGTGTCTAAGCACAGCTGATTGAGGACACCTTTGCTGAAAATGTGCTTTGGACGTACGTTGCAGTGGAACAGTCATGTGAGTGTCTGCAGCTCACTGTCTGCCTGAACTGGCTCACTGGCTTTGCTCCATTTATTCTGGGTCACATTCAGTAAATATTTCATGGCACAGAGTCTGGTGAGACACTTAAATTTAGATGGTTAGATTTGGACCCCACCTGTGTGGCAGCGTTTGCAATGCTGGAGTAAGAATTTGCAGCACTGACTGCACACATATGATTAAGAGAATATAAACATCCCAACAGACTCGTTTTTGACTGTTTTTTTCCTTTTTTGTAGCATATATATAAAAAAAGCCCAATTTAGAAAGATTATCCAGAATTCAGCCAAACACTGATGTTCTCTTTGAAGTTATGTTTACTTCATTATCAGAGGAATTAAAAGCAGCTGATTACTGCACTTGCATGGAATGCTATCAGAAATAAACACAATGATAAATTAACATGATTGCAATATTTTTTCCTGTCCTGTCCCATGACTTGCCGAAACTGCTTCATCTCCTGTGTCCGCGATGATGACCATGAAACATCGGTGGAGTTTCCCCTGATGGATCAAACAATGAAACATAAAAAGAAAATTCCGATGCATTGTTACTAGTGTTGCCATGTTAGCATCTGCTATTTTCTTCTTTTTTTTTCCCTTGTATGGTCTTTCCTGAGAAAACCAAGGGGCATTTCCATCTCCCGATCTGTTTTTCTGTCAGCCTAATGACCAAGTATGACCTTTGGAATTTTTGGAATGTGCAAAAACAGGATGGATTTTCTTTTCATAGCGGCCTTACACATAGTGGGTGTTTTCATTTGAAGTTGTTCAAATTAAAAGTGTTGACAGCACATTATGTAATGGGGACACACAGTAATGCAAAACTGCAAAATAACATTGCAACTATTTTCATATGGAAGACTTTAACTAAGATGTTTTCTTAAAAATCAGTTTTTTGTTGTTGTTGTTTTTTTTAAACAGATGACTTTGGAAACTGTGCAAAAAGTAAAGAAAAAGGATGTTAGGTGGTGTGGGTCAGGTGCAGGGCTCAAATTCATGACATCACCAGCAGTGTGGCACACATTTTAATCTGCTGAGCCTCACAGAGTGACCGCATGTAGTCACACTTAAGCTACCCTGAGACCTGTGCAACAACCGCCACAGGCCACCGATTTAATCCGCTCCCAGCCAAGCAGGACACTGACCTCACTGCGGTGATGTCATCAAGGTGAGTCAGACAAGTCTGAGAGTAATGATGGCCAGGGAGGAGGAGGAGCAGTGTTAAGGTAAAGGACTTACTTTCCATCTGGGGACAGATGGATGATACAGGATTAACAAGTTCTCTTGTTTCTGGTTGACCTGAAATAATCTGTGCTTTTGTATCAAAATTGGATCAAATAAGGTCTTCAGAGTTGGTTTTACAGAGCATCTTTACTTTATTTGTATAGTTTTTCTTTAGCGGACTATTCGAAATCTAAAAATCAATTTTGGCCATTTCTGTAGCCAAAAATGAGAAGTCAAGGAGCTCTACTGAATAACAAGAAGAAGAAGCACACAATGGGTAGAACAAAGCCTAATATGAGTTAAAAAACCAAACTGAGGCCTAAAAAAGCAAACACAGAAAAAGCGGTAAATAAGGGGGAATGAATAAGTTGAGCTTATTATGGTACTTCTGTATTTTTTCTAACCAGCTCTTTCTCTCGCCTGTACTTTCTTTAAAGATATAACGCATTTTGGGGTCAACTTGAAAAACAGGCAGATGAGAAATGTAAAGTGAGCTCAAAGATTAATAAAATCCCTGTACAACACTATCATTTCCTAAATGTTGCCAAGACAAAAACAGTAGAATTTTAAACACAGTTTTAAATATAAAAGACATGTTATGAAAGTTTGGCCTTATTTGACCTTGAAGAAGAGGAAAAAGGTCAAAAACATGATATTAACATGATATTTAGAGTTTTCATATATACCTCTGTGCTATCAATGCAATCAGTGGCAGAAAGAAACAGATAGCGAATAGCTGCTTTAATAGATCAATCTAATGGCCTCTAAGGAGAGGTCAAAGGTCAAATGTGTTATTTTAAATCATCATACGGTTCTTTCTAAATGTTCCCAAGACACTGCACTTGTAAGAATCATAGTTTCTATTTGATCAATTGATCAAATTTCTGTGGATTGTTAACATGACCCCTACAAAGTTTGACCAGATTTGAACTTTTCAAGCTATCGCTATGCAAGCGCTATTAAAAACAAAGGTCCCTTAGAAGAGGTAAAAAACAACATAAAACCCTAGGACCATGGTACATGTAGACCAGCAGTTCCCAACCCCCGGGCCATGGACCGGTAGGTCCGTGAGTCATTTGGTACCAGGCCTCGAGAGTTGAGGCTCGGGTGTGTTTATGGTTTTCAGGGATTTTATCGTTAACTCGGTTTCCCTGGGTCTTTTCCCATGTTGTAGTTGTGTGTCTTATTTTGAAAGAAATATTTACACGTTACCAAAGCAACCAGAGAGCATTAAGGGGAGGAAGGAGGATGTTGCTAATAAAGTTACACCGCGACACCTTAAAGGCTTGTCCGTGAAAATATTGTCTGACATTAAAGCGGTCCATGGTGCAAAAAGGTTTTGGGACCGCTGATGTAGACAGTGTTGGATTCAATAATTCTGGTAGGCTTTTAATGTGGTTAACATAGTGAAAAGCTCTATGCTAGCCCAAACTAGGACCTTCCTGTTCACCCAGCTAAGTGATTTTAGTTCCTAAAAAAAGCAGCAAATGAAGTAAATACAGAGTGAAAATACAATGTTTGAAATCAGGAGGTAAAACAAAAAGCAATGGTTCCATAATGGAGTCTAACCCCAGTCTGCTGAGTGAAACTTCTATGACACACAACTTTATGATGGTCTTTATGAATGTGTCAATGTTACCTTTACTTGCCTACTGGTGTTGGCCAGAGGGGCCGATGGCGCGATATGGCAGCCTCGCTTCTGTCAGTCTGCCCCAGGGCAGCTGTGGCTACAACGGTAGCTTGCCTCCACCAGTGTATGAATGTGAGAGTGAATGAATAGTGGAATTGTAAAGCGCTTTGAGGGTCTCGAAAAGCGCTATATAAATGCAACCCATTATTATTACTGCTTTAAAAAGGTCTAATGAGCAATGAGGAAAGACATTACTCACTGTTATGTGTGTGATTTCATGTGTCTAAGTAAGACAGACTTCAGCGAATGAGAAAAACGAGACACTGTCTGTTTGTGTGTTTTTGTGTTACAGGAGACCAGTAAGTCCTTTCCACATACTGTCACTTATTAACCAGAGCCTCCCTGCTATCTCACCAGTGGGGAATTTTCTTTATCACCGACACCACAGGTAGTGGACAGACCGTGACAGAAAAGCGGCACAAAGGGTTTCACGCAATAAGAGGAAAGAATCCTTAAAAGGAGATCAGTGTTGTTATTTGTTTGGACCTACCCCCATTAAGAAACACCATCTCCGCTTCCTCAGATTGTCCTCAGGATGAGTATACCGGAAGAAAAGTACAGGTCACCTCAGTGTTATTTCAAAGTCACTGACTGTGAAAATAATTTGCTTCATTTTTTTTTAAACTGAGGGAGAAGGTGTAAGCATTTCCTCTCAGTTTGACTTATTTTACAAGTCGCTACACGTATGTATCTGCAAGCTACGCCGTCAAGAATGGCTTAAACATTTAAGTAATTGCACCATCAATGTCACAGTAAATCATCATTTAGAGCTAATGAATTTTTTTCAATGTTTTGCTCACAAAAAAAGACGCTGAAAAATGGAAAATACAGAGAAAGGTGACAGGAAACGACAGTTACATGTAAAACTCATAAACCCGTATTTTATTCACAATATCAAGTTTGTAAACTGAGAAAATGTACCATGTTAAAGCCATTATTGGCTCACTGCCTCAGCCTATTTGGAATAGGTTTGCATTGCTTCTCTTGTTTCGTGGGGTATCATTAGTTTCTTTCACAGCTCTTCTTCTGCAAGATTGACTTTTAGATAAAAGAGGAAAAAGAAAACTGCACGCTGCATAAGCCTGTCACTCACCTCCTGTATACAGAAGGTAAAAGTCATCTTCAGACTCATACTTGCACAACTCCATGAATCACTGCAAATAAAGACGGGGTGTGAACAAGAAACACGGGGTGCATCACAATAAGCCTCTTCTAATCTATGAATAGCTGGAGTAAGATGTACCCTAATGACAGACACAACTGCATCAGTAAACATACACAGAGACGGCAATTTAGAAACATCAAGGGGAAGAGTGGGTTGTAAAATGTGTTGAGACAATACCCAGGGAAAATTTGACATATGTCTGATGAGAGAGTGTGTGACTAAAAGGAGACAATTTATTATTATTTTTTAACCATACTGACTCGAGGGAGTATAAATAGGATTCTACCTGGAATTTACCTACGAACACCACAAGCTTGCTGTTGGAAACTGGGCAGCTGCAGGTTTTTGGGGCTTTTGCCGAATGTGTGTTTGGGAAAGTGGAAAATATTGTCTATTCACGACACACATTCCTTTACAACAGTCAGCATTCAGGTCACCAAACTTTCCTCCACTTTTCCACTGTGTTTGAGTTACCTTTGCACACATGAAGTACTAGTCTATGGATGAATGCAGATGTGCAAGTGTATGCACGCATAGACCCCGGTGGGTGTGTTTCTGAGCGTCACGATGGTATACAAGTTATTAAACTGTGCATCTCCACCTGGGTGCTGCAGACATCACAAATCTTCACCTCTCACCTCCCCACCACAACAAAGGGAGTCTCCTTATGAGCTCATGTCTGGAGTTCTGCCACAGCCTGCCCGATAAAGGGATAGAACAGCAACACTGTTTGTATTTAGAGGGATCATTTGCAACAAAAACAAAAATAAATCGAAAGACTCATCGTAAAGAATCATAAACATATGCATTCATTGTTTGCGATTCTTGTAACAATGTTTGCAGTTTTTCTAACTGCTCAACTGTATCAAAAAAATTCAGTTATTAACTGTTTATAAAGGATGAAAGTAACCACCATGATGTCATTACCCATTGCTTTGTGGACTGAGGTTTAGTATTTTGTCTATTAACATTTTAGTTTTTTGGAGGCAGAAATGACCATATATGAATGAAGGTGGAGTATTAAATTATCAGTAAATGCTAGCTAACTTGGTTAGCCAAGCACATTAATAAACTGTGTGGATTTACATAGAGATAGCTAGTAATTAGTGCAAAATAATGTAAAAGCAAAATACGACAATTTCACTTCCCAAACTGCAGCAAAGATTTCATGCAATTCATGCTATATTTGTGTATAACTATTAATATTTACATTTGTCAGGAAATGTGTTCATTTCTACTGTAGAGTTTGTCATTATCAAAGGAGTCCAAAGGGACTCAAACCTCGTGTGGCCGTTTATGGAACTGCAGGTTCTATGACTTGGTTTTATCTTTTGGACATAAAAAGTGTGCACTTGCATTAAACCCAGTGACTGCAAAGAAGAATCGTTGGTAGATGAGCAGAGGGACAGCGTGTGTCTGTGTGTGGAAACATTAGGTAAGGATGTCTAACAGAGGACTAAAATCCCAAAAGCAGGATCCACCCAGACAGACTCATGCAAGCCTATCAATGGAGCCATTGATACATGAAAGGCCACGACTGATGGAGGGAGACTATGAGAGGACGCGAGTGTCTGAGTATGTGAGGGGGAAAGATTTACAAGAACAAATCCACCAGATGTGGAGTGCGAAGCAAAGGCCAGACATTCATGTTTGCCTGGGTCACGACCTCAGAGAGAGTTTGATTTTTTAAATGACCTCCAAACATTGTTCACATGTTTTGCTGCTACTTAAAATATTTGTCTGACTTTCATTATCTTGACACCACTTTTAACAGTTCCTTCATTTAGTCTCTTTAAATTACAACTTTAAATGGCATAAAAACCACACAGTCAAAGCCATGGAAACAGCCCTCAGTGTTTTGATTCATTATCACAAACCTTAGACTGTCAGCATTTTCTGAAGCATTCATGTTGCTCATTACAGGAATCACTCTGTGAGAAGCCCATTGCACATTGCACTAACTTGAATGTAGAACATGGCTTACATGTTTTCCTTATAAAAGAAAATAAATGTCAGCTATTATCCTGTCTTCCCTCTCATACGTCTGATCTGAAGAAGTGCATCTCAGCATGACATGTTGAAGGATGTCTCACTTTAAATCTAGAGCACAGGACAGAGAAGGTTGGTTGGAGGAGCAATGAGGCAGAACACATTAGCGTAGCTGGTCTATCATCCACATTAGTGATCATAAACGTTATTTCTGCTCGTCTGACAAAGATCGCAAAGCACAGCTGTAGCAGCTGGAACAGAATGATGTAGCAGTGCCCCACCCCCGAATTTGCCTCTTTAAAATGACAGCTCACAAGAATACGAGCCTTATTTTGTTAAATGTCTGTTGCCATGACTCCTTCACGCCCCCCGTCTTAAGTGGGAAAGACTGAGCTGCAGACAGTAAAAGCTGTATTGATCCCAATGCTGGTATTGGGATCAGATATGAGCATAATAGGATTGATACTTTAGTTTGTTTCTGTCATCTTAGTCTTAAGTGTGTGGAAACACAGCCCCTCTCATGCAGTCACACTTTAACATTAATTATTGATAAGGATAAAGTATCATAGTTTACTTTGGCAGATGTATTACCTATAGGCTATATTCATTCAAATAACATATTCAGACCATTGAATTGTGCTAAATAAGTTATTTTACTGTGAATGAAAGAAATCTACCTGAAGTATAAACATGAAGTATAAAAATGTCTAAATCGTTGTGTGTTGACTGTCAGCTCTTTTTATAGCACATTTAAAAAACATCAGTAGACCCAAAGTGCTTTAGAGAAAAGTTCAAAACTTTCAAAATACATGAAAATCTGAGAGGTTTTATAAGCTGATGACTCATCTCATAAGTGATTCCACTCTGCCCGGCCCTACATAAGCTGCCTTTGTAAGTTCAAAAGTATCAGTACTGGCCCTGTATTTACTTGGCATAGGATCGATACTGACATTTGCAGTATCGCACAGCACTAGCAGAGAGACGAATAGGTGCAATTAGTAACTGAACTCTTTTTGTACTTCCTGTTTGTTCCTGTCCAGTGTGTCACCTCCACAAATCTATCTGCACTGCTTTGCAGTTTCCAATTGTCCTTGCTAACTGTTCCACAGTAAACTGCCTGCTCTGTGTGTGGGACCACCTGCCAGTGTTTTGATTTTCCCTTGTTGCTCTCTTCTTCAGTGTTACCTGAACTGTGGCTGACACTCTTTTATCTCACACCTCAAGGACAGCACATGCACACTCACACAGTAACCCTTACCCTAACGTTAAACCCTTTTGTTCGTAGAAAGCGCTGTCTAATATGTGGCACAAAATCTCTCATGTGTTTTCCGTTGGGTTGAGATCTTGTGACTGTTAAGATGATAGCATATTTACCCAGTGACCCCTTTTTGCCCTACGGATGGGGACATCCTCGATCAGACCGCTCCCATCCCGAAGGAACATTTCATCAGAAGAGAATGGTGGTCATTCAGATCGACTTGCAGTGACCCCTTCTCTAACTTTGAGCTCGCTGAGCTCACTCTAGAAGTAAGGTGTTTTTTTTAATAAAAATAAATTGAATTTGACACTTATGTGTATCTCAACCCCGAGGAATGATTAGAGGAAAACTTCAAATATTACTACTTTAAGCATAACAACTCAGTCGATGTTAAATCTTAACCCCTAGATCATCAGCTGTAGCTAATTCCAACCCCTAACCCCAGCAATGTCACATAACCAGGACCATCACTGTTTTGCTAATTTTCCTTAGAAAATAGGTGGAACAGAAAGGTAACAGTGTGAAGGCAGGAGATGCAGGCGATGGTGTTGTAGGAAATGGCCTTGATGTGAAAAATGCAAGATCAAAACAGACATCATAACATCAAACTCAACATTTCAGAAATATTTTCAGGGGCTTACCTGATTAAAACCCCCCCAATCTTTGTTATTTTAGGAATATAGTTCATGTGCACTCCTGCTACGTTTCATGCTCTTCCTTGAAATCGATAGTAATCAGATATTGCTCCCTCCAAACTTGGCGTTGTGTGACTAATGATAAAAGAATGGCCTGTATTTGTATAGCGCTTTTTACTTAGTCCCTATGGAGCCCAAAGTGCTTTACACTGCATTCAGTCATCCACACATTCACACACTGGTGATGGCAAGCTACATTGTAGCCACAGCTGCCCTGGGGTGCACTGACAGAGGCGAGGCTGCCGGACACTGGCGACACCGGGCCCTCTGACCACAAAAAGTAGGCAACAGGTGAAGTGTCTTGCCCAAGGACACAACATCCAAGACGGTCGGAGCCGGCAACCTTCTGATCACAAGACAAACTGCCAACTCTTGAGCCACGATCACCCACAGAGTTTCACTCCACATCAAACAGAGGAGTCAGCAAACTACAAAAAGCTTTTATTTGTGACATCAGAGGTAAGATAACACTTTAATGATCCCCATAATGAAACTAAGCTGTTGCAAAAGAAAACAAAAGAAAAGAGGCTACATCAAAGTTCTTTTGAATATTGCACTACAAGATGACAGCTGTGAGTTAACACCTTGCTGAACAAATAGTTTGTGTCAGGTTAGTTATTCTGAGCTGGATGAGCATGGGAATGGACTGAGAAGGCATGGATACGCGGATGGATGGTGTAATGTAAGTACAGGTCAGGGATTAGGGAAAAAGAGAGAAGGATTTTCAGACGAGCGAGTAATCTAGACGTGTCGATAGTCATCCTCTGGGGGGAAAAAATACCAGGCCACAGAGATTATCCTGATGGCGATTGCATAATCTCGTTGTGTGTGCATGTATGTGTGTTATGCTAAGCAGACGGCACAATTAGTCACTCTCCCAGTCATGCCTTCGGGCTGTGACTAAATACACGTAACATCAGGCATGCAGCTACAGAGATATGCACACGTTTACACACGGAAGCACACACCAAAGCACTGCTGAAAGAGGTGCGGTGTTACTTTCTCTGCCTTCACTTAACCCTCTCAGGCTCAAATTAAGTTTTTGTTGCTAATGCACAAAAGAATACCTGCAGTGGTACTTCTGAGTAAAAAAACCTCATAAAATCTGTATGTGGGGTAATCAAGTATTTAGCTTTTAACTGTTGCAAATCTGCAACGCCTGCCTTGAGAGGGTTAATGAGCAGCTTGTTTTTCCCACTTTTTCGCTCCCTCCATTTAATTGGATTCTTTTTTCCCTCCCTACATCCTTTATGGCCTGCTTCCTTTCATCTCTTTTCTTTGCTGTTCTTTCCTTTCACCAACTTTTCCAACTTTGAGAAGCAGCTGTGCTTGCTGAGACATCTCTGCAAAGCTATGCAGAGGAGGCTGCTAAGAGTTGCAGAGAAGTCATTGTACATAACTATGGAGGGACTGACAGTCTGGTAGACTGGGACTGTGCCTTTTGGACTGGCATCACTATTTGGTGATGGTTAAGTTGGATTTTAATAACAAGACAGATGAGGGTGAGAGTAAAGAGAGTGTAGACCCTCCTGTTTCAAGTGTTATCAGCACACGGAGTGGCCATTATTAGTTTTTATCAGTACATATTACCAGTACATTGCTTCCTCCTTCTATCACTAGCAAGTAATCTCTTCATTGAATTCTGCCCACTGAGAGCTGCTGAGCAGAAGAAATGGGTGGTGTGTTCAAACATTTGGAAACCAAAGCTCAGCTGTGACATTTCAGCACCCATCCTTTGTGCTGAACTGTGATTAGAACTCAACCTTTGGCTCCATTTGCTAGCTTACCTTGACAATTACTACTAGAGTTTCACTCCCACTTATTCCCACAACCCTAGTGTCTCATGTATCATATATTCTTGGATAATAATAACCTACTGCGCTGGTTAGATGTTAGAACAGTGTTCTTAATGATTATATGTACAGGACATATAGAACAGAACAATCATATAAGAACTTGGCTGCTGACTACCAGGACAGAGACATGGGGATGATGATAGAATATGCAACTCGTATTGTTAAGAAATCCATTAAAAAACGTTGATAGCATTGTAATAAAACAAATTATCCATGCTTTGCTGAACTTAATTTGCTAAGTTGCTCCTTTTTTGTAAGTTGTCAAGTAGTTGAGAAGCTTCAAAAACTCTAACCCCAAAAAGAGATGTGCGCATGTTTCTGCTGACCTTTTCTCTGACTCTGATTTCCTGTGAAGAATTGTTCTCAAAGCATAAATTCAATATGAAAGCAGACTTAGAGGCAGGATGTCGATAAACAGACTGGAGTAGTTTGAGTTGATGACCACACTGGCAAACATCTACAAGGCACTGCACTGCTGTAAGGTTCGCTGATCAGATCACGAAGACCAGCACGTTATTGTAAAAGCTGCTCTTGTACTCGAATAGGTTGAGATGATGTTTGATTCACAGATGTAAAAAGATGGATTGCTAAACATTGTTCTGCTTCCACTACACACTATACACTGGATATACACACTATTTTTATGCATTTTAATGCATCATTTATCATCATCACTTTGATCTCTCTTTTCCTTTAGTAATTTCCACCTTCCTTTATTTCTTCTAATTGTAAGGTCTTGACCATAGTAGTAATATAGTAATATAACACACCTGTTGTTGTGATTTAGTGCTAAATAATATTTAACTGATTTTACTGACTTCTTTTTCATCTTTTTATCATCTCTCCATCACATCTACTGTCTTCTGTTTAACCATTCTCTTGTCCTATCCTGGTTTAATCAGCACTATTTTGTCACTCTGTACATTGTGATGTCACTCAGTTGTTTTGCTCATATTCTTATCACTGTCCTCCCAGTTTCCATGATTTTCACTTTATAATAAATGTATTATTATATTTTTCCTTTGAGATGTATGATATCATTCTTCTTTGTTTCATCTTCCCTCTTTCTTTCACACGTTGAAATATTTATGAGGTTTAGCAAGTGATGTCACTGCCTCCGATTCTCACCTTTTCTTCCATTGTCTCAGTGCTGTAATTCCCCCCCATCTATTATGAACAAATAGTCCTTTCCATACAGTGGGCCATTGCAATTGTGTGTGCGTGTGTGTGTTCTGGTAATCATGACATTATGGGGACAAAAGGCTTCTAGAGAAAGGGTGGTCCTCAAAAGTGATGATTAAAAAGTTCACCAGATGGAAACCTGTGTGTGTGTGTGTGTGTGTGTGTGTGTGTGTGTGTGTGTGTGTGTGTGTGTGTGTGTGTGTGTTTTCTGAAATATGCATAATAGGTGTACAGCATAAATGTCCTTGTTGTGTTGCTTGCGACTTTATAGAACAGCAATGATACTGATGGCGTAAGAGGCTGTTTTTTATTTCACCTTGTTCGTATTTTTTGCAGATCTCACCTTCATAGAGAATTATTCACATAAAATGATCCAGTTTCTTGTGAAGCAGCGTGGGTTATCTGCTGGAAGCGTTTTAGATCTAAAAATACAGCTAAAGATGACCTTCAGTCTTGGGAGGGGATTCTAGTTTAATTCAAGCTTTACAAAACTTTAGTTTATTCTACTGGTCAGTCAGAATAAACAACTGCACATTAACTGATGATATTATTGCTATTAGTATAATACTATCACATTATTAAAAAAGGAGTCTTCTGTTAATGTGAGACAGTTTAATGAAACACTAAAAAGCCTGTAATATATATATGTTCCAGTATAAAAGGAGCTAAATTGTCTTACAATTAACGGATTATGAAGACAAAAAAGGCCCCACCTCTCTTTCTAACATACTCTTTCTAAGATGGAGCGCACACATATAAAGTACTGTATTACAGTACTTTATATGTGTGTGTTTTTATACCTTTGTGTGCCTATTAATGTGTAAACACATACTGTACAGCTGCTCCACTGATCCCTATCGGCTCATATGAAGATCAGGACTGCCATTATTATTGGATTTAGAAGATTAACACACACCTGCATGGCAGGACATTAGAAGGCTCTCATAATAGCGTGTGTGTGTGTTTATGCGCATTACGCACTTAACCATTATGAAAGGAAGCTAGATGAAAGAAAATTTGGCCATTTGAGCTGCTTTAACTTTCAACTTCCTGCTCATTGATCAATTCTCTCAGGGGGACAAAAGAGCCAGAAAATAGCCTTCTTACTGTAATCAACCTTCATTATTATTAAGGGACTTATCTGGATCTAAAGAGAAAGAGAGAAGAGAGGTTCTGCCGATGTTCAGGCGGAAGTCGCCTCATGTAAACAGGAAAGAGTGAGGGCAGTGGATATGACAGGAACAGAGGAAGTGGAAGTCAATCCAACTTTAAACACACACTTACACAGAACTACATCCAGCCTGAAAATACAACCTGACTGAAATTTGAACTCTTCACATGCTATTTCTTATGATGCTATTCCACCACCATTATAGACAAATAGTATATAGTTGTATAGAGCACATTCTTAAGGAAGAGAGACAGGGATTGGACTGAAAATCAGTGGCAACAGGTCTGATTTAGTGGTTCCAGTTGTATATATGTATGAAAGTGGTCAGGAAGCACGCACAACCATGAGTGTGACTCTATGTGTTAAACACGGCAGAGGATATGTCATGGTTTGTGCTTGCATTTCAGCCAGTGGGGAGGTGGTGTTGGGGATTGTGACAAGACTGATGGAAATATGAATCCAGAAATGTTTCTATCAGATTCCACCAAAAGTGTGCGGTTTGCAATGGCTGCATTTTTCAGCACAACAATAATTACGACAAACTCACAAACACACTGGCAGAGCGGTAAAAACATACCTGGATAGATAAAGAACTAACAACAAAGCTTCAGGGTGTGTTGAAGAATAAAGCGTCATACTAATATTCCTTCCAAGCTTGTTTGAATTGTACAGGCTCTGTTTTTGCCCTGTGTTTGATTAAGTCGCAGCACCTATTTGCCATTTTCCTAGGAAAATATAAAGAAATGCGGGGTGTCTAAAGAACTTTGCACAATAAATTCTCTAGATTACTTTACAGTTTTTTTACAGACGTTAGGACACATTTCTCAATACTTAGGTCACTTTTGCAAAACTCCTCACACAGTGAGCACAACAGAAGTCTATGTGGGCCAAACTGAGGATCAGTTATCATTGTTTTGGCACAAAATGCATTCAATGACTACATCTCTCAAATTTCATGAATTATCTTCTCACTCAGACACAACAACTGCCAAAAACCTTTGTACGTGCAGGACATTTTGCATGTGCTTACATACTGTTTTCAAAACTGTTAAACTTATGGCCAAAACAATAACATAATGCAAAACTTAAAAAGACAGCAAAATTCAACAGCAATATTTTATTGAAACATATTTTAAATCTAAAAATGCAGTTTAACCAGCCACAGCTTATTCTCATTGTAGATGAACATCTACACAGGTGTTACTCCTTCAATTTTTCAACTCCTTCAATTCTGGCAGCCAGAAGATTCTTTCCTAGGTGTATTACCCTAGATGACATAAGATGTGATGTGGATGAGAACCTGTGGCCAAATGGAGAAGACCGAGTAGATTAGCATTACTATTGTATGTGTATCAGTGGATGGTGTGTATACAAATTCTTGTATTTTGGGATTACTTAGTGCAAAAAAATAAAAATACATAAACAAATATTACAGTTTTTTACAGACGCTAGGACACATTTCTCAATACTTAGGTCACTTTTGCAAAACTCCTCACACAGTGAGCACAACAGAAGTCTATGTGGGCCAAACTGAGGATCAGTTATCATTGTTTTGGCACAAAATGCATTCAATGACTACATCTCTCAAATTTCATGGATTATCTTCTCACTCAGACACAACAACTGCCAAAAACCTTTGTACGTGCAGGACATTTTGCATGTGCTTACATACTGTTTTCAAAACTGTTAAACTTATGGCCAAAACAATAACATAATGCAAAACTTAAAAAGACAGCAAAATCCAACAGCAATATTTTATTGACACATATTTTAAATCTAAAAATGCAGTTTAACCAGCCACAGCTGATTCTCATTGTAGATGAACATCTACACAGGTGTTACTCCTTCAATTTTTCAACTCCTTCAATTCTGGCAGCCAGAAGATTCTTTCCTAGGTCTATTGCCCTAGATGACATAAGATGTGATGTGGATGAGAACCTGTGGCCAAATGGAGGAGACCGAGTAGATTAGCATTACTATTGTATGTGTATCAGTGGATGGTGTGTATACAAATTCTTGTATTTTGGGATTACTTAATGCAAAAAAATAAAAAATACATAAACAAATATTAACGAATTCTGCATGATGTCTGATTCATTCCAGTAACATATATTGAAATTATAAACAGAGATGTGTCCTTGTTTACACAAGAAAACACTGTGTAATGCTACATGTTGTTAGTGTTTTTTAGGTCATTGTTTTGTGGGTGACAAAGTGTGTTTGTCGGTGGTCAACCTTTGCTAGTGTTCTGGAAGAATGAGTTTATTTGAGACCTGAATAAAGTGTTTTGGTAGTTGTAGTGCATTTTGAATGTGAAATGAACT
This sequence comes from Aulonocara stuartgranti, assembly GCF_965226115.1. NCBI lineage: Eukaryota > Metazoa > Chordata > Actinopteri > Cichliformes > Cichlidae > Aulonocara > Aulonocara stuartgranti. The sequence goes on along the minus strand of NC_138944.1, from coordinate 33,249,380 downwards.
GCTTTGCCAAGCTGAAGGTCAGTTAGGAGAATTGTGTGAAGAGTTTTGCAAAAGTGGCCTAAGTATTGAGACATGTGTCCTAGCGGCTGTAAAAAACTGTAATGCTCCTATTACCTTATCATATACTGCAGAAATAAGCTAGGTTGTGTGTGTGTGTGTGTGTGTGTGTGTGTGTGTGTGTGTGTGTGTTTTGTCTGGTTAGACTTTAGGTGAAGATGCATACCGGAGATACTTTCATCTCACAGTCATTTTCTCCTTTAGTTTCTCTATCTCTGTTTCTTCCTACCTCTGCATCTTTCATCATCCACATCACCTGCTTCCACTTCCAACTTTTGATTCTCTTCTGGGAACCATAAGACTTCTAACTATTGTAAGGCTGTATGAAAGCGAAAACCATGCTAACCTGTTGAATTATTGAGGATTACAATAGTCTTTTTTACCTTTGAAAACAGTTTTGCACATTTGGATTTTGGAAGTGTCCTGCACGGGACAAGGCATGTTAATCAAGCTATGACTGATACACGCCTATATATGGAAAAATAAATCAAGCTATGACTGATACACGCCTATATATGGAAAAATAAATCAAATTGGGGTTAAGTGAATGAATCCATGCAATGCACATGGAAAAAGAGACTGCACTTACCCTATACTGGGTTTTCAAAATCAGTCAAATACACTCCCAAGTCCATTCTCAATTCCTTTAGGTCATCTTTGAATTGCATTAAAATAAGCCAGGGAGCAGCTCTTCAGCTCTAAAACTACATTTACTTTCTTCTTTATGACAGTGTTTTTAAGATCTTACATTATGTCCTTTCCAAGTCTTGATAATTCAATATGCAAGACCTGCCTGAACCTGAGTTTATTTGATTTTGTGTCTTAAATCAAGTAGTGTGGTGCAGATGCCTGGGGCAGCAGGTTACTGCTTGTGTTTGCCTTCTTGGCTTAACACTGAAATCTATCATAGATCTTTACTTTGACCAAATCAAACAAATCTTTTTAAAAAATGCTCTAAATAAACAGAACAAAAAAGTGGCTTAGCACAGCCTTAACCTAAAAAAAGTTGCATAACAGCTTTTATAGCATTCACTTGTTTGACCAGATGAGAGTCAGCCTGTTAAGACAATGACCCTAACTATACAGGGTCGTACACACCCTTACACACACAGGCCCCATATGCAAGTGCGTGAATGGATGAGCTTGTACTGAGAGGTTAGCATTTCTCCTGTGCTGACGCATTTCCTCTGCTCCACATCTCAGTTCAGATTTTTTTTTAGCAACTCTGTAAAAGCCACAACTGTGTAAATTTACACAGAAAAACCACGAGAACTTCCCCAGATGTCAACTTTCAGGGAAGTGGCTTCCCTTCGAGGTGTGTGTCATATTTATTTGCATCTTGTGTGCGCACTTTTCATACACTGTGTGTTCATCTTTCGCACCATCTTGTGCTATTTCTCTGGCACTCATGACCCTTTCCTTAAAAACTGACAACTTGAGTCAGAGGTTTTTTTTTGTTGTTTTTTTGAGCTCGCGATGGCAAAATAACTCCTAGCTGGAAAGAACTGCGGTCGCGCCTCACTGAGAGTCGTTCATCATAAGAAAAAAAAAGAAAAAGAATCAAAAGGTTAACTGCTGGAAACATGGGAAATGCAGGTGCAGGAAAATCTTGAGATATTTCAGATGTCGGTGCAGTCTGCTTCTCATTTTTAACTATGTTTCAATGAATGAAGAATAAGGAGAGGAAAGAAAGTGACTCTGCTGCAGGAGCTTTTATCAGAACAGTTGGTTCTGCGTGGCTGCTGCACAGATTGCACCTGTGACATTTCAGTTATACAACAGTCTCTTTAACCACAACCTTAGCAACCTTAACTTAAACCCGACTCTTGCTATGTAAGGGATGATGATTCACACCACAGCCATTTAATAATCAAATAGTACAGGTTTAAATTTCTTCATGCATCTTTGCACAAACGCTGTCTTTGTTAAGTGAGTTAGTGCAAATGTGATTTTGAAAGCTGGATACTAGTTAAGTATTTATTTTAATTTGAAAAGACGGGAGGCCACTGCAGCTAGAGCGGGTGAATTCTTTGCTAAATCTAATTTTGTTGTTCTCAAGTTCACATTTTGGCCTTCGGGGAGGAAATTCTCCACCTGAGGGGAGAAGGGGGGAAGAATGGCGCCCTCTTTCAAGACCATCATTTTGTCTTTACAACAAAAAAATCATGTCAAATTGTCACAGGGCTAATTTGTAGACGAGGTGTTGCAAGCACTGCTCGAATGAAAACTTCACATTCATTACTCTGGTGAAAGACAGTGAGCCTCATTCACTGCTGGCAGCTCCACTTCATCCTATAAGCACTTGTCAGCAACAAAGTGTCGTGGAAGTGCTTAAAGGGGCTGCTTGAAGTGTGACACCAAGACCTTATAGGAGACCTATGGAAAACACTCGGCTTCACTGAGAAAGGATCACAGGACTACGGACAACGACTGGATTGAGCGTGTCTGCAAAAGGGAGGAGAAGAAGAAGAAGGAGAAAAAAAATTGAACATGCAGTGTGAAAGGCTTCCAACCCCAAAGGGCAATCTCACCGAGCTTCAGAAGAGCTGGAAGAAGAAAGCAAGAATAGAAGATGTTTTACTTTCTTGGAAGGTAAAGGAAGAAGAGCCTCCTACAGCGATATAAGGGGAAATTCCCACCAATTGAACATCCACCTCTCAGATCAAAGTGTCTACGTATGTGTGTGTTTCTGTGTGTCTGTGTGCATGAAGCCACTTCTGCACCTGCGTCTGGAGCATCAGCACCTTAGAAGGTTATTAGAAAAAAAGCTTAAAGGTGTGGAATAATAAGGGTCGTATAAACTGTGGGAAACAGACACCATCATGTTGCACCTTTGACAAGCAGACCCAAAACAATGTGATGCAAAATTTTATTTATATAGCACCAATTATAAACAGCAGTTACCTCAAGGTGCTTTGTACTGTAAGGTAAAGACCCTAAAACAATACAGAGAAAACCCCAGAACCAGGCTCAGGGGCAGGGCCTCCATCTGCCATGATCAGAATTCAGCTCCACCCTGTTCTTGTAAAAACAAAGCTGCTCATCTGGCTGATTTATTTTCAAGATGTCTTTTAAACTAGATTATCGTATATGTGAGAATGATGGTCATTTGTCAAATAACATTCCCTAATTCCCCAACCTTAACCAAGATGCTTTTAATACAAAAACCTAGCACAGGGAGAAAAAAAACTTAAACTCAAAAGGGATTGAGTTTTTTTCCCTCCCCATTCTCCCTCCCTACACCTCCAACCTGTCAGATGCTATAAAAATAAAACTGAACTGAACGTAATTATCCGTGAGTGGTCAAACAATTTGAAATGTGAATTTCTTTTTATATTGTATCGCATTCTATCACAGCAGGTCCTATATAAGAAACCTGAAAGTTGTTGCTGGTAACATTTTCCAGCTTCTTCTTCTGTTCCATTTGTACAACTGCACCAACTGCAATAGCAGACACACATTACAGCTAAATCTTGGCATTTTTGACATTAGTGACTCAGTCAGTGTACCGGCAAATGTTGGGTGGGCTAAATGCTGACCACTCGTCAGTACTCACAAGATATCTTGGGTATATAAGGTGGGGCTGTGACTAGATTTGGGCAGGTGGACTCCACCTGACCAATGCCATCATACTGTGTAAAATAGAGCCCATAAGAACATTGCATTAGTGCACTACTGTTTATGTTCAGTGTGAGCACCACACTGTAGTCAGTGGAACTCTGCAGAAGTAGCATAAAAATCTCATAAAAGAGCTCAGAAAATGTGAAGTCAACAGATTGTAACAGATTAATTACAATTGAACTTTCTGTTGAAACCTTTTTCATAACAATTAACAGCCAACTTCAGTTCATTGTAACCAGACTAATGAGTGTTATCACCACTTTCCACTCCCCGATGAGCACCTTAACAGAACAGTTTGTTATAGTTTACCCTGCTGATCTTCACACACTCTGCTTCTGTTTTATTTTGCTCAGTATATTTAAATGCCACTGGTGGCGTGAGAGGCAACAAGGGTGCGGTGCTGCAGTGGTTAGCACTGTTCCCTGTTGGGGTGACCATGGCTCAGGGGGTTGGGAAGTGTATCCGGAAGGTTGCCAGTTCGATCCCCGGGCTCTCTGTCCTGGTCGTTGTGTCCTTGGGCAAGACACTTTACCCTACTGGTGTTGGCCAGAGGGGCCGATGGCGCGATATGGCAGCCTCGCTTCTGCCAGTCTGCCCCAGGGCAGCTGTGGCTACAACTGTAGCTTGCCTCCACCAGTGTGTGAATGTGAGAGTGAATGAATAGTGGCATTGTAAAGCGCTTTGGGTGCCTTGAAAAGCGCTATATAAATCCAATCCATTATTCTTATTATTATTCCCTCACAGCAAAAAGGTCGTGAATTTGACTCCATCATCGAAACGTTTTTTTAAATGTTCAGACTGCATTAAGATGACCACACAGCAGCCAGCAGATGCAGTCAGTGGCTAATGCCACAGAACAATGCGTTTAGAGATTCACTCACTCAAATCACGAGGTAGATGGTTTTACTCAGAAGTAGAAGAGAAAAATATCTGTTTTAACATTAGTCAGATGGCACTTCTCTGAGCAGCCTTATAGTTCGTCTAAGATCAGTGGTTGCTCAGCCATTGCAGATTCATCAATATAACAAAGATTCCCCTGTGAAGAGATATTTAACTACAGCACAACATGAGAACAGTTAATTTTTCTTAAAATGAGAATATTTCTTCCCTCTTAATTGAAGCAGAGGTCCTATGTGGTGAAACAACAGTTGTTACTTTTTCCTGAGCAATAAAACCACAACCCATCACCCATGTAGAGGTTATAAACATTTGATACTCAAATAATTGTACACACTCAAGTCATTGGAGAAAAGTCTTATGAGGAGCTGTTTCTAAGTATTCTGAATGATTATTTGCCCTTCACTGAGATGGCTTAGGGGGCACCCAGATTTGAACTGGGGACCTCTTGATCTGCAGTCAATTGCTCTACCACTGAGCTATACCCCCAACCACGATCAGCAAGTACATTAACTCTGCCGAACAACTCATATTTTCTCTTCAAGTCACTTTATCACTTTGTATATACCCCCCCCCCCCCCCCCCACTATAGCCGCAATACAATATAGGATAAGCAGTAAAACCTTCTGCCACTGAACTAAACCTCATCATACTTAGTGACTGTCAGCAGGTGGCCTAGTGGTTCCATCAGCATGTGAGTGTGTGTGAATGCTAGATGAGATGCTCAGGTATAGAAGAAAACACTGCGATGAATGTGTGTGACCTGTTTAGAGTTAAAAAAAAGAACATGAGGAGAGCTCAGTTAGAGTACAAGAGTGTTGTGTAAGCACCATGTTTAATATAATACCTGACTGATATGAAGGAACTGCAGTCAGCAGATTTCAGATCATTATTTTGCAAAGGATGCAATTAAAAAGTCAACTTTTTAATCCTATGTTTTCATATACTGTTGGGATCAGAGTGGCAACATGCAATTAAGAGTAAAAGAAAGTTGCCACATTTGTAGTTTTGGAGCAGTAAAAATGTAGTCCAAGGTCACTGAGTTATACTTAATTGATTTATTCAGAAATGTACCTCAAACAAACAAACAAACAAAACGAGCTCCAATTTAAATCTGTTCATTACTATACTTTTATTTATTAATTTATTTACTTTTCATTTGTTGTTGTAATACTGTTTATAATAGTAGAGAAAAGAAGTTTTTTCTTGGTTTGCAAGCCGAGCCAAGAAAAAGAGTATGACCTTCTTAAACCATATGTATACTATTTACTGTTCTTTTTTTCTTTGCCCGAGAAAGATAACTGTGATAAAAACACAAAGCAAACACACGACGCTATTAAATATTGAAAGCACACTCTCGTACGTTTAACCTGCCTAATTCTATTTAACCGGCACGCCTTGGAGAAAACCGGCACAGCTGGTGAAGCAGGACCAGCACAGCACTTCATTAACCAGAAACATCAGCAGTGATGAGTAAACTGAGCACTGGCGTCTGATCATCTTGCTGAGAGTCGTTCACTCGGCAGGCAGCTGTGCTTGGGAACACAGCGAGTGTTTTTACTCATAAAAATCAGGGAGAGGACTGAAGCAACACATTTGATCGGACCTTTCTAGCAATTCAGATGATTACATGGCAAACACGAGGTTTTCACTGCTATTATGGGATTAGGAAGAGAGACTGAGGTGGAACATATGGATAAGCAGGAAACTGTTGGTGGAAACTATTGTTTTATAATAACGCTGCAAAGAGGAGGAGGAGAAGGAAAGAGGAACATAATGAAAAGTTGGTATGGAGGATGTAGGTTAAAAAAAACAACAATGACAACAATAAGGATAGCAGTGATGATGGTGGTGACACGGACCATTTCTGAAGGAAATCACACATTGCTGCCGTCAGGCACTGCAAATAAAAGCAAGTGGCACATATGCGTCAATAGATATGTCACAAGTTTATCACTTATCAGGTAACACAACAAGTCTAAAAATAAACACTAAGAAAAAACTCCCTTAAAAAACGCTGCATCTGTTGTTGCTAAGGTAATAAGGAAAAATATCTACTGCGTGGCTTCCTTTTGTTTTGTTTTGCATTAGCCAAGACGACCAATTATCACATGAAGAGTCTTTCCTTTCACCCCAACAGCTCTCATGCAGTCAGCAATCAAATCCTCCATTCATCCTTGAGTACTTGATCACCTCTAAATGTCACTGTTAAGTTTATTTATTTATCAAGAGACACACAAACACTCATAATGTATTATGTACTAGTGTTATGTAATTACGTGTTAGATTAAGTACACAACATGTGATAAATCACATTCACCAGCTTACTCATATACTAATGGTGGCAAGCAATCTAAGGTAGGAGTATAAATGGTAAATGGCCTGCATTTGTATAGCGCTTTACTAGTCCCTATAGACCCCAAAGCTCTTTACACAACCCATCATCCACCCATTAACACACACATTCACACACTGGTGACAGCAAGCTACATTGTAGCCACAGCCACCCTGGGGCGCACTGACAGAGGCGAGGCTGCCGGACACTGTCGCCACCGGGCCCTCTGACCACCACCAGGCAACGGGTGAAGTGTCTTGCCCAAGGACACAACGACCGAGACTGTCCAAGCCGGGGCTCGAACCAGCAACCTTCCGATTACAAGGCGAACTCCCAACTCTTGAGCCACAATCGCCCCATTAATGTACTGTTGTTACTGTTGCTGCTGTTTTTATATGGGACATTTGGCAGAGATTAAATGTCACGTATCACACAAGGCCATAGCCTGTCAGGGGGCACCCAGATTTGAACTGGGGACCTCTTGATCTGCAGTCAAATGCTCTACCATCAAGCTATACGTCCTCGCATGTGCCAGTCTGCAGGAAGGAACAATCTAGAGCAGAGGTGTCGAACTCAAATACACAGTGGGCCAAAATTCAAAACTGGAACAAGGTCGCGGGCTAAAGTTAATATTTATTGAAAAAAAAATCTTCCTCCAGATATAAGAATGAATCTCTTCTTATGGACTCAAACAAGTTTTGCTGAAAAACTGAATATGGAACAAGAAAAGCTTAATACTAAACAATATAAATATTAGCTGTATAATACCAGTAGGCCAGCTCTAATAATAATTTGGTATGGCTTCGCAGGCCAAATGTAACTAGGCTGCGGGCCAAATTTGGCCCGCGGGCCAGAGTTTGACACCTATGATCTAGAGTAAATTTCCCCAACATTCAACTATTTAGGCTCATCTTTAAATGCCACTGAGCCAAATATGAGTTTTGTTGGTTTTGGTTTTGTCAGTGTTACCCGAACAGGGAAACACGTGTTGTTTCTTGGCTGTACAAAGACCAAAGATTCACAAAGTCTCATTAACACAATATTCTCTCAGTAAAAGAGATGCTCGGATTAGCAACAATGTTATCTATGTGGGGTTGTTGTCTGAAAAGCAGTGTGTACGCTCTGTCAGCTCTTCCTGTACAAAGCGAAGGCGGTCCTCAGCATTTCATACTCATGGACCTGGCGACGGCTGTGCTCTACAGCTGCTTCACACTCGCTGCCTCATTGTGCCGTTTGCATATTTAGCTGCTCTGTTCCACTTCCCCTGCTGTTGATGTTGGGAAAACACACACAACAATACAGCTGTGAGGCAGCTGCCCGCCCTCTCTTTTCCTCTCCTCTCAGCATCCCCCTGCCTTTTCCTTCTTCCCTTGCTTTGACTCAGCAGTCGCTCATTCGCTTTCGATCTCATTAAAGCTTGGTTTGAGAAAAAAAAATTGTAAATTGATTCACAGAGCTGTGACAATGTCAATGGGTACGCTTTTTTTTTTCCAGAGCACACTTAGTATTTGATTACAGTTTTTTCTGAATGCTTAAACCCTAACTGTGATTCCTGTAGCACAATCTCTAAAACTATTCAGACTTATAGCAAAACCACTCACTGAGTTTGCAAAACTAAAAGCACAAAAACTGCTTTGCACTCAGTTTGCAATTTTGTAACACACACTTTGCAAAACTGTAGGCACAATTCACTGCACAACACTCAATTACCAAATTTCCAACACACTCCTAGCAAAAGTATACACATGTATGGCTATCATTAACACTAATTTGCCAACTGTCTGGCACACTTTCACATGTGAAAACTTCTTTAGATAATTAGTTCACTTTGCAATCAGCCTAAGCACTATAATACAGGTAAGCTGTGTGTGCGGAGTACAATGGAGGGAGCAGAAAGTGTGAGAAGTAGAGGAGGCCGAGGAAGAGGACGTGGAGGTGAAGAAGTAGGATGAAGAGGATGACATGGACAAGGAGGAGCAAGAGGAAGACGAGGAGGGGGGAGAGGAAGATGAGGAGGGGGAGAGGAAGATGAGGAGGGGGGAGAGGAAGGGTAGGAAGAGTAAGAAATAGAATTGCTGATGACATCAGAGCTACAATAGTGGACCATGTAATCAACCGTGGAATGACCCTGAGGGTAGCTGGCCAACGGGTCCAGCCTAACTCGAGCCGCTACACTGTAGCAAGCACCATAAGGACATCTTGAAATGAGAATCGGTTAGCACAGTCACTTCGCACAAAGATTTGTAGCACTGCCATATGCCAATGAGAAACACACCAATACCATTGATGTAAAAATACTGAAATTGTTACTTTACAGAATTGCTAGATGACCAGATGCTGGGGCAGAGGAAGCATGTTCACTGCAGACCAAGTAACCCATATAGTCATTATGGCGATTGCAAATAATCCTATACTTGGAAATAAACACTTGTGTTTGTTTTGATGTGTTTGAATAAACACCAGTACTTGAAGTTTGGATCCCTCCATGTTTACAGACCTATGACAAAAGTATGAGCTCAAACTGACATAGCCTACCTTGTGCACAGAGAAAGCAAAAGCCAGATGTGTTTTATATTCATACCATCAATGTGCAGTTGGCGCATTGTGTGCTTAGTAGATGATGGCTTGTGTGTACTGTTTGATACGGAAACACCATTTTTACGAAGGTGTGAAGAGTTAATCCAGCTGTGTTTGCTTTTGCAAGAGAACTACAATGTTTTGATTATTGGGTGACAGGTTTTCTTATTTGTGTGAAGAGTTTTGCAAAATTAGCCAATAGTTACAAAAAATGTGCTTAAGCAATCAGAAAAAACTGTAACACCAATTCTAATACAAAGTAGGGACCCAAAATAAAATATTTTCCTTTTCTTCTTCATGAAAACCTTGAAAAAAATACCAGATGTGACTCATACTTACCGCACAAGAGAGGGTGAGGTAGATGTAACACTAGCTAGCTTAGTTCTCTGGGAAGTTTAGTGTTAGCAATGCTAACACTTCCGACTTACAATCACTCACTGCTAATTGCTCACACAATGATAATGACTTGCTATATTATTGGAAAGATAATGGAATTAAAAATGCTTCACAAGGAACAAATACCACTTTTATGTTTTATGGCTAGCTGTTTTATGGCTAGCTGTTTTATGGCTAGCTTCAAAAGCTAGCCATTCGCTGAAGTCCACTTTGTGACATTTCCAGTTTTCTTCCATTTTCATCCTATAACGCAGTCCTCTGGCTAATGAAACACCATCTGAATGCATCAGTTCATCATAACAATAATTATAACATTTTATTTACTAGAATGGAAATACATCAGAATATTTCACTGTGCAGGATGAGTTTATGGAGTTAAAAATAGAGCAGATATTAGAGCAGATGAAAATAAAGTATAAGTCTTCAGTGATCCTTAAATGCTTACTTCAGAGTTTATCTTTGCCCATTTTTCTTCATTGTGACCCCACTTGGCTTTAAACAAAGGAGAGATTTTTAACGATAACTCATGTATCCCAACAAAACTTCTCAACTTTTGATCCTATAGGATATAACAGGAAAATAACATTCAATAGCCCTAAATGAGACAGCCCACCAAGATAGCAGCAGGACAAGCTTCCAATGTTGTGTGTTAAATCTTTGACACGAGCTTGAACTTTGGTAGGAGCGCAGCATTTGGTTTCTTCATTCTACAACTGGCTGTGGTGAAAGAGGAAGTCAGCAAGAGGAGAGAGGGGATGAAATTTCCCCTTTTAATTAGATAAGGATATTAGACAGGAAGTTAATTAACGCTCTTACACAGACTCACATGTGCAGCAAGGTTTAAAAAAAGAAAGAGAGTGTGAGAGTGAAAGCAAAAGAATGGTACGATAACCTTCATGTGGTACAAGCCAGATATGCTGTTTGAATTAAACCAACTTCAGCTTCAGAAATTTGAGGCTTAAACCTTCTTTTGATTACTTGTTTGTTGCCGCTGGTCAAAGGAAATGAATTAATCTTTTTTGTCCGTATTCAGTTTTTGAGGGGTTTTCTTTAGTCTGATCTTATTTTTGCAACCACGCGAATGTGGATCCTCCAGTAAACATATTTATTTCCAATTCATAATGAACACACAAAATGCTAAAATGTCAAAAAGCTGCAGTACCTTGAATGTCCACTTGAGACTTCTTTCGGAGATTTTGAGGTGACTGTCGTAATTTGGCACTATATTAAAAAAAAACTGAATAAATAGAATTGAATTGAGTATATTTTCAGTGCAGCTCTGTTGCTTTTGTTTCACAGTCTTATCAAAATGACTTTGCAGGTGAGTTTGTGCCTCCCCTGGCTTTGACATGCCACAAACAACAGAGGCTGTATTCACACATCTGTGTCCCCCAGTGTCACGGACAGCTGTGCAAGCTGTTCTGCTCTGTCTGGTTCTGCAGTAGTTCACCTGCTCAAACACATGTGCGTGTGTGTGGTTTCTATCCTTCCTGTCTGACATACCAGGAATTTTATGCTGAACCTTCAGAACTGACAGCAGACAGCGCTGTAAACGTGATACGCTTTCAATATTACATTTGAGAGGTCACACTTCATCCTGTCATTGACAGCAGAGTGATCCCAAGGTCTGCCAATTTGCTAGTGTGTAAGTATACGTGCATGTGTGTGCATGCGGTCTAAGAATAGCTAAGGGATGCCTGCTTCCTCTGTCTTCCCTCAGCAGTGAGGAAGAATCTAACGTGACTCCCGGCTTCCATAGTGGTCCATCAAGCCATGACCCCAAAATGAGCTTCCTGGAAAACATTCACTGTCTACAGCGAGAGTGCATTTATCTTCAAGTCACCAAGCTTCTCAGTTCAAAGCAAAAATAGTTTTTCTCCCCAATAGAGCAGGATGACTTTCTAAAGGCCAGTAAAATAAAGCCCTTTGATGCTCTTTTTTAAAAAGAAAGAGAAACATGCCATAATAGTCCATCTTTAAAGCCTTGTAGGTAAAGTTCTGTACCAGAGGATAATGTAAATCTTACTAGTACTTTTAGATATTCAAAGTGCTGACGGCTTATCTCAGCAGGATGAAAAATAATTTGCCTGCAGTCCTTTTGAAAACATGTGAAACAAACGTGATAAGAATCAGCTTGTCGTGATGCTGCGGCAGTGTGTGAGGACAAACCAAGGTATTTTGCATATTTTGCACATTCTGACATTCTCGGTAGAGCAAGAAATCTGAATTTGTCGTTTTTTTAATGTGTCTGACAGACAGTCCATCTCTATCTTGGTAACAGGTGGAGTTCACCTTGTCTAAACAACTGAAGCAGCGCAGCCAGTGAAGTGCTTTCAAAATGCAATCAAAGGATTGTCTGGACTTTCTGCTTCTGTTTGGTTTGTGCTGTTTGCTAACCCCCACCCCCAGTCGTTCAATCTAAACTATAATCCAACCAGCAAATGCTTAGACTTTTTAGTGAAACTGTTTGTTTGAGCTCTGACTCTTAACTTTATAAAGCGGGCTGAATTTGCTGAACACATCTCTTTTCTCATTCTCATATTCTAAAAGTGCCGCAGTGGATTATCACTGAGATGAAAGGAAAAATTCCCCAGCTGAACCACACAGCTGCATTTTAATATATCGTAAAGACTTTGTCACCAAATATGACAGTTTGACATTATGAACACAGACTGAGACTGAGATTTATTCAGATGGAAATAATATTCGATCTATTATAGTACAGACTTTCCCTTTAAGAGCACCCACAGGCTCTTGGGTTTCCTTGCGACTAATAAGAAGGTGGCAAAAAGAGAAAACCGAACCCCCGGAGAAAATTTTACGACTTTTACGTCAATTGAAACTTGGCAACATAAAGATACAGACTTCCGCAGGAAAACCTTCAAAATAAAATTTTCCCACGCCGTATATATTAATAAATGAAACGCTGTGTCTTAGAATTTAGTGGAAATTCGTGATTTGAGTGGATTTCCACGTAGAATATCGCTATATCATGATAAATACGAGGCTGAATGACTATCAAAACACGAATAGTTTCTTTTTAAAATTTCAAATAAGATGCTTTCCGGTACGAATTCATTCCATCAGTCGAGCTTGATTATTAAACTTCAAGCTGTTTCGATTCGGAAAAGCGACTCGCCGCTCGAGTCGCAATCAGAGAGGAGAGAGGCACGACGGGAGAGAACAACCTGATCCAGCGGATGAAGTCAGTCTGAGCGCCCGGAGGAGGAACAGACACGCAGCCAAGCACGAGACATAAAAGAGCCGCTATTAACGAGAAACGCGCTCGGGTTTTGCAGTGAGATAAACGCGCTGGGATAAGAATATTCTGACTTTTATTTCACAGCAGAGTCCAGAGAATTACGCGCGACGCGCAAGTCCAAGGTGAACCAACTTTTACGCACGGACCTTTGGAGATGTGGGGCTCAAAATGTTACCATGAAGTTGCATCATTGTTACATTTAACTGCAGTTTTGGAGCGAGAACTTGCGATTTAATCAGTTTTACTGGATTTTTTTTTTCTTATCCAGAAAGTGGACGAATCGAACACCTTGGCACACGCGCACGAATCTTTTTATTTGCATATTTGGAGGACGTTATTTGGACTGTCTTTTGCATTACATGCTCATATAACAGAAACTGTGTAGCTGCATTTTTTGTTGTTTCCCAACACCCGGCGTTACGCACTTAGCGCACTGTAAGGTACCCTTGACGTCTCCCGAGTTTTCTAAAAAAGCGGTATGGACAGAGTCAGACGTCTAGCCTGCGCGTGAGTCACCGTGAGCAAACATTTGGACAAGCGGCGCTTGTAGGCAGTGACACATTTTGGGATATTTAACAGTGCGTGCTTTGCACCAGAGGTCAGCACACAACACCGGGAGGACGCTCGGTGCAGCCGGGGGATTGGACACCGAAGTGCTAAATGCCCAGCCGGTCGCTTGCGGCTCCTCTGGCTGGGCGGAAACATGAGGTCCTGGGTCCTGGTGCTGCTGCTGGCTGCGCTTTTGGCGGCCCGTCTCCGGCTCGGCAGCGCTGAGGTAAGACTGTGGGACTTGCTGGTAAATATTTACGAGAGGACACAGGTTAAGAATCAATATAGTCGCACTGTTGATTTAAGGATGATGGAGGTAGTAAGACCGAGGTGATCTGTCTTGAAAAGCAACCACAACAAAATTAATTTTGATTTAAGATTGGTATTTTATATTTGTAGCAAAACTTTTGTCCGCTTTTTTTTTATTTAAAGGCTTAAACATTATGTCTGCGTGGGAAAAATGGTTGGCTTTAGGGTCACCCGTGAGACATCCAGGACACACTGAGAAGCCTGCAAAAGGTCATGAGTTTGAAACCATTAGCACGTAGATGTTTTGGATGGGACTGGCAGGGATATCTTTCTTATTCTGATCGTTACTAACCTGAGAATACAGTTTTCCAAAGGTAGGATTTAATATCAGTGAAATAACAGTCAACACGGTTGTGAGTTCATGTTCAGACTCTGATATGTCACATAGTGAGCCAACTTGAATTCTTGACTTGTGAGTAAGTGTTTGACATATATTACTCCCTGAGGTGATTCTGCGAACGGTTGGTGGATGTTTCCTGTTACACATTATGGGCCAAGTAAAAGAGAAAATGTAAAGTTTGTGTGTTTATATGGGTGAACCTGTGCACGAGTCTGTTCAATAATCTCTGTGTGCCTCTGCAGCTTGTGCATTATCTGCTTCTCTCTCTGTCACGTTTTGAGAAAGTCATATTCCCGATGTATTGAGCGTAACAGTGCCACAGAGAGAGCGGGGAAGCCAGGTTGAGGGTGGGCCTTGGCTAGTGGCCCAGCATCAGGAGTTATACCAGTCTAAAGAGCTGGAGCCAAAATCCATCCATCAACATAGCTGTTGTTTTTGTTGTCATGACAAATACACCAAGGACCTCTGTCGCCACACCTTTAAAATCATCTTTCTATGGAATTGATTCTTTAAGGATTCCCATTTTTCCAGCTGCTATGTATATCTCTGCGAACAGAAATGCATAGTTGGCCAAATAAAGACTGTACATGTATAATTACAGTAAAAAAAAAAACCAAACATAATGTGTAAATACCTTATACATATGTAGTAGTTGTTTGGACTTGGTGTGGACCACTTTAGCACATAATCATGATCACAAGAATATTTAACCAGCTGGGACTTCCCCTTACGAGATGGTGCACAAGTGTTTCGCAGTGTCATTCATTTGTTTGCCTGGAGCCCTGGAAAAAAATAATTCACATCTAAATCACAAAAAAATGTTGGCACCTTCTAAACACCCCCGTGAGTGTTATTTGAGTAAGGTCAAGCTACATTTTTAGCTCTGCTTAAACTCAACGATTAAGTTGATACAAGAAATATAGTGTCACAGTTAACATGCCAAAAGATCTAGCCCAGTGTTGCATGAATGTCACACTTAGTCGTGTTAACACTTCTATTCAGGATAGCCTCCTACATGGTTAGCTCTGTCCAAGGCAACTCAGTACATGCATATATGCAGTATATACATTGTTTGCGTTGTAACACCGTCGAGGTGAATGAAAGTGTGACTAGACCTTAGTTGACCTGAAATTTTGTGTGATCTCCTTTTTACCAATCTTAGGTTCTCTTCCTCAAAACCACATCATCCTGTAAGGGTTGGAACTAACAAATGGAGTCTTCCTTTATACACTTAGAACATTTACTCTGAATAAACGAAGGCTTCAGTGTTGCACAGTTCACCTTTGACAGTGTGCTACTGCTTCAGAGGTTCAGTAACTTCACTGTGTTGAACCCAAGTATGGTGTGAGTTAGATTTGTGGCCCCTAGATTGTAGGCCAGCACACTTGGGTTAATTAGCATTATGAATTTACTTGTTAAGTCAGTGTATCTCTCAGTGTTTGGCCCACTCGTTGCAAAATGAAGTCTTTGGCTGTCTTAGTTTGGTCACATCTATTGGTGGAAAACACTTCAATCACACGGAGGTAATCCAGCTACATCGTGACATTGCAGGTTGATGTTATCAGTTAAACCCCAAATCTTTATTTTAATTTATGTGGCAAGAACTGTTTTTTCTGCCTGCTGTTAAAGGGTAATGCAGTCAAACTGTCACTTCTTTTGCATCATCATGCATCAAACAGGTACAAGTGTGAATGCACACACAGAGTTGTAACATTTCATTTTTAAAAAATCCATTTAAATGGAACTGGAGTCAAATACACAAAAGCCCCCACGCATCAGGTCAGACCTTAATTCTTTCATCTTCTGCTGTTCAAATCACAGATGCTGATTGGTGGCTGCTGAACAGGTTGTTGTCTGACTATTGTCTCTGCGGGCGAGCGGGGATGATTTGCTGCTGCTGCCTGTCGGCTTGATCCATTTTACATAAGAACAACAACTAATCTGCCAGGGATTTCATGGACTTTGTGTCCCGTGTAGCGGTGTGTGTATTTCTGTGGTGTGTGTGCACATCTGGATACGTGACCGGGCGTAGCTGTGTATGTGTTAGCGGACATATGTGCTTGTGTTTTTTTGTATTTGTGTGTACTGCAGAGGGGTTATGCCTCTGAGTGAGTGCATGTGTGTCAAATAGAAAAAGTGCAGTGGCACATAAGAGTATTTGTTTGTAAGCCTGTGCAGTTCATTTTTAGAGAAAAGTCAGTCTTATGTAATGCAGAATGAAAATGAAAAACAATGGAAATATTGTAGACTGTATATAAAAGATGGCAGTAGCCACTGCGATACCGCCGTTGTTTTGTGGGCTACCATTGGAGGGTCCAGCTCTAATATAGTTTAGTTTACTTTTGCAGTATTTTTTAATTTGGTGATGCTTTCTTAAGTTACAGTGTTTTGACCTCTCAGGGCCACCGTAATAATAATAATATATTGATCCCTGTGGGGAAATGCCTCTCTGCATTTCACACAGTGAAGCAATGGGCAGCCACCAATCTAGCACCCAGGGAGCAATGTGCAGGGACAGTACCTTACTCAGGGATAACTCAGGGTAGCCGTGCAGTGGATTTGAATCCCTGACCTTCTGATCATGGGGCCACTGCTCTACCTACTGAGCAATCCCATAAAGATAATAAAGAAGTTAATAAAATAGCAGTCAGGCTTTTACTTTGAAACAGGTTACTAGCCCCTTACATAGTGAAGACTTATCCTGAGTGGTTGAAGTCTATTATTATTTTTATTATTTTTTATCATTAATTCAACTCTATTTGGAGTGAAATGTTTGAAATTGCTTGGGCAAAACTGTCAGGCCAAAATCCAAACAAGACTGCTGAGACAAAGAGAAGCAGCAGCTCACAAGTGAGGAGCTGAGAGGAAAGACGATCTCTCAATTTTGTTTGACAAGTGACTAAATGGCTAATTAAGTTATTATTTCCACCTTTTGGTTACTGTGCAAATAATGTGTGTGTAGAACTCCCTTGAGTTTTCAGTGCGGTTTGATTAATTTATTACGCAACGTGCAAACACAAGATTCACTTAAAAGCCGCCAAATTATAGAAGTGGCACTTGCTGTAATGATCAGACTTGTGTAGCTGCAGCCACTTTGTTCACATCTCCTCCTCCTTCTTATTCTTCCCATCTCAGCTCATCTCTTCTCCCGCCCGTCCGCTCCCCCTTGTCCTCATGTTGGCTCCCCATCCATCATCCGTACCCTCATCTCTGCAGTCATGGTTGGATTGTGTGTGTGGGTGTGTGTGTTGGGTGGTGGTCATGATCTTTGTATTCAGCTTGTTTGTATATTTGTGCATAAGTGAGAGAGTTCCCACTGTTGTCTTCAAGTCTATCAGTTTATTTAGTAGTAAGTTGGCAGTCTGCCTCATCTTTGATAAAAGGAGGCATGTGTTGTGATACCACGGTGTGATTATGAGTCAGTAGTGACAGATATAGATTTGCTGTTATTTTGTGTTTATTTTTTTCCAGGGTCTGTGCTTCTGATTCCGTGTGTGTGTGTGTGTGTGTGTGTGTGTGTGTGTGTGTGAGAGAGCAGTCAGCTGGCCCCATAATTACATTCCATTACACTTCGCCTTTCTCCTCAAACATTCCATGCAAGCTCTTTGCCTTCCAGGCTTCCTCACAGGCCCCATGCAGTGTGTTATCACGAATGTGTGTATGACCTCCTCGCAGACCGTGACATCCTATATACGCTTATTTTAACCCATAAGCTCAGCCACACACACTCAGCAGAAAATAGATTTGTATAAGCCAGGATATTTAATTTATTGTGCTGAGCGATTTGAGCGATTTTCTGCTCAAACCACTGTTTTTAACTTGTCCTCTCATTCGTGTTCCTTATTTTTATAACCAGGGGGTTGTTGCATGTCCAAGTGAGAAACTATTCCCTGTCTCACTGCTCAGCTCTCTAATTTCTCTGTGAGTGTTTGTGCCTGCATGTGTTTGTGTGCATTTGCAATTAGCACTAGGGCTGTAATGAGAGCTTCTTGCATAGAGGAAACAGCCTGTGTGAGTGCAAGTTTGTGGCAGTGCTCGCTGGACAAATTTGGCAGACAGTTAAGTGGTTAAGCATCTGTACATAAACGGGAAAAGAGGGGGCGAGGTTGTGTGTGTAAGAGACTGTGAGTATGTGTATGTGTGTTTGCTTAACTAGGTCAGCCAGTGGCTCGTGAAGGTCATCCAGGTGTCCTGAGCCATCAACGCCCACAAAGCAGACAGAAGGAGAACAAGAACAGAAAGCTAGTCGGGGAAATGAACGTATAGGAGGCTATGAAATGATGATAAAAGAAATCATTCTGGATCAGACAGCGGATAGACTTTAAACAGGTGATCATCCTAAGGAAAACATTGATTTTAATTTTAATTCAGTTGTATTTATATAATGCCAAATCACAACATTAGTCACCTCAGGGAGCTTTATATTGTAAAGACCCTACAATAATACAGACAAAGCCCCCTTTATGAAGCACTTGGTGACAGTGGGAAGGAAAAACTCCTTTTTAACAGGAAGAAGCATGTTGCAGATCCCAGCTCAGAGAGGGAAGGGGTGAGGAGAAGGAGATGTTACACTGACTAATTTATTTATTCTTAGAGTGTATACAGTCATATCTGTCAGCTCATCTGAGAGACAGTGTTGGTATATTCATGACAAACGGGGAGTCTGTTTGGCAACAAAGAAGCAAACAAATAAAAACCACAGTGATCACTGAGCCTACTGTCATCAGGTAGTTTGAGAGGGAGCTAGGCCACTACACTGCCTCTTAGCTTTGTTTTGAAGCTTTAGAAAATCTTGTCCACTGATGGTAGGCTTGGATTTGGCTAATTGCAGGTTCAGCAGTCCAGCACGGCCTTACCTGGGAGGGTAGGGTTTCAATTGCTTGTTAGCTTGTACTC
This sequence comes from Aulonocara stuartgranti, assembly GCF_965226115.1. Lineage (NCBI taxonomy): Eukaryota > Metazoa > Chordata > Actinopteri > Cichliformes > Cichlidae > Aulonocara > Aulonocara stuartgranti. Next base: position 33,230,141 of record NC_138944.1, on the reverse strand, counting down.
ACTTATATTTAGCCTGCATGAAGCACATGTAAAACATGTAACGGCTAAGAAGGTGGAAGATGGAGATGGAAGGTTCTTTATTGTGATGGTAGATATGGACTGATTCTTGTGTGGTGCTCTTCTACTCTTTTATACAACGTCTCTCATAAACACACACAATCATATAAGGATTGCTTGTCTGTGTCCAAGTGCTTTCTATCAAACGTTCACACTCCGGTGAACAACTCAGGATTCAGTATCTTGCGTAAGGATACTTTAGCACGTTGACTGGAGGAGCCAGTCGAGCCACCAACCTTCTAATCAACAGATGAGCTGCTCTGCCTCTTCTAGATGTCTGCAGCATTAACATAGCTTTTCCAGACTTACAGCTTGCAAATCAAATATAATCAGAGTGAAGATCTGAATCTTTGCACTTGTGTGTGTGGAAAAACCTAACACGGGTGCTCCTAACAACATTAATGATGCTTCTGCTCAATTTAGGTGCAGAATTGTAACTGAAAATGGCTGCTTTGAAATGTAGAAAGGAATAAAGCAGAGAGGGTGCACACTGATGATGCCCCTCGAGTGCACCTCATCAGAAAGATCGGTTTACTGTTAAAATCACAAGAAACATCTCAAGTTTGGCGACCTTTGCATTTGCGAATAAGCTTCACAAAACCATAGGAGACACGTTGAGCAATTGGACAGTAAATCTAAAGACACAAGTCTGGTTTTACATAAAACTCATCTGACTAGCTGTGTCAGGAGAGATCCTGATCGTGATGACTGCTGCAGTTGAAGTGTTCACGGGAGATAAAACGGATAATATAAACACGTTTACGGCCACACATTTTTTCATCATCATTAAAGAGACCGTATCTACTTCGCTGCTTTCATTTTCCCGTCTCTCTCTGAGAGTTATCCACATGATCGTAACACTGCCTGATTTGTTTTGGCATTTTTCTGGCATGTGACACTATGAAGTGTTATTCCAACTGCTTGGAGATAGCTCAACTTATAAACCAGCCACAGCAAAATGTGCCAATGACTTTTGAGTCATCCGCCTTTGATCTCGATAAAGAAACCACAAGGGTCTGCCCTTAAAAACAGCGACGCTGAATCCATAATGAAATCGTGCAGTACTTTTCATTAAAACTTCATTCATTAATACATGACTTCTCTCTCTCTCTATTTTTTTATTTTTTTCGAGTAATAATGAGATTTCTTGCATAACTTAAAGGATATTTTTCATTCCTTTTTGTGTTGTTTTACAACACAAACTTCATGGTTTAGGCTGGTGGACTGCAACTGAACTAAAAGAACAAAAATGGTCAGGATTGATTCAGAGAAAAGGGGAAAAAGTCCTTGTGGGTAAACGGCCAAGGAGGGAGCAACAAACACCAATCACAACCATCATTTCCTTTGATGGAGGAAGCGAAAGTGGAGCAAATTTCAACTGGAGATCAAGGACTGAGATATTGTACGCCAGCCCTCGTGTCTCTCAATCCGCCAGCGCACAATTCTGTCTAGTTGTGTAACTGTTGTGATACATTTGCAACTGTCTTCTGCTGTTTCATGCACGTCGATCCTCTTCCTCATTTCGCATTGTGAAAAATAATCACCCAAATTAATCGAAGATCCGAACTCTTTAAAACACAGCGAGCCCGTGTATTCATGGTGTATATGTGTGGTGCTGTTTTCCCATGAATGCATTCTTTCCTCTACAAAGAGGACACTCCCTGCCTCCTGTGTAAAATAATAACTGTGCCACAGTTCAGGGTCAGGCTCTTGGACTTGAAACCCAGACTAGACCTGCATTTCCTTCCCAAACAAGACATGCAGCTAATTGCAATTCAAGATTGACCTTAGCCCTCAAACAGCCAATATAGTTCTTGTGCTGGTGTTGGAGTCGTGCAGGTTTTGTGACAAGGCATTTGACACCAGCTTTGTTTCACTAGCAAAATATCCACGCTGCTAATTGAGAAGGAAAAAAAGGGCAGTTTAGGTGTGACTTGCAGAGCTATCTCCTGATAGGCAAACATGCAAAGTGAGAAAAAACTGCCTTAAAGCAGATATCATAGTTTGTTTACAGATCCTGGGGAGTACTTCTTTATATAACTTTATATGAACATATGAAGCACCATTTCCCTTACTTAAACATGCCTCAACCTTTAGCAAAGTATGTGACAAGAAGGACGATGTATTTGGTGTGGAAGTCCTGATTTGGGACACACATCAGTTAAGTTTCCCATGATGCACTGAGTGTTTCTTCTTGACTCACCTCTTTTCATTCTCCGTGAGTTTATACACTACTCTGCATTTAGTCATTAGTTTTTTATCATTCATTTCTGGCTCTCTTCCACATGGTTCTGCCAGAGGTTTCTTCCTGTTAAAAGAGATTTTTTCCTTCCCACTGTCACAAGGTGCCTGCTCACTCTGGGGTTATCTGTTGTTGGGGTTTCGTCTCTGTTTTGGGTATTGAATTGAACAGGATGCAATGTCACTTTGATTAGCGGCTTGGTAATCTTGCGTATCAAAGTCACTTTGAGAAAGATGCTGAAATTCAAAAACCTCCATGTATCCATGTGTGTTCTATTTGCCGTAGGGCTTACCTCACAATAGAAGTTGTTTCCAAGCAAATTATTATGATTTACTACAAATGCTTGTGTTTGTCTCAACAGGGCGATCCACTCCCTTCATCTCTGGTCGACCTGGTGAGAGGAACTCTCCCATCTCCTCTGTGGAAGACCTGAAGCTACTTCTGCAGGAGGAGACCGATGCAATAGGTACTAATGACCACAACGCACACATGCACACACGCACACACGCACATATACAGAAAGTAATAAGACTGACGTGGAGGAGGTAAGCATTTGGGTGTACCCACAGAACAGTTTGATGACAAGAGGAAAGATGGGAGGAGAGAGTAGCAGTGACCTTGTGTGTTTGACAAACTGAAAGGAGAGAGAGAGAGAGAGAGAGAGAGAGAGAGAGAGAGAGAGAGAGAGAGAAAGAAAAGCCTTCAACACAAGGTCACTACATTGTTCTCCTGCTCTGGATTCCTCTCTTGGTTTTGAGTTATGGATGTTTGTATAACAGGCACAGACCTCCCCCCGCTATGCCTGCACCCTCAAACAGAGTCCAAACTAAGTTGTCCACAAATGCGCACCAGCGGGTGATTAAAAAATTAATTATAGTCTTACCCTTTAGAGGACTCAAGTCACAGATACATATATTAATAGACAGACTTTTGATCATAATGCATAAATAAAACAGTGACATAACGTCAACCACAGAGAGGAACCAGCAATGGGAAGGATGCTCAGAAACAGGACACGAGGAAGTGACTCAAAGTTTGTTTTTATGGCAGATCAAACTATTTTTTCCCTTTTTTGGCTGAAGCCAGTTATTTTTTGAGTTTTAGTTTTATCAAGATTCTGAGATGACAAAGTACGAATGACTCATTTTACTGCCTTTTTTTCTTCTTTTTTTAAGCAATGCCAATGTTCAAATTTAATTGTTCAGCATCTTAAATTCTATCATGACTCAGTGGATGTTGGAACTCTGCTTCAGGTCTATCTTATTTAAGTTTGCTTTGTTCCAAACTTGAATCACTGAATTTTTCTCTGGTACTACTGAATGGTTAACGTTTGGGCTTTTCCCTGCACAAATAGGTTACAAAAGTTGTTTGACAGCTGTACTTTGTATTTAGTGCAAATTATCCATTAAACTTTTATTGTGTATTGATAAATACAATACACAATAATAAACAATAATGCTGTGTTTAAAATCAATGAGGCAAAGAGTTGAACAGTTGAAGAGTTGACTGCTTTATGATGTGAAACTGGTGTAAACACCATCATGTGAAATGCTATTGTTACCATTCTTTTTGTTAGCTAAAATGCTAGCAAAGCTAGTACTGTTACTGTTAGCATTTAGGCACATGTTCATTAGCATTATGCTATGCTCAGAAATATATTTTTCTCAGTTTTGCATTTTCCATTTTCTCTGCAGAAGAGTTTCTTGTTATCGCTGTGTAAATATATGTACTCACTTTAATAAAAACATGAAAGTCTTGGCCCTCAGAAAGAGATTTAACATGAAATAAAATGCTATCAGAATTAGCAGAATGAGCTACACAGCCTGCTGATTAGCCGGCTAGCAAAAATTAAATGAGTCAGATATTAATATATGAATGAGGACGACAAGATTCAGCTCTCCAATCCAATTAGAAACAGACAAATATTCAGATAAAATGAGAAATTAGCCTCTGAGAACCTAACGATTTGCTCTCTGTCTGAACCAGGCAATTAATTTGTGCTGCCAAATAGCACTTCATACATTAATGTACTGCACGTAGACACACGGAGTAGCCACATGCAATCTATACCCAGGGATATAATTAGGGCTTAGAGGGTAGAGTGTGAAATGACGACATATGTGAGAGTGCAAACATACGCTCACAGTTCCATGCATGAGCTATATTTAACTGCTCATATCTCGCCTCAACAGTATTCTTGACAGCAGCGAGACAAATTGTAGCAGAAAATAGCCTAATTGTTTTAGTGGAGGAAAAAAATGGCTTCCTTTGTGTAGTGAACAATGAGTTTAGCTAAAAACTGCCCTAACGGACTTGCATGTTACAGGGTTTCTGTTGCCTGTGAAAGTGCTTGCTTAATTTTACCCAAGACTGCTATTAAGTTCACTGCTAACTTTCATCCTTTGATCCCCTCTCCTTTCTTCTTTTGCAGAAGAGGAAGAGGACGTGCATGATATTATCCCAAAAGGCACCCATGGTCGCTACATTAGAAGTCTTGGTAAGTTTCTGCATCTACCTTTTATCCCTCAAAATCATTTATTTATTTATTTTTATTTTTTTTAACCTCGTATGCTAGTTCTACTATAACTCACAAATTCATCCATGCCTTTGCCTCTCTTCTCTCCTAACAGTGGAGGCGCAGCCAGCCCAGCAGGCGGCCTGTAAAGTGCGAACAGAGGTGATGGAAGTAACGAGGTCTATGCTAGATCGCCGCAATGCCAACTTCTTATTGTGGCCGCCATGTGTGGAGGTGCAGCGGTGTTCAGGTTGCTGCAACAGTCCACGGATGGAGTGTGTCCCTATAGTCACCTCCACCAGATACCTACAGGTATGCAGATCATGCAGCTCCCATTAATGACTTCAGGGAGTAACTGAGAGTCACAAGTGGTTAATATTGTCTAATATATGGTTTTGGATGCACATTTACAGAATTATATAACATATTAGCCAGTTTAAAGGAGTACAAAGGCTAAAAGCTAGCCTAAGGTCTGAGTTGTGATTTTTATTTGATTGCCTGAAGTGACTTAGACTGACATTGTTAATTTATTTGCAACCTGAGTCTATGCATGACGCTTAAAGAACAGGTAAATCAACATTTTTTTCTTTTTAAAAAGAGAAAACAAGTCTTGACTAGGATCCATCAAATAGCCTGGAAATGCTAACGTGTCTGAAAGTGTCAACAGCAATTAGAGCTCTTTGCTACTCATTCAAAAACTTCCTCATTAAAAATACAGAGATAATTTCACAGTTTAGTTCTGTATTTCTGATTTTTTTAAAATCACAATCAGTTGTGCTAATTTTGTGATCTTTTTCCACCTTTTTTATGCCAGGTGATAAAGATTCAGTACATTAACAAGAAGCCCCATTATGAAAAACCCATCATCCCAGTGGAAGATCACGTCAGCTGCAGGTGCCAGAGCCTGTCCTCCTTTTCCTCCTCATCTGTTCCCTCTAACCCCATTCCTCCTCCACCTCCCCCACAACAGCCGCCACTGTCCTCCCACGTTCCCCGGCTCGTTCAGCCCCCTTCACCCAAGACTCAGACCTCCAAGGCTGACCTCCATCGCCACGATGACCTAAAGTACAACCAGCAGCATTACGGTCCTGAAGAGCGTGAGCCGGCGGTGAGGCAGTGGCAGCATGGCAGTTACACCCAGCTTGTACACTGGACCCAGCCCAGGGTGCATCAGATACCCCAGCCTGGGTTGCCCAGGCCGGTCAGCAGCTGGCCATCTGAAGCGAGGGCGGAGCACAGTGTCATGGGAAGTACACAGCAAGTGGGGCACGGTAGTGGGTTTGAAGGGAGCAGGGAGGAAAGTGGTGTGCATACATCACACAGTGGGGGCCAAGTGCATCATCCCGATCACGCAAAGAGGCAGCAACAGTTATTAGAGCATCAGCAAAGGCATCAGCATCATCAGCATCATCATCATCATCATCATCATCAGTCACATTATCCACAGCAGTACAACCACGGAGCAACGGAGGACCGAGAGCTGAGAACGCAGTATCGCCTCGACACTCCCCAGTCAGACAGTGCCTCACCCCCTGCCAGCCAAACCGAGCCACCCAAATTTGAAGAAACCTCCACCCTTCCATTAACAACCATTCAGAAAGACTTTGTGACCAGCCAAAAAAGTATAGAGGTCACAAATCACAAACAGGCTGAGACTGAAACAGCCAGTCAAAAAGAAGGGAACGAGAGGGAGGAAAGTGGCTCAGCTAACAGCGGGGACTCGGCCACCACAGAGCTGGCCAATCAGGGGAAGAAAAAAGACTCTAATGTGACCGGTGAGGACGGTCGCTTAACAGAGGCAGAAAGGAGGCAGAAACTTCTGGAGCTGGTACAGAGAGAACCGAGTGAGCAGACTCATCTACATCCGCTTCATCCTCACCAGAGACCAAAGCCAACTACATTTAAAACAGGTACTGTTCAAATATGTGTGTGTGTGTGTGTGTGTGTGTGTGTGTGTGTGTGTGTGTGTGTGTGTGTGTGTGTGTGTGTGTGTGTGTGTGTGTGTGTCTGTGTATAAACAGCATTTTTGAAAACTGAATTAAAAAACCAAATTGTTTTTTTAATACATTTTTAAGTGGAAGGTGTGAAAAGCAAACTCACTGCTGGACAGATTTTTGGATACACACCACCACCCTGGATGTGTGGATTGTACTCAGTGTTAACAATCATTTTAGTTTTTACTGGAAAGACATATCTTGGTGGCCAGTGCTCTGTTTTTTCATATTTCGCACCTTTAAGGAACGTGGTCAGGATCCACATTAAAATCTAGCCGGCTCTTTCTTTACTCGTGTTCCACTGCTCCAGCAAGTTGCATGCAATTTGACAGTCAAGCAAACAAATGCCACCTGTCACACAACTCCACTGTAAGTTTTACCTCGTGCGCGTTCCCAGGCAGGAAGCAGCTCAGAGTACATGTATGACTGAACAACATGGCCACATGTGTCCTGCCATTCTTCCTCAATCCCCTGAGAGCTCTGCAGTCAGAAGGCTGAACTTCTGACTGTGGGAAAACCTGCAGGCAGCCACAGGCTTTGTTACACAGGCTTCAAAGTTATCTGGTGCCCTGCAGGGTACAATTGGAGCCACTGCACAATTTCTATACCATGTGTTAATTCTTTGCTTCACTTACTTGTGCAAGAAAAGGTTCTGTGTTCAAACTTGGCCAAACAACTGCAGAAAAAAGTTGACTCATTCTGTTTCTACTGCCTGTTTTATCTCTTCCAGCTTCCTCTACGGCGGCTCCCATTTCGCCTTCAGCCCGTAAAGCTCCGTTTCGTCCCGCTTCACCACGCCGCAGGAGGAAGAACCGCAAACGCATCAGCAAAGCAGCCATTAGAGCTATGATCATGTAAACCTGCGAGGTAAGATCAAGGAGACAGACAGGGTTAAGGGTTAAGAGAGAGGTGAATATAAAGCTTTGTAGAAGGGACAATATTGTTTAACGTGAGGGTGGTAATCTGTGCACTGGTACTTGGAAGTCTTAAATGGAAGCTGAATGGATGCTGGGATCGCTGATAAAATAATTGAGCCATTGTCTGTGAAGGTTCTCAGTCATCCAGGTCATCGTAGTCTAAGGAGCTTGGAAAGAAAAGCGTCTGGACTTCTTTAAATGGCTTGAAGACATTTCACCTCTCATCCGAGAAGCTTCTTCGGTTCTAGGGTCAAATGGTGGAGAGACCCAGATTTAACCCCTGTGGGAGTATCCCCCCTTAGCTCATGTGATTAGGTAGAGGATCATTAGGGGGTCCTATTCCCCCTCCTGGGGGAATACTCCCACAGGGGTTAAATCTGGGTCTCTCCACCATTTGACCCTAGAACTGAAGAAGCTTCTCGGATGAAACGTGAAACGTCTTCAAGACTAATTGAGCCATTATTTTAATTACTAGTGTTAATATTTTGTTCGATAAAACGCTAAATGTAAAAATTCTGAAATCCATCTGCCACTGCTGGGTTCTGTCAGTAATTAGTAATACAGGAATTTGTCCATATTTAGTCTTCAGAGTTTTGTGGCAGACAGCATTTAAATTCAAGATTCAAGATTCAAGTATTACATTTCGCTGCGTGTTATACTTGTATAACTATGCATGTGACGAATAAAGAATCTTGAATCAGCAGCAGGCTTCAAAAGCTAATACGCAGAAACAACAAAACATAAATTTGGTAAAAGTAAGGGCAAACCTATTATGTAGGGATATGCAACATACCCTGTAACCCAAGGGTTATTAGGTAAATATTATATCAGTGTAGACAAAAAGCTGACAGTGAACGTATGTGACTTATCCGACTTTTCTTTTGCCTTTCTAACAGGAAGATTTCAGCCAGAAACATTGCTCCAAAGGAATGTGGAAACACCAGAAGAATGGGTTTCTTAAACGTTGGACAGTCCGGACTGTGTGGACAGAGCTGAGGGTGCAAACAGTGCTGCTGTTTTCAATGGACGGCTTCACACGGAGTCACCTGCTCCAGAGATGCCGCGGCCCATCCAGCGTTAAGGATTTTATAAAAGTGCAATCATATGAACTCTGTGGACCAGAGGGTGTTTGACACACTGGATTTTATTTGGTTGAACCACAAGTCCAGCTGATCTGGACTGATGAGTGGAAGTGTGTGAGGTGCTGAAACAGAGTCGACTCTTTTTGCAGTTTGCAGCCATTGATTGGCGACTGTAACACCTTTCACTTCAACTTTGTGGTTCATCAGATGGAGAACCCGACTTGGACTTGGAAGTTAAGTGTTTGGGTCTCGATTTGAGACTGGAGACGTGGAGAACTGGATTTTTACACTGGGGTGATAACTGGAAACTGCAGAGTGCAGCTCAGGCCTCAATGCCAAACCTTACTCTTATCCTAAAATGTCTAAAGTTATCTAACACTGGAGTAGCCGTACACTGACCATACAACACTGACTTTAGAGAAGTGCTCTACCGTGTACTGTAGCTAAATATACTGGAAAATATCGATAACCTGCTCATTTTGTACTACTGCCAGATCAAAATGGAATGGAATAACAGCTAAATGCCTGCTTAGATAACCTGCTATGAATATCCACATTAAAGCAAGTCTTAAAGACCTGGCCTGTTAGAGATCGCTGTGAGCCAGTTATAGCCAACACTGTATTGTATAAATGCTTTTAGAAAATGATCTCCACGGGGAAAAAAAGAAAAACTTTATTTCTTAACTTATTTAAAAAAAGGGGGGATGTGAAATCCTCTGGTTCTCAAGTGTAATTATTGTTGTTTCAGATTATAATTATTGGTTGTACAACTGTTACTGTAATGAATGTTATTTTTAATATAAAATAAAAATATTGAATGAATATTTTGTTTTCACTTGACTGTTCATGCATGCATGAGTCTCTAAATGGAGGTGAACGCATGCCTAATACAAGTGCACGTTCACGTGCATGTTCAGCTGTGTGCATGCGCCAATAAATCAGACCGAACCGATAATCCTCACCCTATGACTGCACGTCCTGCAGCTCTGTCATGCAAAGCAAGGTAGGGGTCAGCAGAAATGTCTGGTTGCTATAGCAACTCATGGACGGCCATGTCAACAGAGGAGTATCGTATGGTGAAAGAGAGACGAGGGAGGGAGGGTGTCAGTGCAGGAATGGCCAGAAGATGAATGACAAGGGAGGGAGCGGGTGAGGGCTCAGCTGGGGGTGGAGTGGAGCAGAAATGGCATCCGAGAAAAAACAAGAAGAGAGAAGGAGCTGGAATGCAAACAGAAAAAAACAATCAACTCATTGAAATATACAGTTGTGAAACTATAGCAAGTAGAGACAGCAACATGGAAACTCGTTATAAAGATGATTTAAGAAAGAGAAGCAGTTTAAATGTCATTCTCTTGTGTAACGGGGGTTTCCCCCTGCAAAGCTAATTTGGTCAGCAGATTCTCTTCTTTAAGGACGATGACTCAGCATGTCCTTTACCAGGACCTGACATGTATAAACACTTCATAATAGCTCACATGTGGCAAATTTGCCTTGGAGATAGGCTGCAAATCTAAGCTTGAAGATTACTGTGCTTAGCTATATTTAGTATAGTAACAAACAAGATATTGCATGTTTTTTTTTTTGTAAAATCATAGGAGAAAGGCTGAAGAGTCTTTCCACTTTCTCTAGAACATTCCCACATAAACCAGAGGGTGTACCTCGGTCATTGTAACCAGGAAAGTTCTTAATTGAATTCCAACACAAAGGCCCACTTCCAGACTGGCCCCTACATACCTCCCACTCAATCATGTAGTGTAACTCTGTGGTTTCACACTTGTAGCTCTGGAGGGTCTCTTAGGTAAGGAGCAGGGTGAAACAACACAAGACTTCACTTTCTCTGACAGAAACAGAAACTCAGTCAGTGTTTCCTACAGTATTATAAAACTAGAAGATGGATCTTCATTGATCTAAGCGAAAAAACATCTGTTCAGTTTCACTTTCATTCTCACATGTTCACCTTCCTTACTGTTTCGTAGCAATCCTTATAAGAACAGCAAACATTGCTGTGTGTATTTAAATATATTTCAAATTCAAATTCAAATTCAAATTTTATTTGTCACACACACACACAACCATACACAGTATGACATGGGGGTGAAATGCTTGTAGCTGTACAATGCCCGACCATTAAATGACAGAAGAAAGTTTTACAATATTTACAATTTACAGTTTACTACAGAATTTACAAATTAACTTAGGAATTTACAGTAAAGAATGTGCAAATAGCAGAAGAGATTATAAAGATAAGGATTATAAATTATAGGAATTATAGGATTATAGGAAATGTGTGGTGGTGCGTGTGGTGACGTGTGTGAGAGTCCAGTCTTATAGTGACGTGTGTGGGGAGTCCAGTCCTACACCTGGTTCAGGGCCCGAATAGCCTGGGGGAAGAAGCTCCTCCTCATTCTCTCTGTTTTGGCCTTAAGGGAGCAGAAGCGCTTCCCAGACCTCAACAGTGAGAAGAGTCCATTGTTGGGATGGGAGAGGTCCATCATAATCTTCCTAGCTTTGGACTTGCACCGCTTGGTGTAGATGGACAGCAGGTCAGGAAGCTCTGATTGAATGATGCGTTCTGCCGAGCGCACCACCCTTTGCAGATCTCGTCTGTCCTGCTTGGTGCTGTTCCCAAACCAGGTGCAGATGTTTGCCGCCAGGACGCTCTCGATGGTGCAGGAGTAGAAGTTCTTGAGCACCTTCAGTGGCAGATGGAAGTCTCTAAGTCTTCTGAGGAAGAAGAGACGCTGACGGGCTTTCTTAACCAGGGTGTTGATGTGGCAGGACCATGACAGGTCCTGAGTGATGTGGACACCCAGGTATCGGAAACTGTCCACTCTCTCCACTGGCGTGCCACTGATGATGAGGGGTTTGTAATTCCTCGCCTGCTTTGTAGTGAAGTCCGCGATCAGCTCCTTAGATGCTGCATTTAATGCAGCATCAAATGTTCCTCCTTACTCCTTTGTGTAATAAGGAACAGAAGCACCATGCCGATCAACTGAGATTTGCCAGAACACCCAACTTTGCTAGTCTGTTACTGGTGCCCTATTCTCTTCACAGAGAGAGAAGAAAGCGCTTGAAGGTGCTGTGGCGAATTTTATGATGGTGCCTGCAAAAGATCTGGAATGACCAGTTATGCAGTGCTATCCAAAGATACCCTGAGCGCTGTTAGTTATGTTGAATCCTGAGACGCTGTGCTGGTGTAGTGGCCTTGGGTTTTTTCTTTTGTTTGTGTGTGTGTTTTTTTGTTTTTTTTTTTACAATGGGTGGCCTCATGTGACCAGAGTGCTCAAGTAGTTTTAAAGTCCAGTTAAAGGCATTTATTTTCCCCCAGTCTGAATCGTCTGGGACATTATGTGTTGGTGTATCTTGCACCACCCAAATAGCATCCAAGAGCCCCCTGATCACTAGAGTAAAATCAGTCATGTGAGATGAGGAGAGAGCAATGGTCTGTGGTCACCACCTGTACCGCCTCTTGTTTTTGTTAATTGATTGATGGACTTATGCTTCTTAATTGGCCAGGTTCGCTTAAGATTTATAAGCAGTGGACAAAAACCAGGTGTTACACCTTCAAAGAACATCATTAGTAAACAGCCACCAAATCAATAAAGACTCGGGCTTTATAACTCACTCCCATTCAAGGCTAGTAGGTTACTTAATGTGGCAGATATGCCATGTAAATGTGGAGGAGTGAGGAGGTGTAGGGCCTTGTTTGGATGTGGGCCATAGACAGCAAAGGCTGCACTGGCATGTTTGTTCCTCGACTGAGACGAGTAAAATGAAGACAATGGTTTTTCTGAGAAACAGATAAGGAGTTATGGATGCTGATGTTCTCCCATCCACCCTTCATGCTCAAAAACAACCTGTGAGAACAAGCAAACAAAATAACAAAGCAGAAAAAAAATGCGGCTCAAGCACACATAAATAAGAAGGTGCACGGTGCCATTATTTATGTGCTAATACTCCTTCATTCTTACAAATTCAGACAAACATGTTGTGAACTATGGCTTGGCAACAAATAAAGTCTTATAATGCTCAGAAATCAGTCATGTTGGTTATAAAGTTTACTCTTTTCTTGCAGGATAATACTTGCGTTGGGTTGCACTTTGATATTAATTGACATAATGTGGACTCTAACTTTTATCGGCTGTCACTCTACTTTCCAAGGTAATTGCTCTGTTCTCGGAGTACAGTGGCAGAAAATCAATAGTGGGAGCAGCAAAAGCAGTCAGACAGTTAGAAAGGGCACCAAGATGCCATGCTCTCAAAGTTTGTAATTTCACTTGGTGAGTACTATGATATTGTTAGTGACAGGAATGAAAATAAGCCCTGTGCTCTAATAGGCAAGACTCGTCCTTTAGACTCATTGATTACCTCTCATTCTCCTGTCCTGAGGTGATCTTTAATGGACAACAGTTTCTCAGTGATTTTGCTGACAGCACTCTTTCAACACCCGCTGGATGGTGTCAAGAAAAGACATGGTCATCAGGATAAAATTCAGTTTTCTTTTTTTTTTCTTAGTTCCTCTAAAGTTCCCATTTTTTAATGACTTTCCCCAAACTACATACATTTACTTCACCTCTTCTTTCTTCTAAAACATGACATTTCCAGTTTTGTTGTAATGATTTAGTTCTGTTCTCTTCTCAAAGTCATGACCCCGTGGTTTGGTCCAGCAGCCAACAGGCATCTAGGTGCGATGTTGTGTGGTGGAGAGAACCAGTGAGGGTGAGCCAAAGTTCAGCCGGGTCACCGGGGCCAGATAGACTCTCTGCTGCCGGTGCGCTCCGATGTGTGTACGCACACGCAGGACCGGGCATGTGCGCGTGGCCGCCTGCCATGCCTGCGGTGTCCCTCTGACGACTGTGTGTGACTATGTTCATGTGTTGTGAAACAAATGGAGAGTGTGTCTCCTCGTACGTTGTCCCCATGCTAGCGGCTTAATGAGCTGGTAGCTGGCAGCCAATCACGGTCACCGGCAACCTCCGAGGTCGCACCAAGGCGTCGTGTGTAAACAGCGCAGCGGTCACTCCCACGTTTGACACACTCCTGACAAGATGCGCGCACGCACACACACACTTTATCTAGAGGTCACGGTGGTTAGGGCACAGTTTTAGCAGAAACATGCACATGCACATGCACAGATGATTACATGCAGACAGTATACACATGAGTAGACACACCTTCCTGACGCACCACTATGTGTGTTTGCGTTGTGTGCGCCATTACTGTATCTGAGGCGAGAAGGGACACAGACAGCAGGTTTCATTGCATGTGACTCAGAGAGAGTCTGTCCCAGCTGACTGCACTTGCTAAAAAGATTTACACACATTTGTTTGTGTATAAATATCTACAGGAAGAGTGTTTAACCTCGAATGCCCACACTCTTTCATGGCATGCATTTTCATTTCTCTTTGCTATTTGGGCTGATTGGGACCTGATGAATGTAAAAACAAAGAATTAGTGATGTTTTTTTTGTTTGTTTTTTACCTGATTTTGGTTTCTGAGAAAAATTAGATCCACATATGAGGACATTCGCTTTAAGTTTCGATAGAAGAGTGGCAGTATAACCTCCTTGTAAGCGGATATCAGGCCCTTGTAGAGGGCCTGATATCAGTTTCAGTATTTTGGTCTAGACAACACAAAATGTGATGTCCACATATGTGGACGCCAGGTAGGAGTGCATACATATCTGTAGCGCGAGGAGAGGAGAAATTAAAGACACACACACAAAAAATAAAAAATAAAAGAAATCAGAAAGAAATTCACCTGAAATCCACAAGCTGAATGAGGGGAATACACAAACCAGTACATCAGGGACTCTTCTTGCTTGCAGTAAGATTAACAGTAAATATCTGTGGGCTGTGGAAAAGGGTAGCTGTGTGTAATTTTATTCAGAATGTGGAATATAAACAAACAAGTTATGCAACTTTTACACGATGAAAGTAAATACACGATGGTGATTATCTGGGTCACTCTTCTCTGCAATCATCTCTGCCTGACCAAAACTCAGGACAGTAAGAACTACGCTCCCATGATCGCTGAAGTTTCACATGATATTTTCATTCCCATGAAGTCAAAAGTTGCTGTTTTGTCAAAGCTGCTTGCTTAAATATGCACAAGCCAAACCAAGTGTAGTAGATTTTAGCATCTAAACCTAAGTAGTGAAGAGAGTGAAACAGTAGGTGAAACAGTCTCTTGGGTGACATACTTGTGATACCAATTAGAGATGGACCGATCCGATATTACGTATCGGTATCGGTCCGATACTGACCTAAATTACTGGATCGGATATCGGAGAAAAATAAAAAATGTAATCCGATCCATTAAATATCACGAAAGCACCTCACAAAACTTGCAACACGCCGTAACTCACCTCAGAACGTTAGCATGTCGGAGCAGTATGCATCACGTGATAGAGCGGCTGTGGCATGTAGGACCTGTCGGTGGTCTGGATAGCATTTGGAGCTTCGCTAGCAACCTGGCATTTCATCTCCGACAAAGTTTTCCCGAGAGAAGTAAAGCAAGTGTGTAAGTCCATCTCTAAATGTTTGTAAAGCATTCCTGCGTTAAGCTTAACAAGCGATATATGGAGCGACTGCCTCTCCTGCTGCTACTTCAATCATGAAACTGCTTAACGATCAGCTGATCGGCTTTTCTGTGTCTCTAGTTTGCTTTTGGCCCACTTTGCACCAGAAAGAGGAAACCAGCGGCTGAACAACAGCAGCACGTTTAAGCTTGATCAGCTGTTGTTAGAATTTATTTAATATTACTTTCTACTCGAGGATCTTTTTCTAGTAGCTGACGCTGGTAACTGTGCAGGGGCGGATCTAGCAAAGTTTAGCCAGGGGGGCCGATAGGGCATTAACAGGGAAAAGGGGGCACAAAGACATACTTTTCTTTCTTATTCTCATTTAAAATGTCTAGCTTTTAATAAATAATTATCTGACACCCAAAGTTTTAATTTGATGTAAAATGAATAGAAGTCAATTACTGTATATAGTAACTATTAAGTCTAATATATATACCCTAGTAAGCTATAGTACTTTTTCCTTTGGGAAGGTACCATCTGTGCAGTCTGCAATTCTGTTGAAGAAAGATGTTGAATCTATTTAATATTTCTTGAAAAATAATTGATTTCTGTGCATTTTTTTCCACACTGCATCAAATTAAGGTTGATTACGTCGATTAAGCATCATGAGGTGGAGCGTGAGGGGTGGTTCCCCATTTTTTATTTATTTATTTTTGTTGTTGCTGGGAGTTGGAACCCTATTAGTTAGGTTGCTTAATATTTATGCTAAGTACTCTTTAAAATACCAGAATAGGGAGGATGGTGTAGGTTTAAGTTTATTAGATTGATCAGTATTGCTGAACTATGAAATATTTTTTTTTGCATACAGGTATAACAGAATAGCTTTAGTGTAGTTGTTGTTTTAAACTTGAGTATGAACTTATACAAAATGCAGCAAGATATTAAAAAAAACAGTTTTGTTGATTAAAAAACACTATATCGGATTCATATCGGTATCGGCAGATATCCAAATTTATGATATCGGTATCGGACATAAAAAAGTGGTATCGTGCCATCTCTAATACCAATTATGTCACGACAATTATCGCTCTGACACAGAGTTTATATTATGCTCTATACTTTATGCTAGCAGACAGCAGTCCAGGGATGTCTGTGTGCAGACAGCTCTGTTGCCAGAGGGGGCAGTGTACAAAACATGTGGTACACTGGTCTGTGGGGCACTCGTGCTTGTGTTGTTGTTGGTCCATCAGCCAGCCACAGAGAAGAGCAAAGTTAGAACATACAAATACATTTCCTGTAAACTCTGCTGTCACTTCATTTCCTTTCCAATCAGCATTTCACAGATGGACATGCCATCTGTGCTGTCAGGATCTTTGATGATGTAAATTGTAAATTGTGCTTGAGACCCCACTTTGTAACCTGACGTGCACCTCCTTGGAAATGTCACTACACATTGCGTGTAGTGATTGGCCTATTCAGTACCATCAGTGCCTCCTAAACTCATCCAGTTAAAATTTTCACAACAGTTTAAAAATAGAAAAAAAATGACCATTGCTCAATACAAGTACTAACACATGCCAGCAAATTCCTGGAGAGAAATTGCTGAAACCAGGGAAAGAAGTGAAAACATTTGAGAACTTAGTTTGCCACAAAAAGAGAAATAGTGGAGACCCAGGAGGAAAAAAAACTCCCAGCATTTTCTTTGATTCTATTATGGCTAGCATTGCATATAAAACACTTGCATAATGCACAAGGTTGACTCCTGGCGAGTGCATTGGCCACTTGCGTAGATTATATCTGGCTCTACAAAGATTTACTGCAGAAGTCTAAATCAGACATAAGCATGGGATTATACTATCTTGTGTACATGCACGTGGACAGCTGTGGACGGCAGATTTCCTAGTCCACTTGGAGGAGGCATGGGTAGCTTTCTGCTGTTGCACTGTGGCATCTTTGTGGTTTCCTTTATCATTATGTGTACTTTGAAGGTAATGTATGAAGGTACCATTACAAAGGTACATCTCCTGTTTGTCTCTGTGATGACAGCATCTGACTGAATAGCAGCGCCTGACCATTGAAATTCATACAGTTTGCCAAATGATCAAGCTTTATTTAAGCTGGCAGCAATAAAATTATGCTTTTAGTCATGTCGGCCTATTGAAAATAAACTCAAACAACTGAAATTAAAATCTAAAATGTCTTGCACAAAACAGGTAAAGGTGCATTTAAGGATTTAAAGCTTAAACAGTTATCCCTAAAGGACCAATAGCAAGAATTACAGGAATGGCAGCAGAAGTAATGTGAAGGAGTGCTTGATACACTGTTTCTCCTACATCCTGGCAGTGATTTGGGTTATTTCGCAGCAGACAGATGTCAGGATTTCAGGGAAGAAGAAGGAGGAGATGTCATCTGCTCACAATGATGTAACAATAGTTAATTGGGTGCTGTTTTGAATTTGCATTGTTTACTTGCAAAACACATCTTGTGAGTGATCATCATAAGAACTCTGATTTAGTTTGTTCGTCAGGCAGACTTTCAGTAAACGGCAGGTCAGAAATTTTTGCTCAGTCTGCCTCTCATTGTGACAGACTGTGTCAATATTATCTGTCTGTCCCAATGGGGAAGTGAATCTCCCTCAATCCATTTGTTTCACTCTCTGGAGGAAATTCAGATGACCACCCCACCCCAGAGTCTGTACACACACACACACACACACACACACACACACACACACACACACACACACACACACACACACACACACACACACACACACACACACACACACACACAGAGTCTCCTTCTTCCCTCTGCCACAATAGTGTTGTCAAGTGGGGAGAGTGAGTTTGTATGGGCTGAGCTGGTAGTTTGGTCTCCTTGTTGTTTGCTGTGAGGGTGTTGTGGCTCCATGTGCGGCCTTGTCTAACACCACCAGCCACCCACCCACCCACACACACACTTTGTCCTCAGTCCACCCTCTGTCTGAGACCACACACATGCACATCAATGTGCGCATTATTCTGAAAATGCATTTTTAAGTTTAACAAGACAACAAAACACATCCTGGCTTTGCTATGGACACAAACTGAGGAGTTGAATGTGACTGGAGGAAAGCCCCAACACATAATCTTCTCTAGTTTTAATCATTCCAGCTATTTGCATTGTGCCAGGCTTCCTGTTAAGGGGATTTTCGTGTCATTTGAAAGTGAAGTTTCCAGTCTGGCTTTCAGTTGTTAAACTGCAGCCACTAAACAACAATTAGCCCCACACTTTTAAATACTTATTAATTTAGTTCCAAGTCTTACCAGGTAAAATTGAGCTCCTGTGCTTTCAGTGGTGTAAGTTGTAAGACAGTCAGGTTGCACAGACATGCAGCCCAGAACAAGTGTATTAAGTGTGTCATTCTAACTCTTGACATAAACATTCCTGGTTGGGTTCTAAACAGAGCTGAGCAAGGCTGAAACATCCACACAGGACAGAACCAACAGTGTCATGATCCCAACAAAGATCATGACAAGCCTTAGACCTGATCACATAATTTGAACATACTTCTTAAAACTGCCTGCTTGGTAGAGCTGACAATGACCTGGGAGGACGCAGTTGAAGAGGCCCAGGAATACAAGAGCCTGAAGTATGCTGAACTAGTAGCTGATGCAGAGCAAAGTGCATGGAAAGCCAGATTTTGTCCATTTCAGGTTGGCGGCAGAGGACTTGAGGGCAAGTCAACTATTAAGCTGATGAAGGACATGGGCGTTCAAGGAAAAGCTCATTGGTAAACCTCCTACTAAATTTGCGAACAGCCTATTAGTTGACTTTGGAGACAGCACCTGGACCCAAATAAGGGGGGGGGGGGGGGGGGGGCACACCTGGGACACCAGATGTTGCTAATGAGGACTCTGGAGGTATTGTGGGCCTATCATCGAAACACCTATGAAGCATGGTGCCCACCTAATGACCCAATTAACTCCCAGATAACGTAGGCTATAAGGCACAGGTGTCGAACTCCAGGTCTCGAGGGCCAGTGTCCTGCAGGTTTTAGTTGTGTCTTTGATCCAACACAGCTGATTTAAATGGCTAGATTACCTCCTCAACATCCCTTGAAGTTCTCCAGAAGCCTGGTAATCAACTAATCATTTGATTCAGGTGTGCTGAAACAGGGTGATGTCTGAAACCTGCAGGATCTTACCTAGATCTCACCTTGGGTCAACACACCTGAATCACATGATTAGTTCATTACCACACCTCTGGAGAACTTCAGGACATGTTGAGGAGCTAATTTAGCCATTTAAATCAGCTGTGTTGGTTCAAGGACAATTCTAAAACCTGCAGGGACACCGGCCCTCGTGGACTGAGATTGCCCACCCCTGGGCTAGGCTTATAAGAGAACTACAACATCTTTAGTAATAGCTTACTAATAATGTAGTAAGGTATCCTTGGAAAAACCCATCTTTTCCAAAACAGCAGCTGTAATTCAACTTGGTTTAGGGTCACAATTAAGACCAATTTACCACTATGATGAAAAGCTCAATTCTAACCAATACTTTGGAACAGACTATTAATTGAACAACGTCCTTTTGTAGCAGGAGGCACCCAAATGACCTCACTTTCTAAAAATGTACAAACTCAAAATATCAGGCCCTCCCAAAGACTGCACAAATATGTCCAAAGTCTTGTGCTCCAAATTTGTCATCATTCTAATTCTTTATACAATGGCTTGGTATTCGGTTTTCCCGCACATCCTCTTGCACAGTTTCCTGTTATTATCTTACAAAGAACTGACGTCATACTTACAGGACTGTACATATCTGTGAGAGAGAAAATCAATAGAGTAAGAGTGTTTTCTCCAAAATTTGTCTGTCCATTTCAAACTAGCTGTTCTCTTATACATCATGTCTGCACAAATCAGTCATTTCAGGGTGGATGTATAAGGTGTCTTTTTTCCCCCTTGGTCCACTGAGAAATTAACTTTCCTGCACAGAGAACTCAGTTCACAGGGTCTGGACAGGGTATCGGCTGTGTCCTCATGCTTGGAGTGAAAATGGTTGTGGAGAGTTTATTTGCTCCGGGACATTAAGTCAGTTGTTCATTAATCCTGATTTTCAGTCCTTGGAAAAAAAAAAAAAACTGGAGTTGTACTGGTGCCAGCAGATCCCCATGATAGCTAGAAGTATTTTAAGAACCAGTTTATTTGTCCCTGGGCTCTTAGTTACAGTAACTAGGCATTATCTCATTTCCAGATATCCAGTGAGGTTTGCAGAAGTGAAACATGAAGTGCTTGCTCTTCCATTTCTTCTCCCTGTCCTGTTTTTCTCTGAGACGTGCTAAAATCCATTTCAATTTGCCTCCATTCCCTCTTTTTTATCGCACCCTTCTCAATATACTGCTGTGCACTTGCCCTTCTCATGAAATTGGAAGGGAAGTAACTTAAAATGAGGAATTGTTCTTTCTAACCAGAACTATATTTGTATCTGGTTTCTTGGGGAAAGGTGTTGTAATGTGGTACCCTCATTGCAAAACGCTGCTTGTATTCACATCCTCAAAACCCACACATACGTTTCCTTATGGCTTATTGTGCAGAAATCTAACCATTGAAAATTTTAAAATCCTGAATATCCGACAGTAACCTCAAAATTATTTTGCTCAATTGCTTCTAAAGAAAACCGGTCAATTTTTGTGACAGTGAATCTTCAAAAAGTCACATGAAGATTACTTAATAGTGAAAAAAAGGAACCAAATCAACTAACGTGAAAAACAACCTTTATGGGAAAATATTGTCACATTTTTTTTTTGCCAGGTTTCTATATGTACAAGTATTTGTATGTAGTGTTTTAAAAAATAAAGTCTCCACCAAGTAAACATGTTTGAAACTAACATCTATTCTATTGTTTCCTATAAATGCATTAAAAATGATCTTTTACTGCATTGCATCATTTAAAATTTTAAATCCTCATTATGACCACACGATTATTGCACACGTTTGTGCTGATGCCAGCTGGAAAAGTTGCAGAGAGATGGTGGCATTCTTGGTGGTGAAAGTTTTTCACAGCAAAGCAATTCAAAAAATAACTGAATTGCTGTATATTTGTATGATATTATGTAATTATATGCTCTCTTATATGGTCTTTTGTAAAGGGTCATTCTGATCTTTTCAAACTAAGGATAGGATTAAGTAAAACCATGCTTGGCTAATAAAGAAAAATATCTACAAAAATAATAATTATTCTATTTTTGACAGCAGTTCGATTTTCAACTTTGTACAAAGAATTGGGGAAGGACAGTTCTTGCTTTCACATGACAACATTCACGTGCTCGTGTTTGTTTTGGTGCAGTTTTGGGCTGGGTTTCTGGGTTACAGGCAAGTGAAAGAGAAAGTTTTCACCATAAGACTCTTTGCAGTGCTGTGAAAAACTAAGTTCACTCCATAATTCGTAACTTGAGCATTAATATCCAAAACCTTCATGAGAAAGTTGATTTCTGACTGTGGAAAAAACATATTGCTTGATATCAGTCTTCAGCCCCATTAATCATTCAAAGGTAGCCAATTCATTTGGTAATTCTTTTTTTCACATCACCGTACCCTTTTTAGCTTTTCTGACATACTGCATACAGCACACATTGTTTGCTCCCTGGACATGTTTCCATGTCCAGGGAGAAGAGGCTTTCTCCTAAAAACTCTTCCAAACAAACCATACTTGTTCAGTCTTTTTCTAATTCTACTGCTTTTATTGTAGATTATACCATTTCTTTTTTTTTAAATGCTTTATCATTTTTATTCTTTACCAGTGTAGGGGAAACTGTGAATCTATCTATCTATCTATCTATCTATCTATCTATCTATCTATCTATCTATCTATCTATCTATCTATCTATCTATCTATCTATCTATCTATCTATCTATCTATCTATCTATCTATCTATCTATCTATCTATCTATCTATATCTGTCTGTCTGTCTGTCTGTCTGTCACCTTTCTCAGGATTGCTCAGTCTTATCTTGGGATGGATTTGCTGGAATGTCCACTCCTGGGAAGACTGTGACTATACACCTAAATTCTCCAGACTAGTAAAGTGCCAAAATCTAGTCACACTTGATAATGATGAATTAGTCAAGTTTATTTGTTTAGCACCATTTGGCTACTAATTTTCCTCTTAATTCTTTTGGAAGCAGTAAAGGTGCAGTGGGTTTTTCGCTGGAAAAGACTGTAAGTCTTTCTACTGACTTAGAAAAGCCATGGTATTCCTTCAGAAGCGCTAGAAGAGATGGCTGGAGACAGAGACTTCTGGACATGTCTGCCTGACTGTCCCTACAACCTGGACCCAGATAGGTGGTAGAAAATGGATGCTTTAAAACAAAAAACTCAAGCTGTTCTGTTAGCTTGAAAGGGAATGACATTATCAAGTACATATGCGTGTGGTTATTGCATGTCCAAATATGAGTAACATATTATCAGTGATGATTACATTCCAAAGAAAAAGCAAACCCTCAGTGTTGCAGTTTTTTGTAACCACCAGCTTCATCATCACTCACTCTTTGGTGTTGTTATCAGCTCTAGCTAACTCTCAGCACTGTCACTCTGTAATGACCCTGATCTCTCTTCTGCACTCTCTGTCACTCTCTAATCCGTCGTTGTCCTCTCTGGCCCAGTGGTTATTATGTCGTAGCTCAGTTGCCCTGTCCTGCCCCTTTCCTTATAGGACGTGTGTGTGCGTGCATGTGATGTCCCATTTTCTGTGTGGGCGTCTGTTTGGGTTCTCTGGATGAATAAAGAGGGCTAACTGCTGATTCAGCATGTGGACTTGGTTAAAACATCAACTATGAAGTCACACATTAATAAGCAAATTCATTTAAATCCACAAGTTGAAAACCAAGAGAACGCGAACAAAACAAAGCAAACACCCACACACACCTCCACCTACTCACAGAGGTAAGTAAGGGTGGATGTGTGTAGAGCACATTTTCAGCTTTACGTTATTGTGTACTGTTGTTACTTTTTTCTTTAATGAACCTTGTACTGAACTTGCACGTGTACGTGTTTGTGTACCCCTGTGCGTACATGCACATGCCTGCATAAACATTGTGAGGCAAGTGCAGTGGAAATTCTGACAGTGGAGGTGTGCCGCAGCCTTGTAGGCTTTAGCTTATGTAAGGAGCCAGGTGTATCTGTTTATAACACACGGCACAAACACACAGGGCATAAAATACGTGATGAAAACCTTGTAAAATTTGACAAATGAGTGCTGCCCTGATTACATATGTACCAAATATCTATTAACAGACAAACCATACTTATTTAGCCTTATAGGTACTTTCGGCTGCCTCCTTATTTCCCAACGGGCTGCCACAATAGATGGATCCACATACCTGATTTGGCAGAGCTTTTGTGCCAGATGCCCAGCACTCCTATTTATCCAGGGGTGGGATCAGCAGTGTGAGTACACAAGCTCGTGACCCCTTGAGGCTGGGCTGCGTCTCCTCCCTGTCTCAAACTGAGGACCTTTAACTTTTAGTGTGAAACATGAGAAAGAAAAGACAAGAAAAAGACTTGGACTTCAAGTTTTGAACTGATCAAGGACAAGTACACACGCTGAATTTTTCATCCCAGTGGTTGCTCAGCTTTCTTTAATATCTGAAGATGGTGCTTTAAAAGCAAAGAAAAGAAACTGGTTGTCAAATGGCAAACGTGATGATGCATGAGGATATATTCTACTGGGAATAACCATTACGATGGATTGGTGAACTCAGTGGTGCACATTAAAATAGACAGTAGCAAAAACAAAGAAAGTAGAGAGGTTGAGTGTAATCATAATGAAACCTTTTAATTTCTTGTGTGTAACACTGCAAATTTCAACTTCTGAGTTTAAATATGCTATGGGCTATAAATAAAACAGACCAGTATTGATCATGCAGTATTGATCTGATACCAGTACCAGCTTTGGTATCAATACTCCCCATTACCTTCCACACCACCTTCCATCCCTCAACCTACCAATCAATCTACTCAGGTGCAGCAAGATGGACAAAACCCCCTTGAAACATGTGTAACTGTGAAAAAATACATCCCAATCTTCTAGTGGCAAAAGGATCAATTGTAAGAGGTCAGACATAAAGCCCAGAGAGAATTTCTTCTCTTTCTTTGTTTTTTCCAGACCATTTATCTTCCAAACGTCATCTCAATTTGACCAGGACCGCACGCTTCACTTCAGACATACTATCAGCTGTTCAGCACTTCACCGCTATACTTGTCAGTCCTTGTCCATTCTCTGCTGACAACTTAAAAACACAAGTCAACACTTGACATCCTCTCTTTCTCTCACCCCCCCAGCAGTCCCACCGCTCCCCCTCTGTCTGTTTCTCTGGATGTTGACAATGACATTTTCTGTGCGCAAGTGACTAAGACACAAAGAATGTGAGTCTGTGTGCGACGGCGATGCACACAGAGTCTACGGACTGTCACAGGCTGTCAGGGCCAGAGAGAGAGAAAGATGAGTCTGACAAAATGAAACCAAGACAATATTTCAGTCTCCCGTTGTGGCCAAATAGGGGGCATGAACCTGGTGTGACAGTCAGAAAAAAAAAAAAGAGTCAGAGAGAAAACAAAGAAAGACATTTTTTTTTTAAAGATTTAAGTGTGTGAACA
Source organism: Aulonocara stuartgranti (assembly GCF_965226115.1). Taxonomy (NCBI): domain Eukaryota; kingdom Metazoa; phylum Chordata; class Actinopteri; order Cichliformes; family Cichlidae; genus Aulonocara; species Aulonocara stuartgranti. Next base: position 33,205,174 of record NC_138944.1, on the reverse strand, counting down.
GTAATAAGGAAATCTGAGCGAGTAATAATGTGTTATTATAAAGCAAAGAGTAAATATCAGATTTGTAGCTGCTATAATGAACGGCTTCATAATTCAGTGGATTATACATTCGCCTAACAAGCAAAAGATCCTCAGTTAGATCCTGGGAGGAGACACAATTCCCATTTGGGGTTGTGTCAGGAAGGGCTTCTGGTATAAAGATCTGCCAAATCAAATATGCAAAGCTATTTGCTGTGGCTACCCCCTCTGAACCAGGGAGCAGCCAAAAGCAGTATTATTTAGAACTACTGCAATGCAATGCATCATAGACATGTTTTAAAAGTGAATTGCATGGTCCCTTTAAAACTGTACTAATCCATCTCAGTGCTACAGTTCTAGATATAATCCAAAGGTTCAAATGAATTGTACCAAATTAAATCCCCTTCAAGGTTTTCTCCTTTTGCTCTGCTGCTATTTTCAGATTGTGTTCTCGCCTCGATCTGTCTGTGCCATCAGCAACCTGATTTTCATGTCTTTTATTGTCGCTGTGGTGTTTGTGGTGTGCATTTATAGCTATGGAGGCACCGAAAATATAGACTGAACAAAACCACATCAAACAACTGTAAGCAATTTAACATTTATCTTTATTTTGATACCACCGACTCTCGCTTTTTTACTGAAATGCTTAGAACCATATGGAGTCTATGAAATGCAAAAGTGCCGTAAACCTGGTTTCTTTTTGACAATAAAGGATATTTCTTTTCTATTCTTGGAGACAGACATGTGCTGTAAGGTTTAAATGAATGCATATCCTCTATTCTCAGTCACTATTCAAAAGTCTTGTTGAGTAAAACATGATGTTAATTATGTATATCCTGGTCCCTAAAAAAGGAACAGTAAAGCAGGGTGTGCTTTGGTGGAAGCCTGCTTTGTGACTGACAAGCTTCTGTATTAGTGTGATGTCAGCTCCACCCTCACTCGTGGCATCTAGTCTATATGGTGATGGCAAGGATTTATAACAGGAACTCACTAACTAATGAATGATGTCATTCACTGTGGACATCTTTTCCAGCACGTTGTTAAACATTTGAATGTGTATGAACTTGCATTCTTAAACTGGAAAAATCCAATAATCATAATAATAATCTCTCTCAAGTTCTCACACTGGCAAACTCTAATACGTATGTGCATGCTTGTTTGGGCGCATTTATGTGTTTTGTATCGGAGCAATGTTTTCCAGCTTCCCAGACAGGAAGTGCTACCTTAGCAACACGAAGAAAATACAGGAAGTACAAACTGAGTGCCTCAAATTCCAGCATTTTCTTACGCCAGCATGATGGAGCAAGAGCCAGAAAGACAGAGAACAATGAGCAGCACACACAGCCTCACCAAAAAGACACAAATGTTCAAACTGGAGGGCTCGAGTCACACAGATGACTAGACACAGACAAAAGGTCAATTATGAAGCCGAAGACAGAAAAGGCAAGTATGGCAGATATGGGCGAATACACACATGCTGTATCTGCAGAAACAGTCTCAGCAGGAATGTCACTGCTGTCCTGCAGTAATAATAAATCCAGCGTGCTAATACAATACGTCAACAGAAATGATCCCAGTCCCAGCTCACGTGTATTTTCAGAAAAAGTACAGTTTCATCCTTTAATGGAAACTTTGCCTACATCTCCAATGATCTGAAATGATTATATAAATCATGGTCCTTCATTTGTCCCTGGCTCATAACTTGCTGTGTTTTGTATAAAAAGACATAACCACTAGCGTGTAATCTCTGGGTTGGCATTTTTAATTTCCAGTTAATAGAGACAACTGTAACACATTTGACCAACGACAAATCCTACATCACTGGTTAATGCTGCTAAGTTCAAAGCAAGAAGTTCTTGTGTTAGAACCTAGGCTAAGGTTTTCTGCATGTTTTCATTCAGCATTCCCAGATTTTCTTCAGCAGCACTGATTACGCTTAATATCTAACAACATGTGACATGTGACCTGGTTTTCCTTCAATCCATCCATCCCTTTCAGCTCATCCGTGGGGACAACAAGACGTTTACAACCTAAGATAAGATAAGATAAGATAACTCTTTATTGTCATTGCACAGTCATACATAGTACAGTAGTACAATGAAATTGGAAAAACTGTCCTACGTCGGCACTACATATAACACAACACGACACGATATGACACATCACAACGTAACAAACAACACAACACAGTATATTAACTTAGTATAAAAAAGAAGAATAAGTGTATGCTTATCTACCTAAGCGATATAACCTCTGAGTCCTCAATAGTCCTCAGGGTCTGTCTCGGGGCCTCCTCCTAGTAGGACATGCCAAAACACTTCACCTGGGACACGTCCAGGAGGCATCCTAATACCTGAACCACCTCAACTATCTCCTATCAGTGTGGAGGAGCTCTACTGAAATGGCTGAATCCTCATCCTATTCCTAAGGGAGAGCCCAGCCAGTCCTTGAATGAAACTCATGTCCTCTACTTGTATCTGTAACCTCGAACTTTTGGTCACTATACAGACCCTGTTAAGCTGCATGGGTCCCCTCCCCTGTGGGCCCACCAACCACATGAGGAGCTGTCGGGGTTTGGTGCTTTGAGCTCCTGGCAATAAGATTCTCGGCTAGCTTGTGGTACACAGAAAGTCATGTGCTGTGATAATAATGCCTGTTCTGGTCAGAGCCTTAGCTCCTGGTCAAATAAAAATAAGAATCAGTTATAAGACTATAAGGCTACTAATATAATGAAACTACTGTAGCTACAAACCGGTTATGCATTTCACTTTACATGCACACATGTGGTTTACTTATATAGTGCATCGAACTTACCTGTTGACAAAAGTGTAGTAATTTTAATCCCAGGAGAATGAGATCAGCATGAATGGTCACCTTCATAGTATTTATTAGGACTGGCACATTTGTGTTAAGAAAAGAAGGAAACAAACTTTTAATGAATGTATTCACTGAGTATCAACTGCATTTACTCCTGGCATCAGCTATCTCCTCAAACTCAATATCCCATGACCACTTGTGATTGGATTTTGCTGCCCCGTCAAAACACAATATGTTATACAGACTCGTTTCAAGTCATTAATCCGACTCCATCTCTGCTCTCAGAGAAGGATCCTGCATATTATAGCGTGAGCTATGAAAATGAAGTTTTTTTCAGTATTAAACATGACTGTAATCATCTTGTTTTTACATCAGTGGACAGCGTGCAATCAACAAAAAAAGCTCATTCACTTTCAGCTGGACTCATCCGTGCTCACACACCGTGGTGACGAGCATTTCTGAGCTCATCCATGTGTGTTGTGGCTGATCAGTTTGTCTTTGATGCATTTACACCTGTATATTTTTAGCCACATGTCTGCGCGTGCATTGAGGAAACATTTTTTTGCCAGCAGGTCTTAACAGCAACCGAGTTCTTCTAACATTTAAATCTAATGACATGTCATTTACCACAAAACCTGCTGTGTTCCTCTGCAGTTCCTCGGTGCTGTGCTCTGACCTCCCTCTGCTTTAATCAAACAGCTTCCCTCCTTCTCCTCTGTGTGCCCTCGCATCACCTCACTCACCCTTTTTTCTTGTCTCCCATCTCTCACTCCACCGCCCTTTCTCTCCTCCCCTCTCTGCACGCTCATCCCCGTTGTTTGTCAGCCCGGCTTGCGGCTGACGTTATTATGTTGGCATAGTTTATGCCAGGCCAAACACCAGCTGGGTTTACTCCTTTGCAGCTGCCCTCCTCCCCTCTCATCTTTCCTCTCTCTCTTTCAGAGCAGTCCCATTTGTTTCTCCACATCCCTTCTCGCTGCTCCACCTCAGTGTTTGTACCTCTCCCACCCTCCTCTTGCATCCAACCCCCCCTCACTTTCACCTTCGCTGTCTCTTCAGCGGCCCTTCTCTTCCATTATCTTACGCTCCATTTCTCGCCGCTTGACTTCATCTCCACCAGTTTTTCTCCTCGTTCCTCCCAGTCTGCCGACTTCCTCCCTGTCCTCATCTTCCATGACTGTTATAACACCTTTTTTCTCCTCCTGCTTCCTCTCCCCCCTTTCTGTTCTTCTTTTCCCCGTCCATGTGTCACTCACTCACAGCACATACATATAGAACGTATGAAATAGTGTGTTTGTGTGGATTTTTGACATCTGCTGCATTATATCCACACACTGGTCAATGCATATTTACAACATATGGCCATTTTTAATAGAGATATTAGTGTATCACACCAGCTACTAATATAAAAGGTGTTACATTAGTGTTGTTTATAGTGTCAGCCGTGCTGGCAGATTTCTGCAAAACTGTTTATACTGTCTTTTTAGGCCCAGAGGTGTTCGATGGAGCCTGGTCTACAAACCAGAAAAGCAAAGAGATATCATTGATCCAGGTGCCCAGAATTAAGACTGAAAGACAAACAGTTAGACTCAATCTGATTTAGAGCCTCATGCACAAGGTTTGTCACAGTAATTTGGAACGTTTTTGATAACAACAGAATGGATTAAGTTGTCCACCAATGGACAACAGGGCTTGGTTTCTGTTTGGCACTTGCATTCAGCCTACAAATCGTAAGTAAAGTTAGGACCCTTTGCAGACTGATCAAGTTCTTCTGCAACAAACAGAGAAAATGGGGTAAAAACACCCAAAAGCCATTGTTTATCTTCTCACGGCTTCCTCTCCACCCTCCTCAGCATCTCCTCCTCTCACAGAGCACTTTAAAAATCTTTTGAAAAGTCATTTTTTTCTCCATTTGGCTTGCCTGCTGTACCTGCATCCCTTTGCTCCTTGCCCTCCCTCACTCTCTTTCTGCTCTGACAGTGTGATCCATGGAGGCATTATCTTTCCATTATCTGTCCATCCCATAATCATTTCCCCCACCTCACCCGACGTCTCTGGGGAATATTAATCAGCTCACGGACAAGTCTAATCTCTGCACTGGGCCTATAACGGGAGCTGCAGTCCATCAGACACAAACCACACACACACACACACACACACACCGGCTTCTAATTAGTCGATCACTTCCTCTCTCCCTCGGTATACTGTGTTCCCATGAATCACATAATAAAAAGTTTAGCTCGTACAGAAATGCTGTTTCATAGAAACTGTGGTACACGAGAGTGTGCAGTTTGTCGGGTACCTCCCACCTTTAACATAAAATGTTCCTCCCAAAGAGCCATGCATCACATTATCACGGTGTGTGTGCTGGAAGTCAGGCAGATGTGCACTCATGGGTAAAATATAAAACAAACAAAAAGTGTGACCTTTGAGAAAAATGAGACCCCATTATCTTCTAAACGGCTCTCATCTCGGGCTTTTAAGAGTATCAAGTGTTTACTAAGAAGGACGTGACTATTAACTACTCAGAGTCAGCTTATAAAAACACTGCTTAAGTTAGAGTTCACATGAGGACGCTAAGTTTCACTCAAGTAGACCGCTGGCAGCTAGGCACATTAGATTATTCAGATTTTACGGCTAAAACAAAAACACCATGGTAACAAATATTACAGTTTCAGGCTCATGTCTTGGTTCAGTCTGCTTTGACAAAAAGGTTTTATTTGTTTGGCATGAACTTTTAAAAAGTGTGATGTGTTGTCGGTTTCTTAAAGTCCAGTGTTTTGCTAAAGGTCAGAAATTTGGACGTATTTAAAATGTTTTTATTTTTGTTCACCTAAATAACAAGAATTACTGTAAAGCAACTATATATTAGACTATATTTAAACAATTAACTATATCTAACTCTTTTATTAGGAAATTGAAAATCACCTACACTGCTTCAATAATGTTGAGGTCCGGGCTCTGGGGAGGCCGGTCCCTGTGTTTTTCTACCCAGGTATGCTTTTACTGCATTGAGAGGTTTTTTTTTAGATCATTGGCTTTCTGAAAAATGAAAGTGTTGTCAATCAGATGCTTTCTAGATGGTGGATCCAAATCTGATGGTACTTTTTAAATTTGCATACTTCAGCCTTTTCTCCCTTTTTCTTTGCCTTAAGAATGGCTTCTTGACAGCCACCTTTACACTGAGACCATTTCTGATGTGGCTTTGGTGAACCTTAAATGAACCATGGAGGGCCAGATGCATCTCTTGGATCTTTTCTGGATTTATTTGTTATTTTTAAAAGAGCTTCAGATGCTGTTCATCTGCTGTTGATAGTTTTTCACGCTTGCCACATCTTCTTTCGTCCTCCATTCATCCAGTTTCCTCAAATATATTAAAGACACTGCACATCATGCTGAGATATGCCAAGTTTGTGCCTGACAACTCATCACCTAATTGGTACAAGCACACTGTTATGCCTGTCAAACTGTAACATTTTTCAGAGATTAAAAAGAAATCAGAACAAATAATGTGTTTTTGTATCAGGCTGCTAGTAACAGCAGATCTGCTCGTCAGTCACTACAGTTTAAAATAAATTATTTGCTAAGTTATCTGTTGGTTGGTTCATCCAGTGTTAAGTCAGTCAGGTTAGTGTTGCTCTGAAAATATTCAGACAGAAGGACTGAACGCTATAAATGAGTGAAAAAGCAGCCGATGTCCAACAAAAACTTCGAAGGACCTTCAGAAAGCCTCCAGAATTATTGCACAGGACCACCGAAAGTTATTTCTGTATCTGAGGGTGTGGTGCATATATTACAGAATGCATTTTTATGATGTTTTACAGATTGTAAAGACCACTGTGATTTGGGGTTGTAGTTATAAATGTGTTTTTGAAGCAATCCCACATCAGTTCAAGAGATGTTTGATCTCTATATTGTTCCAGGAACATCAAAATGTTTTTTATTGCTGTTTATTGCACTTCTTTTTTATTGCAGTTTTTATTGGCCAGGAATAGAACTCCATTAAGCATCTGTTGGATGAAGCAGTAAAACTTTGAATAGCATTAGCCATGCTATAAAATTTTCTCATTATTGGTCCACTCATATGAAAAGAATTAGAAGTTAGGGAGGACAGATTTGGAAAGTGGGAAAGGGATAACCTTCCAAGGGGAAGCTTGGTTTGTTTAGCTGGTTCTGGACAGTTTCAAAGTAAAGGAGGAGATGTCAGGGACCGACAGAGCGTGTGCTAATCAGATCAACCTGACTGTGGTTGAGGTGTGGCTGTGTCATTGTTGTTTCTGCCAGATTGTTTCATGGTACTGTGAATGCTGAATGAGGCAGAACAGTTTAGATCCATGTGCACGTGGTCCACGCAGCTACTAACTAACACATTTTGGGCTTTTGTGATATTCTTTTCCCTATTTCTTTAATCAGACTTATTCTGTTTTGTAGATACTGATATGCACACAATAAATTCATCGTGATATAATGCCAATTTCATCCCATAAATCCTGTAGCAAATTATTGGATCTGATTTTAATCCAAATGGCAGAAAGAGAAAAGGGCAAAAGATGAAAGAATAGTATTTTTCCCCCCAACAGACCTCTTTTCTTCCAAAATGATCTTGATTATGAATGGCTGCCCTGAGGAGAATGAGAAGAGGAGGAGGGAAAGGCAGGGATGAAAGGAGGAGAAGCGAGGAAGATCAGAGGCTGAGGAATGTTCGCCATGGGGGTGCATGAGTGCTGAACACATGAAACTGTGCATGTGCTCGCACATATACACATTTAAAACAGACACAGAAGGAGTTTAGGGTTTTTGTGTCTCTGTGGAAATATTTAAATGCACCGATACAGAGACATGGACTCAGTCCCAGAGACAAACAATCCACATGACGACACAGAACACGTTAAGATATCATATCCAGAGGCATCTTAAAACCCCCAAATACTTTCCTTCAAACAGGCTCAGAGAGTTGGAGGATGGGTTAGGGCGGGGAGTGGCGTGAGGTGGGATGTTGTGGAAAGATAAGGGATGAGGGGTATTTGTGTGTGTGTATAACCAATAAATCCCAAGAGGGACTGCAGCAGACACAGCTGTTTCACACCCATCCAGATGTCATTGGAGAGACAGAGCAGGAGACATGCACAGACCCATTACTGTACACATCAAAGGCAGTACACTAACACGCATGCATACACAAGCACGCACTGGCGTACACGCTGCAGATGGTGTAGGACTCATTGAGAGCATCGTAAAAAGCTTTGAACTGAGTAAACGAGCTCTTCTTCCTCACTTTTGTGGTTTTGTGGGTTTTTTTGGAGAAAGCAGCCAGGAGTACAAATGTGCCCGTGTAATCATGGAATCTGAAAATCTTTCCATCCATGTTTTCTTCCCTTCTTTATAAAGGTTATTGTATTTTGTAATATACAATTACCTTTAAAAAAAAACAAAACAAGGCAAGGCGCCCCATGCTACCCAAGCCTACCTCTGAACAGGAGTGAGAGATACATAACTTTAGCCATACCATCGAGGTTCCTCGACACCACGTGTTGAGCTACACTTACTAAGAAGCACCTTATAGCTTGGTGCAATGACATCAATAGATGGCAGCTACTATCAAAGCTGTAGATCCAGAGACTACACAGTGGCAACAATAACGAGCAATTTGGATATAATGAAGATGAGCCGCTCCAAGAACGCCTCGGGCAGCTGAAGACAGACAACGATGAGGAAGAGGAAGAGGAAGAGGAAAAGAAACTTTCATGCCCCTGCTTGAATAAGCAAGTGCCATCGACATGAAAAAGGAAGTGGCTAACATCAAGAAATCCTACCAGTGGCTAGAAAAGGCGGGCTTAAAGAACAGCAGGAGTCAACCACACCTGACAGGACTATTCAAAATATATTAGCAAGCTGGGATGGGATACATTAAGTGGCTGAGATAGTATACAGGAACATCTGTGCCTCATTTGGAGTAAGTTATGGGTATTGATCTCCCAGTTACATTTGTAGAGTAATTATAGGCTAATTATAACCAATAATATTCAGTCAGTGCATTTAATTTCACCTCCTTTATTAGACTGTGGGACAGTCAGACACGAACACACTGAGTTATCATGAAATGTCCACACTTTAAAGTTTCAGAGCCAGTCAGAGTAATTTGTAACTGTAACATGCAGCCCACTGAGCAGCAAAATAAGTATAATTACCTCAACACAGCTTTCCTTTTTCCGCTCTATTAAACCATAATATTAACAACTCTGTACAGCATTAGTCTTGTTTTATTCGCACCCAAAGGCTCCATTTTGTTATATCTTGTTATATTTTTTAATAATCTTTATAGCTCTCTATCACCTTTTCTTTTGATAATGTTTCTGATTGTGGGGCGGTGCTCAACTGACCCACTTTATTGTGGAAAACAAGTCAAATAGTCACTTTAATGTGAGGATCCACAGAGCCTGAAGCAGAAAGCAGGGGTTTACTGGAAGGCCTACGTTAAACCTGCTTCATAGTTTATCCCTCAGGTGTTGTTGTTGCAGTTGTTTATTTGTATGGAGCACGATCACGGATGAGATTTAGAGTTCAGGAGAACGTGTTTCCCTTCAAGTTTGAGCATGTACGCTCTATGGATAAGTTATTAGACAACATTTCAGTTACGCGCTAACAAAGAACTCTAGTAGTAATCTAAGTGCTCATAGCATGCTATATCTTGTCTCTACTATGTTTTTCAGTATATTTAAATAAATTAAAAATAAGTCTAATGTTCTTGCCACAAAAGCCATTCTGCTTGGGGCTGAACGGCACAAGGTATGTTTACCTCCTCTTTTACAGAAGCTGTTGTGCTTTATGATTGCATTGGCACAGATAGCTGGTGTAATAGCTCTGTTTCCACTATCATCTTCTATAACAGCAGTCAGATTGCCATTTATTTTAAGGCGCTGTTATCTTTCATCCAATAGAAAACACAATGATACGTACACATGCAAAAGTGAATCAAAATGTCATCACAGTTATTATTTTTCAAGTGTTGGAAAGAGCGCTTTTATGAGGATTGCCTATCTCCATGTGTCAACACAGTTTCATAAGATGACTGCACAGTCTGAAACGCAGGTTTAAAAGCCCAGAGTGGAATTTGTCAAGATTAAGCAGGAACAAAGCCAATATGGTAAATGGCCTGTATTTGTATAGCTCTTTAGGACCCCAAAGCGCTTTACACATTCAGTCATCCACCCATTCACACACTGGTGATGGCAAGCTACAGTTGTAGCCACAGCTGCCCTGGGGCGCACTGACAGAGGCGAGGCTGCCGGACACTGGCGCCACTGGGCCCTCTGACCACCACCAGTAGGCAACGGGTGAAGTGTCTTGCCCAAGGACACAATGACCGAGACGGTCCAAGCCGGGGCTCGAACCGGCAACCTTCCGATTAAATCCCAACTCTTGAGCCACGATCGCCACGATGCAAGGAAAGAAGTGAGCATTTAAGTCTGTTTATTATGATAAGATTTTATAATATGTGCTCACATCCAGAGCTGGAAGAAAAAGGCAGTGAGTTGTATGTTGCTTTACTTGACAGCTGGAAACTTTTGACTTCAGGCTAACTCATCAGACGTCCAAGTGACTTCATGTAACCCATTGTGTTTGAAAAGAAAACCAGTTGTGAGAACTGAAACAGGATATGTATTTAGTGCACTAGAAAAGGGTTTTAATAAACTGTACTTTGAAAGGATTTGACCGTATTAGTCTCATTAGACCAGCCACCCATTTTCTTCTGCTTATCCACTTCAGTTTTGTGGGGCTGCTGGAGTGTATGCCAGCTGCCACAGGGTGAGACGCAGAGTGTACCCTCTGCACATGGCACCAGTTGCAGGGCTGACACAGAGACACAGACAACCTCTGATATTCACATTCACATCTATTGCCACTTTAGAATCGCCAGGTAACCTAACTTGCATGTTTTTGACCTGTAGGAGGAATATAGGACATTGTTGAATCGTACAACAGGGACAAACTCCACATAGCTGGCTGGTAACAATGCTAAAAACTTCACTATTGTATCTCATATCATAAAGCCAATGAAATACAAATCCAGTTAGGCAGCTCTTCCCATTTGTGAACCTATGCCATGAGAAGAAGTGTTATCAGTCTGCCATCCTCGCCACATTGACTTTACCTATACACAGGACCCAGACAGCAGTGCTTGGCCTATATGTGGCCCACATCTGCAGATGTCTTGACTGACATAATTGATTTAGGGTGAGCCTGGCTGCCTCAACTCAATCTCAGCGTCACGCCCTTTCTCTGTCCCTGTGGGAGTCCCGGCCTACTCTTGGCTGATAACTGGTTGACATTGGAGGGTTGTCAGCTGATGCTCACCTGGACCTTTAGGCTATAAAAGCTGACCCAAATGAACACCTCACTCTGTCTTCCACTCCACCTGAGATCAACCTTCTTTACTGTTTGTGGGTTTTTTGTAATAGTTGGGGGGGGGGGGGGGGGGAGGTTTGATAAAATATATTTTATTTCAATAAATCTCAAGTGTGGAGTCACTCGTCACATCCCCAACATCTTATAGCCCATAATGTCATGTTTTGTGAGAGCTTGACTGTTTGGCCTGTGGTAGGGTGCATCATTATAACCAAACTTTGCATCAGCAAAATGAGAACAGTGTTCAAAATCTGAGTACACCTCTAAATCTGGTCCTTTACCTGACATGCAGCTTTGTATCGTAAATTAATCTTTCTTGTCTTTGAGTGATTTTTAAAAGGAATCACTGAACAGCATCAAACTAAAGTTTCAACATTATCTTCTTGGCCGATGCACAGTCCACGGCTGCCTTTCTTTAGCCCAGTGAAACCTTGTTTTCTTCCATTTAGAAGTTAATACTGGTTAACTTTTAGCTTTCCTCTATGGCTCATAAATCCCGCTCCATCCAGCCTATTTCTTACAGCTCTATAACAAATACAGACTCTTTTAATTTTTGCTCTGCATCTCCTATTTTCAAGGCATCTTGCTTTTAGTTTTCTGTCCTGACACTTGACTTTGTCTTCCACTTACCCGTATGTTTTTCTTTCACAACCGTTCGGATTTTTTATGCTCGTTCCAGATTTTGCACACAGTTGACTGATAACAACCACCATGTTTTGTCATTTTCTGTGTTGGATTTCTTTCTCACTGCAGCTTTACAATCCCCTCCATTGTTTCACCTGACAGTTCTGCCGTTGGGGCCGTGCTTCCTTTCAATCAGCCAGGTGAAACAGCTCATTAAGGACTGCAAAAACTCTTTTTTTTTAAACTGGAAACTATTAAGATATATTCAATTTGTGCTGGTATTTGTTTTAGAAACGCAAATCACAAGCCTTTTCTAAATGTTAACATAGATACAATAATCTATGTCAAATATGTGATTTTTTGTATTTGCTATAAAGCAAAAGAGGTGGTAATTCCTGGGGTTGTATATGCAGGACCTTTATACCAGTGTCTACCATTCAGTGTGTTGAAAGCTGTGGTGGTAGTGGTTTATGAGTGAAAGAGGATCCTCCTCCCATCAAGTTGTTGATAGGGGATAAATGCACTTTGGCTCACTTCTATCCTTCATGCACTCTCTAAGGGCATCACTAAAGAATTAGTGCATGTGTTCCCTCTTCAGGATGTTTTGAAAGTGAAAGTTGATCTCTTTCTGTCTTCGCTCTTGTGTGTATGGGTACATTTTCAGACTGATACCCACAAACACATCGGCATCCTAACCTGCATCTGTTGCTGTTTAAAGTGTAAATGTGCAATTGGTGCAGGCACAGCTGCATGCTGCATGTAGGCAAAGACAAAACACAAAACACACATGAAAGTAGGAGCGGAGACTCCTTTCCTTGAACCGCAACTGACAGTTTTAAAGAGGTTGTAGTGCTTTACACTTTCCAGATAAGGAGAAGAAAATTGACTGTTTTTTGATGACAACCACAGAGCAATATTTATAGCAATAAGGGCCTGTGTTTAGTTCCTTGGGAATACCTTATCAAAGCTTGTAGAAGTATGCATTGACATCTGACTGTTGAATATGTTTTCCATGCAGTTGCTGGTTTCTGTTCACAAATATACACCATAACAAGGAAGACATTTTTCCCACTTACCTCTGTCTGACAGATGCCATTGGACTGATTTGTTTAGAGATCTCCAAGATTTCTAAAGTCACAAAGGGGGTATATAGTATTTTATTAAACACCTTAGATCCAAATCCCAGAAACAGCCTGTAAACCCAGTGTAAAATAATTTCTTCTACAAAATTCAAATAAGAGCAATCAATGAACGCTGAAACATACCATGGGGGTGACCAACCCTTTCTTTCATCAGTAATCCTTGCTGCAGCAACATGATCATAATGAAATAGGACTCAGTCTAAACACAGCCATACAAACAGTGTAAAGTTACACCATGAGCCACTCATGCAGCCTGACTGAGAAGACGTTGGGTTTAAATTAAAGGTCAAGTAGAAGATCAGCAAAGTAAGGCTGTGACTGCAGGAATTTACAGAATCAAATGTACTTGACAAGTGCTGAAGACTGGCTGCAGTACGTTAGCAGCACAAAAGACGCATTTAGGGAAGCATTAAAAAAAACTAAACTAAAAAAACACAATTACATTTAACCTGCTGTATTTTGGGAAATAAAAATAAATTGCTTGTTTGTATATCGTCCATCCCCATATTGACCCCCTCCCCTGTATGAGTTAAAAATGCTTTTACATTACTTTTTTAATCTTTTATCTTATATATGAAGACAGGGGAAAGAGAAAAAAAAATGCAACACCTTAGTTCAAGCTTTGACTTGTGACAGCTTTCTCACTTCAGTGTTCAGTAGTGTTAAACTGCAGAGATGCTAAACCAACTATGCTTTATTCACTAAATCAGTGTTTGTGAGCATCAGAATGTGTTAAACGCAAAACCACAACCTGCTAAAAGTAAATGAAGTTATGAAAACTAATTTAGTCATTAGTTCCCTGGGTGGTTATATAGTAAAGCCCTACATTACTGCATTACTTCAGCTCATTTTCTCTGATGACTATGTATGCGGATGATTTTCATTAGCAGAATGTTGATTTTAACCTGACTCCAGGGAAACACAATCAACATGTGGTTTGTTTGAGGGTCACTCTCCTGCTGAACTTTCTCCTCACTCATGAACAAGTCCCTACAAGACTAGAGAGAGAGCTGAGCCTGAAAGCAGAGCTGTTGATTAACAGGTCGATCTACCCTCACGTTTGGACACAAACTACCGGTAGTGACTGAAAGAATGAGATTACAGATAAAAGTGGCAGTTTGGGTTTTTTTTAGCTTTCTCCAAAGGGCAGCTGGATTCGCCCTGAGAAATCGGATGAGGAGCTCGGTCATTCATTAAAAGGACCCAGTTATAGTTAATCAGGCATCTCCTGGCTGCCTCCTAGGTGAGGTGTTCCTACTAGGATACGGGTGCAGGGCAGACCCAATCAAGCCAAGAGATTACATCTCTTAGCTGTCATGGGAATGCCTTGGTATCCCTTCAGAAGAGTTGGAGTAGGTGTCTTGGAAGAAGGAGATCCAGGTATATTTTGTGAGACTGTTACCCCTGTAACCCAGACCAAGACAACCGCCGGGCATGTGGCAGGTGATGGATATATGGGTGGGCTATGCTGATGATGATCTAATTAGTGTTGGCTAAATGTATTGCTTCTATTTAGACATTTTTACACATAGAATATGGGAACATGACTTCTTGCACTGCACTTCATTTTCTGATTTTTAAAAGAACATTGATTCATTTGGGCGCCTTTTATTTGACTTTCATTATCTGAAAATCTCTTTAAAAATAGCAAACATAACTAACCACATAAAACATTTAGCATGATACAAAGCAGTGTACACATTAAAGAGCTAGAAGCCGAAGACTCAGCTGTGCCACAACAAGGCAACCACAGAAACTGGCTCAAAGACACCTCTGTCAGGGGCCACAGATACTTAACCACCCCCGACAACACTGAAGGTGTGAGTTTGTCAGTTGTATATCCACACAAGGCCCATCAAGGGCAGCAGCTCTTTGTATGGGTAAACCCTAATTACAGTTTGGACCATCATGAAAAGGCTTCCGCTCTGACATCAAATACAAAGTCACTGGAGTACAAAGGCTTTCATTTTTCCCTTTGTTTCAGATGCCAGCACAGCGAGAGCAGTGTGAGGCCGAGGAGGAAACGGCGGAGAGATAACGGGATTTAGAAAGCGCTGGCAGAAAAAAAGAATTGGACGAAGACAATAGCGGAGACAAAAATGGCGTAGCGAGACAAGGAGACAGACAAGAATGAACAAAAAATGGAAACTTGATAAGAATGATGGATGTAGGGTGGACGGGTGGTGGAGTGTGCACACGTATCTGAGGAGCGTAGCGTAAATGTGAGCAAGTTTGGTGGACCAGACAAAGAAGACCAAAAATAATAAAACACAGAAACTTATTTCACATAGTTTATGAGTGAGTTGTGTCATTTTCCACCAAAGTGACGTATCAGAAGTGTGTGCATGTGTGTGTCAGGGGGGACTTTTCCTAATTGTTTTCCTTTCTCTGTCACTTACTGTTAACAATGGTCTATTCTGTATTGCACTGGACAGGAGGCCAGCTCACCCACACCCATGTCTGAACACGTTCCATGTGCGGGTGGGCACGCATGTGTGTGTGGGGGGGATATTTTTAAGACGGTTATTTTGATGAGTGGGGATGGTATGTTATGGTGATAACAGTTTATTCTTATACGTGTATGTGTGCGACAAAGAAATCTGCCACGTCTGTTCCTGTTTGTCAGTAGATTGGACAGACAGTTCCTGTGGAGGTGAGGATGCGTGTGAGTTTATTTAGAGAAATGTCAGCGTGTTTACGGTACATTTCCGCTTCTGCCTTTGTACTTGGACTCCAAATTTGCCGCTGTTTTGACTCTAGCAGTGGACATTTAGAGGATGAGAGAATTATGACGGATGTCTGTCTCATTGTTGAGCTTTGCTTGATATTTTTCTTGTCCTTTTAAAGAAAAATTGAAAGCCAAATGTGCATATGTGGTAAATACATTAAATGATTGCAGTTATTACATACGTCTGGCCTGTGACTCACTGGGAACCTATCAAGGGTATACCTGCCTCTTGCCCTAAGACAGCTGGGATAGGCTCCAATGTTGCCCACTCCAATATTTGAATAAAAAAATGCACAATATATACTTTCCTAAAACGTGACAGCCATTGACTTGCATAGAAATAAATGGTTTTGGTAAAATAGGCTAATTTTGCAGTTATTAATCAATTAACCATAACTATTATATCAAGTTATCTAGAAAGTTATTCGGCCAAACATTCATCAGGTAACCATCAGCAGTACTCAGAGGTCTACTCTGCATGTTTGGCCCCTGGAGTTGATGGATATTTTTGTCGGCACATTGACCAGATCTTTGCCTTTCTGTATTTTATGTTTTCTACCATTAGGTTGGATTTGACAGAAATGCTGTCTTTCATTTATTTATTTTTCTTGTTGTATTACATGTTAAATCAGGGATTTAATATCCTGTAAGCAGCCTTTGTATGTTTATTTTCTTCAGAAAAGCAAATTTGGTTGTAGGAAGTAATTTGGAAATATGGTCAAAATACAACAACAATCACAGCCTGCTTATCTTTGATAAGACTGAAAATTCCCTTCATACCATGAATGAACTGAGTCACTGGATTCAGATTAATTTGTGACATTTTCTTGAGAACATCAAGAAGATAGCTTTCATCCATCTATTAATCTATCCATCCTAATTTATTCACTGCTTATCCAACCACATGTTTGTGGTGGTGTTAAAGCCTATCATGAGCCGAGAGATGGCGTGGATGGTGGAAGATCTGATGTGAAATATCTATCCGATAATGATAAAGAAACTTTCCAAAGATCCACACCAGACTTCAGTTAGCATCATTTATAAGATTCAATTCTATTCAGTGCAATTCAACTGTAATATAAAGGCCTCATAATAATAGAGAGAAAACCTCAACAATCAGACGACCCCCTTTGAGCAAGCACTTGACGAAGGAAAAAAGTGGGAAGGAAAAACTCCCTTTTAAGAGGAAGAAACCTCCCGGAGATCCAGGTTTAGGGAGCAATCTGCTGTGACCAGTTGTGGATGATGGAAGGGAAACAAAGTGAAAGACTTCCTGTGGAAGATTATATATAATAGCCATTGATTACATGGCGTATAAACACATAGACAAGTGTTGAAGAAGAAAGATTCCCTGCCATCTAGGCCTATTGCAGTGTCACTAAGGGAGGATTCAGGGTCACCTGATCCAGCCCCAACTATGTGCTTTATAAAAAAAAAGGTTTAAAGCCCAACCTTAAAGGCAGAGAGGCTGTCAGTCTACTAAATTCAAACTAAGAATTTGTTCCACACAAAAGGGGGCTGAAAGCGTGGCTCTGCCTCCGACTCCAGAGATGGGCCGAGGTCCACCTCTCATAGTGTTTTCATGCAAATCTGCCCATAACTAACAAACTAATCACAAATAAGGACAGATCTTAATAATAACCCTAAAACAAAGGCTGCCAACAATCAAATGTTATTACATGGTTGTTATTTGAAAGTAACAACTTTATCTAGTGCGTTTAGGTCCTCCTGACCTCTGCCTGTACAGATGGAGGAAAAGAGCAATAGAAAGAAGAGATGATGAGATGTGTTTGTTTTGAACGCACTTTTTCATGAATTTTAGATTCGATTTTGCCACGTTTGGGTTTTTTTTTTTAAATAATTTCATTCCCCATCAGTTGATGTTTGATTAATCACATCTTCACTGTCGCACTCACTCAAACACACACACACGAAATAAACAATTTGCCCAGCTTACTGTAATCCAGACAAACAGATTTATTACTTAAATCTCTGGCACAGCCTCTTTTGTCTGTTGTTGTCATGTGCATCATAAGTCTCTGTTGCCCCCTCAGTCTCAACCCCCCCGCCTGTCAACCCATCACTTTTTTCTGTCTTGTTTTATTTCTCACCTTCCACCAACCTGTCTCAGCCTCGTCCTAACTTCCCTCCACCCACTTTCATATCTCAAAGAGACACAGATTTAAAGTTCATGCAGAAAACAGAAACACACCCTCTGACACTGACACAAGTACACACACACACACACACACGCACCATCCTCACACCAACATCTCAGGCCAAGTTCTTGACAACAGACTCCGAGCAGTCTCTGCCTCCTCCACAGCTTCATAATTGACCTTCTGTGTGTGTCTAGCCATCTGTGTGACTCCAGTCGCCCCGTTTGAACATTTTCGCCTTGAGTACTGCTCACTGGGCTGTCTCTGCTTATTTTCTTTGCCCCTTCTTTCTCCTTCACTGTCTGCCTATCCCCTCAAACTCTGCAGCTCTAAGTGGAAATGACAGTATTGATCAATTTCTCCATAAAAACTCCTCCTCCTTTGCCTCCTCCTCTCTTGTCTGATGGAAAATGTACTGCAGTGTGGTACAGTTTTATCCAGTCATGCTCCTGTTCTGACTGCAATGTGGTAACCACGGGGCATATTTTTCACCTCGGCTTTGTGTCTACAGCTCATTAGGAAAGCACAAATATTTAAATGGAGAAGACAAGTTTACAGGCAGTAATGAAGCATGCAGGAGTCAGTGCACTGTCATGATGTGTTCCAGCTCCCAGAGAAAGCAGTGTGGAGAGCGGTAAATGGTAATTGTGTTTTCTTTGCTTAGAATCTAATCTGCAGGATGCTGCTAATGGTAGTGATCAGGGTGCTCCTGATGCTGACCGCCGTGATCACGATGATGATGATGATAATTACTTTGATGAAGAGGATACTGGCTCTGCAGCACTGTCATCTGACCTCTGAAATGAGCGGAACAAGAGCGCCCCTCTGTGGCAAAGATTGGAAATTTTTAAACTGATAAAAGAAATTCACATACGGGTGTCCTCATGCTTTTTTTTTTTTTTTTTTTTTTTACTTTTTTTTTTTTACTTTTTCTTATTAGGAACAGTAAACCATATAAAATCTTGCATTTCTTTCATTTTTTGAAAGAGAGTACTTCTTTAAAAGTCACTTTGAAATTACCTTTAAAGATCAACTTTAATTAAATCGAACTGGTGTTAAACTAAAAGGTTTTATTTTCATTTTTAAACAGTCTGATCATGTACAGTTACGATGGTCTGCCCTCAGTTCTGACTTTTACACCTGCAGCATCAGTTTAATCCGCTTCACATTTTTTAGGCAGTAAAACAGCGCCCTCTAGTGTCATGGACGCATTCCCACAAATTTGAGCCATGCTAATGATTTACGGTTAAGGTTTCATCATGATTATTTGGGTTGAATGGAAGACTGTAAGTAGGAGGAAAAACTGTAAGTATTGATTTTACAAGAGTGTGAATTGCTGTGCAATTCAATGTACTGATGCTTTTTATTCCTGATCCCTTTACTGCAAACAAAAACATTAAATAGCATCTGAATCACGTGGCTGAGTGGATATTGATTACGTTTAGGTCTTAAAGCAGCAAAGCAGAGGCACACTGGGCCAATTATCAGCTTTCTGAAAAAGCTGTATGTTTACACTAAAGACTCTTAGGGTTTAAGTTTAGTGTTAGATCACTAAACATGACCTCGCATATGTGTGTGTGAGAGAGAGGCAATGTGCTCATAGTCTGGATATCAAACTGTAGAAACAAGGAGAAATTAGATATAAACTTTAACATTCATTCATCTCCTTACCTGTCTCTGTCTGGCTCGTTGTTACCAGTCATAGTCACTCGTTACTTTTTCTTACCACCAGAAGAAGACAGCAGAACCCTTTGAGTGAGCAATTAATAGGACCAATTACATTTAGTGCTGCCTGCTGACTGTGCAGTAACTTCTAATTTGCATTCAGCAAAAGCCAAAAAGTTGGGTTCTCGGTGCCTGGACTTTCTCGTTGATGGAAGTCTACATGGAAGTACACACGAGGATCCACATCAGTTCATGGTGCGGTGATTTAGGGTGTGCAGAGCTTGTCTAAGAGCTTTAACAGCTTTCCCCTATTGTCCAGATTTCCAAGTACTGAAATGAAAGAAGGAAACAAACCTCCTTCATTTTTTGCATAACTAAGAGCACAATTTTTGTGATCCTTATTTGCCCATGTCTTTTTTTCACAATAGATAAAGACCTCATTGTACTCAGACCTAAAGGTATATTCAACTTATGTATAAGACTAGTATTGGAACACACATGTAAGTTTAACTTGATCCTAGACCCACACTATGAGTAAATGCCTGCAGCTGGCCTTGCTAAAAGTTACTACATTGTGTAACGTGAGATCACTTTGCGTGCCAATCAGCGTTACTATGCAAGAATACACCCACACGATGCAAGGCTGCACACTCTGCATACACAAAATGACTTTTATACAACTCTACATTTTTAAGTAATAACAAGGATTGTGACTCTTTGAAAGCATGTGCACACTGTCAGCTCACGGGTATCTGTTAGGTAGGCTTTGGTTTCAATTTGTTACCTTGTGAAAAAAATTTGCGAAACTATGCAGGAGCCATTACAAACCCTCTTCAACATAAATGAATGCCGTTGTCATGGACACTCATGCCTCAGTTGCAGTCCTGACTTCTCCACCCCACCCCTTGTCATTTCTCAGACTTCACATCTTCTCTTCCTCCTACATTGGAGGACAGTCACCCCCTTCCCCCCAGATCATCACGGTATGTACCACCGGCAGATAGAGGAGGTGGCTGATATCCAGAAATCCTAGCAGTGGCTGGACAAAGCTGGACTGAAAGACAGCACAGAGGCACTAATCATGGCAGCACAAGAACAAGCTCTGAGTACAAGATCCATAGAGGCTGGGGTCTATCACACCAGGCAAGACCCCAGGTGCAGGCTGTGTAAAGATGCCCCAGAGACAATCCAGCACATAACAGCAGGGTGCAAGATGCTAGCAGGCAAGGCATACATGGAACGCCATAACCAAGTGGCCGGCATAGTGTACAGGAACATCTGTGCGGAGTATAACCTGGAAGTCCCGAGGTCAAAATGGGAGATGCCCCCAAGGGTGGTGGAGAATGACCGAGCTAAGATCCTGTGGGACTTCCAGATACAGACGGACAAAATGGTGGTGGCTAACCAACCGGACATAGTGGTGGTAGACAAACAGAAGAAGACGGCCGTAGTGATCGATGTAGCGGTTCCGAATGACAGCAACATCAGGAAGAAGGAACACGAGAAGCTGGAGAAATACCAAGGGCTCAGAGAAGAGCTCGAGAGGATGTGGAGGGTGAAGGTGACGGTGGTCCCCGTGGTAATCGGAGCACTAGGTGCGGTGACTCCCAAGCTAGGCGAGTGGCTCCAGCAGATCCCGGGAACAACATCGGAGATCTCTGTCCAGAAGAGCGCAGTCCTGGGAACAGCTAAGATACTGCGCAGGACCCTCAAGCTCCCAGGCCTCTGGTAGAGGACCCGAGCTTGAAGGATAAACCGCCCGCAGGGGCGTGCTGGGTGTTTATATATATATATATATATATGTATATATATATATATATATATATATATATATATATATATATACAGTGGGGCAAAAAAGTATTTAGTCAGCCACCGATTGTGCAAGTTCCCCCACTTAAAATGATGACAGAGGTCAGTAATTTGCACCAGAGGTACACTTCAACTGTGAGAGACAGAATGTGAAAAAAAAATCCATGAATTCACATGGTAGGATTTGTAACGAATTTATTCGTAAATTAGGGTGGAAAATAAGTATTTGGTCACCTCAAACAAGGAAAATCTCTGGCTCTCACAGACCTGTAACGTCTTCTGTAAGAAGCTTTTCTGTCCCCACTCGTTACCTGTATGAATGGGACCTGTTTGAACTCATCATCTGTATAAAAGACACCTGTCCACAGCCTCAAACAGTCAGACTCCAAACTCCGCCATGGCCAAGACCAAAGAGCTTTCGAAGGACACCAGGAAAAGTATTGTAGACCTGCACCAGACTGGGAAGGGTGAATCTACAATAGGCAAGCAGCTTGGTGTGAAAAAATCCACTGTGGGAGCAATCATCAGAAAATGGAAGACATACAAGACCACTGATAATCTCCCTCGATCTGGGGCTCCACGCAAGATCTCATCCCGTGGGGTCAAAATGATCATGAGAACGGTGAGCAAAGATCCCAGAACCACACGGGGGGACCTGGTGAATGACCTGCAGAGAGCTGGGACCAAAGTAACAAAGGTCACCATCAGTAACACACTACAACGGCAGGGAATCAAATCCCGCAGTGCCAGACGTGTTCCGCTGCTGAAGCCAGTACATGTCCAGGCCCGTCTGAAGTTTGCCAGAGAGCACATGGATGATACAGCAGAGGATTGGGAGAATGTCATGTGGTCAGATGAAACCAAAGTAGAACTTTTTGGTATAAACTCAACTCGTCGTGTTTGGAGGAAGAAGAATACTGAGTTGCATCCCAAGAACACCATACCTACTGTGAAGCATGGGGGTGGAAACATCATGCTATGGGGCTGTTTTTCTGCCAAGGGGACAGGACGACTGATCCGTGTTAAGGACAGAATGAATGGGGCCATGTATCGTGAGATTTTGAGCCAAAACCTCCTTCCATCAGTGAGAACTTTGAAGATGAAACGAGGCTGGGTCTTCCAACTGGACAATGATCCAAAACACACCGCCCGGGCAACAAAGGAGTGGCTCCGTAAGAAGCATTTGAAAGTCCTGGAGTGGCCTAGCCAGTCTCCAGACCTCAACCCCATAGAAAATCTGTGGCGGGAGTTGAAAGTCCGTGTTGCTCGGCGACAGCCCCAAAACATCACTGCTCTCGAGAAGATCTGCATGGAGGAATGGGCCAAAATACCAGCTACTGTGTGTGCAAACCTGGTAAAGACCTATAGTAAACGTTTGACCTCTGTTATTGCCAACAAAGGTTATGTTACAAAGTATTGAGTTGTATTTTTGTTATTGACCAAATACTTATTTTCCACCCTAATTTACAAATAAATTCTTTACAAATCCTACCATGTGGATTCATGGATTTTTTTTTTCACATTCTGTCTCTCACAGTTGAAGTGTACCTCTGGTGCAAATTACTGACCTCTGTCATCATTTTAAGTGGGGGAACTTGCACAATCGGTGGCTGACTAAATACTTTTTTGCCCCACTGTATATATATATATATATATATATATATATGAGGACTTTTAATTAAAACTCACAATATATCTTTTTAATCATATATGGAAACATGGAGGTCAGAAGGTTTGATCATCTTAAATAGCTGAGAAACATGAATAGCAAAATGAAATATGCTTGGTATTTGTGAACAATTTGAATAATTTTGCATGAATGCAAAGCTCAAAATATAGCTAATTTTAGCAGCTATATAACATTCTGTCATCATTTAAATAAATGTCTTTTTCATTAAAATGTTCTTCCAAAAGCAATTGAGTTGGTAGAATGATACAATTTTGGAAAAAGCGATCTCAAACAGAACAGCTGCAGGAGGAGTGCTAACTCATTACAATTTGATTTAACTAACCCTTGTGCTGGGCACCAAAAGTAAATGGAAAACAGGTTTTTTCCCCCACTACAAGAAGATTATATTACTGGTGTTGCCAAATACGAGAATACCAGACAAGAGAGAAAGTAAAAGGAAGGTCACAAAGGTAAAGAAGAAGGAAACGGTGGTGTTGGAGCTCATGAAACTTTGTGGGAAAATTAACACCTTTCACCAACCACACGTTGTTAAATTTAGACAAAGACCCGTATATTGGCCTGTTTTCTCTGGGCACTCAGGAAGGTGAACAGCCACCCCCTAATTTTATTCTCTGACATGAATCCCAATGTCTGCACCCTGACAGTTACGTCATGTGGCTGTTTTCAAAGAGCCCACTCTCTTAGTTGCATGTTCATAATCTGGCTTATGGCCAAGTGGAGCATCGTTACATTTGCTATGCACAGTGGGAGAAATTTGTTAGTTTGTAAGTACCCAAGAGGGACACAGATTAATATCAATCAATCAATTACAGAAACTCCTGATCTCAAGTCTGTGCACACCTGTCCACAGAATCAGACCTTTCCGTCACGATAGAGAAGACCAAAGAGAAGAAAAGTGAGGAAAGAGAGGAAAGTGCCGGGGTCAAATGAAACCAAAATCGAGCTTTTTGGTATCAACTTGACCTACCGTGTATGGAAGAAGAGAAATGCTGAGGATGACCCAAAGAAAACCATCTCCACAGTCAAGAATGTAGGTGGAAAGATTATACTTTGAGATGTTGTCGTGCTAAGGATACAGGACAACTTCACCGCATTGAGAGGGCAATGAACCGGTCATGTCCCGTAAAATCTTGGACCAGAACCTTCTTTCATCGACCAGAATACTGAAGATGGATGGATCGGGATGGATCTTCTAGCATGACAGTGACCCAAAACATACCACAAAGACAACAATGGAGAGGCTAAAGAAGAAGCACTAAGCATTAAGTTGATGGAAGGGCCTAGCTGGGCTCCAGACCTCAGTCCTGTAGAAAATCTGTGGAGGGTGCTGAAGGTTTGAGTTACCAAGCAGCATTCAAAAAACCTAAAGGATTTGGTGAATTTCTATTAAAAGGAGTTGGCCAACATCCCTCCACAGATGTGTGCAAACCTGATGATGAACATTAATATACGTGTTAAGCTGTGCTTGCCAACAGATGTTTCTCCACCAATTGTTAAGTCGTGTTTTGCTTGGGAGTCAAATAAATACCATGGAAATCAATTTAAAACTTTTATGCAAAGTGTTCTTTTTCCAAATTTTACTTTTTTAATATTCTGTTAAAATTAAACTACAATAAAAAAAAATAGTTTTTTGAACAAACTTACAAATTTAGCTGGAGATCAAATATTTATTATCCCCATTCTTTGAACTTTCCCCATGTTCTGTCTTATGCCTTGTTTTTGTCTTGTTATTGTAGCCCACTGTCATTTCTGCTTTCTGCACTGCCAAAATCTCATCATTTGTAGTGTTGATGTAAGTATGCTTTTCCAATGACCTTTTCTGTAACATTTCCTCCTTTCACATCAAAATTTCAGCCAAAAAGTCATCTGGTAAGAAGTTTCTGATGTTTCTCTGTGGGGTTTTTAATTCTTAATATTTGCTTCAATTGATAAATATGTTTTAGGCAGCAGGATTTACAAAGGGGTATATATGAAATAAAGAAATGAAATATTTTGCAGGAATTGTAATGCCTCTGAGTTACTGTACCTACATTATGTTCTATGTTATCATTGATCAACTCCTTTGGTCACTTAAAATATCCTGATAGAACTGTGATATTGAATCTGTTGCAATTTCTCCGGCACAATCTCTCTTGAAACAGACTTTTTTAGCATCAATGAGAGTTTTTACCTTGATAAATAAAGGACAGCCCGTATGAAAGTCCCGGTGTCACAGATTAACTGCAGCATCTATGCTGTGATATAAAAGTGGTTTTTGCATCAAAATGACTTGATGTCATTCGTGGGAGATATGTTTCACATAAGGCTCATTTAGAATCTTTTAAATACCGATGATCATTTTTTGGCAAATACAGGAAATCGCTTTTTGCACGCCAGCGCTCAAAGTAGATTAAATGAACATTCTACCACTACTACTAAACAAACTAATGGCACATAATAATTAGCAAGTTATATCCAGTGCTCATTAGAAAAGGTTAGTAAGCTAACTTATTCACCAATATTTGAACTTTTTTACTACATAATAAAGCAGTGAAGATAGTAAACATCACGCTGTACAATACTGTAAGTAAAGTCTGTCTCAAGGCTTCACTGGAAAATGAGATGAATGGTTGGCAAATATGTTGAGTCTAAAAGCCAGACTTTACACTTTCATCGTTTCATGAAGGTGTTTCTCTTTTTCTGGTTGGATCACCACAGTTATTATTCTTAATTCCTAATTTTAAAAAAGCCTGGGTTAGCAAAATACAAAGATAATCCTGCTATGTCTGACGAGAGCCAAGAAAGCATGTCCTTGCTGAACTTGCCTTGTAGTTCCTCCTCAGGTCTAATATCCATGCTCGAATTCATTTTTCCCTTTTAGCTTAGCATTTAAACATATTCTTTATTTCTCCTGCTTCTATTCAAACTGTTATGAATGAAATATTACAGAACATTTTACATTCTGAGTTTTATTTAAAATTAGACTTTTGGGTCATTTTTATAGGCAAAAACTCAATTGAATTCACTTCTATTCAATCAGATCCCTTACCTTTCAGCGATGGTAGATAATAATAAGCTGATTTAATTTTGGTGAAGGTCACACCACATTTGAAAATTAATTACTTAATTTTTTTAAAATCATCTTCACCCTTGACAGTGTACCAGGTCTTGGGGTTCATGAATACTTAGGATGGCTAAGCATTTGTCCTTGACCTTCATTGTTAACACACAAGGTCAAAGTTAACCTTGAAAGAAAATGTCAAGAAACCATATCAAGTAATATATCAAATGAAAGGTCATGGAGAGAGCTGGTTTCCATACTAACAATGCTGACATCAGCATAAAACAAAGTTTTCCAATAGCCGGGGGGACTTGTGCTCTCTGAGTGCTCTTATAATGTAAGCGAAGGTTTTCAGCCTTTTATTCCCTGCCTTTCTGCCTTAGCCCCCTTGGATTTGTTTGACTCCTGTCCCTGAACAGGCTGTGACTGTACAGTACAACCAGGTACAGATTCAGCTACCCTATACATCCACTGAAGATGTGACTCAATTAACCTCCTACACTGAGGAAGTCTATATTTAGTACAAGAGAACATTCGGCAGCTTGAGCCATGGCAGTCCCGCTGGTGTCGTCCAAACTGAGGTCTCAGGTTGTTCCATTAATCAGTAATTTTAGCTGCTCACCTGTGGCCAGACCACTGAACATCCCAGGTCTTCTGTCTTCCAGGATAGCTGCCTTCTCCCCATTTTTCCTCCAGCTCTCCATTTGAGGAAATCTCATTGCTCACTGTCAAACCACATCGCGTCGGGTGAAGACATTTTATGTGTCACAATGTTAATCTCTTGTTTCAATTTGACAAGGCTTCAATAAATAAATATTAAACCTTGAGCATCAGTGCAGCTCATCACCTTTCAGCCGATGTCCACATGTCCACCCTATCTGCTGAGAAACCTTGTTGTGTTTCTGTACACCTCACCACATGAACCCCACATTGCATTTACTGTTTATGGCTAATTTGCAGGCTGGCAGGCCCAAAAGACATTAATTATGAGCTTAATTAGATGTACCACAGACTAGCATGGCATTATAAAACAGAGCTGATAATTAAATTCTAGGCTAAGGTTGGATGGAGATCATATTACTTAGCTGCTGTCACCCACTTTCTGGCAAAACTACATTATGATATGCTGTGACAGGGTACGCCCTTTCTGTCGTACAAACAAAAGGCTCACGTTGACATAAAGAGATCTTGAATGTAAATGTTTTTCAACTGGTAGTGGAGCTCCCCAGCCAGCGCTTTTAGTCTGAAAAGACTCAACTGTGAAAGTTTCACTCAAACAAGAAAGTCTTTTCTACTTCAGAGAAAATAACAACTCTGATCGGCTCGATTGTCTGTCCTTGGACAAGCTCTTTCTCCACACCCACCCACTCTGTGTCAAGTTGCCCAGGATGAGAGCAGCAGCCGAAGCTGAAGACCACAGTGGCATCAGAGGGCTTGTCACTTTAACACTTAAAACACTAAAAACATGGCACTGACTGAAAGTAGTCACCAAGGATGCAGTGCAAAGGGTTTTTGCTCCAGACGCTATTATGCTCCCTTTTGAACTGCGTTACTCAGTAGTAACAAGTTTATTGCAGTCCAGCTTTGTCAAGGTCAAATTGTTCTTCTAAGTCACTGAAAAGGAGGTAAACGTTCTATCACTTTAGAAATGAAAAAACAGATTTTTGTAGCAGAGGAGCCAATGGCGAGATATGGCAGCCTCGCTTCTGTCATTCTGCCCCAGGGCAGCTGTGGCTACAACTGTAGCTGCCTCCACCAGTGTGTGAATGTGAGAGTGAATGAATAGTGGAATTGTAAAGCGCTTTGAGGGCCCCGAAAAGCGCTATATAAATGCAATCCATTATCATTGCAATCCATTATAATCCAAAAAGAGCCTGATGCACACAGCACAAAACAAACAAACAGATAAACTTCAATATCAACGACATGTTCTGTACTTTGATTTCAACTCAAAAAAAACCCAAAAACATTCAAGAGATTTTTTTTTCAAGAGGGTTTGCTCGTGTCTCTCTCAGTTTGTTTTGCATGGTCAGTTTTAAATGCTTTCAGCACAGTAACATTAATAGAAGCACACACAGCTTCTTTTTTTTGCACACAACTCATCAACATAAGAGAGTGAATTAGAGCCCTATGCATTTATATCAGAGCTTTGCAGGTCAGTGTACTGTGCCTCAGTGGAACATATCCTCACAAAAACACCCATTAACACTTGAACAGTCACCATTTACACTTCCATGTGTCCAGAGATCACAACTGTATTTTTGGATAGAGAGTTAACAGCATTTTAGAAGTAAAGAAAAATAACAAGACCTAGTTTTTTATAGTAGTATATAAAAAAATAATCCATTCATCCACCCATTTTCTAATACTTATGCTGGTCCTGGGTGTGAGAGCAGCAGTCCTAAGCATCTCTGCTTAGGAGTATCCATCCATTAGCCCAACCTCAGATTTAGGGGGTGCAGTGTGATTTTCAACCTGGCTGTGGAACAGTGGACAAAGTCAAGTGGTTAAAATGTGATAAATAAAATAGTAATAAAAGAGTATAAAACTGAAAAGGCAGTTTTAAAAAAGAGTAGATATATAAATAAAATAAATCAAAAGTGAAAATGGCCAAAAAAGGAGTGGTAGAGCACATTTACTGCACACTTGCCCAAACTATGAGGCAACTAAGATCTGATTAAAAGCACTGAGAATTGGTATGTCTGAGTTTTTCAGTCAGGAGGGCACCCTGAGGAAAGTTCTTGAGACCATGACATCAGTGACCTGGAAGCAAAATACATGGTTAAAAGATCGGCCATATATTGTGAAACTGATCAATGAAGGCCTTAAAAATAAGCAATAACATTTTAAAATCAATTTTAAATTCCACAGGCAGCCAGTATAGCTATAACACTGTCATGGTCTGGTTGGGCACCTACAGGTCTCAGACAGCGGCTCCTCCTCCTTTAGGCGGAGTCCGGTTGCCCCTCCCTGGCTGACCACCTGTGAGCAATCGTGCCAGCGGTATATCAGACCTGCGCTCTCAACCACTCATCGCCTGAGTATCTGCTATTCCCATGTTAGTTCAGTGGAGCATCCTAAACCTTGTCTTAACGCCGTGTGATGACTCACCTGTCTTTCTTGTCCTCAGAGATAGCACCCGGAGTGGAGATCTTGTTCCCCTCGCTCCCGTCCTCCTGGACCTGGGCCGCCTGCTGCTTACACCACGTGGCCTGCCGGCCCACCGCTCACCTGCCTGCCTCCCCACGCCTCGACCGCTTCCGGATTTTCCGCTCCACCTGTCCCCTCCATCTGAAACCAAGTAAGGCAATTCAATTCAACTGCGGAGGATTGTTGGTTGTCTGCTGGATCCCTCTGATCGTGATCTCCTCTTGTTCCAGTGCCCCCGGTCCCTACCTAGTCCTGTTTCTACCTCCCCGCTGTCCCCGCTGTTCAGCCGTCTCCTAGAGGTGTCTAGGTCGCCCTCATTATCCCCGACGAATCCTACGCGCCACTAGTGTGGTGGCGTCGCTTTGTGTTTCACCTTTGTTTACCTGTGGGCGGAAATAAATCATTTGTTTTCTGTCACCTCGCTTCCGGGTTGGTTTCTGCGCCTGTGTCCATCCCTGTTCCCTCGTGCCGCTGGGCCGTGACAAACACGAATGATATACTGTCTTTAGTGTTGGGGTCTTACTCAAAAAGAGCAGCGCATTATGCATTATTCATTACTTTGTTTAGAAGTAATGTAGTATGTTATTTAATTACGTGCCAGAGAAAGTAATTCATTACACTTCATAAAGTGACAAAGTTAAAAACCAGCCCAAAGAAAGTTCAAAGCGACCACCACAGTGATTCTCTGTAGAAATGCAAACAGGTACTAACCCTCATAATCACCTTTTTTAAACTTCTCTTGAAGTTTGGGGTCCAGCTAAGGTCAGGAAACACTGTTTTCTTATCACTTTGAGTTCCTGACCAGCTTAGTTTAGCATAATGTCACAAATGCTTCCAAAGAGCTGAAGTTAGCAGTATTACATGTTAAGCCTTTTATACACAAAACTGCCCATATGGAAAAGAAATAGTAAAAACATACATGATTTACTCATGAAAGTGGCCACTTTCTCATTACTTTCATATATTTTGTTAGTAAGTATCCAAAACACACAAGTTTCATTATATAATTTTTCAAGGTATCTTATTTTTCACTCTTGTATGCTTTTCATACAAGTTTCATACAAGACAGATACGAACTTTATAAGATTTATATATATCTTTTCCATATGGGTGCCTTGATTTTGCGATGATTTTCGATTGGTAAAAGGGGCCCTTCACAGCATCACTGATTTGTTTGTTAAAAGTAAACAAACTATCCACAAAAACCCAAAGATTTTTAACTGCAGTTTGGATGTATGTGGTTAAAGGGCCAAGTGCCTCAATGGGGAGATTTTTAAGTGCAGGCAGCCAAATAAAATCACTTCCATTTTGCTATTATTTAGTTCAAAGAAATTTATGTAATCCAGAATTTCAGATCATTCAGTCAAAGAGTTTCTGAGTCATTGTCAGAAGTCTGGCTTTGTTACAGGTAGATAGCTCTGTGTCATTCATATATCAGTGATAGTGAACAAAGCACTGGGTTATCATACATAATGGAAATAAAAGAGGACCTAATTGAATCCTTTAGGGATGCCACAGTTAATGTAAGCTGAGGATGACAAACAGTTTCTTATATGGACAGCTTCTATATTTCAGACATGAAGAACAGGTGCAAAACTAGACCCAGCAGTCCAACTTTATGCTCTATAGCAGCGGTCCCCAACCTTTTTTGCGCCATGGACCGGTTTATGCCCGACAATATTTTCACGGACCGGCCTTTAAGGTGTAGCGGATAAATACAACAAAATAAAACTAGTACCGAAAAAAAGATTTATTCATAACACACGTGAAAAGACCCAGGAAAACAGAGTTAATGATAAAAATGATAACAAAATAACGCTGAAAACTGATAGAAACCCTGAATTTCACACCTGACCCTCAACTCTCGCGGCCTGGTATCAAACGACTCACGGACCGGTACCGGTCCGAGGCCCGGGGGTTGGGGACCGCTGCTCTATAGAACAAAACCAGGAACTGTTCAGAAATCTTGGAGTGGTAAGGTAATTTGGGGTGTATCATTAATAAGGACATTAGACTCAAGGTTATGTTTCTTTAGGAGCGACTGTGTGACCGTATTTATAACACATGAAGAAATGACTCTATTTGCTAAACAGTGATTATAGACAGAAGACCTGGGGAACAAAGTTGTTTAGCTGCAACCAAAGGGGCTCTCAGACAGTCTTGTTCCAGCTCTTCTGGCCACACTGAGCAGCAGCCTGATATGAGAATTAGAATCTAGTCCATTGTTATTAGAAGGAAGCAGTGCCCACTCGGCGTTTGGGATCATTTTCTCCACAAGGAGTTTAAGTGTATTGTGGTGCTGTTCATGGGTGATGGAAAAGTGAAGTGGGAGACTGATAGACAGATTGCTAGAACATTTGCAGCAATGTTGTAAAGCTCTGTTAAAAAGCCATGTTGTTACCCTTACTGTACCAAAGCAGAAATGAGCTTCCTCCAAAGAGTGTCTAGGCTCAGCCTTAGAGGTAGGATGAGGAACTTGGTCATCTGAGCGAGCCTCACAGGAGACTTGCTGTTTCTCCACACTGAAAGATGGTTATGTCCCACATCCAGCTTGAGAGTCTTGCCTCTCCACAAGAAGGCAACTGAGGAGATCTGGTAAGGAGGATTTATTGCCCTGAAAAATCTTTTCTAAGTATTAAAAAAGAAGAGAAAGTCAAATTTACTATCATAGAATTGAACTGCACGCATGTTTCCCTATAAATTGATTATTTTCCTAATGATGCTAATGAGTTTCTTGCAGAAAAAAAAAAACAAAGAAACTAAATAACAATGTATACTACTGAATAGTTAAAAGGGTGTTTATGCTTAAATATGGGAAAGTGTCAGTGGCCTCCAGTGTGATAAGCAACTTTTGAATAATTTCAACAGTGCCTGAAAGAGGTTGTTAAAAAGAATATGATGGGAATAACTTTGCATTCAAGATGAGGTAAAAGTGCCTCTGACAGCAAAGGCAATATCTGGATTTCCTGAGGCGAGTATGAATGAAATGCAGACACATGAGCGAAATATGAATGCTGGGTGTGAATGAAATAAAGCCGTTGTTCCTTTTGAAGCAAACATAAACAAAAGTGAAAACCTGAAATCCTCCTTCATTACCACATAAAGGTGCAGCTAAAACTTCAAAATAAAGAGTTTTGATTTTAAAGTTTCAAATGCAGTGAATAGCCAAGTCTTTGCAAAGATTCAGAACATGGATACATGTTATGAAACATACATGTAGACCAGGGGTAGGCAACGCCAGGCCTCGAGTGCTGGTGTCCTGGTCCTGCATTACCAGCCCCTTGGAAAACTTCAAGACATGTTGAGGAGGTAATTTAGCCATTTGAATCAGCTGTGTTTGATCAAGGACACATCTAAAACCTGCAGGACACCGGCACTCAAGGCCTGGAGTTGCCCACTCCTGATGTAGACAAAATAGTCAGAAAGACAGCATGTCTTGGGTTTGAATGCAGATGACTGTGTGCGTAATCTTCATGAAGATTTAATCATATAGATTTAATAAGAACACAATAAGGAACACAATGTTTTTATAAAAGATGTTATTTAAACTCTAGTTAAAGATGAGGAGAAGCTTTTGGGTTTCACAAGATTAAAAGTTTGAGTAACAGTATTGATCCGTAACCCTGGGGGCAGATATGTTTGGGATTTGTATTAAACTCAATATAAATTTAAAGTTATTTCAATAGCTTTCAAACTTTTTCCCACAGCTTTCTCCTAAAGGTTGATAACCTTTACTACTGAGGGGGGAAAAAAATCCCTGTGGAACTTTATAATGAATCCATTGCTATTTGGTACTTTGCATTACAATAACACAAAGTTTTTGTTGCAATTTTGAAATTAGCTCAAAACAAGCTCAGGTCCTCTGCCAGAGGCCTGTGAGTTTGAGGGTTCTTCTTAGCTGTTCCTGGAGTCCTCTCTACCTGGAATCTTCAGGTTTTGGGGTTATAGCTCCTAATTCTCCTATTACCAGTGTAAACAAATTTGAAATTTATCTTCTACGTGTGCTCCAGTTGTTCCTTCAGCCCCTGGTCTTTCTCTCCGTGCTCCTCCTTCCCTATGTTGCTGTCCACTGAGATCGACACATCTATCACGCCTGCAGTCTTCTGCGCTTGTCAACTACCACTATGTCTGGTTGGTTGAACAACAAATGTCTGGAACTTGAAGTCCCAGAGGATCATAGCTCCGTTATTTCCAACCACCTTTCATGCTTGAAAATAATGACTTATTGTTATCGATGTACAGGAGGCAGCTGATAGTCTCACCACTCCTGAATTCATATATGCTCTTAGTAATAAGCTGCCTTAGGTGGTTAAGCCCCATACAGAATAGTAGTGTGGACACCTTGGTATATTCTGCACTTGGTGATTTGCGTAATTTATTTGGCGTTGTCCTCCATTGTTGTCTTCCACAGAACCATTGAGTTTCTCATGAATGTTATTAATGTGCTGGTGGTCTTCTACAGTGCCAAGCACTCAAGTGTTGTAGGCAGTGTCGGGAAGGTTACTTTTAAAATGTGTTCCACTACAGATTACAGAATACATGCTCCAAAATGTATTTTGTAACGTATTCCATTACGTTACTCAATGAGAGTAACGTATTCTGAATACTTTGGATTACTTAATATATTATCATGCTTTTTTACAACTACACGAATGTGCTATTGCTGTGTGATTTATTACTGAAGGTTATTTGCTTTACCAACACCAACTAGATTTTAAAATCTTAATATAATTGAGTAACAGTAGGTGGACATTAGGTAAGGCTGCACTTTTTGCAGCAGTCTCGTATATAAAACAGGTCCGCGGCTCCGAACCGTAGTAAAGGGACCTCTGGCTAATACCTTGGGTTCTTGTTGGGCTCGTAGCCAAAAACTAGCTTTACTTTGTTGTCTGGGTCAACTTTGCTAGTGAGAGACAGAGAGAGGAGTTGAAAGGCTGCTCCAACAGAACTTATTGTTTCGGAGGTAAAGACAAACACAGTGTACAGTCAAGTCTTAATAGCTTACTTACAACTGGGCTACACTGCCCGTGAGGCTACATTCTTTAGGGCTATGCTTGTCACACTCTGCCTATTGCCATCATATTAAATAATTATTTGAACAATAATTTTTAAAAATATTTTGTCACGTCATTATGTGGGCCACAAGTGGAGGTGACATGGGCCGCTAGATTGACACCCCTGCATTAGAGCCTCTCAGTGTGTGTTTTGTTCCAGCGTGGAATTACAAAAAATAGAGAGGGAACAGCCTAACATATGAAACAGGAAGACTGCTGTGTAATCCCTTCATTTCAACAAAGTAACTGTATTCTGAATACCACCTTTTTAAACGGTAACTGTAACAGAATAAAGTTACTCATATTTTGTATTTTAAATACCAGTGTTACTGCCCAACACTGGTTGTAGGCTTTCTTGTAGTGCAGGCGGTTTCTCTGGTCGTAAGAGTCCTGGTGTGCTGCTTTATCAGCCAGGAGCTTGAGTTTGGCCTTTGGTGTTTCCAAAACATTTATTGGCAGTGGTCATGTACTGAACCCACTTAGCTTTGCTACTATGATGGCTGACCAAGCGTCCATGGAGTGCTGTTGCGTCTTTAGCCATTAAGCATGGCTCACGTTGGGTCCTGTTGCTGTCCAGCTCTTGATTCTGTCGACATACTGATGGATGAACAACAACAACACCCTACTTTCTAGCATTAAAAATAAAGCTTGAGGAAATGCCCTGCCCTAATTCCCATCACTGCTGGGACTTCATTCTGCTGTGATGGGGGACCAGAGTCTAATTGTCAAATAACAGAACTGAATTCTGTATATTAACAACTCCTGTTCAATTCCTTCTAATCTCTTCTTACTGAACTACTAACTAGACTGTAAAACTCTGTCAGAGAGCACATCTAACGGTTGAAAAGCCTCTAAGCAAGCAGAAAAAAATTTAAGCATGCAAAATGTAAATATGGTATTAAGTTATTTTATTAAGTGAAATGACTGGAACATTTATTGAAACAGACTTAGAATGAATGTAAATGGCAAACTACACAGAGTTCAAATCAGCAACTATACACTTGGTTAAATTCATTTTCTTATATGACACAACTAAATATTTTATATTTATTTTTCTTCTCTTCAACTTCTCTCAAGCCTCTGTATTGTAAACAGAAAGGTCAGAGGTCGTGGTCACATGCAGTTCCCATGGAAACTGATTAACAGGTCTCTTGACTTTGTCCTGTTGACGTCTGCCCTCCTTGATCATCAGCTGGACATCCTCATCGTCCAGGATACGAATAAGGTCACCATCAGGGTCGCGGTAGTTCAGGGCAATATCATCCACCTTGAAAACATTCCTGCAAGAGACGAAAAAAACACTTCAATAATCAGTGTGTTTTTTTAGAGTATAAATAATATTAAGCATATTCTACAGAAATAGAAAAACTATTTGTGGGTGTTGTTAGTTCTTGTTGGCAGAAATTCTGAGAGATCAGCGAGTGAGATTGTCTCAAAGCCAGTTAATTGCCTGGCTCATAACCTGTTATACATTCAACTGGCAAATCTCATAAGGGCCATCCTATTCAAGCTGCAGCTGCACCCTGTATTGTCATCACTCATCTGCAAGCTACTTTGCAACCCACTACCACCCTAGCTCCTCCCAGTTATACTCCATATTCCAAGTATATGGATGGAAGTGTGAAAAAATCCCAGAACAGAGCCATATCACCAAATATAAATGACTGCATTTGGACTAACAACCACATTTTGTTATGATTCAGTGTTATCAGTGTTTGTGTTTTATGTGTGTGACTCCTCCCACCAGAGGATGGCTGTGGGTTTTTCCTTTTCTCTCTTAGGGGGTGGACACCTGGGAGTGGCTGCTGAGTTGTTGGGTGGAGTTTGTTCCTGTCCTAGGATTGGATAATTGGATGATCACCCCCCTGTAATTAACCACCAGATAACAGCCCCCTGGCCCCCTCCCTCCTAGCCTCCACCATCCTCCACCACCAGCCTGTGTTTTCCAGTTGTTGATACTTAGAGTGCCTTTGCAAACTGATTCGCAAGTTTAACCTCATTTGTGTGTCTGGCGTTAGAGCCTTGATCTTGTAAATCGTTGTAAATAGATTTGTATATATTGTATATTGTGTATATATTGTTCCCTGCAGCAGCCTGGTAGGTGTGAGAAGCCATTTTTGCTGACTCAGTTTTCTCCTGGTTTTCTTTTAGAATGTTAGGTAAGTGAACTGTCTTTTGGTTGGATTTCTTTTGTATAGGGAAGCATAGGGACCTTTTTAGGGAGTTTTGTTTATTATTTTGGCATTGCTCACTGCTGAAGCAAATAAATGGCTGCTTAGCACTTTAAAAGGTACTATTGTTTTTGCGCTTTCTTGGGTGGTGCATGAGTGGGGGCCAATTTCTTGCTGTGTTCAATGTACGCCTAGATTTAGAATGTAACAGAATAAAACAGTCTTGAGATACCTTAGGAGGCCCATTTTCTGAGCTTTCTTGTTCTACAGCGCTGGCATCTGTCTTTTCTTTTCCTACTTCCTGTCTTCTCGTATGTAACCAACACCCTTTCCTCCCTATCCTTATTCTCCCCCTCCCTTTTATCAGTGCTAAGCCATATTAAAACTCAAGACCAGGGTCTCATCCATCCTACTCCAGGGCACAATAGGCCTGAACACAGAAAGACAATAATGAGCAGATAAGCGGCGGAAATGAACTGATTATGAATGGGGAGGGCTAATAATCATAGCGTTCACATATCTAAATTACCAGATAATGAGAAATAGAGGGAGAGGGAGAATGAAAGAGAAAAAGACAGATAGCGTAATGAGCACATGCATCCGGTGATGTTGCTGAGGGAAAGATTGCAAGAGGGGGGACTTGGAGGTCCCACAGGAACTAATTTGATGAGTGGTGAGGATTGGCAACAGGCATTTTGCAGGTTTGCAGTGCACAATGACTAAATATGTTCCTCCTCAGGGCAGGTCGGTGAATTAATGGATTCATACCCATCGCTGTTTGTTGTGGAATTTCATTTTAACTCACAAAAAATGAAATGCTGAAAGCGTGCTCACAAAGGTCAGCAATCAGCATAGTTCATCAGTACATGCTGGAAGAAACATCAGATATGGAAATCTGCTCAATTTTGCGTGGACAAAAGCTTAGATTTGTAATGTAAATTTAACATCTAATTGCTCATGTAGAAATAACCAAAACAAGTGGTGTGTTTTTTTTAATTCAGAAAAGAATTTGGAAGAATATTTGATATCAGAATATTTATGTGAATGCATGTACAGTATGGTTCATGTTTCTGTGCAAAGAGAGTTTACTGAAACTATTTATGAATAAAAGCAGTCCAGAATTTTAATGGAATAAAAGTTGGATCTGGGATCACATTCATACAATCTTTAGTAAACATCATGAAAACATTTAATAAACTGCAACATATAAACTATGACTATGTGAGAGAGAACCAGAAGTAAATTGCTGTTAGATCCTAATCAATCATTTTCTAATGTCTGTCATAGTTAATGAAGTCCGTGCTGTTGTGCCACATGTGTAAAGGAGTGCAATCCTCCTGCTGTGGATGGTTTCTGTTGCAATTTCTTGCCGCTGGTATGCAATAAACTCAGAAGAAAAACAGAATCAGATTATAGTCATTGATGCTGAATCCCTTTAATTTCATCTTTCACAATTTTCACTGGAGTAATAGTAAAGCTGAATTAAATTTCCCAGTTCAATTCAATTTTATATGTGTGTGCGTGTGTGTGTGTCTCTGTGTGTGTGTATTACATTGTAAAGTAAAGCCCCTAAAACTCTGTTTTGACTTTTCTCTAACAATCAGATCTTGTTAGAGATCCTTGGCCAGCACTTGGTGATAATGGAGAAGAAGAACTCCCTTTTAACAGGAAGAGACGTCCACCAGAACCAAACTTAGCTTCTGTAATATTCCAGACCAACATTGAATATAAATATATAGACGTATTTAGGAGTTATAAGATGCGCACATGATGCACCAATAGACCAGTAAGACCTCAGTGCAAATGTAAACAGCTGAAAACAGCATGAACGTCTCCTTTAACAGTATTCACAAGCTTTAACCAAGTAAATCATTATCACATTTTAGAAGGTGTGGTAATTTGCTTACATGTGTGAAGTCGCTCACAGTAATTTCTCCCTCAGCGCCGATACTAATCTTTCCCATATAGGTGTAAATGCAGTAAGGGTGTGGCTTTTTTATAACCTAAAACCCAGCGCTACTACAAGACTGAGAGCAGATTACTGAGGAACTGAGGATAGTTTTACCTCATGCGAGACAGCAGGTCCTTGTATGATGGCTGGATGCTGAGGTCCTCTTGTACACACACATCTCTGTTAAAGAAGGAACACACAATTCTCTGATTAAAGCATTTAGAAAACTGAAGGCCTAAAAATCAATATACACAATGCTAATAGGAGAGATTCACTTTTACATTATGTCGCCTGCAACAATAAATTCAACAAATTCACAGTAACAAATTCAATCCAAGGTTTTTTGTTGGATTTTGTTACATCTGAAATCTGACTGAAGGGGATTCAAATCCCTCCACAAAGCTGAAGTGAGAAATGCAGTATTCATTTTCTTTTAACTTCAAGAACAAATGTGCAGGATTTAAGGGATGTAATTGTACAAATAGAAGATAGTGCTATATATTAGTGTACGATCACCTGTAATGACTAACTGTAATGTTTTCATTACCTGATGGCTGAGGCTAACATTTGATGTTAGTTATCTGAAGCCATTAAAGCCTCAAAGTATAAAATTAGGGGACCTATTAATGTTTTAAATTTTTGTTTTTTTCAGGATTATACTCAAGCAGCTTTGCATGATTCACAGTTTGAAATAATCCTTATTTATCTTATCCTGGGCCTCGGTGTATCCCTCAGTTCCTCCACTGTCTGAAACAAGCTGCTTATCTACCTTTAAGCCAATATTCTTGTGATTCATTTGAACCGTAATTTGCATATATCTGTGGTGATCATATGAAGGATCTCTTCTCACTGGCATGATACTGTTTCAAGAGTAACATATAAATAAACAATGCGTTTAAAACCTGAAATCGAATCGCACACGATATCGTCTTAGCTCACTAAAGTCAGACAGACCTGGTGTCGACTCCAGAAGGGGTGAGCAGGAAGCAGCGGAGACAGCTGTATGTGTGGCCTCCACTTTCACCTTCAGAGTCACTCTCAGGGAGGGGTTTAATAATCTTCACAAAGGTTTCTGGGAAGATACCGGTCTGATTGTTTACTGTACCCTGAAGGAGAAAAAAAAGAAGAAGAGGAAGAAGCGCATAAAGAAGAGGAAGCAAATGATCAAAAGATGAGCGAACAAATGAATTATGTCTCAGAGGATGGAGTGATAGGGGACTGATGATTAGACAAGGTGATGATTTAAAGGAGAGAAAGAGAAGAAAGCAGCATGGAAGTGCATCTGGAGAGACGTTTTCCCGACTAATTAGCGTGTTCATAATATGCTGCTGATGTTGGAAGCACTAAACACAATCATACAGCCTTTTTACTACACCCCTGGTGTCTCACTGTGTTACTCTGCAGAAACACATACAGAAGCTGTTTCAAAAAGCATCCAGCACTTTCACACATTTATTGTAGAACAAGGAAGCAGTATTATGTGAAAAAAAAGCCTTTCATTGTAACGCGCCGAAATCACAACTTTGGATCAAGTACAATGATGATAACACCCAGTCTGTCCTGAAAAGTTGTATATTCAAACCTCTTTAGTCAGCTGACTTGTATGTTATCTAATGGGTGTGAATTTAATAAAAATGGAGCATTTGTAGTATCTTGTGTTGCAACTTTAAAGCAATTGATAAAAGTTAAGTTAAAAAAAATTAGGATCTGAAGACAGCACATCCAGATAATCATTTTGTTTCTATCACAACTTCACGTGCTTCTGAGGTCCATGGAAAAGGGCAAAAGTCTAGAGAGCTTGAAAGAGGTTGTAGTTGTACAACTTTGCTGCTTGATCATTGTGGTTCATCCTGCAGCCTGCACCTGGATTACCAAATCATTAC
Organism: Aulonocara stuartgranti; assembly: GCF_965226115.1. Classification (NCBI taxonomy): domain Eukaryota; kingdom Metazoa; phylum Chordata; class Actinopteri; order Cichliformes; family Cichlidae; genus Aulonocara; species Aulonocara stuartgranti. The sequence continues at coordinate 33,164,864 of NC_138944.1, read as the reverse complement.
TTTGGAGGAGGCTGTAAAACGTTATGCCCTGGCTTCATTTCAGGAAATTACATAATAATCAATGAACATTTATGGGCAGAACATTTTTTCTAATGCACCCCAAATACTGACTGTACCTTTAATTTGATCTTTATAGTATGGGTGTGGATGGAGCTTCAGCCTCTTCCAATTCAGAGCAATGAATCTATGTAATCATTAGCCATTGTTTTTTTTCATGAGGATTAAAAGAGGCTAGAAAGGAAAACGGCATGTGCTTTATTTCTACATTCAGTAAAAACAGAACACCATTCAAGAAATACATATATCCTTATATACTCACTTGATGATCTTATTGCAAGTTAATGTGCTTAAATAGTTGAGCTTAGTCTTCCTTAAATTGTAGTAACAGTACTCTAAGTACTATGAAGTACTACAAGCGGTACTTTTACTTTATTGTGACCTTTTGAAGTCTTTATTGAAAAAAATGACAGAACTGGTTGGTTAGTTGGTTGGTTAGTTGGTTAGCAGGAATAAGGTTAAAAAACATGGACAAAAAGTGTTATGTTGTGGCCGGGTTGGGTCCACTAGGGGGCAACAGTGGTTGTTGGTGTTTTCCGGTCTGTGGGGGCCGATGTCCCGGCCCCCCGAATAAAGTACAGCCGTGAGCTAAACATGTCTCCATGATTCCTGAGTCTCAGGCTATTACATATGGCGACGAGGATGAAAGCCAGGGTTTGCTGTGAAGTCGCAACGTCGTAAGTGACTGCGGAACGGAGGTTGGCGAGAGGTACAGCGCTAGCATCTGTTGGAAGCGGAGCATAACCCTCGGTGTGGAATAATGGCTACCACTTTGGGCTCGGTGGCACCGTTCGACGGAGAGCGGCAATCCTGGGAGGAATATTGTGAGATATTGGAGTACTTCTTCATGGCGAATGACACTAAGGGAGAAGGCAAAAATAACAGTAATGCTGATGGTCTGAGTCGTCTACCTCTTCCAGAGTTGCTCCCTAAAGAAGTGGCGGCGGAGGACCAAGTGTTAATGGTAGATCAGGACCAGGAGGAAGTGATGACATCTGAGCAGCTGCAGAGATGGACAACCAAAGACCCAGTACTCGCCAGAGTACGTGAGTATGTATTGAGGGGATGGCCCAATACGCAGCATCATGATTTTCAACCCTACAGGCAGAGGCAACAGGAGCTGAGTGTGCAGGATGGGTGCGTGCTGTGGGGGTCAAGGGTGGTGATACCAGAGAGAGGTCGACTCCCCCTGTTGGAACAGCTACATCAGTCACACCCAGGTATGAGCCGCATGAAAGGCCTGGCCAGAAGTTACATGTGGTGGCCGCATATGGAGAATGACATTGAAGACAAGGTGAGGTCTTGCCGTAACTGCCAGGAGCTTAGACACAGACCACAAGAGGCACCCTTACACCCCTGGGAGTGGCCAGAAAAGCCCTGGAGACGGATACATATCGATTATGCGGGCCCGTTTCTGGGTAAAATGTTCTTGGTAATAGTGGACGCCCACTCTAAATGGTTAGATGTGTATCCAGTGCAATCCGCTACAGCTGCGGCCACCATAGACTGCCTGAGAAACTGTTTCAGTACACACGGACTTCCTGAGATGGTAGTCTCAGATAATGCTCAGTGTTTTGTAAGTGCGCAAACTAAAGAGTTCATGACAAAGAATGGAATCACGCACGTCACCTCCGCTCCATATCACCCAGCATCCAATGGGTTAGCCGAAAGAGCAGTGCAAACGTTCAAAGGACTCATGAAAAAGAGTACGGGAGACACCCTGGCGACCAAGTTAAACAGGGCGCTGTTTAGCTACAGAATCACACCACAGTCCACAACAGGGAAGTCACCTGCGGAGTTAATGATGGGCCGGAAGTTGAGGTGTACGCTCGACCTCATACACCCTGACTTGAAGCAAAGGGTGAAGGCAAGACAAGACAGTCAAAGACTGTACCATGATAGACATGCCAAGGAGCGCATGTTTGGGAGGGGAGATGCTGTATATACCAGAAACTATGGCAGAGGACCCAAATGGATTCCAGGACTCATACAGGAGATGACGGGGCCTGTCTCCTACTTGGTGATGCTGGGCAATGGGACAGTGGTGAGGCGTCACGTTGATCAGCTGTTTGCCCGCATGAAATCGGGCCTGGCTGCAGGATCGCTGGAAGGCCAGTCGGGTGAGCCCCCGGAGGCAGACCCACACAGCAGTGCGGAGCTGGAAGTGGAGGAGGAGAGACACAAGGAGGTACAAGTCACTCCTGTGGTGACGCCCTCTCTGGGGAGTAGTGATTCACCCGAATCACCGGCCATGGAGTTGTGGCGGTCGCAACGAACCAAGAGACAGCCGGAGTACTTGAGAGACTTTGTGCCGTGATTACAGTGAATTGTTATTGGTTAACACATGGCTGTTGGACTAAGGGTTTTTGGTTATGGGTGTGTTCTGTGATGTTTTAAACTACGGTGTAGTTTCAGTTTAAGGGGGGAGGAATGTTATGTTGTGGCCGGGTTGGGTCCACTAGGGGGCAACAGTGGTTGTTGGTGTTTTCCGGTCTGTGGGGGCCGATGTCCCGGCCCCCCGAATAAAGTACAGCCGTGAGCTAAACATGTCTCCATGATTCCTGAGTCTCAGGCTATTACAAAAAGTCACTGATATGCAATCATGTGAAAAGAAAGTTCACACAGATGTTGTTTGGCACTTTGCTGCAGTCAGATGTGTGTTTACTCAATGTGAAGAAGGAAAAACATCATGTCTTTAGGCAGGAACTTATGGGACCCATCAGTCTGAGAAGAATTACTGTATGAGGCCATTTACAAATTATTTGAAGTTTATAAATCCACAGGGAGAAAGATCTTTCACAAATTAAAAATATTCAGGACAGCTGCCAATCTTCCCAAGGGTGGACAACCCCCAAAGATTTGCTCTTTTTTTTTTAGCTAAAAATATTCTTCAATTTTGAGGGATTCTTGGCTCTTCAATACATTGAAAGTGGTAAGATTAATCAAAAAAATCTGATTACCACTAATTGGATTACAAACCCATCTAAGCTGATATTGTCCCTAGAATAGATCATGTTGAAACAAACCTGGATCCTGCTTTGTGTCATTTTCTACAGACTCTGTAGACGTACTCTCTGTTGTAAGTCACTCGATAGAAGTCACTGGTCACTGCAGTCATGGGCTGAGTATGTTCTACTACCAGCGTACATCCAGTTCTCCTTAAAGTCAAAGCTGACGACCAGTCCAAGCCTGCAGGCTTCTTTCTCTGCATCAACACTTCACAGCTGCTCGCTTCTATCACTCTCCTTTCAGTTGGCCGCTGAGCAGCACTGTCGCAGCAGCTAGTGATGAAGTCTGTTTCTCATTGGCAGCTTTGCAGCCGCTGGATTTGTCGGTTTCCAAAACTGTGGTTTCACTCTGGTGTGTTTGAAATGTTTACCTTGACGCACCAGTATGCCAGTTGGATTTGTCACGTTTTCCACCCACATCCACTCTGTCCACTGACTAACTCTACGCACTCAGTCAACTTTTCACAAGTTGTAAGTGTTGCATTAACCTCACCCCCCATCAAAAAAAACAAAAAACAAAAGACATACTACTAGTGTGGATAACAGCGTTGCCAAAAAAGAACAAAGCCTCAGCATTTTGCAGTGTTGCATAAGGACAAATAGATTATGTTTTCTGTTACTTTTTTTTCTATCTCTTTAGAAAGCCGGGGGCAGGTTAAGTTCATCCTCCTCCTCCTCTGTGGTGATTCTCTTCCCTCTCCCATCAGGGCAGCTTCCACCTCCTTTCTCTCTCCCACTCACCCAGCGTCGTTCTCACATCTCGACACCTCACACAGTTTTATCAAGCATGTTTCTTTACCTTTTTTTTAAGTACTCACAAAGTGAGTGATGAAGAAGAATTACTATGACATCTATTTGCCAGCAGCCATATTCCAGCATTGCATTTTTTTTAAAAAAAATGCAGAGTATTAGATAAAAATATCCACTTGTGCACGACTCATACATACAAACAGTGAAAACTAGAGCAGAGCTTCTCCAATCACACCAGGGAAGGCACTCTGTGGTCACCGTAGTAGGCTGATTCTGAGTAGGATGTTGTCAATCTTTTTTTTAAATGATTGTTTTCATTATAGTTTAACTGACTGGACTACTCTACTCTGATTTGCCACAGAGTTGGCTCTTTATCCTCTGCAGTTAAAAAAAGGCCTAGTGAAAACATTTTAAAAATATGTAAAAGACAAATAAATCAAACCAAATCAAAAGATTATTGTAAAGCAGCAGGTCCGTTGCTCATAGTTGTTATTCTAGATCTCAGATTGGGCTGAACTCTTTGTGGATACTAGTGGATACATATTACAAACCTGGCACATCATTTCTTTATCATTTCAGATTTCGACATACTCAGACCAAATAATAAAGGAATAAATAAATCGACAAATAGGCAGATGTGCATGTCTTTCAATCATGACAGTCTGCAAACATGGACACTGTCATGGCTTGCCATGTTCGCGGTTTTTCTTTGTTTTCTGTTTTTTGTTTACATTTAAACATCTCCTGTCACACATGTCTAGAGACCAGTGGCAATCCTCAAAACTGTGTACACGCTGGAAGCAATTTGAAGCGACGGGCAACAAGAGACAAGAGAAAGTGAGTGACATTTGATCATTTAAGTGACTGCAGGTGGAAAAAGTGCCGGTGAGGAGAAGTTGGTGGGACCCACGATAAACTCTTCGCAACTTCCAGGTGAATAACTGAAGCAACTACCAATGACAATGAAGAATACTGTTAATTGACATATGAAAGGCTGATGTCCTGCAGGTTTTAGATATCACCCTGAAACCACACATGAATCAAATGATTAGTTCATTTTCAGGCTTCTGGAGAACTTCAAGACATGTTGAGGAGGAGGTCATTTAATCATTTAAATCAGCTGAGAGAGTGATATTATACCCCTTTCGTCAAACTGAGTGATTTATGACCCCCCTAATTGATTTATGACCCCTAATAAATTATTCATGAGCTCCGGAAGTAATTAAATTATTCATGAGCTCCGGAAGTAGGAAGTAATTAAGTAATAAAAATATGATATTCATAAAAATATGATATTCATAAAAATATAATTGATTATTTAGAAAGTTTCTTATATATCAAAAAATAGCATTCTTTTATTTCTTTAAGCAATTAAAAATTTTTTTTATTTTTTTATGCTCAAAAAACGCCATCTGGTGGCGGGTCAGTGTGTGTGTGTGCGCGCGCACGCGCGTGCCCGAGGCTGTGTGTCTGGGCGCGCGGGGGCGCGCCCGTGTCTCCGGACCGTGCTCTCTCGGGCTCCGTGCTCATGTGTTTAAAAATGTATTAAACCATATTAAAATTGTTTAGTTAAACTTGTGCTTTTGTAACGTTCAGTATGGCCACAAACACATGCTGCATGCCTTGGGGGAAAACTTTATTTCGATTTATATGCATTTGTAGATTTAGAATAAAACTCATACTCAGAAAAAACTCGCGATCCCCTAACCCTCCTTAGAAACATAAGCAGGGAAAACTCCTTAAAAAACCCTCCGCGTTTTCTCCAAAACCCTACAATAACTTGTTAGGGTATCCCCTCTATTCCCAAAACCTTATATTCCATAACAGGGGAAATCCTGAAAAAATCCTTAGTCTTTTTTCTCAAATTCAGCGCCCCGCGGCTCCCTTCATGCTCAGCCAAACAAAGCCAAAACTCCTTTTAAAAAATTCTCCGCGATTTCTCCAAAACCCTAGAATAACTTGTTAGCTACCCCTCTATTCCCAAAAAAAAAAAGCGCTATAATCCAAAAACATTGGGAAAGCTCCTTACTCTTTTTTCTTCAAAAACTTCCCTCTTACTAGCAAGCTCTAAAATTCAACGCACACTCTAAGTTCTACCTCGCTCTTAATCTCCGATCCACAACTTCTTGCAGAGCACAATTTTTTCCTGCTTGTTCGCTCCCCGCTCTGCTCCCGAATGCGCTGCTTACCTCGTTCGAAATTTGCGCCGGAGACCAACTCCCCCCCTTACTTCGCCCCGCTGCCAATCACATAACTATTGCACCGCTCCCTCCGCTCCAGGTCCGATTTTTATGATCTCCCGCTCAGGTTAAGACTACCCCCGAGCTCCCAGAAGACCCCTGCCTTCAGCCATATCAACAACTGGAACCGCTCAGACTGCTTGCGAGTTCGCATAGGGAGCGGCCGATTTCAACAGCAACTTGCGTCTCTTTCCTTATCCGCATATCATTCGGTAAGTGTTAATCTTCCTCTCTAACTACATTTTTGCATTTTCCTTTTTACCATTCTGTCAATCCTTTCATTTAAAAAAATAAATAAATATCACAATGGTTTGTAACAGGTACAATACACCATCCATCCATCCATTCGCCTCCACTTATCCTTTTCTCAGGCTCGCGCGGTGCGCTGGAGCCTATCCCACGTACAATACACTTTAAAATATATATAAGCTCCACTTTTAACTCCCGTAAAAGTTTATACATTACATGTCTACATCACCTATCATGGCCTCATCAGGTATCTCATATCATCTTGTTATTGTTATGTTATGCTCCTTTGATATTTTGCTAGTTTGCGTGTTTTAAAACTCTTTTTGTTTTTCTTTATATTTTTAGACCCAGATGTGTTAACCTGATCCCTGCGAAACACCAGCTCTGCGTGGATTTTGACCGCGAGTGACCGGATGTTGTTTCCGGCCTGAGGTTGCCTGAAATGCCGTGAGGCTCGCTTGATCACAGTTCTAAACAAGTTAACTTTCTTCACTTCAAAGTAACCCAAAAAAGAAACTATATGTCCAGTTCTCTTTACTCCAAACCTGGTTTAAGGCTATGCTGTTGTTGTGATATGGCCATACAAATAATATTAAGTTTAATTAATCTTTTAAAAAAATGGCTGCTTCATGGCTACCTGTTCAGAGAATTTGCAGACTTTTATGGAAACTGTCACAATGTAACACTCTCACTGTCAAAACAGGGTTGATCCATGTTTCTATGAACACTGATTAATATATCAACAGCTCTGAAAATCCTTTTTTTTTTTTAAGTAAAGCAGAACAGGATCTCTGTATCTCTAAAAATCCCAACAAAACTGGCAATCACCTCTAAACAAATGGAAGTAGTTTATGGATCTTTATCACCTGCAACACCATGTAACACCTAGATGTTAGACTCTTTTACCATTACATTTGCAAGGGTTTATGTGTTATCCTTGATCACAGTTCTAAATAAGTTAACTTTCTTGACATAAAAGTAGCCCAAAGAAGACAAATATATGTCCAGTTCTTTTTTACTCCAAACCTACTGATCGGAAAACATTATGTGATGCTGGAAGTTTTCATCCTATCCATCTGCAAAACAAGTTTACCTGTAAGCCAACACATTAGACGTAAGCAAATTTGTGAAATTCCTGAACAATGTGCTTTGTGGAGTAGCAGTAGTACTAGAACTAGTACTAGTAGTCCTAGTATTCTGCAGCAACCAGGCTTCAAGAGTGATCACTCTTCTGGCTTTCAAATGGTGAAAACATGTCACAGTCTTAACCGCAAATCAGAAATGTTGGTAAATTTAAAAAGGAATTTAAACGTCAGCTTTGACATAGACACAGACTTTATTAATGCCACACTCAGGAAATTCACATGTTACACATGATTTAGCTCACCTGCTAAATCCCCAGAGCAATAACCACATCAGCATCATTAGCCTGAGTGTTGATCCTCCAGGTGAGTGAGTGGAGTTGAGTGTGTGTGTGTGTGTGTGTGTGTGTGTGTGTGTGATCAGAGGTGAAGCTGCTTTCTGCAAAGTCTCATCAACAACCAGGAAGAGTCTAAAAGCACTAAATATGAAACAGACCATTTACCATACCCAACACTGAGCTCCTGCACAGTCAGATGGAGTGAAACATAATGTCCCAGTGGTGTTCTGTTGGATTTAGCAGGTGAGCGTTGTTGCCAGTCAAAACCTTTTTGGAAACTCTTTACAAGAATCAATGTAATTATTTGTTTTACTTGAATCAAATGTATTGGTTTATATACCTGAAATAAAACTTTTTTTTGGAAACCCGTTACATCAAATAAAACTTTCTTGGAAAAGCATTGCAAGAATCAATCGAGTTATTTGTTTTACCCCATTCAAATCTATTGGTTTCAATACATCAAATTAAATAATTTTGGAAACCCGTTACATCAAATAAAACTTTCTTGGAAAAACTTTACAAGAATCAATGTAATTATTTGTTTTACTTGAATCAAATGTAATGGTTTATATACCTGAAATAAAACTTTTTTGGAAACCCTGTACATGAAGTAAAAGGTTTTTGATCTTGTAAGTTCTGGCTTTAATATTTTCAGCTGATAAAGTGAACTTCATACAAACTCTGTGTTAGAAAAAGGGGATAGTTTACTACATGCTATAAAAACACAATCCTTAATCTTTTATTTTGCAACTTTATCTTCATGTACAGGGTTTCCAAAAAGGTTTTATTTCAGGTATATAAACCATTACATTTGATTCAAGTAAAACAAATAATTACATTGATTCTTGTAAAGTTTTTCCAAGAAAGTTTTATTTGATGTAACGGGTTTCCAAAATTATTTAATTTGATGTATTGAAACCAATAGATTTGAATGGGGTAAAACAAATAACTCGATTGATTCTTGCAATGCTTTTCCAAGAAAGTTTTATTTGATGTAACGGGTTTCCAAAAAAAAGTTTTATTTCAGGTATATAAACCAATACATTTGATTCAAGTAAAACAAATAATTACATTGATTCTTGTAAAGAGTTTCCAAAAAGGTTTTGACTGGCAACAACGCTCACCTGCTAAATCCAACAGAACACCACTGGGACATTATGTTTCACTCCATCTGACTGTGCAGGAGCTCAGTGTTGGGTATGGTAAATGGTCTGTTTCATATTTAGTGCTTTTAGACTCTTCCTGGTTGTTGATGAGACTTTGCAGAAAGCAGCTTCACCTCTGATCACACACACACACTCACTCACTCACTCACTCACTCACTCACCTGGAGGATCAACACTCAGGCTAATGATGCTGATGTGGTTATTGCTCTGGGGATTTAGCAGGTGAGCTAAATCATGTGTAACATGTGAATTTCCTGAGTGTGGCATTAATAAAGTCTGTGTCTATGTCAAAGCTGACGTTTAAATTCCTTTTTAAATTTACCAACATTTCTGATTTGCGGTTAAGACTGTGACATGTTTTCACCATTTGAAAGCCAGAAGAGTGATCACTCTTGAAGCCTGGTTGCTGCAGAATACTAGGACTACTAGTACTAGTTCTAGTACTACTGCTACTCCACAAAGCACATTGTTCAGGAATTTCACAAATTTGCTTACGTCTAATGTGTTGGCTTACAGGTAAACTTGTTTTGCAGATGGATAGGATGAAAACTTCCAGCATCACATAATGTTTTCCGATCAGTAGGTTTGGAGTAAAAAAGAACTGGACATATATTTGTCTTCTTTGGGCTACTTTTATGTCAAGAAAGTTAACTTATTTAGAACTGTGATCAAGGATAACACATAAACCCTTGCAAATGTGATGGTAAAAGAGTCTAACATCTAGGTGTTACATGGTGTTGCAGGTGATAAAGATCCATAAACTACTTCCATTTGTTTAGAGGTGATTGCCAGTTTTGTTGGGATTTTTAGAGATACAGAGATCCTGTTCTGCTTTACTTAAAAAAAAAAAGGATTTTCAGAGCTGTTGATATATTAATCAGTGTTCATAGAAACATGGATCAACCCTGTTTTGACAGTGAGAGTGTTACATTGTGACAGTTTCCATAAAAGTCTGCAAATTCTCTGAACAGGTAGCCATGAAGCAGCCATTTTTTTAAAAGATTAATTAAACTTAATATTATTTGTATGGCCATATCACAACAACAGCATAGCCTTAAACCAGGTTTGGAGTAAAGAGAACTGGACATATAGTTTCTTTTTTGGGTTACTTTGAAGTGAAGAAAGTTAACTTGTTTAGAACTGTGATCAAGCGAGCCTCAACCTCAGGCCGGAAACAACATCCGGTCACTCGCGGTCAAAATCCACGCAGAGCTGGTGTTTCGCAGGGATCAGGTTAACACATCTGGGTCTAAAAATATAAAGAAAAACAAAAAGAGTTTTAAAACACGCAAACTAGCAAAATATCAAAGGAGCATAACATAACAATAACAAGATGATATGAGATACCTGATGAGGCCATGATAGGTGATGTAGACATGTAATGTATAAACTTTTACGGGAGTTAAAAGTGGAGCTTATATATATTTTAAAGTGTATTGTACGTGGGATAGGCTCCAGCGCACCGCGCGAGCCTGAGAAAAGGATAAGTGGAGGCGAATGGATGGATGGATGGTGTATTGTACCTGTTACAAACCATTGTGATATTTATTTATTTTTTTAAATGAAAGGATTGACAGAATGGTAAAAAGGAAAATGCAAAAATGTAGTTAGAGAGGAAGATTAACACTTACCGAATGATATGCGGATAAGGAAAGAGACGCAAGTTGCTGTTGAAATCGGCCGCTCCCTATGCGAACTCGCAAGCAGTCTGAGCGGCGCCAGTTGTTGATATGGCTGAAGGCAGGGGTCTTCTGGGAGCTCGGGGGTAGTCTTAACCTGAGCGGGAGATCATAAAAATCGGACCTGGAGCGGATTGGCTAACTGGGGTGCGAAGGGAGCGGTGCAATAGTTATGTGATTGGCAGCGGGGCGAAGTAAGGGGGGGAGTTGGTCTCCGGCGCAAATTTCGAACGAGGTAAGCAGCGCATTCGGGAGCAGAGCGGGGAGCGAACAAGCAGGAAAAAATTGTGCTCTGCAAGAAGTTGTGGATCGGAGATTAAGAGCGAGGTAGAACTTAGAGTGTGCGTTGAATTTTAGAGCTTGCTAGTAAGAGGAGCTTTCCCAATGTTTTTGGATTATAGCGCTTTTTTTTTTGGGAATAGAGGGGTAGCTAACAAGTTATTCTAGGGTTTTGGAGAAATCGCGGAGAATTTTTTAAAAGGAGTTTTGGCTTTGTTTGGCTGAGCATGAAGGGAGCCGCGGGGCGCTGAATTTGAGAAAAAAGACTAAGGATTATTTCAGGATTTCCCCTGTTATGGAATATAAGGTTTTGGGAATAGAGGGGATACCCTAACAAGTTATTGTAGGGTTTTGGAGAAAACGCGGAGGGTTTTTTAAGGAGTTTTCCCTGCTTATGTATCTAAGGAGGGTTAGGGGATCGCGAGTTTTTTCTGAGTATGAGTTTTATTCTAAATCTACAAATGCATATAAATCGAAATAAAGTTTTCCCCCAAGGCATGCAGCATGTGTTTGTGGCCATACTGAACGTTACAAAAGCACAAGTTTAACTAAACAATTTTAATATGGTTTAATACATTTTTAAACACATGAGCACGGAGCCCGAGAGAGCACGGTCCGGAGACACAGACACACAGCCTCGGGCGCGCGCGGGCGCGCGCGTGCGCGCGCACACACACACACTGACCCGCCACCAGATGGCGTTTTTTGAGCATAAAAAAATAAAAAATTTTTTTAATTGCTTAAAGAAATAAAAGAATGCTATTTTTTGATATATAAGAAACTTTCTAAATAATCAATTATATTTTTATGAATATCATATTTTTATTACTTAATTACTTCCTACTTCCGGAGCTCATGAATAATTTAATTACTTCCGGAGCTCATGAATAATTTATTAGGGGTCATAAATCAATTAGGGGGGTCATAAATCACTCAGTTTGACGAAAGGGGTATAATATCACTCTCTCAGCTGTGTTGGATCAGGGACACATCTAAAACTTGCAGGACACCGGCCCTTGAGACCTGGAGTTCCCCCACCCCTGTGTTAAAGGGTCACCTATGAAACAAAAACCCAGAAAAGCTGCAAGCAAACAGCTGTTAGCTTCAAAGCGATGTGTTACCAGCAAATCACTTCCACAGTGTACTAGGGTCTAACAGTATCTGTACGACAGAAGAACGTGTGAATCCCATGACAGTTTCACGATTGCTTCCTAGAGCAGGGGTGGGCAACTCCAGGCCTCGATGGGCCGGTGGCCTGCAAGCTTTTGATATCACCCTGGGTCAACACATCTGAATCACATAATTAGTTCATTACCAGGCCTCTGGAGAACTTCAGGACATGTTGAGGAGGTCATTTAGCCATTTGAATCAGCTGTGTTGGATCAAGGAAACATCTAAAACCTGCAGGACACCGGCCCTCAAGGCCTGGAGTTGCCCAACCCTGTCCTAGAGCTTACTGGCTGTTGTTAGGTGAAATCCACTGCAAGGAGTCTTCTGCACCAAAAACATCCACACGACTGCTTTGGTCACAAGCGGATGGCAGGGATTGCCTATCATTTACAAGGAAAACACAGAGCTGTCTGCAAACACTGTTTACTATTCGAGTGTGTTTCCTTGTGTCACTCATACTGCAGGATTTATCTTACTTTATCTATGGACTTCAATGTTGTACTTTTATTACCAATAAAGTTGTGCTTTTTGTTAAAAGAGACAAATGAACAAAGCAAAACAAAAGGAAAACGAGCAACCACATTTGGGTCCTCAGCCTTTAAAGTAAAAGTTGTGCCTTCCTCCTTAAACTAATAAGTTTCAAAGGACACTTTTACTTTTACACTGAAGGTGAATGTTGAGGTTTCAGCGACACTCCTCACAGCTGCAGCTTCCATAAAAACTACAGGTGACCGCAGCGATCAGTTACTGAAGTGTTTGTAAGGAGGTACAGTGGTTTGAAAACGTGTTTGCCCCCTTCCTGTTTTTTTGTATGTTTGTTACACTTAAATGTTTCAGATCATCAAACAAGTTTAAATATTAGACAAAGATAACACAAGTCAAACTAAATCCAGTTCATAAATGAAAGTGCTTGTAATTATATAACGGGGAAAAAATCCAAACCTACGTGACCCTTCGTTAAAAAGTGATTAAACCTAATAACTGGGCCATCCATAGCAATGAAGTATTTGCAATAACTGGCAATGAATCTTTTACAGTGCTGTGGAGGAATTTTGGCCCACTCATGTTTGCAGAATTGTTGTAATTCAGCCAAAGTTGAGGGTTTTCGAGCATGAACCACCTTTTTAAGGTCATGCCACATCATCTCAATCTGGTCAGGACTTTGACTAAGCCACTCCAAAGTCATTGTCCTGCTGCAGAATCCTCCAGTACACTTCAGCTTGAGGTCACAAACAGATGACTGTTTGTAAACAGCAGAATTCATGGTTCAGTTATTACAAGTCTTCCAGGTCCTGGGGGAGCAAAACAGCCCCAGACCATCACAGCACCATATTTTACTGTTGGTATGATGCTCCTTTTTGTTGTTTAAGGGTCTTTTGTGACCTCTTGGATGACATCATTGCATAACCTGTTTACCAATTACATTAGGGCAATTACATTACCAGTTACATTCCTTTTTGCCCTCAAAACAAATCAAGCTGACTTTCAGTCAGCTTGATTTGAGTGAATTCAGCTTTGAGAGCAGAGCTGCCTGTAAGAGCATGATTCTACTGCAACGCTCGCCAAGCAGACACTCGCATCTACAATGGCTTCTTTGTGCATCTAGCTGCTGAGTTCTACGCGCGGGTTATTGATTTTGAGGAATTTGACTGCACAAGTGCCAAAATATAATTCCATATAAATATACATGTTCGTATATTTACTGGAATATATCTGTGCACACAGTCCGAGCAAACATTAGAACAGTCTGCGGGACTGAGATGTGTGTAAAACTAAAATATCTCAGTCTTTTGTCCATCAGTTTTGTCCATCTTTTGGAAGAGGTGCTGGACAACTGGAAAGTGGATGTGTGTGCATTTACAGTTTTTCTCAGTCGCTTTGGTGCGTTTCTCAGATCAGAATTGAAATTCTCATAACTATTAGTTCAACCTCCACAACACTCAGTCATTTGTGCACATCATAGTAGCAATTTCTCCTCTCTCTGAACAAACTGCAAATGATTTTGGACATGAATCAGTTGCTTCCATACATTTCCCTGCTGCTTTCTGACATTTCCATTTGCTTATGTCATGTCAGTCAAAAGTAATCATACCTATGGATGCTGAACAGTCATTCCCAATAAAACTAATAGTCATACATCCATTGCTTAAGTCATCACACACAAAATTGTTGAACTAGTTATCACATGCCAAATATTGGCCATCTGTCAAGCAAATCCTATACCTTTCTGTATCATTTTTCCTGGAAATGTCTCCGAAATTGAACAATTGATCTCAGGTGAATTACAGCTGTCACTCATGAGGAGGCTCTACCAAATTGGTGATTTTATGTTTACATGTATTCTACAGTGAACAAGTGACTGTAGCATATTTTTCTTTTGCACAATTCTGTAGGATTACAAACACTTCTACACAATGGAAATGTGAGACGTACGTATTCAGTGTCTCAGTTACTCCCAAGACTCCCATAACATCTACAGTGACTTTACTGCACATTTCAGATGGCTGTACAGGTAGGCCATAGTGCTGTCGTCAGCATTTTCAGGTGTCACCAATTGTTTTTGCAATGGGAAACACTGAAATTATAAACTGTCATAGTGGAAACATGACAATGCCATTTGACTATCTTGTTCATAAAGATGGTGTCAAGACTTTTCATTTTGATGGCACTGACAGTTTCATTGACATGGATACTTGCTTTTGAGGTATGGATAATCAATTCTGTGCATGTGACGTGCTTTAGCAGGCTATCCACTAGGTTTTGCAGTTTGCACTAATTGTTTTGGGAAATGCACTAACTGCTGTGCACATGTTAATGGTGTTCTGAGAAACGCACCAAAGCGACTGAGAAAAACTGTATTTAGGCTGCAGTCTCTCTCTGCTCTCCTTACTTTCTTATCCTGCCTATTTTTTATCTACTAAGTTAAAAGCAGACAACCATCACTTAACCATTACTTTCTTTCTCTTCTTCACTCTTCTTCATAATTGTATTGCTCATTTTCCCTCTCTTGATGTTTCCCTAATTCCATCTCTCTTCATTGCTCCACTCTGATCTTTAGCTCTTCTATTTTTATTCCTCACTTTTCCCAATATACTCCCAATGAAGACACCACCTCTTTCAACGTAAAAAAAAAAAACTCCTCTTCTTTTCTTCCATCTCATCTCCACCTCCACCTCTTCTTTATTTTCCCACCCCTCCCTCTCACTCTCCATCCAGCTTTCTCAGGCTTCCACTCTCCCACTCTTTCGCTGCCTCTCTCCTTCTCCACCTTTCTCTCTTTCTCTCGTCCCTCTCATATTCTCGCCCTCTTTCTCTCTCCGTTCTTACCTCCAGCCAGTCGACATTGACTCGTCGCAGCAGGAAGATCACCTCTCCCTTCTTCAGGTTCAACTCCGCCTTGCTGTTGCCGCGAAAGTCAAACATCGCCTGAGAAACACGCACACGCACACATACACACCACAAAAGAGAGAGTACACACGCACGCACACACACACAAAGTCAGTGAGAGAAAAGAGGAGCGATTTAAAAGAGCATACGGATTCAACACAAAGAAGGAACAATGACGGGTAAGACACTTTTTGCATGTGTATAATTAAGAGAGGAGAGAGCGAGAGAAAGAAGGGACGCTAGAACAAAAATTAGCCTGAAGATGATAATATTTTTGAGCAGAAAAGATATGTGATAGAAAGAAAGTGAAGTTGTGAGTCTAAGAAGAGTTTTAAGGTATGTTTGTGTAAGAGAGAAATAAAGCACAGGAATGAGGAAAGGAGGGCTGCCGAAGTAGCAGTGTTCTTGCTGATACTGGTAAATATGTGTAAGCCTGTCAAACTCTACATGTGTGTGTGTGCGAGCTAACGCTGCAGCTGAGGATCAGTTCCAGTAACAACTATTATATATTTATGGAATTTTGAGAATCAGAAATAAAAGTGTGACAAACGCTTGCATCCAAGGTTAACCATTTTTATAGATGCCTATTTTTTCTAATCTAGAAAACATTTATGTACTATAGCTGCATGTGGCACCGTTTACATAACATATGATATACAGTGTCTGTAGTCACTTCTACAAGCGTGAGTGTGTGTAGGATGAAGTCAAAAGCTGGTATGAGGACATTGGAAAACTCAAAAGTTATACAGCCTGAGGAGGCGCCACACTGCAATGTAAAGGTGTGTGTGTGTGTGTGTGTGTGTGTGTGTGTGTGTGTGTGTGTGTGTGTATGAAGGGGTGGCTAGATACTCGACTGTCCTAGTCTGCATCAGTGCGTGTGGAATAAAAGCCTCCCAAAGTTGAATTTGCATTTTAAGTAGAACTCAGTAGAGTCATTACCGGGGCTCTACACCTATTCCCATCCTTTTGCTAAGAGACTCCTCAAACACACAGATGACAAACAGCCTATTACACACACAACGACAAACATGCACACACTCAAACTACAATAATCTTTTACTAATACTTGTTCTGTATTAATCTTGTTGGTGTACCGCGCACTCCCATTAGCATTCACGCCCCACACGAGCGTGAATGCTAATGGGGAAGGGGACGAGGGAGGGAGCTGGTGTGGTGGTGGGGTTAGAGTGAGAGACAATGGGAGGAAAGCCATTACATGAGGGAGTGAAAAATAACAAATACAATTTGGAGAATCAGAGAGGTTGGGAGCGAATGAAAAAAGAATGCAGAGCGGTTACATCAGTGGGAGGGAGGTGAAGATGAGGAGGAGGAAGAGGTGGAAAAAGAGGAGGAGATAAGAAAAGTTAAAGTTAAGCAGAGGCACGGTGCTGGGGGAGGCAGTGAGTGAGTGATGGAGTGAGACAGCGAGTGAGTAGGGAATCTCTGTTTTTTCATACTTCATGATTTGACAGGACGTGAGAACTAGGCTGCTGAGGGATGTAAGATTGAGCACATGTGTGGACAACAGAGGCAACGCTCTTGTAAATTCACAGTGATGTGTTACATGTGCTGCCTCCTGCACACCATCCGTGCAGCTCTCTGACATAAGTGAATGGAGGATTTCCAGTTATGTGTTCAACCTGATCCTCCTGACACACTGAGAGAGGTTCATGTCTGTCATGTTTGGTTTTTAAATTTGGTGCTTTGCAAGTAACATCACCAATTCCAGCTAATCTGTGATCTTTTTCTAGGCATTTTGGCTGTTTCTCCACACGTAAACTATGATTTAGGTCATTGAAAATGGAGATGTTATGAATCCCTTTCATGTAGTGGAAACAGAAACTTTTGTCTTGCAACATCAAAGGTGCCTTTATGTTCTTTTTGACACCAGTTCATTATGTTTCGAAGCATATGATTGGCCAAGATTTCTGTTCAGTTAGATTTATATTTGTTGGCCTGCTCTTAATATTGTTTGTTTGTTTTTGGATTTTTGCATTTTCATGAGGCCATTTTTTCCAAACGAAAGCTGAAAATCCCCGTTTTAAAAAATACCTGAGTGAATGGAGCTTTAATCAAGAATCACAATAAATGCTAACGCTGTGTTGTCTACTGGATGTGTAAAAGCAGCTGTTTACTAACATGCTAGCTTTGACATGTTCGCATGGCGTGCGCGACACTCCTGCCAGAGACACAAATCCCCTTTGGGGCCATCCTGGTCAAAAAGCTGTGTTGAACCCTTGTGACAAGGGAGCAGCTGAAATTAGCTTCTTCTTTATGGTCTGTATGGAGTATGGATGTTGTTGCACTCCCCCAAGTGGCCAAAAATATTACTGCAGGTTCAAGACGTTTTGAACGGGTTCCTGTGGTAAGTACATAGTATACTTGAATATCCCAGTATTCCTTTTTAAACAGCAAGAAACCAATCAACTTGAGTTAACCACATACAGAGATGGTAATATGAATCTAAAAACCAGTGCGAGCACCAGAAGCTATGAGCTATCCACAAGTAGACTACACTGAAGTGTTAACAGACACAATCACTCAGCCTTTTGGTCGCACCTGATATAGCCTGCATTAGAAACTTGGTGTGTAAATCCTGAATTTTACTTTCTGTGTCTGTGTCCAAATCTGAGTGTGAGTGTGAGTGAGTGCACGTGTGTGCTGCATGTGTGTCCACAGAAAATGAGACGCAGACTGGTGGCAAATTAATGAAGCTGGGGAGAGAGGGAGCTGGCTGGATTAACAATCCAGATGAGATTACCCTGACCCTGAGGACACGTGCGCTTTGAATTTGGGGCTGCTATTTTTAATGCATTATTCCAGACGCTGTTTTTATTACAGCGTTGACCCGCCGCTGCCTGTAATTTATAGATGATGGGACAATGTGTTGGAGATGATAAGCTGGTATCTGTAGCACAAACACAAAATATGATGTGACAAACCAATTCCCCATCTTTCTGCACCTCTTTTCTCTCTCTCCAATGCAGCGCCAGCTTTATTCCGCCTCTTTCTCCTTTTACTTCTACTTGTCATTTTCCCTTTATCTCTGTTTCAGCCTGTTTCATCCAGAGACTCCTTTCTGTTTTTAAACTATGTCCCTCTGCGTCTCCATTAATAATTTAGCCTTCTAATCAAGTAGTTAGCTTGATGAGTGTAAACTACAAGTTCTCATTGTTGGTAAGATTGGGCTGCGCATAGACATATGACTAAGTGTTAGATGCAATAAATCTTATGATGGTGATGTTGGTCATTGTTAACATTTATGGGAGCTGGGTGGGAAGAATTTGTCCTCAATGTTATCCTGAGAGGCACACAGGAGGAAATCAAAAGGGGTTCAGTTCAAGCCCCCAGCAATCATTAGCAGAGCTGAGCTTTGAGGTGATTTTAGCAATGTGATGACACTATGATCATGTGATGCCAAATCACCCAAAAAGAGTGTCTGCCATACAACACCATAACAAAATGACCACTGGACTCTTTATCTGGCCAGTACAGTGAATTTTAGAAAGACTGTAAGCCTTAAGGAAGTAAGCTTTCATACATTCATAAACATGTAGTTTTTTCTTCTATTAGCCCATTGTCTTATTCCAGCATTCATTTAAGATTAAATTCCTCACAAAAAGAAAAGGAATCAGCTCCTCCCCCCAGCAGTGACATCAATAGAGGCAAAACTGAAAGCATCCGTCCCTTAAAATCTGTCTTTCCTAATGTATCACAAGACACATTAGTGGTGAAAAAAAGACTTCCTGATGTCCTTCTCTGTGTCATTTCTTGTTGTTCAACAGCCATGCAAAGCAAACTATAAGACCGTAGAGTCTCGTCTTTGTCTACACACACGCTACTTTCATTATCGTACGTTGGTGTTGGTACACTGCACAGCGAAAAGCTGGTCTCTAATAGTAGTCACACAGCCCTTGGGTTCAGAAAGCCACAGGGGCAATCATCCAGTACAATTAGTCTTTCACTGACCCCGCCTTAATGAGCTTGTTAAACCCTCAGCTCGTTAGCGTGGCAATAGGGAGGATGATGCTTAATGGAAGTGTCTTTTTTAAATGGATGCCCCATTTCCTAGAAGGCCTGGGGTGAAGGATTATAGTAGAAAACATGTCTTTTTATACATATAAGAATGGACACAGGTTGCAGAGGTTGAGTGTGTATATAGTACTGTGAAAAAGTTGACACCCCTCATTTCTTTATATTTTGCTTCCAATGAGACAGACTCTGTTTTTTGTGTTGAGCGATAGTTCTCGAGGGTCTCTAACGGTCTTTCAAAGTGTCTCTTTGGACATTGGCTGCTTTTTCATTCATGTTTCAGTCCAGTCCTTGTACCTAACTATTCTCAGAGGAAAGTTCTCTTTTTTATTAATTTGTTAAGTATAACAAAACACTGCAACTCAACAGAAGAACCAGTGTTCACAGCAAACTTAGCAAAGAACCAGTTAGAAATTGATTCTTTAGGCACTTTGTTATTAGCAACAAGTCACAAATATTTTTTCCCCCATTTCTGAAGTTAATTCTATGGAAAATGCCAAAGACAGCACAGTCTGACTGGCATAAAATAATGTTTTTGAACTAATAAGGTGGAAGCTATTATTAAACTTGGCATTTCTAAAGGAAGGAGTGAGACAACACTCGTATGGAGTGATAAATCCATATTTGAAATGTTCTGGAGAACTATTCTTGAAGCCTATTTGGACAAATTATAAAAACATTTGCTGAGGAGAGTTCAGGCTGCATTAAAGAATAATGGAGGTCACACCAAAAATTGACCTTTAAGCTTGTTAGTAATGCACAAACACTTTTTTCCCTGTTTCTCAAATAATCAACACATTCATAAGTTAAAGACAATGTTTGCACTTGCACTTGCAAGCAAGACCTTGAATCTCAAAGCGTAGATCGTTTTTCGACTTTCAACAGATTTCCACTGATGCAAAACTAGATTGATGCGAGTGATGGTGACAATGAGCGAGGTAATGGTTTCTGAACTGCTAGAACTTTGATTTTCATGCTGTGACTCACCGTTAACATGTGGCTCACAATCAAGTAACTGTTCAACGTATTGTTTACAGTATCTAAGATGGCCTACATCTAACAGGAAGAAACACAACACATACTGTATCTGTACATAAACATTTGTGCACAGGCACACTGATAAAACCTGCTCTATGACACGATGGCGCTTTGATATTTTCTAGTGTCTGGAATCAAGTCTCATAAATTCTTGGTTACTTTAACACATTTATGTTACATGGTCACATTTTTGCCAGTGAAGATAAGCACTAACACTTCCTAATCAGTTTTTCATCTAAAATTGTAATTTCTGCCTTAACTGTCTTATCCCTCGATAAGTACCTCTTTGATTATTCATTTTTTAGTTTTATTGATATTTTTTCCACCCTTTGTGATTCTTTAATATATCTTTTTGCCTTTTTTATATCATTTATCTATCTTTATTTCTTTCCCTAACTCAATTTTCAGATCAGCCAAATCATGCCACCAGCGTCTGCCTCGTTAAAGTCCTCCTAACCACGAGCAGCCTGTCCCGTTGACCTTGTCTGAAGCTCATAGTACTACAGCTGACAATTACTCATAGCAGTGTTTGGGGGCTAAGCCTGAGCTAATACTAAGTGGAGTGGAAAGAAGTGCTGCAGCGTAAACGCTAACACTTGTACCGGCTCTGCTGTGACAAATGCTGCGCTCTGCTCTTATCCATCAGGCTCAGGCTGGCCATTGATCATTGTTTGGACAGCCACTTTGGTGAGCTGGGAAACACACAGCAGGACACACACCAACACACACTAACGCACAGAGGAAGGATAAGCTTTTCAGCTAGAAAAGGAGAGAAAGCTAAAATAAATGTTGAGTAGGCTGGCAGCTTCATGAGTAGAGTACACCAGTGTTTTACTTTTGTGTGGGAGAGAGGGGAGAGAGAGAGAAGAGGAGAGAGTAAAATGGAGCTGCTTCTTTTAGTTTGGAAATAAAAGACCACTGGAGTGTGCAGAGAGAAATGCAATGTGTGTGCCTGCATCCTTTTTTCTGTGTTGAGCAAGGTTAGTAAAGTTAAATGCTTTTGAAAGGCGATATAGCACACAGAGTTCAAGGACATGTACTCATATTACAGACTCCATACTGTGCAGACATAGCCGCTTACACAACCAAGCAAAGGTGTCTCGCTCTACAAAGTATTACAAATGATTGCTTCATCAAATTAGCTGACAGTGGATCGATTCAGCTATTAGTCAGTGCTGCTATTATGTCAGCTGTGAATATTTCAATCTATCCCTAAACAACTTTAACTTGCTTCAACAGCTTCAGAGAAATTAATGGAACAATGGTGCGATATAGCCAAAGGGAGACACTTCAGGTGGACACAGGTAAAAATAAATAAATAAAGCCACACATGATCTGTTTTCTTAACTGCTTATCCAGTCCTATAGGTGTGGTACACTCTGGACAGGTGACCAGTGATTTTCACAAAATACTGACGCAAGATGGAAAAAGGAAACGGTCATTCTATGGCGATGATTTTAGAAAAAAATCTGCTCTGTAAATTAGACAGTAAATGAAATGTGAACAAACACAGAAATGAAGCCATAATGTTTTGATTATCTTTCATTTCGCTGTAAATGCTGCTGCTGAGTATGAGATGAAACAGATTTGAAGAAAAAAGCCTTTAACAATATTTGCTGAAAAAAAAAATTTTTTTTAAACATTATTTTTTGACTTTTTAACTAACTTGCAACATCACCATTTGATTTCCTACATTATTACATTATGCTGACATTTATTTTGTACTGAAAGTTGGAGGTACTTCAATAAAAATATACTTCAATATCGCAGTATAATCTCCTTAAAATGCACTACTTGGCATACATGTCCAAAACACAAAGTTAAAAAAAAAACAGATATATACATGTGTTTTACATGTGTAATGTGTATTCTGGACAACAACTCTTCCATCCATCCATTCTCTTCTGCTTGTACATATCAAGGTCACAGTGGAGGGGCTGGAGCCTATCCCAGGGTACACCCTGGAGAGCTCACCAGTCTATCGCAGGGCTACAAACTGATGTAACTGATGTGTTATAGTCTTATTACTATCTTTTCATGAAGCTCCACTTCAGTGTGTGGCCACCATTTTCTGAAAATGCTTATTTCCATTGTTTTTCTTGGACGCTACTAAAGTAAATCAGCCTTATTAACAGTTCAACAGTTCTGAAACAAACGGCTTTAAAGCTCATTTCCCTTTCAGGCAACTTTTTTTCCCGATTGTTTGCCCCACAGAAGTAAAAAAGCAGGAGATTGATGCTTCTGTGCAAACTGGGGTTGTCACTATTTTCAAACCCGATACCAAAATCGAGGAAAATAGGTGAGTCTCTCAAGATCCTTTCAATAGTGTGGAGCAAAAAGGGAAAAATTATGAGGCTGATAAAAAATGTAAACAATACTGATGAGATACTGCGATAATGCAAACGTATTCAGCCATACCCCCTTTTATTTCCTGTTTTCCTGCTCCTAGTGACTTGACTCCATATTTTTGTTCCTGATCAGTTGTTAAGATGCTGCTGTTTCTGTATAGCTTCTGATAGACTTTTCCCAGCTTCAATTTGTGACTGTAAGAAAACTATAGCATGTTTTAAACACAAATAATTGTATTATCCTGTTATACTAACACTGAGGTTATAGACGGGAAGGACTGATACCATTTGCTTTCTAGCTCTAATCTAAACATTGTCACTTATTAATCAGTCTCTAGCCACTAACATGGCTAACATTAACGTGTGCAGTCAGGTTCACATTTATAATAACTCTTTAAAACTTTAATGTTGTTGAAACCAGTGTTTTAATGACTTTGTGAAATTCCTCATAAAAACTAGGTTGACATAATTTTAGATACTTCTCCAAGTTTGATCTGCAGCTGTTCACGTGTTCAGCTGGTAGTGAGGGGAGGGGCTGTGTACCTGCCTGTCTGCAGCATGCTGTGTGAAGTTGTGTGCTAGCTGTAGGACGCAAAGATGGAATTTTATCAATACTGTTGCAAATCACTACCTAATCCATTAATCAATTTTAGTACTGGTTAGTATTTGAGTATACATTTTTTGACAAAATCTACTGCCTGTGGTAGGCTTCAAACTGCACTAATAAAGGAGTACTTGTGCATTTTTACTAATAGTAGAATTTTGTTATTTAGAGGTATTATAACTATTGGTTCTGGTCTCCTTTAACATGCTGGTAAATTAAGTAACTTTTAGGATTAGATGACAAACAAAAATTACCTCATGAGAATAACATTTCTGCTGTGCAAATTTGCACAAACCAACAATACACATACAAGAGATGAGATATTTTTACACACTGTAATGCAACCAGATGACAGAAGGGCTGTCCTCCATCAGTCTGACTGTACTATCAACATTTCTATTCCCACGCAAACAATATTAAGGCTCAACTGATTAACTGATTTTTTAAAATAGCCATTTAGACTCGCTGCTAAGCATTGGCATATCTGGGTCCCGCTACATTTTTGTGAGGATCATTCTGAATTGTAAGTCTTGAAAGTGAGGCCTCTCGTCACTTTTTGAAGGTTTTAATGGTTTGGAGGGATAAATATTATTTAAAAAAAACACAGTAGGAGTAAGATTAGATTTGGGATCTGGTGATCTTGGTTAAAGGGAATGAGTCAAACCAATATGAGCTCTCTTAGCGTAGAAGCGTGCATGTGCGTTCAAAATTCAGTCCAAGATTGTGCTGACCGTATAAAGAATAAAAGCTCTTTTTTTACCCTCATGGAGAGTTTAATTGGCAGGTCATAACTGCTTCATCCTCTGACCTGACCTCATGCCCAAATCTGCACACCAGCACCTGAACCACAAGCGCTCCACAACCTCCAAATCACACAGCTCCTAGAAAAACGACTTTAGAATATAAATGGGTTTCTCTTTCCATCATCAGCATCAGGGAGGAAGGTGTGAATAGAATGGAAATGAGAGGATGTGAAAAAGAGGAGGGGGGAGAGAGGGACGAGAGATGGTTGCAACCTTGGAAAGAGACAGACAAAGGGAGGGGCGAGGAAAAGGACAAAAGTTAAGGGATGCTTAAGGGGAGAGGTGTGGAAGGGAGGAGAAGAGAGTGTGGGAACGGGAGGTTAATACGAAAAGAGAAACGGATACAGAAATTAAAAAAGGAAGTGAAGCGAAGCAGGAACTATTGATGAGGTCAACAGCGTCAAGGGAGAATGGAAGGACAAAAGGCGCAGCACAACATTTGACAAAAGACGCCGTAATTATTGATTTGTCACATCAGATGGCACACTTATGTATGGGATCTGTTTTTTAGGGTTTATTTATGCACTTAGTTTGTGACTTTCACCAAATACTGGTTTCTGTGGCCACGGCTGTGTAAAGTCGTGTGTGTTTGTGTGTGTGTGTGTGTGCCATGAAAAGCAGTCATGCCGATGGTGCTTATAGGATCACATTGTGCTTCTTGGGGTGATGCGGTGCATTCTGCGTGGTTGTTTGACTACAAAGGTCGTTACTCCGTGGGTTGCAACAGCACAAAAAATAGTAATTACACCAACCTCAGCCCTGGGGGAGGAGAAGAGGTCCATCTTTTGTGACTTCACTTGTTTCCTAGAAGACACAGATGGATAGAGACAAGCCATATAAGGGAACACTGTCTGCATACAAGTAATTCCTCCAAGTGACCTCAAAGTTTAACGCTCTGATGAATCCGCAAGAGATATTTCAGCAGTCATATTTCAGAGATATTTCCTGTAACATCGAGAAACTGGGAAGCTGTTTCCCTTTTCGAAAGCTCAGTCTGCTCTCTCTGGTCAGCTCCACAAGGCCTGAATGATAAAGCACAGTAAGCTTTAGAGTAAGCTTAAATGTAATTGACAAGACAGAGAAAAGCCTGCTGCAGTTATGATAACTGTTTTTCTATCTAACGTGATTAATTTGAACCCATAACCATTTTAAAGAAAATGAGAAATAATTAAATTTGACTCTTCGTCTTACTGGAGCGACTACATGTTTAAAACACTCACTCTGGGAAACAATGTGTCAATAAATGCTGGAAAACACTTGTGTCATTTTCAGGGCCATAAACCCTTTCACATTATTTAAGCACACAGATGTTTTGATTCCACATAAAAGGTTAATATGTGGTCAACAGACACTATTATTAATAATAATAATAATGTATAATATTAGACATTAATAAACAAATATACATTTTAACTCACGCAGCCCTTAAACTTTTCATTCAGCACTTTCAATATTTCAATTTGTCCAACACTTGTTGGACAAATTGGTTTCCTTGATTACATTTGCCATGCTATCATGCTAAACTAAGAATGCTAAGGATATTAAAATTGTCACTATGAGCGTGGTGGGTATGGTCACATTTAGGTCAAAGCACTGTTATGCTGCACTGCAGTTACAATGCACAAGCACAAAGAAAGTCTTTTGTATTAAACATGTCTGAAAATAAAATACCTGAAACACCTAGCATTTTTTTATTTTGGATATAGTGGCAGAGATTCATTGAAATATTCAAACAAACAGAAATGCCTTATAAAAATTCTAATGAGTCTAATAGTCAATATTTGGTTTGACCGCTTTTATTCGTCAACAGATCCTGAACTCTGTCTCTTTCTTGTCATTTCAGGAATAGTTCTTCAGGCTTCTGTACGGGTATGCTTTTATTGCACTGATAGTATGTTTGGGATCATTACAATGTATAAAAATGAGGGAGTTGTCAGTAATATGCTTTCCAGGTCGTACTGCATGCTGGATCAAATTCTGATGGTATTTTTCTGCGTTCAGTATTGCATCAATTTTGACAAGATTTCCATCACCACCGAGTGACATGCAGCCCAAACCATGACTGAGCCTCCACCGTGTTTCACAGATGGCTGTAAATAACTACTGTGCCTCTCTCCTGACCTCTTATGTACACATTAATGATGATTTAAACCAATAAAGTGACATTGGATCCATCACTCCATAAAGCCTGTTATTTTCAGTGCAGTTTTTGAGGCCTGCCACTTCTTCTTTCTACTTCCTCAATATTGTTAAGGACACACTGCACACTAAAGCTCATAATTCTTTGAGAGTGCAAAAGTACAATTTCTATGTCGGACAAACTGTATTACCCGTGACATTTCTTATAGATTAAACTAAAGAAATGGGAACGAATTTTGGGCTCCTAATAGCAAAGCGCTGAAGTTTTCTGTTATTTGTAGACACAACACTGATTCATCCTTTGAGTTAGGCTTCTTTTTTACACTTGAATGACTCATAGGCTACTGTTTTGTCAAGTGGCTAAAGAACCAAAAGCAAAAATCAAACATTATTTTTAAAATGGTCATGTACAAGGACTTGACTGGAAGTAAAAAGCAAGAAGTCCAAAAAAAAACCCAACAACTTTGAAACCCTACTGGTTAAAAACCCTTTACAAAATTACAAGAAAATGTCAATCTTTGGAAGCAAAATCAAAATAAACGAGAAAGCTTGCTTGAGACTGTTGCACAGTACCAGCCTTTCAGAAAGGTACTGTATTTACTGCAGAATACTGAAGCAAGATAGGTACTGGCAGTGAAAGACCATGTAAAAATCAAATATGTAGCAATTCTTCAGGAAGGAAGTAACAGTTTCTTCAAATGTTCCAACAGACAAATCAACCAAAAGGCCATACAAACCGAGACAGGCAATCTAAGAGCAGAAGAAGCAATGAAAGTCTGCTTTTGCATAAGGTTCCTGTTGAGAGACTCTGCTTTTACCACATCTTCTGTTGATGTAATCCAGCCACAGGGAAAGGGACCAATCAAAAGTCTAAAAGGCCATTATAAATGAGGAAGTAGAACATGAAAAGGATAAAAAGCCTTTATAGATAGAGATATCCTCCTAGGTCTGGCGTCCACATATGTGGACATCATATTTTGGGTTGTCTAGACCAAAATACTAAATTTTGCTCTACAAGGGCCTGATATGCACTCACGAGGACATTATACTGCCACTGTTCTATCACAATTTAACGCAACTGTCCTCTTATGTGGATCTCTTTTATCTCCGAAACAAAAATCAAGTAAAACAAAAAAATCAGGTCATTCTTTGTTTTTAAATTCATCAGGTCCCAATCAGTCTAAATAGCAAAGAAAAACTGAAAATGCATGCCATGAAAGAGTTCAGGTCTCAGGAGGTTAATGCCAAATGAAGGTGCCCTTGCCTCAGCTGAGACGTCATCAGGTCAGGACACCCTTCTTTGATTTGACATCAAATATTTACGGGGGTTTTTTTGAGCGACAGCACCTGTCCTCTGATTAACAATATCAATACACTGCTGTTTCTTACACTCAAACTCATCCATAACAAACTGACCCCTACTTTTTAAGGACTCCTTGAGTCTTTGAATAATAAAAAACAATACTGTATTTTACAAATCTTCAGTAAATCAATACAGATTTATTGAGCAGATCAAGTTTTTACTACGTCTACATGATCAGTCTTATCAGCCTGTCTCTCAGCCACTGATGCTGTCATTTCTCACATGTGTACAGTAGTTTTAAGAATCATATACTATAAATATATCTACACTATAAAAGCAAACACGTTGTGTGCGATAAAAGACTTACGTTGCGTTGGGGGAAATAGTTCAGGCAGGGAGCTGAAGTTCTTCTTGCAATAAATGACTGAAGTTAGAAGGACACGAGTGAATCACTCATCAGCTGTTTGGCTACCAGCTGACTCCTAGGTATCCAATTATATTCATGCAAAGTTGCATGGTGGCCATCACAAGTGAACTCTCTAAGCTTATTGCTCAACTGATTTACTTCATACCTGCAGTTTTTTGCAGAAGCGCTCGCTATCATCCTGACCTTAGCCATGTTATTTATGACAATATAATTTGCAGTTATGAGAAGAAATCCATTTTAAAAGCAGACTGCTTGCAGCTGGGAGCCAAGCCTTTTAATTCCACATCTAAATGGACAGCCATTATCATAAAGTATTAAGTTAATTCATCCTCTGGAAGGCTTTTTGCTTCATATTTCCTGATAAGAACATAGTAAAGCCATAAATACAAAGGATTTTGAATGCTCTCTTAGTCATGACCTGAAAAAAAAGGTCCATTATGCATTAAGATGATGCAGACCTTCCCTATATGACCAACCCAAGACTAAGCCTCATGTGGAAGCTTGAAGAGTTTCCATGTGATTTATGATAACCAAGACAACTGGGTGTTGAATGCAGCAGCATTTCAGTTTTTCTCCGTATGCTCAGTGAGATCTAAGCTGTTATTCAACCCTCAGTGAATTCATTTTGAATTTGTGTGTGGGCTAAACGCCTATTAATGTATTGTTATGGAGGAAGTAAAAGCTTATATAAGCAAAACACATGTTGTGGGTATATGTGGTCAACTGACCCTGAATTCATAGATGCACAAAATGTTTATACCTTTAAATTAAAAGTGGAGCGCTTAAGCCAAGTTTCAGGTGAAGAGCAGCATCACATGTTTTTAGCACTGATTCACTGCCGGCATTGGTATCTCCTTGTGTACATCACCAAAAGCCAAACTGCAAGACTTAAATTGAAGTACAAAGTTTCATCTCTCTCTGCTTTCATTTCTGTGCAATTAAATATGCAGTCTAAATGACCTTCAGTATTGACTGAGTACTCAAAGTTAACAGCAGCTATCGAATTAAAAAAGTTTTGTGATGAACATTCTTGAAAATGTTTTCCCTTTCATCCTCCACGAGGAGTTACATAAGTCAAGTCTAAGGACCATGAGACATTCAAATATTGCAGGAGTTACTCATAAAGTAGAACACAAGTTTATGAGATTAGCTGTATCATAAAATGAACCTAGGTTTGCCTGAACCTGTGCATCTCATCTGGGGGGAATTGACACTGAAGTGCTAATAGCTTCAAGCAAGAAAAACCAGTTTAAATATTTATAGAAATCTGCACTCCTGGGTTTACGCTTTTGGGGGAAATGTATTCTCTTCTCTCTCCATCTTCAGAGAGGTAAATGATGTTGCTGGAGCTTCATCTTGCCTGCTCATGTAATTCATACAAGACCTGCATCCAGTCTGCTGTAATTATTTTCATTTCAAAGCACAGTTATTTGAGAAGAGGAAACATTTAATTGCACTAGATTGATCTTAATTATATTCATCTAAAAAGATTTTTTTCAAAGCTAAATGAGGCATTTTTCTTTTCGAAGAGTCAAAATGCTTCTGAAATTTCACAGATTAAAGCCACATTTTAACCTTCCAGTTTTTTCAGAGGTATTTATGCCTTGAAAGCAAGCCATTCAAAGCCAGCAATTACCCTCCTTTGTCATTATTTGCAGATGCATCAACTTTAAACGTGATACACTCTGGCTACACCTTTTGCACAGTTAAATACTTTGTACTTAGAGAAATGTTCAAAAGTCTCAGGCTGCCCCACATTTCTTTATATTTTGACAGGAGAACGCTTGAGTGAGACAGCAAGGCCTTAACGTTCTTCGAAATTATTATTTTTTTGGTCAATCAAGTCCATGTACCGGACCATTTATCTGAAAGTCAAATCAAGCAATGACCCATCTTGATCACCCAGTTGATCAGTTGCTGTTCCCCAAAGCCTCATCAGAAATGGTCTCAGTGGACGAGAGGCCGTCAAGAATTCATTTCTAAGAAAGGGAAATGGGAAGGAAAGACCAAAGTATTCCAAATTACACAAGAAGTGGATTGAAAATCGATGGAGTCATGAATCCAGATTTGAAAATTGTTGTTCAAATTGCTGTCAATATGAATGTAAAAGGTCCAGACAGGGGTATAAAAGTGAGTGTCAAACAGCCATCTCTAAAACAGGATGAAGGCTCTCTCATGGTTTGGGGCTGCATTTCACGAAGTAGTGTTGGGGATCCCATCAAAACTAATAGATTTATGAATGCAGAAAAGCTTGATCCACCATGCAATACCATCGGGAAAGCATTTGATTGGCAGCAGCTTCATTTCTTAGCGTTATCCCAAACACAATGCCTGTGCAGTAAAAGCATACCTGGAAAACTCACACTGGAACACCATCAGTCATATGCTGGCCTCCCCAGAGCCAGGACCTCAACATTACTGAAGCAGTGTGGGAACAGAAACACGAAAAAAAAAAAAGCACACAGAAACACAAAAGAAAGAAAAAGAAAAAGGCAGCCAAAATCCAAAGGAGAGCTTTGAATGTTCTTTAAGAAGCCCGGAGAACTATTCCTGAAGATTGCTTAAAGAAATGACAAGAAAAGCTACCTAAGAGAGCTCAGGCTGTGTTGAAGAATAAAGTTGGTCGAACAAAGTACTGACTTTGTGTGTTTAAGTCGCTGAACTTCTTTCCCATTTACCTAGCAAAATACTAGTAAAAACGTTTGTAACTGGTGTCTCCTTTGATATAAAACTAATTTCTTTATAGTGACGTCTGACTTGGTGTTAAAGGAGTCAATCTGTGTTTTGGCTTGTTACCATGGGGAATTGTGGGACTTACACTTTGCGGGTATTCGGGCGGAGACGCCTCAGGGCTCGCGGCTGATGCTCAGAATCCTGTTCCGTCTGGTAGAAAAACATCCTGAGAGCCTCGTCTAGCAACACCCATGTTGGCAAACCCAGCAACCTCTTGATATAAGAGAGAGAAAGAGAGACATGGAATGAGGGAAGAGTGAAGTAAAAAAAAATGGATGAACTATAAGGACATGCAAGAAAGATGGAGATGAGGACTGGTGTAAAAGGAGGGAAATCAGGGTGGATGAATTGAGACGTCAACAGAGACAAAAGGGGTGTAAAGAGAGTGGGAGTTTGATGGAAGAGGAGAAGGAGATGCAGGGTGCTGTGAGAGAAGGAGTGGAGATGAAGCGAGAAGAGTGAAGGCGAGAGAGTGTGGCAAAGAGGGAGCGACGTAGGTTGCGGGGAAAAAGAGAGTAGAGCAGAAAAGAGAAGTGAGTGAGTAGGAGAAAGAGAACCTGATTGTGTTTTTAGCGATGGTGCAACACTGAAACATGTCAAAAGTCCCACAACTACAGTCAGTCAGACGTGATGTGGGCACAGGGCAGAGCAAAGAGAAGAGAGCAGCAACGCCTACATGTTGAGCTCGATCTGCAAACTACAGCTGAAATATCCGAGTCAGTGCTTATCCACCTACAGCATCGTTCAGCCCACTGCGTTGTAGGCTACCGCACTGCACGCTGCAGAAGATGGCAAACATGCCAACAATTCTTTCCTCTGTTGGAAATTTTTAAAAAGACACCGCATCGTGCATAAAAATGAAATGTGATTACCTTCATGTACGTGTTGAGTTCAGGGATTCTGCTCTCTGCAATCTCCTTTTTGTTTCCGAGGAAGATTTTTCCTAAAGAAAACGCATTAAAAAAGTGATTGCACACGTGAGATTACACTCTAGAACAGGAGCCATAAAAATGCATTCACATAGAGGACATGCATACGTATGTTTACAATACAGCTGTTTTTGTAAACAAAGCAAGCATGTAAACATGCTCCGATACTGTTGATGCTCTAGTACACTTAAACACCAAGAGCCTGTAAATGTCAATTATTAATTTTAGCTTGATGATTGTGTTCAGTTTTTAACATCAAAAACCAGGGAAATGCGTGCAGGTACTATATAAAACCCAGGTAAGTATAATCTAGGTAATTTATATTTACTAGCATAAAAAAGGATTAGGATTCAAAATAAGTCATTTTTATAAACATATACGGTTTATAAATGCTGATTGTGTGACAATGTTTGTGCAAAGTTTCATTCAGATAGGCCAACCGACTGACAAGGTGATAAGGTACACATATGAAGATTATGTGGTAACATTATCTCCTTACTTGCTCGAACTCACAAAGACTGAAAGTGTTTAGATGCACGTGTGTCGCAAGTATAAGTTTTAAGTTCAGGGTTTTTTTATGTTACACAACTTGGTTTAGCATGTTAGCATGCTAGCAATGGTACATTTTTGCAATCACAAAAACACCTTCAAGTTAAGTTAAGCTAATGTATTTGGGAGAAAATGTCCTTAAGTTTCATGGCAATTCATGCAGCCAGAGGAGGTTTGGAAATCTGTAGTTATTGTGTCAGCAGAGCGTCGGTGACTTTTACACACCATAGGCCAGATTTACAAAACAGAGCAAAGTAGTACCAAATAGCGCTCAGCAATGTGGTTAGTTCTTCTCACTCTTCTCACTGTTGAGGTCTGGGAAGCGCTTCCGCTCCCTTAAGGCCAAAACAGAGAGAATGAAGAGGAGCTTCTTCCCCCAGGCTATTCGGGGCCTGAACCAGGTGTAGGACTGGACTCTCTCAAACACGTCACTATAAGACTGGACTCTCACACACGTCACCACACGCACCACCACACATTTCCTATAATCCTATAATTCCTATAATTTATAATCCTTATCTTTATAATCTCTTCTGCTATTTGCACATTCTTTACTGTAAATTCCTAAGTTAATTTGTAAATTTTTGTAGTAAATTGTAAATATTGTAAAACTTTTCTTCTGTCATTTAATGGTCGGGCATTGTACAGCTACAAGCATTTCACCCCCATGTCATACTGTGTATGGTTGTGTGTGTGTGACAAATAAAATTTGAATTTGAATTTGATTTGAATTTCTACAAAAGATGCACTGTTTCTTAAACACAAGAACAGTCAGTTCATTTCATTATCAGGCATGCTTTTATTGGCTTTAAATACCATTGCAATTAGCAGCAAACTGCACGTTGCGGATGTTAGTGAATCCTTTTGTGTATATGATTTAAATA
Source organism: Aulonocara stuartgranti (assembly GCF_965226115.1). Lineage (NCBI taxonomy): Eukaryota > Metazoa > Chordata > Actinopteri > Cichliformes > Cichlidae > Aulonocara > Aulonocara stuartgranti. The sequence goes on along the minus strand of NC_138944.1, from coordinate 33,131,670 downwards.
TTCTCCTAATTACATTCCGCATTTTAAGAAAGGAACTCCCAGAAATACAAATGTAACAGGGTCAGTTGCACTCTGTTCCCACCTATTACATATAATCTTGTCACTCTGTAAAAACCAGCAGCACTTTTTTGATGCTAAACAGTTTTAAAGTAGCGTGTTAGCAAATTGCTAGTAAAACTCGCTCTGTAACTTTAGGTGACCTGCCGCTTCATTGCCGAGTTGCCGTGATTCCCAAACTCATTCATTTAGCAATAACACTACGTACAGCTGGGCAAATGTTCATGCAGGCAGACTGCATCGCTAGGCACTTGATTTTATACTTCTTTTATCTGTGGGACTGAAAATACCTTAATTCAACGATTAAGGGTGTAGCCCAACTCATATGTCAATGTGTTAGACAGCTAACACGTTTATCCTGTCCTAAACAAGGCAAATACTCCTTACTTTAAAAGATTGTGAAAATAGCATATTACTCTTCCTAATATCACATTACGTCCAGTCAAAAAAATTACGAGGCACAGCACAGACTCCTAACAGTCTAAATCGGGCCCCACCAATTCATCCAAGGCCATCTAACCCTGCTGTTAAATCAAATTTAGCACAGTCTTAATGACCCTCAGCCCTCTCTCTTCACTCAATTTCCCTTGTCTCATTCACTGTGGAGCACGATAACTCACTCAATCACTTGCAGGCACAAGTTCATTCATTTACTCACTCACTGCAGTCACCCATCCACTCACCTAAATGCTCCTTTGACCTTGAATTTATAGCTGTCACGTATGACTCAGAAATCAACATTTAAGATAGAAAAGCATAACATAGCACCAAGCTCACAAGAAAGAAACAAAGAAACGCACACATGATACTGAAACATTATTTACGTCTCCTTAATGAGAATAGCTTTATTTGAAAAGACAGACCTCGATCCTTTTCTGCTGTCTTTTTTTTTTTTCTGCCCTCAAAATCATCACCCATCCTCGCCTGTCTCCCTTCACTCTCTCCCCTGTCTTTCTTATTCCCTTCCCATCCTGATGAGATCTGGCACTGCAATTAAACCCATCAGATCTAATATTATCCAACAGACTCCTCAGTGGCAGACGTTAAATCAGAGTTTGTAGAAAAGTAGAACTTTCCCGATATAGCAGCTGGCATTGCGAGATATGGCGGTACATGTTACAACAAATTGTAAAATCGTAAAATCTTTACTATAGAGTCTTTTTTAGTAAAAGCGTTCTTGCTTTTTAATAAGAAATCAAACATATGACTTAAGCAGCTGTAATTTGGTAGGTTGATCATAGTGATTTATAATGATTCATAATGACCTTGACATTAGCTGAGGGAACAGAAAAGCATTCTGAACGATGCCCGAAAAGAAAGAACAAGAAAGAAACCCTTTAAGCAGGACACACAGGAGAATTAAGAAATCAGAGAGTAAGAGCCTGGTTTTAATGGATTGCAAAGGATTTGGAAATATTTTTAAATATTTTTAAATAATAATTTAAATAATAATAATTTTACAAACCAGCTAAAATACTGCAGTAGACACAGCTTATACCCCTTTTAAAGATGGCTTGTGTTGGAGGAAAAAATATATTTTTTTCCTCACATCTTGAGGGGTCAAGCTCAGTAAACTTTTACGTGATTTATTTAGATTTGACCGTAGGCTCTACATAGACAGTTTTTTTATGTTCCAGTAAATACTGTAAGTGTAGTTATGGCTCCTTCAGCCCTCTTTTTTTGTCCTGTTAAATAATTGTCTGGGGCATTTGAGTGGTGAATCTGGCCTATAAAGGATATGATGCAGTTTCAGTGATACTTCAGTAGTTTATGGGGACATTTTAGAAACATTAATGGCATGCCCATCAACATGAAATATGCTTTCAGTTTTGTAGTAATCAGCAAAGCTAGCAAAATAACACAAAAATAGCTAAAATGATAATGATGGAAAACACTGCACCCGCTGAACATGAGCATTTTAGCATTGCAACTGAGTATGTTCGCATGCTAGCATGGCAACATTAGCGCTTTGTACATAGCTAAACACAGAATCAAAGAAGAGCTGAAGTGACAGTAGGGGTGAAGTGTCTTGTCCAAGGACACAACGACCGAGACTGTCCAAGCCGGGGCTCGAACCGGCAACCTTCCGATTACAAGGCGAACTCCTAACTCTTGAGCCACGATCGCCCCAAGTGACTTATATATCACGTTTAACCTGAGTAGCAAACGACCGCAGTGATCTGACAATGATTTGCCGGGAGTTTCCCGGCTAGCTATCGAGCTGGTGGGTAACAGACGTCTCCGAAAACGTCGGAGCACTTTTGCAAATATGTGATATCTTGATAAACTGAGCAGATATTTGAAGTTTACACATGTTTTTATGTTAAAAGTGTATTTTGGGACCCAGAAAGAGTAATAAGAGTAATATTAAAACTTAGTAGCGGCCGCCATTGTTGAAAACCGGAATTGGCTGGGCTGCGCTAAGAATTCTGGGATATGGTGGGCCACGAAGGATACACCTGACCCATCCTTCAAATTTGCGGAAAAGGAGGATGCATTTGTCGGCTGAATTCAGAGGAGTCTACGAATTTGGACAGCCTTCGTCACGTCGCTGTGACGTAATCAGCCTACAAATGCGGCCTCAGGAGGATGCAGCCCATGAATTTGGACACCCCCACTATGTCTCAACCTGAGGCAAATGGTCACCAAAGTGTATTTGATCAACTTTTTCCCCTGACTTTAATTTACTGTAGTGTCCCACTTCAATACCAACAACATCCAACCACCATGTACGGTATTAAGTTTGGGTTGTTGTTTTTTTTAAGTGCCAATAACCAGCTGTCCAGTACCCATCTCAACTTGTGTTTCCCTACATGCAGACTTTTTAGTTTTTGTGCAAGTCCTCAATGGCTCACTTTTATAAGCTAGTTTAAATGCATTTTTACTTTAGTTTTGTATTTTAAATTGAATCAAATGAAAACTGCAACTATAATGTGACTAGTAGTTCTAATGATGAGACAGAGCCATTTTGCCAAGTAAATATAATGTTTAATAATGACAATGACAAGTTAATAACCAAGCTAAAGCCTGTGAATCCACAGAAATAAATCTGTAATCTATTTGTAATCTACACACAAAACAATCACCTCTGTCTGTCCTCATCCTTCTTAAATCAATGCTCCGAGCCACCCATTCAAAGCCCTCAGGCTTTTATTGGTGCACATGTTGGTTTCCAGCCACTGATAATCAATACAGACACTGACGCCGCCTCCCAGACAGACAGACTTATGGGGAAACAATGAGCTGAATAAAGCCAAAGCCACAGAGCAGATGAGGACAGACACAGCCACACAGCAGCACAAACAGTGACTGAGGCCTGAATATACTTTGGCTTTCACATTACAATATTTTATCTCAAGTCTCTGTGCTTTTGATTATTTTATCCTACATCCATCATCAAGGTGAATAGCAGTGCAGAGTGTGATTGCTTTGGCATGTTTGGCTGTCTCTTAGCAGGACTACAGAAAAACTACCGAGCCAGCTTTTCAATGAAATTTGTTAGGTGGGATTGGAAAGAAGAACCTATTAATTCTAATTTTGGTCTCTTAAAGATCTCGGAGACAATTTGAAATTACATCTGCTGGGCTGCAGTGCCCATGTCAGCTAGTCTTTTGATTGTTCGGTATGCTTTCATCTGATCAAATTCTCCGTGAAGCGCAACATTTATAACCTTTCTGGACTAATCCATTAATATTGGCAATTTTGGAAGACTACTTGTTCAAAATGGGTGTTTTAACATTAGCAAAGAATCACCAGATCTCCTGTAACGGGCCTTGATGCATGCTCAATCATCTAAGTAAGTAAATCCCAAAAGTGGGAGAAACGTTTCGTCGCTCATCCAAGTGACTTCTTCAGTCACGAAGGATGAGTGACGAAACGTGACGAAACGTCTCTCAATGAACATTGGGCTGTGAGATCAAGGAACTGATCTCACAGCCCAATGTTCATTCAGTGGGCTAGTTCCAGTCATTGGTTGGGGAAACCTGCAGTCAGCTGATACGGAGGAAGTCACTTGGATGAGTGATGAAACACTCCTCCCACTGAAAACCCTACATCCAGATAAACAGATCAACCTTTTGGGACTACTGTAACGAGGTTAGCTAGGTCTAACTAAATGTTTTTGTTGACTAAATGTTAACTTGGAGCTGGCAGCAGTGTAACTGACACTATGCTAAAGAATCTGTGTTGCTGCATTTTGGACCAAAGAGTCAAATGTAAACTTGGCAGCTAACAGATATCATCCAAAAATGGCAGGCTTACTTGGTGTTAGAATGATCAAACAGTGCTTGTGATAAAGGCTTGAGGCCCTGGATTCCAGCCACAGCTACAGCCTGCTCCAGCGCCTGCCAGCAGCAGCAGCTACATGAGTTGGAGGCAATGGGTGTGCTCTCATGTAAAGAAAAAATTACACCACAGTGGGAACTCTGAAGCCTGTTAGCTTACTGCTCAATAATTCTTGTGTTTGGACCACTAGATGATGTATTTACGGAATTATATGAATATGGGCAGGTGAACGCTAGAGTAGGAATTTAATTAACCAATCTTTTACATTATTTTTTAACAAATGACTATCAGACTGTTGGGTTTTAGTAGAGATCTGAGTGCCCTGCTAGTATAACCCTGTCTTTTCATCAATGCTGTCAAAATTGATCAAATTAAAACCTTCATTAACTACTGTATATTAAAAACTAGGTGGGTTAGAAACGGGATTCACATACCTCCGTCTTCTCTGCCTGTCAGTGAGCTCTAAAAAGCACTTCAGTAGTTGACTCATTATCACACTTACCAACTTTTCCTAATTTAAATTTTTTGTTTCATTGTGGCCAGTACAGGCATTTCATCCAGAGCTTAATCTTCTTCGACAGCAGCTCATTTGCAGTGGAAAGTGACTTTTCTTCCAGATTGTTAACTCATTCACTGCCATTGACGTCTATAGACGTCAATTGAAAAACTTACGTTGACCGCCATTGACGTCTATAGACGTCAATTACGTTTCCAATGGGAGGGGCTAGAATACAACCTCGGGCAGCTTGTCAGTGAACATCAGACTGCTTGAAATGTATTTTTCACAAAAAGCTCGTTTTCTCCCTTTTTGTGGTCAAAACAGGCATTTTTGGTGGAACCCACCTCTCTTCTACAGCTGATTACTAAAGAATGGAAAATGGTAGAAACAAGCTTTTTTTTTTGGATGGAAGAAGAGAGTCTGTTCTTCATTTTGGTAGGTTCAGCGTTTATATGATCATAACACACAGTTTTCTGTGGCTCTTCAAAAATGAGTAAAAATGCTCAAAAACCCTGGCAGTGAATGAGTTAACTGTCTAGATGCACTCTGTTGGTTGAACTTCTTTCTTATTTCTACTTATATGATTCAGCCTCCCTTCAAAAGTAAAGTTCTGTTCACAGACACTTAAGTACCCAGCAAGAAGCGACTCAATATAAAACTCTAGGCATAAGGTATGGATGTTTCAAAATACTTTTACAGTTGTAGTCTTTATAAGGTCTCTTTTAAGATAGTAGTTTTCATTTTGACAGCATTTAAGAAGTGAAGTAACAGTGATAATACTCCAGTTAAGTGAAGCCATGATAGGAGTTTTCAAGAACTTCAGTGATAACATAAGAAATGCACCATCTTAGCCATCATAGCAAAGAGCCCATTAACCTTGAGTACAAACTAGCATGTATAGTTTAAGCACAAGCTAGCAGAATGTTTGGCTGTACTTTTAATTTCAGTAATGGTAGGGATGCAATGCTTGTTTAAAATGGCTGTTTTAAAGTCACCAAATCATGATGAAATCAGTCAAGTCAGTATATTCCATCAGTAAGAAAAACCTCAGTATCAACCTGCAGCTAACTAGCATGCTAAAGTGAGTCGATGTCCTGCTCTGCTGAGTTTAGATTTGTTCCCGACACAGATAATCCAGGGACAAAAGTGGTCACGATGGAGCAATTGTATCCCCCAGCTGGTGCTTCAGCATACAAGTCACTGATTACTACAAAAAGGGTGCTTGGGTTTCTCTGCTCCGTCGGCTGCTACATACCTGAAGCCCCTGGAAATGGATGAATGAATAAATCACCCTCTTCTTACTGCCTCTCAAAATCTTCCCCTTCAATTTTGCTCTTCTTTCCCTTCTCTATTCAAGTTAGTCTCTGTATTTTGCCCGTGGCATTCATCTGCCCTTCTTTCCATATGCTCTTTCCTGACTAATCTGAATGTCAATCGTTGTGGATTAAAGGAATTACTGTCCTCTGATGTATGGTTTGGTTTAAACTGACCTTGTAGGGGCACCATGATACCTGCTGGCTTGTAATGCTGGATTTTTGACATTTAGCCACATAACATGACAGTAAATGCTTCAAGTGTGTCTAAAGATTCGAGCGCGAATAAAAGAAAAAGCACAATAAAGTTCACTGGGTTTGGTAGAATATAAACTTCATTCTAAACCCATTTTACTTCAGCTGAGCAAAAGTAGATCTCAATCTTCTTTCTGCGGATGTCTCGGTGGAGAAAGAGGATTGTAAATGCAGCATTTGGAGCACTCATGCTTCACATTATTATGCAGCAATGGGTGCCTAAAGTGTGCTATAACTAAGCTCTTGTGGCTTAAATAGAATCGGATTTGAATAGAAGTGAGCTCCCACCAAACTTAATCAAATCTTTAAGGGACGCAACAGTTTTTATTCTTTATAATATCAATATTAATTCACTAAAGGCATCCAATTATGTCTCAATCTCCCCCTGAATACATGAGAAAAACAAAATCAAAACAACAAAATGTAAGCACAGCAACAAACACAGCAGCCGTATGCATTTAGTAAAGAGTATTCAGAGGGGTTTCAGTTCTTCCAGAGACAGAGAGGAAATTCAGTCAGGTGTCTCTGTGAACCTGCTCTCCTATGCATGGAGGAGAATAAGCATGCAAGCATGTAAGGTTATGGAGCGACAATACAGGAAGGATCCAGTAGGAGTTCCCTTTGTGTAACTTTGACACAGCTAAACTGTGAAACTAACCATTACAGTAGATACCATTTTCCCACACTCATTACAATATTTCACACTAGACCAAACTATTGTTTGACTTTTAGGGAACATATTCAAATTCAGTCTGTTTGCCTTGAGTTAGTGAACCCACCAGCTCTTATGTGGGCCATTTCTGCCATGGTGGAAATCACAGCACATACCATGCAATTCAGAAAAGCAATTTAGCAAGACTGAAAATCAGAAGCTGTGACTGTTGACATAGTCCGAGTACGAGGCATGCCTGAAAAGATTTAGATAAGCTTCAGAGGGCATAACAACCAATCTGCCAGCAGCCGGACACTAACAAGCGCATATTTGAGCGACATGAAATCTTGCACCGTGCATGCCACTGACGATCAACAGTGCACACCCACACACACACCTGGAAGAGGAGGCAAGATGCAGGTGTTTGGGCCCAGTTTGGCCAGGTTTTCTGAAGAGTACCTGGCCTCGAGGATCTGGTGGAGGTTGAAAAATTCCCGGTACCTCCTGTAGATTAGGTACTTACTCTCTCCTTTAGTCTTCACCTCAATCACGAACCTCTGAGAGAGAAACGGAGGCATGAATGAAAGAGAAAAAGAAACAGCTGAGCCTGGTATTCTGAGCCAGTCTCAGTGAAAAACATCTCAGCCCTTTAGTTTTTTTAATGCTTACAAAGTAGTCGATGAAGCCTTTAATCTCCTCGATATCAGCAATGGTGGCGCTGATTGGGATGTTGAGAGGGAGCTGATCAAAGTCACTAAAGCAACAAGACCAGATCATTTAAGACAAAAATGACACAAAGAAAAACTTACACACACACACACACACACACACACACACACACACACACACAAGCAAACAAAGAAAAACATAATCTACAATTAAAAAGGTTTTGTTTTTAACATGATGACAGCTGTATGAGTAAAACAACCATAAAACATGCTGATCTTGATTTAGTTTGGTCTTTTTAGATCAAATTAGATATGTTACAATTATTCACCAGCGATCAGAAATGAACTTCGCAGCCAGTCTGTGCGCAAAACATCGGCTCACCGACTCTAACCTGTCACCTGTAGACAGACTCACCTTTGGTCGCGTAACTGCTGCGGCAGAGACATGATGATGAACGCAGAAGAAACTTTAAAGCTGCTAGTGAACAAAGCACTTTTCACACACACCACAGGCTGACTGACTTTCAAACTGACAAGCGCAATAGTGCGGAGAAAAGCAACAGGAAGCGAAAGTTCCTTAAAAAAAAGATCAGCAGACGGGTGCGCGCGTTTGGCCACACAGATGTGTGGGGAAGTCTCACTGCACACATACAGATAACACGCACAGGCGTCATCAGCTGACAATCCATGTGGTAAAAGCGTAAATTTCACTGGAAACAAAAACGCATAAGGATAAAAACTCAAACACTCAAGCAGAAAATAACCGTATGCGGACTTAGATGCGACTTAGTGAGCGTTTAGATATCTGTGGTGTACAGCCTTTCGTACTGGATTTTTCGGTCCTTCAGAGCCATCGTAAATGTGCTCCATCTGTTTGTGCCTGTGTTTACACACTTTACAAGTAAGTACTCCATGAACCCAGCATGTGTGACACACTTCACGCTTCTTTGCACTGGCAAGGCATCGCGCACGTTGCGAGAGCTGATCTCGGTTTCTTTTTTACTTTCTTTCTTTTTCAATATAAGTTGTAAATTGGAAGCAGAATTATTAATCAGCGGGTTTCGAATTTCTATAGTTTCTGAATGTGCGCCAGGGGCGATTCTAGGATCCAATCCCTGGGGGGGGGGGGGGGGGGGGGGGGTATAAACAGTATATAGTGCAATATACTGTTTGCAAATGTTTTTTGCTTCGTGGCTCAAACCTCAAGAAAACGGTTTTTCTTTCAAAACCGCCAAGGATAAGGTGGAGGTTAAGGACAACGACTAAAATGACATAGGACATCAGATCCTTGGCTGGCAGCTGGCAATGCGTCGGCGCTCCCAAATTATGTTTTTGATGCTATGTAATGTGTGTGTGTGCGTGTGTGTGTGTGTGCACTGTAACATCCTGGAGGCAGTTGAAGCTTTCTTGATGTTGTGACGTTACAATGCTCAGAAAATCATACTAAAATGCAATATGCTTGCTACTAGCTGAACGAATTTTGTGTCCTTGAGCACCCCTCAAAAGACTCTCACCAGTAACATGCACTGAATAATATACATTATACATATGTTATGTATATATATTTTCAGCTATAAATAAATTTCATTTTGTGTGTGTGTGTTTGAGTTTTAAGGTGCCGCTCCCCTTCTGTAAACCAGTTTCGGTGGCAGATTTTAAAATAGAACTGTGTGGTTTACATGAAGCACTGGGACTCCCCAAGCATTTCTCAGGATTTTGTCCCTTTCATGGTTTATTTTTGAAACACTTCCTCAGAGTATATGTACAACCAGCCACATCCACCACCAGGAAGTTAAAATTACAATAAATAACTTGAACTGATTAGCAAGATTCCTGTGACCAAGTAAGAGGCCTCTTCAGTAGTGATAGCCTTGTTGGACACACTGCACCGCATCTGTGCAAACTAAATAGGTCCGATTTCCGCTGCCATCCTGTATGTCTATAGTTAACTGCAAATGTTGACCACTGAATACAATTTTCAGTTGTGTTTAACCATGAAACATCGAGTAAACTTATTTTTGACCTAATATAATGGATAAAGGATTTGTTTACAAATATTCCTGTAGTTCAACACTCTTTAAATCAGTGTTGAAATAGAAATAAACAGCACACATCTCTATATAACCTAAGCTGAATAAGACATCTGAAAACGTGTGAATGTACTCTGATACTCAGTGAACATGCCATAAGTTTACCTGCCCTGTCAGGTCTGCTCCACCAGACCTTTGCATCTGCTATATCTCAGTTTAAGCCCAGAGTCACAGTTAAGTACAAGTGATCAATAATCATTGAACTGCCAGCATGTTTAACTGTAACCACACGTATTATTTTCTCTGTTATTTAAAATAAAAAAAACAGGAAGTTTTGAGGCAAAGGCCAAACATGGGTTAACATTTAATACCCGAGGTACACAGAAGGCAGATTACAGGGTACACAGATGGTCTCCGAGCAGGACCCCTCTCACTTTTGTCATTTAGCTCAGAATAATATAATACCTGCAGTACAGAGGCACAAGGAGGAAATTACAACTGCCAATGGTGTCAGTGTGTATTAGATGGCATTTTTATGTTTGATGGTTCTGTAGAACAATCTGTAAACCCAGCACTGCCATATTATAACTCCATAAAGCTGTCATAATGTGGTAATTAGCTATTTTCAAATGGAACAGACTCAATAAAGCTGAATATCCATTCTCATTTTACCTCGGAGAGAAATATCTGGCTCTTTAGCTACTAAAAGAACTACATCATAATGGCGTCTCACAGATATGCAGAAGATATCTTTAGATGTGCGATGATCTCACTTCCAACTTGTCATCATTATTATTATTATACAAATGCAAGTAAAGGACTTTTTTAAGATAATGTGTTGAAAGAAGGCACAATCTTTTCTTAAACCTAGCCAGTGAATCCAAAGTTTAAAAAAGCAAGTGAAAATAAAACTACGTAATGACTGAAAACGTGAAATAAAAACCTGAGAAATCTCCATCCATCCAACCATTTATTCATTTTCTTCTGCCGCTTCAGTTCAGGGTGCCGGAAAGGAGAGCTGGCTGCTGTCAGAGGACGAGAGGTGGGATAAACCCCGAGCAGGTCGTCAGTCTATCAACGAGCTAACACAGAGAGACGGGCAACCATTCATGCTCACATGCACACTTCATTTATACTCCAACAGGTTAACCAGGGATGTTGGACTGTAGGAGAAAGCTGAAGTAGCATGTCTCTGTGTTTCATCAATTACTGTTGTAACCATTGCATTATGGCGTCAAAACAAAAGGAGAAAAACCAAAACAACGACCTGAAAAATGCCAAATTCCTCCAACTTTTCTCAGAGCAGCACCTTTCTAATAACAGTGTCATTTATCCGGCCTTTCATACTGTGTAAAACCCTGATACAGGGAACTTTGATTTTTGAGAGACACGGTTTAAATTTAACTGACATAAATTAGACAGAAAAAAAAGAAAAATTGAAAAATCTTTAAGTGACGTGCATGACTGGTCATTTTTGCTGACCGCATTTTGCGATCAGATAATAAATTAGGATGTCAAACAGAGATCTTTACATGTACAGTAAAGTGTTTTAACTGAGAACAAATGCCTACCAGAATGAGCTATTTACAGTAATAACGACTGCATGTGTACACTGTGCATGTGTACACGGTGCATGTGTACAAAGCCTCTTACAAAGGCTCTTATTGGCTTTTGACTGAGAAGCATAATGGTGAGATCAGAACAGTCATTGTTCTTGAAGGCGTGTTCAGGACAAGCTTTCTCCACCACCTATTTAGTCAGTTTTTCTCTCACATCTTATCTCATGCACACACACTTTGACACTAGCCTGCCTTCATTCAGCGCTCACCTGTCGGGTGTCTCTCGTTACTGACATTCATAAGTTAATAAAGGCAGCAGCTAGTGACGCTGACATTCCAATGAAGGGACATAATTGTGCAATAAAATGTTTTGAACAGTTCAAACATTAAATATGGGGTTATTAAAGCTTCAAACACTAGATGTCAGTGCAGTTGTTAATGTGTGGGAGTTGGATAGAAACAAAAAACGAACTGATTTACCGTCCAGTATAAAATGGTTTTCTAAGTGCTCAAGATGCCACGAAAGTTATTGACTAACTGATGACTTTCACATACTCGTTACTTTTTTTTACAGTTATATCCAAGCTCAGCACTTGTTTATAGCTGGACAGCTGCACACAAAGAAACAACATCTGCTTTAAGCCAGCACAGTGAATCACAAGAATTGTAACTACACCTAAATCAGCAGATTAGTGGCAAATCTACATGCTCAGATTGACAAGAGATTGGAGCAGTTGCAGTCATGTGATTCAGTTACACTCAGTGTGCAAACAGCAAAATACTCAACTACAAGAAAGAACAATCGGGAGAGTGAGAGAAAATGGAAAAAAATGATGATTTGTTCAAGAAATTGAGTGTAATACAGTGACCTTGCGTGCATGAGAGAAAAAGATGGTGCACAGATGGATGTATGTGTGTGTGTGTGTGTGTGAGTGCATCACATATTGACTCCATATCTATTTTCACGCAGCCCGAGATGGATCCTTTGAAACGCTGCTCGTATAACACACCACCGCCAGCCATGAATTGCAGAAGCATTTTTCAAGGGTGTATTTATCTTCAAGGTCAGGCCAGCTGCTGGAGTCTGTTCTGCGCATTTGAGTGTACGTGTGTCCGGGTGAATTTGCTGTTGGGAATGCGTATACATGTCAGTGGAGGAGTTTCCTTATGTGTTTGTGCGCTTGTAAAAGAGGGTACTGTAACAGTGTTTGTATATAGTTTATTGCATGCTGGCCTTGGACTATATCTTTGAAACACAAGCACGCTGTAAAAAAGTGTTGATGAAATCTAATAAGCCATTAAGTTGACAGGTACCAGTGCACACGTATACACACAGAGAAACAGAAGAAGGGGGACTGACAGAAAGTCTCAGCACCCAGATTGTGTTTGACATGTCGGCAGCTTGTTGCCATGGTAACATCATTAGGAAAGCAGAAAGAGGAAGAGGTGAAGCTGGGCAGTAACCTAAATGCTGAGTCTTTGTTTTGTGTGATGAAAACTCTGAGCCGAAATCTAAAATCTACCTCTGGAATGCCACACAGCACGATGGTGGCACGCTATAAACCTCAGATGATTTGTTGGGAAAATACCAGTGCACCAGCAATTTCTCAAATACTCAGACAACAACCACACCAAGTTTCAAATCACTCAAATCACCTTTCTTCCCCATTCTGATGCTAGGTGTACATTCTAAATATTGGATATCCACACCACCATCAGCAACACTGAAACCACCTTCCTAATAATCTGCAGATTTCCACCACGTTGTCAGAACAGACCTGTCGGTGCATGAACACAAGATCTCTGGTGGCACCAGTATGTAGACCAGTGCAGCCTCAGTGGAGCAGGCTTGTGTATGCTTATGTATGTTGCTCATGTTGTATGTGGGGACTTCAGTCAAGACGACATCATAGGCTCATGTTTGTTTTGTGTTTCTGAGGCAGCTCTGAGCAGGTTCTGCGACATTGCAGGGGTCATTGTCTGCTCGGGGAGGCTGCTGCTGTTGGTGAGTGCTGGTGCCACAGGGAGTGCAAATGGTCTGCAGAAGCTGGAAAAGAAGGCGACTGGACTTCTCTAAGTTTCATGAAGATGTTTTACCGCTCATCCAAGAGGCTTCTTCAGATTTAAAACCTAAAGGTGGAGAGTCCCAGGTATTTAAACCCTAGAGGGGGTTGTCCCTAACCGCCTAGTTCCTTAAATTAACATGACCTGGATGACTGAGAACTGACACAGACACAGGCTCTGCAGTGATGTTAGGTGGGTGGTGTGAACGCAATGTCTGCATGAATGCCAGGATCAAAGTTTTCTCAGTGGTGCACTGCATGATAACAGGATGATCAATGTCTTTCACTTCAGATCGAATTTAATGGCCACTTGTTAACACTTGTTTTGAATAACGTAAAATGACGCATATTTGTAATTACTGTACTCAGCTAATGTCAGATTAGTAAGACACACAGTTTTCAGCAACAGTAAGTATTAAAAAAAGGAGATGTGAGGATTAGGTTTAGCTCTTTTTTAGAGTTCCAGTGTTGTAATTATAGACACAAAGCTAGTCACCCACCGTCCCTAAACATAGCACGTAATAAGCAATGAGCATGACTAACTGGAATCTTTCAGATAATGGAAAAATTTGGTTTCTCATTATTTAACAGGTTGGCTGAGTAACAGGCTAACCTCCCAAGAACTTGGTGCATTCCTTTAAAAACTCACCATCTCCCACACACTCCCACACACGCCGGCCCTAATATTAGAACTAAATATACCACAAACACCGGTGCCTGTGGTGCACATTTGGAAAACTGCGGGCCTTCCTTCTCCCACTCTACTGTGCATTTTGGCCTGAGCTGAACTGACAAGGTTTCGAGCATCGCTGCAGTCAAGCGCAAACAAGTGGACACGAAGATCTGCAAACCTCACAGGTCAAAAATGAGTCAGTTTCCATGTCAAGTTTTATATATTTGAGACGGAGTCTGAGAAATCTGCTTGAGCTTGAAGCAGTTTACATCACATTAAAAGCAGTTTCATATAATCAATGTTATCGACCTGATGGACACTCAGCCGGTGAAGCAGATAAGCTGTGATACCGTTATCTATACCCCAAGAGTTGCTATTCACTGGCTGGGCCCACATCCTCATTTTAGGTTTGACAGCGTTTTAGTAAGTAAAGGGGAATGCTTGGACATGAAATGAGCTGCGGTTTGGGGAGGGCCTCGAAGGCGACTGGCGACGACTCCCGGGCCTGGCAGATCCCCATGAACTAAATAGAAGTGAAGACGTTAAAGAACAGAAAAGGGGAGGGAGGGTGGAGAACTGGGGGAACCTATACAGATGAGAACCGGAAGGAGCGTGTTTGGAGGCGTGGTCCTGCTCCTGAAATTTCAATACTTAATCTCACGGAGGAACACTAACATTAACTAAACATTAGAGTTTTGCTCCTCTCAAGAAAATGTATTACAGTTCAGTACTAACCAACTCCTGGCAAAATCGATTGTTCAGTAAGTTCATTGGTTAGTATTCATATTCTTGTGAAAGCAGTGTAGCAGTTCACTAAAACTACTGGTGCTGCTTAATGAGAGTGATGTAGAGCAGAGAAGAAACAGATTCAATGGTGCTCTGTTCTGCTGAGAGGAACTGCAGAGTCAGGTATTTGTTATCTGTTACTTTTTGCGATTCTTACATGGATGAAATTATCTGATCCATTAATACGGAGTTACTCGGCACAGCAGCTTTAATTTTGTTGGGGTTTCATTTGTGAATCCAGGGAGTAAATGAACAAATATCACCCCCAAACGCATCTATTCTTCTAGCAGTTGTGTTAAAAGACATGCTTCCACACTCTGCAAGTGAGTAAGATGCTATTTCTTCTTGAGCGAACGAGGCCTTTGAGTCCCGACTGTACAAGTGAAACGTCCGATATTCTCCAGCTCCACCCCTGATCAGTAAGCACACCGGGTTCCCCTGTGTTTATTTTTAGGGCCAATATCTGCTAATCTTTGGTTAAGTAGACAAGGGATGCCCCACTGATATCAATACCACTCATACACACTTATTCACATAGACAGCTGTGGCTTGTAGCTACCCCTGCCACGATGTCATATACCACCTGTTGCTGAATAGCAAGTTGGTGATTAAAAACAAATTTAATTCCTCTTACTCCCTGTGTCTGTCTGTCACTGTCTTTCTCACATTCTCTCTATTTTCAGTCTGATGTGTGTCTACATCATTTATCTATTTCTGAATCTACTGTCTTGTATAGCAGTCACCCTGTTTTTTTTCATTGCCTATTTTCACTTCAGTGTTAAGCTGTCTTGGCCAATTAAACAGTTTATAATCACGAGTGTCTCTTCAGCCTACACTGTATTTATGTAACTCTCTCTGGCAGTAATCACACTCCATTATAACCCCAATTTGTGCCTTCAAACTCTTGGTCTTCATTTCTTGCACTTTCATTTCATTTGGGGATCATCTAAAATCCCAAACACAATAAAGAAGTCATCAGTTAGCGTACATATAACACATAAATAAATAAAATAAATAGCATTTTATTTATATAGCACCTTTCTAGACAGAGTCACAAAGTGTTGTACATAAGATAAAAAGCCACAAAAAGGTAAAACAGACAATATAAAACAGGCAAAAATTAACCAGAAGCAGTTTAAAAAGGTGAGTTTTTAGTTGTTTTTGAAACAACTACTGAGTCTACAGTCTTACGGTTTGGGGGAAAGAGTTCCACAGTCTCGGGGCCACAGTGGCAAAAGCTCTATCACCAGTTCTCATCTTAGTCTGTTTTATAATAAGTAAGCCCTGATCAGATGACCTCAGGGACCTGCTAGGGACATAGGGCTGTAGCATATCAGAGATGTAGGCTGGTGCCAGTCCATGCAAAGCTCTATTAGTCAATACCAGGATCTTAAAATGGACTCTGAATTCAACAGGGAGCCAGTGTAGCCCAGATAGCAACGGTGTCACATGTGAATACTTAGAGGATTTTGTCAAAAGCCTAGCTGCAGCGTTTTGCACAACCTGCAGACGATCCAGAGAACCTTATGCTTAGACAGTGAGTTACAATAGTCCAAGCATGAGGAAATAAATGCATATATAGCAATCTCCAGTTCAGAGAGAGACATGGACATCACAAATGAAAAATATGGTGCATATTTGGGATCATTGGCCTGTTGAAACATCCAATTGTGTCCACGTTTCAACCGTCTAACTGCCGATGTGAGGTGAAGTTGAAACATTTGGAGACAACATTTCTCCTTCTTCATTACTCCATCCACTTTATGCAATGTACCAGTACTGGCTGCAAAACAGTCCTAGAACATGACGCTACTACCAGCATGCTTGACAGCTAGTACAATGTTATTAGCTTTGAAAGCTTCAGCTTTACTCCTCCAAACATATCTTTTGTCATCATGACAGAATAGTTCAGTCTCTCTTTCAACCTTTCTCTAGAAAGCATTTGACTTGTCCGTGTGGTCAGCCTCAAATTTCAGTTGAGCGTGAAACTGTCAATTTTGGAGCCGGGGCTTTTTTCTTGGTGGGCAACCTTTCAGTCTATGCTGATGTGAAACTTACTTTAATGTCAACAGTAATGCTGGTGTGGCAGCAGTTTCTAGTGCATGACAGGCCTGAGCCTTAGTGGTTAAAGGGTTGTTCCTGAATCTGAATCAACTTGTACTTAAAGTACAATTGTTTGAACTGATGATCCAGGAATCTGGAGTTGTAAAGAAATGGTTCCAAGAGACTTCGCCAACATGTGAAAATCTACAGTCCTCCTTCTTGGATCTTAGATCCTTGGACTTTCCCATTGTTCTGTGTACTGGTCAATCCAATGAGTGCTCTCAAAGAAATCATTTTTATGCTGACAAAGAGAAAGTACCAGTTGTATTCAATCATCATCACTAATGAGACGTTACTAAGCCTTTGTCTTGCCCAGTTTCAAGACATTGTAGAATCTTTTGACCCTGTGTATTACAGAAAACCCAAAATAAATTCAAACTTGTGCACCTAGTTCATGTTTTTTTAAGTCATTACAGAGTCAACATTCATGCCCATACTGTATGTAAATTTCTGACCACAACTGTAAATAAAACTGAATTGAACTGATTGGGAAAGTGGGTCCATAAAGAGACTACCTACTGAGGAAAGTCAGCAAAATTCAAATTAGGTATGGATGTGAAATAAAAAGCCGTATCAGCAATAAATAAATAAATAAATAAAAAGCATATTTTTGCAGACCCCTGTAGGCCATTCAAAGAGAGCAGTAGAAGTAGTTGGACTCATGTACAGCGGTCACTCGCTATAACATGGCTCAACTTTCGCAGCTTGTCTGTTTCACTGATTTTTTTTGTGCAATTTTGCATGGTTTTTTGTTTGTTTGTTTGGGGTTTTGTTGTCTTTTACAGCGCATTGTGTTCTGCATCCTGACTGGCTGGAGACCATTGTCAATCGATCTCGTGCCGTGTCTCCTGTACAGTACAGAATTCGTTCAGCTTTTCAAATTTACGTGAATCTTCAATTGCTAGCAGTGTGACTCCGAAGTGCTGTACTGTATGTTTGTAGGTTCCCCCCAACAAAAGAAATGAAAGAAACGTGTGGAAATGTTCATGCCTGTCTGAGAAAAGTGTGTAAAGTGTGTAGTGAGGGGTTTTACAGCCTTAAAACATCTATACTAATTGTAAAAAATTAAGTTGGCTACTTTGTGGATTTCACCTATCGTGAGTTATTTTTAGAATGTAACTCCCGCGATAAACAAGGGACCACTGTAGTCCAAAAAGTAGGTTAATTCTATTTTAATCATCTTTGTTATTAGCTACAGACTTTTCTTTACTAAGTTGTAAACACTGTGAAGCCACATTTCTATCAAGGATGTTTTGGTTGACACTGTCAAAAACCTTTGACAAGTCTAATAATAAACCAAGACTGTAGAGATCTCATGAACAAGCTGCAAATTCCTCTTTGTGTATCTCAGTGTCTTTCTCTATCCTCCCTTCCTGACCGTTCTCCACCCCCACCAACTACAAATCCTTCCAGCATGTTGTCCTCACCACCTCACTCCTCCCTTTCCCATTCTTCTACAATGCTGGAAAGTGCTGACGAGAGGGTAACTCAATAGAGAGGCGAAATCTAAGAGTGTCTCAGGACAGAACAGAGGGTCAGCGCAGGACATGAAGGAACAGAGAGTCACATTTTATTTTCCCTTTTTATGTTTGGTAGTCTTTTAAATTTAAAATGTTTAAATTTTTTGTTGCTATTTTTGTTCTTTAATTAGTAATGGGTTTTTTAACAATACTATTAGTCACAGTGTCAGCTGCAGTTGAATATGTCATAACATTACTACATTTTGTGCCTGAATTTTACACTGGAAACCATGGCAGACATTACTATTACTAACAGCCAACAGTAAAATCTAACCATGGAGGTGTTCGATTATTAAAACCTGTAATTAGCAAGTCATTATTAAGGCTTAAAATGTGCTGTAATTTCCAGCTTTCTCTTCCACACAAAATTTGCAGAGAATGAATATTTGATGTTGAAAGCCTAATACCTTGGCAGTGTGGTATAATCAACCATGAACTCCCAGGGATGAAATCTCATTTAATGCTCATAATGAAAATCTCTGCAGTAAAAAACAAAAAAGCCCTTCGTATCTTTAACTGGCTGCCGTTTTATTACAACTAAAGTATCTTACTGACTTTTCTTTTCTTTCAGAGATGCACTACTACAAATAAATTTCTCTGTTGGCCTTGACTAACTGGGTGCAAGGTGGCCTACTAAATCACTCAGCAAAAGATAAGCGAACCAAAGGGAGAAAAGGGGAGAACAAAAAAGGCACAAAGTTAACAACCTATACAGACAGAGACTGATAAGCACAGGTGTATGGTGTAGGAAGATATGGACAGAGAAATTAGATATAAAAAATAGGACGATGTTAAGATGAAAGGACAGATAGGGAGAGAAAAAGTTGAGGGGAAAGTTTCTCTTGGATAAAAGATGGAAAGAAGAAAGAAGAACAGACTTCTTCAGCATAACTTTGCCTTGGATGAGTTAGAAATCCTAGCAAATCAAAAAAAATTAAATGCATTTCTTTGGCACAATTCATACAGTGGAATTCATTTGAATGCATTCATAAAATGCAAGAATAAGTTATGAATCCAATATAAAGCAATTTAGGAAGGTGTTGGGACACCTCGTGCTGCCAGCACAGCCATAGTGTTCCTTGGTGTTGATCATTATTTTAAGTAGCTTTTACTTATAAAAACTGAATTTTAGTGTCTGCTCTTAATCACTCTGAATTACATTAGGCAGTGAGTACTGCAAAGCTCTGTATAACAAAGGTATCTTGTACACTGAACTTATACTGTGCTATTTACAAATCTTGAGCCACCAATCTATCCTTTATATTTTCCTTCCAAAGAGCCAGACTCAGAGTAATAAATGTCATGCCCGAGCCTCAACTCTCGTGGCCCGGTACCAAACGACTCACGGACCAGTCCAGGGGTTGGGGACTGCTGTCTTAAGGCTCTCTGTTATTGGTAGCATGTTCCAAAAGTACATAATTTGCTCTCAAATTATGCTCTCTTCTGTTTTTTTCTGAATATACCAAATAGCCAAGAATTGAACAAGTGATGGACAAAGAAGACGTGGCAGTCTTAAAAATAATCTACAGCAGATAAACACCATCTGAAAGCCATGTCCTTAAGAAAAAGGTAAAAATCCAATCCAAAAATCTGGCTTTTAGGAAAAGATCCATCTGCGGTTCACTGAAATGTAATCAAAAATTGTCTCAATCAAAGAGTCAAGAAGTCGTTCTCAAGAAAGGGAACGGGGAGAAAGGGCTGAGGTATGCCAAACTGAAAATCAGTGCCAGCAGGTCTGATGGACCACTGCATCTGAATTTGACCTTTCTGGTTCAAATCTTTATTAATATGCATATGAAGATGTGAGGTAAGAAGTGAGGTACAACAGAGACCATGTGCAGCTATCTGTAAAACACGGTGGAGGCTCTGTCATGGTTTTGGGTTGAGCGTTGGACATCTTGTCAAAACTGTGTGTAATGATGAACACAGAAAAGTATCAGAGTTGGATCCCCCATGAAATACTGTCTGATTGGTTCTAGCATCATTTATTTGCCTTACATACTGTATTCCCATGTATGTTTCCTTAATTTTCAACAAACAGCTACACCTACTCCCCATTTTCCTAACAAAATATAAAGAAACTGGACTTCACACAGTGCTACATGTGCAACTCCTTGATGGCATTTTCTAAAAGTAGTTGTAACTACAGCCTCTCATAACATGGCCAAGCCAGTGCTATTAGTTATACTGAGTGTGAGAGACAGGACCAAATGTATTGACAGACGCACAGATCAAGACAGAAGATGTGGGTACGGTCCAAACAAGACAGATAAAGTGGTATTATTACCAGTCCCGTGTGTGATATGGTAGTGCTGCACAGAAAACAGAAAACGATCACACTCTCAGGCCAACAGTGCTTGCGTCATATCTTGACACCCCCCCTCCTCCTCCCCTCTGAAAATAGAGTATAATGAGAGGTGGGCATGTTGTGTGTATGGGGTAAGTGTGTATGTGTTCGGAAGCAGCTATAAAAGTCATATTGTGTCGTCCCCCCCTTCATCTTGCTCATCTTACCTCCATCTCCTGCCCTTCTGTCTTCTCTCTGCTCCAATTCCTCTCCATCACCTTTTCTTTTGCCTTATTTCTCAGCTGCAATCATCCACCCCTTTATTCAGGTAAGACAGAAAATAAATAAACACACACACAAACATTTACAGGTGCAAGAGACCACACATAGGACACTGGAAGCTGAAGATTTAACTGCAATTTTTTTCGGGGATTATCTGTGACAAGCAGAGAGACTTCAGCTAAGTGAAATAGTTGTAAATTACCAAGATATGAATGACACATGGGGATAAACTGTTTGTAGCTGCAGGATGTGCATCGGGGGTGTGTTTGTGTAAGCCTGAGGGCGAACGCTCCGCTAGAAACTCGACTAAGAAAATCAATCAGGAGCACCATTGATTCAGGATTTGCGAGGCCTATGAAACACAACTTGATAAAGTGAAAAGGTCCAGTCAATAAAGTCATACAGTATTAGAAGAATAACAAGCTATGTAAATATATCTTTTTGAAATCAATCCACAAATTGTTAAATATGGGGATGTTTGGTGGTTTCAGTTTGGTTTTCGCTCCTCTGCAGTAGCTTGTTTTAAATAAAAGGTAATGTTAGCAGCAGGTGTTGGTCTCGTGGGTGTTTCCTTGCTCAGGTTTCACCAAGAACAGGTGTCAGTGGCACAGCAGCTGTGTGCTTAAGTAACTTTAAGTACAGTAGCTAATGTCTGCTGTAGATGATTTTAGGTGTTGTTGGTATTCTGAAAAGAGGACTTAAATAAGACACGCTTCACTGAACAATACACTTTTCTGTGCCGTGACTCAGAACTTTAACTGGCAGATATTTATATGTGCTTTAGGGTATTATGCTGATCTGCTTTTCAAATCATTAACGCCACCAGAAAAAAATTAAAATAAAAAAGTTAAGTTGCTGGTTAGAACTGTATCTACTTTTCTAAAGAAACACGACTTATTTATAGCACACACGCAGGCAAGAGTGGCTTTCAATCCTCAGTGAAGGTCTGTTATGTTATGATACTAAAATATAACCCCACATATCCATCACAGCATGCACATCCTTCACTGCAAGTTAAATAAAGTCACCGAGTGTCATTCATAATATGTGAGCAGAAACGTTGTCACTCTGCACACTGAAATAAGTGGGCGCACACAATTACCCACCCCATAAGGAAACCCAGTTACCTCGGGCTCTGTATGTGTACTTTTTTGTATCACCGTTCAGCCTATCAGAATGTTATTCAATATATTATACATATATATTATATATCATCCTTCATGTTATTTTGAGCATTTTTGTTCTTGCTCTTTTAGAGACATACACATAATATCTGAAATGAAATTATTATGATTATCACAACTACAACTATTATTATTGATGAAAAATGTGTGTTTAAACTTTAAAAGATAGCCAGGCCTTCTTCGTTTGTCTCTTTGTGTCGGATTTGAGTGTGAAACAGTTCATACATGTGGTTTAAACACAGAATTATGCGACAGAGGCCCAGTTTGTCTGCATTACAAGTGACATCACGTTTGAGGGCACAGTCATGGAAAAAGAAAGCGCGCATGCTCGTGAACACTTGTTGCAAAGTTCATGAACAGTGGGACAAAACCTGTGAATTTTACGATGGGCTGAAAGAACGTCAGTTATGTCATCTGAATGTTTAGTTTTGTGTTTTACAAAATACAAAACACAAAATCTGACAAGATCCACAACAACTAACTGGAACCGTATGACTGCTGATATAGGTAATAAAAACAACTGTGGCACGTTCCCAAAAGCAAAAAATGTTATCCCTGAGATGGCTTCATTGCATCAACGCTTTCTATTTGCATCATCTTATTGACAGGAAAAAAAATCTGCACATCTCAAGACATTTCACAAACCACAAACAGATGCTCACTAATTGGTTTTTGTTGCCAAAAACAGACACATAACAGGTGTGGTGACAGTTGAGAAGCTGATTGGACGGAAAGCAAGAGGATGACAATGAATTTTTACTTTTATCATTCTGTCCTTTGGACAGGAAGGCCTGGGATTTTCCAGGGGTCAGGATAGTGCAATCTGCACAGGGACTACTGACATGACCCCGGTGGGGCTTTGCAAGTCTCTCAGCACACGTATCCTGACTGTGAGACATATACTTTTACATACTCAGGAGCTCACATCTCTTAAAGGCACAAAACCCACTCATCAAA
This sequence comes from Aulonocara stuartgranti, assembly GCF_965226115.1. Classification (NCBI taxonomy): domain Eukaryota; kingdom Metazoa; phylum Chordata; class Actinopteri; order Cichliformes; family Cichlidae; genus Aulonocara; species Aulonocara stuartgranti. The sequence goes on along the minus strand of NC_138944.1, from coordinate 33,108,498 downwards.
CATCTATCTTGACAACTCAGCACTTGATCCCAGAGCTCTGAAATGACAGGACTCTGGGATCAGCTCAGGTGTGACACCTACAGGTTAAAGTCATGTACTGCAATTAAGAGGACACTGATCACAAAATAGAACCGAGCAAGCGGATGAGACATGAAACACAACAGGTTACACATTTGTACTGAGCACACGCAGCTCTACAGCACGCTTTGTGTTATTCAGCTATAAAGTGGTGTGTATTTCACAATGACTGGACAGGTTTCTTAGGTTTAATAAAGTTATTTTACAAACTAATGGAATTTTCTTTATATGTCAAAGCAAGGAATCAAAATCATTTCACATTGTGGGCCACATATTGGATCTTAAACTCCCCTTTTAGTCAGTATAAAGAATTTTAACTACATATAAATAAGTGCAATTTCATGATAAGCTGCTCGGCTTAAAATGTAAGAACTAAATGTTTTAAAATTATCAACTGTCATGTAATTATAAGACAGAGATTGGAGTCACTGGCAGGCCACTTCTGGTCCCTGGGCCTTGTGTTTAACACTGCTGGATTAAAGTGTGGAAAACATCTGCATCAACTGAGGGTAACTAGTTGCACTGTGACTCTGTGACACATGACACAGAGAACAGAAGACATTTCAATTAATAACATACAATTTAATGCCTAATTCTGAATTAAAAAAGGCTCTTTTCACACCATAAATTCCATCAGAGTTTATCCTGCAATGACTACTTTAACTGTAAAATATACCATGTACTTTAACTGATGTCAAAGTACTGTTTGACAAACTCAGCTTCGCTGTTTCACACGTTCTATTTGTCAAAATTGTAGTCAAAGAAAAAAATTGCAGGAAAGTCTCTCCTCAGAAGTGCTTAAATCCCTCCGACAGAGTGATACTTTTAAGATAACGGAGAATCCAGAGCAATTCTGGGTGCTTATTTCAGTGTACAAAGCTTGTCTCTCTCCATGGGCGTTTGCCAGACTGTATTTATGTCTCTGTCTTAAATTCTAACGTATGTCCTTCAATTAACCTCTCGTTGTGCCAAGTTCCACAGAGGCCATCTCTCGAATGCCTTAAAGATATTCCTACCAGGCCAGTCAGGGTTGAAATTCTCCTTGGGTTTGTTGGCATGGATAATCTTCTCTTAATTTACTGTTCTGTAAAATGCAACATCTGTCTAACTAAAAATACATTTCCAAACACATGTGCACATAACGAGTTAGATTTTACTTTCAGCTTTCGTATCACATCAGCTCAGCTGCAGAGCTGCTGCTCACTCACCTCTTTGAAATGCAATACCAAATTTTGTGCCTTTCATGTCCTCTCCGTCTCTCTCTCCAGGAAACAAAATGGTTATGACAGATCTGCTAAAACCTGAGGAGATCAAGAAAGCTCTTGATGCCTTCGCAGGTCAGTAACTGTTGTAGAGGCTCTGTGTTATTCTCAGCAGCGCTGCAAAGTGCCAAAAGTTGGCCTTAAATTTTTTGCTGACCCATAAAAAATCTGTTTTTAAAAAAAATCTGTGCACATGGAGTTGATGTAATAAAATCTTTTATCTTTGCCTCGTCTTTTGTAGCAGAAACATTTGACCCTAAAAAGTTCTTTGAAATGGTGGGAATGAAGGCCATGTCGGCTGAAAACGTCAAGAAGGTCTTTCAGGTTCTGGATGTGGATGGTAGCGGATTTATAGAAGAAGAAGAGCTAATGTAAGAAACTCAAACAGATGCAAAAACACGCTAAAAGCAGACATGATGAAAGATACAGCTCTGCAATATAACACTGATGTCACATGTTCCTTAAAGCTGCCCTACAGTGACCCACTTTCTGCATCAACCTGCACTTTTCTCAGGTTTGTACTGAAGGGCTTTTCCAAAGATGGCAGAGATCTGACTGACGCTGAGACTAAAGCATTTCTCACAGCTGCAGACAAAGATGGAGATGGCAAGATCGGCATTGATGGTAAGAGAAAGGTGTCAAAATGTTTTCAGTTTATTCTTCAAAAAGATACAAAGAGGTGATGAGAGTAGGATGAGGACGGGGTGGGAGGAGAGCTAGCAAGTAGGCTTTCTGCACTTCCACAAATGCTGTATGTTGTGTGGGATTTTTCAGATTTTACCAAAATGTTTCTAATGCTTGATTCTTATTGTTCACATCTAGTGAAAAACTGAATATGACCGAAGCAAATTTGCAAGTTTGCAAGAAAAGACACACTGAGAAAAAAAAATGTAATGTCACCTGTGCAAGCTAACACCAACTTTTAAATATCTAATTTGTTTACTGGAATAAACATGTCATAAACTAAATCTGCCAATTGATCTTTTTTTAACATAATCATAAAAACACAATATCTGAAATGTTAGCTATGGTAACACCATTCAGCGACTTCAAGGGATGACAGGTGGAATGAATGCTTGTGCTTGGTGTATAAGGAATCCCATAAAATACACCAAAGTGTGGCTGGGCCAGATAGTGAACCTCCTGATGTGTACATTAGCGTGTGAATGTTAAATAGAAAGCAATTGGGCATAAAAAAGTGCAAGAATGAATGGGTGAGTGAGAAATGTTAGATAACTTGCTTTGCAGAAAACCGGAGCAACAGTGTGGCCTGTTGATGTATTAAAGGTGAAAGATTTGTTTTATGATATAGAAGCTTTGGTCCAGAGGAAAAACACAGTTCAAGGTTCCAGACACCATGAAATACTTGGATCAGTTTCTTGTTGGTGTTTAACTGAATATGGTGACAATGTTTCACTCATTTGTGCGCATTTACATTTTTGTTTTGCTCTCTTTTTTTTCAGAGTTTGAAGCCTTAGTGCATGAGTAGGGGAAAGCTGAACTCCCCTCTTGTTCTTCCTGCTCCTCTTTGTCCCTGCATCCACATTTTGTAACTGCGACCTTCAAACTCTTCCTCCCTTTCCTCGCTCTGGACCCCTCACACGGAGTCAGACCAGGCCTGCTCTCTGCAAAACACTACCAAAAACAGGTCAACAGGGAGTCCACCTGAGGAGGAACATACAGGCATAACAGGCACCAGTTTCACTTTTCATTTTTCTTTTTATATATATAGATAGATATATATATATTTAACCACACATGCTGTATGGATTTCAGAAGCATTCTTAATGATTTCGCGAGGATAGTCTGTGGTCAAAAAAGGTGGTACTAGTGTTGTAGATGGTGTAGATGTTCTCAAGACTCCTTAAATCTTAATTTCCTTCCTGCATTGTGTCTTGACTGGTTTTATTTCTAGATGTTCACATGTCAGTGCACTTTCCTCCCACTCCTCCTCTTTATCCACCTTCATTCACCTCCCTCACCTCAACCACCTCCTCCTTCTCCACCTCCTCCACCCCCTGCCTCTGATCAGATCATGTAGTAAATAAAATCATATAAGGAGAGCTGTGAAGAGAGAAAAGATCTCAGTATGAAATGATAATAAAAAAGAAAACTTGACGTGAGGTGTCTCTTTACTTATTGTTACTCGCAGTGAACACACAACATTGAACTCACACAAATACAACACACTGAACATCGCAAAACAGGTCAATCACTGGGATGGTGGAGAGCTTAAGCTTAACATTTTGGGAAACATGCCTTCTTTCTCAGGTTGCTTGCTCACACACACATATAAATATTTTGCCAACAGCCAGGTTTCATAGTAAAGAGACTGAAGACGTGGTGCTGACACATGAATAAAATGCTGTAGAAAACAGCGCAGCATCAGTGTTTTCTTCAAATTTCTGGCAACAAGCATACTTCCAAAAATGTTTAAATATTCTCTGAATATTTTTACCAACAGACTCAAACAAATATTAACATACAAACTCAAATTGCTGTACAAAGGTTTGTTAAAATAACCATTTTAGTTTAGTTCAGTCAGGGAGGATGGCTGATTTGGACATTGTAGCAATTTATATTTGGCGTCACATCACTATGGAGCAACAGGATCCTGGTACAGAACAGAGTGAACATTAATAACAAGAGATACAGACAGAAAGAAGGCCATGGGGTGGAGGCGGGTTGCAAAGTGGCTCGCAAGCCTGCAGCAAAACTCTTCTGGTCCTTTGTAGGTTTTAACATAAAATAAGTACAGTTCGTCATGTGTAACAAAACATGACATATTACACCTTTCTATTAATTATGTAACAAAAACTAAACCAAAATACTGAAGCAGTGTCAGAAAACAAAGCACATCACATGATTCCATAGAACCACCTTTAGCAGCGTGAAGTAATTGTGTGACATTATCAGCCAACATTGTTGTGGAGGAACTTTGATCCACTCTTCTTTGTAACACTGCCTGAGTTTATTGAGATTTGTGAGCTTTAATTTATGCATAGTTCTCTGAAGGTCCGATCGCAGAATTTCGGGTTGAGGTCTGTGCTTTGACTGAGGAGTTCAAGGTTGACTGTAAGGTTTCCAGGTCCTGTGGCTGCAAAACAAGCCCAAAGCATCACTCCGTCACCACTGTGCCGTTGGTAGGAGGGTTTTGTGTCGATATGCTGTTTGATTTTCTCCAAACCTACTGCTGTGCATTATGGTCAACCACCTCCACTCGTTGTTCCCAAAGTCTTGAGTCTTGTGCAGATGTAACTTTGCATATCTAAGCTCTGCTGCAATATTTTATTTTTAGAGAGAAGAGGCTTTCTTCTGGCAACCATTCTATATAAGCCATATCTGTCCAGTCTTTTTCTAATTGTACTGTCAAGAACTTTACAATTTAGCATGCTAACTGAGGCTTGTAGATGTAGCTCTGTGCTTTTTGGTAATTGTGTGAGCTCTGCAAAGTCTGACTTTGGGGTGAATTTCCTGGGGCATCCCCTCCTAAGAGGTTTGTAGCATTGTGTTCTGCTATATAGTGGTGGTAACACCAGCTGATGATTAGTTAATCAAGTCAATCTGACCAGCAGCGACTAGCTGCTACATACTCTCTTAATTAAAGTACCTGTGTGCTTAGTTTTTCACATTTTTCTGTAGCTTTGCTTAATTTTTGTTAAAGAAATTATGACACAGAGTAATATGTCATGTTTTGTAGTTCAACTGGGCTGCATTTAGCTAGTTTTAAAACTTAGAAAGGTCCAGATTAGTTTTACTCTGTCCTGATATATAAAACCTTACAATTTACCATAACTGTGGATTGATAAGTTCATAGTAGGAAGTTTTTACAACTAAAAATTAGTCACTCAAAGGTTAATCAGTGTTCCTTATATAAAATTATGAAAGGGATGTCGATGAGCTAATGTGAGCTGAGACTGCTCAGCGCAGCTTGTCTTTGTGGCCTGTCTGAATTAATGCTATGATCAACTCAATGGTTTTAATATTTGATTAATCGATGTGTATTACAGTATCTTCTTTGATATGGGAGATACGTTATCTTAAAACGGTACAAACCTTCTGGCCATTTCACTCAGAGCATTCACATTTCAGACATGTCACGTCATTCACTAACAAAAATGTATGTCCTGCCTCCACAACCTGATCTCACAGCATCAGTAACAAACCCTGCATGCACGAGTGCCGATGGATTAATGGATCTGAGGAGCAGATCTGTCATTGGTCGTCGTGGGACGAAGCTTTACCGTGGCGAATGGGTTTGTGCCTCTGAAATGAGAGGATGATGGAAAATGATATACAACACCACATGCACTCAACTGCTTTCTGCCAATACCAATAAACCACTCAGACAGAGGTGCACACACTCTAGGTTTAGACACTAACATCACACCACAGCCTGAGGGTGGTACATTTTGACAGTGTGCAATGAGCACTCTGTGGAGGTCTTTGTTTCAAGTAAACTTTGATCGGGGTTTATTGTTTGCAGTGGGAATTGGGATTCAAAAAGATGTTTCTTGCAGATTCTCAAGTGTAATCTAGTTTTCTGGGAAGACAATTCATAGGATTCATATATATTGGATCATGGTATATTGGCAAAGCAGTGCTGCACTGGCGTTTTTTTTTCCAGAACAATACATAACAATAATCCATAAATGCATACATAATCCATGTCTAATTACCTGGGAAACAGTGGGTTTTCAGGGGGTCCATGTGGTAATAATGCCTACAAAAAATACAAATAAATAAATGAATACAAATCCACACTTAGCACTGAAGTGTTGCGTATTTTTCTGTGTTAAAGAGACAATTTTCATTAAAGTCAAACATGTAGCACCTGGACGTCAGATGCTGATCCACCCTTTCTGTCAGGTAGGGGAGAAATGGGCCGAAAATCTCCTGAACTCCTCCTTGCACTCTGAATTGGTGGAGGGGGAGGCGGTGGGGGAGGAAGTGGATGTTCATTGTAGCTCCTTGTTTGACTCGGCTTCGTCTCCAATGCCTCTTCTCCCTTCTTCTCAGGGAGTGGAGAGATAGGCCTGAAGTCCACGGAGGCTCTACGATTGGGTGTGGCCGGGGGTGGGACGTCTCCGTAACTCTTGCTCTCTGACTGGTCGGCGTAGGTGTCACTGTCATTCAGATTGTTCATACTGTGACTTCTTAGAGAACTGCCACTGTTGGGGCAAAAGGAGCAGAATCTTTTAAGTGATTCATAGTGGGAAAAATATCTGGAATATTTTACTAAAGGATAACAAAATAACAACATGTCAAAGGAGCTTGCAAAGAAAAGCGTCTGGACTTCTTTAAGTTGCTTGAAGACGTTTCACCTCTCATCTGAGAAGCTTCTTCAGTTCTAAGGTCAAATGGTGGAGAGGAAGAAAGAGGAGTGAAAGAAGCCATCTATGTCCACTGTGAGCGACCATCTTTGAACAGAGGCGGGGGTTTATGACACCAACTCTCTGCCATCTATAATCCAGTTTTGAGATCCCTTCCCAGACGCCTTAACGCCCACTCACTTCCTGGGCCATCTGATCTCAGGAATTCGCATGATAAGGTGGGGCCAGGTTTCACAATGAACACACCCGAAACTCTGGCTGATTGGGACCCACACCCAGTTTCACACCTTGGCTCAGGCGATTAGAGGATCATCAGGGGGTCCTTTTGTCCCTCTGGGGGGGGGATACTCACACTAGGTTTATATCTGGGACTCTCCACCATTTGACCTTAGAACTGAAGAAGCTTCTCGGATGAGAGGTGAAACGTCTTCAAGCAACTTAAAGAAGTCCAGACGCTTTTATTTGCAAGCTCCTTTGACTACGATGACTGAGAACCTTCACAGACAAAAATAATAACATCTTCTCCCAGAGCAGCAACCTAAATATTCACATATCATACAGATTAGATCCTGTGGTTTGCCCCAATATCTTTTTTTCTTGGTGTCCAGTGTCATGCCAGAGAAAGAACATTTTGGCATACAGATTTGAGATTAGTATCTGTCTCCTACCTTGTTGCTAAATTATTGGAGAAATCCTCAATAGGGGCCACGTACGCAGCAGGGAACCAGCCCTGACTGGAGGAGAAAAGACAGAAAATTAAACATCATGTGTCTTCCTGTCTTTACATAAATCAAAAAACTAATTCCAGCAACAGACTCTGTAATTCTCAGTCTTGTGTTTTTTTCAGCGCTCGTGTAGTCTGTCAACCAAACACAAGAGCAATCCTTTAAATCACAGGTTCTCAACCTTTTCCCACATAATAATCTTTTCCCTCATAATCCTAACACTGATGGTTAGATGGTTCGGGCTTAGCATCGCACGATGATGCGAACTAACCCAAAGCTGATAATCTGGGGAACCCTGAGGGAGATTTCATGAGAGACGGATGTGATGTGCCACAATCACAGAGTTTCTGTTTGTTTTACTGGTTTCTGGTCTTTTGAGTTACTATTATTTAGTTTTACAGTAATAATTGTATTTTTTTTTAAATAGTATCATGAGCAAAACAAATTTGTGACTTGATCTAGGAGCTCAAAGTGGTAAAAGGTTGACATCTTTACCCTTTTATTGGAAAAACTCTGTGAGAGACTTTTTTTTTATAAGGCCATCAATTTTAAGATTGGGTGCAGATGATAACTGAACACTGTAAAGACGGAGCATTTCAAAAACGGCACATGCACGTAAATGTTTATTTCCCACCGCAGGCTGCTGTCAGTGCGCCCATACAGCCACCCGTTGCGTGGCTCCTGGACCAGGACGATGACAGTCTCGCCCCTGTTGAAAGGCAGGAGCTTTGGGTTGGATGAGGAGGGATGAGAAACCAGCGCTCTCATGACTCTCCCTCCTCCCAGGCCTAAAGATTCCCCCACTGAACTGGAGCGAGAGCGGCTGGGGAGGGGAGACGGTGCTGGAGGGAGAGGAAAGATGAAGGAGAAACAGAGAGGAGAAAAAGATTAAAAGAATATTAATAGGAATATTTTAGGCATGCATGAATGAATGCATATAAACAAGCAAAAATTAATACTTCTAATCTTCTCTGGCATCAAAGGTTATCAAATAATCACATATTAATATACAGCTCTTATAATTAGAACAGCACACCTCCCACCTCTAGAAGGGACTCTGCCCAGTGCGTGCTGCTCCCGCCTGGCCCAGGACATATCCTCATCTCTGGCTACCGTCTGCAGCAGGGAGCTCACTGAACCTCGCAGCTAAGCAGACACAGAATACAGATCCCACTGATCGGATTTTTTTATTTGAAGTCTGGCATAGCAAGGTTTGCTTTCAGCAGGAATATTACGATTATAAATAAACAATCTGGTGCTGGTGCTCGATTTAGTGTCAAGATTTCTAAAGAACCACAGAGACCAATGCTGGAAAAACTAAACACCATGTTGTACAAATAAACCAAGCAAATATGTGCTTACACTCGCTGTGAAGCACTTCAGCTGTAGATGATGGACTAAGCAACCTTTACAGCACAAATAGTACATTATTAGCAGAGAACAGACACATGAGAATACAAATACAGCTGCTGAACTAGACTGGGGATGCTAGTAAACATAACAGATGCCACTTATTAAGTGAATTTAACATAAATTATTTTAAATAGACTTTGGTTTATTTATTGAACTATAAGAAAAATAAGACGGTGAGACTTGACTTGGTTTCTGTTCCTATGTTTCCACAAATTCAAACGCAGCAGACTGTGCAGTGTTTCGCTGAGAAACCACAGCCACTGTACCTTGTTTTATAGTGCGTGGCATACTCATGTGTAATGTTCCTACTGGCTAAAAAAAAATGAGTAAACCTGATAAAGTGCTGCTACCTGTGCCTCTTGGTCTGAATGGGTGGGTGTTCGAGATCTGGAGACTCTGGTGTCATTCACTTTCTCCTTCCATCCGTCTGCCTTCTGCTGGAGAGATGCACCAGTCTGAAAACGGATTAGAGGTGAGTGCCTCATTCCATCTCAGTTTGATCATTCAGCAACATGACTAGGCAAGGCAAGTTTATTTGTGTAGCACAATTCAACAACAAGGTGATTCAAAGTGCTTTACAGAGACATTAGAAACAAAAACAAATAAAAAGCATGATTTAAAATTGATTAAAAACTAACTAACTAACTAACAAACAAAACAGTATATAAGATCAAAAATCAAAACAGATAAAATCAGAACAGTAGATAAAATCAGTAGTTAAAATGTAAGTTTTGAAGTTTAAGCTTAAAAGTGTGGATTTGGTGCTTTATTCAAATACAGCTGAGAACAGGTGAGTCTTCAACCTGGATTTAAATAAACTGAGTGTTTCAGCTGATCTGAGGCTTTCTGGGAGTTTGTTCCAGATATAAGGAGCATAAAAGCTGAATGCAGCTTCTCCGTGTCTGGTTCTGACTCTGGGAACTGATAAAAGACCGGATCCAGATGACCTGAGGGATCTGGAAGGTTCATACTGGGTCAGGAGGACACTGATGTATTTTGGTCCTAAACCATTCAGAGCTTTATAGACCAGCATCAGAACTTTAAAGTCTATTCTCTGATGGACAGGCAGCCAGTGTAAAGACCTCAGAGCTGGACTGATGTGGTCCACTTTTTTGGTCTTAGTGAGGACTCGAGCAGCAGAGTTCTGAATGAGCTGTAGTTGTCTGACTGATTTTTTAGGTAGACCTGTAAAGATGCTGTTACAGTAATCAAGCCTGCTAAAGATGAATGCATGGACTAGTTTTTCCAGGTCCTGTTGAGACATCAGATCTTTTATCCTTGAAATATTCTTGAGGTGATAGTAAGCTGATTTTGTTATTGTCTTAATGTGTTTTTCTAGGTTTAGGTCTAAGACATATTGCTTCAGTAAATAAGACACATGACACTGAGAAGTGAGTTTCATCAGATGAACAAGATATTGGCAAGGTCCCACATGACTGGGATAAAAAGGCTGGGCAGTTCAGTGTCTTGGTGGAAAAAGCACTCCAAGCTCATGGCTGATGGCTGCAGTCGGCCTTCCCTTCACAACATGATGGATTGCAGCTGATGTAGCTGATACACAGAATACTAAGCTCCATCTACTACCATGAAGTGGGAAATGCAGCTTATCGGTCAGGACAGTAATTATATATTCAAAATGTTACAAAAACTAGTTATTGTTCAGTGTACCGGCTATATTGAAGGCTGCAAAAGTTTTCTTTCAAAGGAAACTTGTATTACATAATAATACATTCATCAGCTTTTTTTCTGATGAATGTAAAAGAAAATATAAATTAAGCAAAATTTTGTATTTCTGTATTATATCTAACATGTTTTTTGTTCCTTGTTTTGCAGAGCAGATTGTAGTGAGTATTTCTTTAAAAAGTATGTAATGTGCCTTTCAGCAGGTTACAAGGTTACTGGTGACTAAACTGACCCATCATCATGTCACCTAAAAATAAAAGATTTAAGGCCTTTACATACTGAACACGTAAAATTTTTGAAAATATTTCATATGTTAAACATTTTTTTTGGGACCCACCTATTAATGGAGCTTTTCACACCGACACCGTAATCTCCCAGATTTACAACATTTATTTTTCCTGCTTAAACTCGATTTTTCTGATTTCATTGCATTTGAATCAACAGATCTGACCAGTTACACCATTACATTTAGCAACAAGTGCACTTGTAGCTCAAAGAGCGCACTAGTACTGAATAAATTATGGCAAAAGTAAGATAATACCATTTTACCTTAATCTCACACAGATGCTGCTCAGGGTTAATCAACTCTACTGTGTAGGTTGGCCAGTGTGTATGAATACCTTGTTAATTAGGAACAGCAGTGACTGAGTGAGGCCACAGTGTTTCTCTGCCAAGAAGCGATACCTCCTCTCCTCCTCCTTTAAGATCTCCTGATGGCTCTGCCGCAGGTACAGCATGTATTCACTGTTCTCCTAAAACCGCACGCACAGGGAACAATGAACATGAGGGCATGCACCTACAATGATACACTCACAAGGTGTATTACTGGACTGTGTGTGTATTTGTGTGTGCATTAATATGAATGTGCATAATGTCAACACATAATATTTTTCTATGTATGTTTGTGTAACTACCAGAGAGTCTCTGTAGGTTCCCCGTCTGAGCTGCTTCTCCAAAGCCTCCGCTTGGTTTCTTACTTCCAGCTCGTACACTCTGCGACTGCCCTGCGGCACAAAGAAAGTTTATTTGCAAACTATACAAAAATTGTAAGAGGCTTAGCAGGTCATGTTTATCCTAGTGCTGGTCAACCGCTCTCCATCTTTGTCCTCTCACCTGCTTGTGCTGCTGGCGATGCAGCACCCCTCTGTTTCTTATTCTAATTAAGTCCAAAGATGAAATTGCTGACAAAAGAACCAGAAGCTCCGTTTTCACTCAAAGAATTACGTGGAGTGATTTTTAAAGATAAGATAAGAGAACCTTATTAGTCCCACACATAGGAAATTTGTTAAAAGTAAATCTTGAGAAGAATATGGCCTGTTCCTGTCACAGATTACAGGGTTTGTTTAAAACTTTATTCATCTGTGTTTTTAACCCGTTCCAACTTTAAGACAGTTTTAGGGTAACTACTAATTATTGATGATTTCAAGCTGATCTGACTTGAAACAAAGCTTGGAAGCTTAAAATGTACTTTGTTAATTAAAAAAGAAAAAATAAATGAATGCAATAGTATTTTGAAACTATTACAGTCGCACTGTAGGATTGTTAAAGTTTGGTTTATTTACCATAAACCAAAAAACCTAAAATAGTCCAGAAAGTTTTCTTAATTTCACAGGCAGAAAAACGTAAGCTTTCCCAATGCATTACACTCACATCAATATACTCCTCGTCCAACTTGATATTCTTCTCCATTGCTTGCAACACTTCTATCTGGAACCATCGAAACTGCAGCAGAAAGAAAGAATTCAACTGGAACAGTGATGAACCATCTGTCCTCTTGTTTAAACACAGGCTTTAATTATCAGGTTCATTGTGCTGTTTGACTAAATCTAAATGCAAATGTGCTCCTTCCTCAGGCCAGCTTTGTAATCAGAGGCCATGCTTTGATTATTCATACCACAATTAGGCACAGGGGTTTTAGTGTCAAAAGAAAAATAACATACAGGGACAAACTAGTGTCCTCGAGGCTTTATGTAGCTAACTTCGATGAAGCAGTTTGTAAGAAGTGAAATCTGCTTTTACTAGCATCCTATAAATGCTGAACTCACAAATTCAAAGATCTGGGGACAAACTGGGGAAGTTACGTTGAAGCAAAATACTAATTGTAGCTGTTTTTACTCATCATTTGACAAATAATGTATAGCGGTTATTATTCTGTCAAATATAGCTTAATACCCACCAAGCATTATTTTCAGTTTGGTAAAAACTTTCAAGCAAACAAAATTAAATTCACAGAAGTAGAACTGCTGTATGTAGTATTTTAAAGACTGCAGGGATCAGCATTTACTGAGGAAATGTACCAACCACTCCCTCCATCTCTGCAGTGAGCCTCCTCTGTGTTTCTGAAATCTGGATCAGGACATCCCCTGTTCAAAGAAAAAAAAAACAATTCTGTACGGAAAAATATTTGAAGAAAGCGAAATCTTATTGGGAATGTCAGTAATTTGATCTAAAACTTTAACACAGTGTAAAACCACTTGAGCCATGAACGAGTCCGGTTGCTACGATGGTGGAAAGTTAGCCAACCCTATATACTGTGGGCGCCTCCGGCCTTGTCTATTGTCAAGGATTGCGGTTGAGCTAATAAACTGAGTGGAGCTGAAAGACTGCCCTCATCTATAATTCAGTGGCTGCCACTCAATAGGGCTCCTGGTCACGCTGTGGTTCCCTGACCTTCACAGTTAGCCAACCTACCGAAACCACATGTATGCTAGCCAACACTGTCTTAATAGTAGCATAAAGCTAATTACCGCTGAAGAATGATAACACACATCTCTAATGACAAAGGGAAAGCTTCCATAAAATATAGTGCACACACACTAGCTAAAAGAATCAGTAAATACACACACACACGTATATGTAGCCTATATGTATGAAAAGAAGGAGAGTACAATTGAAATTTACTTTGTGTGGTTTAAAATCTAGACTGTGTTTGTGCAAGTGCAAGTGCTCTCAGTAGAGCACTCGTGATAACGATGCTTCTCTAATGAAAGCAATAAATCAAGGGTGAAACCTGTTTAGTAATGAGTCACAAATACACACACTCGTACCAAGGGAGCGAGATGAAAGTGTGTGAAGTGCCTGGTCGCCCATCTTAGCCACAGCGCTGAAATAGGCCTCACTGCAAACGCCTAAGGCTGCAACATACAGACATCGAGAGACAAATGTAGCTTTTCACATTTAGACAAATCAAACTGACAAATCTATAAACTCTACAGTAACATCACAACCACTTAAACTGCTTCTTATTGTGTCGAACAGTTCTGCTTTTATTCATTACTTTTAAAAGACTGGCAGTGTTATTTGATATGTGATTCTGGTCTAAGAATAGCCTCGTGCCACTTGGTATAGTTTTACGGCACAGCCCCACTGCCCTGTGGCTGATAGCCTGAATTGTTTTATCAGGCACAGAGATGCATGAATGATGCATGCTGCTTGCACTATGCAATGTGACACACGTGATTAAGATTGGAAAATGTACAATGGAAAAGTCGGACAACTCGGACATGCAAATAAAAGGTGATGCACACAAAAAAAATCTCTCATCTCTGGAGAAAAAAAGGTTTTAAATTCTGCTTAATGTCAGCAATCAAATAGATTATTTTTATCAAATCATATTTTCATATTCACATGTACAAATCTCTTTATATCTTTTCCTAACCAAATAACTTCTACAAATGAGTAGGTCCTTGATAGACATTTACAATCCTGTGACATTTTTTGGATTTTAATTGCAGCTTGTGGCCTCCTTCTTAGGGTCTCCATGGGCAGACTTTACTTCAATCATCTCTGTACAATCCTGATCCAACATCTACACTAGTGCTAACAACAAAATCCACATTCTCCACAGTGTAACTGCTCCTTTCAGTCATTCACAACCTCGCTCACCTTGAAAGGCCTTGATGTAGCTGTTTCCAAGAGCAACGAGCTTCTGAAGGCCTGGGTTGAAGTGCTCCATCAAGTTCTGCAGAAACACACGAAATACAAACTGAGCACCACACCAGGTGAACTCAGCAGTGACTTGAAGCGTAATGCTAAAATGTATTTTTATACTCACCTCCAAGTGCGCCCCGGCCTAGTTTAAATATACAAAATCCTTCTTTAAATAATGAATACTATACCGGTCCCCAGGTTTCAACACAATGAACAAAAACAAAAGAAACATGATGTAAACTCACCGAATAGACAGATAAAGTTGATTTGTGCAGCTGATCACTACTGACTCCAGACATATTGATCGATTTCAGGTTTAACGATAAAATGAGAAAAAGCTGGTCAGAAAAAAACCAAACTTCTGTAAAAAGTCTGTATTCCCAGAAGTTTACTGTCCCGTGTATATCAGCGTCTTAAGGCTGAGAAAGTCACCTTCAGCTATCCTCCCACTGCTTCTGCTGTTTTCCCAAAGACCAATAACACCTATCTGACAGTTCCTTCTCCTTTTTTTCAGTCATTCGTTAATGAGCTCTTTTACCCTTATGTCATCAGCAGTTTTTCTGGAAAAAGCAAGTGAGCAAGGGTAAGAGAAGAGGTAAGGGAGTAGCTGACATCGATACGGCTGAGCAAGGTAAATTATTGATTGGAGCCCTGAAAGGAAAGGAGAAGGAGGACAGCCAGCTGCCTAACCATCCGTGACGTATCCTCACACCTGAGGGAAAATCCTGCCACAGTTTGTTTGACTGACGAGAAACAAATTTCCGTGTTAAAAAGGTACAAATTACTTAAATATAGTTAGCTCACAAAATGAAGTAAAAGTTTTAATGCAAACATTTTTCGTGCTATGGGGACATTTATGTGTGGAAGTAGAAGAGTAGAAGAGAGTGAGCAGCAACGAACTGTTCCAGCTTCTGAAATCAGGCAGAAGGTTTCGCACCATCCGAACAAGAACAGAGAGGCTCAAGAGGAGTTTTTATCCTCAGGACATTCGTGTGTTGAATCACCCCCATCATCCTTAAGTGACTGAGACAGGACTCATTAGCTCATTCTCATCATCCTGAATCCTTCTGGCCTCGCTATAGCACAAGACACTTTAACACCCTCCTCTCGCAATGTACACAAGCTGTAAATTTCCAGATTGTTTTATCTTATTTCATTTCTATTTATATAATGTACATAACTCACCCACTTGCCGCATATAATGTCCTCCTTGTATATACTTATTCACTGTATATAAAGTTCTGTCTGTCTCTCTTTTTTTTCTTTGCACAGTCGAGGAGCGTATCAGGTCACATTTCACTGCCTGTATAACCATGCACGTGACAAATAAAGAATCTTGAATCTTGAGAGAGAAAAAAGTATTCCACTTTAGACTTTGTTTTAAGTTTCTTCTCTTCTTTCCAATTATTCTGTCCTGGTTTCTGTTTGCTGTTTACGTCTGCTATGTTTTCCGGTCGCTCCCCTCTACTCTTCACAGCCCCACGTGACTTTTTACTTCGTGAAATGACTGTAACATTCTTCTGTTGTGTATTTTGTCTGCATTTGGATGCAATCTGATAAGCGGAACTTTTCCAGGAAAAGTGTTAGTTCCCTTTCAAAAAACTAAACTAAATCATCACTGAATCTTCAGCCAGTGCATGTGAGTTCTTTATATAAAGCTGAAACAGTTTCAAGTGGAATTATTAGCAATCATTTTATTAACACAAACCAAGTTAAGAAACAGAAAAACAGAAAAAACATTAAATGTAGACGAAAACTTGAATTAAAGCTCAGATTCACTCAGAGTCACTGTTTGGTGTACTTAATGCTATAGCTGCACTAAACCAAATACACGGAAGTCTTTTCATTAGGTGTTTTGTACCAAAAGTGTTGAAAACACACATACAAAAAGAGCCAGTACCAGGCAGGCCCACAGAGCAGAAGGACACATAATATTGCAGGGAACTGACTAGCTAGCCCCCGAAAAATGTTATCCTATTTATGACAATACTACTGCATTACCTTGTGTTAATGATTTATCATCATGTGTCTGACAGTTACTAATCAAAGTGAGTTTTAAAATTATATAGCTCCTATAAATGATATTTTATAACTCTGAACTCCTGCATCATGTTGCAGAAGTATGAAATAAACAGATATAATGTGACAGGTAAGTGAGACTGCTCTAACCAGAGGGAGCGGCCACGTCTTTCAGAGAGGCCGTGTCCTCATAGAAGACGTCTTCACCGTTGTCATTTCTTTTCTGCTCTTTTTGACAGCGACTTACAGTTCCTAGGACAGTTTTCAAACGTCGATCTAAAGCCGTAAGGTGGGGCTCTGCCAGAAGTGGGGCCACCTTGTGAAGGGGATCACGAGAAAGTGACGCTCTCATAACATCGCTTAATCGATACTGAGGCAAAGTCAGGAGACGCAGGCGTAGCCAAGTGGAGCGACGGATTCTGGAGAGACAGCAAAGTTTTTAAAAAAGAAGATAAATGGAAAAAGGAAGTTACTTTGGGATGTTTCAAAATTGCCAAATGACAGGGTAAGAGAATAGGATGAAGAAAGAGAAAGAGGAACAGCATCTGATGGTTAAGGTACAATGTGATTGTTCTCTCACACTTTCTGAACTAAGCCAAGGAACTTTGTTCTGTCTCCCTCCATTCAACCCCAACCATCCACGACAGCTGGCTGCCCATCCCTGAGCCTGGTTCTGCTGGAGGTTTCTTCCTGTTAAAGGGGAGTTTTTCCTCCCTACTGTTGCCAATGCTTGCTCATAAAGGGTCGTCTTGATTGTAAATCTATTACTGTAGAGTCTTTATCCTTGCAATATAAAGCACCATGAGGTGAATGCTGGCGTGATTTGGTGCTATATAGATAAAACTGAACTGAATATTTACCTGATGTATAAGTAATTCACTACATGTATGTGATGGTCTGGTTTGTACCTGCAGCACTGTTTTAAGGGAGTTAAGATCGAAGGCTCATCTTTGGAGTGACGCCCAAATCTGCAAAAGAGGACAGATCCAGAGTCAGCTATGTCAAAGTTACAGTCTGACCAGCACCTCTGCCCAGTATATGAGCAACACATACAGAACAGAAATACTCACGCCCTCCCATTGTCAAGGTGTAGCAGAAAAGTATTATTGACAAATTTCTCAAATGTTTCATAGTGGTGCCTGTCCATGTTACCTAAAGAGAGAAAGTAAAAGAAAGGATTTGCTTAGTAATCGGTAACCAAACCTGAAACATTTTACATGTTGCATACATATAAATATTCTGGCATAAACATCTTTATGCTTACGGCTACTGTGTGTACTTTTGTGCGTCTGCCATCTACAGATTGAGTCACATTTTATTCAGAAAAGTACATTCAACTATTTTAGGGAATGTCATCCAAAAGAAGAGAAGACAGTGTGGAGCTGAAATAATCACTTTATAGAAGTTTGTTAAATTCTTTCTTTTTTTCAGAACAAGAATGACGAGACATGAAAGTGGATTTATAAATTTATTTGAAGGTTCACATAAAATCACAGGAGCATCAGTCCTCATGACATACTGTATACTACAATCTTTGCATCATTTCATTTAACAATCACAGCAGATAAGGCAGCTGAGTACAGTCAGAGTCTACTCACTAGTCTCACCCTTCTCAAACTACACAGAAGAGGATCTAGATTGGTATGAAGGGGGACTTTTGTGATAATGTTAACATCAGCCAGTCCTGAGCTTCCACTCTCCAACCCTTCGTCCAGATAGAGTGGGCAGTGGTAGATTGGTACCTGAGGGGTAGTTAAGGAAACGACGGCTGCACAGTGAACATTCCTGTTATCCATTAAATATGAACTTTTGCAGGGGGCTGTATCATGGGAACTGTTTGTGCTCCTGACTTGAGCTTTAACACAAAGAAGTGGTACTGAGCAAGACTGAGGAGAGACAGTGTCCTGTAGGACTTGCAGTTGTGTATCCCATGATGCCCCTTTAAGTTCCAGGCCACACAAATACACAGAATCCAGAGGAAGTGAGATGGGGTATGTGCTGTAAGACAGAACCTGTGTGGACAAGAACATCAGAGCTTATTATCCTTACTAACATGTTTAGTGGTAAGGAAATAAGTGTTTACTATAATTTTTAATTTGAATGCTTTACCTGGAACTGTAGAATTATATCAGTGATATATTTACGATATACTTGAGCAGCCTCTCTCATCATTGCCACCAGCAGGCCTCTGGCGTTTTTAAAAGCAGATAGTCGATAAGCACCAGGTGGATCTGAAGCATCATGGTGCCACAGATATGCACTGAGCAACTCTGCCCTCCTCTCCAAGCCAGACAAGTCAGTGAGCTTGAGGAGGGACGCGAAGGTCAGCGAATACTGAACAGGCTGCTGCAGCTGTGAGAGGAGCAAGGATACCGAGTCAATGAGATCATCCCACTCAGCTTGGAGGAAGTCACGCACAGGACCACGAGGAAGAGCTCCTGCACTTTCATTCTTGCTTGTGAGGTAGCGCTTCAGACCCTCCAGTCTGACTCTGGCATCACTGAACGCTGGCAGCGTAGCAAGCTGCTTTTCTTTGGTGCTAAAACGCCTTACTGATCGAAGGGGAGTTTGCGAGGTCCGCAGTAACATGGTCATGTTGTAGCTGGTGATCTTGATTATCTCAGTCGTTATGTCAGCATTAAAGCCCAGCACCACGGGCTCGCTGATGTTTGCTGATTCCCAAAGACCCTGCTCCACGACCTGCAGCTGTCCAGACAAATCTGAGGGCATAAAACATCCCAAATCTATTTTACAGAGAGCAGCCAACAGAAAAGCATTCTCACACACACACACGTACACAAACACACAAAAACACACACACACACACCAGCTCTAAGTCTGGAATTCAGTCTCATTTTGGTGCAGTATTGATGCACCAGTGTTCTGAGAGCTTTAAAGAAAAAATTGAACCATTTCTCGTCAACAGTGAATGTTAGTTAAATTGGTAGAAAAATGTCCAGTTACCAGAGTGACCAGAACTTCTGACAAGTTTCGAAAGGATGTGCGGTCCGCTGTTCAAGTGACGTGAAGCTGTAGTGAAGCAGGTCTTGGCAATGTCCTCCAACACCTCCAAATCTGCAGAGTCTGTCACATGGCCACCATACACTAGACTGACTACGAATGGAAAGCAAAAGTTAATTAATCGAACAGTAACTGAATTAGGGTGTTTTATATTTTCATATTGCTTCACCTGCTAAATATTGCAAAACCTTAGTCTTGTCATGGCACAGATGGGCAACATGAATATATGCATCCACTAAAGCATGAAGGTCCTCCTGACTCCTTCAAAAAAACAAGAAGAAAATGTATACATTTATTTAGATTATAAATCTTTAAACATCATACAACAACCTCTACCTCTTCATCATAAACAATTTATACAATGCATATTTACTTCCTTACCAGTGATAGATTCTTCCCTGGCCTAAATACTTGTAGGTCTGTCGCTGCACCAAGACAGAGTGAAAGATAGCGCAGCGGAGGAGTGACTTGTTGTCAGCCATGATACCCAACTGTGGCTGACTGATGGATGCCACCTGTCGCAAAGAACAGCTCAGCTCCTCCTTCAGATCCCAGGAAGAGTCACAGACCAGATGCAGAGCACACATTCGCACTGACGCTGTTTAAAAATAAAGACAGTCATTTCAATCATTATGATTATTACAACAAGAGCAAAACTGGAGTAGCTGTTTTTCTGAAAGCACATTTATAACACACATTTCCAGCACGCCAGCCAATATTACTCACACGAGCATAGGAGAAACAAAATGTGTAAGTGCCCCACTGCTGACCTACATAAAGCACTCTGTCACTAAAAACAAACCATGACATGGTCTGTGCAAAAGCTTCACTTTAGGAATCTTTCACATATACCTGTGAAAAATAGCTCTCCTTACACTGTAAAAGGTTGGAAGTGTACTAAAGTACAGAGTTACATGTTAATCTTCAAGCTGAATGGACCAACAGTGATGCTACTTTTAACAGTTGTTCGCTGTCATGACAAAAGTATGCTTCAGTACAACAAGATCTTCATTTCATAAATTAGGGTCACATTTAGAGTAAAATAGAACAGATGGAAATAAATATTTGAAAAAGCAGCAACATAATAGATCTACCTGGTATGAGGTGTGATGTGTTTTCTTGAGTTATAAACCACAATCGGAAGCTGGGGTGAATCAGACAAGGCTTCTCTGTTTAATAGGATGAGGCACATAAGTAGGCGGAAGAATCCACAAACATAAAGACTGGACAAGTTCTATAAATACATTTAAACTGATTTTGATTTACCCCCTACCTTTGACTGAGGAGATTAAATGACTGAGTTTAGCCACTACGTCATCATCCAGTTGTTCGAACAGATGACTGTTGTTAAACACCAACCAGTGGCCATCATTAGCAGCTTTGTCCAGCATTGAAAGGAAGAGATTTCTGTCACAGAGAGCCCAAAAGGAAAGGACTTTCACCTGAATCTAAAGCATAGGAAGAAATGCATCAAGCACTGTATTACAGGAGTAACTCTATAATGGCAGAAAAAACTGTGCTGTCACCTCTTTTTTTCCTGGTACACATTTGGCCAACTGGTTTATTAAACAAAGAGGCTCAATGCTTATCTGCATATCTCTATTTGGATTGGGCAATGTAAGAATGATGGGCTCCTTATGTTTGACCAAATATAGTGAGCATGCCTCTGGGTTCCCAACGAGAGGGGCTTCAGTCTCTGTTTTCTTTTGAGGCAGGCAGAGTTGACAGGCATTTATGGCATCTGCTAGTCCCTCCAGACAGTCGGGGATCATGGTCTTCCAGAGGAGAGCCCGCTGCAGCAAAGAGAGATGGCAGTGAGAACGACAGGGAACGGGCCCTAACACTGTAGAGGAAGGAAAGTGAAGGTACTCCTGCCATTGCTTCGGGGAAGCACAGAGTGAGGCAATTAGGCCTCTGAATGAAGGAATCTTTTCCAAGCGAAGTAGCTCTGAGTGGATAAGTGGGGAAATCCAGCTGGGAAGATCAGCGATGGAGGATGGTGAATCAGTCCCAGGATGCTGTGTGTCTCCAAGGCCTATGAGGAAGGCCAACCTCTCACCCTCAGAGCACAGCTGGTTGTGCTGGAGCAGGGCTAAAGACACAAGCAGCTTCAGAACAGCAGCATGGGTCTTGAAAAGACAAGGCCTGTATTGTACCAGCACTTTGACTACCATCGTGTTTATCAACTCTTGTATTATGCTCCCTGGAACTTTCCCTATTATCCTGTCCTCCCCAGTGAAAGCTTCTTGCATCACAGTCATGAAGCCATGTAGGGAGAAATAATAGGCAGGGGAAAGACTGGACACAGCCTGCAGGGTCTGGTAGAGAGCGGCACCCAGCCTCACGAAGTGGCGAGGCACTGCCAGCAGGGACTCATGGTGCTCCAGCTGCTCCCTCAGCTGCTTCATCTCATCCTGCAGCTTCTTCGTCACTTCTTGACAAACTTTTACACGGGGAAGAAAATCCGGGTCTTGCAGCAGGACAGTGTTAGACTGCAGGATGTAACCCATTAGAGCGTCCTAAGATGAGAATCAGAAATAACTATTAAAATTTAACATAAAACTTTTAGGTAAGACTTAAAGCTGACACTGCAGTTTGACTGAAAAAAAATACAACCAACCCTAAAAAATTCAGGACACAACTGGTACAAAGTACAATACCATTGATAAAATGGACAATAAAAGTCAGGTCAAAATATTCTGCATGAATGTCTTCAGCTTATAACATGAACATGACATGATATAAAATGCCCAATTTTCAGAAGAACTACAGCATAAGCAAGCTCCTTATATGACCATGATGGATTGGGTTTTAAACTACTTTACATTCAGTGCTGTTTTGTTTAACACAAGGTAAGTCACTTGACATCAGTATGATGCAAAAGGCTGGTCTAGTCACCTCCTCTGTGGCCAGTTTCTCCCGCAGCTCCTGTTTGTAATTCTGGAATTGCAAGTGTTGAATCAGCAGCTCTTTACACTCAGCCTGCAGCAGCTGTGTCAGCATCAGCTCTGGGATGTCTTCTGAGCTCAGAGAAAGGTCAACCACACGTACCCGAGCCAAGATAGATGGATGGATCCCTACAGCACAAGAACAAGACAACTACTAACTAAACGTTTTCCAGAGAATTTCCAGAAGAGGATCTAGTTTACCTAGTCTCTACATTAACATTTGGTGTTAACCAAGACAAATGTCATTTATTTTACTTGCTCTACAAATAAAATCAGGAATGAAATCTGGTGTAAAGTTAAATTGTCGCCACTAATCAAACTAACCACTGTTAAGTAGTCTAATCGGCAGACATGTGCTGAGGAAGAGGCAAAACTCAGGATGGACCATCTGAATAGGTTGATTTAATCCTGGAAAGTAACATCCAGCAGGACGTGACAACTTGGCCAGGAACTGAAGATTGGGGATTGCACGCTCCACATGAGTAACCAGTACTCTCAAACCTACAAAACAAAAGATTAAAAATGATTATTATTGTGAAAAAAAACAGACTATCAACCTTTACTTGTATTTTTCTTATGTCACCTCTCTCAGCAGCCTGGTCCAGCTTGTGCACCAGTTCCACGTCATCTCCACAAATTACCATCCCAAAATCTATTTCTTCCTCAAGTTTTGTGTTCTTTCCTGTTGAGTAGATATTTATCATACACTGGTCCAATACAATTCAGTCTTACATGGAGTTGTGTGATTTAAAAATCATAAAAACGGTCTTTGTATAGAAATAAAAAGGGTAACAAGCATGCAGTGGATAAAAAAAATCAGCCACAGCAATCAAACCACTAACAGGTGAAGTGACTAACTTTGCTTATCTTGTGTCACCTATGAAGGGTGCATATTAGGCAGAAAGTAAACAGTCAATTCTTAAAACTGATGTGTCAGAAGTATAAAAACATGCATGTGTTACATTGTAACAAACAAACTGTGATGGCTAGATAAAAGTCTCCAGAAAAGCAAGTCTTGTGGGATGTTCACTCTACACACAACTTCCTGTTTGCTATTTCATATCAATGTATCCATGTTGATCCTTGTAGACAAGCATCTACACTAAACATGATTGTTGGAACTAAACAATAGAACATGAGCAGAAGGGCTGGTCTGATGAATACCATTTACCATCTGGGGATGAGATGGCAGCATATTGAAATAAAAGAAGGTAGCAGGCCAGTAGAGTCTCTGCCTTCTCTGTGCAGTGCTGGAAGAGCTGATATTGCATTCATGCAGATACTACTTTTGCACATTCTACCTACATAAACACTGTTTACACCATGTACACCCTTTCATGGCGACAGTCTTTCCTATTGCCTCTTTCAGCGTACACATACAAAATGCAACACTTCAACAACTTCAACTTTGATGAATGTCCCAAAAGTGTTCAAGGTCTTGACTCATCCAATCTGATCAAACATCTGTGGGATTTGTTAGAACAGCAAGTACAATTCATGGAGGTCATATCTCACACGTTACACAATCTAATGGTCTTCTGCAAAGAAGCTAACGGATAATAGCACAGCACAACTTCAGAGGTTTTGTGGTGTTCATGCCTACATGAATCAGTCCTGTTTTAACTGACAAAGGGGAACCTACAAAATAATAGTTGGTTTTAATGGTTTCATGTTGTGGTTGGTCCAAGTAAATGCTACATGTGTAATTAATCATTTTGAAAATGTAGGCACATACCTGGGATGAGACTATTTGGAAAATTCATCTCCAGATGTTGCTGGCTGTCTACTAGTAGAGGCCAATGCTGGATGTAGGTACTTCTGTATCCACACAGCAACAGCTTAACCATCAGCCTGGCAGAGAGAGTGTCTTCAGTTTGCCACTCATTCATCCCTAATGCCTGACCCAAAGGCAACTGCAATCTCTCAGTTACAGGGATGGGAAAACCAGGAGATAAGGAACCAGGTACAGTGTCTAACTGTGTAAACAGAGAGGTTCTGGGGTCGTTGGGGTTTATGTCGATGCTTCCTGTCTGGCACAGAGTCTGCCACTTGCGCAGCAGTTCTGTGCGTGTATCAGGTCCAAAAGGGCCTAAATACGAGACGGTTGCAGCCAAGAGGAGGGCGTCTCCTGGCACGTTTTGATTACGTACCTCTGTATCCTGGGCAGAAAACAGAGAAAAAATAATTTTCAATAAAGAAACATTCAAAAGTAAGTATGTTAAATGTGATATGTTAAAAGTGATGCACAATGTTTGCGAATTACCTGAGCAACAGCCCTCCAAACTTTGCCATATGTCTCACTCTGCCCAGCACATGCAGAAGCTTCTTGCTCTGCACTTTCAGCTTTGTGTAGCAGCATCAGTTGTTCCATTAGGTCATTTTGAACACACTGCAGATGAAGCTCAGTGGCCTCCAGTGAGCTGTATACCTCCTGCTTGCGCTGCTCGGCTCGATTCAACCGACTTCTCGTCTCTGCAGCCTGAACCTCCAACTGCTGCTTTAGGAACACTCGCTGCTGAACACAGCAGTACTCATACACAGCCTGGACCCATCGACAGAGGGATTCGCAGGCCTTACTGACCTCTCGCACAGCCTCAGGCACAAACTGGGGACTGTGAACTATCTGCCCAAGCTGTTGCAGCTGTTCATTTGTCAGGTTGTAGCGGTCAAAATATTCCAGTTCCTGCACAAGGAGACGTTAGTAAGACAGTAAGTTTAAAGCCTCAAAGCTACATTGACAAAGAAACTGGAACATAACTACACAAACTGATAAATGATGGCACAACTTCAGATTTATCTTTACCCTACTTATGACATGCTATTTAATTCACTGACCACTGCAATCAATGAAATCTGTAACAAATTTGCTGCAAGACATTTTTTTCCCACCTGGAAAAAGTCTGCTTGGGAAAGAAGTTGTTTAGCACTTTCCCAACCCGGTGGATGACTAAACAGCAAACAAATAGCATCCATGACTTGCACAACTCCCACAGGTGGGTCTCTGTAGTGGCGCACCTCCTCCACATCCGATGGATCCAAACACTTAAGAATCTGAAGGCCTGACAAGAATGCAGGTTTTATCTGGGGGAAAAAATTACATGTGAACCTAAAGCTCATTTTTGTGTAACAGTACTATTAAATGTTCCCAGTTTTTTCTGTCAAACTACCTCGAATGAATAAAAAGGTATTTTATAATGGGCGAAGAAATGCTTTCAGTTATTTCAAGGATTTAGAGCTACTTATTGTAACAAAAAGAAAACAAGTTGACCTGTTTTTGAGCCTGATTAATCTGCTCTTCCAGGTAACACAGTTGCTGGTCCTCTGCAGCGCACTTCTCACAGGCTTCCTCAAACAGTTTCTTATGATCTTCTACTGCTTGAAGGAGCTCTTTCTCACGCTACAGGACAGAGAGGATGGAAGCGTGGCGTGTATGTAGTTAAACAAATCATTTTTTGCTGCAGACGTGCTATAAACCGAATGCTGCTTATTTAAACTGAAATATTAGCTGAGGCTACTTTAGCATAACGTGTTCTTTAAAACTACATTTTTCCCTGATGTGTAGTATGTTCTACATAAGCATTTGAAGTGTGATGAACACACATATCTTTTAAATAACTTTTCAATGTGAATAACCTTGTGTAGTAGACAGGCAGACCAACAACTAAAACAGTACATGCTAAAGTTCTCCACTTTACCTGGTCTGTTTCAGAAACCATCTTCTGCACACTTATTAAGTGCTCTTTACGCTGCATGGATATGTTGTTCACTGCATCCAAACGAGACACAGCAGCAGCGATTCTAAAAAAAAAAATATATATATATATATATATATATATAAATATTATTGTGGACAAACATGGTCATTTCTGTTTAAAACATAATAGGATGTTAGCCTGCTGGTTTTGGTTACTGTGATTAATGTAGCTGTGTGACATTTTGTAGAGGATGTAGTCTGTGGTACAGTTGTGCTATAAAGTTGTGCTTTTTGTACCAACTATAATTTGGCTTTAACAGGAAAAAAGGTGCTCACAGAAATATTTTCACAAATGTGTTGTTATATGTGCAGCAGGATATCAAACAATGGAGATAAAGGAAGGAAAAGAGGGAAACCTCCTGGTCTCAGAGGTACCTGTTGGCTTTGTCCTGGCACTGCTTGTGCAGGAGGCTGCAGAGGTAACCAAAGTGGGCAATGAATTCCATATAAGTCTGAGGACTGAAAGGCTGATTTCTTAGAAGGACAGAAGCATACTGGAATGCAGACCGATGGATCCCTGCCATAGCCACAGACAGGCTGGCCTCTGAGCTTCCTCGAACCACTTAATAAAAAGAAAAGGACAAAGGTAATGTCTCGCTACAGTCGAGAGAAAAACAAAAAACAAGGGGTTTAGATTAATCCTGATGTTGTGTCTCACAAGGGCTTGTTTTGAGGCACTGAACAGCAACTTCCACCAAAGACTGGTTAGACCACGGCTGGTACACCTCAACACAACAGCTGTGCCTGAGGGCCTTGGCCATTTGTCCCTGTACAACAAATAATGTGCAAATTAAATTAGGAATAAACCCTGAGCCAATTTGTAAAGTTGTTAGCTCTTTTGGCCACACTGCAGACTTTCAAAAGTAGTTTAGTATTTGAGTTGTTTTTTTGGTATGAAATAAATGCATAGGTTTCAATAAAAATACTTACAACCCAGCTTTGTGCTTCATTTTTGGAAGGTATGTCAGTGCTTTCTGACATGCTGTATGGCATTAGCAGGAATATGTGGATATTTCTGTGGACTTGACTCAAACGCCTTTGTTAAAAAAGAAAAACAGTACATCTGGTTTAAATGTTTTCACACATTGGCTTTAAAACTGACTGCAAAATATTTTTTCCAATATATCCCTTCTTAAAAATGTTTTTTCCAAATCTACAGTATAACTGAATGTTACATAAACATATACCATCACTTTACATACTGTATTTAAGTACGTTTAAATTGACACTGACTATACCAAACGTATTTAGGTCTGTTTTGGGAGAGTTATGTGGTGATAATCTATCTCTCAACATGATGAGCATTAGATCAGCTACTTTTTCCTCTTACTTCTCAAACATCCAGTTGTCCATAAGATATCTTCGTGAGTATTTTGCTGCAGTCATTCTGGAAACAAGGTCCCTCAGCTCTTCGTCGGTGAAGAGTGCCGGACAGGCACCGTGAGCCATCAATACCAGTAATTCTTCTCTGACAGACTGGCTGATTTCCTCATGGACCAGTATGATGACACTGATTCCATCCGACCTAGTCTTATTCCCAGCTTCTTTCAGGATTTCATGAAGATTATTTTGATTACCAGCATGTATCTCCAATAACTCATAGCCTGTAAGGTGGGCAGCTAAACAGACAGTGGTTTTGCGGCCTGTGCCCCTATCTGAGCCAATCAGCACTCCATGACCTCGAGGTAGCAGCAAAGCCCTGATAATGTGTAACAACTGACTCACCCTCTGTCTGTGTAAAATGTATTTGGTTGTGATGCTGCAGTCAGGTCCTTCACCTTCTTCTTTTCCGTCCGTAAGTACACACAGCTTTTGCACTAGCGTATCAAGGTCTTGCTCCTGATAAGAAGGGCTAAATTTAAAATATTGTTTTATCGACTTCAGGGCCTCAGAGAGATCAGGACCAAATGCAAGTTGTGCCATCGTGTCTTCCAAATACTGAAGAATCTGTGGTTGCTGAAAGATGTTTTCAGGCTTAGTTAATGCGCTGTGCAATTGGCTTTGCTGGTTTAGATCTTTAGGCAGATCTACAGGGTCTGTATTTTCACCTGCTGGCTGACTGTCCCCATTGATTTCATTAGCCAGTTTCATTCCATAGTGTGTTGCTGCTGTCTTGGCTATGAGTGACACAACAGTTTTCCTATCATCCTCTGAGCACAACCTGTCACTGAAAGTACGCATGCACTCGTGCATCCACACCTGTACTATGTTGAGAACCGATGCTGGAGGAAAGCCTGGTTGTGAAACCTCCTTGTTCTCCTTGTTTGAGATTACAGACCTCCATAGGTACATCCCCTGAAACACCTTCTGAAGATCATGATGGGAAAATATGAAATGAGGCCTCTGCACAGAGGGCTGAAATCTGTCACTTACTGCATGATACAGCTCATTAGTAGCAGTGACGATGGAAGATGACATATCCTCACCAATGTGCCTATTAAGTGGCATTTCACTGAGCCAGATTTTTAGCCAGGGAGAATAGATAGACATTAAAATGTCTGGGGATACGCCATCAAGCACAAAGATAGAAAACAGGCGTGAGAGCCGTGGGGATATAACACCGCTGTGGGAATGATCCAATCCGGATATACAGCATGCAGCCAGGTAGCTGATAGTTCCCGACTGTAACAACTCGGAGCTGTAGGTGTCAAATGTTAGAATCTCTCCTTTTGAAATACTCTGTCTTAGTGTCTCTAGAGCCATTGCAGACGTTCCAAAGACGTCTATGAACAAAAATGACAGGCATAATGACAACATAAAGATTCACACTGTACTAAATCTGGTTCAAACTGAATCACATAAATTCTGTTATAAATTTTGTTACTCACCACAGGGGGCTTCATGTAAATCATCAACAAACAAAAACAAGCGTGGCTGGTTTGCCATGAAGCCAGTAGTCTCTTTACAGTTCTTCTGGCATCTGATGCTTTTCAGTATAGTGTGCAAGTCTCTGGAGCTCAGAAGTGGACTGGCTGGTAGGTTAATGTGTGGCTTGTCAAAAGTCAGCACAGTTTGGCACAGTGTGGTTTTTCCAGAGCCAGGCTCTCCAGAAACCAAAACTGGCTGCTTTGCCTCCAACATGAGGTTCAGGAGATATGTGTATTTCCTGTACTATGAAAAACATTTGAGACACCTGTTAATATTCAGAAGCAGCGACAAATACTGTATGTATTCTAAGTATAGTAGGTGCAATGTTAAGTACAAACCATTGGAATGACAGAGCCTGTCGACAGCGTATTCGTGGGGCACATCTTAGTGTCGATACTAAAGAAGTGTTCATACACACTGACTTCATCAGGGACCACAATTTTGTATCTGCAAGTTAGGAGCACTTGGCGGGCTAATAAATCAAACTGTGGCCAGTGGCTAAATAAAAACAGAAATATATGAAGAACACTGGTTACAGAGAGAAATATCGACAGGCGGTAGTAGAACTCAGTATGTGTAAATATATAATGTGTGACCAAGTAAAAAAGTTTAATAAAAAAAAATCTTACAGAGAATGAAGGCGACCACCAAATCCCCAGATATAAGCCAGGAGAAAAATGTTTCTGCTGAGCTGCTCCTGCTTACTTTGGGCACCTGTGGCTGCTGGAGGCATATCTGGTAGAGGGGAAGGACATGACGTTTTTGTAAGGGTAACATAATTATGCCATGCTTACGGGGTTTTACATTTGTTACAAGTTATTTTACCTGTTGTGTCGATATGTGCCACTGACTCAGGTTTTTCTACTTCCTTTCCAAAATGTTGTAGGAGGGCATGCAGGATCCTGACAAATGACATGACTTCTTGCAGTCCGTGTGTGGGGGCTTTGCAAGATTTTCTTTCAGTGTGGATTGCAGAGGTTAAACTCCTTTGCCCAAGCAAATGAAGGGTGCTAGAGAAAAGATCTTCAGCCAAGTGATTCCACATTTTCACAATTCTGTGATCTAGTTTGTATTTAAAGGAGAGAGCATCTATTTCACTCTTCCACACAGACTTCCACAGATCATCTCCCGTGACATAAACAAGGCTGCAGCGGGTCACTGCAGAGGGGCTTGCATTGCATAGGTCAGTGACTTCCATAAGCAGCTTTAGTTTTGACTGAGACAACAATGTCTCACCTGACGACAGACCCAGAAAGGCATCCTGAGAACTGCACAGTGTGGTTAGGTAATCTAACCAGCCGGGCTGCCCCACAGGCTCCCCATCCATTACCAGCCACTTCACTACTACTGTCTCACCAGTTTTCTTCTCATTGTTACAGAGTTTAAAGCTTGCATGCTCACGCCTTCCTGCATCTCGCAGCACCTTTGCCAGAGCTCCATCTATCCATCCTCTCTTTTCACACAAGCAGCCAAATATCTCATCATGGGACATAGCGTTAGGAAATAAGACTAAAGTTTCAACAAAGCTCCAGTTTGAAAGAGATATCTTTTGATCTGCCTGGGGAGAGCCTGCATCAATCGTATTGTCCTTGTCAAAAACCAACTCCACTGTCTTAGTAGCCAGGCTATTCAGTGCTCCAGTCAGAGCAGTGTAACAGGTGCTCTTTCCGCTCCCGGGGGGCCCTATAAGCAAAACTGCCTGAGACAATTTCATGGTCTGGTAGAGTGTAAGAGCATTGCAAATGATGTCTGTGTCACAACAGAAGTGTTTTTGTTGTATTTCTTCTCTAAGTGCATCTTCAAGTTGGTTCTTTTCAGCTTCTTCAATAAATTGTTGGACAAGCGGAAACTGGCATGCTATAGGAAAAACGTCTTTGAAAAGCATGTAGAACTGTGAGGTGGCCTTCTTCTCGGGCAGCAGTACAGAAAGAATGGCTCTGACAATCGCTTCCTCTTCCATTAAACTTTGTACAACCATCAAATAACAACGGTGTGACTTTGGAGGCTTTTCAGTTTTCCTTCCGTCCTCCTCAAAAGGTTTGATAGGCTCATTTTGTGACGACATAAGATCAGTGTCGAGTGAATCTTTGGACTTTGAATTTTCTCGATCCCTTACAACCTGCTGCAAATGTCTTTCAGAAGCTGAGATGATCTTTTGCAGGATAACAAGAAAGCAGCTGTCATTGTCAGAGAAAAGATCAGGTAGACAATGGGACTCTTGAGCCAGGCTAATGAGGGACACCAGACGTTGACTTAACGACATGGCGTCTGAAAAACCAATGGAAGTTAGCATTACTTCTGCAATTATTCTGTAATCTGGACGTGTTAATGCGACAGATCTTGTAGCAAATCGCAGACTTTCAGGAACTCTAGATATATTTTCTTTTGATGAGATGGCAACACATCCATAGCTGAGACTGGCAGAAATGTGTTTTCCTGCAAGTGTCATGTGATATTCTGACTCAGCAGCATTTGTGAATCCCGCGACTCCATCTGAAATTTTCATCTCTGTCTCACAATTTAGCCTCTCCTTTTTATCTCTTCTTAACATGTTGAAGGACTGGTGTATGTCAACTAGATGCTGTCCTAGTATCGACAGATCACTGTGTGTTAGCAAGTCCACAGAGTTCAACACAAGCCATGCCCCTGCCTGAAGCGCCCCAACCAACATCCGCTGAATAACACGAGGCATCATGCTTGGATAACACTGTTTTAGGACAACCTGTCGCCCCAGCGCTTTTCCTAACTGGATCACAGTATTTTTCTTTCCAGACATGGAAGGGCCACCCACAGAACAACATCTGTAGGTTGTCAGAGCAATAAGAATCCCTAGTATTGCCCGGTCTGTGCAAGGTGTATGCACCATCTCCCACTCTCCTGGGCCAGAGTATTCAAAGCTGTACTGGACTTGATGGCCCAAAATATCCACAAAACATGCTGGATCATTATAATCCTCTGAGTTAATATAATATTTCATACAACTCAGCCATTCAAAAGATGACTCCCGCGCACACGGAACATCCATGAGTCGATGTAGTTGCTCTGCATGATTCATTGTAAGCTGCAGTAAAGCTCGCAGACACATCATTGTGTACTTGGAAACTTGAGTTCCAGTTTTAGATCCTGTGACTCCGTCTCTTATATAATGGCTAAGGTCTTTCAGCTTTGCGGCGATATGTGCCTTTATGGTGCTGAACTTCACTGAGCTCGATTCTTGGAAAGCTTGTAGAGCAACACTGCACCACATTGCCTTCTCCACCACCAGAAGGCACTCAAGAGGATATTCAGAAAGCAGGCCCAGCACAGCTACCGCACTGGGGAGCTGGTTGTCTCTAGCATTTGTGTCACTTGCTAAATTTTGACTGGATGGTTCGAGCTGTTTTCTCACAACAGCACACTGTGTCAGAAGCTGTACCATGGTCAACTTTAATTTTTTGTCAAAGTTACAAAACCACTTCAAAGCGTCTGCATTTGGTTCTAAAGGAGACTGAAAGGCAACGTGTTCTTGGAAGCTGCCAAAAATACCCAGCACCTTCATCTGCCTTTGGCACTCAGATATAGAATCACCATCTCTTTGTATTTCACAGTCAACTTCAAGCAAATGAACCCCTTTAAAGCTTTTTTGAACAAAGGGTTGAAATTCAAAAGGTGTTGGGTCCAAAGAGAGTATCTGCATCACTTCCCCTTCACTCAAAAACCAGAATCTGGGACACTCTTCACAGAGGTCATCAAGAAGATCTGACATTTGTTTTGAAATGACTTCCATTGCAGACAAACCATTAAGAAGAACCTGGCAAAGGCTATCACCACGAAATCTGTCATTTGTTTCAGTGGAAACTAAGTTTAACACACGGGGTTCGTTTGATATAGAGGCCATCATTTCCTCGAATGTCTCATCAACTGGTTGAAAATGCTTCAGCTATAAAAAAAGATTAAAAAAAAGATTAAAAAAAACATCATTAATCAAACACACTGACTTCACATTCATGACAGTTTAAGGCACAAGAACCTACCAGGTCCATTCTTTGAGTACGGAAAAATGTCCCACCAAGCACGTTGGTTAAGAAGGCCCACATTTGCTGATATCTTTCAAGTAAAGCAAGCAGCTTCTCTACAAATATTTGAAGGGAAAATAATTCTTACAAGTCTGTTTGAACTTTTTATGGACATTAAGATAAATTCTCTCTTAGTCTTTCAATTTTTAAAGATAAAATTAGTTGCCGCTTTACCAAGTTCTTGTAGTGTTTGAATCCAGTCCTCCAGCGGCAGCCTGAACTCAACACTGTATGGGGACTTTAACATTGTGGACAGCATCATCAAACTGGTCTCAATCTCAGCAAAGTGTACTCCCAGATCTGTGTGAGGAAACACAAAGCAAATGTAAGCAACATGTAAGCTGAATATACCAAATACACATTTCCTCCAAGCAGAGCAGCTAGAAGGTAATTCAAAAATAATGCTTGCAGTGACTTGAGCCTCACCTATAGTAAATCTAGGATCACTGGGGTGTTTCCTGTCAGTTAGCACATTGAGAAGGGCGCCTTCTGTGGTCTTCCCAGTGTGTTTGCACCGTGTTTCCACGCAAAGGGGAGCAAATACATCCAACTGAAAGAGTTTGCCTTCCCATCTGTGACAAAGCTTTTGGAAAGTTTGCTTCATGTCACACTCCCTTTGTGCACATCTGCAAATCTGACAAAATAAAAACACAGCGTCTTATGTCAGATTCGTATTGCGTGTTTTCAAAAGCAACTATTTCAGCAGACTGTTTGCCTGTTATTTCCCTTTAGCAGAACTGCCAAAGCTGCTCTAGTTAAAACCTCTCTCGTGTTCTACCTTGTCAATCAGATTCTGATGACTTTCAAGTTGTTGAGACATGAGATCAGCAACAGTCACATTCTTCTCTGATTTATATTTTAGGCCCAGGTCTGCACAAGAGAACATATATTTCAGTTCTATTACATTTACTGTGATTTTAGAAGTATGGAAGTGCTATAGCATAGGCACACTCTCTGACCTTCTAAAATGGCTCTCCAGTGTTTTCCTTTCAGTGTGGGGCTCTGTAGCTTGGCCAGGACTAAAAGCTGATGGCTTATGTTTTCCAGAGATCCTAAAATCTCCTGCAGCACTGCATCACTGGCAGGTATGGTGGTTGTTAAAGATTGAGCCTGCTCCTTCCACTCTGTAATTTTATCCTGGGCTTCAGAGACCACAACCTGACAGAAAAATGCATGTGTTATTTGTCTGTTGGCAATATTTATACCTCAGGGTTTGCTAGAATAACAAAACATTATTTATACATCTATACAGTTTAAATATCAGTAGATATAATTTATATAAGTACAATGCTTTATTTAATGACCTATTATAAAAATAGAAAAACATGTCTTTTAGAAATGTGGCACCACACTGGAATTTTTTAATTAATTAAGAAATTAATCAAGCATAAAATTCAACCACTAATTCTTCTGTTCAGGAATGCTAGCAAATAAGCGTAATTTGGCGTCTTGATCAAAAATAATAATTTGATTTACTATTTTTTACAGTTTTTTTGTAAAACAGCAGATTAAAAAATTCACATATAACATTAATTCTATTTTAGCAGTAAAAGTATCATTTTGATTAATGGGCTTGCACATACTGGTGGATTAACCAGTACAGAAGCATCAAAAATGATTTTAACCATTATGTACATTTAGCATAGCCTTACATGACTGTATCATGGGGTAACCTGTGATTGACATACCCCGTTGCAATTTTTTTGTACAAAGAAATAAATATGTCATCTCATTAACATGAGAGGCGGTTCTTGACTCTGAATATGTTTAACAGAGAAAAGGGTTGATTTCATGTTACCTCACTAAAAACCATTGGCTTCCATTCTTCCAGCCATGTAGTATAGACTGCTATCAGTTCCCACAAGTCTTTGCGGGCTATGACCTTCTGAACATCTGTGGTCAATACGGTGAGATCTATTGTATGTTCTAATAGGAAGCAGAATAGAGAGAATAAACATGCTATTTGTAAGCACCTGTTTGTTTAATCTTCACCAAACCAAACCTTTCAATCCTTCAAATATTCAAAATACAGCATCATCTCACCTCCCATCTGTTGACTGCTCCTACTAAGCAGGTCCAGCTTTGCACTGAGAGTGTTTACATGCATGCACATGTAGTTCAGTTTGGACATCATCTCTTTGGCATTTTGGCAAGGATCAAGGAAGGGTCCAGATGTAGAGTCAGAGACGATATTTTTAAGGTCACAGAACAGAAATGAGAACATCATGTCCACTGCTTTAGCCATTGAAGGATGATGGCGGCAAACAAGGTCGTCTGCTTCCTTCAACAGGGGAATAAAGCAATTCCACAAGTTCAGCATCTAAATATAAAACACAAACAGAAGCACGAGGCGTTACCTGAGCACACTCACATCCCATGTAAAGCCATGATACGCTTAATAATGTGGTTATTTATAGCGTATTTGCCATTTCTTTGCATTTGCTTTCAGACCTTTTCTTCCACAGTCAGCTCCGCCTCTGTCATATTCCTATAGTTCATGCAAATCGTGTTTTGAAGAGACTGAATGTACTCCAAATGTTTCTGTTTGTCAGGCAAGATCTTCACAAATTCCCTCACCTGTCAAAGGAAAAAATTTGATTTATAATTTTGCTTAGATTGCTTAGAATTTAACTACATACATACACAGACAGACAGACAGACAGACAGACAGACAGACAGACAGACAGACAGACAGACAGATAGATAGATAGATAGATAGATAGATAGATAGATAGATAGATAGATCGAGTAGTGAAGACTAGGGTTCTTCACTACTGTGTCTTCAAACAACAGCATGTACATCTTAATGCAGTAAGCATCACCTGGATAAAGGAATCTAAATTCAGAACACATTTACCCTTACAAAGCAGTCTTTGATGTAAATAATTTAGCTGAAGTCAAGAGACAAGACAAGCGGTGCCTCCAGAGGATGTCAATGTTCTGACCACCCTCCTTCTTTGGGTACACCACAAAAAAGTAGCCTAAAGTCTTTACCAAGGACTTTTTTTCCTCCTCACTTAAAAGACTATCTATCTGTTTTTCCTATATTTTATCACATTCTACACTTTTTTGCAAATAAGTAATTTTAAAAAGTTTCTGTACCCTAAGAGCATATTTTGAGAAGTCACGCAAGTCTTGAGGTGCTGTCTTGAGTTCAGCAGTAGCTCCCTCCAAATATGATATGAGGCTCTCTGACTCCTTCCTTATCTGCTCAACTAGTTGCTCTTGCACTTCCTCTTCGATGAACCTCAGCCGTTGCCCTGGAGAAACACAGGGAGAGATGAGGAGGGCATTTATTATGAAGAACAAAGTGTAAGTAATGAATTTATCTACCAAGGGCCAGGACATTAAAGCACTTCACGATTTTAAAAAGTCACTGAACAATTAGTTCCTCCTTCTTGAAGCTATGCTGAATTGACCAAACAAAAGGTCCTTGTATATGAAAGTATTTGAATCTTCAAGCTATACTCAAGATACAATTTCCATTTCATTCGATAAAGACATACCTAGAGCTTCCTTTGTGTGGGTGCAGTGGATGACGAACAGCTGATTGGAGGAAGAAAATGACGAGTCAGCTGCACTGATTCTTTCAGCCCAGTTGCGCACCTTCCTAATGTTCTCCTCGTACACTGACGCAGGCCGACCCCTCATGGATTCCAATGAGGCTCGACTCCACTGACAAGTAAACAAATGGATCTGTACCATCCATGCGTAGCTCTCATACAGCTGTTGGATCTCTAGTTCGGCTTCCTGTCCAGAGAAAAACAAAACACCTGTATAAATCTGATTGTTTGATTAATGCATTTAATACGGCTATTACTGGACTTGAAAGTGACAGTCTTGCCTGCATGATCTCAGACTGCTCCTTCTCAACTTCTTTTGTGATGTCATTGATGCTGATGTGCCACTCTAGCTGGCTTTTGGAGAGAGGAGAGTAGCAGCCATGCACCATGTTGCCTTGCACCACTGGAAAAGCAACTTTAGGCAGTGTCTGCCAGCAAGCTGACATGTCTCTCAGAATCTGACTAGTGTTCCCATCAGTGTTTTTGTCCACTGGGAATGAAAAAAAGAAAAAAAAAATCTGTGACACATTTAGACCAGGCCCAGGCACACTTTCACATCAGTACTGAGGGTTTACATCAGAAGGAGCTCATATAAAGGAAACAGGAGCCGTAACACTCCAATACAAAAGGTCATACCTGTATTTACAGAAGGGTTAATACAGCTGAAGTCATGGTCTAAATCCTGAGCAGAGATTAGCACATCTTTGCTGACCTCTAGGAAAAACCCGCAGTCATCACATTTCTACAAGTAATGAAAGCTGATGTGAGACAAACTCATGGCTGCTGCTTGACTAAACATAAAGAAAACACTGATGTGATTATACTATGCATAATTGTTTGATGTGAAGTAAATACAAGCAGACAGTCTCAAAGGCCAAATTTAAATCAGGCTTATTCACAGAACATAGAGTGAGAGAAACAATTATTTGACCCCCTGCTGACATTGAAGTTTGCTTATTCACAAAGAAATGAACAGTATGTAATTTTTATGGTAGTTTTATTTTAATGGAGAGAGACAGAATATCAACCTCAAAAAAATCCAGAAAAAAACAAATTCTATAAATGTTAAAATAATCTGTATGTTATTGAGCTAAATAACTATTTTCTGCCTTAAAACGCAGCCCTCATGGCACAAAGATTACAACCAATCAAAGCACACCACTTACATTCCTGTCATGGTCCTGCAGTCCTCCTGTGCTGGCTCATTCATTTCGTCTTGCTCGTCTCTGCAATTTCTATCTCTCCTTTCTCTGTGTGTGAGTGCATGTGTGTGTCTGTGTGAATGACTAACCACACCTTGTGTTTCAGTGGCAAGATTCTCCCCTGCTGCCTGCCCTCCAGGTCAGCGCAACTGAGTTGATTAATTCCCATGTTGGTAATCGTCTGATCAGTATTGATCAGCAGCCTTCATTTGTCGCCTGATCATTAGACTGGAAACAGAGAAGTTGGCTCACCTGCTCGTTCTTCTCTGCGTAATTTCAGAGTGAGTTACTGCGAGAGACAGAATTCCTGTGGAGAAATATTCTGCGGAGCTTAGGAATCAGTAACTGGAAATCCTTCTGTTGTCACATTCTGTTGTTGTCTCACTTTAATTCCACCGAGTCTGCATCTTGAATCTAATCAGTCCATTAGTTATGACAAATCCAACTG
The DNA here is from genome assembly GCF_965226115.1 of Aulonocara stuartgranti. Classification (NCBI taxonomy): domain Eukaryota; kingdom Metazoa; phylum Chordata; class Actinopteri; order Cichliformes; family Cichlidae; genus Aulonocara; species Aulonocara stuartgranti. Next base: position 33,070,196 of record NC_138944.1, on the reverse strand, counting down.
CATAGAACGGATTGGGCTATGCAATGTAAGATCTTGATTGAGAACCTCTTTTCTGCAGTCAAAACACTGAAGATGGGTCATTTCAACATAACAATGACTCGAAAACATACCACCAAGGCAACACTGAAGTGGCTAGCAAAAAGTACATTAAGATGATGGAGGGGCCTTGCCAGTCTCCAGACCCAATTTTGTAGAAAATCTGTTGGAGGAGCTGAATATTTGAGTTACCAAGCAGGTTTAAAAACCTAGAGGATTTAAAGAGTTTCTAAAATGAGGATAGGGCCAAAAGCCCTCCTGGTGACCAAGTAGAAGAAACGTGTTATCGTTGTTCTTCTTCACCAAGTACTAAGTTGCGTTTTAAGTGAGGATCGAATGTTTATTTTATTCAGTGACATGCAAATCAATTTATAACTTTTCTGTAATGTTTTTTGTCTCGATTTTGTATTAATATTCTGTCTCTCTCCATTAAAATGAAACAACCATAAAAATTAGAAACTGTTCATTTCTTTGGAAGTGACCAAACTTACAAATTCAGCAGAGCATCCAATAATTATTTCCCCTCTGTACATGATGATTGTCCTGCAGAAATGAAACTGCTCCTGTGTTTGCATCTGCTGAAACGTGTAAATTACCTGAATAATAGAGTCGCCTACAGTGAGAAGTGCTTGGCTCACTGCTTCTTTGAACAGATGTATTGGGGGCTCCACCGTCAGCTGATTATCAGCACTGAAACGCAGCTCGGTGTGGAAGAGAGAGCGCTTTGGCAGTTCCTTGCTCTAACGAATGACAATATACATAAAGTTAATTTCATTAAATATAACTTCATTGTCATTTTACTTCATCTAACACATCATCTATTACTTCATGCAGCAGTGGTGCTCCACAGTTATTGTAGGTTTATATCAGTAATTCTTCTGGTTATTGTTTGAGAACAGTAAACAATAAAAATACTGGGTGAAAGAGAAAAATAAAGACTTGTACAGCTAAAATCAACATTTTTTCCAACCACAAACAGTTAATAAGAGTTCATTTTCAACCTTTAAAAGATCGAGAAATGAAATAGCATCTTCTAGTATGACTGTCACGAGACTCTGCACAATCATCTGATGCACAAGAGCTGCAAAATTTCCCAATTTCTTCAAGGTGCTTTCAGACTGGGCCAACTCTTTCTTCAGCTTGCGCTGATGAGCCATGAGCAAATGTATGGGTTGTTGGAAGCTCTTTGGATCGTTAGCAAGTTTTAAGTGTAGCTGCAGCTCCTGGTGTTTCTTATAGCTGTCTTCTTTCACCTGAGGATATTAAATTGTCTTTAGAGATCATTTGATTAAAAAAAAGGCTTTGTTGTCTCTTATGATGAAACCATAAAAGTTGACTGTGGTGTAGTACCATATTTAGGGTGAGAGTGTGATACTGTGATAACTTCTCCAATATCTGCAGACACTCCTGATTCTTGCTTATCAGTATGTTCTTGAATTCCGTCAATGTGTGGCATTCACAGACATCCAGAGGCATCCAGTGTGTCTCTTTTAGTTCTTCAATTACTCTGTCAAAGATATTTTATTGTTGAAAATCTGAACCTGTCTCAAAGTTGAAAACTTTAGACTGTTGCTGGCTTTAACTCACCCTTTTAATAGATGCAGGGCATTCCTGAACTGAGGTACAGCTATGAGCAGCATGTCCTCCAGATTCTTTCTCCGGCGCTGAAAAATTCTCTTGCGCGTGTTTTGATGCCACCTGGGGAAAAAAACATACAATTCAAAGGAAACAATAAATGTAAAGAAAAAAGGAAATAGTTTATACACTGAGTTATGCAAAAGGTATAACATTAACATTTATTACCAGAAAAAAGCTTTCTGCAGTCTAAAGTCCCTGAAAAATGCAATTTTCTGCAAATCTGTCCACAGCACATACTGTCTATACCACTCTGCCAGACTGACAGTTCCACCAATACCCGTCTGGGTAACATGCAGGACAGTTTTAGAGGTGAAGACATAGTGCTCAGGACCAGCTTCACTGGGATGGACAACTCGCAGGTCATAGGGTCTAAAAACAAAGAGGACATGCGTCAGTGGATTTATGGTTTGACAAGGGAAGATTTACCAAACCATGAAACTCAACTCAAGTGTTAAATAATCTTTCTCATCTTTACCTGTAAGCATCCCCATCTACTGTTTTGAGGTAATAAATCTCATATTCTCCCAGGTCTCTTTTCTGAACCAAAATTTGAACAACTTCTGCGCCAGTGAGGGGAGATATACTTGGTTTGGTAGCCCTCCCATGTTTCAAGGTTGCTATCTTTTTATACTTGCAAGTTTTGGCTGTTTTTGATTCACCTTTTTCCTGAATACTGAAAAAATGAAACACAAGAAATTCATTTAGGAGTTTCTCTCATTTACAGGGAGTGTGACAACAATTTTATTTGTTGATGCTATAAATTATAACTATCTTTAACATAAATGCTATCTGGAATTACACTTACACCCAACAAATACTGCATTGAAAAGTATCACAAAAGCCAAAGTCTAATTATCTGTAAGTATTATTATGTACCTCTCTGTTGTCAACTGAGTAATTCTAACAGGGATTTCTGTCCCTAGTGTTGAAGCCATTAATTGAGGTCCTTCTTTCCATTTTTTGTTGCCTATGGCTATCCCAGGTCCTACTTTAGCAATAATATGAGGCAAGTCTGCCAATGACAAATGTCCATCAGAGTGGACATTTTTGAGGAGAGAGGAACAACTGAACAGGGGCTTGGCTGCAGAAGCTGATAAGACACGAAACGGCTCCGGGCACAGAGGTGGTAAAGTCACTTTAGGAGAGTGAGTCTTTTTCTTCGCCTTGTGACCAGGCCTAGCAACATCTTTACCACGGCTCTGAGACGATCCATCACGGGATCTTTCCTGTGAGGCGGCATCAAACATGCTGATCTCCAGGGAATACCATCAGCAGCTCTTGTGTGACTTACTCTGGAATTTCTGAGGAGAGGGACAAATAGGTAAATTTAGCCTGAATCACAAACTATACTGGCACAATATATAAACCCTGCATTTTTAACTAAGCTTTAAAACTGTAGACAGATGTACTGCATATGAAATTGTATGCCGATTGTAAGCAGCAAACACAATTTAAGGTAGTGAATAGCTTTAAAGTACTACTACTTATACTTCTTTCTAGTTAAACCAGTTCCACGTTCACACAGATGTTCATTCAAAGCTTTTCATTGAATAAATAAAAAAGAATGCTGCACACAATAGCAGGGGAATGATTGAGACGACACTACAATACGTTTAAAAAGTCGGACTTTCTAATAAAATTGAGGAAGTCTCTCAAATTTAAATCGAGTAAAATTACTGTCTAGTGCAAGTACATCCAACACAAACAAACACAAACAAAGAGACGCTTGGCTACAGTATATATTTCGCTGCCTTAGTCAGATCGTGCAGTTGAAAATGACATTTTATCCTTTTAAATAAGCATAAGGAGACGAGCCTCAAATAAGCTAGCAAGTTGCTAAACTTGTTATAAAAAGTTAACACATACTTTAGTAGTCCTTACCCAAGTTTAACGGACTTACAGTGAAGCTCAGCGTTTACACAACTAGAAAGCAGCGGGCGTTAGCTCCGAAGCTCAAAAAACGACTTTTAATAAACCAAATATTAAACTAAGAACTAACAAATACTTCGGCGAGTCTTACCTGTGAAGTTGTTACTACGAAGGCTCGTTGCCACGGTAACGTCCAGACGCTTACGCCGGTCTGCAGAGTTAGTGGGTCTGATTGAGAAAGTCAAGCACGCCGAGTTTAAAGTGTTCGTGGTGACCTTTAACCTCGCTGCTTTTCGGAATAATAACGTAGCAGCACGAAACAAAGTCAGACATTTTTTGGATGTTTTTAGGTGGCAGAGCGCTTATTAAGTGTCTTATAAAAGTTATATTTAATGTAATATAATCAATGTTATAAACAGCATCTTTTCATACTCAGAAAATAGGCCTAAACCCCAATCTCTAATAGATATTTTTATTATAATTGGGAAAATAAAATCACAGGTGGAATATAGCGTATTTTAAATATTACTGATGACTTCACTTTTCCACCACATGGCAAGAAGTTTTTTTTTTCCTCTCCTATTAGATGTCAAATTTCCTGCTCAGGGAACCTTTAGGGAACATTCCCTGAAGGCTCCCTTATTTGCTGGGTCATCTGTAACAGAAATTCATCCTTTAAAAATCCAATCTGGACAATGCAACAGACAAAAACGTACTCATCAAGAAGTCCAGTATGACCATGTCTATGAAGTCCACCAGTCGTGTGCCCTTGTCGTATGGCGGTGTCTTTTTCACCGTGGAGCAGTACTCGGGTTCTGTCTCCCACCTGAAAACCACGTTCTTTGTAAGATAAAATAGAGCAGGAACATCCAGCTTTTTATTAGCATTCAAATGAGCCACAGCTCATTATTCAAATGGATTGAATGATCACCTCCAGCAGAAAACTAAATCATGTTAACTATAACCCATGATGTACAGCGTAATTAATCAAAGTTTTATGAGTTTCTGTTAAAGAAATGAACATTAATTTCACAGCCTACTTATACAGAAGGGTCAAGTGTAGGAAATATGAGGACAGCTATCTGGGAACTGCAGGTAGTTTCTAAATGTAGGATTTCTATTCTGTTTTTACAGGATACATAAGACTAAACAGCAGTTAGATATTTGTGAGGAACATATACTTTAGGTAAGTAAACCTACAGGTTAGCAGTTCTGTTTCAGGAGACAGTATGACAAGAACAGCAGACTACATGGGGTGGGAGCTTAGAAGATGCTGGGATACTAAATCCTGCATCACTTGGTAAACATTGCAGTAATGGGGTATGATTGTAGCTCAGCTGCAGGGGGAGAGGTGGAGCAGAGGTTTCAGGGGGCAGTGCCAGGAGAGGCTGGCTGGCACAGCTGTTTCACAGCCTCTGATTTTGCCTCTCTTATTTATGCAGTAGTGGTGGGACCGGAGGGTGGGAAGATGAGTATGAAGAGCAGCTGGCAAAGAAGCAGTCCAGAGATCAGTGTGCAGTTGTGCGTGTTGGCCAGGAGGTGCTAAAAGCACGCTATGATATGTATTGTGAATTTTACAAACCGAATACAAATAGTTACTCATGGGCTTCTCGTATTTTTCAACGACTTTGATTGACGAATAAACCAAATGAATGCAAATAGTCAGCAATCAGCCAACAAACCATCACCAGCTTCACGCACACAGCAACATCTCGCCTGTCAAATTAACACTAGAGAGTGTCTATATGTGTCCACTCATCTGAGTGTTAAATGAACACTTTTGACAGTGTTATATTTTTAAAAGTAACCTAGTCAGTTCTGAAGATTTACAATGGCTAACACCGAGCAGTGCTACATTTTCTAACACTGGAATATTTCTAACATTTTGAGTTATTTTCCAGTGTTAGAAAATCAGCACTGCTCAGTGTTAGTATAGTACTAGTGTTAATTTAACACTGGAGATTTTGCTGTGCACGGATCAGGCAGGAATGAAATCACCAAGGAAACAGGATTTAGTTCAGGAGCTAATATCCAGCCTGCCACGGGGAACTGCAGTAGTTATGAAGCACAAGTGTTGACACTTTAATGCTGACTCTTTGCATATCTTTGATTTATTTGCCAGTTATGACAGTTAGAGTTATGACATGCTTATGTTTGCTATTTGCTAAACCATAGAAACAAAACAAATTAGGTGGCAAAGTGTATCAAATTTATGCCACTGCTAAAACTTTTGTAAACACTATATTAATAACTTTGTACTGATATAGTGCAGGGTGTAAGCTTTCCTTTATCACTGAGCACATTTGTTTTCTGTATGGCTGGACAGCCCAGGGCGTCCACTAACTTTGCCAGCTTGCTTCGGCTGTAGGAACGTCTCCACGGAGATCTCCAGGTCTTGCGCCTTGCCAGGGAGAGATCTGGTAGCATGACAGCCAAGGAGCCCTCCAGGTCCCTGGGGCGGCCACACACAGCGTGCTCTGTTGAGCAGTAGTAGGAGCACTGGCCGTAGAAGCACTCATTTCCCACTAGGGGGAGCCAGAGGTGCACAGAGAAGGAGAAAAGCAAGCAAGTGAACAGGAAAAAATGACAGAAAAATGTTTTTGGTGATGTGAAAATATGAAAAATAAAATGAATTTATAATAGGTTGACATATGAGGGCGTTTAAAGCCTGCTGAATTAATAAAGGGTGTACTGGAGTGTTACCAGGGGAGGCAAAAAAGGTTCGTGCCAGCTTGCGGTCAGTAGTGACGTCTTTGATCTCCTTGACCACATCCACCAGCCTCCCAGCCACAGGGGGGATTCTCCTGTAACCCAAAATCCTGCAGAGAGTGTGAAACAAAGTGTGAGATGAGGACAGGATTAAGTGCAGAGATAAAAGACCCCCAAAAAAAGGCTGAGAAGAGAAGAGATAAGAAACTATAATAGTGTTACATAACTTGCATTTTTTTTATGTGGCTATTTTGTCCACCGTTTCCCTTGTGGTGCTCTCTGTAATAGTGTGTTGCTTTTTGACTTGATACCTATCCAGATGAAAAGCTGCAATTTCTGCATTGTGCCGCTCAAAGTCAGAGAAATAGTACAGGTTGTAGTTGGTTTCTTCATCTCTCTCCTGCCTGTCAGTAAAGATAAAAATGCACATCAGAAAGAGTCTATTTATTGACTCACTAGATTTGAACAAGTGCACACAGACAGTAGGAGTTTGAGACACATTTTTTCTACTATTCACTCAAACAATACAGCTGTCTGACGACTTAGACATCCATGTTTCCCATCTCCACTTATTGTTCTTGTTTCAAGAGGCCATAAAGGAGTCTTATACACACTGAGAGCTATGATGACTGTGTAGGGGTTTGCCATTAGCAGCTTACTTCATGGGCTTGAACATGGCTTGTCCATAGCTGGGAAATGACATCAACAGCTTCAACTGAGTACCCCCAGATTTCTGCACTGGAATACAATACAGAGGGTGTTACCATAGCAACAAAGTGCATACACACTCACAAACACACAAATAATACGCCACGCTGTGACAATACACTGGCCATTGTTCAGGAAAAAGCACATACACACATGCACGCGCACAGACACACACACACACACACACACACACACACACACATAAATTGTGATAGCAGAGACTTTATTTCCTAGAAAGACTTTGGAAAAAGAGCAAATGTGTGTGTCAGCAAATAGCACATTTCTATCAATCTGAGGATAAACACCTAAATGTCCACACAATGTGTTTCTCACACATATTGGCACTTCACAAAGACAATGTATACCACAAACAGCATTATAAGGTCATGTGTCTATGCAGTGCTGTAAAAACCTAAGCACACTATTACTGCTTCCACAGTCAAGAGGGTAAGTAGCAGCCAGGCACTGATAATTAAATGCACAGCATTAATGCGACCGCCTCTGTTAAAGCAGAAGTTTTCAGGTGTGTGTTAACACAATCGTCTCAGGAATGGACGTCCCAGAAAATTCAACCCAGGTCAGGTGAGACCCTGTAATGCTCAGAAAACTGCAAAAAACCCAAGAGCTACATCTCAGACTCTACAAGCCTCAGTTAGCAGGTTGAATGTTACAGTTCGGAGCACCAGATCATTGTGTTGATCGCGAACTAACAATATATAACAATTATTTTAGGGTCAAATGTGTGTTCTGACAACTAAAACTGGGTCACGCAACAGGATCTTGATCCCAAGCACAGCAGCAAATCTAGAACAGAGTGACTGAAAAAGAGGTGCTGCGATGACCCAGTCAATGTGCAGGCCTTCACCTGACTGACTAAATTCAGTTATTCAAGTTATTGCTGCTAAAGGTGGTTCTACAAGCTACTGAATCATTCTTAGTTTTTCACAAGACTGCATTTTATAGAAACAGACAGGCAACTTGTCCAGGAAGTCGCCTGACTCTCACCGTGTGACAACTGGGAGAGGCTCCATCACCCACAACCCTAAACTGGATAAATGGAAGAAAATGGCTGGATGGATGGATGGATGGATAAAATCGTATTCTCATTTTTCCACAGTTAATGTAGTAACATTTTAACAGGAACATCTGTCCTTTACTCACATTTTTTCTGGAAGGCTACTCTGGAAAAACTTTATAAAGCAATCCTAAGAACTTTGAAAAATCTAAATTTAAGTGATCCTGAACTGAATTTACAAACGTACTTTTCACAGTTATGCTTGCAACTGTGCTACAATACAAACAACTGTAGTTTTAGTGAATCTCTGTGAATCTCTACAATTATTTACACACATGGAGCGTGCGGCCTTGTGCTTTTCAACAACGGTTTCTTTTAACAAGGTTGTATGAAGTTTCATTCACATGCCATGCCAAACAAGGTAACAAAAAACCCATCTCAGCCTGTGTTTATGGCCTTGCTTGTTCAGCCAAGGCTATATTGTCTTTCAAAGCTGAAATAACATTTTGTTCCTACTACAAATTAATTGCTGAATCCAATCAGTGAAACACATCTAACGTCAACACTCAGAGTTTTTCTACCTGCGCTATATCTGTTTGGTATGACCTCTAGCTTTGGGTGGGTAATGTTAGGAAATGTTAGAGAGATATTGCTGCTGAATGTACTGGAGCAGCTCTGATAATATAGTTTTCTTGGAGATGGTCAAGACTGCACTTCACTATCTTTGAGCACCGTTGAATATGTTAACATGTTAGTATTACAATATATTTTGCCATGTACTGCACGTGTGATTCAGTTCACTGCAATTGGTGAGTTTCTTCTTGTTAAGTGTCCTTCAGTTTATTTTGGTGAAAGGAGTCGTCAAGGCCTGACTGGTGAATAAGGTTACACAGGGATCTATTTACAGCAAGAGCATTTTTCAAGAAAAATGTTAATATTTGACACCATCACTGACACCACCGTTACCTATCATAACAGGAAGCTATAGAATATATTTTGATATGACATTTTATCCCAACTTCATGGCACCAATGGACAGATGGTGCTGTGAAAAAGTATTTTCTCTTTCTTAGTCTTTTGCACATTGTCACACTTTTCAGATCATCAAAAAAATGTTTAATATTATGCAGAGACAAACCAAATAAATAGAAAATGCATTTTTCAAATGATGGTTTAATTTATTGAGGGACAAAAGCTATCCAAACCCTTTGCTTGCCCTGTGGGAAAAACTAATTGCCCCTAAACCCAAAAACTGACTGTGCCACCACTGGCAGAAAGAACAGCAATTAAGTGTTTCTGATCATTGACAATGAGTCTTTCACATCACTGTGGAGGAATTCTGACTCTTCTTTGCAGAATTGTTGTAATTCAGCCAAACTGGATGGTTTTCAAGCATGCATAGCCCCTAAGGTCAAATCATCTCCACCAAATCAAATCAAATCAAATCAAATCACTTTTTTAATTGTCACATCACATGTGCAGGCACACTGGCACAGCACATGCGAGTGAAATTCTTGTGTGCGAGCCCCACAAGCAACAGAGATGTGCAAACACAACAACACAAACGAGCAAAATACAAGAATGGCCAACCTGAAACTAATAAATATATGTACAATATATAATAGTGTATGCATTTCTGGATGTGTATACTAAATATTTTCCTACGTGTGTGTGTGTGTGTGTGTGTGTGTGTGTGTGTGTGTACACATTTTTACAAATTAAATAGTAAAAAAATAAAATAAAATAATAATAATAATAATAATAATAATAATAATAATAAAATATACAGAGTTGAATATGTGCAAAACAAGTGGCATTTATATACAGTATGGAGTGCATAATGTTGAAGTTCCAGTAGTGAAGCTGAGGTGTCTATGACGTGTTCAGCAGTCTGATGGCCTGATGGAAAAAGCTGTCTCTCAGTCTGCTGGTACGGGACCGGATGCTGCAGAACCTCCTTCCTGATGGAAGCAGTCTGAACAGTTTATGGCTGGGGTGACTGGAGTCCTTGATGATCCTCCCCGCTTTCCTCAGGCACCGCTTCCTGTAGATGTCTTGGAGGGAGGGAAGCTCACCTCCAATTATCCGTTCAGAGCACCGCACTACTCGCTGGAGAGCTTTGCAGTTGTAGGCGGTGCTGTTGCCATACCAGGTGGTGATGCATCCAGTGAGGATGCTCTCAATGGCACAGCGATAGAAGGTCCTGAGGATGCGGGGGCTCATGCCGAATCTTTTCAGTCTCCTGAGAAAGAAGAGGCGCTGCTGGGCCTTCTTCACTGTTTTGTTTGTGTGTACTGACCACGTAAGATCCTCAGCCAGGTGTACGCCAAGGAACCGGAAGCTGCTCACTCTCTCCACAGCAGCGCCGTTGATGGTGATGGGGGTGTGTACTTCTCTGCACCTCCGGAAGTCCACTATCAACTCCTTTGTTTTTGCGACGTTGAGGGTGAGATGGTTGTCTTGACACCAGTGGGTCAGGGCGCTGACCTCCTCCCTGTAAGCCGTCTCATCACCGTTGGTGATAAGACCCACCACTGTAGTGTCGTCCGCAAACTTCACAATGATGTTGGAGCTGTTAGTGGCTGTGCAGTCGTAGGTGTAGAGTGAGTACAGGAGAGGGCTCAGTACACACCCCTGTGGAGCACCAGTGTTCAGTGTGATGGGGGATGAGGTGATGCTGCCCAGTCTGACCACCTGGCGTCTGTCAGACAGGAAGCTAAGGATCCAGCTGCAGAGGGAGCTGCTCAGTCCTAGATCCTGCAGTTTCCTGTCCAGCTTCGAGGGAACGATGGTATTGAATGCTGAGCTGTAATCTACAAACAGCATCCTCACATACGTGTCTCTCTTCTCCAGGTGTGACAGGGCAGTGTGTAGTGTCAGGGCTATGGCATCATCAGTGGACCTGTTGTGGCGGTATGCAAACTGTAGAGGGTCCAGTGAGTCGGGTAGTGCAGAGCAGATGAAGTCCCTGACCAGCTTCTCGAAGCATTTGCTTACGATGGGGGTCAGGGCTACAGGTCGCCAGTCGTTCAATGGGTCGCCAGTCGTTCAATGTTCAAATCACCAGATTTGAGTCTGGACTTTGATTGGGCCACTCCAAAACCTTCATTTTGTTTTTTAACCATTCAGAAGTAGACAAGCTGGTGTGTTTCAGATCAGGGCATGAACTGACAGTCGGGCATTCACTATCAGGATTTTCTGGCAGAGAGCAGAATTCATGTTTCCATCAATTACAGCAAATAGTCTTTGTTTTGAGGGAGCAAAGCAGCCACAAACCATCACTCTACCACTGCTGACTGTTGGTATGATGTTCTTTTCATGAATTGCTGTGTTACTTTTACAGGAGATGCTACGAGGCCCAAACCTTCTAAAAGGTTAATCTTTTGTCTCTTCAGACTATTTTCCCAAAGTCCAGAGGATCATCTGCGTTTTATATTTACTCGGGTTATCTTTGGCTAACACTCAAATGCACAAAAACCTAGGAAATCAGGAAGGGGCAAACACTTTCACGGCACTGCACATAATGACTGATAGTATATACTGTTACACTTTTTGACAAGTAAGTCGTGTTTGTGGACCATCCAGACAGTCCCCTCCCACCCAAACTTTATTATCAGTGTAGAAGTTCAAACATAAAGAAATGTGTATTTTTAAGTTTGCTACATGGTCAGTAGTTCAAGTATTCCTGCTCATCCTCTGCTGAGCCCCCAAGGTCCCTCACAGTGGCTTTCATTTCACTGAAACTTCACAGTGAATCTAAAATTGAAAGACAGGCCCTAAACCTCAGGTGTCACACACTCACAACAAGCCTGCTCTTTATTCTGCTCTTACCCTCCCTGTAGCCCACAAACCTTTACAGGTTGAGCGTAATTTTAATGTTGGTTGTCCTGGAGCTACTTCTTTTCAAGTCATTTCATGAGCAGGCTGCAGTCTTTAACACACCAATTTATTTATCTCAACTAAAAACTGACTCAGATGCTTCAGTTTACTACTCTGAAAACAGCCAGCCCATGGTTGTCTGACACCTCAGCTGTGGCACATCATCATTAGCATGTGGCATCAGGCTCTGCTGTAACCATACATTGATACTGTTGAATAACAGCAAAAGGAAAGCATTATAAAGAGGCGTTTACTAGATCGCCCAAAAGAAAAACATAAAACTCGGAATCTGAATATCACACCTGTGCTGACGATGCGATGGGTGGCGAGCTGCTGCATCAGGGGCTCCATGTTGGGGTCATGATGGGGGTAGAGCTGCCAGCGGGAGATGCCCAGGTGAAAGCGCAGCCACGGAGGGTGGCTGCTACTGCTGCTGTTCCAGTGAACATCCTCATAGCCGTCCTGGCTCGTACTCACCCTGAATAATGATTGCATTTGGTGAATGAAATGCACCTACAAAGCACTCTTCTACTTTAACCAAGCATTTTAAAATTAGACACACATTCATCCAGTCATGACCATTCATGACTAGAGAACTGCAATCCATACCACTGTTCACAAAGAGGCTGAGAGAGCGACCTCCCACACTACATTACAAGTGGAGGGACAAGTGGAGCACGGAGCATTCAGTCAGTGTTATTTACCAAACTGATGAGCACTTTTTAAGGTTTTAGTTTTAATCTAGCTGAGAGCCTCGGCTGTGTCACTGCTCTCCTCTGCTCGCGGTTTCACTGTCTGTGTGTGTGGGAGTGTCTGCTCACTGTTAGACAGATGCACAGGAAAAGACAACCGAAGGGGAGAGGAATTACTTGAAGATTAACTGCTGTTAGACACGTTGGTTGCTTTACTATAGTTGCAATGAACGCTTAAAGATGTCAACAGAACACGCAGAAGCGAGGCCAAATGTAAAAGGAGCCAGCTGGGAACGCTTTGATCAGCAGCAACCGCAGCATATTCAGTGTATTTCACAAAGCCAGCACAGCATCTTCACATTTCTTGTTGTGCCTGTGAAAACTGTAGCCCATATGTTTAGTTTTGCTTAGGCTACATCAATATGGGCCACAGTAGCTGAATACATGGAGCAACACTGTCAGCAGCAACAAGATACTGTGTGTGCTCCCTGCAGTCTCACCCATCTGGTGAAAATCTTGACCGACCATGTTTTCAGAGAAATATACAAAGAGGTGCAATAAAACCAGAATTACTGTGGAATACTGTGAAATTAGAAATACTGTGATTAGGTTGGAGCTTTTTATTGCTTCATCTAATGTCTTGTAGTTACTGTGGAAACAGTTTGTACAGTTTACAGTGTTGCACTTACAGTTGGGCTCATAATTTTTAGGACATAGATACATTTTTTGTACTTCTGCTTCCATACACCCCAGTGGATTTTCAATTAAACAGTTAGTATTTGACTGAACTGCACACTCTCTGCTTTAATTCTTTTTTTCTATCTTTTGTTTTTTTTAAAACTGTGCATGAACTCTTTAGGAATTACGGACAGATTTTTATACAAAGGCCATTTTTATGCATATGATTGACTGAAAAGCAATATATGGCCAGATGAGGCCTGTTCTCTTATTATTTCATGACAAATGGAGTAGAATTAACATCTGATTCAATTCATAGCTTTTTGGAGTTCAAATATGAGGCCCAAGGAGGAGTATATCATTATGCTGAAACAATAGATACATCTATTAAAGAATTAAGGGGTCAGTCAACAATCTGGCACATTCTTAAAAAGAAAAGAATCCCTTGGTTAGTTCATTGTGACCAAAAGACCTGCACGATGACAGAATTATTCCCATGCAACTCAAGGAAGGAAACACAGCTGAAATTCTGCCCTTCAATCATGTATTAGTTTGACTTAAACTCCGCTGGGATGGTGTGCAGACCAAGAACTACAAAAACTGCATCTTTATCCAGCAAATTATGAATTTAACTGTATGAGACGTTTCAGTAACAAAGCAAAACTGAGCTGAATATGAACTGAAAGGTGCTAAAGCAAAATATCCAAAGCAAAGATTGGTGAAGGAAAGTGGTTTTAGAAAGCTAAAGTACTGTTTGACTGTGGTGTTGAGGAGTGATGCTGTCAAAGGAAGCATGAGTCACAAGCATACGGTCTTTGCATATTAAGTGCATCATACTGACCACCTCTGGGAGCTCCTCTCACTCGCCTTGACTTTTGGTTTCACCCTCAGCAGCCAGTCCTCTTCAGGGACAGGAGGGCTGGGCATGTTGTAAAGTGGGTGACCAAACAATGCCTCCAGCTTTAGCAAGTCTGACTCAATTGAGGCATTTTTGCCTCCTTTGTCAGAAAGTGGTCGTACATGACTCTTAACCATCTTCTTTCCATCTTTATGGGAAGAATCTGTTTGTATATTATCAGTTGGTAGCTCAGCTGGACCTCTGATCACCACAGAGGTGTAGTTGGTGTGTGCCAGGTCTCTTGGAATGTGTGTCCTGGGTGGCAGTGGGGTGTCACAAGGCTGGTGGTAAATGGAAAATGAAACAAGAGCCAGGAGGAGGTGAATGAAAATGGTGACGAAGGCCAAGGACAGACAGATTGTCCTGGAGCGCCGGCGTATACGCCACATCATCCTACTGAAAAGAGAGTGATAAAGAATGAGGAGAGGTGAATGCATGAGGGGGAGAAAAGAAAATGGAAGAAGATTTTTAATGAAACGTTAGCAAAGTGTACAATTTAAAGCAAAAACATACCAAAAAAGCAAAATACCAGTATTAAGTAGAACATAGCCTTGATAAAGGCTCATATTCCTTCACCTGCTCTCCTTCTAATTTGACCTTGTAATGCATTCATGAATCACAGGAGTCTCCATCTGGCATATGAAGAGAAAATGTGAGTAAAGAGTGACGTACACAAACCTTTTAATGTTGCCTGACACCTCTCAGCTGTTGTTAGTGTGTTTCCCAGAGGAATAATAAAGAGATTCAGTATCCAGTCAGCCTTGTCTTCTTTATCTACATGCGACCGGGAGTGGTGCCAGGTTAAAGTGATCTGGATATAAATCAGTGTGTTTACTCATCTCTTTCAACCCAAGTGATTGGGGGAGAGGGGGTTGGGGGGTAAAGCATTTGCCCTGTATAATGTCATTCTTCTCTGACAAAAAAAAAAACCCTAATAAATACACCTAAATCTACTAAATCTTTACACAGTTTAAATAAGTTTTCAGTTTTAAAGCCTGATTTTGTCTGTTCTTACAATAAGCTATATTGCTACTGCTGCAGAAAGACTTCTGTCCTTCATTCCAGGACTTTCCAAGACAAGTTTTGCTCTTCTGTCTGTTTGGAGGAAACTTCTAGCTTTCAGCTGAAAGCTTCGGGCCGGTCTCAGATCCAATGACAATGTAGAGATGAAAACTCTTTGAAGAACACCTTATTCACACTTTCAAATAACAAGATGAACTTTATTCCATGGGGAACATTCAGTTCACACACAGTTATTCATGAGAAAGACACATCTTTCTAAACCATACAAACGCACAAAATGCTAGAGCAGAGCAGAGTCAAGTGACAGAATATATTAGCTTGCAGAACCCTTTACTAAAGAGTATTAGATTAGCTGTTATTTGTGCATCTTATTGAAATTTTGTAACCTATTCAGGGGGCTAGGCTCAAGGTGTTTTCAGAATCAGACTGATTCAAAATGTTACTTAAATTACTTAAATGTTCATTATTTTGGGAAGCTTGCAAAAGAAAAAGGCCAGAAAGCGAGAATTAAACTCTCCATTCATCCATTATCTTAACTGCTTATCCAATTTAATGTGACACAACACAGACAAACCTTTCACACTACTGCACCACTGTGCTGTCTTTGCAAATCATGTAAACACAATATTTTCTGTGAAAAGTACTATGAGAAAATATTAATGTTGATACAGAGAAAAAACGTGTTTTCATTCTGAGCTTGATAGCAGTGACATGATTTTTTTAAATCCCTGGGACAAGAGCGTGTTTACCACTACGTTGCATCACCTCTTCTTTTCACCACACTCTGTAGGAATGTGCTTTGGCACTGGCCTGTTGAAATAAGTTTTTTCTGTCGTCTGAACTGCACTATATGTTGTTCCAACACCTGCATTTTGATAGGAAAATGGGAAATAAGTGCAGCAATGCACTGAAACATGCAAACATACTCATATACAATATTTAAGGTTAAAAATAGTTTATATAATTCTAATGAGTTTGAAAGTCAATATTTGGTATGACCATCTTTATTCTTCAACATAGCCTGAACTCCCTGAGGTAAGCTTTCTTCTGATTTCCTTAAAAAATCTTCAGGAATAGTTCTCCAGGCTTCTAGAAAGACATTCTTCTTTGAATGTTGGCTGCCTTTTGTGCTGATCTGTCAAGATGGTCCCACACTGCTTCAAAAACGCTGAGATGTTGAGATTCTGTTGAGACCTGTGCATGATTGATAATGTTCTATTGTGTCTTTTTCTATCCATGTCCACTTGTATTGCTTTGACAATGTGCTTGGGATCATTGTCATGCTAAAAAATGAGTGTGTAGCCAATCAGATGCTTTCTAGATGGTATTGCATGGTAGATTCAAATCTGATGGTACTTTTCTGCGTGCACAATTCCATCAGTTTAGACAAGATATCCAATGGCACTGGCTGAAATGCAGATGAAACCATGGCAGAGCCTCCAACGTGTTTTATGTGGCTTCCTTCATATATCTTCTTGTTGAAATAATCGTAGTGTATGTATGCATGTCTGTTTCTTAACTGTTCATTTATCCTGAAATGAAGGACAGAAGTCTTTCTGCAGCAGGCTGCATCTTCTTGGTATTTCTTTGCATGGTAGAGTTAATTTTTGGAAGTGTTCTTAAATTCATGCAGTGATTCCCACTGTTTGTTTTTTTAATGCAATATCACTAATATTCAGTACTGTTTCCTGTAGATGTCTTTATAATGAAATCTGATTACACAGAGGGATGCCTGCAGGCTTTAAGTTATTAGAAATCATTGAATTCACATTTTACACAGTGTCCTAAATTTTGTGGAAATGTGCCAGATACATATCAGTTTATCAGTCTGTTGGAAGCATCACCGCAGCAGACTTCTTAATCAGGCAGCGGGCGAGACAGATGTTTCATATTCTGCATGTGCGTTTCTGCTGAGACTTTGATTCAAGTACCTCAGGACTCGTTCAAAGTCCCACAGGATACGCCGTTTCTGTGAAGCATGACTTTTTAAAGTCTGTGTGTGTATGCGTGTGATCGTGTAGAGAGATCCACGTGAACGATATGGGAGCACTCCCCAAAATCCAGGTGTCGCACCCACCTATATGGTATGTGCTGACATCGTGACTCATCTATATCAGCTTAATAGAATAATTAAAATAGATTTACTTTGAGGATTTTCCTCTATTCTCAGAGGTGATTGTTTTCTTTTAATTATTTATCATCATTTATAAAACATCGACGTTTTGGATAACAACATGAACTAAATGCAAATGAAGAAACAGAAGTACACATTATAAAACCCACAGTGGGGCTGAAAGCTGTTGGAGACTGGAGGAATTCAAAAATATTTTTGCATGTGTCTCTGAAAAATGAATACCCAAAGGTAAAGGATTATTTTAAGTTTCATTTTCATTACTGGATGGATGAGAAAAAAGGAGACAATGTCCAAACAGTGAAAAGGTAGGGGTGAACGTTTATCACCCTTTATTACAGAGCTCTTGTGCAATCAAGGAAAAGGGAGCTTTTTTTAGTAAATGCAACAACTGTGCTGAAATGAGGAATTTGACGTAGGCGTTATTATTATGCTATTAGCTAATCAGTGGTAAAGAGGTAGCCCATAGCTGAGGCTAACTGGAAAGTCTCACAGAGTTTACAGGCATTTGTGTGTAAGTCAAAGAACCAGGTCATCTAGGCGTAAACTACATTTTTTAACCCTCCTGTTATGTTGCGGGACAGATTGACCCAGAACAGAACAGATGTCACATGTCATCTGCATCACTACAGAAAACGAAAAAAATCAAAATTATACAAGAAAACTGTAAAATAATCAATGCCAGTGCTTCTGACACTTTTGGATGAGTAAACATGCCCCAGGTCAAATTGACCCAGGAACGTTGTTCAACAACATAACAGGAGGGTTTAGTTGAATTCACCCCTGGACAGCCAAAGTGAGGCTAGCACTAGGCTTAAACTCAGAGAGTTTAGATGCTAGCTGTATGTTAGCTTACAGTGGATTGTGTGTGCAGTGGTGCTCTTCTGCAAATTTTATTCATCCATTGTGAGTAGAATAAACCAGCGATTAGAATAGAATGTGTTTAGGTTTGCTTAGATAATAGAGAGTGGCTGGAGATCAGAAGAACAGGACGGATTTCTAAGAGTGTGTTTTGTTAGGATGACGTTGTCAACCCCTGTTTAAAGGACAATTGTGGACATTTATTCTCAAAGCATTTCGTGTGGCCTTAAAGTTCTCAAGAATGAAATTCAGTTGCTGAACCCATCCTCTGAAGTGCCAAATGAGTTGGTTTAGCTATAAACTCTGGTGTGTAACTGTATAGGGTGAGGAATCTATTGACAGTGGGTGTCTGCCTGTCATAAAATGAGGACTAAGAGCTGCCTTAGCCACAGATACGAGTCTGGGGAGGACAGAACAATAGAATTAGTGGAAAACTACTGAAGAGGGATGACACAGGGCAGCCCATCTCACTAGTATCATATCGATACCAATAGCATCATTGGTATCGATACTTGAATGTCGGGCCACTTCTGCTGTTTTTGTTTGCCTGTGTTTATCTTTTGCTCAGCCACTGACTCATTTCAGTCCACCTGGAGTTCTAGTTATTTCTGTTATTTTCCTAAAGTCTCTCCTTTTTTACCCCTTCTCTCTCCAGTTAAAGCTCAAGTCATGAACAAATGTTGGCTCGACTTGACATTTATGACTCATTTCCACTCACATCCACTGAAGCAGAAGCTTAAGTTCAGCTTAAATTGTGTGGTGTGGATTCTATGCACCAAATTTTATAGCAGTCCATTCAATATTGAAATATTTTTTTTAATATCCTTTTTATGTGGAACTATGCGTGTGTTTAATGGAGTCACTTTAAAGTGTCTTAGTTGATGATGACCGTCACAGTATTCAAGAGCTACTTTAATGGTGCTTTGCATACCATCCAGGTCTCCGACACTTAAGAGCTGAAAAGCCGTCTTTCAAAATATGTTTCCTGAATGGTTGTTATTTTTTATCGTGGAGGAGGACACTCTAAACCAGGGGTGAGCAACTCCAGGCCTCGGGGGCCGGTGTCCTGCAGGTTTTAGATGTGTCCTTGATCCAACACAGCTGATTTAAATGGCTAAATTACCTCCTCAACATTTCTTGAAGTTCTCCAGAGGCCTGGTAATTAATTTGATTCAGGTGTGTTGACCCAGGATGAAATCTAAAACCTGCAGGACACCGGCCCTCTAGGCCTGGAGTTGCCCACCCCTGCTCTAAACCATTAGGTAGGTCTTGAGTTGGATTGCAATGAGGTGACTTTAAAGGCTGCTAACAAAAAAGGTAAAGTGAGTACAACATGTCTGTTTTGATGCTTTGTGTCCTCTTAATTACACTAAACTAATTAAGGTAAACACTTTTTACCGGGCAACAGGATTATGTGGTGGTTAAGACTGTCACCTCAAAAAAAGAAGTTCCTAGGTTTGAATCTGCTGGCTGCCAAGGACTTCCCTATATGGAGCTTGCATGTTCCCCCTGTACCTGTTTGTCCAAAGATATCAGTGCTCTAAATTGGCTGTAGGTGTGAGTGTCTGTGTGTGAGAGAGGCTTTTTTGCCTCTCTGTTAGCCCTGAAATAGACTGGCCACCTGGCTGTGGTGTATCCCCGTCTTTTGTCCTATGACAGCTAGGATAAGCTTCAAACCCACTATGGCTCAGAATTAGATTACAGCAAGAAAATGGATGGATGGAACTTTTAAAAATGTATGCATGAATGTATGTATGTTATGCAACTCTTCCTATCATGGTAAAAAGTGGAACTTGTCTAGTACGTCAAAACAAGAACCCTCCAGCTTAAACGTTGCTTTGAGGAAAAGGAACTAGAGGCAAGAAGACAATGACCGGGGTAGGTCACGTGTATCAAATATTCTTTGTGTACAATGGCACTTCAGTGGGGCACTCTAAAAGTAGCAGATACCATGCAGAGGTACACATGGTGACAACCTTGAAAGAAGGCTTGCGCTCATTGAAATCAGATATGGGTTACTGATGACTGGATCGTATACAGAGTTCTCTTTTCTTATCACTCCAGTGTAACAAACCTTTTCAACCACTATTTCAAAGGTATGTTCCCGTCCATGTGAACACAAACTATAAACTCTCTGTGAGCCAGTATAACGTAATAATAAAAAATAAAAAAAAGAAACCCAACAATGATTTATATATCAATTTTTAAAAATCCACCATGTTACTGAGGATGATAATTCAGTAACTAGATCTATGGCCACTTTGAATTAAATTTGGAGAGTGCTTGAACTCTTTTGCCCCCTGCTTATTTAATTGAAGCGGCATCTTTGTTTAGCCTTGCATCTAGTGAATATGGTGTGTATTTCATGTGGTTTTCAAAGTTTCTAGCACCGTCCTCAGTGCAGATCATATTTCAACAACACGCCCCCTCTCCAAGCCACTAACAAGATGTAATTTGTATTCGGCCTCTTAGTTTAACAGGTGTAACAAAAGATTTTCAAGATAATGAAAGAAATAAATCATAAGCTCAGACTCAAGCAGCAATCCAACTGCTACTTGGTTGTCTTTCCTTCCAACCTTTTATTTGCTTCTCTTCTGTGACTTACTTTTCTCTGTTTCTCTTATAATCAAGTCCTTTTAGGTTTTATCCTCACGTACACTGAAACATTTCTTCTTTTTTTTAAAAATCCCCTCTATGTTTTTACTCTCATTTGATTTCACCGGCCTCTCTATTTTCCAAAAACTCATGACTCCCTTTTATGTCAGTCTGGAGAAGAGCTAATGAAAGCACAGCCACATCTAGTGCTGGTCAGAGCTGGGACTGACTCACGCACACATTTGCAAAAAGACCCACATGCGCACGCTCATATTAATATTGGATTGTGTTTCCTATTTCTCATAAAAAAGAAAGCCGCTAGCAATGTTCAGATGAAAGATTTATCCCTCCTGCTCTCTTCTGTCATCCTCTGTCACCACCCACCCCCCACCTCTAAATGCTGTCTCCTGACACTCTCCTCTCACTCTTCTGCCCTCCAACTCTCTGCACCTTTGTGAATCTGTGGAATTTTCGAACCTCTAAAAGGCCACATTCTCTCTTTTCCCTTATCCTCATTTTTCAGTACTAGCTACTGAATTTTGAGAGTTGTCACTCACTATATTTTCAAGCACCAAAGGGTTTCTTTTGTGTTTTACCTCCTGTGTCATTCACTAACACACACACACACACTCAGGGACGCTGCAACCTTCCGCTCACCATCACAGGTGGTAAGGAGGTTGCTAAGAGACAGCACTGAGCTTTTCCAACACAGAGAGATGCTTCAAACGAGGACACGGTGTGATGACAAAAAGAAAAAAAAACGGATTGAAGTTCGGCATCAACAGTTAGAGGACTAATGTTTGGTGTAGTTTCGTGGATAATAAAACCCCATTTCACATGCGGTTTGCCTGCTGACTGTTGCCATGATAATAAAAGGCTCACCACTGCTATGCTTTCAGGGACATCTAAGAAAAACAAAGGACACTGCTGTAATGCTCTTTAATCTTTCCCTAATCTTTAATCTTTCCCTAGATGAAGAGCTTTCTTCACAAATTTACTGAATTATTCTTCCTTCTTTGTTTTTACTTCGAGGAGGGCTGGAAAAGATCAACTTTAATATATGATCTCTGTAGCTCCCTTTATGTATTTCACGCAACTAATATGACTAGAAGAAGAGAACATAAAGATTCAATAAGTAATATTTTCTAGTTTAATTACATAAATAAGATAACTATGCATTTTCCTTCAGGTCTTTAGTATTAGTCAATCTGTAAGCAGCCTATAGACGTCTTCAGTCTTGAACTCTTTCAGGATGTTGCAAAAAGAAGATACAGATCTCTACCTGTGTCTCTTTTCCATTATCACCTGCTCAGCTTGACTCAACTCTGCTCGGTTTTGGTCATTTTCCATTAAAATTAAGTAAAAGCTCAATGTGGGTGGGGTCATTATAGCAAGGCGGCCTGAAGATGAAAACAAAACACAAAAATAGAGGATATTAAGGTGACAGTATACATGCTGCTTGGTCTGTGGCTTTTTCTCAGACTCAGGGTAAAAGAAGAAAGCCAGAGAAGGCAGCAGCGATTTCCTCCATAGCCGGGTCTCAAAAAATGGCAGGTTTGATTTTTGTAAAGGACTCATTCTTATGCCATGTCCAGGGACATCGTTCCCAGGGCAAACATTGGCATGCAATCTGCTGACATTTTCATCACATTTTCAACTTGACTCTGCTTACTTGGAACCCCAGCTAAGAACAATGCCAACTTCCTGTCACCAGATGATGGCTCCAAGACTACACGTTAGTATTAAAATCAATACATAGCGGTAAGGTCTTGCTACCAGGTGTTGCAATTTAGCACTGGAACGGTCTCTAAATTATGGGGCTCCTGAGCCTGAGTAATCCGTGTAGATTAATACTCCTGAAGGAATTCACAAAAGTAAAA
Source organism: Aulonocara stuartgranti (assembly GCF_965226115.1). NCBI lineage: Eukaryota > Metazoa > Chordata > Actinopteri > Cichliformes > Cichlidae > Aulonocara > Aulonocara stuartgranti. The sequence continues at coordinate 33,047,584 of NC_138944.1, read as the reverse complement.
CCATTTTTAAACAAAATCACAAAAAAAGTGTGACCACCATGGACAAGACCAAAGAGTTGTCAAAGGACATCAAGGACAAGATTGTAGACCTTTATAAAACTCAGATGGAGCACGAGACTATGTAAACAGCTTCGCCGGGCAACAGAAACCAGCAAGAAGCTTGTTGAGATGGTGACAACTGTTGGTGTGACTATTCAGAAATAGAAGAAATATAAAATGGCCCAAAATCCATGCAACATCTTGACTCATGGGGTGAGGATGATCATGAGAAGGTGCCAAAACAACCCAAAACTGCACGAAAAGAGCTTATTAATGATCTGGAGACAGTTGGGACCTCAGTCACCAAGAAAACCATTGGTGACACACTATGCTGTAATGGCCTGAAATCTTGCAGCATCCAGAAGGTCTCCATCCTCCACAAGGCACATGTGCAGGCCCGTCTTAGGGTTGCCAGTAAACATGATTCAGAGAAGGCTTTGGTGAAAGTGCTGTGATTGGTGGAAAACGATATCGAACTCTTTGGCATCAGCTCAGCTTGCTGAGAAGGGCTGAGTATGAACCAAAGAACACGATCCCTACAGCCAAGCACGGAGGTGGAAACATTATGTTTTTGGCTCTTCAATGCCAACACACTGAGGAGCCAAAGGACGGGGGCATGTATGGTAAAATCTTATTTATCTTACATTCTCCAACTGTAAAAATTGTTAACCGAAGTAAATCTGTATCACTGACTGCATCTTCCTGACAAATTATCCTCTTTTGATGAACCTTAAATGAGTAGTCATGAGTCACCTGAGCTATAGAGCTAAAGTCAGAGAGGGATGAACCTTTCCAAAGCTCCTGGCTCATCAATATGCGTGACCTGAGACTTCAAAATGTTATTGAAAGTATTCATCCATTCATTTTTTTTCCATTTATCCAATTTAGGGTAATAGCCTATCCCAGCTGTCCTGCGTATTTATTTATTTATTGCATTTTAATATTCTTGAAACTATTAGGCTGTTATTTTTTTTAATTAAAATAGGCTACTTTTAATTTCATTCATTTTCACAAACACAGATGGGACTCACTCCGCCCTGCAGAGCTTTGCCAGTCTGTTTCATAAATGCTCCGCTTTGTTGGTAATAAAAAAGTAATAAGTAAACAAAGGTTGTGATTTTAGTCCTATAACTTTATGAATGCAACAGAACTTGGTATTAGTGTAATGAAAACGCAAAGTTAAAATACCAAATGATCGCAAATGCAGAGTAGTCAGTGACACAGGGATAGGATAAAGAATGAGTACATCAGAGGGACACCTCAGGCTGAAGGGTTTGGAAACAATGTTAGAGAAGCAAGAGTGAGATGGTTTGGACATGTGCACAGGAGGAATAGTGGATATATTGCCAGGAAAAACAGGAAGACGTCAGAGAGGGTTGGTGTGACAGAATGTTAGGGATAGGGTGAGAAGGAGGCAGATGATCTGGTGCGGAAAACCCTAAAGGGAGCAGCGGCAGAAGAAGAGTAGTCACATGTGGTGAAAAAATGTCAATTATTTACGTGTTAGAAATGTTGGTAGGCTCATCTTTATTATAAGGAACAAATATGTCGGGGCTGTGCAAATGTTTTGGGTCATAAATTGCTCACAAATGGCTATTTTAAGAGTAAAGACATCAAAGAGTGCCAAATATAGAACAAGAGAGTCTGTTCAGTTATTCATCAACTCGCACTTGCGAACTGCTAAATTTGTCATTGTGGATAAGTATACAATATTTATAAAGAGACTGTTTTAATCAGCAGGAAACACAGCACCACGCACATTGGTTGTGTTGTATTTTAGAGATGTGTACAAGCTATTTAACACTGTCCCCAGGTGACAATGTGCCTGTAAATTCAATGACAGCTCCAAAGAGCCTCTTGCTGGATAATAACCCTTTTCTCGCAGCGCTGACACCAAGCAAACCAGCAGCGTGACTCCGTGGTTCACTGTATAAATATTTAACAATGCAAGGAGACACAAGGAGAAGGAGGAGATTTATAAAGACTGTCTGGGGTGAATAATGAATGAGGTGCATCACAGGGTGGAATAAATGTTTACTGTCACAGGACCCACGGGATTAATCTGAGCGTTGTTACAATAATTGCACAGCAAACGGGCTCCTTCGCATAAAAACGGACCGGGCGAATTTGGGTGAACCTGTCATTGTATTACGCTGGCTTCAGCCCAAGCAAATCCACGCGTATCCCTGTCAAATCCATGTCAGCCATTAAGCTGAGGTGTTTACAATGGTTGTCGGGCTGATGGAGAATCGCAGAAGAAGGGGTCTTACTGTAGTGATTCTAAAATTGGAACAGTCTATATAAACTGCATAGAACAGAGGCTTTTTTCACCAGAAGGGAAACATTTTAGTGTTACATCTCTGCAAAAACTGGATTTCAAAGAGAATTTGAGGAATTTTTCACATCGGTTATTACTTGTATTATAGACTGCTACACAACAAATCAGTTTACAGAGAACAGCAGGGCTGTGGCCTGCTATATTGTATTACTGAGTGTAGCTGTTGACCAGGGGTTAAGAAGGAGGCCAGCTGCAAGCCTGACATCCTCCTGTGGAGAGCAGGGTCAAGCACGAGTGTGTGGGATTGATGTGTGCAGTCTGAGACATCACAACGTATTCCGCTCAGTGGAGGGATCTGCAGGCTTCAGAGGTCGGTGTGTTTAGAAGAGGAGGTGGGCGACTACGGAGGCAGGCTGTAGGCTGTGCACCTAATCAGAAGTTAGAAATGCTGCTGGAATTATTGACTGAATAGTCTACTGCATATATTTTTTGTTACGTTTTTATTGAGTGGGGAAGATGCACGTTTAGTTTAGTTGGACTCGCACTGGACGGGCAGTGGGGATAGAGGTGTTTCTGATTAGGTGGCAAGAGTAAAGGTCAAAAGAGCAGAACTGTGAGTGGCCAGAGACATCAGAGCACGGAGCACAAAGAATCCTGAACAGAGAAGATGACAACTGTGCTACCTCTGCCCTCACCGAGCCAAGCAACAGCCAAACTCACAAGCACACAGAGCTGCTGCACCAACTCAGTACGCAACAGCTCAGGGCATCTAATCATTATTGTGGCAAAGATATAGCCAAGTGTACTTGTCATTTCTATGGGCTCACTGTAGCACAGCTATTATTACCATTGTAATTACAGTTATGGCTCCCGCCACATTCATTATCTATCCATTCATCAATCCATTTTCTGGAGCCAGGTCACAATTCTGAGATTGATGTCAGAAATCTGACTTTTCTGTTTCTTTTTTTGTCCCTTTTTTCAGTGTCCATAATCCTTTTCCATAGAATCGGCTTCTCTAGCTGTAGTGGAATAGAAGTAAAAGGCAGCTAATTTCCACTAATGCTGTCTACCCTAAAGAGTGGTCCCCCATGCATAGATTTTAGAGGCCAGTTGATGAATCTTCTCTATGGTCTTCCTCTGTTCCTCCTTCAAGGCATCTCCACATTCAACATGTTTTAGCTAATATACCCACCATCCCTTCTCTGTACATGTCTATATACGCCATAGCTGATCACCTCTGGATAAATGGGTTGTGTCAAGAACGGTGTTCAGCATAAAATCTCTGTAAAATCTAATGTGCAGATCATCAAGAATACATACTGCAACTGATCCAGTATGATTAGACAGGGAGCGATGAGATTAGCGATATTTTAAACTGTTAGAGCTGTGCCAGCTGACTTCTTGGCTCATACTTTGAGGAATGCTTAATGATTTCTGGCATTTCAACAAAAAATTTCAAATAAAAATCAGATTTGATGAAAGATATTCACCTCGTAAAGGAGAAAACTCAGTCTGAGGCATGCGGACAAAAACACCAAAGCCTCCAGGAGACATTAGAGGCATACCCAAAATAACTGTGGGTTTTATTACTGTTTATGTGTGCTAGTTTTAGAGCTAATATATAAACGGGCCTGTACTTCTGTTTTGAAGGAGACAGCTTTTTGTTGAGTTTTTTGCTGAACTAGTAGGGAACAGCCAGAAAAATAGACATATTTGTCACCATTACCTTCATAAGATGAAAATATGGTGACACTGCAGACAACAGTGTGGACATAAAAGCGAAGGTAAGAGGACAGCTTGGCAAGCATTGTAGTATTTGTGAGTGCAGACTGACCCAGTGTGGGGTCATGGTGCTTTGGGTGCACAAAAACTGTGGCAGAAGCTGCAAGATACTGCTAATCTGTCAATAAAGGCGGTTTCTCTCCCTCCAATGCTGAGCCAAAAAAAAGCCCTCTGCACACTTTGAAAGCAAACAGACACTTGATTGAGTCACAACAGAGTTCTTCCCATTTGGCAGACAAGCTTCACATCTTTGAGTTTTTAAAACCACTGGTCAAAAAACTGAATGGAACACTTTTAAATCAGAGTAAGGAATCAAGCCAGTTAAACCTCTGGGATATTGATCTGCTCAGTTAAGTAGCAGGGAGGGTTGTTCATCAACATCAAGGCAGTTTCATCTGCTTTGGTGTTAATGAAATGAACAGCAGGTGACAATGAGACAAACCCCAAAACAGGAATGGTTTTACAGCTGCAGGGCAATGACATTTTTCCCTCCTCATCCCTCCTGGCTGTTTTTTCATTAGTTTTGCATTTGGCTGGAGTCAGTGTCACTACTGATGGTACAGATAGTTCATCTACTCCATGATGCCACATGTATTTGTATCATTGCCAGATGGTTTGTTACCGGTATGTCTCCCAGCACAGTCTCGGGAGCACAGAGAAAATCCACAATTTTATTGTACATGTGCACTGACAATAAATTTTATTCTATTCCATTCCCACAGACAAGCAGTTCATTTAGGAGAACTGGACAGGACCGCAAAAGGTCCTTAGCCAATAAAAAGGACTTGTATCTGCTCCTTTGTGCAAGGAGGAACAGGAACAGGATGAGCACTGCCAGAGCTACAAAATGACCTCCAGCAGGATACTGGAGTGAATTTCTCTGACCAAACAATCAGAAACAGACTTCATGAGGGTGGCAGATGTCCTCCATTGAGCCCTGCGCCCACTGCCCGGAACTGTGGAGCCCAAATGGCATTTCTCATAAAATACCAGAACTGGCAGGTCTAACATTGGCACCCTGTGCTTTCACAGATGAGAGCAAGTTCACCCTGAGCACAGGGTCTGGAGAAGCCATGGAGAACGTTATAGTGTCTGCAACATAGTTCAGCATAACCAGCTTGATGTGGGTCAGTGATAGGGTTGCCAACCGTCCCTTAAAAAACGGAATCGTCCCGTATTTAGAAACAAAAGCACACGTCCCGTATTGAGCTAATAAGGGACGCACTTTGTCCCGTAATACAGTGAGAATCAAAAGTAGTCTATAAATGTTAATGGAATTAACACTTTGTTTGAAAGCATAACTCCCAGCCCCTCTCCTGCTTTGTGACCAATGAGCTGACAGCACACTTATGACAATTCAGATTACCGCTCATCTCATTGGTCGAGGAAAGGTCGCTTGCGGAGAAAATACCGGAAGACAACAGATGACCACAACAAGAAGCATGGCCAACAGGGAAACAAACGCCGACACTGCGGTCTCGGACGACAGTACACCTAAAGCTGGGCAGACACTGTGTGATTTTTTCAGTCGCGTTATTCAGCTCCTGCTCAAACTGCACGATTGACTCGCAGGGGTTAGAAGTTGGTAGGTCACGATGCAGGTCTCACACTATACCGCCCGATGCTCTGATGCGACCTGAGTGCTCACACTGTGCCTCCATAACATGAAGGTTATAACAGAAAATCTGTCGCTCGCTCTCTCTGTCTTTCACTCACACAGACACACCACCACCATCAACTTTGCTAAATTGCTAATGAAAAACATTGATCAGGCAGCTGTGATTGAGCAGCAGTGTAGATCCAACTATTTTCACGGTTGTTGTGGTCGCGATAATTTTGTGATGCCACATCGAAAAGGCTCGGATGAGCTTTCCGAAGTTCTACAAGTTGTGCCTCCATCGCTTGTGTCCAGATCACACGCTGCACAGCCGTGCTGCTCCGTCTTTTTCACCGACGTTTACGTGTTTGCGCGCGAGCAGTGTGAGCGGCTCACGAGCGATTGATGATCGGGAGCTGCTCGAGGTGTTAATCGCTTCTCGTTACCCCACGTATACTACACGATGCACGATGAAGGCCAAAATTGGGCCGATCACCAAATCGGTCGCACGACTCAAAAATCGTCTCAAAATGGGCCAGAAGCCCAGCATTAGAGCAGCAATGTTTGTTCGCTCAGAGAAAGAAAAAAAGGCTGCAAAAGCACAGGGAGGAATGGGAAAAGGGAAACACCTGGCTGGAAAAGGTCACCATAACACCTATAAAGCGCACTGCACTGTGTGCCGGCGCACTTTTTCCATAGGCATGCTTCTAATGGTGGGCACATGAAGAACATGAGGGGCGTGAAAGCTCGGGGAACCCTTAACCAATTTCTTGTCCACCAGGCCACGGCAGAAGCAGATATGGTATGTAAACACTGGTTTGTTTTTTAAACCCTCTGGTTAAGGTTAATATGGGCATGTGCAGTGAATATCAGCGCTATGTGGCCAGAAGTGTGATAATATAATTTATTTTGTGTAATAAACAACTGCAAGGATAGATGATTACAACAAATAGATGACTAATACATAAAAGTAATACATAGATGAATAATGATGATGACTTAAGATGCGTAATCATGGGAACAAGTGGGTTTACAAACAGGAGCAGCTGATTAGCATTAGAAAAGCTGAAATAATACCTCAACTGAAGCCAATTGTACTAAATGCACTAAATGTGCACAGTTACAAGAATATTTTTCGTTCTATTGCTTTCTATTAATTTATATAATTTTAAGTTAAGCAGGACAGAGTGCTTTTAAAGAAAGATTTACTTTTATTCTCAAAAGTTAAGCATGACAGGCTTCTGTTTAAGAAAGAGACCTGTTTTACTGTGTTAATGTTGTCATTTTGAGCTAAAAATAAATGGCTAAATGATCATTTGTTTCCCATATGGTCATATCACAAAGAATATGCATCTGCTTAAATCAAATTCAAGTCAAATGGTTAAAAAATAATTTCACACACACAAAAACGAGCTACCACACTGGGAAGGGTGAAGACAACTAGGTTGCCCGGCCCTGGCCACGAGGTGTCCCTTATTTATTTTTCAGGGAGTTGGCAACCCTAGTCAGTGATGGTCTGGGCAGGCATATCTATGGAGAGGGACACAGACCTCTACAGGCTAGGTAACGGTACCCTGACTGCCATTAGGTATCAGGATGAAATCCTTGAACACACTGTGAGAACCTACGTTGGTGCAGTAGGTCCAAGGTTCCTCCTGCTGCATTACAATACCTGACTTCATGTGGTGAGAGTATGCAGGCAGTTCCTGGAGGATGAAGGAACTGATACCACTGACTCGCCCCCAGGCTAACCTGACGTGAATCCGATAGACCATCTCTGGTACTTTATGCTTTGGTCCATCCAACACTACCAGGCTACACCTCAGACTGTCCAGGAGCTCAGAGATGTCCTGGTCTATATCTGACAGGAAATCCTCCAGAACACCATCCATCATCTTAATAGGAACATGCCCTCATGTTGTCGGGCATGCATGCAAGCATGTGTGAGCAATACAAACTACTGATATCATTTTTGAGTCACTGCAATGAGATTTTAACAAAAGGACTCTGCATAATTTTTTCACTTTGATTTTCTTTTAATTCAGCCCCCTGTAGGTTGACCATTTTCATTTTGTGCCATGCTTTCAAACTGAACACATTACCCAGGTCATATCAGTATAAATATCCAACGTCTTTTTTTTTCCCATTGAGATCTGATGTGTTTTCAAAGTGTACATTTTTTCTGAGCAGTGTATTATTTGTACACATTTACCACAAAACTGAGCAAATTGGCTCACTTTTGTGAGGCCACAGTTAGTAATCACCTGCAGCTGGTGCTTTCCAGCTCACAGAAATTTGTCTCAAATATGTAAGTAGCTGCGTTTTACATCTAAAAATAGCTTTAAGATAATTCTTTGGAGGCCAAGTAAACACCTAAGAGTGTTTGTTGTGGTTCTTGAGTCCAGTGAGGGACTGCAGTGGGCTTAGTCAGGCTTGTGCCAAGTGTAACACTAACACCCATATAAATGTCAGGACCTGTGGTCTCCTAGGAAATCATTGAAACAAGGTTATTAATGTTGCAAATATCACCTTTAATCTTGTGGCTGATGGGTTTAGAGCACCGGACCTTTCACTTCAGGGCTGAGTTTAACACTAGCATGAGAGCAGTGTTTATATTCAACATGCTATTACGTGTTGAATATAAACACGTCGTTTTCGGGCCAGAGCAAATATTCTTTAAACCTTATCTCTCTGTGCTCACAAGCTTGAATTTTTAAGCCATTTTCAGCTTTCATGTAGCGCCTGAGAAATGTTTCATGTAAGTGCTCTCTGTGTGTGTGTGTGTGTGTGTGTGTGTGTGTGTGTGTGTGTGCGCTATTGACAGTTTAACTTTGTGTCATCTCACTTTTGTCTGACCAAACATCCTTTGCCTTTAGTGGAAAATAATATTTAAACTGTAAACCAGACTAATGCTTCAACAAAAACTGAGTCGGGCGTCATCATCCCTCATGACAAGTCCCCATCGCTCCAACATTGATGTTTTCCTTTTTCCATATGAACATAAAGCCTTGGCATCTTGTTTTTTTTAAAGCTTTTTTCCTCCTTTTTGTATTTCTCTATTCTTAGAAAGCCAAGCAAAAGCAGCTGGCACCATTTTATTCCTCTGTGTGAAGCATATATTTTCTTTATTCATTCATATTCACTTGTACTGATACATGAGAGAAATGACATTTCCTGTGCTGGATGCAATCACTCATGTCAGTATAATTGCTTGACTACATTTCAAGGACAAACAGTTCCAATTTGCTCTCAATCTGTCACAAAAACCTCCTTTTCATGAATTGCATTTAATCAGAAACGTGAGCCCGAAGTTTGCAGCATGCTGTGTGGTAACTGTAACGAAGCTCGCAGAAACAGCAAAGAACAAAACAGAGGCAGATGTCGGGCTCTGTTTTACACATTTCAGTTTATTATACAATCAGGTCACTTCACGCGTAATGATCCAACAAAGGATCATTAAAACTGGCATCAACATGAAAACAATCACACTGCTGTTATCACCCAGTGGGGTGATGATATTATTAGGGATAATAACAAACACCTTAACGAGGAGAAAAGGTGAGGTCGGGTGCCGTGTTCGGCTCAGAAGACTCAGAGCCTTTTTAATCGTAAGAAGATGAACTGGTCCTTAAAAAGAAGTGTTTTCAAGTTGCATCAAAATATGTACACATAAAAAAATCTTACAAATTTTATTGAAACACTAGTGCAGTTGGATAGAGAAAGACACGTGTAAAGTTACAGGCGGCGTGGACGGCTTAGTGTTGCGCAGTCTTGTCAAACTGCAGAGCACGGCGATGACGTGGTGCTACTTAAAAAGAAGGAAAAAACAAAAACGTGTGTGTCCAGCACACACAAACATAAAACACTCACACATACACACACTCCCTGCAGAGGAATGAGGGTAAAGGACTTTGGAGACCCTGGCTGGCTGTAATTGTTGGAGAAGTTGAACTTGCTTGCACATGCATGCTCACAAATGTTCTCGCCTCTTTCCTTTTTTTTTTTATTTAATGTACTGAATGGAGAGATGGATGGTTAACAACAGAGAGGAACAGACCGGTGACAGACAAGGCGAGACGCTATTTTTAGGCCCACCAGCCAAAGTCGCAATCAAAACCCCCTTTCTTCTATTCTCGCTGCATTTTTAAAATCAACGAGCACTTCGCGGTTCCTGCCTCAGTGGCTGGTAGCGACCTGACCTAACCTGCCGAAACAAGTATAACCAGCATCTGGATGGTAGCTGGTGGTTCATTTCCAGCCCGGCGAGAACGTCAGAGAAGGTGCTACGAGCACTTCCACACGCAGACGGCCAGGCTTCCTCCGAAGAACATGTAAAGAAGATTCTTCACCTCGTGTGTGACCTCAAAGCCGAAGCCTTCGCCAATGACCACGTGCCACGAGCTGCCAAATTTCTTATCCATGGACTCCTTGATCATCTTTGCAGCACTCTATGGAAGACGGCAAGAAAAAAGAAAAAAAAAAAGAAAAACAGAAGCCCTGGCCATCAGCACAACACACGAGAGAAATTTGAAAAGGCATCCTCAATATTTTACTCAAGACTGAGAGCAAAATATACACACCTCATTGTTGGTGGCATACTTCTCACAGGCTGTAACACACAGCTCCATGGTCTCAACCCTCATTTCCTCTGGCATGTCTGTGTGCTGAGGACAAACACAGAGCTATGACATGAATATAAACAAGTCAGCTAGAAACAACACTGCATTGCCTTCATCCTTTCTGACCGTCCCCCAATGTGGTCAGACAACTTGCCATGCGAGCTACTTCTTCCCTAGCGCTGTCTGTCACTGTGATGCTTGGTTTAGTCAGCGTGCTCTGACTGATCAAATGTGTGAAGACACAATAGCTACAGACTTGATTTTGCAGTTGGTGCTTAGGAGCTGTTTGCTAATCTTAGAGAATACGACACCTTGTGTGAGCCACACCTGAGCCTGCTATGTTGCCTAGCGTGCACGTATTTAACGACCAAACAAATATTGTGAAGTTTGGTGTGCGCTCTTTTGTTTTCTCACAGAAAGAGAAAAAGAAGGTTCCCAGTAATAACTAAACTAACTCCTACATGAGTGTTACAGTTTCTGTGTCATTGAGACGCAAATGTCACCATCAGATAATGGACTTATTCATGACACTGCACCGGCTACACAGGCGTCCTTAAGTGACAGTGCAGCACAACTTCTAAATTGCCAACTAAAATTTTAGAAGTTTCGTTTACACAGGTGTGCCACCTTTACACTCACCCCTGCATGCTGCATGTATGGCAGTGGGCTGCTGTCAGCCTGCAGCAAACTTTGCCAGTGGGAAGTGTCTGATAAACTAAACAGGCAGCTTTGTGCGTGGGCGTGAGATGACTTTTTCACACTAATGGCTGCTGAATAGGTGGTTTGATAGGGTTTCTAAATCAGTTTATCAAGTTCTTAGCGATTACATAACAGGTATCTTCATCTAAATTATTATTTTTTGAGTGCAGGCATATTGATTCTTGGTCCCAAAGATGAGTGGAACTATGAGTGCATACCACCACTTTCCTACTTATTTTCAGCCTCTTTCTTTCAGAGTCGTTAAGGCAGACCTCGATGTGAAAATACTGACTGCAAAACTGCTCATTAATGAGGATTTGCTTCACAGGTGAATTGTGATTGGTGGAAATACAGTCACAGGCTAATCAGCTTTTTTTTTAAACTGGTGGTGCATTAGTCATGTTTAACCCTACAACTTTTAACTACGAATTAGTCCTTACAGTACTTACTGTGATCTGTCGCAACACTAATTTTCATCTGAGCCATCTTAGTCTGCAGTAGTTGTTTTAAACTTAACATTAAATAAAGTTGACTGTGTCCTTCACTCATTTACAGTCTGCTTATGCATCACAACTACATCTACTAAACCAGAGCAGCCTCACACCTGCATAATCTTTTTATTTCGCAGTATCACAAAAGTCTCATCCACACTCAGGACCTCCTTGTCCTGGTCCTAGGTGAACAATGTCACTTCATTCCTACCCTGATGAGAGGGAAGCTGTGCAGTCTCTTGTAGTCGGCCTCTTCTTTCTTTCCCTCGCCAGTCCCGGCCATTCCGACTCCTGCAAATAAAGCATGTGTGTGCATGTTAAAAATGCTGTCCCCGGAGCGTGTCACCAAGTGTCACTTCATCAGGAGTGGTGGCTATCCTGCACAGCAAGCTCACATCTGTGGCTAACATGACCTGTGTTGGGGACGAAGTTAGCTAACATCGTTTAGCCCTATACTGGCTAACGACAAGAAGTCTCACATCGTAGTTCACACCAGAATAATAAGCGGTTCCACACTTAAACAGTGTCCACAGGTATCGCGTCACGGCAGGTTTGTTAACGGGACAGCGCCTTATCAGGTTAGCAGCCCTAACAGGCTAATTAGCTTAGCATGTTTTCATAGCAAACATTTGATGCACTGGTTGTTTTCTAGCTAAAACTCGCCTTATTTAGATCCACCGTCGCGCCGTTATGGGTTGCCGTCCGTTATCGAGACTTGATAAATGCGCAGTGACCCGGAGATGTGTCACTTACGAAGCGTTTGCCCCACGAAAACTTCTGCTGTTTGACTTCCAGTTCGGTTGTTAAGGAGACATTTTAAACAAGCGATATCCGTGGAGTTGGGCCCCGCCTAGCTCTGCCGAGCTGAGTTCTTATTGGTTGAGAGTCCGTCGATCAAATGGAAAGCAATCCGCCCGTTTCCGAGAACGGTAACGTAACCAAATTAAGTTTTTATTCTTCTGTACTTTTTTTAATAAATTTGAAAAAATGAAGATTAAATGCAAGGAAAATTAAAAGGAAACAAAAAAGGAAAAAAATGTAACGACAGAAATACTATGTAACTGTGTAATTACTTCTGATTCATTTATTACATATAGAAAAAAAGGAGAACTCTTAATACTGACACTGGTTAAGGTGGACCTATTATTAACAGCTTTTTGATACAAGATGGTTATAATAACATATACCTTAAGAATAATTTTATAAAGGTGTCTAATTCTGTCATTTAGTGGAAAATACACAGAAGGTCTCTTGATTTGGACCAGTATAAATGATTTTTACTGTGATACAGAGCTTGAGCTAACACACTTATCATCACTATCTACCTGCATGCATAACTGCTTTTAAATTAGGCCACTCTCCTGTCAATCAGGCAGAGCATGGGTAAAACCTTTTTTATCCATCCTAATCAGCTCTCTGACAGTCTCTGACCCACATTCAGCTGGAAACATGTGCGAGGAATCCCCCAGGTGGATTGATTTGACCCAGAATCGTCAGTCTGCTCTACATACGTGCACCCACAAGCACACAAAACCAAACCCAAGCTCAGAAAACTCCACAGTGCTTTGAAAGATAAATAATTCCACGGTCTGTCAGTGAGAGGTGCGTTTGCTGGTTGTCCATTTAGCCTCAAACACTCTATGGTATAATCCAACCTGAAATACCAACCCGAGCATCTTAAAAAATAAATAAATAATCGACTCTGTTGTGGATTAGAGTGGATTATCAATCAATCCCAGAGAGAGAAAACAATCAGATCACTTGATAATCTTCCTCTCCTTCCACTCTTACGGTCTCCTCTGTTCTTGTCTCTATGATTAATTCCTGGAGAAAAATGCATGCTGTTAACCAATTGCTGGGACGTTTCAACCCTCACATCACCTCCTCTTTATCCGCTTCTCTGAAAAGGGAGTGCCCTGGCTCAGAGAAACACCGAGCCATTAACTAATTGCACAGCAGTGCATTATGTTATGACATGATTTGGCAGGATTTCTGATCAGCCTAATTGACCCATTTGGGTTACAGCATCGGTTTGACCACCTGATATGTGTAGTTTGACAGCACATTCTGACTCTGTTTACATTCTTTGTTTGAAGCCTTTAACCAACGCACACAGTCTTCAAAGCCACAGAATGAATTTGGTCACTATGATTCTCAAAGATCTCAAGTTTTTCTTTTTTAAAGTTAAGGATCAGTCTTTACTTAACCACATCTCCTATCTCTATATCACATGTTGTTTCATTCATTTATTATTATTCAGGTTAAAAATAAGTTTTCATGCTTATCAGAAAAAAGGTGCATATAAACTATGTGATCTGTACCCCACATGGCTGAAAATTGGGTGGGCAAATGGAGATAAAGCAGAGGCAACATAAATTGCAGTTCCCTCAATGGCCACTTGAGGCTGGCAGGACCATTCAGCCCCCCACAGACTCACCCATGTTAAACTGCTTAGCTTTAATACACAGGTATAAGAAATTACAATACAATTTCCACTTTATAGCAAGTCTGTGAGAAGGTTTGTTTTTTTTAGCTCACCTGTTTAAGTTGTCTCAAAATTTTACTAAAGTTTGCATTATTGGGGGCGTGGCCACTATTGCTATTACTGACAGATATGTGCTTACCCAGGTGTAACATGTTAACATTTTTAGGATGTTTTCTGACACATAGTGTGGCTCTGTGGTACAATTCTTCCACAAATTTTGCGCTTAAGGTTGATCTGAAATTACACCATTCTATTTCCTTTTCTAGATAACATTAATTTATAGCTAACTGTTCCTAAAGAGTGCACATTTATATCCAAATGAGGATGCACATTGCTACCCAAGCATGTTAGCATCGATTGATAACTTAGCACTCAACCATCCCATCTAAATATGATACAGTTATGTAAAAAAAAAAAAGTTTTCACACGATTCAATTCAGCCATGTAGAAAAATAAACTCACCCTTACTTACCCTTGGAAACCAGCAGCTGCTAATCAAAAGCAGCTGATTAAGAGCTCATCAGAAAGCAGAACTTTTGGCTGTCTATGGAACATTCCAGTGTTTGATGGCTTTATGTTAAATGGTTAATGACCTGCGCTTTACTTAGTCAAAGCACTTTACACTACATTCAGTCATCCACCCATTCACGCTATATTGTAGTCACAGCTGCCCTGGGGTGCACTATTTGTGCAATGACAGAGGCGAGGCTGCCGGATACTGGTGCCACCAGGCACTTTGACCAGAAGTGTCTTGCCCAAGACAACAAAGACTGTTGGAGCCGGGGCTCGAACCGGCAACCTTCTGATTACAAGACGAACTGCCAACTCTTGAGCCACGATGTCCCACAATCTTCCCAGGAGTTTAAAATTCCCCCCAATATCAGGCAACTCAATGTAGTAGAAACTGGAAGAAACCCAAGAGCTACATCTCAGACTCTCCAGATCTCAGATAGCATGTGAAAGTTCATGACAGCATGTTTGGCTTCTGGGAAGCGTTGCCAGGAAAAAGCCTCTTCTCTCTGAAAAGAACATGACAGCCTGACTTATGTTCGCAAATTTGCATATGAAAACAACAATAGCAAGGCTGGCCTTTACTTTTTTATATGTATTTGGATTAGTTACATTCAAAATCATCAAGAACTTATTAAAATAAATGCTGAGTGGTATAAAACACTTGTACTAATATAGTATTTTTCTACACAACTTGAGCACTCAAAGTACTTTCTTACTCCAAGCCTCATTCACCCACACTTTTCTTTTTTCCCCTCCCCCAACTATGCCTAAGTGATCCTAACCTAACATCCACACTCCAATGGATGCTCTGGTGGCAACCTGGGGTTCAGTATCTTCCCCAAGGATATAGTACTTGACATGCCAGGGATCGAACCATGAATCTTCTGCTCCATCTCCTTAGCTACAGCTACCCTCCTCAGCTGTTTCACACTTCAATCACATGTGAAACAGCTTCAAAAATACACTGAGTGGCAGAAAGCAAGCACTGCATACCCAGGTGAGAAAATCACAAAAAAGGTGCCAGAGGGCTGGTGGGTACGCTGAAATGAGAATGTCAAAGTAAAGGAAAGAAGGAGATGTTTTTGACAAACGGTGTGTTGATTGATTGGTAATTTATTTCAACATGTGAACAATATACAAGTACATTTAGAAAAGAAATGAGAGAAAAAAAAATATACTATACAAATTACATACAAAAAAACATTCTGATTAATTTACATGTTGAAAGGGAGTGGGAAGAAGTATACACTTATTTAATCCCACCCCTGTCCCATAAATTATCAGTGAATATTTAGTCAGCTTCCTTACTGATATCATTTGTAATAAAAATAGTGAACAGATTTCTGATATACTATATACTATAATATCACATCATGAATTTTTTGTTTGTTTGTTTTTAAATAGAGACATTCACTTAATTTAAATATTTTCCTTTTCTTTATAGATCGAGAAGATCATATTTTTATAACTCTTTTTGAACAGTTTTATGTTTGGACATTGCTTTAATTCCATATTCAGTTTGTTCCATAGTTTCACTCCTTGAACAGAAACACAAAAGCCTTTTCTTGTAGTACGTACCTTCATTGTTTTGAAGTTACAAAAACCCCTTAAATTATAACTTCCTTCTTTCAAAAAAAACATACTCTGAATATTACCTGGCAGTTCTTTATTTTTTGCTTTGAATAGAATTTGTGCTGTTTGGAATTTCACTATATCGTCAATTTTCAATATTTCAGACTGCAAAAATAGTGAGTTTGTATGTTCCCTATAACCTGCATTGTGGATGATTCGAATTGCTTTCTTTTGAAGAGTAAAAAGTGAATGTAATGTGGTTTTATAGTTATTGCCCCAGACCTCTGCACAATAGCTTAAGTATGGTGAAACCAGTGAACAGTAGAGAATATGAAGTGATGTTCTGTCGAATACCTGTTTTGCCTTGTTTAGTACTGCAATGCTTCGTGATACTTTGGAATGAATATATCTTACGTGAGCTCTCCAGTTAAGTTTTTCATCTATTATTACCCCCAGAAATTTATTTTCACTGACTCTTTCAATATCAACACCATTTATTTGAATCTTTGCATTTGTATTTAAACTACTATTTCCAAATAACATAAGTTTAGATTTATTCAAATTTAATGATAATTTGTTTTTATCAAGCCAGAACTTCACTTTACTTATTTCATTAGTCATATCCTCCAATAAATTCTGCAGATCATCACCAGAGCAAAAAATGTTTGTATCGTCAGCAAAGAGAACCATTTTTAATACTTTGGACACTTTACAGATGTCGTTAATGTACAAGTTGAAGAATTTTGGACCCAAAACTGACCCTTGGGGTACACCACAAGCAACGTCCATACATAAGGAGCAACCACCATTTATTTTCACAAACTGCTTTCTGTCACTTAAATAACTCCGGACCCAATCTAAAACTACCCCTCTGACACCATAACGTTCCAGTTTTCTTATTAATATATCATGATCTATAGTGTCAAATGCCTTTGTCAAGTCTATGAATAACCCAGCCACATATTGCTTTTTGTCTATGGAATTTGTGATGTATTCTATTGAATCTAATAGTGCCGATGATGTTGATCTGCTTGATCTGAATCCGTACTGACTCTCAGTGAGTAGTTTATGTTTATCTATAAATTTTTCCAGTCTGTTTTTAAACAGTTTTTCAAGAACTTTTGAGAATTGAGGTAGTAAAGAGACAGGCCTGTAGTTTGTGAAATGGTGTTTGTTTCCAGATTTGTATAGAGGTATAACTTTTGCTATTTTCATTCTGTCTGGAAATCGACCAGTTTGAAATGATAAATTACAGATGTATGTAAATGGTTTTATAATAGCCTCAATGACTCTTTTAACCACTATCATATCAATATCATTACAATCCAAAGATTTGTGATTTTTACATTTTTTGACAATTTCAAGAACTTCATTTTCATCAACGGCTGTGAGAAACATAGAATATGGATTTCTGTCAATCAGTGTATCGGGTTTTTCCTGTGCTTTCCCAGGATGAGTGATTGTTCTTGCTAAATTTGGTCCAGCAGTTACAAAGAATTCATTGAGACTATTTGCCACAACATCCATATTGTATTCTTCATGGTCATTACAAATGAAATACTTGGGATAGTGCTTTTGTCCAGTCCCACATTTTATAACACTGTTCAGGATTTCCCATAATCTTTTATTATTATTTCTATTTATATCTAATTGCTTCTTATAGTATTCCTTTTTACTAAATCTAAGTATATTAGTTAACCTATTTTTATATCTTTTGTATCTGATTTCAGCATCTTTAGTTCTCGTTCTTAAGAACTCTCTGTATAGAGCATTTTTCTTTATACATGCATTTTGCAGACCTTTTGTTATCCATGGACAGTCCATATATTTCTGTTTCCTACTATATTGCTTTATTGGACAGTTGGTATTGTACAGTAATGTAAATATTCTAAGGAATTTATTATACGCACTATTAACGTCCTGTTCCTGATATACTTCACCCCAGTTTTCCTTCAATAAATCTTTTTTAAATGCATTCATTCTTTCTTCTGTTCTTACTCGTCTGTACTCTTTTTTACTGTCCATTTTATTGATCTTGTAATTCCTATCATAGATTGTAAAAATTGGAAGATGGTCACTTATGTCGTTAATCAGGAGTCCACTTACAGTCTTATTTTCAATGTCATTTGCAAAAATGTTGTCTATGAGAGTTGCACAATGTGATGTAATCCTGGTAGGTCTAGTAATTTTAGGGAATAGATTCATACAGTGCATTGTGTTTATAAATTCCTCAGTGGTTTTATGTTTATTTGGGTTTAGCAAATCAATATTGAAGTCTCCACAAATGAAAACTTTTTTGCGAGCTATTTCAATAAATGTTTCTTCTATCCAGTCTTTAAATGTCTCAATACTACTACCTGGAGCTCTGTATATACAGCTAATGATTACATTTTTACTTTTTTCTTTACAAATTTCAACTGTAATACATTCTAGTACATTATCAATCACCATCGTCATCTTTTCCACCACATTAAATTTCAAGGATTTGTCCACATACAAGGCCACTCCTCCTCCTCCTTTGTTTCGCCTAGTTATAAATGTGAATTCATAACCCTCCAGTTCAAAGTCTGTTCCTTTTTCCATATTGATCCAAGTTTCTGATAAGGCAATGACACTAAATGGATGTGAAAACTGGTTAAGATATTCTTTGATATGACTAAAATTAGCATAGAGACTTCTACAGTTAAAGTGGATAATTGATAATTTATTCTCAGTTTTAATCCTCTGATTGTAGTCTTTATTTGTATAGTAGCAGCAATTGTTATTGTTAGATGAGAAAAAGTTGTTGTCTGGATCTATTTCATATTCCAAGTCGTGTGTATTGTGATCCATATAGTTAAATGTTTTCAGTTCCAATTGATCATATTCTGCAACTGTCTGACTGATGCAGCTGATTCTTCCAGATGTATCTGAGTTCTTCCTTCCAGTGTGTGTCATAAGTGAGTGTGTGGTTGTCTGTTACCTTGTTTGCCGTCCAGATCGTGTTGCTCACTGATATTTTTCGAGATCCGCCATATTTTTAATGGTCAGAACTTTGGCTTCCTCTGGTGATCCGTTTAGTTTAATGAATATTTTGCAGTTCGTCGTCCAAGTGCCTTGGATTTTTCCCAGCTTCTTAAGGTGTCGCGCTTTTTTGGCTATTTCAGCGTTGTGTTTGGTTAGATGTTCATTGATAAAGACATTAGATCCTTTTAATTTTCTTCCTTGTTTCAGCAGCGTAATCTTGTGCTTTCGATTTACAAACCTTAATATAATAGCCGGTATGTTGCCGTTCCTCCTGGGAAGAGGGTGGCATGCTTCGACAGAGTTACAGTCCAGGGCAATCCCTTTGGACCGCAGGAAAGCAGCCACCTGTTGTTCCGTGGAGCTAATGTCAAGCTCTCCAGGTTCCTCGTTGCTGTCAGCGGTCACCGCCTGAGCGTATGACCGGGGTTTAATATGGAGCCCAGTGATGATGACGTCGTTTATCCTGGAGTATTGTTCCAGGTCAGCGACCTTACTTTCCAGGTATGCAATCTTTTTATCTTTTTCGGCATTTTGGATGCGGAGGAGCTTTACCTCCTCCACAATTTCAATGATATTTTTCTGCTGCAACCTGATAGTAGAAATTTCCTCCATTATGAAGTCAAGGGACTTTTTAATGTCCTCGACTTCCTCAGCTGTCGGTGTCCTCTTCGGCCCCATTTTATCTGGTTACCCTGGTAGCAGGTTCAGTCAGCTGATTCCTCAGTCAGCTGTTAGCCTGGTAACGCGTTGGCTAGCCTGCAATTACCTCGTTAACTCCGTTAGTCCAGTCCAATATCCTGTATCAAAGTCGTAATCCAGACAGGGTTGTACCAAAAGTTCCAACAATGTGAGTAGTCTTTGCTCCAGAAATTGATGGCCAAATTTCAAAAATCCACAGGACACGATCAAAACACAACTTCCAAACAAAATGTGTTGAAACTATGTCAAGAGAAAAGCTGGTGATATAAAGACCTTGAGGAAATTATTTATCACAAGGGGAAAACACACTGTAAATATTTTATGTTAAGTATGAGATGAGGCCAAGAAAA
This sequence comes from Aulonocara stuartgranti, assembly GCF_965226115.1. Classification (NCBI taxonomy): domain Eukaryota; kingdom Metazoa; phylum Chordata; class Actinopteri; order Cichliformes; family Cichlidae; genus Aulonocara; species Aulonocara stuartgranti. Next base: position 33,027,451 of record NC_138944.1, on the reverse strand, counting down.
AGAAAGTAAAAGTAGTTTGGATAGTGGAGCCTAGGTTTTTAAAGCAAAGCAAGTAAAGGTGAATAACTACTTAATTGTACAATTATGAGAGGATCTGTAAGAGCTGCATGACTGCAGGGCTCATGACAATGAAGCCATGAGTTGCAGTGACAATAAAATCCATCTGTAATCTTTTTTTTTTCTGTAGTCACGAGAAAGACTGGCGCTCGCCTCCCTGCCAAGTCTGTCCTGAATGAAATGAGAAAAAAAAAATGTGCAGAAAGATTCTGAGAGGCTGTAAGATTAAATGTAAAAACTCGTGTTAGACTTGTCGCTGGTTGGTAGTGTGTCACATAAGGTTTTTCATAATAAAATACCGCCCTTACACAGAGGTAATAAGGTATCTATAATTCAACAGCTGGGGAAGCAGACTGTTGGGGAGAGGAAAGGAACGCTCCATGTGACTCTGCTAACAAGCTGTGACAGAGGCGACATCAACAGAAAGATGGAGCCAAGAATCAGAAATTAACAATGAAAAACAATATTTGCTGCTTAGATGATTCATCTGAGTGATTGACTAATTATCCATCTGAGTGATTGGCTGATGACTCTCGAAATATGTCCTTAAATCTCCATGTCGAGGAGCCAGCATCAGCACAAATGTGGCAAAAAGTGTGTTCAGACAGAAAGAGAAGCAATTTTTCCCTGTCTTGTTCTCACAGATTTGGCTGGTTGTGCTTGTTTGCCTCAAATGGCCATTGTTGTATACAAGCATGGTTTGATGTTGAAAACCAAACATCCCACAATAATCCATCCACAGGAAACTATTGTGCGTCTGATATGGGGGCTTTTGCCCCCATCCTCTCTTTTTCATTCTCTTCTCTATCTTCTCTTGTTTCCCCTCATGGTATATGGCACTTTTCTATTCTAACTGAGCACTTTTTTTATATACAACTCACCTCATTCATTTTTTTTTAATGTAAGTAGTTTCTATTTAACATTGACACAAATCCATACTCTGGTATAACTTGGGGTTAGACAAGGGTCGAACCACCAACCTTCTGGTTAGCAGGCAGCCTGCTTTAAACTCCTGAGCCACAGCCACCCAACTGTCAGGATGGACGGCTGCCTCTTTCTGATCCGAGAGTTTTTCTTGTCAAAAGGGAGTTTTTTCCTTCCCACAGTCACAAAGTTTAGTTATTAGGGTTTTCTTCAGAAGACTGTGGGGTCTTTACCTTACAGTATAAATGACCTTGAGGTGACTGTTATTGGAAATTGGTGCTATGTAAATAAATCTGAATTGAAAATGAATTGCTCGCTCCAAAAAATCAACTCAGCTTTATAGCAGAAGCAGGTTTATTCAGCCTGGTGCAAAAAATTGTGTTGTTTTTTTCATTTCCTCCTTCGCAACAGCTGTACAGGGAGTAGCCTTTTATATAACATGCTAATTTAAACTCTAATTAGGAATTATTGACATGTGGCATGTGGGTGTTGTTGAGCCTTGTTCACGTTCTTGTTCATATTCAGCTGTGGGCATACATGGTACCAAACATGGACGTAGCCTCTGTGTCTGAAAAATTAGGCCAATGCAGAAGTGCCATGAGATGGCAATAACTGCAGTTGCAAAAAGATTAGTTGTTATTAGAAACTTTAATAAAAACCACTTCTTTAACCATTTTCCCTGCTTTTTCTTTTTCTTCATTCCCTTGGAACTTTTTAGAGCAAAGCAACAAGTGGGGCTCGTCCGGGATTTGAACCCGGGACCTCTCGCACCCGAAGCGAGAATCATACCCCTAGACCAACGAGCCACTGATGAGTCACCAATGGCATAAAAGATTGGTGTACCTACATCGCTTGTTGAACCTACAGAGACCTGTTTAGCTTCTAAGTAGCCTACCTATTAGCTTAATTTAATCATCTTTAATGATCCATTGTTAGCGTCTCTGTTAAAATCATGGAAAAAAAGGATGTACCTTAGTAACGAAGCTAACCAATGGTTAGTGGTTAGTTGGTCTATCCTTTTGTCCTCTAATTTCTGGCTTTGAAAAAAAAAACAATATGCACAGCCAGAATAAACTCAAGGGTTGAAAACATTACTTGATGTGTTGATTTTTTACAGTCTATCCTTGAAGCCACAAAGGTCAGCTTCCTATTACCAAAGGTATCTAGCCACCATTTGTTTCTGCATGAAAATCTTACTGTGACCCACACAGTTGTTGATTTTTCAGTCTAGAGTGGCAGAAGCCAGTTTATCTCTAAAGCTTTCTTTCCTGCCTCCCATAGATTATTAATATCTTCTTGGGAAACAGATCATAGATATCTTTTATTTCTTCTTCTTTGGCATCAAACACAGTGAGAACCTCGAGGGGATTCTTCTAACCAAACTCTCCCCTTTCAAAAAAAAAAAAATGAATTTAGACAGATAAAAGGAAACTTACTTAAATTACAGCTAAATTTGGTGTTTTAGAGATAAAAGTATAGAGAGTGTAGACATAAATTGCTGGTCATCAGACTGTAAAGGTTGGGTTTTGAGGAAGTCACAGGAAACCAGCTGAAGTGAGATTGAGAACTTTAATGAAGTGTTGTGCAGTTGGAGGTTAGACTTGAGCTCACAGCTAAGATGAACCGATCGCCAAGAAATGTGGTGTGTGGGCAGATGAGCAGTCACGAATCATCATGATCTTCGTTAAATTTATGAGTAATCTATTATGTCTACATCAGCGGTCAGGATTTCTGTGGAGTGTCTTTGCTGAGTACTGCCTCCATGTAAAAGACACACACGTGCCATCTGACAGCAAATACGCTGTTAATCCAGTCTGGCACACAACAAAAAGAGCTTAAAGCCTTTTCTTAGTGTGTGATTATGTATAAAGGCTTGCATGCTGAGTGCAATTGTTTAGTTGAAGTGTAATCCGGATGGCTTGGCAAGTCTGAAGGAATCAGCCACTCAAACCCAGCACACACATCCCACACTTTCTTCTTTTCTTTCTTTTTGCTTTTGTTTTTTTGACGTCATGTTAAAAAGCTACGACTCCAGAACTGTTGTCATAACCACTTTATTAGTTTTTATCCACCTATTTCACAATACCAAAGAAGATCCATGAAGATGCAGATAAGGACAAGCGCAACACTGTCACAGCCATCAACGACCAAACAAAACCGAGAGAGAGAAACAGAAGAAAGAGACGACGAAGAAGAAAACTCTAAAAAAAAAAACTCTGACCATTCTGTGGGCACGAGAGCCCTGGCAGGCACTTTACAACAGGGTGTCAAATTGTTTGCGGGAATGATGGATTGAGGTAATAAGTGAACAGAAGCACTGAGTGTATCTTAACCACAGTTCATTTCGCTGCACAGTGTTGACTGGATACATTTTTTAGCGTAGCTGGACGAAGCGAGAATTAAACCCTCGGCCCTCACAGTGCATCTGGTTTGCTCTTCCCTCCTCTATTTCCTGTGATGTCCGCCTCGCATATCCGCCTCAACTCCATGCAGGCCATTAAGCGCATCCATCTCAAGCTGACTATGAAAGATTCAAATCAAATGCCAGACATCAGAGGAATACAGCCATGTGACTTTACAGATTCGCCGCAAAAAAACCCCCAAAACAAAACACAGAGCATCACAGTTTAGTTAACTGTCTGTGAAGGTTCTCAGTCATCCAGGTCATCGTAGTCTAAGGAGCTTAGAAACAAAACGCCTGGACTTCTTTAAGGTTCTTTAAGGTTCTGAGCTCATCGTCTGGGAAGGCCCACTCACATCCTGGGCCATCAGACCTCAAATCACATGATGGGGTGGGGCTAGGTTTCACAATGAGCTCACCTGAAACCTTGGCTAATTGTGACCCACACCCAGTTTCGCACCTTGGCTCAGGCGATTAGAGGATCATTAGGGGGTCCATTGTCCCTCTTGGGGGACACTCCCACAGAGCTTAAATCTGGGACACTCCACCGTTTGACCCTAAAACTGAAGAAGCTTCTCAGATGAGAAGTGAAATGTCTTCAAGCAAGTTAAATTAATTATTTAAGTAAAAAAAGTCCCGTACGATCAACTTTGGAAAAAATGTGCTCAAAACCAAGCAACTTAAAACAAGGGAAATATATATATATATATCCTTCATTAAATGTAAAAAACGGGACTCAAATGCTTCCATGGTGCATAACTATCAATAAAAAATGCCAACAATCTAATGTAATCTAAAGGCTTAATGATTTTACTATCTATTTGTTTGGCTTGTAGTTCTTCAGGTTACTTAAAAGGTGGCAGTAGTTTGACTTTACTGTCGCTCAGTGGAAGCACAGTCTTCCCTTCAGGTTGTGTTTTCTGCACAGAGCCAGCTGTTAAGTACAAAATGGCCATCATGGAATCAGTCCACCTCATGCCCTCCCCCTCAGTCTGTGAGGATTTAATAAAAACATGTGTAGAGTGGGGCAGTGTGGAATACGTACACTGTAATTTTCACCAAAAAAAACAAAACAAAACATTTACATTTCATCTGATTTACATTCAGTGATACCACAGTTATATCGTAATACCAGTTCTCTTAGTGGTGCTTAGTTAGACATGACGTTTTATTTCAGGGGTCGGCTGAGAGCGCTGTTTTATCTAAGCTGCAAACAATAAGAAAAGAAAAACGCTGCAACTTCACTTTGCTGGGCTGTGAGATGCACGAGAGGCTACAGCAGGCATGGGGCGGGGAGGAGCAGACTGATACAGAGCAACATTAGCAGAAGTACATTACACATTATACATTTATAAGTCCACTGGTTTACCGAATCGTGGTATGCAATATAGAAAAACCGAAAAGCACACAGACTTTACTCGACAGGATCATATACAGTTAAAAACGGACCAAACTCGGTTTCCCCATTGAGTAATAAAAATAGATATGACCACTAGAGCATGTCAGAAATCAGCTGTAGCATCATAACACAACCAGCTGGACACGGGATGAAGAAGAGATGGAATTTTGTGTCACTGTGTTGCAAAAAAACAACAATGGAGAAACCCTTAGATGTGGCATCGTTAAAGGTTCTTTCCATGACTGCACTGAAACCTGCAGGAATAATCTCGTATGGCTGACTGGCCCAAGAGATTATCATCTAAACCACAGATTCCACTCTATCAATGCAGAGTCTCCGTTTAAACACATTCACGCCAGAGGTTGATTGACCCATGCAAGCCTTCACTAAGGTGATTCTGTGACTAAACTCACTGTATCTCACTGCAGAAGTAAACACATGAGCGTGGACACCAACACAAAGAACAGAACAGATACACCACGCTTGACAATTTAATAGTCCACTGGTAGTAAGCTTACCAACCCCCAACAAGCAAATTATACTGGATGCTCCAACTTGGATAAAAACTCTTTAGACTCTTCAATTCACTCCTAAATTGACCTCTCAAGCATGGCTGCCCTCTCCCAGTCATTCTTCACTGTTTGGGGCCAGAGGGGTTGGATCTCTGGGCGGCGTGGCACGGGTCCAGGGACTCCTTGGTGGCGCCGCCGTAGACATCTACGTCGTGGTCGGTCCAGGGCGCGATGTTGCCCAGGGCCGAGGAGCTGCAGTCGGCCACGGCGGCCACCTCGGCTGGCTTCAACACCCGGTCCCACAGGTTAAACTGAGAGAGCTCCCCGACCAGAGCCTGGGAGGCATCAAAACGTCCACCCAGTGTGTCCTTGGGTAGAAGAGATAGCACATTCAGAACTTCAACACCAGCCATTTTAAGCATTATTACATTATTATTTGTGGTGGGGGGGAAAAGGACGATTTCCATTGGAATATCGTTTGGCAGCAGTTTGCTTGACAAAGTTTTTAATTAACATTAAGTAAATAACGATTACCCACTTCTTTGGATAAATACCAAAACTATGCTTTAAATGTCAAATCAGGTAACTGGTGAAGGCACTGAGCTAAAATAAAGTTTATTCTGCAGGAAAATATTACATTTTTTCCTGATTTTGCACAAATACAATTAAAAGTATTAATTTCCCTCTTGTGTCCTGGGATTTTTCTCGATAAAATCAAGTCAACACATCTCAGCCAGCAGCAATCCATCAGCCATCCTCAGAGGAGATTAATGAAATACTTGCTCCCTCTTGAAACTATCCATCAAATTACGTCGTGCTCCATCAGTGTTTTTGTCTTTTATGCAAGGACAAAAGAGCTGCGGGATGAGCTTCGGGTTGTTCTTCTGACACCAGGGAGGGATAATGTCGCATTTCGTAACCGTTTTGTAATGTAGTTGTTTCGCTAATGAAGCAGCCAAGCGTGAGGATAAACACCATTAGGTTTCTGCCTCTTCATGTGTGAAAAGCTAATGGTGGTTCCTTAAAATAGCTCTCCTGGTTTCTCTGTGTATGTTTATCCATGGATCATTCACCTATGAATCATCCATCCATCCATGCATCCGTCTCACCTGCTCCTGTCCCAGAATGAGGACTCCCCCGGGTTTGATTGGGTGCCAGGCCGCCAGTCCCTCCCCTCGTCCCTTCATCTTCCCACCCTGGTAGGCCTTCCAAACCCCATCTCTGAGAGTCCAGCTGACACAGATGTGCTGCCACTCATCCTGTGGCAGGGACAGGGGCAGCTGCGCCACCTACAGGCCAGAGGAAACAGCGGCCGCAGTTAGAATTTCTCAAACTTGCAAACACTGAGCTCGCATTATAATTGGAACACCTTTCACCACGGTAAACCTCGACTACATTGCACTCTCTCATGGGAACTATACAGCAACTATATGAGCAATATTAAAGGAAAACACTGGCGTGGAACTGACTGTTCCTCAATAATGTATGTTTGCTGTGGATCCCGCTGCTACAAATGCAGAAAAACACAAACAGAGGGCAGGTTCTTCTTACTTTTAATTGATTTTAATCAAGGCATTTGTTCTGGACAAAGAACAATTTTAGGCAAAGTAATGTTGCAGTTTGCGACTGAATTGTGGCCATGATAAATCACAAAAAAGTCTGATTTTAATGCTCTTTTTTTCCCTCCTATCTAGTTTATACTTGTAAATTTTTAATGTGTTGTTGAAGTGCACCGTCTGTTTTAGTTTTACGTTTTCTGCATTATGGGAATACACATATTTTCTTTTTTTTTGGGGGGGGGGGTGATCGATGGCTGAAGTGGGATCAACACCAGCGCACACCTGAGGCTGAGAACCAAAACCCAAACTTAATGTAGATGGTGATTCACGTACTGTTTACTCAAACGACAGCACACAGCTGTGGCATTTTCAGGTTTGCTTTTTCCATCACTCTTGTAAAATTCAATAAGTCTGTGAGAATGAACATGTTTACATCGCTCACTTTAATAACAGTAAGCCATCAACTATACTCTACTGTTCTGTAAGACATCGTAATTAGTTTCCTTGCAGGCTTCTGTGCTTGAGTAATTACAAGGAAACCTTAAAGGTTATGAGATATTAATGCTTTTCCCGACAAGAACCATTAATTTTCCCATGTAAAATGTTCTGACTTGTCCCAACGTCCAGATATTAGCACAGGTACAACAGACAGGTAGGTCTGAGAAACCCTCGTTACCTTGTCGTTGATAAGCAGCTCCACGGGATTGTGGACTCCCTGTAACAGAACCAGCTCATTGGGCTGCCCCGGCACAGAGTAGGAGAAGGGGGTCCCAATGCCACCCTCTTTGGCTTTGAGCCATAGGCAGGCAGTGAAGGCATACATCTCAGTAATCTCTTTCCTGACCAGGCCGTACATGTAGTTGGTCCGCATAGGGAAGGAGATGACAAAGCCGTCAGGGAACGGTGGCTCCGTCATCGCTTTGGAGACACACATGAAGGAGATGAAGAGAAAGAAGTTAGACGCTGTAAGGCAGACCCAGAGAGAAAACAGCGAGCGATGATTGCATTAATTTATACAAGGACACTGAGGCTTCCCTTCTCACTTGTCTCTGCTAGTTTGCGCTCAAGCCCACACTCGGGCGCAGAGCGCTTGGCAAGAGCTCAGATGTTACAGTTAATGATCACCCTCTCTAACTCGAGGCCACACTGCAGCTCTTAAAGCTGAGAAGATGTAGAGGTGGTCAGAGAGGTTGGGAGAATGACAGAGTGGTGAAAAAAAAAGGGGATAAATCAGCACTTTTTCCTATTAACCTTCCTCTTGGCACCTCGCAAACTCTCAATCTCACCTCTGAGCGTCCACTTCTCCCATTATCAAAGAGCGTATACTCCTTTTTCGAGAAGCTTTCACCTGCAGTAACCTTATTTCTGCTCAGAAAATCTGCAAATAAAGCCCTTCAAAACCAACGTGACACATCCAGACCTCGTTCCTGATACCCGCAAAGCAAGAATCCTTCCCATAGGTCCCCCGTGAGGATGAAGATTAAAGCAGGTAAAAGCAGCGGATGATTTCAGATATATTATTCTCTCCTTCCTTTATTTTATTTTTATTTTTAGCTCTCAGCTCTCACTTTGACATTTTCCCACTCTTAAGCACTCATTAATCATCTAATTTTAATCTAAAGCATATTCTCTGCTGCTGAGATGACCCAGTTCACCAGCAGAGCTCGTTAAACTTTCATTTCAGCCTTCTCTTGCAATGCTCTGATCTACATTCAGCTTGATGTTGCCCTTGTCTTACTACCCTTTACATCAGTTAATCTGTCCCTTCCTTCGTTCATTTAGCCAACAATGTCATGTCTTTATTTCGCCTCCTCTTTTTTTCCTTTCTTCCCACCCCCATACTCACTGTGTTCCAGCTCGGTGACACGGTGGCTGACGTTGTCGATGCCCTTGTTGATCTTCTCATGCTGGCCCTGAGTCTCCTTCCTCATGGCCTGTCTCTCCTTCTCTAGCATCTTTATCTTCCTTTCCAGCTCCCCTTCCAGGTCCTCCACCCTCCAGGTGCTCTTTCCACGCCCAGGGGGACCCTTAGCAGGAGGCCTGGAGGCAGAGGAGCCTGGGGAAGCAGGACGGCGGCCCCCTGGGGCAGACCCTGCAGATAGGGAGGAAGTACTGCTGGAAGGCGGAGCTGGAGCCTTGCCGGTGTTACCAGCTGTGCTGCTGCCGCTGCCGCTGCTGCTGCCGCCACTATTTACGCCCACAGATGTGTCTGTGAGGTTCAAAGCAGCAGGGCCTATCTCTGCCTGTAGGAGAGAAATAAGAAACACAAGGTCTGTGTTAGCATTGATGCTAGTTATTACTGGTTAGACACATTTAGAGAACAAATTTAACAACAGCAGATTTATGACAAGGACATAAAATGATTCAGTAGGTGAGCAATGCTACAGTTCCAGTGACAGTTTGGAAGTAATATATATATATATATATATATACATATATATATATATACATATATATATATAGATGTCACCTGTGTATTCACAAATGAAACCAGGCACACCCACACTAAATGATGTGTTTATAATATAATAAAATGAATCATAATTTGTTCCTCTATGAATATTTGAACCCACTTAACTCCATGAAGTAGTGGGATTTGAACCCACCCAGATCTAACCACCGTGTGATTTGGAGATAGTCTACAAAGGAATATGTTTCACTTTTCTCTTTGCTAAAGTAGCATTTTATGACTGATTGTAAACATTAGTAGCATGAAACACTTTCTATATTTACTTACACTTAGTGTAGTTTTAGAGTCAGGTTGGGAGAGTGGCAGAAGGATTGTAGATTACAAACCGTGTTTTGTGTTCTCTGTTCAAAAGTAAAGTCACGCTACTATTTAACTGTTTTGGCTTATTACATGTGGCCCTTTAATGATTACTTTTCTAGAGTACAACCAATTATATATCATATCAGCCGATATCACTCACCTATTTGCTGATACTGACATATCAGCAAATAGGTTTTACAGCTGAAGATAAATGAAAAGTAAAAAAGCAACAAAGACGTGGGAGAAACACCCTTCAGCCTTGTTACTAATGTTGATGTTACATAGTTTGTCCACCAGAGGGCACTCTGCAACTTCCTTGTTAGCCAGTGTTTGGAACACCAAAAATTCATCAACCAGCTGATTTGAACAACTTGTTAAAATAACAAAAAGATTATTTTTAAAGTTCACTGTCATAAATAACTGAAAACAATAAATTTTAAGCAAATCTGTTTATGATTTGTGTTTTTTAAAAGAAATATCGATTGATATATTGGATTTCTGAATCACTAAATATCAGTATTACTCTTATATCAGTCTGGCTGAAGCCTTTTCTTAAAAGAAATGTTTTCTGTGCTTTAACATCGAGCATTTTTATCTTGGCAGCATTTTCACAGCTGCTAACCAAGAGTCAGTCTGCATGGTAATGTTAGAGCTTTTTGTTCAATGTCAAAAGGAAATGACTTTTTTGAATTTCAAGCACTGAAAGACATCCTTGTCAAACAACACAGTGGCACTGAATGCAGCCTGTCTAGACACAGAGGCATCTCCTTGTAAGCCATTTATCCTGGATGTTGCTGTACTCCTGGCTTTCCTGACCCATGATGTCTGGAAATATCCACCCCAGAATATGTGTTGTTACATGCAAAGACATATTTTCACCATGTAGGCTTTGTGCCAAAAATAATATATTTAGATATGACTCATTTGTTGTCATGAAAATTTACATTGGTAATTGTAAATGACTACAAATTTGAACATTTTATAACAAACCTGTGTTTGTTATATGTTTGTGTATATTTTTACATGGTATTTATCTAGATTAATACTTGGTTTTCTATTTAATTGTTCTCCTTTCTTTTATGTAGTTTTTTATCTTACCGAGACATCTGCTTACTGTGATATTTTAAATTATTAAGCTGTATATTTAACTACATCATTCTCAGCTTATTTGCTTTTTGGGATGAGTAAATTATAATTTACCATATTTCTTTATGGCTTTGTCGCAGCTTTATCTTTAGCACTAATCTTGCATCACCGAAGCTTCCTGTGAGCTGATTTTTTTCCACGTATGCTTAATATGATGTAATCATTTAGTTCTCCTTTGCCAAACATCTGCCCTGATCTATGTCTCAAGATCTGAATCTTTACTTTGTAATTAAATCTTTGGATTACACCCAGCCTTGCAGACAAGTCCTTTCCCAAGATTAAATGAAAAAAGCACAAGGACTCTGAGCTCCGTCCTCCTCAGAGCGTGTTGTCCAGATGTCAATGACCTCTAATCGTATTGATCACTTTCAATTTTTAATGCTGTTTATTTGCGCCTTAGGTTGGGCGTAGAGATGCCTTGAGCAATGTCAATAAATATTAATTAACTATTTTTTATGAGAGCTGAGGGTGAGAATATTGGCTAAAAGTGGAAAATGCTGTTAAAAAAGGCTGTCAGTGCAGTTCCTATTCACTGTGGGGATATTTGTGAAAAATACATGAACAGATTTAACATAATGGCAATGAGCAGAGCCCAGTCCTGTCTTTATTGCCTCTAAATATGGCTGCCATCGATGTTAGATGTAGTGGTGGTTTAAAACTGAAATGAAACTGCAGGGAAGGGGCTCGACTAATAAGGCAGCGCCATGGAGAGAGCTTTTGTAGCAGCCGGGCACTGGCAGTATTAGTAGCCTATGCAGAGCATAAGTTGAAAAAAGAAGGTGTTGGTGGAGGAGCTGTAAAGAGAGAGAGAGCTGTTAGTGTGGATGAGACGGCTTCGGGGGCGATATATAATATCAAGAGAGTTGCTGAGGCAGGACTGGATGTGGACGTCCAGGATATAAATTCTCACTGACGGAGACAACCTTGTAACTGACTGTGCTTGGAGAGCACCAGCAGTGATGCAGCAGTGTTTGTGTGTGGGTGTGTGTCTCAATCTTTGCACACACACACACACACACACATAAAATCTGACCCCCCTACTCCACCTCCCTCCTTCCTGTCCAGCCAGCTTCATGTTTTATTTATGTCTCCATCCTGCTGTGGGAGATGCGGTGGTACAGGGTATGAGGCAGCAGGGTGGGGGGATGCGGAGGAGCGTGAGGGCCAGCAGGTGGAAAGATTTCCCATGGGTCCGTGTGGAGCTTGCGCAAGAGATCAGGGGTATCTGTGTCACGAGTTAGGCTACTTGTCAGAGGAAAGAGGAGCAGAAGATAAAAGAGGGAGGGGAGAATGAAAAGAGGTGTAGAGAGATAAAGACCAGAGCCCCTCTTCAGGCTCAGAGAACCAGCAGAGCTGTGGCACTTTAATCTGAATCATAAGTCAATTCTAATGGTTAGTCCTAAACCACCACAGTGGATATCAAGCTAAAATTAGGATAGATCTTGAAATGAGCCTAATTTAGACTGAATGGCACTGACTCATCTGCTAATGCATCATTCTGGTGCCTCTCCAAATCTCCCGCTGTCAAACAAAACTCAGACAGGAGGTTAATCAGCGACAAGCCCGCACTCAGCATCCCTGTGTTTACCTCCAGTTTCTCAATGCGATCCTTCAGCTCCATGATGGCCCGGGCCAGCTCCTCCACGGCCCGCGCCGTCTGCAGCTGTGCCGCGGCGGATGAGGTCACATCATCCCCGGCCATGACGCGGCGGTTCCCGCTCCAGACCCCGATGCTGCGCTCCGGGATGCTCCGCTCGTCCTCCAGGCCGCTCTCGCACTCGCTGAGCTTCCCGGTCAGCTCCCTTATGGTCCTCTGGTCCATGAGGATCTGGTCGTTCTGCTGCAGGACCATCTGCCGGAGTTCCTCCGCGGTGGTCCGCAGGTCTTCATCCCCTGTGCCGTAGAGCGGATCGTCCGCCTGCTGCTGCTGGTGGTCCCTCCGCTGCCTCAGGTCTTTAGTCTTGCACTCTCCCACCGGCACAGGAGTGCAGATCAGTCGGCTGAAGCTGAACTGCTTCGCCGGCCCTCCACCCGTCTCCTCCCCAAGGTTGAGCTCGTTCAGAGTGGGAACCTCCACGCCGATGCCGCCGAGTCCGTTTCCACCATCGTACGACTCCGCGCCGTGCAGAGCGCCCAGCGGCCCGGCGTGAGCCACCGACCCCGGCTCCAGAGGCTGGAGCAGCGACTCCGACGTCAGGGTTCCGTTATCGCTGACGAGAGCGGCGCGTTTAAACGGATAAACGCTGGCAATGATGCAGATGACCGCGCCGAGGAAGGCCAGAGTGCCCGCTCCCACGAGCACCACTGCGAACTTCATGGTGACCGTGAAGAGCAGTGATGTAGATCAGGAGTTCAGACACAAGGTGACACACACACGAGCCTGCAATAAAAAACAAATACAAATAAAAATCCTTTAAAAAATAATTTAAAAAATAAAACAAAAACAAAGACTTGTCTGGGCTTTGGAGGCTGGAACTCAGAACAGCATGTAGGAAGACTGCAGCCCGCCTCAATATAATCTCAGCCTGACGTGTCAAATAAAGTCGCCAGATCTTTCAGGCGGAATGTGACACTTACTGTAGGAGCGGGTAGATCCGGGGCTCTGCTGCTGTTGTTTCCTCACCACCCTCTGTGTGTACCTAATGTTGACGGCACCGCGCTGTCTGGAGCAGAGATGCTCCCTCTCCAGTCTCCGTGTTGCTAAGCTGCTCTCCTCCGCGCGTTACTATGGGGATCTCTCGGAGAGGAGGAGCGAGGCTGTGGGCATGCGCGGGTCAGAGCCTAGGTGAACCTCCAGCAGCAGCCGAGCAAACAAGGCGATGATGGATCAGCGTGTGACTGCGCTGCCTGAGCGCACATCCTGTTCTGGAGGCTTGGAAGATAAAAGGAAGGAAAGGGGGGGGTGGACACATTTTAAAAACTTAACATAAAAACCGATGTAAAGAATCCAAACTGCATTGATAAGGGATGCAAAATCCCAGTGTGCAGTGCACTTTTTCTTTCACAACTATGTGTACAGCCTGAGTTTATTTACATGCGACATCTGATGTAAGAAATCGCACGTAAGACGAGCTGCAGCAGAAGTGGAAAGGCTGGATAGTGTAGAGGAGAAGAAGAAAGGAAAAACAGAGACGTGGGACCTTTAACACCAGGGTTTTTATACTGAGTAGGAGGAAGAACATGTTTTCCTCAAGAGGCAGTCCCGACTAATGCAGCACTAACGCCGACAGGAATGATCCAACCCTGACCCTCTGTCCTCTGTGGCTCTGTTCGGCAAACAAATCCTCTCCGCTGGATGGAGGAAAGACTTTTATAAAGTTTTCTCTGCATAGCAATCCAAATAAATATGCATATTTAAATTTAAAGAAAAAGAAAGACATGTAATCTACCACTGTGAAAAGATCTGATGTCAGTGTTGAGAAAGGAAAATAAAGCTATTAATATGTGATTCTTGCTTTGTAATGAAACAACTAAAATCAGTGAGGTCACTTCCCATGACACACCTTTCACCTAGCTTACACTTTCCAGAGATATCTCACAAACACATACTTGCCATATCCACCCGTGGCCCGCTGCTTGGATTGCAGAGAATGAAGCAGAAACTTTTCACTGTGTTTTACAGCAGCAGCCATTGTGTTGTTAGGTCTGAATCATCTGCAGTTTTATAGCCTTCTTACTCACACAGACATCATCGTGCTTACGTCTTCCCCTGACTTGCAACAGAAGTCGACCAGCTGAATGTTGAAAAACTGAGACATATTGTTGAAAGTGCATTTATTTTTCTCAAGCAAGCTCTGGATGCTCATCACGTCTTTTGAAAATACATGTTTTATTCAACGTTTAATTTCAGAATGAGCCTGTACTTACACTCAAAGGAATGGAAACAACTTGTATTCTTTTTCTTGTTATGCAGCACTTTTATTTCAGTCCATCTGAGATCAAAGGCCTGTTTGTGCTGTAGGTGGACCATGAATGAGTTTGACAACCCTGGACTTCAGTGTTCTCATTTTAAGGCAGGTCAAACGCTGACGTTTGACACCAAGGTGTTCTTTGCTGTTGGTGTCACGAATTATCGGGTTAATGTCAGCAGGGCTATCTTTGTCACATCCAGCGCCGCTGTAGCTAAAGGAGAATTTGTGTATCTCTGCGTGAATCACCAGCAGCTTCTCACGGAACAGCAGCTTTTGACACCCTTGGATTGCTACATCGTTACTGCAGCAGTGTTTACTGTATTTGCTGTGATAGTGTAGGAGGCGAGTAGGTTTTATTAGCGTTAACCAAAAAAATTAAGGTTGATGGATATGTTCAACAGGTTCAGGGACTTGTTCATTACTTCATTTCTATTTCATTCTTAGCGGCTGTTGATGTCTGTAACACACTTTCCAAAAGATATTTCTCTCACAGCTGTTAATATAAGCGTCAGCCTGGACCTCTCGATTCACAGTGACAGTTTTCATTAGCTAATGCCTAATTGCCTAATAATGTGTAGGTCCCCCTTTTGCTGCCGAAACAGCCCCGACCTTTCAATGCATGGACTCCACTGAAGGTGTAATGTGATATCAAAATGTTAGCAACAGATCCTGTAAGCTGCCAGGTGAGGCCTCTATGAATCTGACTTGCCCAGTACATCCCACTGAAGCTCGACTGGACTAAGATCTGGAGAATTTGGAGGCCCATCAAAACCTTAGAAGCCACAGGCATGAAAGGGTGTATGTGATATGCAACAAAGTAATAATGCCTGCTTGCCTTCTTCCCATAGTGCATCCTGGTGCTAGTTGTTCACCAAGTAAGCAATGCACACAGAGCCCCACCTATGTGATGTAAAAGAAAACGTGATTCATATAGAGCAGCCACTTTCTTCCACTGCTCTGTGGTCCAGTTCTGATGCTCACATGTTCATTGTTGGTGCTTTAAGGAGTGGACAGAAGTCAGCACAGGCACCCTGACTGGTCCACAGCTATGCAGCCCCATACACAAGAGTTCAAATAGCTTAGTATTGAACCACCAACCCTCCACTCATTAGCAGATGAACCTCTTGAGGTACAGCCTCCACCCAAGAGTAAGTGGCTGAGGAAATAGGGTTTTGCATTTTCGTATAGCTGTGCATAGTAAATGAATTAAAGGTGTGGAGTTATATCTAAGCTATTTTACAGAGTGGATTAAAAAACACACACTCACACTCTGTTTGATGAACACAAGTGACTTTTTTTAAGGATTTAATTGATGTCTGGAGAAAGACTGTGAAAGCAGCCCCATGTGTCCCACCCAGTCGGGTACAATGATGATAGCATTCAGGCAGTGAGCAGCAGTGCACTGGCTAGATTCACAGCAGCCAAAACATGGTTTCCAACCAACAAGGTTGAAATTGCAGCAAACAATATTTTCATATGGATATCAGATGAACAGATGATTTAGAATATGAAACCAGATCCGCAGCTCCGGCAGCCAAACAATTCCCTCTGCGCTCCTCGTCTGACGTCTCTATTGTCAACACCACTCCAGGCAGCCAGTCAAATTAAAAAGTGCAGCTGTCAACGCTGGAAGATCTAAAGTGAGATTTATTGTCTCAGGGCTGGTTGTGTCAGATTTTGAGCCCATCCATGAATGGCATAAGTGAAAACCTGGAGCAGCTGGTGGCACTTTGTGTTTGTCAAAGTCATTAGAATTCACCGTTTGTTCAAAACGTCTTACCTATCTGTTCAGTGTAAAGCGACAGACCGGCTAAGTAAAACCAGCACTGCCGTCTGTGTACGGTTGGGAAGCGAATGTAAACACGTCCTCCGACTGCTTTCCTTCCAGTCTGCAGAGCCAACGAAGGCATCTCTGCCTCTTCTTCTTGTGTGCTTGCTCCATAGGTGAGGTGTCACCCATTGATTTTGCAGGGCTTATGTTTGAGAGTGTTTTTTAAAAAAGTTTTCTCGATGCAGCTTAACCTTGTTAGGAGTCTTTTTTCCAGTGTGGAACATTGCAATCAACTTGACCCGGCCTTTTCGCTGTGAACAGGCTGGAATATTTATGAAGCAAAGAGAAAACATTCACTTTTAGTACCTATTTTGCAAGGACACACACAGTTTAAAATTTCTATTTAACAGGATATAAGGAATACTGTGGAACTACACTGCTGTGTTAGTTTTTACCCTCAAGTCAAACTCCTGCAGAATGAAATGAATGAAATCACATGAAAAATACGGAATATGTATCTATAACCATCAGAAGCTCAAACACCAAACGCAGATGGGCTTCAGTCTAATGACCAGTAACCCAGATTGTGGCTTAATCTCCAGAGGTGACTGAGCTTGCACTCACTAATGCACATGTGTATGTTATATACACAAACACAAACACAAACACACAGATGTTGGCCACTCGTATCAAACTCTGGGTCTGTTTTAGCTCCATCTGGCTCATACAGTAAGCGCCTGTGGTATCGGGCCAGGAAGGAAACAGACAGAGAACCAAAGGCAGCACGGGGAAGGAGTGAAAGGAGACTACATGTGTCTTTCTGTTATACGTCCCACAGTCTGAAGGGTAGAAGAATAAAATGAAATACTGCCTGTGGAAAAGGATGAAGCTGTTTGAACTCGACGTATTCATCTCCACATCAAAACACACAAAGATGAATACACAGGCGTGATGACCTTAATATGACCCCCAACTCTCACAATCCATCTGAGAACACAGATGCTGCTGCTCCATTACTCTGAAAGAAAATGAGCAGCTCAACAGCGCCTCACGGTGGACTCTGGCAATAGTGCTCAAGTGAAATTGGTCTTTTTTTTTTTTTTTCCAGATGGTCCAAGCAGGATCATTATTAGCCATTTCCGCTGTATCAGAGTAAGAACTTATCAGTGTTTTTAAGTAGTGTCAGTACGTACCATCCATGAGTAACTGGAAGCCTTTTCATGCTCTATATTTCTGTGGTAAAAACACAAACTAACTTTCATATATATATATATATATATATTTTTTAAATGATTCGTTTTCCAATAACAGAACTGGTCTCTATGTGCAGCCGGCTGTGAGAGGCCCGTTACATATCGGTGACACTGTCTGAGAACATTTATATATGCATTATATTTTTGTTTGTGTTGTACTTCGTAGACGTTCCCTGTACACTCTGCCATGTGAATATGAACAAACATGACAAATAGGGTGGTGGATATGGAGAGATTACCTGATGTGAAGCTCTGGCAGTCAAACATTTCCTGCACAGTGTCATATACATACAACACACACACCTTTAAACATTCCATTAACTCAAGTGCTTTCTGTACAATCCTTTGTCATTGTTGCACTTTGTTGCACTGCCTTGTGTCTGCATCTTTCTGTTCTGCCTGGTGTTGTACTGTTTTTGCAAGTTTTGCACACGTGCACTTTATGTAGTGTGCATGTAGCACCATGATCCTGGAGGAACACCGTCTCATTTCACTGTGTACTGTACCACCGTATATGGTTGAAATGACAATAAAGCCACTTGACTTGATTTCCCTCTCCACCTCTTTTCTGATACAGTTAGGGCCAAGTTTTTGGCCCTTTCAGTCTGACGTTAGGGTGAACTTACTAAGCCATACACTCCTAGGAAGATTTAGCACTTTGTTAACACACACCAGAACACTCCAGAGCAGCAAACTGTTAAAAAAAGTCTAAAGGTGCTCACACTTGATAATGAATTGAAGGAATTGCGCGTCTGATTAGCAGCGGCCAGCTGCTACTTTTGTTCTTATTTCCTGTGAAAGCAGTAAAGGTACACTTAATTTTTCAGAGGAATTCAGAGTCCTGTGAAATCTATTTAACAGACGGCTGTAGCCCGGGTCAGGTGAGGTTTCATAAGTTGGGCAGATCTGGAGTTGATTTTAAGTGTTGAAGTTGAATTGATGAGCCTAACTCTGCTGTCAGCACCACTTCGGGCACCAAGTAAAATGAAAAACTACAGCTGTTAATTCTACAGTCTGCCTCTTATGTTAAATCACACTAAAATATGACAACAGCCAAAAGGAAGTTTTTTTAGAGAGCTTTTAATTAAAAGCTTTGTACGAGAAACACACAGAAAGCAACAACAGTAACAGGTAACGTGACACTGAATACATAATCTGTACAATAAGGGTTTGTAAAACATGCTTCTGAAGTTCAGATACATTACAATGTCAGCCTCCAACTCCTCCTCTTTAGCATCAATACAATGTACATAATTCATATTAGCATAAAACCAGACGAAACTGCAGTCTTGACATGTAAAAATCAGTGAGTCCTTCTGATCAAACCCATCTTAGACTACTAAAAAAGCCAAAAGAAAATGGCATTCAAATAAACATCATCACATTGACAATGTTATGCATATTTCAAAAAAAGTACTTAATTACAGTACAAACAACAAAATAATGCTCGTTTCCATTTCGTTAAGCATCACATTTCATACGTTTAAACAAGGATCCTTCTTTTTCTTCTAATTAGTGCCAACATGAATCTAGCACTTAGATCACATAGAAAACTATTTAAAAGGGGGGAAAGAAAAGCTTTAAAAATCGGAAATTATAAAAATCAAGAGCCCTATTTGGTTGAAAGAGGCCACTAAATCGAGTTGTGCTACTCCGTATGACAAAGAATAAGCAAAAAATTTAAAACAAAATTTAAAAAAAAAAAAACATCACTTAGCAGTCTAATACCTTACAAATCTACCAACTGCAAGAGTCACTTCTATCCACCACTTAAACATATTATAGAGTAGATGAAAAAATCTATTCCAAATTACAATATATCCATTTGAGAAGAAAATAATTCTAGAAAAAAAATAGGACCACTCTGCTTTTACTGTGTCAAATAAGGATTTAAGTAGTGTTATTATCAACAGACATCGATTCGAATTTGAACTACAGACCGTTTTTCTTTTTTTCTTCATATTAATGGATGTGTCATTTTGGAATAAATCCTTCCAAGTGTAACCTATGAGAGAGAGTACTGAAACAGCACTGACAACAACTAGAACCATTCAGTATATGACAGGAACGTCGCCTTCGCCTGTTAAAAGACACGGAAAAAGCGGTACTCGCAACTTCTGGAAAAGAAGACGACAGAAAACATAAAAACTTATTACAGTCTGCGACCCTTAAAGTCACCGAGCTAAAGTCGAGATTTAATGACGTTTTCAGCCGTTCTCTTTGATAAGAGCCAAGTGTGATGAGGTTACAGTTGCCTCGAGTGCAGCCGACGGTGAGCTCTAAGGCAACGCATGCGGAAGCTTTTAATATATTCTAACACATACTGTAGATAGAGCGGAGTTTAGAGCCGAAGAGTCTGGGAAGGCCTAGAAAGAGCAGGAGGAAAAAAGAATCTGTGTATAAAGGGGTCTGTAAAGGTTTCTTTAAAGTACGGCTGACGCGTTTGAAGGTAAGGTAACGTACACGGCAAAAGGTTTACAGCCAAGAACACAAGGGCGCTGGATCAAACCGTTAGAGATCAAGCAGCTTTTCTAACCATCCAGCTCCCCGACACACCAGCTGTACTGTGATCCTACTGAAAGACAGCCTGTCTGATGTGTCTGAAAAGGGGAAGACAACTGTGCCAGCATCCTCTCCAGTTATTAAACAGCGGTCCAAAGGTTTTATCCTTCATAAACGGGTAAAAGCAACAAGACAGGAAACAGGCAAAACGGCGCTTCATTTAGGAAGTAAAAACGCAGTGTCCTGTTTAGACTGGAACATCGAGGTATCCTTGGTCCTCACTGTTCCTCTACATGTGTCCAGGAGCACTGTTTACATTAAGCTGACAATAAGCTCAACTAAGTCTAAAGCCAGGACTTAAAAGACATGTTGGGCCTCAGTTATAGCAAAACAAATCTTGGTACAACAGGAGCAAGAGGCAAAGTTGTCTTACTTCTCATCATGATGACTAGAGTCTGATGGCTATAGGACTAGATGAACCCTTTTCCACTACAGTAGTGCAGGTGCCCCCTGTAGAACCAGTTTCATGCATTTCCACTACAAGAAAATATCAATGCTGGTTCCAAACAGCCGACATTCAGCAGCTTCACAAAACTGACTGCGCCAAAAGTTGTAACCACCGTTGTCTCTCAAGAAATTCACCAAACACAGATTCTCCATCCCGTGTAAATCACCCCAGCCTTTGCTACATAACCCCATGTAATGTTCGGTTATGAATCTGCGGAAATGTAGGCTTTTCGTCGTAAGGCACCCAAGTTGGAAGTGGCTTCGCACCGGCTCTGCATCAGTGGAAAGACACACGCATGCCCTATGGGTAGCAAGAATAAAGCACTTCTATTGACGTTACTACCAGAGCACATACTAATAAAGAACAGTTACGAAGCATAAAAGGACAAACTGGCAACATCCACAGGACGAAAAGCATGGGAAACAGCTTTTAACCAGTCAAAAGTGGAAGATAAATAGACAAAACTTAACAGTCGCTACATTGTACAAGCCACAGCTGCCTGGATTCATGTTCCACAGATTTGAAACACCTGTCGCCGAGTCAACTTCTATTTTTAGCTGCATTTTGTCGACGTTCAGTCTGAACTGTGTTCAGCTCATGGACCTTCTAGACCTGGACAGTTTAAGAAGTTAATTTTAGTGATTACGGCATACAGAGAAACTGTTCAAATTCACTGCAGACCAGTTTAGGGTCTTGGTGGACGTTATGGAGTCGAAGTAGGTGGCGGGAACAGAGTGAAAAACAAGGCAAATATGTAAGAGACTGCAAATGGCAGCAATAACTTAAAAAAAAATTACTGAATTTCATATTCTTTATCAGCCTTTATGGTTGTGTGTGCATATAAATACTTATATGTATATGCATGTGCATTCAAGAGAGCAAGAGGAGAAGGCTTTGGAAAAACTGATAAACCACACAGAATAGGTTGGTTTTTAAATGATGCAGTCAAGTGCATTTACCTCGCTATTGCATTGATGCAATATCCAAATCCAGCTGTGTTAAGTTCACTGAGTTGAACTTCCAACGAGACTAACAGGTCAGGACACCTGCAGGCTGCTGACAACAGCCTCCAGAGCAGAGCTTGCATCTAAATATTAAGTTTCTTCCACACAGGCCGAGTATGCCTTCTAAAAGTTCAACCTGCACACTAAACGGGCGACGGTTCCACTTTCAGGACAATGTTACATTGTACCAAACAAGATAAACTCAGCATGAAGCAAGTGAAAGAATTACCACCATTTCCATCCAAGCCAAACAGTCAGTGTTGTGCAAGTGGACAAAATATGGCAACTGAAATGCCAAGAAGGGCGTATTAGCTGCCCCATCTCAAATTTATATAATTCTTCTAAAAAAAATATGTCAATTTTTTTAAACTATTCAATGACAGGGCGGTGTTGGGTTATATTTCATTACTCATTACACAAATATGGACATACCCTTCAAGGTAAAGGTAGAAGCGAGTTGAAGTGGCATGACACTTTTTTTTTTTTCCTTTCTTCAATGGCATTTGACTTCATAATGTCCGTCCTCCTATGGCTTCGCTGGGGAGGGGTCGTCGGAGGCGGCGGTGGGAGGGGGGGAAGAGGCATTTTCGGGGCTAGCAGAAGGTGAAGCGGGGCAGGAGGCAGGGGATGGGAACTCTTTTATGGTGACGGTGACGAGGTTGGTGGTCACATCTGTGACCACTACATCCTTGCAGCTCGGAGCCATTTCAGGGTGCCAGTCGGGGTCTCCCTCAGCGGGCACCCTTGGAGGTTCGGTGGGGGCAGAGGTTTGGTCCCCGGGAGCGGCAGGGGGAAGCGCGGTGGGCAACTGGTGTTTAACCCTGCACTGGCGAGGATTTTTCCTGCCTTCCTCTGAGGGCACCGTACGGTCCGGGGCGCCCTCGTCCTCTTCGTCTTCCAGGGAGGAAGAGGGAGAGGAGGGGAGGAAGGGGGATGATGATGATGCAGCCTGGTTTGCATCTGAGGACGCGGCAGGGGTGGAGGACTTGGTGCTCTGGCTCTTCTGAGTGTCTGCGTGAGGTTTGCTGGACTTGGGATCCTTGCTAGACGGCGAGGCCCCAGTGGAAGGCTGAGACTGGGCAGCAGCAGCATTGGTGGGAGATTTTCCTTCAGACCCACTGGAGCTGGAAGGAGAAGGAGGTGCCTGGAACTGAGAGGGGCTGGTGCGGCTTTCCCTAGCTCCTGTGCTGGAGCATGAGCTTGGGTGGGAGTGAAAAGGCACAGGTCCTCCGCACTGCAGCCCGAATGGCTTCCCGTACATCGGGAACCCCAGCATCTTCAGAGGAGGCTGGAAAGGTCTATATGGGGCTTCCCTCTTCTTCCCAATGATACGATTGCGGGATGGGATGTTCTGACGTCCTGCCGAAATATTCCGACCCCCGGCCGCTGTGCCACCCCGGCCCGCTTTGTCGATGACCTTCAGATTGAGGATGATTCGGCCTCTCTTGACTTCCCGGGGTTTCACCCTACGGTTAAGGATGCGGACGGTTTCAGAGAAGGGAGAAACGTGCATGCGGGACGGGAAGCCACCAGGGTTGGAGAAGGTGGTCGCCATGGGGTCTGTGCGAGGCAGAGGGCGCCGGGACATCCGGTGGCAGCGGTGAATGTCTTTCTTCAGTTTGTGTGTGGCCGCAAGGGAGTTAAGTTTAGGGGAAGGTGCGACAGCCGAGCTGGAGGACGACGGTAAAAGATGCGCTGAGGCAGAGGAGGAGGAGGAAGCTGCCCGGTTAGAAGTGGACGAAGTAGGACGCAAAGTGGTCTGGCGGGTGTTTGAGGCTCGGCTGCCG
This sequence comes from Aulonocara stuartgranti, assembly GCF_965226115.1. Lineage (NCBI taxonomy): Eukaryota > Metazoa > Chordata > Actinopteri > Cichliformes > Cichlidae > Aulonocara > Aulonocara stuartgranti. Next base: position 33,003,947 of record NC_138944.1, on the reverse strand, counting down.
CTCTCTCCTTTCTGACCGCGAGCCTGCGAGACAAAGCACATTTAAGAAACCATTTTTGTAGAGTGAGCTTTTTGAACCTCTAAACACGTTTACTGAGTGATACACAGCAACAGCAGCCACTTTTAAACATTTGGCTAAAACATCTGGCTCAACTCCAGCACCTCGGACTGCAGCTAACCCTGGTAGCTCTTGCTCTGCTCTTCAGCAGTGTGTGAACCAGATCTCCTCCAGCTCATTCTAGCTACAATTCTGGAGGGTGGAGCTGAGACTATGTAACCATGGGCACTCACTTAAGTTAGTTGTTTTTGGCAACACTAGAGTCACAATGATTTATATCAGCCATTAAAATGCTTCTTGGATGACAGCGTTGTAACTAATGCCTCAAAAGTGCACACTTTCCAGCTAATTTAGCTTATATTAGACTAAAGTTAATTTGAGATCAAAAGAATTAAAATTAACAAAATCAGCAGTTACAAAGAGAAGTTAATGCACCCAACACCACAACGTTTAGCCGTGCTGAATGTAACTTCAGTCAGACGTGTCTCCTTTGTAACTCCATTTATTGTTGTTGATATAAATGACCCTCCCCCTTCACACGGCTTTCTGAAAGCGTTTTTCTATGACCAAAGGTTGCTGCAGTATGTGCCTCAGGTGAAATGTAGCACAGGACAAACGTGTCCCTGCCGCTCACGCTTCTTTTCATGTCATTTTCCAAAGACAAAGCATGCACTGTATGAAGATTTAAATAAACTTCAGACACCGTTTGAGGTTCAAGTAGGTTGACCTTTTTCTCAGCTTTAACAGCAGAAACCACAAATAGAATGTTCCACTTTCCTGCAGGGTGGTGATGCAAACTGAACAAAGGTACAGATTTCAACAAAGCTGCAAATTTAACTCATGCAAACTAGTCATAGTTTCCAGTCCACTCGTCAAAATTTTAAATATGATTTCAGATGCAGCAGCTCCTCCCTGTGGAGGAGCATAAAAAAAAAAACTGTACCTTCATTACAAGGTTCTTGGGTTTTGGTCCCCTTTTCTTTGGCCCGTGCAACTCTCTTTCCCGCTCTCTAAAAAAGAAAAAAAAAGTAGTGACAGTTAGAATGGCAATGACCACAAATGAAAAGACACACGCAACAAAAAGAACAAGAGAACGAGAGCAAATAGAATGACTCAAAGGTGATGACAGACATGAAAGCTGTGGGTGAGCGTGGGCAAAAAGAGCATCTCTGCAGCCATGTCAGAACACAGTTAGGTTTCCTTTAAAAAAAAAAAAAAATCTTATTCTTTGCTCTTATTTTCATCAGGGATAATGTTGAAGAAGGACAGGAAATGTAAGAGCCAGCGAAGAGAGGAATGACATGTAGCGAAAACACCGTTTCAGTCATTTGTTGTATCCCCTGCCTCCCATTAAAAGTTTTCTGATACTTGAACTTTACTCTAAATATTTCCATGAGCAGCACGAGCATTTCAAAGAGCTTGGCAACAGACAAAAAGAAGTTCGGTGCAGATTTTTTTTTTTCAATTAGGCAGCAAAGAGGAGGAATGTAAAGACACGAAAGGGGGATGCGGGGGGATGAAAGTATGAGTAAACACAAGCACTTAGAGGAAGAGACACTGGAAGTAATTTAAAACAAGAACACATGATAAAAAGGTAAATGGGCCCGGGGGACTGAGCAGACATGCTTTAGACTTTTCAAGATAGGAGCCAAAATATAAAAACAAGCAATAGAGAAAAAATAAATACATAAATAAAAATCAAGACTGATTACTCAAAGCACACGCAGGGCTCCTCATGAAGCAGCTACACTCACTTTTGCTCAAACCCCAAAATCAGCCTGTCATCCAGGATGTTCTCCTCCGGCTCCCAAGTGCTGTGCCTGAACACAAATGCAGCAACATGAAGAAAAACACATGCATTCATTTTGCTCCAAAGCACAGTTAATGTGCATTTTTCAGCTGAATCGAACCAATGCTTGTGTCACATTAACATTGTGGATTCAAGGCACTCACTTCATTGCCCATCCTTTCCATTTCACCAGGTATTCGAGCCTTCCCTGAAAGAAGAAGACAAATGTTAGAATTACTAAAACAGTTCATATGAGAATAGATTTTTTTAAAAAGAAAAAAACAACAACATTCAAACACAGGTTTTGAGTCTTTTAATTACAAATAGGATATTCTTGCCTTTACACCAACATGGAAACAAAACTCCACATGCTGTTAATGCACAGCAACACCAAATCTGCAATGCAACTGAATGCACTTTAGCACATTTCAGTCCAAGTTACAGAAGAGGACTTCATTTCTTTCACGTCTTCGCTAGGGTTAAATCTTCCTATGTTTTATAATAAGATCAAATACATTTCACGTTTGGGTATCGTTTATGTGAAATCTACGTTTGTTCGTGTGTTGCAAGTGTTTTACAGCAAGAAGGATACGCTAAAAACTCCAAGCAGGGACTTCTGAAGCCATTGGAGGCACGGTGGGCCTTGCTGGTTAACTGTGTATACCGGCAACTTCAGAAGGCAACATGCCATAATGGACAGAGTCTCTTACATGCAAAATACTGAAAACACATTGGAAACTCTCAAAAGTCCTTAATCAGCTATGGTTGAAGACTCCTTTCCCATCACCGGCGTATGAGAACTTGTGCTTCTGCAACCACCTTCATAACTCGCACGAGAAAGTAACAAAGTCAAGCTGTCGTTAATGTGGCAGCTACACATAAACTGGGCTATGAACCGCTGACTGTGACCGTATAGCTTTAGCTACCATTAGCTGGCAAGCAAACCAGGCCTCTCAGTTTCACAGCACAGTCCACAATACCATCAGCGGGGCTAGCGTGTCTTTGCAGCCACCCCGTTCTTTGTGTTGTTTTTATTGCCCTGTCGCTGCCTCAATGTCCGCGCCACGAGTCATAAGCCTCGCTGCTCTGATCTAGCTCGGACTAGCAAAGTAAAAGCAAACGCATGAAGGCCTCTGCAGTATTTCATAGGCGTAAGATGACAGCCCTGAGCCTATGGACTAAAGCAGTGCCGCGCTGCCGACGGGGAACATCTGCACGTAGTCAAAACACGCGGGACAGTGGCGGCTGTAGCTCACCTTACGGACGCGGCGTTTAAGTATGGCTTCCGCGGCGAAAATGCGATCTCCCGCCGCCGAGAGCTCCATGTTTCATACCCGAACTGAGCTACCTGTCTCGGTGTCCGTCTCTCCAGACGACAAGCTCCGCTGTCTGCACGGATCGACCAAACCGTGCGAAGGGCTGCAAACACACGGAGACAGCACAGCAGCAGCGGCGGCGGCGCGACCTATCTGGTCGCCGGCAACCCGAGGAGAAAAAAAGCCCGCGCGGCTCTGAGCTTTAAACATCAGCGTCAAAAGACACGAAAAGGTTATTAACGTTAATTAAATTATTACAGACCTAATTAGACTTCATACAAATGTTTTAACACCGAAGGTCATCGGAATTTTACATTGTATTTATATTTACATTTCATAATGTTAACTGGTTTAATAATATTTGCCTTATTCAAGTATTCAGTCACACATTTGAACCAGTGGACAATTTAATCAATGGCTCTTTTCAAGCGTCCCACTAAGCCACGAAAATTCCCTTCTATGCCATGAAATTGACAAATTTTATTTACATTACTTTGTTAAACATGTATTTATTTAATTATTTTAATCATAAACATAAAATAAACGTTCGGCATTTGGTTTGAATGCAAAACATTAGTCCTCCAAGTTAAAAATTCCCTCTGGTTTAAGGCAAGAAGCTATTTATGAAACAATTAGTAGTAGTAGGGGGGGAATCGATACAGCATAGTACACTCTCAGAAATAGGGGTACCAAAGTGTACCAAAAAGGGTACAAATGCTTGTCGCTGGGGGTGTTCCTTTTTGAAGGACATTTCTGTACCCTTTAGGCTTGGTACATTTTTGTACCTTATGAAGTTGTACCATCTGAGGTACAATCATGTACTTTCCTAAGACATAAATGTACCTTGAAACTATAGTACAGAAATGTTCTCTTGAAAAGGGTACAATAGGGTACCTATGAGGGTACCCCCCCAGCGACAACCTATTTCGTACCTAAAGAGACAAAAATGTACCCCCAATAGTCCAAAATATTTGGTTATTTAACCATTTATTTTCGATAATAGAATCACATCAAAGCACTTAAACAACCACAGGAATACATCCTTGATTACATTCGTATATTGCTATAGGACATGTCAAGAAAAATACATTCATTTAAAAAAAAAAAAAAAAAAGTAAACAATCACATAAAGACATTAAACACCTGAACACAATGTTTTGACGGATCACAGAGATGGCATGTATTTAAAAAACTGTCCACACAAATGTTTTGCTCTACTTCAACAAGCACGCACATACATACATACGCGCGCGCGCGCGCACACACACACACACACACACACACACACACACACACGCTTAAGTCCCGTTTGGGGTCGCATATCTTAACTCCCACCCTTTGGGGACACCACTTTCTGTATGGTTTAGAAGCAAGCTGGCAACTCAGTTTTACTCCTCCAAGACCACAGAAATAAAAAATCACTTGAGATTTTCATTTTAAGCAACATTTGTCCAGACAGTATTTTTACCTTCCCATTGGGGACTGGGAATGTTTAATGTCCTCTTTGGGGTCTTCAGCGATACACAGATAAACAAACTATTTTATGCCACTTTTGGGGACCTTACTTCCATTTGGGGTCTTCAGCAATACACACATACACAAGTTATTTTATGTCAGTTTTGGGGACCTTACTTCCATTTGGGGTCTTCAGCAATACACACATACACAAACTATGTTATACCACTTTTGGGGACGTTACTCCCCTTGGGGTCTTCAGCAATACACACATACACAAATTATGTTATGCCACTTTTGGGGTCGTTACTTCCATTTGCGGTCTTCAGCAATACACACATAACTTCAGTTTTGGGGATATTACTTCATCAAAGTAAGTACAAGGTAATGTTATGATTTAACCATCTAGAAATGTTTTAGGATGCTGCTGCTGCTCAGTGTCACAATGTTAAAAGCCATCTTTTTCTACCCAACCTAACAATATTCATTGCAATTAGGTCTGCTAACTTGACAGAATCCAATGGATTTGCCAGAACTTCAAAGTCAGGTCATTACTTATTATGAAAGAAATCACAACTTATTGTGCCACAGAAACATTTAAATATTCTGCTTCTTTTATTTCTACCGTGTTGTTTTTAGCACTTTACATGCACTTCATGTATACACAGGAACTTGCAGCAACAAAGAAACAACAAAATATCTGCACAATTCATTAAGTGCTTCTACCTGCAAATGTAAAAAACTTTGATTCCAAATACATCTCATACAGTGCGAAGTGGACACAATGAAAACCATGTTAAGAAAAAAATGTCAACTTGAAAAGATTTGTTTTTTCCTCTCAGAATGACAAAAGGTTTTAGGAAACAAACTTACACCTGCTTACTGAACCTGAAATTTTTGGAGTGCAACGTCTTCAAAACATCTTCAGAACCATTTTACCAGAGAAACAGGAAATTTTAACTCACTGAAATCACAAACAGCCCTCAGTCCTTTGCACAAGCTTTTCTTTTTAAGGCAGTAATGCGATTTCTAACATAATTTTTTACCCCAGTCCAGTTTCTGTCTTTCAGTGCATAGGGTTCTGCATTGATGCATTGAGTGCAGTCCAGCTTCTGAGGCAACTTGCATGTGTTGATGAAACGCATCATGTGTTTTTCAACTGCACGTACCTTATGATCTTCCCACTTACATTTGGCGTTACTTCGGTTGCCTTCGAAGAAAAGAAAACAGACATCAATACACTGCTTAAAACTTTTTCAATATCAAATGTTTTCCTCCTCTACTCAATGAATAATGTCATGTATTTAATATATATATTCTTAGTGCTTATTTGCTGATTATATTCTTTTACGTATAAGAGATGGCCAGCGTTGCCTTCCTCAAAAAGGGTATGTTACACACTGCTAATTTTCAAAAAGGGCAGAAGCTGCACTGACAAGCTACATAATCAGATGATAGGAAGCTGCATGCTTTTGCAAAGAATATGAGCTGCAGGCAGAAAGTGAAACTAAGTAGTGTTTGATCGAAACTTAAAGTGTGCGTGACGTCTAGAGTAAGTATATAAATAACCAGACTGCCTGCTGCTGCTTCAGACTTGAGCTGATGTCTGTGTGCTCAGTCTCCATTTTCCGGAAAATGTAAAATTAAAGATCATTTTTTGAGTTAGACCACTTTGAGCCGTGTCTTTCTTCGCTGTTAAAAGAATACAAAGAAATGAATTTAATAATTGGTGCCATGACCTGGATTCTTTTGCGGCTGAGAGGTCTAATTTGGACCTTAAGGTACGATCTGATATGAGGCGGACAACAGACAGGTCTAAAAAGATTTAAAGGTAGGCACAAGCCTGTTCAAAGTAAAAGCAAAATTGTGCATATTGGATGAATTCTAAATTATTTGTTCGCAGAGTTGATGATCGTGACCGTCATTTATTTATCACCTTTTCACTTCATTAATTCACTGAACCATATTTATTTTTCTGTGCCAATGTATAAAGTTTATGTTTATGCCAAAACAAATTGGTCAGTACCCTTTTTCAAGGGAGGACTGAAAGAAGTCCTTGGAGATGAAGACGTCCCTGGAGATGAAGAAGTCCATGGCCCTCTGTCTCCATCCTGATCCGTTGTCTCATTCTCTGGTGTTTTTATTGCCTCCAGAGCCGATTGAAGAGGCTCACTCTCATCGCTTGAGTTATCTGAATTTTCCAGATCAACTTTTTCTAAAGGTTTCCAGAGCATTTAATAATTAAAAAAAAATCAATTATTATATTTTAGAGCATCCTAATAAAATTTACACTCTTACCTTCGGGGTCAATTTCAATATCATCAAGTGTTTGGCCTTTATAATGTGAAACAGTTCCGTTCTCCAGTGCCAAAAGTAATTTGCTCATCTTAGCAAGCTGAAGTGTTCCTTGAGGCAAGCGGTAATACTGCCTGTGCACACGTATGTCATGACCCAGAAAGTCTGCTAGTTGATCTGCTTCATTTTCTTGAAGATTAAGCACCTGCGACATTGTTGCGATATGTTTTCGGAGCCTTGTTGATGTTAAGATTTCAGGGTGTTTTGCTCCACTCTCCTTTGCCAACATTTGGATACAGTCTCTTCCTCGATAGGCAGATAAAGCTCCTGGTCTAGCAAACATGTAAATGTTCTCTTTGGGGACGCCACAAGATTCACGAGTTTCCACAAGGAGCTCCATTGCAGAGACCATTGATGGTTTTCGGAGAATAGGAACTCCTCTCCCTCGTTTTCCACGGATTTCTACTCTGGTGAAGAAATCACACATTTTTTTCTCAAGTGAGGTCAGACAAGCAGCCATGTCCATATTGATTTCTGACGTTTTTCTGTCTTTAAAGGTGGACACCTCCATTCTTGATACCTCTCCTTCTCTTCTTCTGTTAAAAATGATCACTTGAGCTAGTGTCACTTTGGCAAGCATTGCATAGCTGTATGGAGTTGGAGTCAACCTCAGCATTCTTTCAGCACCGCTTTTAACAGTCTCCATATGGCGATCCAAGCATTTGACATCAGCTGTTAAAGGTAAAATCTGTGGTGCATTCCACTTAGACTCCTTCATGGTTGTTGTTGCACCTCTGGTGATCAGTCCCTTCCATCTAAAATTTTTGATAGCCTTAAATTCTCTGGCAAATTGCACAAGGCTTGAGTCTCCGTCTTCTGAGGACAAATTGTCAGTCTCTACAAGCTCACAGATAATTCCCAGATTGTTGCCAATTTTTAGAGCTAAGGTAGGTTTCTGGAACGTATTTCTTTCAGGATTGTACCCAGCCACCTCTTTCACTGCAGATATCAAATGGTTGAAGTTTGCAGGATAAATCAGTTCCTCTGCCTTTTGAATGGGGGTATTCTTCTGAGCTATAAGCAGCAGTCGCCCAAGTTCCCTAAGCCTTTGCCTTATGTAGTCATGTCTGTTCTTTCTTGAACCATTTAGATCATAAAGGTGCTGTCCAAACTGAAGAAGAAGTTGGTCATTTTGGATTAATTGAGTTACCTCGTCATATTTCATGCAGGAAATCACAGTTTTCAAGCCCTCTCCAATTTCACGAACAACAGCAGTTTTCAGTGCACATTTGGATCGAACCCGCTGCTTCCCACTCTGGGAGTCTTCTTCACTTTCTTTCTTTGCTGGGCATATTCTCATGTGCTTCCACAGTGTTTTCTTAGAATAGAGTCCCTGGCAGTGATAACAATGAATGTAATCAATGCCCTCTGTGGATTTCTTTGGTCTATAGCAGGCCTGTAGCTCACCAGCCCCCCTCTTCACAACACTGGCATTATGGGCAAAATTTCCGTGTCTTCTAAGGATGTTCAACCTATTGCGCCTCTCTCTTGAATTTTTGGGATATTGAAATGCACGAGCAACCTCTTCCTTATTTTTATGTACAGTTTCCAGGTGTCGTGCAATTTTTGATGTAGGCTGGAGACAAAACAAACAATAGTTTCTCTTATCATATACACGGCGACTTCCAGACTTTGAAGGTGGTAACACTTTGATCGAGTCCAAAATCTGTTGAGTTCTGCTTTTCTTCGGTGTACTTTCATTGCTATTTGTTGCACTGTGGGACGAGAGCTTTCTCTTTCTTGGAGTTTTTGAGATCCTCTTCTTAAAAGTTGTGGCACCATTGCCTTTATTTAAAATTTCTGAATAATTATCTAGTTTTTGTGGAGATAAATCGGGGTATTGCAGAGAAGGCAGAGACTTCTGTGCAGTTGGATAAAGAGGTTCATCTTCATCTAGCTGAGAGGAACTTCCTTCAGTGTCTGGAACATAATTAGCATCACTATAGTCTGTGTGATCGGATTCATCAGAAGATGTTTCTGTATATGTCGAGACCTTGGGGAAAAAATAACATCTCTTTAAGATTTAAGACATGATAGAAGTATTTTTTGTGACAGATTAAAAGTTAGAGCTATTTAAAGATAAATAAAACATGTATATTAAACATTTTCCACCTGTTTTTGTCTTGAGGACCTCTTTTTTGAGTATTCAACGAAGCAATTATCAGATGCTGGTTGAAGTAATGATGTTGTGGCAAATATAGGAGGAACTGCAGCCTTAAAGGATGGACAAAAAACAAAAACTGAGTTTCTAAAAGTATCATATTATTACAACATATTTTTGATATCTATAAAACCAAATAAGGAAATATTAAACTGTAAAAGTAATACTAGTTATAGCATAAAATTCAACACTGGAATCACTGGTTTGAGGATATACATTTGAAAAAAAATAGTATGTCATTTAGAAAACAAGGTTGCATAGGGTATTTTTTAAGAGGGATATGAAAATTAATATTAAAACAAACCTAAACTGCACAGCAGTGTACTTGTGAAATTCATTATATAGCAGACATATTTAACAATAATGAACAATCTTTGTGTTTTCAATTACACAGTACTTGTATGGACAGAACTTTGTTGAATTAGTTGGGTAATAAATGTATTGCGTGTATAAGAAAAAGCATCATGCGAACAAATGACAGCCTAACAGTAACTGTTATGCTTATTGTAGCTATTAGCTAAAACCACTAATTTAGCTTAGTTTGCCCTGGGCTCAGCTTTGACAAATATCATCAACTGTTATTATTATTAGGCCTCACACTTATAACTTTTGGGGATGTTTCTAACACAAATACACTCTGCTTTAACCTAAGTGAGGACAGTAAATGGCAAACTGAACTAAGGCTACTCATAAGATACTGATGAGAACATAACACTTACCTGAATGCAGTGTTGAAGATCACCGGTTTGGTTGCTGATCTCTAGAGTAGACTTATCCTAAAAACAGAGACATGACTTCACTTACAACTACAAAAACATCACCAACTACAGTCATCATTAGGCCTCACATTTATAACTTTTGGGGACGTTTCTAACACAAATACACTCTGCTTTAACCTAAGCCTCCCCTAAATTGACCGTGTGCTTTGTGTTGTGCGTGCCCGCAACTGTGCATTTCATGGCGTCTGTGTAGAAATGACTAGTAAGACAAGGCTGCAAACTATTCTCACAGAACTCAAAGGTGAACTTGAATCCAATAAGAAGGAGAAGGATTTTGGGCAAAATACATTTATATAAAAAATAAAAAAAAATCGATTCTGGATTTTAATGAATCGATATCACGTTATCCAAGCCAGAATCGATTTTAATCAATGAATCGATTATTAAAACCCACCCATACTAACAACAACAAAAACATCACCAACTACAGTCATCGTTAGGCCTCACATTTATAACTTTTGGGGACGTTTCTAACAAAAATACACTCTGCTTTAACCTAAGTGAGGACAGTAAATGGCAAACTGAACTAAGGCTACTCATAAGATACTGATGAGAACATAACACTTACCTGAATGCAGTGTTCAAGATCACCGGTTTGGTTGCTGATCTCTAGAGTAGACTTATCCTAAAAACAGAGACATGACTTCACTTACAACTACAAAAACATCACCAACTACAGTCATCATTAGGCCTCACACTTTTAACTTTTGGGGACGTTTCTAACACAAATACACTCTGCTTTAACCTAAGTGAGGACAGTAAATGGCAAACTGAACTAAGGCTACTCATAAGATACTCATTAGATACTGATGAGAACATATTATGTGCAGGACACTCCTGAAAAGCTGTGTGTGTTGAGACAACAACCAGAAATAAAAAGACCGACAAGGTGGCTAGAGCCCTACTCCCCACCCCTCAACATTTTTATTTCTGGTTGTCGTCTCAATAAACAAACACAGAAGCAGCTCTTCAGTGGGGTCCTGTACAAAATGACAACAAGAAGTCAGTAAGGACCCAGTACAGGCTTTAATGCAAGGACAGCGTGATGAGCCAATGCAGCGGCCCCACAGACCACACCCCACCATACCAGTATATTCACTGATATTAAATACTATTATCTTATCGAAATACAAAACATACTTTGTATTTCAACTCAAAAATAAAAACACCATGTTCTGAAGAGGTTTAAGAAAAACTTGAAGAGGTTTAAAATCTAAGCTGTTTTAACAGTAGTTTATGTGATATCTTTGGGCCAAAATCAAATATAGTTAGACTTATTTGACATCATGTGCAGCAATAGTGCAATGCAATAGTTTACCATCTTGCACCAAGGCCAGTCGGCTTTCCCGTAGTCATAAGTTATTTCTTCTCCTGGGTCAATGTCACGCAAGGCAAACAGGCAAAGATGTGGCCTTCCTTCAACTTCAACTGTTTTCATCTTACAGCTAGGCCTTCGGTGGTCATCATTCACAAGCCTTCCTAATGACTTGTCTTCAACAGAAGCATCAGTGCTTGAAGAAAAAAAAGTATCAACAGTGGAGTAAATCAACATACTGTGTGGCATGTTACATAAATAATAGATATTTGTAGTAGTGTATTAAGTATAGCATAGATCCAAAATACACTGTAACATGAAATATTGTCTTACCACCAAGAGGTTCCTTTCCATTTGAAATCAAATAAGAACACTTCCACCGTATCATTGAACTTGTTTTTTTCAAGATAAGGATCTGCTTTGCAAAGTTCTCCACGGTATTCAAGAACAAATTCCCCCTGTTTGAAAAACTGTGAGGCAATTACACCACGACCTTTAAAAGAAGAAAATATTGCTCTAGTTTAAAAAAAAAATGTTTCCACCAATTGTAAGACATTTTAAAACTTATGAATAAAGTTACTCTTCTTTACACAGCCTATTAAAAAACTATAACATAAACACTTGATAAATGCAAGGTTATCAGTACTGAATGTCTAATTTGCATACAGGAGCGAAGTGTTACTATTTATGCGTTTATGCGTGCTGTAATTATCAAAATACACAAATGACACTATACCTTTGCATGGGCTGATGAATTGCTCTGTTAGACCAGTCTTGTCAGTTTTCAGTTTAATATAGTGTTCTGCATCGTGTTGAGGATTAACTCTTTTTCTTCTTCTACCTGATGTTTCCATCATAATATCAAATGCAAGATTTCTTTTCTGTAAAAAGAGATTTAAAGACTTAATTATTCCCTGTGTTCACCAACTCCAAATTAAAATACAGTATGCCTTTTCTTAAACGCTTATGATAAAATATAAATATTTGATAAATTATTAAAAATATTTGTTAATTACTAAAGCACACTATCAACTCTCATGATTACATTAAAGATTACACTGAAATTTAACATTTGTACTTTTTCTTGGCTTTTTTCTGTTTTATTCGATTGACTCAGTAAAGAATGTCAGGAAAGCGGGGCAGAAAGAGAGGGGGGAAGACACTGGGCAAAGGACTCGAACTCAGGCTGGTGTCAAGAAAAAAAAAACAAAAACTCAGGCTGGTGTCGAGGCCACCTCGAAAACAGCTAACAAATAAATGTCACCACGGGAATGCTGTTCACAAGACAGCAAAAATCAGCAATCTAGAGAAAATTGTCTTGTTATCATTCCCCCGTACATTTTAGTACTCTGATTTCAATGTTTGCTCATTTGGGCTTTATCAAGGGTACACCTAGCTAACCAATATCAACATTCATCTTGAAATAACTTTCTTACATTCAGACAGAAAATACTGACATTTCTTTTTGTCGTGTAATTTCCTTTTCAGCAGAAACCTAAAGGCATGGCAATAACAAACTAAATGTCTTAAGCTACTTTTCATACCTTTAAAGCTGCTCCATGCGCTGCTGCTCTCAGACGGTCACCTCCATGACTGCGATCCAAAGCTATCCGGTTGTTCAGTCTGACGTCACTAGCCGTGTCTGGGTCTAAACTCCGCTGCAGGTCCATATATCAAACGATCATATGGCATTACTGAGAGTTGAAAAACTGTCTAAAGTCTTTCATCTTTAATAAAATGATCAGCGTTCTGCTCAGGTGTAACAATTGAGTTTAACATCCAGGCATCCATGAAAACGGAATTTATGACATTTAAAGGAGTTAGAAGTTAGCAGGGAGTTAGCTCGCTAGCTTCTATCTAAATACAATATAGCATGTCCTGACTGCGGGGTTTTGGAAACAAATTAAAACGTACAGCTCTGTTATCACTTCCAGCATAAATGAAGACAGAAAACTAAACAGCAGTGACGTTTGTAGGGTTACTGAAGTTGGGCTAGCTGGTATATAATGATGTGCTGCGTGACCGCTAGCGACACAGCTACATTAGCATAATATAAACAAGCTAACTTTTTTTCCACTCAATAAAAGTTACCGTGAGTGTTCTCGGTGGTCAGGAACAAATGTAATCGCATGGCAGGATGCTGTAAAAGGACCAAACTTCAGCCAGGAGAACAACTGAGATAATCCATCCACAATACGAGGTTAGTCATTCATATACTGCTGCATGGGCTGGGCTGTAGTTACATCCTAAGGTTTTAAAAACTGAGCTTAAATAAATACTTAGCGGTAATAAAAGCCGAGAGAGGTCAACAGTGATCACTGACTGTTTTAGGAGCTTTTTGAGATCAAATAGAAGAAAATACATAACATTAAACATGTTAACAACACAAAAGCCATATTAAACGCAGACTACTTTAGACCCGGAAGTAGGATCCGTCGCGTCATCACTGAACAACCGGATTGTGACCCTCCCCCACCCGCCTCTTCTTTCGCGCCTCTCCCTTTCGCGCGCCTCCCGCCTACCGGCAGGCCCTGCCCCGCCCACATATCTAAAAAAAAAATCTGAGAAACCAACGTTTTTTGCAAAGCCTAATGGCAAGATTATGATTATGCACTTAAAGATGTTCAATCAGTCGGTTCAGTATTATTGTAATTATTAATTTAATTAATTATTATTTTAATCACTGTTTATCTTATGAAAACTTAAAAAAAACAATATATTAATCTGCAAAAATTAAATCAATTTCTAAATGAAATTTCTCAGTTTCCTTGCTTTAAAGTATAGAGGAACTAATGTTTGGGGTTTTGTACACAGTGAATAAAATTGTCAAATGAGAAAAATACGAGATGCCTTACTATTCCACTGTTAATTTAAGTATCACTTTTACCTTTTAAATGTTCTAGTATTATAATTTTTGTTTTGTTTTGCTGGATTTTATTTCACACTATTTTCTATGTTTAAAAACAGTCTAAAATATGTAAAGACTGAAATTAGGTAATAAACACTTTATCATAGTCTCTCCAACAAGCTCTAGATCTTCCCCAGAGAGATCCCAGTCAGTGGAATATGCCCAGGGAGGCACCCAGTAGGCATCCTGGTCATTTTGATGTGGTGGAGCAGTGTCTCTCTTTCAAGCACCCCTCAGATGACAGAGCTCTGCACAGTACCATAGACCTAGAGGAGCTAACTCTAATCACAGCTGCTTCACACTCAGCTGCAAACCACTCTAGTACACACTGAAGGTCATGGCCTTAAGAAGCCTGAAGTACCATGTCATTTGCCAAAGATGAGACCCCAAGGTTCACAAACCAGACACCATTTAATCCATGAAAACCACCAACAGAATCAGTGACAAAGGTCAGCCCAGGCAGAGTTTAACCTTCTCTGGGAACAACTTCAGCTTTGTGTCAAGAATGCAAACACAGCTCTCGCTTTGGGAATACAAAACAAATCAGGTTACCAGAGGGCTCATAATTGGTTTATTTCTCTCAATCCAATTGAAAGTTTTCTATCCTCTGTGATTGGAATTATTGTCTTGCCTGAAAATCCACACTTGTCTTTTCTTCAGATTCTTTTGAACAACTGTCCAGGTAGACTTCTCCATTCATTTTTCCTACAATTAAATAAAGTCTACCACTACCTTATGGTGTAAGACAGCCCCCTCCATAGTGTCTTAATGTACAAACTTTTCTTTTTGCATAGTGTTTTTGAGGGTGATGTGGAGAACAAATCACTCCAAAAAATGCTGTGTACAATGATATCAAAAGAGTTCACCTTTGAACATGTGCATACAGGTCAATGCAGTAGAATGGGTTACTTTTTTTTATGGGAAAAACTGCTATTTGCATGTCTTGATGCATGCTCGATCATCCACATAAGTAAATCCCAAAAGGTTGATTAAGTTCTTCTGGACGTAGCATTTTCAATGGGAGAAACATTTTATCACTCATATCCTCCCTGGTGAATTTGATGTGTTAATCCACTGAGTTAATGTGATCCATTACTTGTGGTACATCCTGAGATTTGATTTTCAGCTAGGTGTCATCCACATACCTGAACCAATGACTTGGTGGTGTTCCAGGATAGGATAACAAAGATCTCTTTTCCACTTCTTCCATGTACAAGTTATGAACTACCTATTCTTCAGTGACTGGAACCCAAGTGAAGTAAGAGGTGTAACATTGTACAAGACCATTGTTTCATCTGCCTCCATAATGGCATCTCTCACTTTCTCGACAAGTTGTTCTGGATGTGGTGTTCAGAGCTGCCTATCAACGGGTTGAGCATCGAAGCCAGAAACTTTGAGATGGCCATGTTGATCATACAGAAAATTGGTCTTAAATGTACGCCCTGTTCATATAAACAGTAAGCCATAGAATCAAGAATTACTTACCTGGATGTTTGAGCATGCATCAAGACAGTAATCAACGTATTAACATTATCTGTGCAAAGATGAATACTTCTGAAGTAAAACAGTGAAAAATTACAGCACTTTAAAGGAATAGAAAGCCAGGTATTTGGCACATTTTGTTACCTTTTATGAGTTGAAATTTCTTAGGTATTGAACAGAAATGATTTAACTTTATTTACATACCTAAAAAGGTTTCCCTCTAAATTCAGAGGGGCTGTAACTTCGGCTTCTATTGTCCGATTTGTGTTGATTGACATCTCTTTTTAATTGTTTGAGCTAATAAAATCACAGTAATATGGCCATGTTCACGTCAGTCCCACCAATCAGAAGTTGCAAGGCCAAAGAAAAATGCGTGACCTCGCCCTGGTCCAATCAAATGTCTGTAACTGGGCAGAAAATTATATATTTTTTAAAAATAGTAAACATCTCCAAGGCATTGTGGGAGAAGGAAACATTCTGTAGTCCCATATAGATGTTTAAACATTGGAAACAACAAGCAAAGTCCGATTATAACGTTACTGATTATTGATCGTAAAAATATTGTGGTCTGATTTTGCGGCTGGTTCATTGATTTTTGGTCAGAGTGTGACGAAGCTTGCAGTTCTGGAATCTGTAAGAGCTTTCTTTTCAAAACCATGTATTGTTTTATTGGTTAGCTGAGGCTGATGAGGCTCCACTGTGTTTGTTTACTGACATTTCATGAAATGGTGTAACTGCTTTTGTGTTTGTGTTTGGTGGTTGTAGAAATGGTAGAAATGGATAATATGAGCGTTTAGCTGAGATTCACAGGTCTCTATGGATACCATGTATGCCAGGACTTAATATTAGTGAGCTTGTCTTGCAGCCGATTGAACGGGATCTAACTCCTTTTTGTCCCCAGTACCAGGTACCTTTATGCATGTTGAACTTTTTTAATCCCTGGCTCTAATGCTGCTACTCTATCAGATCATGGCAGAAGAGACGACTCTCTACAATTTACATTGGCTTCTCCTGTGATTAAATGACAGATTAAAACAGATATGTATGGGAACATATGAGTAAATCAGTGTTGTTGAAGAAAGAACAATTCTTATTTTTTTATTTTATATTTCACTTGCTGGCACAACTGCTGTAAGAAGACTCTTAAGAGATGTGCTATCAGGAAGCGGCAGTCTTTATACTTAAAATGGCAGCACAGAAGGATTTGAAAGAGAGGACTTGTAAGTGTGCATCCTTGTAATCTTAACATAGATTAGCATTATAGTGGCTCTTTTTATCAATACAGATATAAAGAGCCACATATTCATCTTGACTCAAGTATTTGTGATCAAGGAAAAAAGATTTCAGAATATGTTAGGAGATATTGGATGGTAATGATTTCTATTGATATACTGATCTTTGTTGAAATTGCAGATTTCCAGTTGCATATGATTGATTTGATTTGTGGATTTGATTGATTCAATTCAATGTTATTTATACAGCAACAATAGGGAAGGCAAGTTTATTTATATAGTACAATTAAACAACAAGGTGATTCAAAGTGCTTTAAAGAGACATTAAAAAACAAAAACAGCATGATTTAAAATTGGTTAAAAAACAGTAGATAAAATCAGAACACTAGATAAAATCAGTAGTTAAAATATAAGTTTTGAAATTTAAGCTTAAAAGTGTGGATTTGGTGCTTTATTCAAATGCAGCTGAGAATAGGTGAGTCTTCAACCTGGATTTAAATAAACTGAGTGTTTCAGCTGATCTGAGGCTTTCTGGGAGTTTGTTCCAGATATATGGAGCATAAAAGCTGAATGCAGCTTCTCTGTGTCTGGTTCTGACTCTGGGAACTGATAAAAAACGGATCCAGATGACCTGAGGCATCTAGAAGGTTCATACTGGGTCAGGAGGTCAATAGACTAATAGACTCCAATTTGTTCACGTGAATGGAGAGTCGTCTTCACACACTGAGGTTAAATATGGAGTTCCATAGGGTTCAGTGCTAGGACCAATTCTGTTTACATTATACATGCTTCCCTTAGGCAGCATCATCAGAAGACATAGCATACATTTTCACTGCTATGCTGATGAAACCCAACTTTATCTATCCATGAAGCCAGATAACACACACCAATTAGTTAAACTGCGGGAATGTCTTAAAAACATAAAGACCTGGATGGCCGCTAATTTTCTGCTTCTTAATTCAGATCAAACAAAGGTTATTGTACTCGGCCCTGAAAATCTTAGAAATATGGTATCTAAGCAGATTCTTACTCTGGATGGCATTACCTTGGCCTCCAGTAACACTGTGAGGAACCTTGGAGTCATTTTTGACCAGAATATGTCTTTCAATGGACATATTAAACAAAT
The DNA here is from genome assembly GCF_965226115.1 of Aulonocara stuartgranti. NCBI lineage: Eukaryota > Metazoa > Chordata > Actinopteri > Cichliformes > Cichlidae > Aulonocara > Aulonocara stuartgranti. Next base: position 32,985,972 of record NC_138944.1, on the reverse strand, counting down.
ATGTAAGACTGCTTTCTTCCATTTGTGCAACATCTCTAAAATTAGAAATATCCTGTCTCTGTTAGGATGCCTGGGTCGTTGACCCAGGGTTTTGAGTTTATTATATTATTTATTATTTCTAGTCTTTGGTTTCTTTGAGTTCTGCCTTATGGTTTACATCTCTGTGTTCTCTAGTTGCTGTCTCCCCTGTCAGCTGTATTCCCTTGTCAAGTTCGCGTCTCTGTGTTATGTTTCCTGTTTTACTTTGAAAGTCTGTCTCATGTAAATGCGTCTGGTTTTGCTTCCTTTGTCTTGTTAGGCCTGATTTGCCCCAGCTGTGTTTCCCTCCTGTTACCCATTCCCTGATTGCTCCCTCTGTGTATTTAAGCCCTGTATTTCTCTGTGTTGTGATCTACCTGTTTGCCATGCTGTGAGTTGGCCCAGGTAAGTTTGTTTTGATATATCCAGTTATGTTACTTTTGAGTTTAGCATTAAAGCTGTTTTGAGTCCAAGTTTTGCCTCAGTGTCTGCACCTTGGGTCCTTTTCCAGCCTGCACAAAGCCATTTCATAACAGTCTCAGAATGACGCTGAAAAACGAGTTCATGCATTTATTACTTCCAGGCTGGATGACTGTAATTCATTATTATCAGGAAGTCCTAAAAACTCCCTGAAAAGCCTTCAGCTAATCCAAAATGCTGCAGCACGAATACTGACAGGGACTAGAAAGAGAGAGCAGATTTCTCCTGCTTTGGCTTCCCTTCATGGACTTCCTGTTAAATCCAGAGTTCAAAATCCTGCTCCTCACACACAAGTTCTTAAATAATCAGGCCTTATCTTAATGACCTTATAATACTAGATCACCCCATTAGCGCAATTTGCTCTCACACTGCAGGCCTACTTGTTGTTCCTAGAGTATTTAAAAGTAGAATGGGAGGGAGAGCCTTCAGTTTTCAGGCCCCTCTTCTGTGGAACCAGCTTCCAGTTTGGATTCGGGAGACAGACACTCTCTACTTTCAAGATTAGGCTTCAAACTTTCCTTTTTGCTAAAGCATATAGTTAGGGCTGGATCAGGTGACCCTGAATCCTCCCTTAGTTATGCTGCAATAGACGTAGGGCGCTGGGGGATTCCAATGATGCATTGACTATTTCTTCTTCAGTCACTGTCTTCACTCACTATGTGCTAATAGGTGTGTGAATCATACTTTAATTTCTGGCTCTCTTCCACAACATGTCTTTATCCTGTCTTCCTTCTCTCAATGCGTCACAGCAGATGGCCCCACCCCTGGAAAGTGGATGAGCAACTGTCATTTTGCAGTCGGGTCACTTTTTGTGGAGAAATAAATAAAACAATATAATAGGAAAATAAAGATGCTAAGTATATTGATTTCATGACAACTAAACTTTGTGGTGCCCAAATTTATGTACCTGCTTGATTTTTGTTTAAACAATTATTGCACACTTTTTGTAAATCCAGTAAACTTCTTTTCACTTCTGAAATATCACTGTCTCCTATATGATATATTTAACTGACATTTTTTTATTGTAACAACCAACGATTTATAAAGGAAAATAATGGCTATTAACAAAGTTTCCCAAACTCTTGCATCCCACCGTATTAGTATATTTTGTCATTAGTATAATATGAAATAAATTCTACATGTGTCAAGTCGTGTGCCAATGTTTGCTGTGTAGTCGAACTGAGACATTGGTCATTACAAAAATTTATAGGAAATAATAAAATTCTCAAACAGAAGAACATTAAACATAAGTATTTAAAGAGAGACAGGAATAAAAAAAGGACCCAGCTGCTTTCCAGAGCAGGAACAAGGCTGAGGAGGAAATTTAACAGAAATGCACTCCGCTTTAACCTAAATGGGAACATTCAATGGGAAACTTTCCTTAGGGAACTGGTAAATACAATGAACTCTGATTATTAAACATATGCATATGTTGAGGTATGTGTAATGATTTGGGGGATGGATTGCTTTAGCTTAGTCCTCATTCTGATTGGTATTTGTTCCATATTTTCAAGTCTTAGACATAATGAAGGATTTTACAACAATAACCCTTGAGTGGGTTGATCACTGATAAATTGTTTGTTGACTTTATAGGTAGGTAGATACAGAAAAAAGGGACATGATAACATCTTTTAAAAAAATCCCAAAGCATATCCAACTATAGTCATTAGTATGCCATATGCTTAGCCACAGGGGTGGCTGTAGCTCAGGTGGCAGAGCAGGTGGTTCGATCCCAGGCTGCATCCTGGCTGCATGTCAAATATCCTTGGGCAAGATACTAACCCCGTGTTTGCCTACTGGTGGTGGTCAGAGGGCCCGGTGGCGCCTGTGTCCGGCAGCCTCGCCTCTGTCAGTGCGCCCCAGGGCAGCTGTGGCTACAATGTAGCTTGCTATCGCCTGTGTGTGTGTGTGTGTGAATGGGTGAATGACTGAATGTAGTGTAAAGCGCTTTGGGGTCCTATGGACTAGAAAAGCGCTATACAAATGCAGGCCATTTATGACTTTTGGGGACGTTTCTAACACATACACTCCGCTTTAACCTAAATGGGGACATTCAATGGGAAACTTTCCTTAGGGAACTGGTTAATACAATGAACTCGGATTATTAAACATCTTCATATATTAAGGTATGTGTAACTACTTTTCAGATGGATTTCTCTATCTTAGTCCTCATTCTGATTGGTATTTGTTCCGTATTTTTAAATTTTAGACATAATGAAGGTTTTTTTTTTTTTTTTTTTTTTTTTTTAACATAACCCTTGCTTGAGTGTGGGGATCATTGATAAATTGTTTACAGACTTCATGGATAGATTTATACTGAAAAAGGGACATGATACTATTTTTAGAAAAAAAATCCCAAAACATATCCAACTAGTCATTAGTATGCCATATGCTTATGACTTTTGGGGACGTTTCTAACACAAATACACTCCGCTTTAACCTAAATGTGGACATTCAATGGGAAACTTTCCTTAGGGAACTGGTAAATACAATGAACTCTGATTATTAAACATATGCATATGTTTAGGTATGTGTAATGATTTGGGGGATGGATTGCTTTATCTTAGTCCTCATTCTGATTGGTATTTGTTCCATATTTTCAAATCTTAGACATGATGAAGGATTTTACAACATAACCCTTACTTGAGTGTGGGAATCATTGATAAATTGTTCTCTGACTTCATGGGTAGGTTTATACAGAAAATAGGGACATGATACCATTTAAAAAAAAAAAAAAAAAAATACAACTATAGTCACTAGTATGCCATATACTTATGACTTTTGGGGACGTTTCTAACACAAATACACTGCACTTTAACCTAAATGGGGACATTCAAAATCCTGCAGCTTATTTATGTTTCTTTGTTTCAGAATAATAAATAAATAAAACAAATAACATATTCCTCTTTATGAAGCTTATTTATTTTTTCCGTTTTATTAGCCTCTCTTAATTAACAAGATAATCCTCATTGTCAGCTTGCACATGAAAAACTTAAGGATGCTAATAAACATCATTTATTATTTTAGAATCATAAAAGCATTAAAAAAAATGAAATCCCCTAAAATATTGAGAGTTTGGTTCATTCAAACATCCCTTGATGTTTGATCCAAGACAGCTCTGAATGTGTAACTTATATGTGGCTAGCTTTTTCGGGCTAATTAGCTCAAGGCTTTTTTTTCCAAATCATCAAGGGCACATCTAGCAAACCAGTATTAGCATTTATTACTAAATAACTTTCTTACATTCAAACAGAAAATGCTGAAACTTGTCAGCAGAACCCTTAAGATACAGGTATAAGAAACTAAAAAGGTTTTAATCACTTTTCATACCTTTTAAAGCTGCTCTACATGCTGCTGCTTGCACACACCTCCATCGCTGCGATCAAGGCCTATGGTGACATAGAGGTCTTACCTCACCTCCCCAACCTTTAGGCTGTCCCTGCTCTGTCCCTCTTCACTCTCACACACACGAACTCTTTCCCGAAAGCACTCTGATTGTATGACACTAGTGTTCATTGTATTATGTTGTACATAGGACTTTTGTTTTGTTTTTATCTTTAAGTTGTTCACTGTACACTGTAGACCGTGGGAGCATTACAATTTAAAATTCCTGTGTATCATCTGTACATATGGGTTTTCACAATAAAGCTGACTTTGAATTTAACTTGAGTCAAGCTCTGCACATATCTCTAAGGCCCAGTCAACCATGCTACAGAAGCTAATCTTTCCCGCTTGTATCCAGGATATAATTTTTTTTCTGTCATGATCCATATGTAATGACCATTGTCTTACACAGTTTTTGATCAGCTCTTAAAGAGACTTCGGTGAGAATTAAGTTTTATGCCATATGCTTGTGACTTTTTATGCTTTTTAGGCAGTATTTTACATACTGCCTAAAAGGTATTAACATTGAAATTTAAATTTAGCTCAGCTGTTTCACCAAATTTTGGATCCCTGCACCATTTAACAGAAATTCAAGAAAAATCTTAAATAGGGATGGGTATCGTTTAGGTTTTATCCGATACCGGTGCCAAATCGGTACTTTTGAAACGGTGCCGGTGCTCAAACCGGTGCTTAAAGAATGGAGAACACAAAATTGGTCCAAAAACCTCTCATATTCAGCTGTTTTTTTGTAAAAAGATAACAATGTTAGCCTTTTCTGCAGCTATGGGGCATATATGGTATCACTCTTAGCTGGAAGCAGTGCTTAAACAATGGAAAAAATACAAACTTTGTCCAAAAACCTATGTTTAGCTGTTTTCCACTTTTTCTTTGGTCATTTTAGCCTTTTTGGCCAGGGTGAAGGGAGTATCTGCCATCAAACAAGAGGACAGCCGCATGTAGCTATGATGATGTTTGCTAGTTCACCTTACATGCATTAATGTAATAACGTCAGCCTACTCAACGTAAATTGCACACGAACAACATTAAGCTACTCACGCAGAGAAGAACGGCTGCTGCTGCCATCAAATACGGCGCATTTCTCGGCTTTTAAAAAAAAACGCTATGCGTCGCCAGGTGTTTCATCGGATTCGAGGTGTTACCTCCTTTGACAGTATCACAGTATCAGCTTAAAGCACTTGTTGCAGGCTGCTGAGTTTGCATATTTTGCTGTGAAGTACAGCCAGACTTTGACCGCTTCGCCTTGGGCATTTTTAATCTGTAGCTCTGCATAAAAGAACGTACGTACCTGGCCCCGCCTACTATCCTCGGAAACGTAAAATGATTGGCTAGAAGTGTATCACAGCTCAGGAAAAAAAAGCACCGAAATAAAGCACCGAAATGTGCGCTGCTTTTCGGTCTGGTTACTACCGTTTATGTCAGAACCGGTGCCATCATGGCACCAGACACCGGTACCCATCCCTAATCTTAAATATGTTGCAATACAAGTATCAAGAATTTAGAGTAATTTATGTCAAGCTGCAGTTCAGAAAGCAAATATGAACCTAAAGTGCTCCATTACTTCATGCATCTGCTTCACATCATGCCAAATAATTCTTTAAAAAATATTAAAACTATTTATATCATAATTACGTGAAATATGACTCTTTTGTATTTTCTAGTGTCTTCTTTACCCTTTGAAAATATAATCTACTAAATAGTCTACTGATTTCTATTATTTAGTCAAGAGAACAAATGTTTGTTTATATAAAACCATTGTTTATATAAAACCAAAGAATGTTGAATAAGATTTTCAACAAAGATCAGTATATTAAAAGAAATCTTACACTATAATAATATAAGGGTTAGGGAGAGGTAATACACACACAAAAAATCCAAGAAATGTCACTTTTGGGGACAGTGGAAATTCTTGCAATTTCACACACTTCCACTAGGGGCAACATAGAGTTATACACAGATTGCAAAAATTTTGGGGGGCAATGTCATACACATACACAAAAAATCTAAAAAATGTCACTTTTGGGGTCAGGTGAGATTTTTGGATTAAAATATGTTTTAGAACATGCTGAACGTTGTTAGAGGTAAATCTAATTGGGGACGGTGGTTTTGGTCCCCAAAGGGAGAGGTGTCCCCGATTGACTGGTGTGTGAGCTGATAGAAGTCCCCAATTTTGACACAAGCAAACTCTCTCTCACACACACACACACACACAAAAATGTTCTTGCAATCATGTCACACAGAATACCTCAAGGACACAAACAGCCTATCATCAACTAAATAGGTGTCTAGAGCTTGAAAGTCTAATTCATTTCCTGGATTGAACAGGATCGAGTCATTGTCAACTGCCACTTGGTAAGCATGGAAATGACATTCATAAGTGCAAGGAAGTAACAGTTTCCCATACAATACCCAACAAGTATCAACATTCAAAATATACTTGATTTTAAAGAATTGAGGTTTGGCTTCAGTGTGTACATGGCCAACTACAAAAACATCCTCAAGTTCATATTTGACACTGCTGACAGATATAGCAGACACACGCTGAAGCACTTTATCCTGAAAATGCACATCTGTAAAACTTTTGTTCATTTCCAGAGCATTCTGTAAGTCACCTGGCAGAGATGAAAATGGCACACTGACACTTGTGCTGAGTGAATGTTCAAAGTCAACAAGCAACTTATCTGAAGAAAACTCCCAGCACTGTTTCATTTGATGACGATTGCTAAGAGTTGCAGTGATCTTGCCATGCAAAATATTGCCATATATTGCAATATTTTGCATGGCAAGATTGTTTTGATACAGGCTCAAAACATACTGATATTTTATTAAATCACTTAAAAAGTTGCTGGATGCTAGGAACAAGAGTGCTCATATCATCCAACATGATCCATCCAGCATTAGCTGAGCAAACTCACATTAAACGGGCTTAACCGAAAACTCATCCAACACTGGACACACTTAGCTTGATAAAGCTTCATCCCAATTCAGTGCAAACTAATGGCTCAGTCACATAAGTAAAAACAGCACAGCAACATTCTTGAATCTACACAAAAAAAAAAAGACTGTATGATTGGTGATTGTATTGTATTATTTTGTATTTTCTATTCTGCACTGATTGCAACTTGTGGTGATTACCTGGTTGCCCATAGCTTGACAAGTTTACACTTTCACGGCCACTTTGGATCACAAGAGGATTGCACAGGTCACCTGATAGGTGGCGACCTCTCTGCAAACAGTGCAGTCTGACTTGGATTGACTGTAATCACTCTAAGAGGGATTGCTGAAGTCTTGCAAATGATTGTTGTCAAAGTTATAAATGCAAACAAATTGCCAACATATTGCCATCAGTCTGAATGAGTCTTTGTAAATGAGCACAATATAAGGAGACTCAACCCATCTGTTGAACTCCGCTTATATAGAACCGGAAGGTCAAAACTAAAGGATGTTGTGACCTTGTGAGACCCTCAAGGAATCTAAATCTGACAGTTTGGAAACATGCATGAGTGTCCCACCGGAGACTCTTGCAGTACTCTTCCTGTTCCTCCTTGCGCAAAGGAGCAGACACCCGTGTCGTTGGTGGGTTGATCCAGCTCTCCTCATGCCTAATGGGATCTCATCTACACTATTAAGACTATGGAGACCCAGCAAACCTTCTTGTAGTGGCACGTATAGATAGGCCATCCTAAAATGGGAGCTGCGCTACCTGTGCAACCTGAATGTGCCGTTGTTCTACCAGCAGTAACAAGGACACTAACAAAAAACAAAAGTAGAGAAAGATCAGTCAGGAAAGATAAGGGCAGGGCAATGATCTATGCCTTGTTGTTGCCTCTCAATGGCTTGTTATTCCTGAGAGGATTGACTGATATCCCCGAAACTTAACTGAGTTGCTGTTATAATGTGATAATCACATGCTCCCTTAACTTTTTTTAATTTTTTTTGTGTGCAATGTATATGTGACTGGTTTGTGTTCAGGCTTTAAGTATTGTGTAATTGAAGGAGTGTTGTTAAGGGAGGGACAAAGCTGACTTTGTCACAATTCATTCAGCTTGTTATTGTACTGAAAGACTCAGGGCTTTCACTTTAACTCGTCTGATAAGTACACCCTGTTATAAGCACGGTTTAAGTGTAAATATCGAAAACTCTAAACTCTTCTTCAAACATGATCATATCTCTCATAGAAAAAAACAAAACAAAACAAAGATGGCAAAAGCCAAAATGTCACGAGGATTCAAAAACAAAGGCGATATATGCTGGAGGCTGGTGTGAATGTCAGGTTTTTCTGGAAGGAAAAACAAACAATAAGAACAGGTCACTGGTGTGATAAACATGCTGTTTTGAAGCTTACTGAAAGCCAAAGAGAGGTTCACATTTTATGACACAGTCATGGTACTCTTAAGCTTCTTGTGGGGTATGTTTTACAATAGCGTTTGAACCAAGGACTTGCTGACAACTAAAACTGCTTAATAATGATAATAATAATAACAGTTTTATACCACATGACTGTTATTTGGTAGCTTATGTTCAAGCTAAACTTTCCTTTACATCAGTCTGTCGTCTTGCCTTTAAGGGAGCCTTGTTGAGAAAAATGAACAAAATGGAAACAAAATTTTTTACTCAAAATATTTTTATTGAGCAATTGTGGATACAGTTAACAAAAAAGAAAAAAAAACCCAAGGGAAACATAAAAACTGGTTACACTGAATACAAAACAGAACTTCTCACGTTGGAACAAAACGGAAAAACGGAGGAGCGATTGATTCCAAGAAAACCTAGCTTTGCAAACCACACAGAAATTAGCTGAGCTTCACATTTACATTAACACAGTAAAACCTATAGAGTGGTAGGTCATCAGACCTCTGTGGGATGAGCAATTCTGTTAGTCAAAGGACAGCACCCAACGTTTTGCCCCAGTGATATACTTATCATCCTCACCCACTGTACCAAAGAGAGCAAGTAGGGGGTTGAGAGCCAGTTTCAGGTCAGTAGCCTTGTTCAGAGTGTAGAAAACCGCCTCCCAAAAATTTACCAAGTCAGGGCAGGTCCAAAGCAAAGCATGTGGGTTAGATTGGCATCATCAGACCCGCAGCTGTTACAGCGAGGGATAGAGCCAGGATAAATCTTAGCTGATTTGTATTTAGACAAGTGGGCCCTATGAACTACTTTGAATTGTGAGTTGTGTGAGTTGAATTGGGAGTGGCGGGTGCAGAGTGACATAGAATTTACCAGAGTGAGGACTGAATCCCAAACGTCATCTGACATAGATATACCCAACTCCTTCCCCCATGTGGATTTAAGGCCTTCAAAGGGAGCTGAAGTTATCCTGCACAGTTTGCTATAGATGCGGGAGATTATACCTTTGCCTGATAGTTGCAAACTAAGGAGCTTGTCCAGTAACTTAGTAGCTGGAGCTTCTGGAAAACTGGAGAGGTTGGATTGCAAAAAATGTTGAGTTGTAAATATCTAAAAAATTGAGTTTTGGGAAGAGTGTATTTTGCTGACAGCTGATCAAATAATGCTAGTCTAGTTGTGTATAAAGATATCTTTAAAGTAAATAATACCTGCTCTAAACCAGACCCAAAACAAGTTGTCCAAAGCTTAAGGGAATAATAGGTGATTTAATAAGATAGGATTTTGAAGTGAGAAATTCTTGAGATTGAACTGCATCCTGAACTGAGCCCACACCCGGAGGAAGTGCTGAATGTGAAGTTGTCAATTGACAAAGGTAGAGAAGAACCCAGAAAGGAGGCAAGAGACATACCCTGAGTTGAGTCAAACTCCATTGCTAGCCAAGTGGTGTGGCCCACAACCTTCCCAGATTTTAACCAGTAGGCCATGGAGCAAATATTGGCAGCCCAATAGCAAACGCGGAAGCTAGGGAGTGCCAGGCTCCCTTCAGTCTTAGGTTTCTGTAAATGCATATTAGCTACTTGAGGTCTTTTACCCTCCAAACGTAGGAGGAAATTCTAGAATCAAGGGTTGTAAAGAAGGACTTAGGGATAAAGACTGGTAAAAATTGAAAAAGGGGAAAAAAATAGGAAGAAATGTATTTTAATCGAATTAATTCGACAGACCAGAGTTGTGTGGAAACACAATTTAAATTTAAACAATTAGCTTTTTTATTTCTAAAGCAAACAATTACTTCACGTGCCTGAAGTCAATTATATAATACTGTTGAAATCCTCACATGTCGTTGATTGGTCGGTCAAAAGTCGTGTCGTTGTTGGTGTGACTTTATTTTTGCCCCGCCTTTTCTGCCAAGCTCCTTCACGTTCTTAAGCTGTGATTGGTTAAACACACGTCGATCAAATTCTTTTGCAGGGTTGGTTGCAGGGCGGCGGTTGTTGATGTATGTGTCAGAAGTCAGGTAGTCGGCACAGAGAGCAGCTAGCAGGTAAGCAGACAGCAGCAGGCTGCGTCTTTACTGCTTAATGCGATTAGCCGCACTTCACAAGTAGCCCACTAACTGTACTCTGTGTGCTCTAAATGAGTTTGCGATTAAAAAAAACCATGAACGATTAGGGTGTTTCGCTCAGTGTTCGCCGTCTGCGGCTTTTTAGCCTTGGTAGTTTGTCTGGCTGATTGTAGATAAGCTGAAACTCGTGAATGAGCAGCATAAATGGAGCCACTTATTTATAATTCAAACGAGAACTAGCCTCTTTTATACTCAGTGTTCATATCAACAAAGCAGGTGTTGGAGTGTCAGAGGAAGTGGTGAGTGGGCTAACCTTCACTCAGTTCCTAATAATAACTGTAATATAGCGCTTATTTATACCCGCAAGCTACTTCACTTGTATTTCCACAAAATAGAAACAATAAGTATTATATGTATGTATCTCTTAGATATTGCACATGTCGCTCCTGTTCAGTGGTAACATGCGCTCCTGGGGTGGAATAAATCATTCATTAATGTTGACAGCAATACTACAGGCTGCTGTAGTTTGTTTCAGCCTCCCCTTTGTCTTCCCAGGTAACGATGCAGTTCCTAGGGCGGCTGCTGGACACAGTCTCCTCTGTGTCAACCCTCTTCACCAACCCTTACCGGGTCCGAGAAGTGCCGCTGTCTGACTATGGAGGAGGAGGGAAAGTGAAATTAAAAGAGGAGGGTCGCATAGTTCTGTACAAGTACAGTCAGTCATGGGACTGTCTCCTTCTCTGCCCAGAGACACCGAATGTGGCTTTGAGGTCTGTGTTGATCACGTAGATACACTGTTCTGTGTGACTCTGACATGGGTGTGAAAGTTCAGTGTCAGCTGCAAAAACATTTCTTTTGCACCTTTAGTTGCTTTTATTAGCATAGTTGCTCATTTCATCCTGTGTCATCTTACTGGTTTACTGGTTTAGCCTACATCACCATTACTCAAACAGGCAGCTAAGGCTATGCCTTTTATTTTATCAGCTATAAAGCTTTGTAGCAATCATGTGATATGCTAGTAACTATGACATCATCCATTTTTTTTGCAAAACCCTGTTTTCAGCCTTCACTGTTAGCATTTTGGGAGGCATGTTGTTGGTTTTTGTGCACCAGAGTTGACCTTATGTAGACACAAGGAGGGAGTACTAAATTATAAACTAGTACTAGCAATCTTGCTTGGGAAGTTGCATCTGTAAAGTACATGTATATTTGCTATTTAGTGCTAAGTAACATTTCAAGTAAAATGTTACAACTTCAGTCATAAAAATGAAAGCAGAGAGTATCAGTCGGGATTATCTGGACAATCTGTTACCACTACAAAAAGCATATAGGTCCTGTCAGGTAATTCCATTACAAATGCCCCTAAAGTATCAAAGAACACAAACAAGCTGAGAGGTCCAGGTTTGTTATTCCTATGAGCAGAGGTCAGGAGATCTCCTGTGTTGTCACAATTGACAATCAGGGTAGCCTTACCCCTAACTTTAACCCTTAACAAGTCTTCACTTTAACTTGAACAGTTGTCGTGAAAAGGATTAGTCATAGAAACCAAAGCATTTGATGTACCCAGCTGTAAACATGTTTATTTCTTTCTGCTGTTAAAGTTGTCCATGAGCTTATAAGGGAGTTGACCTGCTTTTGGAGTTGGCCTCATATTGCCACTCCGGGAGCTGCAGAGTTTGGCAGATCTGCGCTGGCATAACTTTTCAGCTCGGGATGTTGCTGCTTGGCTACAGATCTGAAAGGCAGGTTTGAAGAAAGATAGAAAGAAGGTCTTAGCATTGGCCTCAGCTGATACCAGACATGTCAAATATTATTAGTTTACTAGCGCAAACCAGATCCTTGTTGGGAGTAACCAGGAGGGACAGGATTAGAGATGAGTGTATCAGAGAGACAGCTAAGGTTGAGTGGTTTGGAGAGAAACTAGAGGTGAGGTTTGAGATGGTTTGAGACACAAGCAAAGGATTGATTGTGGATATGTTGAAAGCAAAAGTAAAATATTATTTATGTATAGTATGTAAAAAAACATTAAAAGGAACTTTTGGAAGCTAAAGCAGCAAAGAAATAAAAGGAATAAACGTCTTAAACACTAATGCTTGAAGCTTTTTTGAATTGTTTTTCTTAGCAGAGGAGAAATATTATTATTTATTCTTTATCTACTAGTTCATTGGTACCACATTAGCAGAACTTTTGGTAATCTATCCACATTTCCTCTTCTTGTAATCATTGCATTGCCTGCAGGCTGTTTCAGGTGGTGTCAGAGGAAGATGCCATGAACTGGTTCCCACAGTACGCCCTCAAACTTCGACCTTTCTATGAAACGCTTCTTCTGAAGTGTGAGTCGACACAGCCAATCGTGGACTGCATCCGTGCTCACCCAGACTGGAGCTCTGCCCACATTGCTGTTGAAACAGGCCTGAGAGAGTGTCTCAAACATAACTATGTGCAGAGGTAAGATAAGCCAAATTGATATTCTTTTTTGGGTTTCTGTGATTATTTTGTATTTATTGGCCTTTTAGTGAGTGAAATATCAGACAGCAGTACGTCTCACAGTTGCATCTTCGTGTTTATGGTATTGATTGATGGGTGGATGAATAATGCCGAATGAAGAGAGATGTAACTCATTAGTCAGGAAGTCTGTGCCAGCTAAATGAATCCAGTGCAACAGATGGTATTGATTATTTAATTGGTTTATAGAAATGTTGCCTCAAAGCACTTATGGTATTATCGAAGCTTATAGCTCATTAGATACAAGTCATTTATTTTTTCACTCATTTTCTTGTGCATTTTTTAAATTGCTCCCTTATTGGCAAAAGTTTCTGTCTTATTAATAAAAAATGTGACTTTTGAGTAATTTTGAGGTAAAATTGAAAGCTACTTGATTCAGTTAGTCTATTAGTGGATATTTAGTTCTAACAGTTTCACAAAAAAAGTCTCTGATTCAGCCTGAAAACCATCCTCTACAAGTAGCGTTGCTGGGAAGTTTAACTTAAAAGACACGATCTGGAGAGTAGGTGTGAATGTGAGTGCGAATGGTTGTCAGTGTGCCTGTGTTAGCCCTGTGACAGACTGGCGACCTGTCCAGGGCGTACCCTGCCTCTTGCCCTAAGACAGCTGGGATAGGCTCCAGCGCCCCCGCGACCCTGAAAAGGATAAGCGGCAGAGAGAATGGACGGACACGGTCTGGATACGAGAATAACATAATAAGGAAATCCGAAGTGAAATGAGTTGCTGAGGAAAAACAGGAAAAGGCAGTCCTTCCTTGACCAAAGCAATAATAACACAAGTCTGCTTAAAAAACAAAACAACAACCCCCCCTCTCCCCAGCTCTCATGCTTTACTGATATGACTTGAAAACATATAGCTGAAGAATTTAGGAAATAAAAAGAAGCTTAGGAAAGTTTGTTGACTAAAGCACACAGAAAGCCTCTGCGGTGCTTCATGGTGCAGAGCTCCCACAACATCAGCTCAAAATCTTTGCATCTCCAGTCAGATCAATGCTCGGGACGCATCAGGCCAGACGCCGCTGCATCTGGCATGTGGGCGAGCTGACGCCACATGTGTGAAGGAGCTTTTGGAAGAAAGCCAAGCTCGCACTGACATCAAAGACCAAAACGGAGAGACACCGATCCACTACGCTGCCAAGCAGGATTCTACGGTAATCATCCAGGTGAGCCTCAGCTAAAGCAAGATGGTAGAGTCAGACCTCAGACCCTCTAAAGTGCACATTAAAATGATTTCTCCCTCTCTCCACTTTTCCTGCTGTTTTCGTTCTCACCTTTCTCTCATCATCCAGGTCCTTTGCTCGCGGTTATGCTCTGGTGTGGACGAACTCAACAAGAACGGAGAGACGCCGCTCCATGTGGCCTGCCGTACAGGCCGAGTGGAGGCTGTCAAGGCCCTGTTAGGAGGTGGGGCCAAGTGTGACATCATTGGCGGTACAGGTTACCCCATCCACAGCGCCATGAAATACAGCGAGAAGGGGTGAGTGGGAGGAACAATGAGTTATTTTTGTGTCTATAGATGAGCAAAATTGGCCGATTGTGCGTCTGTGTTTTACTGCACAATACTAAAGAACACTGAAAATGGGAACAGCTACTCTGGTTCTCCTTTTTTACCGGTTCTCTAGAAGTTGTCTGTCTGTCTGTCTGTCTGTAATGTGTGACTTCTCTACACTATAATAAAGAATGTAGTACATATTTAATATTCTTGTTTTAATTTCGTGTTCATCTGTTAGTTGTGTGGAGGAGATCCTCAAAGCAGATCCAAACCAGCTCCAGGCAGAGGACTCTTTGTATGGAGGGACGCCTCTCCACTGGGCTAAAACTGCTGAGGTTAGAAACACTACGTCGTGTGCTGTGTAAAAATTCATAATGGTTTGTTTAGTTTTGGCATTACTCTTGCAAACATCCTGAGAAATTCACACTGAGTTTAATCCTGAGTAAATCTAGCCGCCTGCCAGTGATGGCTGTGCGTTCTCTGGTCTCTCAAATCAGCACATCTGCGAGGGATTAACACGGAGCTAGAGACTTGACTTCATGTTTCTTTCTGTCTTCATGTCTGGGTGATAGATGTGTCGCATGCTGTTAGAGTGTGGCTGTGAAGTGAACTACCTCAGTAAGACCGGAGAGAGCGCTCTGCACATTTTGACCAAGAAGGGTCGCTTTGAGGCGGCTATGGTGTTGCTCACCCACGGAGCGAATGCCAACCTGAGGGGCCAGGATGGAAACACAGCTCTGCACTTAGCCATGAAGGTGTGTATACGATCTGCAAAATGTTCATGAGGAGAAAAGAGAAAGGTTACTTTGCAAGACATTGTGAGATTACGGGAGTTGTAGAACGCAGCACCTTTGAAATCAGATTGCAATACTCATAAAGAAAACTGAGGTCATGCTCTGTGTTACAGCCAGCGTGTTCACACTGCAAAATCTCTTTCCAGTCTGTTTTGATGAGTTCTTATTCAACATCAAATGTTTGTTTGTGGGCACATGGTTAGCACTGCCGCCTCACAGCAAGACGATTCCTGGTTCAAATGTCCTGGCAGGCTGGTGCTTTGTATCTGGAGCTTACATATTCTCCCTGTGCTTTCCTCCCACAGACCAAAGATGTGCATTGTAGCTTAGTTGGTGATTGTAAATTGGCCATGTGAGGTTAATAGTGCGTATAGCATAAAGCACTGCATAAATGTATGGTTAGAGAAATGCTGTCTGAATTGCCACAGTGTTTCCATTTTAAAAAATATGTATTATTTTAATGTGAGCTGCATAACTGAGGTTTTTCACAATGGGGGTACAAACCCAGCTAAGCTATTGCAACAAGTACTGATTGTTCAAATACAACTGCAAAAAACCTTCAATGCTGTGTGAAATGTAACTAACTACAAAATGCAAATCTGATAATCATATTTTACTCAAAATAGAACAGTGAGACAATTTTTGTTTTAAATGTTTAAACTGTGAAAATGTGCCAGCTTAAGAAAAACATTTGCTTATTTTGAATTTAATGGCAGCAACACATCTTAAAAACTGTTGCGACATCACTGAGTAGCAGCCCCTCTTGTTTTGACAGCAGTACGTAAAACTCAGGAGACCAGTTGCTGGACGTCTAACTGTTGTCTGATTTAGGATTCTAGCTGCTCAACAGTCCTGCAGACTGCAGGCAGGCCAGCTCAGCGGACTCTTCTCCTACAAAGTCATGCTGTTGTAATAATTGCAGTATGTGGTTTAGTATTGCCTTGTTGAAGGGAAGCGTATGTTGCTCTAAAACCTGCTAGCACCTTCCAGCATTCGTGGAACCTTTCCAGATGTAATAGTTTCAACAAAAACTTCTGGAAGTCTTCTTGAGCCCAATCAGTGATTTCCTCTATAAACACATTTTTTCCATATTAGGTAACTTCTGGCCATCTTCACCTCTGAGAAACTCAGAAATTCTGTTTTTATTTACTTCTTACCCAGCATCCCAATTTGTTTGGAATTGAGGTTGTATTTTTTTGTTTTATCCTTTGTTCCATATCCTTAAAAAAAACCTCTTCTCATTTGTTGTGACTGCTCAGATGGACCACATAGAGTTGATCAAAGCTCTAATAGTGTTTGGTGCAGATGTGGAGATTCACAATGATTTGGGCGAGACACCTGGACTCATCGCTGCACGCACCAGCAAAGGTAATGAGAGAGAGAGAGTGAGATGGGGGGTTAAAGCGAAACATTTAAACATATAAAGAACATAGAAGTCTGAGCTTGGACTGGTGGTGTTAACAGTGAAATTAGGAGTTAATGTGCCTGACCTAACAACCCTGTTTGATCTCATGTAGTCTGATTTGAAAGCATGTGTCCACTGTGGATGATATTAGTCTGCATGTTGTGTTGGAGCTGTAATTAAGGGTTTTATAATCTGCCACTTTATCCCATTATGTATTAATATTATATGATATGATAACACTTCCTGTTACAGATATATTGCTTTATCACTATGAAGCAATGAAAAAATATTAGTTATTGCTTATAGTCAGTTAAACTTTGTGATCATGCTTTTTTTTTTTTTTTTTTTGCAGTATGCAGTATTGCAGCATCTTGGCCTTACTGCCTTTTAGTGAAATATCCGATTAGATTAGGTTAGATTTTGGTCCACAGAAGCAGAAAATGGAAAAGAGCATACAAATAAACTCACTAACTCTAAGGCTACGTTCACACTGCAGGTCTTAATGCTCAATTCCGATTTTTTGATCAAATCCGATTTTTTTGTCTGCTTGTTCACACTACAAATAAAATGCGACAGCAAACGCGCTCTAGTTTCTTTTGCGGCCCGCATGCGCAAAAGAAGACGTCACACACAACGCGCTCTGTTTAGACCAAACAGTATTGTTTGACTGATGGCCTTTAATATAAAGACTTGTTTCGGACTTTACGTTTTCCAATTTTGCTTTAAGTTATAAAGTTATTTTTTTATTTACATATGGCCTAATAATTATCCTTATTGCTGTTTTAGAGAGGAGCGGTGCTTCAAAGGCTAGTTGCAGATAATCTGCAGATTATACAGTACAAATAAAATGTTCACGTTTCTCCAACGTTGTCTTCCCAACAGTTTCACTGACATCTACACTGGATGGCCGGGAAGTGTTCGCGATGTCTTCTCCGGCGCTGATAATTGTTGTCTGTCTTGTGTCAGTGACGTAAAAGACGGATTTAATGCGACATGACCATTCAAACAGCAGTCGCTTTCTAAAACATCGGATATGTATCGGATTCAGTACCACATACGAAAGTGACCCAGATCGGATTTGAAAATATCGGACTTGTGCCGTTCACACTGTCATACCATGATCGGATATGGGTCGCACAAGGTCAAAAAAGTCAGATTTGATGCGGTTTTGCCTGCAGTGTGAACGTAGCCTTAGTCATCGCACAGGAAATAAAAACAGTTTCTAATTTCTTTCTGTTGATATATGCAGCTGTTTACTGTTATTTTTCTGATCACTTTCTTTTTTGGCAGAAAGCTGGAGACAAAGACAAAGATTTAAAATTTCACTTTGATTTCTTAGAAAAGCTCAGAGCATGTTACGGCTAAATTGAGCCAGCTAATGGATGTTTGCTTTCAAATACATAGACAGTGCAGGAAACCATTCACAAAGAAGAAATGGGAGTAAACTAAGTTTGTATTGACTTACTGATTTTGAAAATGCATGATAATTGCTAACAGCTTGCTTATGTTCTTGCTTTCTCTCTTCCTTTCATCTCTCTCCGTCTCTCATCTTTGTGGCGTGTGTGCACGTCTAACTTGTTGGCTGCTGCTCTGTGTGTGTGTTTGTGTGTTAACATGAAAGGTCCTAATAGAAAGATACTGCTGGACTTGCTGTGTAGTGTAGGAGTACAGCGTTGCCTCCCTCCCTCCCCCGGCAGTCCTCCTCCTCCTCCCATCTCCAAGAAGGTCAAGCCTCAAGGCATAGGTAACACCACCACCCCCTCACCCCTGCTCCTCCCTCATGCTTCTCCATTTCCATTTTTCTGTCACTTCAAATATTCGAGTTTGTGTTGTCAGTCAATTTTTTACCCTTACTTTTCTTAGCTATAGATCATTCTTTCTGTATTATATATTTAATGATCAAATTTAGGATAATCTTAAATCGCTGTAAACGTAATGTAAGAGCTGGATTCAAGTGTTCCTTCATATTTAAGTTAAAATAATAATAATAATGGATTGGATTTATATAGCGCTTTTCAAGGCACCCAAAGCACTTTACAATGCCACTATTCAGTCACTCTCACATTCACACACTGGTGGAGGCAAGCTATGGTTATAGCCACAGCTGCCCTGGGGCAGACTGACAGAAGCGAGGCTGCCATATCGTGCCATTGGCCCCTCTGGCCAACACCAGTAGGCGGTAGGGTAAAGTGTCTTGCCCAAGGACACAACGACCAGGACAGAGAGCCCGGGGATCGAACCGACCCCGTTTTTTCCTAGTTTAGTTTAGTTTATGCACAAATGTGATGTCATGTTTTGCTCCTGTACCAACAGCTGTTGTGATTGGCTTTTAGGATTTGAGGACATCTTGTATGTGGGGGCTGCAGTGGGTGCAATGAGCAGAGGCATATCTGAAATAGACGGCCCCCAAATGGAAACGAGAAAGTGAGTATAACATATCACGCGCCTTTATTGCTACTACTTACCCATAATCAAAGCACACACAGAAGGTTGTAGGCAAACACTGAATATATAAGACAGACATGGCCGTTGTGACTTTACCTACAGTTATCATAGTTCTGTATAGTTACTGTGCTGTAACAATGACACATATTTACCTACACCACAGTAACTATGTGTCTTTTTTTCAAAGTGGATGTGACGGTAACAGGTGGATGTGATATTCCTCATACTTCATCCTAAATCATACTCTGCTTTATCTATACTGTCTATTTAACTCTAAGTGGGACCATCATTTATAAAATAATCATATTGTGTTCAGATTGAGATACACATGCACACTGACAATGTGACTGTGGCCATAAACTCACCATGAAAGTGTTTCTAAAACCACTTTAATACAAATGTAATATTAATAATTCATATTATTGTAAAGTGTATAACTGATACACCCACAGCTCACTTTTAGAAAGAATCCAGGGTCAAAGCACTTCTGCTGTTCTGTGCTGCACAATAATAGTTTTCACAGTGTAGTAATGCCATTGTTCAGTATGCATTGAAAGCCTCTGCCCTCCTTGATTTCTTTACCATTTGTGGGCTTTGACCTGCATGCGTTTAAGGCCTTTCTCTCCAGGTTTACTTTACTTTGCTTTGTTTTATTTTGCTGTTCTCTGTGTTGTGATGTTTGGTTTTGCTGGTCACATGACTCTTTTCAGTAAACTCTGTTTCGAGGATTCTGCTCTGTTCCAGAGGATCTAAAAAGTTGGATATGCAAGTGATTGGCTGGATAAAATTCATCATATTGGTCTTGGCCATCCGACAGGATGGACAGTCTGCTGTGTCTTGATGGTGGCGGTATTAAAGGCCTGGTGCTGATCCAGATGCTGATCGCTCTGGAGAAGGAGGCGGGCAGACCCACCAGAGAGCTCTTCGACTGGGTAGCTGGCACGAGCACGGGAGGCATCCTGGCTCTGGCTATAATCCACGGTGTGTTTGTGTTCTCTTTTCCAGTGCTGGGTTTTCATCACATAGCATCAGAACAACAATGACACTTCTTCTATGTGTAGGTAAATCCATGGAGTACCTGCGCTGCCTGTACTTTAGGATGAAGGAGCAGGTGTTCAAAGGATCAAGACCCTATGAATCAGCACCGCTAGAGGACTTCCTAAAAACAGAGTTTGGAGAAAACACCAAGATGACTGACATAAAGTTCCCCAGGTAGATATCTGAATGTGATAATAGGCAGAAAAATGCCAAAAAAAAGCTAAAATTCAAAAGAATTGCAGACCTCTGCCCAAGCTGCTCGTCATCTGGGCAGCATTTACTTTTAAGCAAAGAGTAATGTATCTTCTATTAAAACATTGTGTACAAGCAGGCAATAGATAATAGGTATTGATTTGTAAATAACTGAAATAACTTGAGCTTATTATATAATATTATAATGCAGTTTATTTCTAACCAACTAGCAGCTCATTCATCATCGTGTGAAACAAAGGCAGATGTGATACGTAAAAGTGAGGTCAGAGGTCAAATGTGACATGATATTTAAATGGTAACTATAGTGTGATATTTAGAATCCCCATATAACAGAATCATTTCCTAAGTAATGGCAATATAAACGAAGGCAGCAGAATTTTAAACACCATTTTAAGAAAATTGACATTTTATGAAAGTTTGAATTTATCTGACCTCGAAGAAGAAGTCAGAGACAGTAACATGATATTTACAATCCCCATATACCATTCCCTATATAACTATATGTTGTCAATACTGACAATGGCGGTAATAAACAGTTATAAATAGCTCTAAATAGAATTATTATCACTTTAACCTTGAGTTTTACATTGAAGGTGAGGTCAGAGGTCAAATGTGATTAACATGAACCCACTCTACACTCCTACAAAGTTTTATTATAATTCATTCATAACTTTTCGACCTGTCACGCTTACAGAGAGAATGACAAATTGTTGCGTTCTAAATGTTATGCAGCCATCTGCCACAAGATGGCGCTGCAGCTTTTCCATTGCTATAGTTAAGCACCAGAAATTTGTTAATGCAGCCTTAATCTTCCTTTAAGTCTGTCATTGTTCAGACCTCAGTGTTTCTTAGGTTTTATACTAATCAATTAGCCAAAGATTTTTCCTTATTTACTCGACTAAGAATTTAGTCGCCCCAGTTTCTGCTGGTGCGAACAGTGTCATATAAAAGCTTTAAATATCCCACTCTTTTGCTGTGATTGGTCAGTTTTTAAAACTTTGAGCTGGTTTTACCCTGATGTGTTAAATTGAGTCACCTAATTTTTTTCCGAGGTTCAGTTCCTGAGAATTAAGAAAAGGTACTGACTTGCTTAGATATGTGTAGCATGGCTCTCTTAACACTAAAATAATACAGCTGAAGCCAGATTGGTTTTAAAAATATTTTTGTAATTTGGTTGAAATGCTGCTGTTCAAATTTTCAGGTGTTTAAGGAGAACAGGCAAACATCCTTTCACTTCTTTCTTTCTTTACAGGGTAATGGTGACCAGTGTTCTGGCAGACAGACATCCAGGCGAGCTTCATATATTCAGGAACTATGACCCTCCATCCGTCTCCAGAGAGGCCCCATACACCACCACTGCCACATTCAAGCCTCTCACCATCCCACAAGGCACGTCAGATATCACCTGTGTTTGTCAGCTACAGCACCAGCCCTCAAATGTCAAATGTATTAAATGGGATAATGAAGTGCTCTGAACATACCACTGGATGGCACCAAAGGAATTTTCAGAGCTCATATTTTAATGTGAGGGTTATCTACTTTCACTTCACTGAGGCAAGAAAAGCTGAAAACTAAGCCTGTGTTTGAACACAACACTGAAACTGAGACTGTGTGTGCTGTTCATGAAGGAGTCGTGTCCTGTGTTGTGTGTGAGTCCCAGCCGTGTTGTTGTTACAGGCTGGGAGGATGAAGATGTGTTGATAGTAGGATACACAGAAGAGCCACCCAGAAAGATAAGGAAGGTGACAGATGAAGGTGTGTGTATGCGTACAGGACCAAGTCCTGGAAAGTCGTGAAAAAGACAGACAGGAAGTGATAATTATGAACTCAGAACAGTGTAATTGCATTTACTATGCATGACTTTCTTACTTATATCCTTGTGTTCATATCAGAACAACTTGTATGGCGAGCTGCTCGCTCCAGCGGCGCTGCTCCCACCTACTTCCGACCAATGGGGCGCTTTCTGGATGGAGGGCTGCTGGCCAATAACCCGACACTAGATGCCATGACAGAAGTCCATCAGTACAATAAGGCCTTAAAAGCAGAGGTAGGCAACCGGAGCTCTATTCACTTTCCTTCCTTTATGCACTTAATGGACGTTAAGCCACATGGATTTGTTCGTGACTTCTTCTCTGCACGTGTGTCTCTTAGGGCCGTGAGAAGGACTTAAAGAAGCTGGGTATAGTGGTCTCTCTTGGAACAGGTGAGCCAAGTAATTGTGTGTCAAAATGTTAAATTATGTGAGTCATATCTCTTCTTCTGTGTCTTTAGTATTCATTAAATGCAAAGTAAACTGATATATACACACACACTGGCCACTTTATTAGGTACATATCGCTAGTACTGGGTTGGACTCTGTTTTGCTTTTAGACCTGCCCTAATTCTGTGTGGCACAAATTCAACAAGGTGATGAAAGGATTCCTCAGAGATTTGGGTCCATATTGACATGATATCACAGAGTTGCTGCAGATTGGTTGGATGCACATAAATGATGTCATGTTCAAGGAACCAGACATGGCACATTATCTTGCTGGATACAGCATTCAAAAGATTGGTACAGTGGGGTGATAAAGGACCACATAGACATACAATATAGACACGCTCAGCAACAATAGTCGGGTAACTGTGGTGTTTAAATGATGTCATTTAGCACTAAGGGGCCCAAGAGTGCCGGGAAAGTGTCCTTGAAACCATTGCACGACCAGTAGCAGTGCAGACGTTTGTGTTTTTTATGCCACATTTTGACCCAACACTCTAAATGTTGCTGCAGAATTTGAAACTTATCAGACCAGGTACTGTTTTTCTAATCTTCTGTTGTCAATTTTTGGTGACTTGTAGCCTCAGTTTGCTGTTCTTAACTGATAGAAGGACACCTGGTGTGGTCTTCTGCTGCTTTAGCCCATGCGTTTGACATGTTTTATGTTTAGAAATGCTCTTAATTACCTTAGTTGATACTAAGTTGACCATTCTCTTGTAAACCTTAGAGACGGTTTTGTGGGAAAATCCCAGCAGATCAACAGCTTCTGAAATGCTCAGAGCAGCCTGTCTGGCACCAACATCTGTGTCGCTCAAATAAAGGTTGTTCCTCATTCTGATGCTCAGTTTGATTTTCAGCAGTTCATCTTGATCATGTCTAAATGCACTGAATCGCTGCCATGTGTTTGACTGATTTAGATATTTGTGTTAACATGCAGTTGAACAGGTGTACTTAATTAAGTGGCCAGTGGGTGTATATATCAGTTGTATCAGAGCTACACAGGAATGCATACCTATCACATTGTGAATAACTAGCTGGAGTTCAGTGTCTCTATTTGAAGTCTCCCTCCCCTTTATCATTTTGTACGCGTGCTCCTGTGTGTCTCCAGGTAAACCTCCTCAGGTGGTGGTGAGCTCTGTGGATGTGTTCCGACCCTCCAACCCACTGGAGCTGGCCAAGTCCTTTGTAGGAGCAAAAGAGCTGGGCAAAATGCTGGTGGACTGTGTGAGTGCATCATTTTTCAGTTTATGTCTGTGAGTGGTTAACTCTGGCCATTGCTGTAATGTGCCCTGATTACTTATTTTTATTTAATCTGTTATTTGTGTTTATTCCATTTGACATTTGTGCATGTATTGGTGTTCTAATAACAAAAACATTTGTTAAAGCATGTTTTTCTTGCTCATTATAAATACGTCTCTCTTACTGCACAGTGTACAGACTCTGATGGCTGTGCAGTGGACAGGGCCAGAGCGTGGTGTGAAATGATCGACACCATTTACCACAGGTCAGAAACGACACACGTGTTAGTTTTGCTTCTTTTTTAATGCATCCTCTTTTCTCAGCCTCTCTGTATTTGTACCAACTTGCTCTCATCCATTTATCTTAGAATGCTTGTAGTTGTTTCTTATTCCCAGACGCTTCATCTGCAGGGGGTTAAAAGGAGTTCCTGTAAGACTGAGTGTTTACTTCAATTTCATTCAGTTTTATTCAAATGGTGACAAATCACAACAACAGTTGTGATTTGACTTTATATTGTAAGGTAAAGACCCTACAATAATACAGAAAATAGAGGAAAGTCCAGCAATCATATGACCCCTCTATGAGCAAGCAGGAAGAAACCTGCACTAAAATCAAACTCACATAGGGGCTGAGTGGATGAGACCGAACAAAGACATGCTGTGGAAGAGAGCCAGAGATTAATAATAACTATTGATTAAATGCAGACAGTTGTATAAACTGATTCACACGTACATTTCATGTGAACTGTCACAGTGATCAAATCTGCCGCATGTCAGTTATCTAGAAGTAGGACATTTATCACCAACCTATATATGACATGACTGCAGTTTTGTCACATTATAAATTACTTTCATGGATGTAGTTATGACATTTCAATTCAGTTTGGTTTTAATTAAGTTTTATTTATATAGCATCAAATCACAAGCCACATCAAGGCACTTTATATTATAAGGTAAATTACTTTACAGTAATAGATAATAAACCACAACAATCTTATGACTCCCTATGAACAACCACTGCTGACAGTGGGAAGAAAAAACTCCCTTTTAACAGGAAGAAATCTCCAGGCTCAGGGAGAGGGGCGGCTTTTTGCTGTTGAGGGGGAGGAGGAGGAAGAGGAGGTAAAAGAGGCACTGTGGAACTAACTGCTGTGTCTTTTAGCTTCATGGATAGATAAAGGTGCACATCATTTAAATAGCAATAGAAGTATGTATAATATGCCTGCCTAAGAGGAGCATGTAGAATATAAATAGAACTGGTCCCTACAGAGAACCGTGTGCATCATTAAATAGGTAGATGTTTGTGTTTATAAATATGATATCAGTTCATACATATAAATTTTGATGTCAGTGTTTCCGTTAAATTGTGTGATAAAAAGGACCGTAAAGTGTCACAAGGTCATGAGGTTATGTTGCATCTCGTCTTTTTCGCTGTACTCACGTGAGAACCTGAGACCAAATGCTGTAGTTTCACTTCTGTTAGAAACTCATAAAGTACCAAATAACAGGTTTACACTGCAGTCGATCAGTTTAGCACACACACTCTTTTTCTGTTGTACCATGTGGTTCAGCATTGTCTTGTAAGCAAGCCTACAGTGGAAAAGAAGCATGAACGTAGCTCCAAAAGCTCTTCAGCAGCAATGGTGATTTTTTCCTGTTGTTTTTATTTATCCCTTTTTTTGCATTTAGTCTTTCTTTACTATCTTTAGCATGTCTCTCTGCACAGTTAGTTATCATTATTTTGTTTATTAATCACTGTGTCCGTTGCATTGTGTGCAGATTGAGTCCCCAACTATCTCAGGAGGTGATGCTGGATGAGGTGAGCGACGCAGCCCTGGTGGACATGCTGTGGGAGACCCAGATGTATCTGTATGAGAAGAGGGAGGTCCTCCAGTCTCTGGCAAAATTACTACTGAACAACTAAAAGCACAAGAACATCACAAATGGAGGCTGTGAAGAGTGTTTGAATGGAGCAGTGAGATTACTGAGCTGTATGTCTGACTAAAAACTGTAATGTGTGTGTCGGTGTGCTCTCTGTTCAAACTGAATGAATCAGTTTGAGTATGAGTACAAACGTATTAAATATGTGGAAAGCTAACCCAGGAAACAGCTGACCTACTAAAGCCTGTTTAAAGGTGTTTTATGTAGCATCATGTGACCTTAGCACTGATCCTGTTGTGGTTGATCAGGTTTACTTCTAACATATGAACCAATGAAGAAGTTGAAGTTGTACTGGGGAAATGTAAACTGACTGTTACAGTGTCATGTAAGTTTCCACTTCCCCCTACACTGGGTCAATCTACCTCTGGATTTGTTGAGGTAAATCTGGAGTGTTTCCTTCCCCTTTTTTCCTCACTTGTTCATCACATTCACTTCTGACACACACTTACAAATACACCCGAGTCATTGAATTTTTCCATTAAGCTGTGTGATAAAAGGGACCCTGAATTGCCACCAGAGCATCAGCAGTATTCTCAGGTGCAGCTGAGATGGTGGTGATGTTGAACCAGTTCTGCCTTATGTGTGGGACCCACATTTGTACCTTTTCTTCCTTCCGTAGTAATCTAATGCCTTTCTGAGTTATTTATACTGACTTGAAACGCAATATTTAGCCTCATGTCTGTTGATAAAATATGATATTAATATGAAATCTTAAAACTGACATGAAAGATGTATTTGAATGAATCGTCTCTGTGAAAGATAAAGGAACAGACGCCCTGCTGCTATGTGCACAACACGGACAGGAGGAACAAATTATTTTGTATTTTTATTTTTTTGTATTTGGCTTAATCCTGAAGTATAAATGGTATGGGAATAAAATATCTTAATATTGACCGAACTGCTTTGTTGTTGTTTCAGTTAATCTCAGTCAGCCTGCACCCTTATAAACTTGGCTGTTTATTGCTTTGAAACCCTCTATGCATGATAAGGTCAGTGGCTTTATTGCTTCCTTTGGCCAACTTCTTGTCCCAGCAGGGTATCTGACGAACAGCAGGGTGTAGATTTTGCCCTGGATCTTGTCCACCCCATTTGGCTGACTCCTCAGAAGTCGCCTTACTCTCTGCAGGTGTTTGGTGGTTGCAGCTTGCCAAGCGGCCTCTTCATGGTTGCCATTTGCCTGTGATATTCCAAGGTACTAGTACTATCCAAGTACAAGGTACTAGTTCAGTGATGACGTGACGAATCCTACTTCCGGGCCTAAAGTAGTCTGCGTTTAATATGGCTTTTGTGTTGTTAACATGTTTAATGTTTTGTATTTTCTTCTATTTGATCTCAAAAAGCTCCTAAAACAGTCAGTGATCACTGTTGACATCCCTCGGCTTTTATTACCGCTAATCATTTATTTAAGATCAGTTTTTAAAACCTTAGGATGTAACTACAGCCCAGCCCATGCAGCAGTATATGAATGACTAACCTCGTATTGTGGATGGATTATCTCAGTTGTTCTCCTGGCTGAAGTTTGGTCCTTTTACAGCATCCTGCCATGCGATTACATTTGTTCCTGACCACCGAGAACACTCACGTTAACTTTTATTGAGTGAAAAAAAAGTTAGCTTGTTTATATTATGCTAACATAGCTGTGTCGCTAGCGGTCACGTAGCACATCATTATATACAAGCTAGCCCAACTTCAGTAACCCTACAAGTTTCACTGCTGTTTAGTTTTCTGTCTTCATTTATGCTGGAAGTGATAACAGAGCTGTACGTTTTAATTTGTTTCCAAAACCCCGCAGTCAGGACATGCTATATTGTATTTAGATAGAAGCTAGCGAGCTAACTCCCTGCTAACTTTTAACCCCGTTAAATGTCATAAATTCCGTTTTCATGGATGCCTGGATGTTAAACTCAATTGTTACACCTGGTAGAGCAGAACGCTGATCATTTTATTAAAGATGAAAGACTTTAGACAGTTTTTCAACTCTCAGTAATGCCATAGTGATCGTTTGATATATGGACCTGCAGCGGAGTTTAGGTCCAGACACGGCTAGTGACGTCAGACTGAACAACCGGATAGCTGTCCTCAATGTTTGAAATGGTTACTTTCTGGTAATGCAATCAGACTACAATTCTCCGGTAGGAATGACAGTCCAGTGTCATTGCTGGTTGCTGCATTCAACAACAGAAGCTTGGCATGTTGTAACATCTATAAGGACGATTTGTTTGTCAGTCCAGGCATGATTTAGGTGATCCAAATGCAATTACCTGAACAAAGTCTTTAATGTTGTCCTAACTTCTTTTAAGTACAGTAGCAGTGGATGTGGGTTGGAGTTGCAATGACCTTCAACCTGCAGGTGACCACACCATTTGTGACAGAGAACTCATCTCCATTTGTCATGCAAGGAAACAATCATATTCTTTAAAGCACAGTTATATATAAAAAATGTCTGCTCTCGCAGAACAGAAAAGATTGACAGGGGAAGTTTATTTCTGCTGCTTGTATCCGTGATCTCATTCTTTCAATCTTTAAATCAAGCTTATGACCATAGGTGAAGATAAGGACGTAGCTCAGACAGTAAATTGAGATCTTTGCTTTTACACTCAGCTCTGTCTTCACTTCAAACTGTGAGTTTAAGATCTTCTGAACCAGGGCCTCTGTCAGATGTCTCCAGCTCAGCTCCTCTCCTCACCTGAGTGTCCAGACCATACAGCCGCAGATCCTCAAGCTGTTTATTGAGGTCAGTATCTCTCAACCCAAGACACTAACTCGGGCTCCCTCCCCAGTGTCCCGAGAGGTCACATATCATGTCCCACTCATCAGCCACTGATAGCTCTGACCACCGTCCGACAAACAAGAATGTCATGAGAGCATATTTTAATAAAGGGCTTTGCAAATGTAGCTAATAACTTTTCAACAGTCCCGCCAGGCACACGACCTGGCCACCCGTGTATCCGGCAGGGAAAGTACCTCCAGGACACTCAGGCCCACCCGAGCCCAGGCTTCTCGTTGAGAAGAGGGTGTCAATTGCATTCAGGGAACAGATGATGATCAAATTCATTATTGATGAGATAGCAGAGTAAAGTTACAGCAAATGGATAGTGCTCTGTACAAAACCTGGAGCTGTACTCAACTACAATACTTTAGACTTTTTTTTTCAAAAGGCATCAACAGCACAGACACAGTGGATATCATTCACAGAACAATGTTTTCAACCAGGATGTAAACGTTTTTATTTCTGCTGTTAGGTTGTTATAATTGGACATTTTCACATGTTTTAAATGAGACAAAATGTTCACACTTCAGATGTTTTGTTAAATCCAATTGTTTATTTGATTGGTTGATGGTAGTTTTTCATGGGTAAGATGTTATAATACCCTGGTTCACTCAGTGATTACGCCGTCTCCTAAAAATCTTCTTTAATTCAGTTCAATTAAATCCAACAGTATTTACATACAAATGAACTGAATTGAACTGAACTAAAGAAAAAACCCAACAATCCCCTATGAGCAAGCACTTGGCGACAGTGGGGAGGAAAAACTACCTTTCAAAAGGTAGAAACCTCCGGCAGAACCAGGCTCAGGGAGGGGTGGCCATCTGCCGCGACCGATGACAAAGTTATACACAACTAAATATTAAAGCAAATATGCTTTTAAATGGGTGTTTTGGCACTGGAAGTGACTGATAATATTTAGTTGTATATTACTGTGATTTTATAGGAGACGGAGTGGAAGGCACTTAAGTGAATAGTCTCCAAAACCAGTTGCGCTTCTTTTTCTTTTTTGGTTTTTCTTTTGGCACTTGGTCATCTCGGGCCTCTGGACTTTCTGGTTTGGTAGCGCTGGCCTCCTCTTTTTCTGGCTGTTTCTCCTGGAGTGTCTCGTTTTGGGCTGGAGAATTTTCAGGATTGGCAACGTTGGACTGGTCTTCTTGCTTTTTTATTGTCTCTTGCAGAGACAGCAAAAACTTCTGAAGTGTGATCTTTTCTTCCTCTGTTTGCCCGAGTTGGTTGGGGATTGTTGTGTTCTCCAGGTTTTGCTCCACGATTTCCTGGTGGGAAGCTTTGGTTTTCTCCAGCTTTTCTTTTAAGTTTTGCGCCTTCAAATCATTTTTTTCACAAAGAGCCTCACTGGTGCTGAGTTTGTCTTTCAGCTCAGTGAGCTCACAGTTGACTCTTTGTTCCTGATCTTTGCGCTTTGCAACTTCCTCTTCAAGATTCTTTTGAGTTTTGAGGAGCTGCTCACGGAGTTGTTCGATCTCTTCTTGCTGTTTTTTGCACTGGACCTCCAACTCAGCTTCTCGAACAGTTTTTACATCTGTAGAGTCTGTGTGTGGAACTTCTGCAGTTTGTGTTGAAGCGTCCACACTCAGCTCTGCAGCTGTGTTGCTGTCTTCAACAGGAGTCTCACTCTCCTCAGGGGTGAAGTTCTCCTCGGGTGTCTTTCTACGAGCCTCTTCCAGCTGTTTTTGGAGCTCAAGGATGGTTTTTTGAGCGTTTTGGCTACAGCACTGTAGCTGCAGGTGAACCCAATCATTCTGAGTTTTAGCTGCAGCAGCTTTGTGGTTTGCAGCTGTCATTTTATAAAGATTGGTTTTGCACATGTGCTGAGCCTCCTGCAGGTGGAATCTCAGCGCACCCAGTTCATCAGTCTCATTGTATGGACGACTGCCATCATTTGGTGTTAAGTGAGGCTGTGGCTGAGGTGGCCCAGGTGGTTTTATGGTCAGGGATGGGGCTGATGTGGCACAGGCCCTCGTTTTGGCAAAAACTGTGGATTTTGCCAATGTTGCCCAGGCCCATTATTGGGTTTAAAGTGGGCATTGGGCTGATGTGGCACAGGCCCTCGTTTTGGCAAAAACTGTGGATTTTGCCAATGTTGCCCAGGCCCATTATTGGGTTTAAAGTGGGCATTGGGCTGATGTGGCACAGGCCCTCGATTGGGTCCAGGGTTTCTGGCTCTGGGGTTTGGGTTTGCATTTTTCTGCATCTTCTTCTTGTTTGCACCCTTTGGTTTGGCAGCATCAGATGGAGTCCCCTCATTTGGTGTCTTGTTTTTCCCTCTTGGGTTTGGGTTTTGCTGCTTAGGGTGAACAGCGGCCGATGAGGTCCCTTCCTGGGGATCAAGGTTTTGCTGCATATGTTGCATTTTTCTTGTCTTTTGTCTTACAATGTCGAATGATATTTTCTCTATTCGATCGGGGTTTGGGTTTGTTGCATACACTTAACGTGTCAAATCTTTGACTAAAGGTTGGCTCGTGGTGTGTTCCTATACAGTTGCACAGTTCTGAGACATACTGAGAGCACGCTGATGTCCTACTTAATGTTATTGCTCAATTTCCCTTTGATCCTTTGATCTGGAGTGTCATGTCAGGGAGTGCAAATGGAGTGTGATGTCATCCACTTAGAATGCAAAATGTGATTTCATCAACTTAGCAGAGAGTCTTGCTTTTCTTTGAAATAGAATTCTACCAAACTTAAATAAAAGTCTTTAACTTTGTACAAGATGGTAAATTCCCAATCGAAAGGCCAAATCTACCTGAGAACTTCAGGAGAAGATTACACAAATAGCTCAGAAGCTTCAATAAATGCTTCAGGATCAACATGTTTTCTATATATACCTTTAGGATGTTGCATCTTCAAAAAATAAAAATGAAATGACTGAGCCTCACACAGGAATATTGCTGCTACTTGTTTACTGAACCTTCTCTTAGCCACATGTTCATAACATCAGTGTCTGTTCACTGCCTCCTGCAGGACACTCTCTTCTTCCACTTTCTTACAGAACCGATACTGCCTCTCCTGGCATTACCAGTGTAACAACACACTATGTCCTTTATCACACTCATTCTATCTATGAATAACATAAGCTTGTATCTATGTATCTGTATCTATGAATAATAAATGTTTTTCCATACCAATATATTTATATAACAAATATTTTTTTACGAACCAAATGGTGGACACCAGAGGTGAAGGGAGCCACCAGGCTGAAGAAGGAGTCCTATCGGGCTTGGTTAGCCTTGGTTAGCCTCTCCGGAGGCAGCCAACAGGTATCGACAGGCCAAGCGGAATGCGGCTCGGGCAGTGGCTGAAGCAAAAACTCGGGTGTGGGAGGAGTTCGGAGAGGCCATGGAAAAAGACTTTCGGACTGCCTCGAAGAGATTCTGGCAAACCGTCAGACGTCTCAGGAGGGGAAAGCGGTGCTCTACCTGCACTGTGTATAGTGCTGGCGGAGCGCTGCTGACGTCGACTGAGAAAATTGTCAGGCGGTGGAAGGAATACTTCGAGGACCTCCTTAATCCCACTGACACGTCTTCCGAGGAGGAAGCAGAGTCTGGGGATGAGGGGAATGACCCGCCAATTTCCGGGGGCGAGGTCACTGAGGCAGTTAAACAACTCCTTGGTGGCAGAGCCCCTGGTGTTGATGAGGTCCGCCCCGAGTTCCTGAAGGCTCTGGACGTTGTAGGGCTGTCCTGGTTGACACGCCTCTGCAATGTTGCGTGGAGATCAGGGGCAGTAACTGTGGACTGGCAGACCGGGGTGGTGGTCCCCATCTTTAAGAAGGGGGACCGGAGGGTGTGTTCCAACTACAGGGGGATCACACTCCTCAGCCTCCCTGGGAAAGTCTATGCCAGGGTGCTGGAAAGGAGAGTTCGTCCGTTAGTCGAACCTCGGATACAGGAGGAACAATGCGGTTTTCGTCCTGGTCGCGGAACACTGGACCAGCTCTTTATCCTCTCCAGGATACTTGAGGGTGCATGGGAGTTTGCCCAACCAGTCTACATGTGTTTTGTGGACTTGGAGAAGGCCTTCGACCGTGTCCCTCGGGGTGTCCTGTGGGAGGTGTTGCGGGAATATGGGGTGTCTGGCCCATTGCTACGGGCCATTCGATCCCTATATAACCGTTGCAAGAGCTTGGTTCGCATTGCCGGCAATAAGTCGGACTCGTTCCCGGTGGGTGATGGGCTCCGCCAGGGCTGCCCTTTGTCTCCGGTTCTGTTCATAATTTTTATGGACAGGATTTCTAGGCGCAGCCAAGTGGCGGAGGGCTTTCGCTTTGGTGGCCTCAGAATCTCATCTCTGATTTTTGCAGATGATGTGGTTCTGTTGGCTTCATCGGGTGAGGGCCTCCAGCTCGCACTGGAACGGTTCGCAGCCGAGTGTGAAGCAGCGGGAATGAGGATCAGCACCTCCAAATCTGAGGCCATGGTTCTCAGCCGGAAAAGGGTGGAGTGCCCACTCCGGGTCGGGGATGAGTTCCTGCCCCAAGTGGAGGAGTTCAAGTATCTCGGGGTCTTGTTCTCGAGTGATGGGAGAAGGGAGCTGGAGATCGACAGACGGATTGGGGCTGCAGCTGCAGTAATGCGGACGCTGCACCGGTCCGTCGTGGTGAAGAGGGAGCTGAGTGTAAAAGCGAAGCTCTCAATTTACCGGTCGATCTACGTCCCTACCCTCACCTATGGCCACGAGCTGTGGGTAGTGACCGAAAGAACGAGATCGCAGATACAAGCGGCAGAAATGAGCTTCCTCCGAAGGGTGGCTGGCCTCTCCCTTCGAGATAGGGTGAGAAGTTCGGCCATCCGGGAAGGGCTCAGAGTAGAGCAGCTGCTGCTCCACATTGAAAGGAGCCAGCTGAGGTGGTTCGGGCATCTGACAAGGATGCCCCCTGGGCGCCTCCTGGGTGAGGTGTTCCAGGCATGTCCCACCGGGAGGAGGCCCCGGGGCAGACCCAGGACACGCTGGAGAGATTATATCTCTTGGCTGGCCTGGGAACGCCTTGGTATTCCCCCGGATAAGCTGGAGGAGGTGGCTGGGGAGAGGGAGATCTGGGCCTCTTTGCTTAGGCTGCTGCCCCCGCGACCCGGCCCCGGATAAAGCGGATGAAGATGGATGGATGGATATTTTTTTACGATACCACAAAAAATATTTTCCATTCACCCAAACAAATTTGAAAAGAGCCTTTTTCATATTAATTTCTGTCCCAATGCAAAAAGAAATATGTTCAAAGCTTCAAGTTTAAAAGGAAATAATTTTATTTAACACTGTCCAGTTGAAGATTTGCTATATTGAATAGTATTGAACTGTAAGTCTGAAATAGGTCAGTTTTAAGGGGCATTAACTCAGGACAAAATAACTTATTTGCTTTCTGTGTCAGACTCACAAAGTGATCATCACCACAGGGATGTGTGCATGAGTTAATGCTGTAGAGGAGACAATGATCAGGAAGAGAACTGCTGCCACAGCTGCTCCTTAAATACCTGGTCTTGATGAAGGGGAATGACAAATGTGATGGAAAATGTGTGTTTCACCTCCTCTAACCTCTCTGTACTATTGATATGTATTTGTAACTTTCTTGTACAAAGTTGTAGTTGTTTTTCAGTCTTCATAAACTCTAACTAAGCTTTGCTCAAGGCCACGACACACTTCATTACCAAACTGGTGCCTACATGATGGTGAGAATTTCACTCCCAACCACTGATGAGACAAGACTGCATCCACGCGACGGATATACAAGAGCTGCTATCCGGTCGTTAAGTGATGACGTGACGAATCCTACTTCCGGGCCTAAAGTAGTCTGCGTTTAATATGGCTTTTGTGTTGTTAACATATTTAATGTTATGTATTTTCTTCTATTTAATCTCAAAAATCTCCTAAAACAGTCAGTGATCACTGTTGACCTCCCTCGGCCTTTATTACCGCTAAGTATTTATTTAAGCTCAGTTTTTAAAACCTTAGGATGTAACTACAGCCCAGCCCATGCAGCAGTATATGAATGACTAACCTCGTATTGTGGATGGATTATCTCAGTTGTTCTCCTGGCTGAAGTTTGGTCCTTTTACAGCATCCTGCCATGCGATTACATTTGTTCCTGACCACCGAGAACACTCATGTTAACTTTTATTGAGTGGAAAAAAAGTTAGCTTGTTTATATTATGCTAACATAGCTGTGTCGCTAGCGGTCACGTAGCACATCATTATATACCAGCTAGCCAAACTTCAGTAACCCTACAAACGTCACTGCTGTGTAGTTTTCTGTCTTCATTTATGTTGGAAGTAGTGATGGGTCGTTCGCGAACGAAATAGCTCTTACAGCCGGCTCTTTGACGTGAACGACGCGAGCCGGATCCTTATCGCGAGCCGTCACGTGGGTTTTTTTTTTTCTTTCTCTCGCCCTCTCTCTCTCTCTCTCTTGCACTTTTTTCCCGCTTCACTCTGCACGGGAGCCTTGTGCTTTACGCTGGGCAGAGGGGGGAGGGGCGGTAGTTACACTCAGTAGCACAGGAACAGAGCCAGAGGGAGAGAGAGAGAAAGAGAGCCAGGGACAACAACGTCACATTAGAAAGGTATCCGGTTGTTCAGTCAGATGACGTTGCTGGTATTTCCGGGTCTAAGTGCTCCTCAAGAAACAACGATGGCGGAGCCAGTGACTTGGTTCACGATTACCTCCTTCTTTAGCAAAGTACCAATTAGGGTTAAAAAGGGTCTTAATTCCTTCAACTCTAGTAAAGTGGTCAGTGTAACTGTTCTCCCAGGCAGAATTATAAAGGGAAGTGTCCAGGCATCCATGAAAAAGAAG
The DNA here is from genome assembly GCF_965226115.1 of Aulonocara stuartgranti. NCBI lineage: Eukaryota > Metazoa > Chordata > Actinopteri > Cichliformes > Cichlidae > Aulonocara > Aulonocara stuartgranti. The sequence goes on along the minus strand of NC_138944.1, from coordinate 32,950,761 downwards.
ATTTACAATGTTGAGGTGAGCTAGGAGTAAGCTAGCTAGCCGACGATTAAACATGAGATATTCTGTATTCTGATGTATTTCATAAAGCACACACACGTACAGCAATGCTATAACAGTGGAAGTAAACGAAGATGAAAATCTACATAACATGGAGGTTTTGGAGAGTTAGTAATGTTAGCCTAGTACCAGTTATATTAGCCTAGTTAACCTAGTACCAGTACACAGAGCAGCGCTGCAAGTGTTTGTTAGAATGTTTAGGGTAAGCATTAACTTTCTTTCAATGTAGGTGCATGTTGAGGGTCAGTCAGTCAGGTTCAGCTCCTGTGAGTGCCCGATTGGCAATGATAAGTGCCATCATATGGCGGCATTGTTGATTTGGGTGGAGAAGAATGTGTCTCGCACTGACGTGGAATGTGTGTGGAAGAGGGTAAAATCATGCAAAGCAGAAGAAATTACTGCCAAGAGAGTGTCTGTGATGACACCCTCAACAACACAAGGTCAGTTATTTATTTAAAATTTGCTCTTTGAATTAATTATAATAATTATTTTCTTAACTTTTTAAAAAGCATTGTGTTTTATATGCTATAATTATTATTTATTCAGATTACTAAAAGCATTTTTTTTTCAGCTGGAATCGAAAGACCTGTCTCCCAGGAGGACAAGGAATGGGCAGTGGCATCCCTATCGAAATTGCAACGTTTTACTGGGATGGGCTGGATTTTGAGTCCTGAATGCTCCCAGGTACTTTGATATTTACTTTAACATGTGGTATAAATTGTACATGTATGTAAACTCTTATAAACTACATACAGCAGACTGTTTGCTTCCACTGTCCCCACTTTATTTTTTACATGTATTTTATATACTCTGTACCTGACTTTGTCTATTCTGTGGTCAAAATTGCTTGGTTCCATTAAAACCTTTAAAATCCTTTTGCTTTAAATCTAGGCTAAACCAGCCAAGACATTTGATGAAGTGCTGAGGAACCTGGGATTTCCCCAAGCAGAAGACAAGGCTCGTTATCTCTTGGCATCACTGGCTGTGTCTGACGAAGAGAATAAACAGATCGAGGAAGCAACAGTTGGGCAAACGAAGAATGCATTGTGGTAAGAAAGTGCTTTGAAATTAATTCTGTTAAGTGTTAAGTAGGAAATTTTAGTTAACTGTGTCTCTTATTTTGTGTTTCTTTATAAAAGGTCAGCATATCGCAAGAAGAGAATCACAGCCAGCAACTTCGGTTTGGTCCTGAGTGCAGTCCAGCAGCGCTCATACCCCCCTTCCTTATTTAAGACTCTGCTTGGACAGTACAACCTGACAGAAGGATCTAAAGTAAGTTGTTAGTAAAAAGGGTCTGTGCATCTAAGAATTCCTTTATGACTAAGTTGTATTTTCATCCCCAAAGGCATGTGATTGGGGGATCCTTCATGAGCCAAAGGCCAAGCAGTTGTACACTGACTGTACTGGTGCAGCTATCAAGGAGAGGGGACTGTTTTTATCTAACAGTGGCCTGCTTGGTGGTTCTCCAGATGGGACTGTCTCTAATGAGTGCATCATTGAGGTGAAATGCCCATGGTCAGCCAGAGCCAAAACTGTATTGGAGGCTGAAAGTAAGGACTTTTTCCTACAGCTGGATGAGGCAAGTGGTTTCCTGGTATTAAAAAAGAATCACAACTACTGGCATCAGATCCAGGGCAACCTCTATCTCACAGGGGCGAAAAGCTGTCACTTTATTGTTTGGACTCCATGTGACTTTTTCATCTTGCATGTGGATAGAGAACAAACTTGGGCTGTTAACATTGAAGCATTGGAAACGTTCTACCGGGAAGTTTTTTTTACCCCATATTTTATCGCAGCTTTGAATTCATATCAGCATGAGTAATTTATCAGTCCAAATGTTTATAGTTAATTTTAAAACTATTTGTAAATATTTGGAAATTGTACATTTTTTGTCATTGTAACTTTGTAAATATATTCAGATAAATTTTTAAATTATATTAATTTTAGATTTGAAAAAATAAAATGTTTTGGACAAACTGTTCCTGAAAATAAAGAGTAACACATGTATCTGGTATTCTTCATTTTAATTGAAAATGCATAGCAAGAAAACTAGGCAGTAATCAGGAAGCTGGAATGGAATGAAAAATGTAACAAGCCATTGATAAAAACAGTAAAACATTATACGAATCACAAATGAGACCATTCTCAATTTGAAACTATGCAACTAAGTTGTTTTTATGTTGTAACATCCTGAGTATACACACAAAACAATCCAGAACACTTAGGAGTTATAAATAATAAAAGTAAACTTATTCAACAGTTGTGTTTTCTGGTCCACAAGTAGTTAGAAAATGACACAATGTACTTTTACCTCTGAACTCTCACAGGTATAATTTATTCAATTTCACGGAGAATAGGTGTTTGTAAATTTGTAAGACACACACATGCTTTCAAGATCTTATTAATATTTTTTTTTTAACTGATATGGGATGTGATGCAAAATTGAGAAAACTTTCAGTCTTTGAATGGAACGCTCTACATGTATTCTTGCACAGGAAATCTTCCTGTTGTTGTTCACTTCCTCCTGTGTGAATTGTCCGTTGGTGAGGAAGGACGGAATATTCAGTGAGACCCCTTCTGGTAGGATGTCCCGAATTGTGAAGCCCTTATCTGCAATGACCATATCACCTGGTTGTAGATGTTGCAGTACTCCACAGTCAGCTGTTATGGCCTTATCTGAGGCACTTCCACCGTACAAGTTGCTTACAAAGGTTATTACACCATTAGGAGTAGGGCTGGGCGATATGGCCTAAAATCAATATCACGATAAATTGAGCAGTTAACCTCGATAACGATAAATGGACGATAACCACCCCAAGTGCCAAAAAAACCAAACTTTTTTTTTTTTCATTTGATGGGGCTGTGGCAGGCAGCATAGTTCCTCCAGTTATTTTGATAATATTATTCCCCCTAGACCTATTCATTGCAATTATATTATTACCACTTTAAAGGACTGTAAAATGTCACTGAAAATAAATGAAGACAATAGTAGTAAGTACTTTTAGTGGTTAAGATTTATTAACTGAACAAAATAAAAAGTGTAGGATACAATATGTAACCATGCTCTCTAAAAAATGTGTATCCCTTGTAAACAAAATAGTTTAATAATAAATATGTTTCACATTGGCTATTCACAAAGTAAACAATGATTGTGCAAATGTAATGCCATCATGGACAAAGGCCTATCTCTGCTAAGGCCTTGAGGTACTATAACCTGTAAACAAATAATGTCACAAACACAAATGTCAATTGAACACAGAAAAAACTATAATAAATACTAAGCACTGCCATGTGACTAGTGAAAACTATAAACTCTTAAACAAAAACTTGTGCTGCAGGTGGTGGAAGAGGTTGGTTGTGTTACCTTGACTTGACGCAACAGTCTTTTTGCAGAGTTTACATTTAACAATTGTTTGATCAATATCATCCTTGTTGAATCCAAAATGTTGCCAAACGATTGATGATGCATTTTTTTTGTTAACAAGCGTCTCCTCTTCCTCCTCCACCAGCTCTACCTCCGTCGCTGCTGCTTCAACATTTAAATCGTCCTCCATTTGTTCACCCGTGTCTCGTCTTGTTATGCTGGGCTTACACTGTGCGATTTTTGGCCCATTTTGAGCCGATTTTTGAGTCGTGCGACCGTTTTGGCGAGCGGCACGATTTTGGCCTTCATCGTGCGTCATGCATCGTATAGTATACGTGGGGTAACGAGAAGCGATTGACACCTCACGACGAGCTCCCAATCATCAATCGCTTGGTCGCGAGGATTCACGACCGTCGTGAGGGTGTCACCGCAGTTTGTCACACTGCGCACGCGCAAACACAAATGTCAGCGAAAAAGACGACGCAACACGACAGTGCAGCGTGTGATCTGGACACAAGCGACGGAGGCACAACTTGTAGAACTTTGGAAAGCTCATCCGAGGCTTTTCGATGTGGCATCACAAAATGATCGCGACCACAACAACTGTGAAAATAGTTGGATCTACACTGCTGCTCAATCACAGCTGCTTGATCAATGTTTTTCATTAGCAATTTAGTAAAGTTGATGGTGGTGGTGTGCGTGTCTGTGTGAGTGAAAGACAGAGAGGGAGAGCGAGCGACAGAATTTCTGTTATAACCTTCATTTTATGGACACACAGTGTGAGCACTCAGGTCGCATCAGAGCATCGGGCCGTATAGTGTGAGACCCTGCATCGTGACCTATGAACTTCTAACCCCTGCGAGTCAATCGTACAGTTTGAGCAGGAGCTGAATCGCGCGACTGAAAAAATCGCACAGTGTCTGCCCAGCATAACAGGTAGTAGAGTCATGTGACTCCACCCCGTCAAGTCTGTAACGTAGCACAGCGTTTTAAAGGGACATGAACATCGCCGACCTGCACATGCCTTTTCTTTTTTTTAAAATACCGAATTTACCGACATGGGCAAAATGACGTCGATGAGAGTCATAAATTTCGGTAACGATAAATTTTTGATATATCGCCCAGCCCTAATTAGGAGCCACACCAATTAGAGCCTTTAGTGTGGTCCGTCCTTTGTACTGGCTGTACAAATGACTTTGTGTGTCAAGTCTCTCTGTGTTACAAACAGAAACTTCCGTGCAGTCAAGCACAATCCTGCAGTTAGGAAATGGTTGGAAGCAATCTGGCAGCGATGTTTGATTCTTGGCTCTTGAGGGAATGTTGTTTTCCAGCATGCCAACATACAAAATGTCATACAGTGCACTAACAATTGTTGTAAAAATATTAGTTACTGTGCCTCTGCTGCAGTTAAACCTTGTTGAAAGGTCTTCATGAATAAAATTAAGTTTGAGCTTGATCAGGGTTAGAAATAACTGGTCAATTAGGGGCATCATTTGGACAGTCCAATCAGAATGATAGTTAAGATCAAATCTGGAAAGAAGCGCTTCTAAAAACAGGACAGAAGCAGCATTGGGCAATCCAGTATAGTACTGGACCCTTTCAGGATTGTCAGATATTTGACTGAATGAGAAAGTCTGCTTCTCTACTTGTTTTTTAAGTTTTTCATTCTCTATTCTTAGCATGTCATTCTGAATCTCTAGCACCAGAAGACTTTGGGAAGAACTTGTGGAACTTGCAGTAGCTGTCTGTGTATCTGCATTGTTGGAATGATGTAGCTCATCTGATCTTTCACTCTGATTTTCACCAATAGCTGGGACCTGCTCTTTTTTCTAACAGGGTTGTGGTCATCTGGGAACTGAAAAGACTTCCCGTCGTTCCATGCAAATCTTGTTGGCCCCGCAGCTTTTCCTTGAGGGAAGTGCCAACTGCAGACTCTTGAGTTGCAGTTTGGGGTGAAGTTTTCACGTCTGTGGAAGTGTTTAAAAAGGCAGAGAGAAATTTCAGATCATACGCTAGCCCTCCATTAGTTATGATTAATAGAAAAAAAAAATAGAGATAAATAACAGAGAGAAGCTTCTTTCATCCAGATGAGAGAAGCTTCAAGAAACTTAAAACTTAAAGAAGTCCAGATGCTTTTCTTACACATTATTGTACTAATTTGCTTTTAAGCTTATCAGAAAGGTAAGTACTGGCAACCTTTGCTTGCTATTTGTTGGTTAGGTCTTTATTTTGGTAATTAACTGGCACATAGGCTGGGGATTGTAATGTATTTTCTTACATAGACATCGCTTTTTGGACGTAATTTTTATTCCTCTGAGGGTCGAAAGGTAACTAAGGTTCATATATATAGCGAAGTGACCCTTAGCTCTCAATCTTTGCTTGGAGAAATAAAAATGACTTCAAAAATGCAACAACGTCTTTGTATTAAAAAAAACACACAATAAAATCCATTGCCTATATAAGTACAATTACTCGTAAAAGCCAGTTTGTCTTTTAGTAGCAGGTTTTAATTGTTCATCACTAGCTATATTAGCTAACTAAAGTAAGAGCCCACTAGCTCTTATCTTACAAATTTATTCATTCACTTACGAGTTGTAACATACCTTATCAACTTCAGCCACTTCCTCTTCTCTCTCTTTTCACAAGGAAACCGGTAAAATGACAGATTAGACTGTTGTTTTGAGCCAGATTGGTTAAAACAACCAGGAACACAGCATTGTGTCATATTGAACACAGGAGCGTTTAGACCCGGAAGTAGGATTCGTCGGATTCGTCGCGTCATCACCATCCACAACTATTTTCGGTTGCAGATGATAAAGGATTCAGAAAGTTTATTCATGCAGGCCCATATGACAGAGAATATGCATGTTCTTTTTGTTTTCATATTATAATTTATATTTAATTGTGTTGTGGTTTGCAGTGTTTTGTGTTGTTTTCACTTTAAATTTGTAAAAAGCAAAAGCTGAAAATTTAAATAGTTAAAAGTTGAAATGTGAATAGTTGATTTTTGTATTATATGATTTATTTATTACATTTTATGTGGAGTGAATAAATAAAAGTATATTTACAGTGACCCCTAGAGACAAAGCACATACAAACTTCAAATCACGTACAAACTCTGAAGCATGTACAAACTTCAAATCACGTACGAACTCTGAAGCATGTACAAACTCCAAAACACGTAAAAACACGTACAAACTCCGAAGCACATAAAAACTCAAAACACGTACAAAAGACAACAGAAGTGCTCCAGGATGCTGGGCGCAGTGTTGAGCTTTTGTTATCTTGTGGCTACACAAGCCAGCAAGTACCAACGACCGGATTTGGTGTGTGGTAGTAACAGGTAAATGAACTTTTTTTTAAAATTATTTGAATATATATGAGTGCCTGTGTATAAATACACAAACAACACACATATGCTTTCAATTGTGTAATTTAAGTCATCTAGTAGCTCTGATTTGGAAGTTCAGTTCATGCTAGAAATGTGTTTTGGAGTTTGTACGTGTTTTGTCTCTAGGGGCCACCGCATATATTTATATATAAACATATATAAATAAAACCATTTTTTTTTTACGTTAGTAATTCCTTTTGTGCATAATTTTATATTATTGTTAATAATAAATGAAATAAAGCAACAAAACAACCTGAAGAGCCGGTTCGGAGCCGAAAGAGCCGGCTCTTTTTAGTGAGCCGAACCGAAAGAGCCGGATCTCTAAAAGGAGCCAGAAATCCCATCACTAGTTGGAAGTGATAACAGAGCTGTACCCCGCAGTCAGGACATGCTATATTGTATTTAGATAGAAGCTAGCGAGGTAACTTCCTGCTAACTTCTAACTCCGTTAAATGTCATAAATTCCGTTTTCATGGATGCCTGGATGTTAAACTCAATTGTTACACCTGGTAGAGCAGAATGTTGCATCTTCAAAAAATAAAAATGAAATGACTGAGCCTCACACAGGAATATTGCTGCTACTTGTTTACTGAACCTTCTCTTAGCCACATGTTCATAACATTAGTGTCCGTTCACTGCCTCCTGCAGGACGCTCTCTTCTTCCACTTTCTTACAGAACCGATACTGCCTCTCCTGGCATTACCAGTGTAACAACACACTATGTCCTTTATCACAGCGGTCCCCAACACCCAGGCCTCGGACCGGTATCGGTCCGTGAGTCGTTTGGCACCGGGCTGCGAGAGTTGAGGCTCAGGTGTGAAATGTATAGTTTTCAGGGTTTTTATCGGTTTTCAGCATTATTTTGTTATCGTTTTTATCATTTACTTGGTTTTCCTTGGTCTTTTCACGTGTGTTATGAATAAATTTTCTTTTTTTCGGTACCGGTACTAGTTTTATTTTGTTGTATTTATCCGTGACACCTTAAAGGCCGGTCCATGAAAATATTGTCAGGCATAAATCGGTCCGTGGCGCAAAAAAGGTTGGAGACCGCTGCTTTATCACACTCATTCTATCTGTCTGTTTCTTCAGATGAATAACATGAGCTTGTATCTATGAATAATAAATGTTTTCCATACCAATATATTTATATAACAAATATTTTTTTACGATACCACAAAAAATATTTTCCACTCACCCAAACAAATTTGAAAAGAGCCTTTTTCATATTAATTTCTGTCCCAATGCAAAAAGAAATATGTTAAAAGCTTCAAGTTTAAAAGGAAATAATTTTATTTAACACTGTCCAGTTGGAGATTTGCTATATTGAATAGTATTGAACTGTAAGTCTGAAATAGGTCAGTTTTAAGGGGCATTAACTCAGGACAAAATAACTTATTTGCTTTCTGTGTCAGACTCACAAAGTGATCATCACCACAGGGATGTGTGCATGAGTTAATGCTGTAGAGAGAGGAGACAATGATCAGGAAGAGAACTGCTGCCACAGCTGCTCCTTAAATACCTGGTCTTGATGAAGGGGAATGACAAATGTGATGGAAAATGTGTGTTTCACCTCCTCTAACCTCTCTGTACTATTGATATGTATTTGTAACTTTCTTGTACAAAGTTGTAGTTGTTTTTCAGTCTTCATAAACTCTAACTAAGCTTTGCTCAAGGCCATGACACACTTCATTACCAAACTGGTGCCTACATGATGGTGAGAATTTCACTCCCAACCACTGATGAGACAAGACTGCATCCACGCGTCGGATATACAAGAGCTGCTATAATTGAGCATTTTTGTCAATGGTGGTACAAACCCTGTTGATCCATTTTCCCCCTATTTTTCCACAACAACAAACAGGAGCAAGCCTGTGAACATTGGTCTGAACAGAATCATATTTATCATTTTTAGCATGATAACCTGTCACAGCCATGTATAGCTGAAAAGAAAACTTTCAGTGAGACCAGAACTACAGCATGTTTTCTGATTTGTAGTGATACATATATTTCAGTGTAACTATAACATGACCTGTAAAATTCACATATATCAATTTATCAGGAAAACAATTCCAGATCACAATAAAGATCACAAAAAAACATGGAATCTATATAGTATTTATATTTATATAAGGTAAGGTAAAATAAAATGAATAAATGTTGTAAAAAGCAAAATACTTTCCTCTAAGTTAGCGCAGCGTAATATTACACCAAATTTTAAGTATGAATATCATGAATTTAGATATAAATACACTGCTTTAGTAAATATGTTTCCCCACTGAACAGGAGGACTAAAGTGTGTTTTAAATCCTCCTTCAAAAACCATGTTTCATGTGTAATTCACAGAACAGATTTCTTATAAAATTAGATTTTTTTTACAGTGTACAACCTGAAGAGGTCACCAGAAACTCAACCAACCTAATCAGAAGAAAAAACGTTGTTGACAGCTGTTACAATGAATGATGTGTGCATAGTGTGATACACTTCACTGAGCCGTATTGTGTCACTCCCTCTCTCTCTCTCTCTCTGGCATTATCTGCTATATTTATTAGTAGACTAGAAGTAGACTACATTTATTACTTTTAGCTCTCTTCTGGCAGTGAGTGTAACTACAAAAACACATTTGAAGGTTCTTGATGAGTATGAATCCAGCAAGTAGAGCTACACAAATTAGATTTGATCCTTCCTCTAAAGTCTCTTTTTCTACCACAAGACACACCTTCTGTGTCCTTATTTAACAACATACGAAAACCCCACAATAAATATATCTATCACAAACTCAATAATGTGATTTTAAGTCATATTAAGTATTGTTGTTCAAAATGCTTTTCATTGTATGCTTATTATCCTAATAGTTGTCTCATAAGCAACAACTTTAGTGTTATTACTATATAAGTCACTAACAGGAAATGCACTGCCGCAGGCCCAGAGGACTGTGGGCCCCCCACCCCCCGGAAGGGGCCCAACCAAGCCACAGGCACCAGGCATCTTCCCAGAGAGGTGGAGTCTAAGACCCGACCTGACATATAGACACAGACGAACAGGCACACACAGACACAAACATGCATTCCCACCCTCATGCACACATATACAAATACTCCACCCAATGTGGCGACAGACACAAAAAGACACTGTACACACAATCACACTCCCAAAACATACTCTATACCCCAGGTCCAGGCACAACCAGCACCAGAGGGGGAAACTACACCTAGACCCAGGAGATGTTACCCTTTTCCCTGGGGTGGAGACAAGAAGACCGCTCCCGCAGTAGCAGGGAAGCCCGGCATCCCAGACTCCAATCAGACAGCCAACTCCTCCTCAAAGCCGCTACACCCCGATGGCTCACAGAGAATGGGGGTGTGTGAAGAAAATTGAGCCACAGGCAGCCAGAAGGGGACAGAGGGGGAGTGCCTCCCCTGCACTTCAGTGACACAGCTGCACCCCAAGCCCTGCATGTGTGGGTGGTTGTGGTGGAGCAGAGTGAAATGGAAGCTGATTGGCTTAGAGAGGGTGGGTAAGAAGACGATGACTGGACAAGAGTAATGATGTCAGTATTGAGTTTGACAAGATGGGCTAGTGGCAGTGAACTAAAGAACAGATGAGTCATTGCAGATTACTGATTACTTTTTGAACTTACACATATGCTTAAGTTTTATGTTTATAAAAACTTTATTCTTAAGTTGGTGGGACCAGAGAAGCCCATCCTGTCAGTGTAAAGAAGTTTGACTACATTTACACTGCAAATCAGTTTTTCACATAAAGTTGTTCTACTGCAGTAAGTGAAAAAAAATATGTTTCCCCACTGAGCAGGAGGACTAAAGTGTGTTGTAAATCCATCCATCCATTCGCTACCGCTTATCCTTTTCAGGGTCGCGGGGGGCGCTGGAGCCTATCCCAGCTGTCATGGGGCGAGAGGCGGGGTACACCCTGGACAGGTCGCCAGTCTGTCGCAGGGCCAACACACAGGGACAGACAACCATTCACACTCAGATTCACTCGCACATTCACACCTAGTGGCAATTTGAATTATCCAATTAACCTATCCCCACAAGCTGCATGTCTTTGGACGGTGGGAGGAAGCCGGAGTACCCGGAGAGAACCCACGCAAACACGGGGAGAACATGCAAACTCCACACAGAAAGACCCCGGCCTGATGGTGGAATTGAACTCAGGACCTTCTTGCTGTGCGGCAACAGTGCTAACCACCATGCCACCGTGCTGCCTACATTGTGTTGTAAATCCTCCTTTAAAAACCACGTTTCATGTGTAAGCCACAGAGCAGATTCCTTATAAAATTAGATTTTTTTTTGTATTTTTGTATTTTTTTAATTAATGCACCATTTTTGTTACTTTCAGACGCAATGACCAGGCTGTGGACACCTAGAGCCTGTACAGCACATCAACTTAAAGAAGATAAAATATAACAACGCATCTGCCTGTACAGAACTTAAATTGTTCTGTTCATGATGTTGGTATTACATTCACTTCTTGTATTTACTTTTTCTGATGAGTATGGACAAACTGTGGTGACTCTTTACAGGCTTCTTTCAAACCCTCATAGGAACTGAAACTAAAACATTTGAAATGGTTACCAGCTCTTTATGTTGAGACAATCGCTCTCAGGCTCTGTTTCACACCGGATAAGAGGAAGCCTCAAAAACAGTGCTTTATCTATGTGCATATCTCTCTTAAAGTCTCTTTCACACATTATAAAGTCATCATTATATCAGGCTTTGCTCAACATGCCAGCAAAACTGTAGAGCAAAATAGTCCCAAAGACTGTAATAAAGAAAACAAACAAACAAACAAACAAACAAACAAACAGTGCAGCTCAATTTCCTGTAAAGTCAAAAATGTCTTCATCAAAAATCCAGGATAGTTACAGGATAGAATATCAATAAGACTTCATATTCATGAACATGTAACAAACATTTTGCATTAAAAGTGAAACAATAAATTTCATCCTTTAACATATTTGAGTTTTTTTTCTTTGTCTTTGCAGATCAACAAACAAGCACAATGAAATAAAAGTATTTTCTGCTGAACATGAAACACATTTGAACTGGTTCTCAAAAATCTGCCTTTTCAGGTTTTGTGACTTTTTAATTCACAAACTGGTCCTGTTCCTTTCTTGGTCCAAATTTATAAATACGTCATGAAACATTAAACAGCAATGGGTTAAAATGTTGTCTGTGTAGGATCTCAATCATTCAGGTCATGGTAGTCTTGAGAGCCAGACTTTATTCTTTCACTTCCATCCATCCCCTTCTGCTGGGGGCTGGAGCCTATCCATAACATAGTGAAAGAGGCAGGGAACAGTCTGGACTTGTTACCAATCTGACCGACACATTTTTTTTACTTTAATAACTTATTTTTGTTTTTACTTTAACAGTCTTTCACATTGATGTGAAGGAATATTGGTCCACTCTCCTTTACAACATTATTTGAGCTCATTGAGGATCGAGGGCATTTGTTTATGTATCTATTTTGGGGCGGAATCAAAGTTAACTCACCCAGCCAATTTATCCAGCAATTTAATTATGACACTAATTGATTAGAAAAAAATGCAAACAAAAATAATATTTTCATTACAGTATCAATACCAGTTCAGAGCTAGTTTGCAACATTATGCTAACAAGTTAGCATTGTAGACGTAAAGAGAAAGAATCTTGAATTAACGTGTTTGGAAGAATTCCACAACAGAACGGTGGCAGACGTAAGAAAAGTGTTCAAAAAAGTTTATTGTGGAGCACAGATGTGTGTTATAAATAAAGTTAACATTTAGAAGATCCCACAGTTAGTTCAAAAAGGCTGGTGAGTTTGAAGACTGGCTATAAAGACTCTGGTATTTATTTTAGGCTAATGATAGGGGAGACTGGGGATAGTTGTAACATTTTTGACATTTCTGTCTGTAAATTGAAGCTCTTTTAAGGTAGTGGATTCAAAATGTAATGCAAAGTATTTACATGTCTCTGCTATTAAATAGTGCAGCTATTTTCTCTGCAGCACAATTACCCATTGCATGGTATGGTCTCAAACACAAAGAGTGAAATGTTACAATTAACCCCATAGTCTGGGTTAGTTGTAACATATCCTGGGGTAAAATGTAACACAATGAAATAAGGGTACTAACAAAACATTAACATGTAATCTTTGTTTATTCAACACATGAATGCACTTACATCCATTTATGTAGCTGTGTGTGTGTGTGACAGAATGCAGAAATCTAGCTTTTGAACATATTCCAACCCCCCAAAAAAGACAAATTATGGAATTTTCTGCAGCTGAATATTTCATTCATTTTGGTTGGTCTTCCTTGAGTTTGGCCTCATTGGCTCAGTGGGCATTATAACCTACAACTCTTGCACCAATTTTGAACATAACAATGAAGCTGAAAAAATGTAGTTGTTCACCAGCATCGCAATTCCATTACTTTTTATCATGGCTTACCTTGGTGTGGTTTGCAAAGTGCTTCAGAAAGATGAGGAAATCTGTTTCTTGCACCCATCCTGATTTATTTCCACAACCAGTACTTCCTACTGCCCATCTCTGACACAGTGGTCTGCATAATGTATGTGTGGGAACACAAACAGTGGAGGAATTGTGTTGCCAATGGCATTAACCACATATACAAATGCGACCAGTGAACCTCTCTCTGCTGATGTCGTTGCCTCAATATAAGTTAAAGTAATAGTGTGGTAAGTTGTAACATACATTATTGTTACAACTAACCCAGACTGTTGCTGTTACAACTGACCCAGACTCCTATAGCCATAAACTAGCTAACATTACAGCCAACGGCTAAAACATTAGCACTAAAGACTTACACAGAATATATCCCCATAGACATACAAATAACATAATTTAAGTTTGAGTTTAGCTGCAAAGCAGATAATGCTATTACAAATTGAAATAAAGTAGAAAAACTTACTTTTTGGCATACAAATTACTTTTTTTTGTGTTTCGTGCTTCGTGTTTCGTGCAAACCCTCATCCCTGAACGATTACCGGCCAGTTGCACTGACCTCGGTAGTAATGAAGGTGTTTGAGAGGCTGCTGAAGAACATCATCTCCTCCTCCATCCCAGACACCACAGATCCGCTGCAGTTCGCCTACAGATCCAACAGATCCACAGAGGATGCCATCGCCCACGTCCTACACACCACTCTCAGCCACGTGGACAAGAAACAGGGTAACTATGTGCGAATGCTGTTTGTTGATTACAGTTCAGCGTTTAACACAATAGTGCCCTGCAGACTGTTCACAAAGCTCAGGGATCCGGGACTTAACAGCCGTCTGTGTGCATGGGTGTTGGACTTCCTCACTGGCAGAACTCAGGTGGTGAGGGTGGGCAGGTGCTTCTCCAACAGCATCACCATCAACACAGGAGCACCTCAGGGATGTGTCCTCTCGCCACTGCTCTACTCCCTCTACACTTCAGACTGTGTGGCCACCCACGGCTCCAACACCATTGTGAAGTTTGCTGACGACACAGTGGTGTTGGGTGCCATCTCCAACAACGATGAGGCGGCCTACATGGATGAAGTGAAGAATCTGGCATCGTGGTGCCAGGACAACCACCTCCAGCTGAACGTCAGCAAGACCAAGGAGCTGGTGGTGGACTTCAAAAGGGGTCAGCACAGAGACTACAAGCCCATTATCATCAATGGAGCTCCAGTGGAGAGGGTGCAGTCCTTCAAGTATCTTGGTGTCCACATCTCCTCAGACCTGACATGGGCTGCCCACATTCAGGTCCAGACCAAAAAGGCTAGGCAGCGCCTGTATCACCTACGACAACTGAGGAAGTTCAGGGTCTCTCCAAAGATCCTCAGGATTTTCTATACAGGCGCTGTGGAGAGCATCCTCACACAGAACATGACATCGTGGTTTGGGAACAGCTGTGTGAAGGACCAAAAAGCTCTCCAGAGAGTGATCCGTACAGCAGAACGCTGCTGCAGGATTGCTCTCCCCCCGCTTCAGGACACCTACACCAGGAGATGCCGGACTAGAGCAGCGCAGATACTGAAGGACCCGTCCCATCCTGGCAACAAACTGTTCCAACTTCTGCAATCTGGTAGAAGGTTCCGCATCTTCCGGGCAAGGACAGAGAGACTCAAGAGGAGCTTCTATCCCCAAGCCATCCGTGCCCTAAACACACACACCCGCCCTCTCACATCATCTATAATTGACTGAGACAGGACTCTTCCAGACACTCTAAACCCAGGCACAATGTACATTTCAATTCCTTTAATTTTAAATATGTTTATATTGTCTATCCCGTAAAATAGTCAGATGTCTATTCATATTAATGTACAGAATTCACCTGCTTGCTGCTACTACTGCACATTCACCCAGTGTATATACTATATGTATGTATATATATATATAATGTTCTTCCTCTACACCCCCCCCCAATTTTTGCACATGTCGAGGAGCGTGTCAGGCTACATTTCACTGTGTGTTATACTTGTATAACTATGCATGTGACAAATAAAGAACCTTGAACCTTGAAATTGTCTGTGTTTGACAAAATGTGCTGATTTTTCACATGTGATAGCAGAACTGAATTGGGCATGCACAGGATGAGTCACATCATTTGAAACTTAGCCCTGATTGGAGAAATTGGAAGAGTTACAACTGACCCATGTTACAACTATCCCCGGTCTCCCCTACCTAAAAAAAAATACTCACCAGCATGAAAATTCTGTTATGCTTCTATTACGTGTTGTTAGTTCAGCCCTTATGTCATTTTCAGAGGGATGCTTTGTGTTGTTGGTTAAAAAGATGTGACTCGTGTGAGTGTGTCTGCAGACAGACTGCATTCAGCATTAAAAGCAACACTTCCTCATATGTCTTTCCCACAAAGCAGAGCCCTCTAGTGGAGAATCGATGCACTGACATCATATTGAATGTTCCTTAGAATTTGTTTTCTTCTTTGCTGCATTTTTTCTTTTTATTGTTTAGTTTTTACAAAGTACACATAGGAAATTATTAAATGTAATGTAATTAAATGTAATTATATTTTCATCAATACCTGTCAGTGTAACAGTGGGAACAGAGACATGTGGTTTAGTTGTTATTTTGTGGTTTAGAAAAAAAACCCCCAACACTTGACAGAAGTTAAACCTGCAGACGTGATGACTTTGATGTTTTATGTTGCGTCAGAAACAGAGTTAATAATTTTACAGTCAAAGCTGCAGAGCACCCAGAAAGTAAAACAAACCAAAGCTCACAGAGTAATATCATTAGCATGTCTCCTATTTTCATTGGACCTCTTTAAAGTGAAGCTGAAGTATTTCTATATTTCTGTTAATTACTTTCCTGTGTTGTCTGTTTTAGTACAATGTGTGAAACCCACTGACAGACACACCAGCTGTGGTGTCTCTGCTGTGACACTGAAGTTATTTCAGACACAAACTCTCCACAAAATGTTCCTTTAAATCACCATGGTAACAAACTCTTCTTTAGTGAGCAGGCAGTGGCTCCATGGTGGAGTAGAGATCAGCTGTGTGGTTCTGACTGAAGTGCAGTCTCCTGTAGTGATGATCATCCTGCTCTGCTGACTGAGCTGAGATACTTTCAGGGTTCATCTGAGGAGACGAGACAGTAATTATACATTTATATTAAACTAAATCTTTAGCTCACTCTCCTTTCAGAGCATTATAAACATCACTTTGTAGAGCTCAACTGATAAATGTCTGTGTTAAACATGTGGTAAACAAGCCTTTTAGTGGTCGTTTCAGGGAATTATTTCCTAGTTTATTAACATAAATTATACTACATGGCTTTTTGATGTAGTTCAAATCAGAGTGAAATCTGTGTACAGTCAGGGCTAAACTTCACGTCTGTTCAATGTCCAAAAATAATATGTAAGCCTGATATCAGCCTAATGATTGTCGATGTATGGCATTTGTAGTATCTCAAAATATAATAGTAGTGTGTCCCTGTCACATGATGTTCATGGTGTAACTGTATATAATCTAATAAAAACTCTATAAAAGAAAATCTTCAGGTAGAGTTTGTGAGAAAACTGAAAAAGCTGAAGACTTTTTGGATTATTTCAGGTGAAGACAAACACGACAGATGAGGAGATGTTTTTGTTTGAATCCAGTTCTGTACCTGCTCTTTGTTGTCTGATGTTCTTCTTGGAGACTGTCTGGAAGTCCTCTTTGATCTAGTTAAAAAAAGATGACTGACTATGTGAAATATAAGACAAAAACAAAAACAATTTCCTTATTTGATCCACTGAATCTGGAAAGGAGCTCACAGCCCTCTATATTCAAAACACAAAGTAATGAACTCTATAATCCACTTTGATCTTATTCAGGTTATTATAAAGCCCAGTCTGTAATAATCTACAGTTTTGTAACAATATAGCCCTCATTTACAGTGTAATTAATATTTCAGACATACTCAGGTTTGTAGTGGATATGATGTTGTTCTCGGGGCTGAGATGGAGGAATCGTGGAGTAGAGAGAATCTGTTTCATTCTTGTAGACGTGGAGTCTTTGGTAGTTCAGGTCCTGCTCTCCTCGATGGGCTGCGATGTCGTCATACTGGGGACCAAAGTTTAAATGATAACAAAGAAACAGAGAAGTTACATTTTCAGTGATGATGATGATTGTTGTTATTTTTACAATAATGAATACATTGTTGCAGATCCTTCAACTAAGAGCTCAGCTGGATGGTAGAATTAGCCCAAAGTAGTAGATTCAAACTTATATTCATAGATCTTCTATATGAGTTAAACTATGTGAGTGAGTCTGTTTAAATAATTTGCTCTGACATTTTAAAAAACTATCATAAAGCTTTTAAAAAAACTGACTGGTCTATTATTTGTTGCTGTAGAGTACAGGACCTTAAAACATGTGGTACATAACATTTCTGTCTCAGCAGAAGAAAAACTAAAAGAAGACAAAAAACTAAGAAAGAACAATGATCTGATTAAATAATGAATAAGAAACGTATCATCTCTTAAAAAATGACTTGTATGAAAAAGTATAGAATGACACTGATGTTTTGTGTTGTACTAAAACTGTACTTTATTTTTATCACCTCCAAATCATCCAAATCTTCATTTCTTGAAGGTTGGTGAGAGTTCCTCTTTCTTCTGGTTTATGAAAAATAGTGAATACAAACATGAACAGGTGGTGTCTGGTTAGTGTGTAAATTCTAGATGAAACCTAAGAGATTTGACAGAGGAAACAGTCTTTATCCTCACCTGATCCACCAGCAGACAGTGAGAAGTATTAAAACCAGCAGAGCTGCAGAAACTCCTGCAGCTGCTGGTGTCCATGTTCCTGTGATACTTTGGACAGTGAGAGTCTTTGGAGCAGAGCTGATATCTTTGTTGGTTTTCACAGCACAGGAGTAGCTTCCTGCATCCTCCCTGCTGACTGGGTCTAGGATCAGATGTTTGTTCTGGTTCTCTCTCGGGGTCAGAGGTCGACTGTTCAAGTACCAAATGTAGTTTGTGTTGTCAGTCAGAGGACAGCTGGTGCTGCAGGTCAGTGTGACTCTCTGACCCTCTGTCACCACTGCAGAAGGACTCATCTTCATTCTCAGCTCTGGAAGACACTCAGACTGGTCAGTAAATGTAAGAGTTATTTCTTATAAACAGCAGGTTGGTTTTTAGGCATCAATGTTACAAAGTGACTGAGAACATTTTTTTTCTTTTTACAAATATTAGAACTGTATTAAATTTAAGGAAAAAAATATACAATTTAGTAAAGATTTTAACCCAAAATGAACCTACTGACAGTAAATGTTCAAACGGCCAGAAATGTAAAAATATTACTGTACTGTACGTGTGACAGCTTTTACATTACTGGAGAACATCTTTAGTAGGAAACCCGAGAGAATTGAACCATAATCAATAGATTTATGAACTGGAATTCATGCTGTGTTGGACTGAAACCTGGAAGAGGTTTGGTGATTTTGTGCTGAGTCTCTGCTTCTCCTCATTGATGCTCTCTCTCCTTCAAAGCAACACAAGACTACATTTAAAGTCTAAAGTTGTGGACATTTTCAGTAACAATAAAGCTGAAAACGTGTGTATAAATATTACATCTCTAAAATCGTTCTCACAGATTGTTCTAGTCCTTATGCTAACACATACCTGGGATCTATTTTCACCACTAAAGTAACAAGTGCAAACATAGGTGAGCAGAGCTTCTGTTAATTGCCATTAATAGCTAATAATTGCAGCTAACTCTGGAGTTGCTCGTGGATTTCATCATCAAGCTGAAACGTTGTAGTCATGCAGCTGTAGGCTGTTAGAGCTGGGTGAGTCTCCCCACTACCAGCTTAGATTAGTTTCTGTTAGCTTATTTGAGTAACACACAGGACTAACTGGGATCTAAACAATGAACAGTGAGTCAAACAAGCTGTAATTACCTGTGACAATCAGAGTAACTCCAGGAAAATCAGACTCTATCACTTCTTCATTTTCTGTTGTGATGGTGAACCTGTATTCTGCTGAGTCATCTCTCTTCAGCTTCTTTAATCTGAGGATGTGTTGGTTCTTCATGATGTCATCATACTCCACATGATCTGCATCCTCAGTCAGGTTCCTCCTGATGTCCTCCTCAGCATTTCTCTTGACTTTATACCAACATTTAGACTGTATCTGCTCGTAGTCAGGATGTGAGTATTTACTGGAGATGTTGACTGAAGATCCTTCCAGAGCACAGATTCTGCTGTGGACATAATTCAACGCCCAGCAGAAATCACTGAAACCTGAAATATCAATGAAACAGAGAAGAGATATTTTAACTTAATTAGTCAAATCAGTTTATTTCTATCACACATTTAAACACAACAACAAGTAAAAAGCACTTTGAAGTATACTTAGAATAAAAACAACCAAATAATTAACAAAAGCAATAATAAAATAATAACATTAAATATATATAAAAGAAGAAAGAAATACACTGGGCAAAATGACAGACTGAGTTACTCTTGGGTGAGACTGAAAAAGCTGAGCAGAAGTCAGGAGATGAATACTGTTAGTATCATAGATGAGCAGATCTGAAGAGGGAGAGTTTTGGATCTGCAGCTGAGAATTGTGATGTGATCACCAACGTTTTAAAACTGATCCTGAACTTTACAGGAAACCAGTGTGATGAATAGTCTTAATTGCAAGAAGTGGTGGTAATACTTTGTAAGTGGAGAGACAATAAGTTTACTCACAGACGTCAGCAGAGCGCACATCCTCAAGACCTTTTACAGCACAAGACAAACTGTCTGGATGAGAAATGGAAACTAGAATTTGTTTTCCCTCCTGCACTGTAGGCTTTCTGGTCTCATACCACACAAAGGAAATCAGAGGCTCAGTCAGAAAACAGCTGCTGTTACAGGTCAGTCTGATGTGACCTCTGTGTTCAGCAGGAGTCCTCTGGACATGAATTTCTGTTGGGAGATGATGAACACATTTTCCACCAGTTCATCTCTGTCATGTCAAATAAATTAACAAATAAAAATGAAATTTCAAAGTGCAGTTTGTCCAGAACTTCACCTCTGGGATATGTGATGGAGCAGGACTCGTCCACTGATGTCTGCTGAGAAGAACACATTCTCCCTTTAGCATAGGTCACACTGAAGCAGGTCTCTGTGATGGAACCTGAGAAAAACCAACAACTTTCAGTAAATTCATTAGAGTCTGAAGAGTAAAGTGTTTGTGTTTAACATCTCATAACATGATGAGGAGGTGTCCATCATGACTCACCCACAGAGACTTCAGGGGCTCTGAGATGCTCGTAGCCTTTGACAGCACAGGAGTATGTGACTGCTTCCTCACTGCTGAGCAGCTCTTGGTACCAGGGAGACCAGTCCTCATAGAGAAACTCTCTGTTCTTGTACCAGATGTAGGCTGCAGGCTTTTCAGTCAGAGGACAGCTGCTGCTGCACATCAGTGTTACTGTCTGTCCCTCTGTGGCAGGAATCACCTTTACCTGCAGCTCTGAGAGGTCACATGACCAACATGAATACACTGATCATTCATAAACTCATTCATTTATGATGCATTTGTAAAAAGAACTGTACCTGTAACATGGAGATGAATTCCACTTTGTTGGCACTTTGATCTGTCAGCAGTTTTAATGCAGCAGTAAAAATTTGCATCTCTCTCTGTCAGATTATTGATTGTTAGAGTGAAATTACTCTCTGCTGACATGCTGTACTTTACATGTGTTTCCTCTACTGAGAACATTATCTTGGAGACAGTATCGTGTCCAGTGTACCAGCCATTTCCTGCAGTGGGATGTTGATGTGAGCAGGGCAGATTCACTGATGAACCTTTCAAGGCACAGATGCTGTTTGCTTTTCCCTGAACACCTTTAACACAACATGTGATTAGAAAACATGGTGAACATTTATGCTAACTTTCTTTTCTGTGCTAATCTGTGATGACAGCATGTTACTGTGAAGGATCACAATCTGGTGCTTTGATACACTTGACAGTTCAGAACAGTAAAAGTACAAATCCTGTTAACTGTCAATCTTCTGTTCTCTAAAATCATTTTGTAACTTTCTGCAGGTTTGACACTAAAACTCCTGCCTTCCACAAACATCATCACAGTCATCATGAGGAGGAGAAACAAATTATTCCTACCTGAGAGACACAGAATGAAACCCATGAACAAACATCCAGCTTCGGCCAACAACATGGCTGCTGTAGATTTTCTCTTCTAATGAGAAAGTTGATGTATGATGATTATAAAGAGCCGATCACTGCTGCTCTCAGAGTTTCAGAAATATCAGAAACATGAATGTTAAAAATCAACTTCTGTCCGACAGGAATCACTGACTTGTGTGAGTGTGTCAGCAGACAAACTGCATTCAGCTTTAACACCATCACTTCCTCATTTACTTATTTGCCCCACAAAGAGCCCTCTAGTGAAGAATGTATTACATGAGATATTTGACAAAATACTGAATCTACTTTGAATGAATTGTTTTCTGTTTATTTTTCTTCCAGAATTTTTGGCTTTATAATTTTTCAGTGACAAATGATCTCAGTTAAACATGTGACGAGCCACAATTTCATTGTGTTTTCATGAAAGCTCTGTCTGTGTGGTGGTGCAGTGGTTATGGTGGTCGTCTCGCTTTAACAAGCTCGTGGCTTCATGTCTGGGACTTTGCCTTCACATGTTCTTCCTGTGTTTGTTCACAGGTGTGAGTACATCTAGTTTTCTTTCTCTCTGTGTTTGCCCTGTGAGAGACTGTTGGGCTGTCCAGGGTCGCCTCACCTCTTGCCCCGTGGAAACTGTGATAAACTCCACCTTCCTTGTGAACTCTAACCATATAAGTGGAAGAGCATGTATCTGTCAGCATTGATGGTGAAAGCAGAGACATGAAATTGTTTGAGGTCATATTGTGGTTCAAAAAACAAACTTAAAAGAACGACCTGAAGACATGATCACCCAGAAAGTAAGAAAACCTAAAGCGCCTAAAGTAACACGATTAGCAGGTCTTGTATTTTGCATCACATGCATTTCATTGTGTTTAGAGACAGAACAACATGAAAGCAAACACTACAAAAAACATCATCTGCTGTACAAATACCTGATTTTCAATTTAAAGATGTCTGATGATATTATGTGGTGTCAATGTCTGTATCCCAATTCAGGGTCTGCAGCCTTAAAGTACGCATTTCAAGGCCGATTACGTCACAGCGGCGCGCCAAAGGCTGTCCCAATTCAAAGGCTGCTCGAAATGCGGCCCTGAAATGCATCCTTCATTTCCCTGAGTTTTAAGGCTGTGGCAGTGTAGACTTCGTGGCCCAACATATCCCAGAATGCATAGTGCGGCGGTGGGTGTGGATAATTTTGCCGAAAAAAACGGCGGATGAGGGGCGCCCGAAGAGTAAACTTTAAGTAAGTACTGAATATTATGTCACGTATTTATGTGCAAATGTTTAATAATGAAGAACATTAAAACATTACTGTTGGCCACATGTCAGCAAAGTTATGTGACATTAGTGACGTTTGTACTAACTTGGTTTTAAAGCCTTTACTTTAAAATATACTCCGTTCAATAGCTGAGCTTAATCCTACAGAGAATGATCAAAGCTCATGTAGAAAGAAACAAACAAATGAACAAAAGATTTTCTCCTTCATTTCTGTCAAACAAAGCTGTATGAAACGTTTCCAGCTGTTAGTATCATGGTTGCTAGACAACCTGGGCAGCGCAACGGAGGCTAGACCGTCCCATTACACAAGCCTCGCACTTCCAGCCTAAGCGGTCTTTAAGTACGCGGCCCTTGAGGACCGTTGAGGCTGCGTACTTTAAGGCTGCAGACCCTGAATTGGGATACAGCCAATGTCTGGCATGATTGTGTTGAATGGGGCGATCGTGGCTCAAGAGTTGGCAGTTCGTCTTGTGATTGGAAGGTTGCCGGTTGGAGCCCCGGCTCGGACAGTCTCTGTTGTTGTGCCCTTGGGCAAGACACTTCACCTATCGCCTACTGGTGATGGCCAGAGGGGCGTGATACAGCAACCTCGCTTCTGTTCTGACTACAACTGTAGCTGCCTCCACCAGTGTGTGAATGAATAGTGGAATCGTAAAACGCTTTGAGGGTCTTGAAAAGCACTATATATATGCAATCCATTATCAATAGTTGTGCGCGTTGTGTTACTTTCTGGGTGATTTGCAGCTTCAAACATAAAAATCCTTCACATTGTTTGTGTCAAAAATTAAAACATTAAAGACATCATGTTTGGAGGTTTAACATCTGTTAAATTAACAACAACAAACAGCTTCACATCTTCACGTTCTCATTGTTATCACTGAAGGTTTTTTGTTGTAAATAAACACAAAATATTTATGTGAAATTTAATGATATTGCAATTTTTACATTTTGTAAACTAAAAAACAATATTATAATTTTAATAATGATGACAAGAAATAGAAAATACATTTATTTGAGGTCAATACATGGATTCTTCACTAGAGGGCTCTTTGTGGGGCAAATAAGTAAATGAGGAAGTGATGGTGTTAAAGCTGAATGCAGTTTGTCTGCTGACACACTCACACAAGTCAGTGATTCCTGGTAGACAGATGTTGATTTTTAACATTTATGTTTCTGATATTTTCCAAACTCTGAGAGCAGCAGTGATCGGCTCTTTATAATCATCATACATCAACTTTCTCATTAGAAGAGAAAATCTACAGCAGCCATGTTGTTGGCCGAAGCTGGATGTTTGTTCATGGGTTTCATTCTGTGTCTCTCAGGTAGGAATAATTTGTTTCTCCTCCTCATGATGACTGTGATGCTGTTTCTGGAAGGCAGGAGTTTTAGTGTCAAACCTGCAGAAAGTTACAAAATGATTTTAGAAAACAGAAGATTGACAGTTAACAGGATTTGTACTTTTACTGTTCTGAACTGTCAAGTGTATCAAAGCACCAGATTGTGATCTTTCACAGTAACATGCTGTCATCACAGATTAGCACAGAAAAGAAAGTTAGCATAAATGTTCACCATGTTTTCTAATCACATGTTGTGTTAAAGGTGTTCAGGGAAAAGCAAACAGCATCTGTGCCTTGAAAGGTTCATCAGTGAATCTGCCCTGCTCAGATCAACATCCCACTGCAGGAAATGGCTGGTACACTGGATACGATACTGTCTCCAAGATAAAGTTCTCAGTAGAGGAAACACATGTAAAGTACAGCATGTCAGCAGAGAGTAATTTCACTCTAACAATCAATAATCTGACAGAGAGAGATGCAAATTTTTACTGCTGCATTAAAACTGCTGACAGATCAAAGTGCCAACAAAGTGGAATTCATCTCCATGTTACAGGTACAGTTCTTTTTACAAATGCATCACAAATGAATGAGTTTATGGATGATCAGTGTATTCATGTTGGTCATGTGACCTCTCAGAGCTGCAGGTAAAGGTGATTCCTGCCACAGAGGGACAGACAGTAACACTGATGTGCAGCAGCAGCTGTCCTCTGACTGAAAAGCCTGCAGCCTACATCTGGTACAAGAACAGAGAGTTTCTCTATGAGGACTGGTCTCCCTGGTACCAAGAGCTGCTCAGCAGTGAGGAAGCAGTCACATACTCCTGTGCTGTCAAAGGCTACGAGCATCTCAGAGCCCCTGAAGTCTCTGTGGGTGAGTCATGATGGACACCTCCTCATCATGTTATGAGATGTTAAACACAAACACTTTACTCTTCAGACTCTAATGAATTTACTGAAAGTTGTTGGTTTTTCTCAGGTTCCATCACAGAGACCTGCTTCAGTGTGACCTATGCTAAAGGGAGAATGTGTTCTTCTCAGCAGACATCAGTGGACGAGTCCTGCTCCATCACATATCCCAGAGGTGAAGTTCTGGACAAACTGCACTTTGAAATTTCATTTTTATTTGTTAATTTATTTGACATGACAGAGATGAACTGGTGGAAAATGTGTTCATCATCTCCCAACAGAAATTCATGTCCAGAGGACTCCTGCTGAACACAGAGGTCACATCAGACTGACCTGTAACAGCAGCTGTTTTCTGACTGAGCCTCTGATTTCCTTTGTGTGGTATGAGACCAGAAAGCCTACAGTGCAGGAGGGAAAACAAATTCTAGTTTCCATCTCTCATCCAGACAGTTTGTCTTGTGCTGTAAAAGGTCTTGAGGATGTGCGCTCTGCTGACGTCTGTGAGTAAACTTATTGTCTCTCCACTTACAAAGTATTACCACCACTTCTTGCAATTAAGACTAATCATCACACTGGTTTCCTGTAAAGTTCAGGATCAGTTTTAAAACGTTGGTGATCACATCACAATTCTCAGCTGCAGATCCAAAACTCTCCCTCTTCAGATCTGCTCATCTATGATACTAACAGTATTCATCTCCTGACTTCTGCTCAGCTTTTTCAGTCTCAGCCAAGAGTAACTCAGTCTGTCATTTTGCCCAGTGTATTTCTTTCTTCTTTTATATATATTTAATGTTATTATTTTATTATTGCTTTTGTTAATTATTTGGTTGTTTTTATTCTAAGTATACTTCAAAGTGCTTTTTACTTGTTGTTGTGTTTAAATGTGTGATAGAAATAAACTGATTTGACTAATTAAGTTAAAATATCTCTTCTCTGTTTCATTGATATTTCAGGTGTTAATGATGATTCCTGCTGGAGTTTGAATTATGTCCACAGCAGAATCTGTGCTCTGGAAGGATCTTCAGTCAACATCTCCAGTAAATACTCACATCCTGACTACGAGCAGATACAGTCTAAATGTTGGTATAAAGTCAAGAGAGAAGCTGAGGAGGACATCAGGAGGAACCTGACTGAGGATGCAGATCATGTGGAGTATGATGACATCATGAAGAACCAACACATCCTCAGATTAAAGAAGCTGAAGAGAGATGACTCAGCAGAATACAGGTTCACCATCACAACAGAAAATGAAGAAGTGATAGAGTCTGATTTTCCTGGAGTTACTCTGATTGTCACAGGTAATTACAGCTTGTTTGACTCACTGTTCATTGTTTAGATCCCAGTTAGTCCTGTGTGTTACTCAAATAAGCTAACAGAAACTAATCTAAGCTGGTAGTGGGGAGACTCACCCAGCTCTAACAGCCTACAGCTGCATGACTACAACGTTTCAGCTTGATGATGAAATCCACGAGCAACTCCAGAGTTAGCTGCAATTATTAGCTATTAATGGCAATTAACAGAAGCTCTGCTCACCTATGTTTGCACTTGTTACTTTAGTGGTGAAAATAGATCCCAGGTATGTGTTAGCATAAGGACTAGAACAATCTGTGAGAACGATTTTAGAGATGTAATATTTATACACACGTTTTCAGCTTTATTGTTACTGAAAATGTCCACAACTTTAGACTTTAAATGTAGTCTTGTGTTGCTTTGAAGGAGAGAGAGCATCAATGAGGAGAAGCAGAGACTCAGCACAAAATCACCAAACCTCT
Source organism: Aulonocara stuartgranti (assembly GCF_965226115.1). NCBI lineage: Eukaryota > Metazoa > Chordata > Actinopteri > Cichliformes > Cichlidae > Aulonocara > Aulonocara stuartgranti. The sequence continues at coordinate 32,924,026 of NC_138944.1, read as the reverse complement.
TCCAGGTTTCAGTCCAACACAGCATGAATTCCAGTTCATAAATCCATTGATTATGGTTCATCCACTCGGGTTTACAACTAAAAATGTCCTCCAGTAATGTCACAGCTGTCACACGTACACTAAGATTTGTGGCCCTTGGACCATTTACTGCCAGTGGGCTCATTTTGGGTTACAAACAGCATGAAGCACCATCATTCATCTATGCAAACTGGTCAAGGAGACACAACCTGATCCATGATGGAGTCATCAGACGTTTCAAGATGTTTATACAAACTGATGCAATTTTATTTCCTCATTCAGTCAGTGATGAAAGGTTTTTTTAGTCTAATTTTTCTGTTTCAGTCCATGCATGGTTATCAGTCCCCAAACAGAGAAAGAACAGACAGACAAATGTTAAGTTATGTGAGCAATTAAATCTGTCATCTCCTACATAGAGTTAAAGCTCTTCATGTTATCCTTTACAATAAAATCTTTACTAAATTATTTAGTTTTCTTTTCTTAAACCTAATACAGTTCTCATATTTGTAAAAGAAAAATATTCTCTCACTTTGTAACATTGACGCTAAACACCAACCTGCTGTTTATAAGAAACACTTAACATAAAATATCTCTTACAGTTACTGACAAGTTTAAGTGTTTTTCAGAGCTGAGAGTGAAGATGAGTCCTTCTGCAGTGGTGACAGAGGGTCAGAGAGTCACACTGACCTGCAGTACCAGCTGTCCTCTGACTGACAACACAAACTACATTTGGTACTTGAACAGTCGACCTCTGACCCCGAGAGAGAACCAGAACAAACATCTGATCCTAGACCCAGTCAGCAGGGAGGATGCAGGAAACTACTCCTGTGCTGTGAAAACCAACAAAGATATCAGCTCTGCTCCAAAGACTCTCACTGTCCAAAGTATCACAGGAACATGGACACCAGCAGCTGCAGGAGTTTCTGCAGCTCTGCTGGGTTTAATACTTCTCACTGTCTGCTGGTGTGTTAGGTGAGCATCACTGTGTTCTCTTTCAAACTGTCATTCACACACTGACCTGACACCATCTGTTCACTTTCATATTCCCTTATTTCATTAACCAGAAAAAGGAGAACTTCTAGCCAATCATCAACAAGTGAAACAATGGAAAACTTGGAGCAGGTAAACAAAATAAATGCAATAATTCTTCTACAACAGAGGAACATCCCCTTGATCTATCTAGATTATTCCTTCATGCATGACAGAGCAGCTTCATTTTAACAGATATTGGAGATTATGTATTGGAATTTCAGGAGCAGGACTACCCCTACAAACACCGTAGTTCCAGCTGTCATCTATATAGGTTCCCCCAGTTCTGCAAGCTGATCATTCTTGTTTACATGCTCCACCCTCCCTCCCTCCTTGTTCTCCATTCTTTAACTTCTTCGCTTCTATTTAGTACATGGGGATCTGCCAGGCCCGGGAGCCATCGTTAGCCCCTTTTAACATGTTATTAACATGTTATTTCTCTTTTTTATCAGGTAAATTTTGGACCCCAGCATGACGACATCTCAGCTCAACCAGCAGAGCAGGAACTTGACTACAGCGAGATCAACGTGTCCAAGATCCAAACAGAACATCCCTACTCCACTGTTCAGTCATTTCAAGAGCAGGAGCATGTCCCCTACGCTGTTGTCAACTTCAGAGACAACACAACACCTGAGTGAGTTTGTTTTATGATTATCAATAAAACTCAATGACCAGGCTGTGGACACCTAGAGCCTGTACAACACATCAACTTAAAGAAGATAAAATATAAAAACACATCTGGACTTAAATTGTTCTGTTCATGATGTTGGTATTACATTCACTTCTTGTATTTACTTTTTCTGATGAGTATGAACAAACTGTGGTCACTCTTGACAGGCTTCGTTCAAACCCTCATAGGAACTGAAACTAAAGCATTTGTAATGGTTACCAGCTTTTTATGTTGAGACAATCGTTCTCAGGCTCTGTCTCACACTAGATAAGAGGAACCCTCAAGAGCAGCTCTTTATCTATATATGTATATATTAAAATGTGTTTCTTAAAGTGTCTTTGACACATTAAAAGGTCATCATTATCTCAGGCTTTGCCCAACATGCCAGCAAAATTGTTCTAAAAATTGCATTAAAGAACAAACAAACAGTTGAACTCAATTTCTTGTAAAGTCAAAAATGTCTTCATCATAAATCCATTGGAGATTTATAGGACAGACTTCATATTTATGAACATGTAACAAACATTTTGTATTACAAGTAGAATAATAAACTTTATCTTTAGCCCTTGTGTTGTCCTTGGGTCATTTTTGTCCTCTAAAGAAATCTTTTGCTATCAAAAATGTGTTTTTTATTCATCAAATGGTCTGAAAATAACAGAAGTTATTCATTACTATGCTATGCATGATTGGAATAAGTTTTAAGTAATTTGATTTATTAATGGGGTTTTTATTGGATTTTATAATACCTGTGGTCCTTGTGGACAACAATGACCCCAAAGTGTTGCAAAGGGCCATGTTTTCACACCATACTGCTTTCAAACATCTTTGATCTTGGATCACTGATGTGTGGGGTTAAGCAATGGTCATAACAACCACAACAACAACAACAACAACAACAACAGGCAGCACAATGAGGAGGCAGGTGCTCTATATTCAATGAAATTGTATTTATATAGCGCCAAATCACAACAACAGTCGCATCAAGGTGCTTCGTATTGTAAGGTAGACCCTACAATAATACATACACAGAAAGTATGCTCATAGGCCTCCATTGCACTAGAGATTTGTGAGTACTTTTTTTTACCATGTTGTGCAAAGCAATGACCAGTAGAACAATGCATATATTGTCCTCTAGTATAATGAGGACAACGAGAGAGGAAGAATAATGGATCGAATGCAGCTGTAGGCATATGTGGGTGTGTTGATTCTTACTGCCGTGCATCCAGTAGAGTCGCTACGGCCAGTTTATGACATCCTGAGTCTGGTAGAGAAGTTTTCATGCTGACACAAGATTAATCATAGAATCACAAAAAGGATATCATTTCTTAATAAAGACACAATAGAAGATCGTCATTCATGACACAAACGTGCTCCCATTTGCTAGTTTCTTCTTCAAAAAAGTAAGAGTTAGTAACTGAGTTACAATATTCTAAAAGTAATTAATTACTTGAAAAGTAACTGTTGCATTACTTTAAAAAAATGTTTAACCCTCTGGGGTCCTGGGTGTAATTGGCCATTTTTGACTACTTTTGATTTTCCCTCCACATTTTACCTTTAAAAACTTTTTACTTTGCCTTGTTTGGTATCATCCTTTTCAGCACAGCCTCACGTGTCTGAATTTACAGTCAGGTTTACATTTTGACATACTGTATTAACACAACTGATCTAAAATCAGACAAAAAACATAAAATCCGAGTAAAAAAGCTTATATTTTTTACTGTAACAGACATGTGTAATGAATCATATTTCATTTCATATTTCTTTAAATACAAATATAAATTGTCAATTTTAAAATCATACGCACAAGTTTTGAAAATAACAAAGTTACTTGCAGCCATTTACCTTTTACCCCTTTTTTAAATAACCATTTCAAACTATTTACAGAACAATCAGCTGTTCTGCATGCAATAAGATGCCACACAAATTTTTTGTGCCACTCCAAAAAAATAATTTCTGTCCTCTATAAAGGAGAACATCACAGCCTGATACCTGCAGGTCTGACAGCAGCAGGTGCATCATCCTGATTCTACCTGGAGACAGCAGTCACCTCATTGTTCTGACACAAAACACAAAACTATCCACAACACTACACACTAACTACACAAGACAACAGATTGACTACACACTCCAAACACGCTAAACGTCACAAATCTCTCACATCTCAAAACCCGCTCTCTCTCTCTCTCTCTCTCTCTCTCTCTCTCTCTCTCTTTCTGCTCTCTCTCTTTCTGCTCTCTCTCTTTCTCTCTCTCTCTCTCTCTTTCTGCTCTCTCTCTCTCTCTCTCTGTGAACAAAGTTTGTGTTTTTTCCATTGTTTAAGCACTGCTTCCAGCCAAGAGTGATACCATATATGCCCTATAGCTGCAGAAAAGGCTAACATTGATTATTTTTACAAAAAAACAGCTAAACATGAGATGTGTTCTCCATTCTTTAAGCACCTGTTCGAGCATCGTTTAAGCACCGGCTCTTCAGATAAAAACATAAACACTTGTTTAATTGTTAAACATCAAATCAGACTAAATGCTTATTTTTTTAGATATAAAATACATATATAAATATAAACAACATATTTGTTAAATAGAGAGAAATTGAATGTATTATTGTATTCAAAATTGAGCCACACTTATGGAGCTCCACAGTTCTTTTCTTGGTGTTTTGGTTGATATCTCTTGATTTTTGCATGTCAGAGAAACAGGCTCTGTGTTTTGCCTTATATGCATCCACAGCTGTGCCACCAATTTACTCACATGGACTCTACCAACCAACCAGAAGCTTCTTAAGCTCAGAATACAATCGTCTGGAGTTTTCTTATTAATTAACAATAAACTTAGTGTACATGTACTCCTACATTTGATGAAAGTGATAAAAATAGACAGGTCTCTCTTTATTCTGACATTTAACTAATTCAAAAGATATTTCAATATTTATTGATCTAAAACAAAAAAGTTTACTCTAAAATTGATGTTCAACAGTAAAGAAAAAACATTTTTTTGTTTTTCACTAAAGTGTATGTAAATATCTGGTTTCAATTGTGAATATACTGCTGTGTATTGAAATTCATCTTGTTTTGCATAGAAATATACTGAACAACACACAAAGCATAATATATAAAATAACATCTACCTGAGTTTTTTCTTTGAAAGAAGCTCCTTATGTCCATTGTTTTGTACATCAGTACATAACTGAAAGTGATTTCGAGTGCTTTGATTAGCCATTGAGGGTAACAACTGAGATTTGAAGAGATATTATTTACATTGTGCTTCTTCTATTTTGGGGGAATCAAAGTTAACTCACCCAAACAATTTATCCAGGCAATTTGATTAAGACACTAATTGATTAGAAAAAAATTCAAACAAAAATAATATTTTCATTAAAGTATCAATACAAGTTCAAAGCTCATTACTGCCACCATGTATCAAAAATTCGTAATTTGTTTTAATTTTTCAGCTGAGTCTATGAAAAATGTTTAATATAACACACAACAGGCGTGCAATAGTATTTGTACACTTGCAAGAAAATTCCCATAGAGCTATATGTGTGGTGTGCAGTGTCTCTCTAAGGAAATGTGATGAAACTGGTGGCAGGCCTTAAAAACATACTGTTATCTTCTGTAAAAGGCTGAGCTGTGCTAATTTACACAAGAACTGGACTGAAAATCAGTGAAAACAGGTCTAATGAACTCAATCCAATGTGAATATAGTGGTTCAGTGATTGTCTGCAGCTAGCTGTAAAGCACCATGGAGGTTGTGTTATGGTATGTGGATCCATATACTGCTGATGGTCTGGTGGCATTTTAGGGTCCCTTTTATCGCACAGCTTAAGGGAAACCTTCAATGACTTGAGTGTATTTGTAAGTGTATGTATGGAGTGAATATGAAGAACAATTAAAAAAGAAAAGGGAAGCAAATACTGCAGACTTACATCAACCAATCAGAGGTAGATTAACCCACAGTGTAGGGAGAGGCAGAGACTTACGTGACACTGTCACAGTGAGTTTACATTTCCTTAATACTCGGTCCAAAAAAGGATAAGCTGTATAACTTCTTTATTGGTTCAATGTTAGAAGTAAACCTGATCAACCACAACAGGATCAGTGCTAAGGTCACATGATGCTACATGAAACATCTTTAAACAGACTTTAGTGGGTCGGTTGTTTCCTGAGTCAGCTTTAAACCACTTCACACTCATATTTCATAGTAAAAGTGGAAGTCACTGTGGTCAAACTGTCATTCAGTAAAGAGAGCACACTAACACAGACATTACAGTCTTTAGTCAGACACACAGCTCACTAGGCTCCATTCAAACACTTTTCACAACCTCCATTTGTGATGTTCTTGTGCTTTCAGTTTGTCAATAGTAATTTTGCCAGAGACTGGAGGACCTCCCTGTTCTCATCAAATAATCTAAGTGTCCCAAAACATCCACTAGGACTGCGTCAATGTGTGTGGGTGCTCCACAGAAGATCTTCCACTGGAGCAGTCTTGTGACATCACTCTACACTCAGCCTTTGACTAAGTTATGATGATTGATGGTCAAACAGTGCACCTTAAATCTGACCCTGCACACAGGGTCAGATTATATAGCGTTGGTCTTGACAATCACAATAAGGAAGACCACACCCAGTTGTCGGTGCCTAAAAGCTGCCAGGAAATTATTTTCCAGGCGGCTCATTACAACCTGATGGCTTGTCACATGGGGTATGACAAAACTGCCCTGTGGTTTGCATCATCCAGTGCTGGAAGCCAGGTTCTGTCCCAAATACCAGGCGGTATGTGCCCGAGGAGGGGGGCGGTGTTCACAGAGGGAAAAGTGGGAGCGAGAGTGGAAGAATGAGGGAGGGTCTGTAGTGAGGGGAGGTCCAGAGGCAATAATACAGACAGAGCTTGGCTGGCCAAGTTGATTGATGGGGGTATGCAGGGTATGGTGTGTGGCTTAGCTGCAGGTTAGGGGTGGAGCAGTGGGTTGTGAATTGGCCAGGGGAACCTGGCACAGCCAGGTCTGTCAGCCTTCACACCAACTACACCTTTCCTATTTTCAGTAGCTACTGGGGCCCAGAGAAGAGAGATGTGTGGTATGTGCAAGGCGGAGAAAGGAGCTGACAAAGTGTATATATGTAAAAATCACTCTAAATAAAAACAGTTAATTTGTCTCTAAAAACACCAGTACAGTAAAAGTTCACCATTGTTGTTAAAGAGGTTTTGGATCTGCATTCATGCTTCTTTTCTACTGCACATGACAATGAGTTCCCCGTACTACTTTACTTCACAGGAACCAGAACTCAATCCATTACAGCACTCGCCTCTGTCAGTGCGCCCAAGAGCAGCTGTGACTACAATGTAGCTTGCTATCGCCAGTGTCTGAATGTGTGTGTGAATGGGTGAATGACTGAATGTAGTGAAAAGTGCTATACAAATGCAGGCCATTTACAGCACTTTTTGGAATGTGGTGGGATGAAAATTGACATTATGGATGTGCAGTTGATAAATCTGCACAGTATGTTTGATGCTGTCATGTCAATATGGACCAAATGTGGGAAATGTTTCCAAAATTAAGACAGCTTTGAAGGGAAAATGGGGAACCAATGTGTACCTAATAAAGTGGTATATTTACTTTTACATTTACTTAGTGTTTAATAATATTTAAAAGAACAAAAAGTAAAGTGAGTTCAGCCGAGGCCCAGTTAATCTTACCTTCTTTATCACAAAGGGTTTATGTTCTGGAAAAATTCAAAATGTTAATCATCATATTCATTGTTCCCAAATAAGGCACACAGGGAGCTCTGCCCACAAGTTGTTCTGATATGGTAAGGAGGTAATCCATAGTAAATATAAGTACCCTGCTTTGAGTTCATATTTATATTCATAGTCAAAAGAGCTTACAAAGAAAAGAAAGTAAATATGAACTCATATTTACTTTGAGTTCATATTTATCACTTCCTGTCTGTCTAAAAATCCTTTTTAAAAATTATTTTTCACAACTTTCCAGGACTTGCTTCTGTACGCACAAACACACACCTTCATCTGTCACCTTCTTATGCCCTCCGGGTGGCTCTTCTGTGTATCCTACTATTAACACATCCTCATCCTCCCAGCCTGTAACAACAACAAAGCTGGCACTCAAACAGCACAGGACACGACTCCTTCATGAACAGCACACAGTCTCAGTTTCAGTGTTGTGTTCACACACAGGCTTAGTTTTCAGGTTCCATTGCCTCAGTGAAGTGAAAGTACATAACCCTCACATTAAAAAAATGAGTGCGGAAAATTCCTCTGGTGCCATCCAGTGGTATGTTCAGTGCACTTCACTATTCCTGTTAATACAACATCTGAAAAAGAAAAGAGTGTAAAGTCCTGCTGTCATAGTAAAAGAATTTCTTCATAAACTCAGAAAAATCAGCATTTGAACCAAATAACAAAAATATTTTAAAAATCTGGTCTCAGATTTATTATTTTACTGTTTTATTGTGAAGCACTTTGGTGTGCCTTAGGGTTTTTAAATGTGCTATATGAATTGTATTGTAGAATAAGCTGAATAACACAGTGTATTGTGGTCTGGCTTGCACTGTCAACAGGTAAGCATTTTTCCAGTGATATGGGGGAAGAAAGAAACTGTCACAGTGTTTGAAACGGACTCACGTGCAGACCAGGTATCCTTGGCAAAGAGAAAGTGCGTTTATTTACAGTGAGACACCAGGTGAGAATATATATACAGTGTGGTGGGGGAAAGGGTCCGGGGGACCAGGGGCCAGGGGGAAACAGGGATTAATCCAATACACGTTCTCAGTTGTTCCCCACACCCCCACTGATTTGTGATGAGGGGTCTTTGGTCCTATTGACCTTGTACAGTTCTAGGCATTCCAGGATCCATGTCAGGGACATTGACTCACAGACAATGTTCCCTCTAATTTTTCATGTGCCTGAGCAAACACACAAACTCCCTGAGCGGACCCTTGGACCACTGTGAGCAACAGCAGATGTGTGCACTCTGGTCACGCCAGCATCAAATCCATCCAAGTTTATTTATTACAGTGGTTCCCAAACTTTTTTTGCTCGGCCCCCTTTGCTTTACAAGAAAATCTTTGTGCTATCAATGCATTTTTCAAAAAAATGCTTCTCTGTGCAAAACATGCTCATGATGCAGGGGGATTAAAATTTTGTTGGGGATACCTACCTTGGTACCACCGCTGTGCAGGTGAAGCCAGTGTGCTTGGACACGTTGCAGAGGAGATTTTTTCTTTTGGTTTTTGACCACCCTGAGTCTTGGGTTGACGTAACATCTTGTTGCTATGCCACCTTAAATTGGTCATGTGATTGGTTTACCACAACTTCTTTATTATTCCTCAGCTAATCAGTCCACACCGCATTTTCTTCTTAGTAACGGCGATGTAACAATAGAAATAGTAATTATTCAGATTACTAGTTACTGAAAAAAGTAACGGCCGTTATTCCCACCACTGATAAAGACACGATTACCTGCATTTCCACTACTCATAAGCTCGTGTCAGTATTTAATGATCAATATCCACAAATGAATATTGGAACTAAATGACACTAGATAAGCACATATTTGACTGAGAACTTAAACTTCACCTTAATTTAACGTCTGCCCTGCTCACATCTCGTTGTCATTAGCGTGTCTTCACTCCACATTGACCACAGCGCTTTGCTAGCTAAAACACGGGTGTCGGCATATAAGGACGCCATCATAACCACTGTGGTCTTCAGGACTTTGAGATATAAAAAGTATATTTATGTGGATTCACCTCTGTTTGCACCATTTTGTTATCAGCGGTTGCATCTGTGCATGCCAAAGAGAAAATTTTCATAATAACAGCTGGATACTGAGCTGACTCTACCTGCCTCTTGCATGTAGCACAAGCGTTTACTACTATAAGGGAGAAGAATTTCAATTTATAAAGGCAGATAAAAAAAACTGTTAATACTTCCATGAACCATTGAGCAAGGCATATTACTAGATAGATGCTATTAGGAATGCTTTCAAAAGGCATCAACAGCACAAATACAGTGGATATCATTCACAGAACAATGTTTTCAACCAGGATGTAAACATTTTCAACAACATTGCAAGCATTGATCAACAACCGCTGATCAATGGCTATGAGTTCCATTCACTGAGAGTTGGGGAATGGCTGCAATGACAGCATTGTAACATGGTGAAAGATGTACCCTTAGGCCCCCTGCTCGATTCAGAGATGGTGGTTGTTGATCAATGGTCATGAGAATTTGCATAATTATGACGAAGGAACTGACCTCCCAGCCCATCGTTCCTTCAGTGAGCTGGTTTCAGTCATTATGCAAATGTACTGTTTATAAGATTGGGGAAACCTGCAGTCAGCTGAGACTGAAGAAGTCAGTTGGATGAGTGATGAAATGTTTCTCCCAGTGAAAACGTTACGTCCAGATGAACAGAATCAACTTTTGGAGACAGAGAATGAACTTGTTATGCTCACTGTGTAACTGTCTCCCTTTATAAGAGCATTTTTCTGACACAATACTTAGCAGTGGCATGCAGTGACTTTTATAGAAAGGAAAGCAGCTGATAAGCAATTAAAAGTCTTGACTAGATACTCACAGTCTCTAGTGAAATTGAAATAAGCCCAGTTTTCAGTGAAAATATCAAACTGCAGCCACAAGATGGCAGTAATGTAAAAGAAACACGTTGTTGCAGAATTTCTGAAATACAAATCTGAAATAAAAATCAGTGATTATTCTTTACAAGGGAAAGTCTAAGCTAATTATCCACATATGTGTGTCTCGTACCAAGCTTCAAGCATCTGGAGAGTATTGTCAATTTTTTAAAATACCATCATTGATGCAGTTGTCTTCTTTGAAAAAGAAAAAGGAGTACATTCTGTTAAAATTATGGTCCCCAGCTATAATATACTGGGCAACATGGCGGCATGGTGGTTGGCACTGTTGCCTCACAGCAAGAAAGACCTGAGTTCAATTCCACCATCAGCCTCTTTCTGTGTGGAGTTTGCGTGGGTTCTCCCTGGGTACTCTGGCTTCCTTCCAAAGACATGCAGCTAGTGGGGTTAGGTTTATTGGAAACACTAAAATTGCCTATAGGTGTGAATGGTTGTCTCAGTCTATGTATTAGACTAGCGACATGTATTAGACATGGTGCCTAAGACAGCTGGGATAGGCTCCAGCGGGCCCCCCGACCCTGAAGTTAGATGGATATAAGATGCTGTCGTCCTTACATTTAGAAGAAGTGTATGACTAGGAGCAGTCCGGTTGTGCTGCATGGATGTTGTGTTTAGAATCTCTCCACCACACTCCTCTTTTAGAGGCAGAAACGTGCTACTTGCAACGTGAATCTCATGTGGTTATTTGGTGGTTCAGAAAAAAATTCAAGTGACGAGAAACCTGCAGACATGACGACCTGAAAGTGACACGATGAACAGTCAGTGTAGTGCAGCAGCTATCTGCCATCATTCAAATCAACTTGAAGTATTCTTTGCTGCTCTGTACTTTACCATGATTCTTATTTTCTTTCTTTCCTGTAAAAAGAAAAAAATCACAAGATATGCTCATAAAACTTGCAGCAACAGCAAATTCGAATTAGTTATGAGAGTTTTACCAGAATGAGAGTAGAGACTTGTAACACAGCTGTCTGTGGTTATCTTGTGGCGTGAGAAAAAGAAACCAAGAGAAAGAGGCAGATGATGTCTATGATACTGTAGTTCACTATGATGCATGCAGAGCAACACTTTTGAAAGAGCAATTTATTATCACACATCTGGATCTATACTGTTTCTCTACAGACTTCTTCTTTAGACTAATTAGTCAGTAATGACACTTTGATATTGAAGATCTCATCTTTAACTGTAAGTTTCTCAACACCAATGTATACTACACCATACTACACTAAAGTAATTAAGTAATAAGTAAACAATTAAATGACGTAAAAGTTCAGTACCGTAAAATTATATATAAGAATTCCAGCTTCTCATGTCCCTTTTTACCCATGTTGCTGTCATTCGGTATCTTTACGTCTATCACTATGTCCATCTTCCTCTCCTTGTCCACCACTACTATGTCCATTCATTTAGCCATCACCAGTTTGTCCATCTATATCTCAAAGTCCCACAGGATCTTAGTTCGGTCAGTCTTGGTCATTCTCGACCACCCCCCTAGAGGGAGGTCCATTTTGACCTCGGGACTTCCAGAACATTTTCCAGGCCACAGATGTTTCTGTCCTGCCTGCTAGCATCTTACACCCTGCTGTTATGTGCTGGATTGTCTCAGGGGTACCTTTACACAGCCTGCACCTGGGGTCTTGCCTGGTGTGATAGACCCCAGCCTCTATGGATCTTGTACTTACAGCTTGTTCCTGTGCTGCCATGATTAGTGCCTCTGTGCTGTCTTTCAGTCCGGCTTTGCCCAGCAACTGGTAGGATTTCTGGATGTCAGCCACTTCCTCTATCTGATGGTGGTACATACTGCATAGGGGACTAACCTTTTGTGATGGTTCCTCCTCTTTCTTGGGTTTCTGCTGCCTGTGGTATTCACTGAGCATGCGGCCTGATATATTTGTGCATGTTCGTTGTGTCGTCCTGGACTGTGGTGCTGACACTCACTAGTCCCCGGCCTCCTTCCTTCCGCTTAGCATAGAGCCTCAGGGTGCTGGACTTGGGGTGAAACCCTCCATACACGGTTCGGAGCGTCCTTGTCTTGATGTCAGTGGCTTCCATCTCCTCAGTTGGCCAGTTTATTATTCCAGCAGGGCGTTGGTGTTGATAGTCCGGATCTAGTTCTTACCATTCATCTGACTCTTCAGGACGTGCGTAACCCTCTACAGGTACTCAGTGGTTGCAGCTTTCCTACCGGCTTCTTTGTGTCTTCTATTTGCCTGTGGAATTCCCAGATACTTGTAGCTGTCCTCAGCGTCTGGAATGTTATCTTCTGGTAGTTCGATCCCCTCAGTTCTGACCACTTTTCCTGTCTTCATTACCATCTGACTACACTTCTCCAGTACGAATGGCATTCCAACGTTGTTGCTGCATATCTTGATCGTGTGGATCAGGGGATCAATATCCCCTAAGCTCTCTCCTGTGTATATATTGTGTCAGTCTCCCTTTGTCCTTTATGGATCATCAGCTCACCTTCCCTCAGTGTTTTCTAGCTTCTTGTGCCTCCTAATGTTTTGCTTAGTGTAGTTCTTTAAAGTTTTAGTTTTATTGTAATTTTTTTTGTCTGGATTACCAACCTGATAAATGGTGCCTTTTATTATAGTATTATTGTCTCCCATTGTCCGCATTTGGGTCCTCGACCTCTACACTTGGTCTGCTCATCCCACAGACCCTGACAGTTACTGGATTTTTCTTTTGTGGTGTAAAAAAATTAAGAAACATGATGACAGAAGTTTTCATTTCTGACAGCATGCATGAAAACTGCCCTTTTTGAAGTACTAACAAGTTTTCTTGCATTTTGCAGGACATTTGTGAAACATGAAGTTCATTATTACACATTTTTCAACTGAACAATTCAAGCACTGCTACTTTTCTTCTAATTTCTTCTGTATAATATCCCCGAACACAGAGTGAACACTGACCGATATACCAGCTGTGGTGTCTCTGTTTTGATGCTGAAGTTATTTCAGACAATAAAACCATCACTGGTTACAAACTCTTTTTTTTAGTGAGCAGGCAGTGACTTGATTGTGGACTCAAAGTCACCCGTGTGGTTATCAGTGAAGTGCAGTGTTGTACAGTGATGAGCTGGGATGTTTTCATCCATACAGTCAAGGTTCAGCTGAGGAGGCAAGACAGTTATTCTAATTTTACATTGAACTGCTTCAAACCTTTGGCTGATTCTTCTACAGACCATGAAAGTGCCTTGAAAAACTATTCACCCCCTTGTTGATTTTTTTTATATCTTACACTTAAAATGATCAGATCATCAAATACATTTTATTGTTAGACAAAGATAAGTAAATGCAAAATACATTTTTAATTGATGATTTTAGTTATTAAAGGAAGAAAGCTATCAGAACCTAATCTTGCCTCCCCTATTTTAGTAGCCTGAAAACAGAACAGAGCTAGAGTCTAAAGATAGAGGCTTGCGTGGCTTCTGTAGCCTCAACCAATTAAATGCAGTGAACTGTGCACTCATCCACATCCTGTGTGTTGACGTGTCGTGGTGGGTCCCCTCAGTAGCTGGAGACTTGCTACAGTGGTGCCAAACATACCATACCAGCTTTATTTATGAAGCACTAAAACCATGGATCACTAAGTTCTGTACATATACAAATAGCATAAACACAATAAAACAAAATAACACAAAATAAGATAAAATAAATAAATGAATAAAATAAAAATAAAACAAAACATGTTAAAACAAGTTGATAAAACAAGTTGAGTCAACCCCTCAAAGAGTGCCAAAGGCTTCAGCAGATAAATATGTTATAATAAGAGTTTTAAACTGAGAAAGAAGAGGCCTGCCTAACGTACAAGGGCAGATCATTCCACAACTTTGGAGCGGCTACAGCAAACCCACGGTCATTCAGAGATTTAAAAACAAAAAAATTCACCAAGTTTCACAGAGAAAGTTCGCTGTGCCAAATAGGATGTGAACCACTGCAGTGTGGTACTCCTAACACCCGCCAACTGCTGTAAATTAAACTCTTATGATCCACTCTATCAAAGGCAGCAGTTAAATGTAAAAGCACGATAATAAGACTCACCCGAGACAGTTACTAAAAACACATCATTAAAAACTCTTAGAAGGGCAGATTCTGTACTATGCAAAACTTTAAAACCAGATTGAAAAACTTCTAAAATACTGTGTTCTTCTAAAAAGGACATTAATTGCTTGTAATCTGCTTTTCATTAATGTTTGAGATCAAAGGCAGTTTGGAGATTAAGCCTGTAATTTGCAGTAATATCAGGATCAAGAGCAGGTTTCTTGAGTAGAGGCTGAATCAATGCATGTTTAAGATTCACAAGTACAACACCAGAGGGAAAACCACTATTTACAATGGATTGCACAAATGGTGCTGTAGTGAGGAAAACCTCTTTGAAAAATCGAGGAGGGAGAGCATCATAAGGGGAACCTGAGAGCTTCAGGTGAGAGACCAACTCCTGCAGGCAAAGCAAAGAAACTGGTGCAAACCTGTCAAAGTCAACAGAGATATGGACAGGGATAGAAGGGTCGAGAACGGAATAGGACATCTGCGCTTTCACCGATGATTTTCACAAATTTCCTGAGAGGACTCGACACCAACAGTCTGTGGAGCATGAAGGACCACGTCAGTGGTTTTTAAATAAGGCGTAATGCTTACAGGAGTTTGCCTGAATAACAGCAGCAAAATGTTTTCTCTTAGCATCTTTAAAAGTTTTCTGATATGAATTCCAGTAATACTGTAATGTTTGGTATGACACCTGAAGTTGATTCTTCTTCCATTTACGTTCAGCTCTCCTAAACTTTCTTCTGACAGCAAGGAAGGAAGGGAAACCTCAAACAAGACAGGCTTATGATCCTACCATACAACATCACAAAACCTTTAAGTTAGAGGTTAACCATGAGTCAAATCAAGATCCAACGTGTGCTCACATTTTTGTGTAGGCACAGACACAGGTTGCACAAAATCAAAAGAATAAATAGGATTTAAAAACGTCCATCACAGTACATCAAGCAGAATCCACAACACATACAGATGGTCGAGGTGCTAGTGCAGATGGTGGCAGACCTGGTGATGATGCAGTGTTAGCAGGTGGTGGTGCATCAGCAGAGACACTGCAGGAGGAGACTGAGTGCCAGAGGCAGGTCTTGGAAAACCTTGGCCTGCACCGCCACTGCTGGATGAGAGAGGGGGGTGATCTCCAGTCTTTTTTTAGTCTTTTTAAGCCATAGTCGAGGCATGCTGGTGGCCTATGACTGAATGGATCATATGGCTGTTGCTTGTCTTATTGGGAGAGTTACAGACGGCAAGGCTCAGCCTGCTGCAAGAATCACAGGGAAGTTTTGGGCAAGCTATGGTGGAGTTATGCTCTACAAAGATGCCACAAACCCTGGTTTGATCAGGGTCACTGCTGGAGGCAGAGTGGGTGGAGATAAGGTGTCTAGATGGGGACAGCCACAAAACATTTTCTTCATTTGTGGATAATGGCTCTTACTGTGGTTCGCTGGAGTCTGAAGCCTTTGAAATATCTTATGTAAACCTTTCTAGACTGACTGATAGATGTTAATGAGATATCTTCTCAGCTGTTCTTGAGTTTCGTTGAACCATCACATGATGCTGCTTTTTGGGACTTTTTAGCCTGCTTCAGGTTCTATTTAAGAGATTTGACAGTATTCAGGCCTGAGTGTGGTTAGTGAAATTGGACTCACAGAAAAGACTCACTTAGGGGTTATACTGGGTCAGAAGTTGTCCACAGAACCATAGTGGACATGGTCTTATAAAGGGGGCTCAAATGGAGGAATGGTGGAATAGAGATGATCCATTTCATCCTCTGAAGAATTAAGTCTGGGGTAGTGATGATCCTGCTCTGCTGGTTGGGGTGAGATTTCATCATACTTGGAACCAAAAAAAAAGAGAGAAATAACAATTTGAGACGTTATTATTGTTATTATTGTTGAACTTATTGCTGATCTTTCAGTGCAGAGCTCAGCTGGAGAGAGGATTAACACAAAGTAGACTCACTCATAGCTCTTATATGGTAGCTCAGCTGTATGAGGTGGTATGTTAATAAAATGTTTAAAATCATTTACATGGAAATTTTTACAGATTTATGACCTCCACCGTGAAGTACAGGACGTGGAACATTTGGTACAAAATATAACTGTCAGCAGAACAAACTCACTGCCTACTAAAACAAGAGAAGAAAACCAGAAATCAACAATTCTCTGATTTTAATGATTTGGACATCTATTTTAAAATGAAGCCTCTCTCCTAGCTG
Organism: Aulonocara stuartgranti; assembly: GCF_965226115.1. Classification (NCBI taxonomy): domain Eukaryota; kingdom Metazoa; phylum Chordata; class Actinopteri; order Cichliformes; family Cichlidae; genus Aulonocara; species Aulonocara stuartgranti. The sequence goes on along the minus strand of NC_138944.1, from coordinate 32,907,386 downwards.
GTGTGAAAGAAGCATGATAGATGATGCTGATGTTTTATGTTATAGTACAGTTTTATATATGTACACAAATATGTTTTTCTTTACCAGGTGCGAGTCATCCAGAGTTTCATGTCTTGAAGGTTTGTGAGAATTACTCTTTTTTCTGGTTTGTAAAAAAAAAGTGAATACAAAGATGAACACGTGGTTAGTCTGAGAATTTGAGACTGAATCTGATTGAACCGAGAGAGAAAACAGGGCTCATCCTCACCTGATCCACCAGCAGACAGTGAGAAGTATTAAAACCAGCAGAGCTGCAGAAACTCCTGCAGCTGCTGGTGTCCATGTTCCTGTGATACTTTGGACAGTGAGAGTCTTTGGAGCAGAGCTGATATCTTTGTTGGTTTTCACAGCACAGGAGTAGCTTCCTGCATCCTCCCTGCTGACTGGGTCTAGGATCAGATGTTTGTTCTGGTTCTCTCTCGGGGTCAGAGGTCGACTGTTCAAGTACCAAATGTAGTTTGTGTTGTCAGTCAGAGGACAGCTGGTACTGCAGGTCAGTGTGACTCTCTGACCCTCTGTCACCACTGCAGAAGGACTCATCTTCACTCTCAGCTCTGAAAAACACTCAGACTGGTCAATAAATGTAAAAAGAAACTTTCAATTGTAGGATTTTATGAATTAGGAAAAAAACAAAATAGATCTTGTCCTCAGCAGGTCTTGAAATAAGGTAAATACAACCACAGATGAACAATCCAAGAGGACATGTTACACTATGCAATTATTTATGTAATAAATATTGAGCGGACCTCAACTAAAGACACCTGTACTGCTTATGAGGACTTAAGAGGCTAAGAACCAAGCAGATGACCAAGGTAACATCAGCAAGTGTGATCACTTCAATAAAAACAGAGGTTTTAGCAGTTTGTGAGTTAACACAATGACGAGGAGGAAAAGATATCAGCAAGACCATTTCCAGATTATGTAAGAATTTGTATATATATATGTATTCATGTCCATGTGCCCACCTGTGTCTGTGTGTATTCATCTCTCTCTCTCTCTCTCTCTCTCTCTCATTATATATATATACACACATTTAAATATATATACATATGGATTTTTAAAAAATATTTTTATATCATTTATTTTAATTATTTCATTTATTTTGACTACGTTGTCCCTCTGTTCAGCACGTTGGCTGACACTTGGTGTCTGTTAAATGTGCTATACAAATAAAGGTGACTTGACTTGACAGACAGTTTGCCCTCATTCTACAGTGAGACTGATTCTTCAGGTGTGGAAAACCTTCAAAACAGCTGCCAATCTTCATAGCAAAAGGTGAGACCGCGCAATGCTCAGAGAAACTGCAAAAAAACAGAGTCACATCTAGCATGTCAAAGGTCAACGTTTATGATGCCATATTTAGAAAAAAACTGAACAAGTATGGCTTCTTTGGAGGGATTAACAGGATCAAACCTCTTCTCAGGTCATGTTTATCATGTTTCTTACATCATGCCCTGATACACAAAACATTAGACCTTTCAAAAGGCTGTACTCTCCAACCTACACAACTGCATTTTAAAGGTACTATTTACAAACATAAGGTTAGTTGTCAGTTTCCCAAAACAACCATGTCAACATTACAAAGTTGCTCAGGTAATCCTTTTCTTTTTCAAAGCATGAGAAAGTTGTTTAAAGAAAACGAATTAAGATTTTAAACATAACAGGATAACAGAACGCAGGTTTAACTTATTTGTAGGATTTGGTAGACTTTTCTCTCATCATATTAATATTATAATATCACTCACCAGAACATGAAACACATAAAGAATCTACAGAGTAAATATAGAGTGTCTAAATCTGGCAGTGTCAGAAATTAATTTGCATAATTTGGTATAAAGATCTGGAGACGTTTGGTGACTCCATCATGGATGCTGTTGTGGATGGTTCTGCTCCGGTAACCAAAGATGCACCTACCTGTGGCAGCAAGTGATCCAAGGGCCAGAAATATAAAATGTTACTGTACATGTGACAGCTGTTACATAATTTGAGGACATTTTTGGTACCTGAACACTGAGTCAAACAAGCTGTAATTACCTGTGACAATCAGAGTAACTCCAGGAAAATCAAACTCTTTCACTTCTTCATTTTCTGTTGTGATGGTGAACCTGTATTCTGCTGAGTCATCTCTCTTCAGCTTCTTTAATCTGAGGATGTGCTGGTTCTTCATGCTGTCATCATACTCCACATGATCTGCATCCTCAGTCAGGTTCCTCCTGATGTCCTCCTCAGCATTTCTCTTGACTTTATACCAACATTTAGACTGTATCTGCTCGTAGTCAGGATGTGAGTATTTACTGGAGATGTTGACTGAAGATCCTTCCAGAGCACAGATTCTGCTGTGGACATAATTCAACACCCAGCAGGAATCATTTACACCTGAAATATCAATGAAACAGAGAAGAGATATTTTAACTTAATTAGTCAAATCAGTTTATTTCTATCGCACATTTAAACGCAACAGATGTTGACCAACGTACAAGTAAAAATAACTTTAAAATATACCAGTAATTACTAATACTAATAATAAAAAAACAACTAAGTACCCTATGAAAATAATAAGAATTGTGATGTGATCACCAACGTTTTAAAACTGATCCTGAACTTTACAGGAAACCAGTGTGATGATTAGTCTTAATTGCAAGAAGTGGTGGTAATACTTTGTAAGTGGAGAGACAATAAGTTTACTCACAGACGTCAGCAGAGCGCACATCCTCAAGACCTTTTACAGCACAAGACAAACCGTCATGATGAGAGATGGAAACTAGAATCTGTTTTCCCTCCTGCACTGTAGGCTTTCTGTTCTCATACCACACAAAGGAAATCAGAGGCTCAGTCAGAAAACAGCTGCTGTTACAGGTCAGTCTGATGTGATCTCTGTGTTCAGCAGGAGTCCTCTGGACATGAATTTCTGTTGGGAGATGATGAACACATTTTCCACCAGTTCATCTCTGTCATGTCAAATAAATTAACAAATAAAAATGAAGTTTCAAAGTGCAGTTTGTCCAGAACTTCACCTCTGGGATATGTGATGGAGCAGGACTCGTCCACTGATGTCTGCTGAGAAGAACACATTCTCCCTTTAGCATAGGTCACACTGAAGCAGGTCTCTGTGATGGAACCTGAGAAAAACCAACAACTTTCAGTAAATTCATTAGAGTCTGAAGAGTAAAGTGTTTGTGTTTAACATCTCATAACATGATGAGGAGGCGTCCATCATGACTCACCCACAGAGACTTCAGGGGCTCTGAGATGCTCGTAGCCTTTGACAGCACAGGAGTATGTGACTGCTTCCTCACTGCTGAGCAGCTCTTGGTACCAGGGAGACCAGTCCTCATAGAGAAACTCTCTGTTCTTGTACCAGATGTAGGCTGCAGGCTTTTCAGTCAGAGGACAGCTGCTGCTGCACATCAGTGTTACTGTCTGTCCCTCTGTGGCAGGAATCACCTTTACCTGCAGCTCTGAGAGGTCACATGACCAACATGAATACACTGATCATTCATAAACTCATTCATTTGTGATGCATTTGTAAAAAGAACTGTACCTGTAACTTGGAGATGAATTCCACTTTGTTGGCACTTTGATCTGTCAGCAGTTTTAATGCAGCAGTAAAAATTTGCATCTCTCTCTGTCAGATTATTGATTGTTAGAGTGAAATTACTCTCTGCTGACATGCTGTACTTTACATGTGTTTCCTCTACTGAGAACATTATCTTGGAGACAGTATCGTGTCCAGTGTACCAGCCATTTCCTGCAGTGGGATGTTGATGTGAGCAGGGCAGATTCACTGATGAACCTTTCAAGGCACAGATGCTGTTTTGTTTTCCCTGAACACCTTTAACACAACATGTGATTAGAAAACATGGTGAACATTTATGCTAACTTTCTTTTCTGTGCTAATCTGTGATGACAGCATGTTACTGTGAAGGATCACAATCTGGTGCTTTGATACACTTGAGAGTTCAGAACAGTAAAAGTACAAATCCTGTTAACTGTGAATCTTCTGTTCTCTAAAATCATTTTGTAACTTTCTGCAGGTTTGACACTAAAACTCCTGCCTTCCAGAAACAGCATCACAGTCATCATGAGGAGGAGAAAGAAATTATTCCTACCTGAGAGACACAGAATGAAACCCATGAACAAACATCCAGCTTCTGCCAACAACATGGCTGCTGTAGATTTTCTCTTCTAATGAGAAAGTTGATGTATGATGATTGTAAAGAGCCGATCACTGCTGCTCTCAGAGTTTGGAAAATATCAGAAACATGAATGTTAAAAATCAACATCTGTCTACCAGGAATCACTGACTTGTGTGAGTGTGTCAGCAGACAAACTGCATTCAGGTTTAACACCATCACTTCCTCATTTACTTATTTCCCCCACAAAGAGCCCTCTAGTGAAGAATCGAGATATTGCAGGAGCAAGTCTACAACTATACCTTTGCATTTGCTCCTTATCACTATTGATGGCTTTATTATTGTTTTACTTTAAGGATTCCAATTTACACATTTTAATATATGTTATTAGATCCTGTCAGTGTTTTTTTTTTTTGTGGTTAAAAAAAAGTTGCACATTACCCAGAAAAAGCTCAGTGAAGTGCAGTCTGTTTTCACGATGATCATTCTGCTCTACTTACTGAACTGAGATGTTTTCATGCTTGACATCAGGGTTAATCTGCAGAGACAAGACAGTTATTATAAATTCATAAATTAAATTACATCAAATGATTTGGATGATTCACTTTGCAGATTCAAGATTCTTTATTTGTCACATGCATAGTTGTACGAGTTCAACATGCAGTGAAATGAATTGTGTCCTGAAACGCTCCCCGATTAAAGAGGACATTATATACACTAAGTAAGTAAAATATATACAATAAGTTAATTTAATAAAGCAATCTGGAAATTTTTAATTAAAAGTCTGAAAATGTACATTGTGTGAGTGGAATGTTAAAGTGTCTTGTGCCATATTAGCACTGCAATGTATTGACAGAGCAGTGCAGGTGGTGTAAACAAGTGCCCAGAGTGATGTAAACAGAGTAATACAACAGAGTGACCGGAGTAGTGCAAACTGTAATGTATAAGGTGATATACACAATAGTGAGGCCAAGAAGAGTCAGACATGATATGAGATGATGTTCTGGAAAGTTCTGTAATGTGGCAAAAATCAGTCCTGTCTCAGTCATCTAACTATAGGTTCAGAAGGACGTTTTGATTTGCGACTCACAAAAGGAGTTGGCTTGGAAGTAAACAACTGGGACCTTTATTCTCAGTACCATTCATAAACACATACATTCTCTTTGTGGTCAGAGTTCGGGGCTGAGATATTTTTCTGTTGCTGTGACACACTTGACCGCCATTAGAGGGAAGATCCCACAGGAAGAGACAGGTAATGCTTCCTGTGCACGAGGCGCATGGTCCTTGTAACACAAGACTGCATCAAAGCCTGTTATTGTCACAAGGACAATAACAGGTTATAGCTTTAGATGATGAAAAGGGATTTTGTAGCCCTGTATTTCGCATGGGTTACATGACCATTGAATGTTAATTATACAAGTGTTTTGAGCCATTGGAGCTGCTAAAACAAATAAACTACCGACTTTCTCTGCGAGGATAACTGAATGGTCTAAAGTTTTTCCAAAATCTTCTAGTTTCCATGATGAGCATCATTCATTAGATACTGAATGATTCACTTCTAAATTTCTGCCTGTAGGCCTCATGTACAAGTATATAAGTGTGCAAAATTATCTCTTTAAGCACTTCAAATGGAACGATAGTTATCTTTTCAAAAGTGCTGAAGTACAAATGTACCTCAGACAACTAAGGCAGGTAGACATTACTGCAATGTTTTTACTGCATTTTTGGGTGAGAATTTGGGTTTGTTCAGTCGAATGCCCTTTCTACTCTGAGGATATCCTCAATGCTTTTACTTCAAGCTTTTTTAACTTTAACTTTGGAGATCATGATCTTCTTTACACACTTTATCCTTTTCCTGTGGCTCCAACTGTGATGTGTTATCCTGAGTACTGAAGTTAAAGTAAGTGAATCCAGATAACAGAATAAAGAACTCAGTTAATACAGGGCTCAGGTGGAGGCCTTAAAAAAGGTTACAGGTAGGTGTATGTGAGACAGAAAAAGGCTGCAAAACAAAAGCTTAAGATTGATTCCTGATGGCAAATAAACGATCATTCGGATTAAGGGAAACAGGACAGATGAGGAGATGTTTGTGTTTGTACCTGCTGTTTGTTGTCTGATGTTTCCCTTCTTGGAGACTGACTGGAAGTCCTGTTTCTTCTGATTCATAAAAATAAATTAAACAGTGAGTGAACAACAGATTTCAAAACACATTTTAAATGTGATTGAAACAGAACAGAGTGATGCTCACCTAAAACCCAGCTTCTGCTAAGATCATGACTGTTGTGGATTTCAGCTTCCAGTCAGAAAGTTGGTTGGATGATTCTTTTACAGCCGCATCCTTTCACAGAAAAAGCAGAAAACAAAACGGAGATTTCCGATTTCCTGTCCAAACTAAAGAAGTTTTTGTACCCTTCTTTAGCTACTTTCTGCTAAAACCCGAGAAGATACAGAGAACATGTCGTCTCTTTCAGCTGCATGCAGTTGTGTTAATTTGTGGAGGTGTTGGTGATAAAACTGTTTTCTGCATTTATGATGGAAACAAACTTCTGTGATGAAGAAGATTCTCCAGCTTCAGCCGTAGTGGTCTGTAAACACACTGTAAACACACTGAAGGAAATGATCAGTGAACATAGTACATGAATATTGTATAAATACATGTGACTGTTTCAATTTTTGGTGTTCAGTGTTTTTTTGTTTTTGTTTTTTTTTACGTAACTCATTTTTGCTCAGATCAGTGAGATGAAGTTGTGCAGAATGATCGAGTGTAATATTGTAAAGCTTATTCTGCTGTTATGCTGAGACCTGTGTTTTGGGGAAACCAAGAAGAAGGTGAGCAGAGATCAGTGAATGAGTCCTGCTCCATCACAGCAGACGTCTCTGAGTAAGACAGAGATCTGTTTATTTTAGTCAAGTTTTTTTCATACAGGGCACTGAATCAACTTTAAAATCTCCCATTTAAATTTCCAGTGTTCTGGATAATAACTGCTGGGGAGTGAATTAAATCAGCAGGATGCTCTGGAAGGATTTTCAGTCTAATGATGGAGTAAAACGATGGAGAAAAGTTAAAGTGGAAGATAAAAAGCTGAGATTGTTCAATGTATAACCTTAGTCCCTTGCTCAGCTTTCCTTGACTGGTTGTTAGTTCCCTGTTTTGATCCCTTTTTGTTCCTTCAGCCTTGTCCCCGTGTCCTGTCTTCACTCTGAGTGTCCTGTCTTCATGGTCGTCTTTCTTATTTTCCCATTTAGTTGTGTCACGTTGATCTTGCCTCCTTTAGTCATGTCTCTCTTCCTGTTTTATTTTAATGATTGCTGTGCTTTCTTGTCTTCAGTTTTACTTCCTCAGATTAGTTAGTTATTCTCAGCTGCATTCCCACCTGTTTCCTCCCCCCTTTGTTACCTCATGACTGTTTATTTTGAGTCTCAACAAACTGTAAAATCAAAGCTTTTTCATGTATTTTAAAACATGCAAGTAAATCAGTTCAACTCTGTAACCTGTGAATAAAAACCTTTAAATGCTGTTTTGAGACTTTGACATCAAATGGTTTAATCCTTTTATCAAAACCTTCTCACTTTGTAAAAAAGTTTGGCTCATATAGAGTTCAGACATAAACATTAAATGTGAAGGATTTATGTGAAACTTTACAAAAATACAACTTCTGAAATAGAGAAAAGCAAAATAATATATGCATCAGAAAACAGGAGAGCAAAAACAAAATGAGAAAGTAGCACCAACTACTGTATAATACATCACAGCAGCACTGCAACACTCACCGGCCAATTTATTAGGCATGCCTGTCCAGCTGCTTGTTAAGACAAATGTGCATGCAGACATCTACAGCAGACATTGTTAAGATGAAACTGCTCAAACTCAGTTCAAGATACCGAGTCACTGTAATTCCTTTGTATTTCATGCATAGGAAATATTTTTTTAGGGTTAAGAAGTTTATGAAATAAGGGCATCCCACAATAAATCATTCATTGTAACAGCTGTCAACAACTGTGCTGTGTCCTGTAATGTTAGATACCAAACTGCACCAGTAGAGGGTGGTGTCATAAAAGAGAGAAGGAAAACGACGTCCAGAGATAGTTAAGATGGCGAACTGATAAACAGACATGTAACACCCTGCTGCATTCAGTCATGTAGGTTTATGTGCTGCATTCCTTAACAGGCATTTGTTCCTTGCTGAGGACTTGTTTCATCATCAGCCACCACTATAAACTGACCATTTTTCTTCTGAATAGATTGTTGAGTTTCTGGTGAGCTCTTCAGGTTGTACTCTGACATGGCTGCAGGGTAATGGATATGTGGCTGTTGAACACAGCATCTCTCTCAAACTTTCACAGTAGAGTAAGTCTGTAAGTCTGGGTCTGCTGGAGAGACACCAGATGCTCCGTCAGAGCTGTAACTCACAGCAGCATAATGAGAACACTCCTGTTGTCTGGGCTGATCTGACTGTACGGTGGAACAAAGAGGAACCACATGCCTGAAGTAGACTCTGCTGTAGTGGACTTCATCCTCCTGCTTTGGTTGTGTTGAGATGTCATTAACAGGACCAAGGCTGAGCTGAGGGAAACAAACAGCATTAATTTATACTGTACTTTAAACTTGACTCCTTTTACTGTATGTTGAGAAAAATGAAATGACCACTGGAAAGATGAGACAATTCACAAACTCTAATCTCTACCTGTTCAGACCTTTCAGTTGTTGGAGGCTGAGCAGAAGTTCTCTGTTTCCTGGTTGAAGTGAATGAACTGAAAAATTAGTGACTTCAGAGCAGAGATTGAATCTACTGCTGTGAACCAACACTTACCTAACCCACCAGCAGACAGTGAGAAGTATTAAAAGGAGCAGAGCTGCAGAAACTCCTGCAGCTGCTGGTGTCCATGTTCCTGTGATACTTTGGACAGTGAGAGTCTTTGGAGCAGAGCTGATATCTTTGTTGCTTTTCACAGCACAGGAGTAGCTTCCTGCATCCTCCCTGCTGACTGGGTCTAGGATCAGATGTTTGTTCTGGTTCTCTCTCGGGGTCAGAGGTCGACTGTTCAAGTACCAAATGTAGTTTGTGTTGTCAGTCAGAGGACAGCTGGTACTGCAGGTCAGTGTGACTCTCTGACCCTCTGTCACCACTGCAGAAGGACTCATCTTCACTCTCAGCTCTGGAAGAAGAACATTGGCAGTGTTGTGTTTAATGTATTGTTGTAAACACAAAACATTTTTCAGTAACTCAGTAATGTAATGTGTTACTGTATTAAATTCACTAATCACATTACAGTTGCAATTATGTCATTTCTTGCATTGCAAAGGTTTTTCTGTTATCTGCACACCGGGTGGAGAGAAAGAAGAAAAATTCCAAACAAACTTTTCCTTCCTGCCACAATCAGCTGATTTCAGTTTGTGTGCAGGATTAGGAAAAAAGGTAGAGCGGTCTACAGCCTCTCCGGATTGTAGGCAAAGACATTACTTTTATCTTTATTGCACGTAAAGACAAGAGCGCGATGATAAAGTGGAAACTGCATCTAGAACAAAAAAACAACTGTGTTATGTTGATAACACAACTTTGGATCTTTGCAAACATCTGCACAGACTGAGTGAATGCTGACTCCAGCCCATCAGCCTGAACTTCAACAGGTAACAGAAGCAGTGATGAGCAGACAGGCTGCAGCCTCTGTTTCTACCTGTTTATGTTTCTAAAGTAGAATCACTCTGGATCAAAGGTTTTTGTGCCAGTTTTCATCTTTGCTTTGTGTTTGCAGATTTATGTCCATTACAAAATAGTAATAAGAAAGATCATATGTGTCTTCATTAGAATAGGGATTTGTGTTGGCGTGTGGGACTTTAACCAAAGGTTTATACTGTTAACCAATAAATAATGGACAGTGCCAAAAGGTTGATTCTGGTCATCTGGACGTAGCGTTTTCAGTGGGAGAAACGTTTCATCACTCCAAGTGACTTCTTCAGTCTCAGCTGACTGCAGGTTTCCCCAACGTTATAAACAGGACATTTGCATAATGACTAAAACTAGGTCAGTTCCTTGATCATTAACATGTAAAATCTCATGACCATTGATCAACAACTACTGATCAAAGACCAACGTTTCTGCCATGAAAACGTTACATCCAGATGAACAGAATCAAGCTTTTGGGATTTACTCAGCTGGATGATTGAGCATGCATTAAGACAGATAACTGACAATGTTTTTCAGTTGTAATTTACAGAGTAACGAGAAAGCAATGCAGTGTAACAAATCCCTTTCTTTGGTGAGTAATTGAGTGACGTACTGCATTACTTTTAAAAGAAGTAATGTGCCATATATTCTTTTTTTGAGTAACGATACTGATCAAAAACATTTAATCACACACTAAACATGGATTTTGACTAAAGCTTTACAACAAACTGGTGCTTAAGTCCTCCTGTTCAGTGAAGAAATGTATTTATTAAAGAAGTGTATTTCACTACAAGTTCAACATATTTGTACTTTCAGTTTTGTGTAACTTCAATCTAAATCATCTTAAAAAAGAAAACTTTTTAGTCCACAACTGATGTCTGACACTATAAGTACTTTTACAGATAAGAGGTTTTCCGCAGTTTTTGTCATTTTGAATGCAAGTATGCATATTGCAGTGCAGGCCAAAATACCCAACAGTATACAATACTTGAAATGACCTGAATAAAAAAAACCTCACAGATATAAAATGATAATTTACTGCATATTTATGCATTTTATGTGAATATAACACAATGTGAAGATCATCATTTTTTCTCTTTTTTTGTATCTTGGAGTTAGAATTAAGTAATTAATTAGAATTAATTTACATTTACACTTTCAAAGCCCGAAATGCAGGCATTTGTGTGGAGTATTTTAACATAGTGGTAATGCTGTTTTAGATGAAGTAAAGGCTCTGAATATTTCTTCCACCTCTGCTCCTGTTCAGACATTAATGAGTAAAGTCTGCTGAGTAAGAAGTTTAGATTTACCTGTGACAATCAAAAAGACTCCAGGCAGATCAGACTGTGTCCATCTTTCATGATCTTTCTCTATAACTTTGAATGTGTATCCTCCTGAGTCATTCTTCTTCAGGTTGTTGATGGTCAGGATGTGTTGGTTCTTCATGTTGTCCTGATACTCCACACCACCTGCAGCCTCAATCAGCTCTTCAACTTCCACTTTATCTTTTCTCCATTTTTTACTCCAACATTTAAACTTTGGCTTCATGTTATCAGGATGTGAGTATTCACTTGTGATGTTGACTGAAGATCCTTCCAGAGCACAGATTCTCCTGCTGACATAATTCACTCTCCAGCAGTTTTTATCCTGAACACCTGAAATATAGATGGAAGATTTAAAGTTGTACAAATGATCTTTATGATAACAATAACTGGCAAAATAAACATAGTTCTGTATTACTCACAGACTTCTGCAGACTGAAGATAGGTGTTGCTTTTAACTGCACAAAAGACGTTTGCTTCCCGAGAGTTCCAAAAATTAAGCCGATATTCAGCAATTAAATGTTGATTCTCTCTATAACTTTGTCTATTTCTGTACCACATGTAGGCAGTTTGAGGGTCAGTCAGTGTACAGCTGGTGATACAGGTCAGTGTGACAGACTCTGCTTTTCCCCCTTGAGTCTTCAATATGTGAACCTCTTTAAAGAGATAATAAATATATTTTCTATAAGTCACTATGATATATATATATAAATCAATGGAAAAAGTAATTAAAAAAGAGGTTTTTTTTCACAACAGACAGTTTTTCTGGAAACGTCACCTCTGGGATATGTGATGGAGCACGGCTCATCTACTGATGTCTGCTGAGAACACATTCTCCCTTTAGCATAGGTCACACTGAAGCAGGTCTCTGTGATGGAACCTGAAACAAAGACATAATGTGTGACTCATTCTGTTTATTTTGTAGAACAATAAACATCATGACTCACCCACAGAGACTTCAGGGGCTCTGAGATGCTCGTAGCCTTTGACAGCACAGGAGTATGTGATCGCTTCCTCACTGCTGAGCAGCTCTTGGTACCAGGGAGACCAGTCCTCATAGAGAAACTCTCTGTTCTTGTACCAGATGTAGGCTGCAGGCTTTTCAGTCAGAGGACAGCTGCTGCTGCACATCAGTGTTACTGTCTGTCCCTCTGTGGCAGGAATCACCTTTACCTGCAGCTCTGAGAGGATGATGGAGAACAACGTTTACAATGATGTCATTTGGAAAGTAATAAATGAGTAAAAGTCACTGTACCTGTAACAACTTGAAGAGTAATTCTTTTGTACCAACAGTGTCCTGGACTGTCTGTAGTCTTCATACAGCAGTAAGCGTTTGCATCACTCTCTCTTAGATCATTGATGGTTAAAGTTGGGTTTTTCTCTTCAGACGTGTTGTACGTTACACGTTGTCCATCCACAGAGAGCTCACTCTGAACAAACTTGTAACCATCCCAGTGTACAGTGAACCATTTTCTGCTTGAACTCAGATGTTGATGTGAGCAGTGCAGATCCACTGATGAACCTTTGAAAGCACAGATCCTGGTTTCTCCTCCAGTAACACCTTTAACACAAACTTTCATTAACAAAACAGATTTTTTTTTCTAACATGAGCATTTATTTTATTCTCTGTTATACGAAATCAGCTGAAATTAGTAACTCATTTATAAATCATACGTATAATAATCATATCAACTTTTATACTTTTCTCTGTCAGTATGTAGCGGTGCATAATTTATCACTCATACCTGAAATGCACAAAATGAGTCCCAGAAACATCAGTTGAAAATCTGTCAACAACATGATGGCTGTAGTCCCACTTTCCAGCAGGAAAAAAATATAAATAAAATGAATAAATAAATAATAATAATAATAATAATGAATATTAAAAAAAATAACTGCTATGTTCAAATACAATGCAACACAGACTGAACGATAGTCAGGGCTGAAACTGGACTGCTGTATCACATTAATGTGGCGATCAAAACTTCCTTCCTCTTTTTCTCTGAGAGCGCGGGCTTTTTTTTTTCTTTTTGTGTGCCCCGAATTTGAAGGAGTCAACATGTTAAGGTTATTATTTTATTGTTGTCACTTTGATTTGACCAACAATAATTTATTTTACTAATGTTATGTTTTGAGCCTTCAGTGAGTTTTGCAGTTGTGTTAAGCTGTGGAGAGTTGATAAAACTGTTGTCTGCACTTGGTTTTTGCTGGAAACACTTCAGTCATGAAGAATTTTCGACTCTGCCTCGGTGATCATTAAGTGTACTGCAGAAAAGTCCAAAGTAATTTGATTAAGAAAAGCAATATATAACTGTTTCTATGTTTTGGGTTTTTAGTGTGCTCTGGATGCATTTGGTCACCTGGTTTCCTGGCTATCTGAAGACCAAAGTTTAAAAGTTGGAACACGATCAAATAAATGGTGAAAATTCAACAAATGACCACAGGTGTGTGTGTGTGTGTGTGTGTGTGTGTGTGTGTGTGTGTGTGTGTGTGTGTGTGTGTGTGTAGGTTGTACAGCAGAAGTGGAACGGATCCATATGTCACCCTGTATTCTGTGTAGTTATATTGCAGGATTTCACTGGAACATAATGCAAGTTTTCTGCATTTCACACAGCAGTGATGATCAAATAAACAACGAGGGATCACTCATTACATTTATTCAATATAAATCATTTAAACAATCACTGGTTCCAGGATTCAAAATGTAAAGACTCAGTTTTACTAAAACTGTTACCACTGAGATAATTACAATTATTAATAGTCTTTAATACACTGATAGTTAAGTGTCAAAAACTTTTCCCAGCATGAAACATCCAGATAACCTCAGCAAAAAATCATCTGAAGATCCTTTATATGATTAGAAACTATAACATGTAAGCTTCAAGATTAAACAATCCCTGAACTCTGTTTGTAATGTAAATAAAAACAAAATGCAGTTATTTGCTAATTCCTTAAACCAATATTTCACAACACTAAAGGGTTTTTGTCAATTTTTGTATCTTAACAAGAATACAAATAAAAGCACAAGGCTGTTGATCCATGTTCATTTAAAAGTTAAAAGAGTTTGAAGAGTGAGAGCAGAGACGTGAGGTGGTTTATGGGTATTCTGTCAAACATGAAAAAAAAAAAACAAAACAGCTAAGAAGCTGTTTGAGGTTTTAAAGAGTGTGAAAACCACACACATTGTAAATGTGTGAAAACAACTGACAAACACTCCAGCTGAGGTGTCTCTGCTATAAAAATGAAGATTTTCCAACCACCAAACCGATCGGAAAAAAGTCCCTTTTAACCACTATGGTAACAAACTATTCTTTAGTGATCGGACAGAGGCTCGATGATGGAGCAGAGACCAGCTGTGTTGTTCTTACTGAAGATAGAAGTAGTGATGATCATCCTCCATTAACACCTTTAACAGGAAGTTTATTAGTAACTAACAGATTTATTAGAGATTTGCTTATTAGATTGCTGTTATTACCTGTTTTTTTCTTTTTATCATTAATCATTAAATAATAATGTTATATATTTGTTCTGTAAAATCTTAGATGAATTTACGAAGTGTTGCTTAAATGATGCAGTATCGATCTAAAATAATTCAAACAATACAAACAGCTCTAGCTCCATCTTGCTGGGTCAACTTCTCTCTTTCAGTGTGAATGATGAAAATGATGCCAAAAATAACACATTCAGCTGTCTAACACATCGTAGCAAAGTTTAACTTCCTTCTTTCCTTTTGTCTTTTCTTTGTATGTGCATGTTGTGTCTTTTTACCTGAAATATTTTGTGCAATTATTCCTCCTATAATGATGTTTTGTCTGTATTTTAGTTATTATAGGTTGTCTTTAATCACAAGTTATTGTTCAAAGAGCAGAAAGCTGCAGAGGTGTTAAAACTATTGTCTGTATCTGGTTTATGATGGAAACACGTCTGTGGTGACAAAGAATCTCCAGGCTGAAGCTCAGTGATCAGCATGAACAGCTGTGATGATGTAGACCTTACTCTGCTGTCAAGCTGCAGCTGCTCTTTGTATCAATGTAAAGGATCATATTTATTATCGAGCGACCTAAAAACTAATCTAGCCTAAAAAACTCTGACATGTTTCCGCAATCAAACCTCTGTCATAGAGTTTGAAAAGTTTTTGTTGACATCACTGTTTTCTGGTTGTTTTACTAGAATAACTGTCAGGGCTCGGAGTGGACTATTCCAGTAATGATGTCGTACCAACAAAATATTTATACAGTGAGCTGAAAGGAGGCCATTTCTGATGTCTTTGTATATTGACATCATCTCAGACTCCAGCTTTCTGCTCGGTTGTTGTTCAGTTTCCCCTGAACTGCTTTAACATTCATTAGCTCACTTCAAGAGCTCATCAAAGCGGAAACTTTAAGTCCTGCTGATTAACAGTGAATCTCGTGTTTTCTAACATCCTTTAATAACTTTCCAGAGTTTTCCTACGTTTAAAACATTCATCCATGAATGCTTTAGGAGGAGAAACATTCCTACCTGAGACAAACTGAATGAATCCCCAAACCAAAAATCCATCTTCTGCCGAGATCATGACTGTCAGATTTCAGCTTCTAGTCAGAAAGTTAAGTGCATTGTTCGTCACACAGGAACTAAAGCTTAAAAACCCGAACTGACACGACTAAAGTTAGTTCAGCCAAATATAAACTGCAGCTTTAACACCATCAAACTTCCTCCTGCATGGTGTTTTTTAGAAAGAGCAGACTTCTTAAGCTTAAATTTAACTTGTGGAGTTTTTTTAAACAGCAGAAATTTCTCTACATTTGCCTGACTGAGGCTGGAGAAGTGTGAAGCTTAGTGTTTTTCTTTCTTTTAAGTAAACAGTTCCTGCCAAGCAAGGGAACAAACATGCTTTATTTGTTTTGAGAACAGCAGTAATCAGTAGTATTATTTTCATACATACACAATTTAGAAAAACAATGAATGTAAAGCTTAAAAAACACCTCATCTGATCTCAATGGGGAAAGCGTCACAGTGGATATCTATACTGATACAGACTGATGGCACATTGTTTGATGGAAATGAAAACCATCAACCTTCAGAGGGCTGAATTTGATGGAAGTCTGTTTCTAATTGTTTGGTTAATAACATTAACATCAGATGCCTACTGGAGGTCATTTTGTAGGGCTCTGGCAGTGCTTGCTTTCCTAGTTCTCTCCCACATGGTTGCCCACAAATGTGCCCACAAAATGAAACATTTCAGTGGAAATTTAATTGCTTACCACCAATTTTTCGTGGTTTCCTGGTGGTTGGCCTTTTTTTCCCTGTAGTGTGACCGAGGCCTAATCTACAGCACATCGCTGAACAATTCTGGGAATCTGGAGAAAACACTCTGGGCTAGGAACAAGACAAAGACAACACTTAAAGGCCTGTGATCTTTGGGCTTTCAGGCAGGGCTGCAATGAAAATATGCAAGATTCTGTCATGGAAATCACTGCATGGGTTTGGGAATAATTCCAAAAAACACTGTCAGTGAACAAATTTCATTCCTTTACGGTCACTCAAAGTAAAAATCAGCAATACAAACAGAAAATGGAGACCAATGTCAATTAATATGTCCGACCACCTCCTTTCACAAAATGTACTTCAGGGCAGCTGGATAGTATAATGGTAAGACCACACACCTTTAGAGCGGAGATCTCAAGTTTGATTCCCTCCTGGTATCCAGCAAGGGACCTGGCTAGGTCCCCCATACCATAACACCACGTCTGCTGCTCAGACATGATACATTTAAAGGCATGTTGTACTCTGTATGTGACCAATAAAGCTAGTTTCTTCTTATTCTCTGGGAATCACGCTTTCATTCCTCACTTCTTCTCACTTATCAGTTTTTCAGGTAGATTTTCTCTGACAACAGACTTCACTTCATGCCTGTCACTGTGTGTGTGAAGGGCAGAATGGGGTGGATGTACAGTAGGCTAAACAGATTGTCTCCATCAGATTTCAGGTACAGCATCAGAGATCTCTGTACAGAAGAGCACAGTCATAGGAACGGCAATAGAAGATATTGCAGAGAACCCTCAACCCTCAAGTCAGAAAGAAGACTGTATGATGATTTTAAAGACCTGATTACTGCTGCTGCTCTCATCAGAGATTAGAAAATACCAAAAATATTAATAAATGTTAAAAAAATCAACAGCCGTCTAACATGAAAGGCTGAGAACTGACTTGTGTGAGTGTGTCTGCAGACAAACTGCATCCAGCTTTAACACCAGCACTTCCTCATTTCTATTTTCCTTAAAAGAAGAGCCCTCTAGTGTAGAATCATTGTACTGCATGAGCCAGTTCACATAATACAGAACCATTGAATGAATTACTTCATATTTATCATCACAATTATGGGCTTTATTGTTTTAGTTTATCACAGTATCCCAGTTAAACGTGTGATACGACCACATTTTGTTATATTGTCATTAAAAAGCTGTTAGTGCTCACAGTGAGAGGAGAGAGACATGAAGCTGTCAGGGATTAGTTTGAGGTTTAAAAAAAACAAAACTTAATATATGTTAAACTTGCCGACATGATGACTTTAAAGCTTTAACTTCTCAGTTAAACAGTCCTAATGTTTTACATTCAAAGCTGCAAATCACACAGAAAGTAACTCAACTCAAAGCATGTCATTTATTTTACACAACACTAACACCACATACAAACACTGGCAGACAGCTGTGGTGTCTCTGTTATGATACTGAAGTTATTTTAGACACAAAACATTTACAGAAAAAGGTTCCTTTAAATAAACATGAAGCTATTTAGTGATGATCATCCTGCTCTGCTCACTGAGCTGAGATCATTTCATGCATGAGATCAGGGTTAATCTGAGGAGATGAGACAGTTGATGCATTTATTTTGAACTTCTTCAAACATTTGGTTCATTAAAATAATGTAAATAACGGTAAATGGACTGATTTTTTTATAGCCCTTTTCTACTCACCCTGAGTACTCAAAGCGCTGTATACAACATTCCTCATTCTCCCCTACTCATACAAGCACTTCTAAACTCAAGTGCAAACTAATAAACATTCACACACATTCACACTCCGATGACTGGGGAAGCCAAGGATCGAACCCAGCCCATCGTTCCTTCAGTGGGCTGGTTTCAGTCATTATGCAAATGTACTGTTTATAAGATTTGGGGAAACCTGGAGTCAGCTGAGACTGAAGAAGTCACTTGGATGAGTGACGAAACGTTTCTCACACAAAACGTTACGTCCAGATGAACAGAATCAACTTTTGGAGATATATACCTAACCATGTAGAAATGTTGCCCAATCAGAAGTCTAGAAGCCTGGGTGGGAAAGAATAAACAAAGATGGCTCATAGAAGTAGAACTGAGTCCTATGTGTGGAGGGACAGTAACTGTGTGTGTATATGTAAGTATTTAAACACTGCAGAGAGTACAATTAACAGTAACAGTATTTTTTCTAAGTCCGCCATTGTAGAAATTCATTTCACCGAAACAATAACGTGGCGCACAGTGTGATGTCAAAAAAGGCGCACACCTTTGACGCTGCATTTTCTCTGTTTTCCTCATCCACACGTAAATGCAAAAACGGAGTTTTTAAAAATCTCTGTTTTACGTGTGGACGAACGGTGCAAACGCATAGAGAAATCTGCGTTTTCAAAAATACCCGTGTATGTGTGGACGTAGCCTTAGAAACTAGGATCTGTTCTGGTTTTCATAAACTGTTCCAAATCTGAGGCCTTTAAATGAAAGTGAGGATTGACCAAGGAATGTTTTGTATTTTGCTAGTTTGCAGTCTTCATGAGCTGCTCCTCTTCTTAAACTCTGCTGCTGCTGACTTTTGAAATCATTCTCCTCCAAACATTCTCATGTCACACCTCTACTGATCTCACTGCACTGGCTCTATATTACATTTAGGCTTTGTATGGTAAAGCATCTGTGTCAATAGACTTTGCAGCCATATGTCACCAGTAGGACTCTCAGGTCATCTGATCAGGGTTTATTGTCCATTCCTACAAACTAAAGGTGACAGACCCTTTACAGATGTGGCCCCCTCTCTTTGGAATTCACTGTCCCATCAGCCTAAGACCTGTGAGTTGAGTGGATTCACTCAAAAAGCACCTAAAGACTCATGGTTTAAAGTGGCATTTGGATAGTTTTTATTTTGTTCTGTTTATTTCTGTTGTGGTCCTTTTTGCAGGCCAAATCAGTCAATGTGAGTGTGTAGTGTGTTTGTTGCAGATGCAGAGTATTGTGGAGGTCTGCTAATCCTGGAAGACGTTCCACACCTGCACACTGTTGAGCTGATTAGGGTCCAACTGTAAGAGGCTGGTGTTTCCATTTATTCAACACCAGATTTTATTCTGCATGTGCTAAACAAGCTTGGCTCCTGCGATGCTGATGTGTATGCTGTCGTTTCTGCTTTACTCACATTTGGCTTCTTTGCT
This sequence comes from Aulonocara stuartgranti, assembly GCF_965226115.1. Classification (NCBI taxonomy): domain Eukaryota; kingdom Metazoa; phylum Chordata; class Actinopteri; order Cichliformes; family Cichlidae; genus Aulonocara; species Aulonocara stuartgranti. Next base: position 32,887,793 of record NC_138944.1, on the reverse strand, counting down.
CTTGCACCTCAGAAAACCAACTTATTTGGGAGTCTAGGTCACTTTCTTTCCAAGCTCCTTAAATAAATGTGTACTTCCCATTTGGTTGTGACTCTTTGTGTGTGGTCTGAACCTGCATTTTACATCTTGCTACTATATGCTGGATAGTCTCTGGGGCACCTTTGCACAGTTTAAAGAGCATATGTTCTTGTGCCGCCAGTTCAGAGCCTCTGTGCTGTCCTTTAAGCCGGCCTTTTCTAGCCACTGGTGGGATTTCTTGATGTGAACCAGTTCCTTTATCTATCCATATATCTCATGCAGGGGCTTGGTCATCTATGACTGTTTGTCATCACTATCTGTCTTCAGCTGCCTGAGGCATTCTTTTAGCAGCTTATCTAAGAGGCCGTCTTCCTGAAGTATTCATGGACGCCTCTCAATATAGCCGATATTTACAAAACTAAAAATGGTTGGCATAGTAATGTCCTACAATTCTCAAATTAATTTGTGGGACACAACAGATTTAGAACAGAACATTTTAAACATTTAAAAGTCAGAGAAAACCAACATAAAAACTTAGAGAGAAGTTAGAGAGATCATCTTGAATGACTGATTGTTTATATTAACCTGCATTCTGCTGTGGTGAGCAGAGATGTTTTCATATATGGGATCTGGGTTCATCTGAAGAGAGAAGGCAAATAATATAAGCACTGGGTTATTTAAAATGATAGAATAGACGGTGCTTTACAACAATGTTTTGTTAGTGTGCGTTAAGTGGGAGTGCAGGGTTGACATAAACTATTGAGGTAAGAGATCATCATAATTCTCAGACACATGAGTTGCAAGCAAAGAGTCATTGTGTTGTGCATGAAAGGTTTCCTCTATCAGTCTTTGTGGCAGGAGCAATGTGACAGGTAGATGGAGCATGAAGATTCACACTTTAAATCTCAATTCTGTTCTGTCATTCTCCCTTGCAGACTCTCTTTCATGCAACCATCTTCTTCTTCATCTCCACCTCATCCAAGTCACCTCGAGTTCCATCTAAGCCTCATCTTCATCATCACCAGCATCTAGACTCTGGGTCCTATCTTAAATCCTGTCACCACTGGCTTTTTGTTCTACCGTGATGGGTCATTGGAGACTAATCGCAGAATAGCTTAATTAATTCTCAATAAATTATCTTTAATTCTTCCAAATGATCGCTTCTTATAGAGGATGAATTTGTGGAGTCTGCTGTATCTGCAAGACTGAGCTGAATTCTGCTTTGGTGGCAGTTTTCTCATTTGCAGCTTCATTAAAACAGTAAAACTCTCATTACTCTGTTAGATTATTGATTGTTAATGTGGAATTACACTTGTTAGTTTAAAATGTGCATCTTGGTTTATTACCACCAAATTCTTCAAAAGAACATTTCATTACCAAACACAAACACTATACTATTTCAATATTCTTTTCTAACAGGATGATCATAGTTTTTTTTTTACTTTAATGAAGTTTAAAACTCTTATCACAACAAAAGAATTGAAAATATACTTTACTAACAGTGCATCTCCTATTAGCAACTTATACAGTAATAACACTGAAGTCGTTGCTTATGAGACAACTATTAGGATAATAAGCATACAATGAAAAGCATTTTCAACAACAAATATTCAATATGGCTTAAAATCACATAATTAAGTTAGTGACAGATATATTTATGGTGGGGTTTTTGTATGTTGTTAAAAAAGGACACAGAAGGTGTGTCCTGCGGTAGAAAAAGAAATTAGGAAATTAAACTCAGACTTCAGAGGAAGGATCAAATTTGTGTAGTTCTACTTGGTGGATTCACGCTTATCAAGATCCTTTAAATGTGTTTTTGTAGTTACTTTTATCTCTCTTCTGGCAGTGAGTATAATAAATGTACTTCTACTCTCCTAATAAATGTAGACCAGAGAAATAGCACGATGCACACATCATTCACAGTAACAGCTTTCAACAAGTAAATATTTTTCCTCTGATTAGGTTGGCTGAGTTTCTGGTGACCTCTTCAGGTTGTACTCTGCCATGACATAAGCAGTTATTGACCATGACATCTCTCTCAAACTTTCACAGTAGAGTAAGTCTGTAAGTCTGTGTCTGCTGGAGTGACACCAGATGCTCCATCAGAGCTGATGCTGACAGAAGCATAATGAGAACACTCCTGTTGTCTGGGCTGATGTGACTGTACGGTGGAACAAAGAGGAACCACATGTTTGTTTCTGAAGTGGACTCTGCTGTAGTGCACTTCATCCTCCTGTTTTGGTTGTGTTGAGACGTTTTCATACACAGGACCAGGACTGAGCTGATAAAGACAAACAGCATTACATTATAATGCACTTTAAACTTGACTCCTTTTATTGTATGTTGGCAAAAATGAGTTTTTTTAAACTCTAATCTTTACCTGTTCAATTTGATCAGACCTTTCAGTTGTTGGAGACTGACCAGAAGTTCTCTTTTTCCTGGTTGAAGTTAATAAACTGAAAAATTAGTGACTTCAGAGCAGAGATTGAATCTACTGCTGTGAACCAACACTTACCTAACACACCAGCAGACAGTGAGAAGTATTAAAACCAACAGAGCTGCAGAAACTCCTGCAGCTGCTGGTGTCCATGTTCCTGTGATACTTTGGACAGTGAGAGTCTTTGGAGCAGAGCTGATCTCTTTGTTGGTTTTCACAGCACAGGAGTAGTTTCCTGCATCCTCCCTGCTGACTGGGTCTAGGATCAGATGTTTGTTCTGGTTCTCTCTCGGGGTCAGAGGTCGACTGTTCAAGTTCCAAATGTAGTTTGTGTTGTCAGTCAGAGGACAGCTGGTCCTGCAGGTCAGTGTGACTCTCTGACCCTCTGTCACCACTGCAGAAGGACTCATCTTCACTCTCAGCTCTGGAAGAAGAACATTGGCAGTGTTGTAAAGTATTGTTGGGCAACAATGGTAAAATCCATGGTTTTTACCAAATCAAGGGCCTGTGCAACATCAGCCCAATCCTGACCTTAGAACCAATGATGGGCCGTCTCAACCACAGCCTAAACCTCACTTAATACCAAACGATGGCAGTCGTCCATATAATGACACTGATGAACTGGGTGCGCTGAGATGCCACCTGCAGGAGGCTCAGTGCATGTGCAAAACCAATCTTTACAAAATGACAGCTGCAAACCACAAAGCTGCTGCGGCTAAAACACAGAATAATTGGTGGTGTGTGAATAAGGCACGGCGAGTCCACAGGTCACAGTATTAAGCCATTATTGACTTGCATCACACCACAACACACCCCAACTCATGAGTCCCCGTGGTTTTAACTCGGCGAGCGTGATTAAGGATGCTGTGCAGGTGCGTCTGCCCTCCATGCACGGCACCGCCACCACACCTCACCACAATTGGCTTCGCCTGCAGCTACAGTCCTGCAGAGAAAATGCTGAAAAAAACCATCCTTGAAGAACTGGAACAGGCTTGCAGAAACACAGATCCGAGGACACAACAACACCTGAGCTCCTGTTGAAGACAGCAACACAGCTGCAGAGCTGAGTGTGGACGCTTCAACACGAACTGCTGAAGCTCCACACACAGACTCTACAGACGTGAAAACCGATCGAGAAGCTTAGTTGGAGGTCCAGTGTAAAAAACAGCAAGAAGAGATCGAACAACTCCGTGAGCAGCTCCTCAAAACTCAAAAGAATCTTGAAGAGGAAGTTGCAAAGCGCAAAGATCAGGAACAAAGAGCCCGATGTGAGCTCGCTAAGATGAAAGACAAACTCAGCACCAGTGAGGCTCTTCGTGAAAAAAATGATTTGAAGGCGCAAAACTTAAAAGAAGAGCTGAAACCAAAGCTTCCCACCAGGAAATCATGGAGAAGCAAAACCAGGAGAACACAACAATCCGAAACCAACTCAGGCAAACAGAGTAAGAAAAGATCTCATTTCAGGAGTCTTTGCTGTCTCTGCAAGAGACAATAAAAAAGCAAGAAGACCAGTCCAACGTTGCCAATCCTGAAAATTCTCCAGCCCAAGACAAGACACTACATCAGTCAAGATCAGGAAAAGAGGCCAGTTTATCAAACCAGAAAAAGACGCAACACTTCAGGAGAATCAGCCAGAAAAAGAGGAGGCCAGCGCTACTAAACCAGAAAATCCAGAGGCCCGAGATGACCAAGTGCCAAAAGAAAAACCAAAAAAGAAAAAGAAGCACAACTGGTTTTGGAGACTATTCACTCCATCTAATAAAATATCAGCAATTTACAACTAAATAGTAACAGTTACTTCCAGTGCCTAAACATCCATTTTTAGGCATATTTACTTTAATATTTATCCATCCGCTTCTCTTTTTCAGGGTTGCGGGGAGCGCTGGAGCCTATCCCAGCTGTCATAGGGCAAGAGGCGGGGTACACCCTGGACAAGTCACCAATCGGTTGCAGGGTCAACACACAGAAACAGACAACCATTCGCGTTCACACCTATGGGCAATCTGAATTACTCAATTAACCTATCCCCACAAACTGCATGTCTTTGGACGCTGGGAGGAAGCTGGAGTACCTGGAAGAATCCACGCAAACACGGGGGGAACATGCAAACTCCGCACAGAAAGGTGGAATTGAACTCAGGACTTTCTTGCTGTGCGGCAACAGTGATCACCACCGTGCCACCGTGCACATAATATTTGCTTTAATATTGAGTTGTGTATAACTTTGTCATCGGCTCCACCCTCCAACCGGTCGCGGCAGATGGCCGCCCCTCCCTGAGCCTGGTTCTGCCGGAGGTTTCTACCTTTTGAAAGGTAGTTTTTCCTCCCCACTGTCACCAAGTGCTTGCTCATAGGGGATTATTGGGTTTTTTCTTTAGTTCAGTTCATTTGTATGTAAATACTGTTGGATTGAATTGAACTGAATTAAAGAAGATTTTTATGAGACAGAGTAGTCACTGAGTGAACCAGGGTATTATAACATCTTACGCATAAATTACGATTACGATCAACCCATTAAATAAATAATTGGATTTACCAAAACATCTGAAGTGTGAACATTTAATTTTGTTTCATTTAAAACATATGAAAATGTCAAATTACATCAATATAACAGCAGAAATAAAAATGTTTACGGCCTGGTTGAAAACTTTGTTCTGTGAATGATATCCACTGTGTCTGTGCTGTTGATGCCTTTTAAAAGCATTCCTAATAGCATCTATCAAGTAATATGCCTTGCTCAATGGTTCTTGGAAGTATTAACAGTTTTTGTAATTTGCTTTATAAATTCAAATTCTACAGCCTTATACTAGTAATCGCTTGTGCTACATGCGGGAGGCAGGTCGAGTCAGCTCAGTGTCCAGCCATTATTATGAAAGTTCTCTCTTTGGCATCCACAGATGCAACAGCTCATAACAAAATGGTGCAAACAGAGGTGAATCCACATAAATATACTTTTTATATCTGAAAGTCCTGAAGAGCACAGTGTTATGTAAAAAAGTAGGAAATTAGTTTTTGATTTATAATTTCTTTGTTGTAACAATTCTTTGTGGCAATAAATCTTATAAAAAAAAAAGCCTGTATTTTTTTTTCCTTTTTTTACCATCAAATAGTGATATGTTTGCAAGTAAAATGTTTTATTGATTTAAACAGCAGAGTTGAGTATGTGGGTTAAATGCATAAAAACAACTTGCCCACTCTGGAATGCCCTACAGCATGGGTGTCCAACTCCAGGCCTCAAGGGCCGGTGTCCCTGCAGGTTTTAGATGCATCCCTACTCCAACACAGCTGAGTCAAATAGTTGGATTACCTCTTCGGCATGCCATCAAGTTTGATTCAGGTGTGTCGGAACAAGGATCCATCTAAAAGCTGCAGGACAGTAGCTCTCCAGGACTGGAGTTGGACACCCACGCCCTACAGCTTATTCTGATGTTGTCTCTTGTTTTGGGCTCCTGGTATCCCAGCAGCTGACAATCGTGTGCCTGATTGGGGCCTGATTAGCTGCACCTGTTAGCATGGACGCTGCTACAGCTAACAGTCAGTGTCTGCTCTAAGCATAGCATGTTTGACTGATTCGGAAAGGGCCAGTGCCATAGGGCAACTTCAAGCTGGTGTTAGGGCTAACCCAGCCCAAGAATACGACAACACAAGAACACAGTTTCCTCGCCTCCTCAGCACATAAGACCGCTATGCTGTCTTTCACAGATTTGCAATAAAGGTTTGCACAATATGAGTCTAGATTCTGCCAATGATAGTTGAATCATAGGTTTAAAGTGTGGCAAAGCTGGCTGACTGGCTGTGGATATCATCCCACAGCAGTGTGTGATCAGTATGAGGAGGAAGTGAAAGGCTGGTTTGATTGTGTCTGGTTCTTCCATATGTTTGTCTTGTTTGTTCTTACTTCATCCAATCCAACAAAAAACATTAAAGGAGAGTCAACAGGAGAATAAACTGTTTGACAACTGCTGTTCATGGGTGTAGCCCACATACGCAACTGTTCTGCTCAACCAACAAATCCATTTTCATTACCAGTGTGGCTAGATTTCAGGAGAAATGAACAAGCTTTCCAACAGTATAAAATGTATTGTTACAGCAAAGAAACAATCAACCAAACACAAATTTCTTTACTTTGTATGTTAAGTTTACATATACATTTTCATGTGCAGAAAAAACTTGGAAGATAATCCCTTTGTCTTTTTGTATATTAGCACTTTAAATTTTGATAGTTGAAGTATGTAGATCTGTAAGGCATAAAAAAAACCCTTCTGGATTATGTGGAAAATTGCTACAATCTGAAAACAGGCAGTTTTTCTGAGTTCATTTAAAGTCTAATATTCAGAGATACATGGTTGTGAGAGGATGTCAGCATTTGAAGTGATGATCTTAAAGAATGTGATTTATGTAGATTCAACTAAAACAGTCCACGATTATTTAAAATAAACAACCTGAAACACTGACAGCTGAGAATCGAACACATGACTGTATCACCTGTAAATATAAAACACTGACACAATGAGTACTTCAGATTCTGATAAATAAATTTCTTAAAAGGTCTGAATATTTTGATGTTTTTAAATGCAGGACTCTTACTTGTTATGGCGTTATGGCTGATATTTTCTCGCTATTAAATGATCTGAACAGTTCTTAAACCTCTAAGTAAAGTCTGCTGAGTAAGAAATTAAGATTTACCTGTGACAATCAAGAAGACTCCAGGCAGATCAGACTGTGTCCATCCTTTATGATCTTTGTTGAATCTGAATGTGTATCCTCCTGAGTCATTCTTCTTCAGGTTGTTGATGGTCAGGATGTGTTGGTTCTTCATGTTGTCCTGATACTTCACACGACCTGCAGCCTCAATCAGCTCTTCAACTTCCACTTTATCTTTTCTCCATTTTTTACTCCAATACTTAAACTCTGCCTTCATGTTATCAGGATGTGAGTATTCACTTGTGATGTTGACTGAAGATCCTTCCAGAGCACAGATTCTCCTGCTGACATAATTCCTGATCCGGCAGTTTTTATCCTGAACACCTGAAATATAGATGGATGATTTAGAGTTGTTTGATTGGCCTGTATGCTGAAACTTTTGTCTATAGTTAACTGACAGAAAAAAACGAGTTGTGTATTACTCACAGACTACTGCAGACTCAAGGTACTTGTGGTTTTTTACAGCACAAGAGAACTTGTATGTTGAATTGTTGTGAGTTAAACATTGTTGATTCTTGTAGTTTCTGCTTGTGTTTCTGCAGCTCATGTAGGCAGTTTGAGGGTCAAACAGCTTACAGGTGGTGTTACAGGTCAGTGTGACACTATCTGATGTGTAGGAGGTTTTTTGAACACGAACCTCTGAAAGATGATTAAAAAGTTTTCATAAGACACAATGTATAAAATTTTATTTCTGTTTTTAGAATGCCTGCTACTAGATTTATTAACAAAGGCAATATTTAGCCTTATCTTATATAAGGAAAATGACATTAAACTAATATAGAGGTTTGATGGAAGATATTTGCTTATTTGTTGAAGCTTCACCTCTGGGATATGTGATGGAGCACGGCTCATCTACTGATGTCTTCCTGTAAGAACACATTCTCCCTTTAGCATAGGTCACACTGAAGCAGGTCTCTGTGAGGGAATCTGTACAACAAAGAAATAATATTGATTCAAATGATTCACTGTGTGACTCGTGTTTGTTTTGTTGCACAATAAACATCATGACTCACCCACAGAGACTTGAGGGGCTCTGAGATGCTCGTAGCCTTTGACAGCACAGGAGTATGTGACTGCTTCCTCACTGCTGAGCAGCTCTTGGTACCAGGGAGACCAGTCCTCATAGAGAAACTCTCTGTTCTTGTACCAGATGTAGGCTGCAGGCTTTTCAGTCAGAGGACAGCTGCTGCTGCACATCAGTGTTACTGTCTGTCCCTCTGTGGCAGGAATCACCTTTACCTGCAGCTCTGAGAGGATGATGGACAACAACTTATACAATGATGTCATTTAGAAAGTAATTCATGAGTAAAAGTCACTGTACCTGTAACTACTTGAAGAGTAATGTTACTGAGTGAACAGTTTCCTGGTCTGTCTGTAGTCTTCATACAGCAGTAAGTGTTTGCATCACTCTCTCTTAGATCATTGATGGTTAAAGTTGACTTTTTCTCTTCAGACATGTTGTACGTTACACGTTGTCCATCCACAGAGAGCTCACTCATTGATCCATTTAAGTGTACAGTGAACCATTTGCTGCTTGAAGTCAGATGTTGATGTGAGCAGTGCAGATCCACTGATGAACCTTTGAAAGCACAGATCCTGGTTTCTCCTCCATTAACACCTTTAACACAAACTTGCATTAGTGAACAGAGCAGCTGTGATTGTTGCTGTTCGCTGACATTTAAAGTTAAGAGTAAATGTAAAAAAACTCAGACATTAGAAAGACAAACTAACCACCTCACCTTGCTGGGTTAACTTCTCTTTATCAAAGCAAAGGATTAAAATGACGACAGAGTGACAGTTTCATATTCAGTTTAACACATTGCACAGTGAAACCTAACTTCCTGTACATGTATCTTCCTCTTCATGTACGTGTATGCTGTGTCTTTAGGCATGAGAAATTACATGCAACCATTTCCCACATTATTTACAACACAAAGTGTATTTTAGTACTTTGTGTTGTCTCTACAGCATGCTGTTGTCTTTAGTCACATGTTCAAGTTCAAGTTTATTTTTTCCTTTTGTGAGAGCAGAAAGCTGCAGAGGTGTTAAAACGATTTTCTGTTTCTGGTTTATGATGGAAACACGTCTGTGGTGTCAAAGAATCTCCAGACTGATGCTTCGTGAGCATGAACAGCTGTAATGATGTAAACCTTACTCTGGTGTCAAGCTGCAGCTGCTCTTTGTATCAGTGTAAAGGATCATGATATTTCAAAGACAGCAGTACCAAGCACTGTTTCATGGGAATTTGTAGTTCTTGTGTTGTGTTTCAGGGGCTTTAAACTGATTTTAACAGCTGTTTTCTGTTGGTTTCACTCTTTTTAAACCTCCATCTGGGCTGAGAGTGGATTGTTCCATTAATGATGTTCTAATGACAAAATATTCATTCTGTGAGCTGAAAAAAAAAACCAATTTCTGATTTCTTTATATGTTCATGGCTTTTAAGAGTTCAAGTGTGAAGAGTCCTGCATGGTATCTGTTCAGTTTCCCTTCAGTGGATTAACACAACATTCATTACAAACATCTGTTTAGATATGTTTCTACTCTGTTCCAGTCATTCAGTGATGATATTATTGTCCTTTTGTGCACTTCAGGAGCTCTTCAAAGCAGAACTCCTGCTGCCTAACAGTGAATCTCATGTTTTCTAACATTCTTTAATAACCTTTGTAAGTTTTTCTAAACATTTTTAATAGTCTTCAGTTATCATAAGGAGGAGAAAGAGGCATTCCTACCTGAGAGACACAGAATGAAACCCACCCCAAAAAATCCAGCTTCTGCCAAGATCATGATTGCTGTAGATTTCAGCTTCTAGTCTGAAAGTTGGTTGTTTGAATCTTGAAAAGATCTTTACAGCTGAGTGTGCTCGCAGGAAAGGCTGAAAACAGAACGGACAATTGTGAACATCACTGCACCTAAAGATAAACTCTTTGCAGCTTTAACAGCATTACATCACTTCCTCCTTTTTAGAAAGAGCACACCTCTAGTAAGAAAGTATGGATTACAACAATTTATGCAGGGACAGAGACCACAAATACACACATAGAAGGATAATTAGGGAGACAGGGAAGATATCTGGGGAGAACGAGACACAAGTGAGTGAAATCACTGCAGATTAGCCAAACAAGTAGAACTAAATACAAAGCACAAAAGACAAGAGACTATAAAAAACAGGAAATGACGACAAGAGACTATAAAAAACAGGAAATGACTAACACCGAGACAGAGACTCAAACATACAGACAAGACACAGACACAAGATTGAACGAGAAAACCATAACCAGCTAAATGCTATTAAACAGGCCACAGACTGATAGTCTCTTGTCCTGTATCCATTGTGTCCCCTTTCACTTGCTCTGTTTCATTATTTTTGATTTGTTCCAGCAGTGTGCCCTCCTGTTTCCAATCGCCTTGTTATCATGCAAGTATTTAACTCTTCACCGTTCCCCTGTCTCTCATCGTGTCCTCCAGATTAGCACAGTGTTTAGTGAGGTGTGTGTGGTCTCTTGTTTACATCTAGTCATGAGTTCTATAGACAACAGAGTCTTTATTTGTAGTTTATCTTTTTTATGCTTTGTTTGGTGTTTCTTTGTACTTTTCCTAGTTTTTAGTTTGCTTTCTCAACCAATAAAGCTGCCACTTTCAGTTAACTATTCCATCTCTGAGTCCTGGGTTTGGGTCCTACCCCTGCTCACCACACAGCTCACCTTGGCAAAGATTCCTGTTTGGTTGCTGTTTAGTTTTCCCTGAAATGCTTTAACAGAACATTCATTAGGAAATGTGTGCAAATGTATCTTGTTTACAGACCTTTCTACTCTGTGCCATCCATTCACTGATGGTAAAATTGCACCAGACTTTGATACATTTCAAGAGTTTAACATCCTCTTACTTAACAGTGAATCACATGTTTTCTTACACCCTTTAATAACTTTCCAGAAATTTTCTACTATTGAAACATTTTTTTTCAGTCTTCAGTCATCATAAGAAGAAGAAATAGTAATTCCTACCTGAGAGGTAAAGAATGAAACCCAAAAAGAAAAATCCAACTTCTGCCAACACCATGACTGACATACAATCAATCACTAATCAAAAAGTTGATTGTATGAGTCTTTACAGCTGAATATTCTCACAGGAAAGGCTGAAAACAGAACTAATGTCAGTGGGCCTAAAGATAAACCACATGCAGCTTTAACACAATTAACACTTCCTCATTCATGATGGTTTTTAGAAGGAAACCCCCTAATTAGGACTTTTATAACACAGCAGCGTAAATTCACTTCTGGATAGTTTTAACAACATTCTTATCCATTTTATAATTATTAATAACATGAAGAAACAAAAATATATTTTACATTACTTAAATATAAAGTATATTGTTGATTTTAAGAAACTGAGTGTACTGTACATTACAAACCTATATAGTAGATTACAAATGACACTAAGTATCGATATATGTAAAAGTGGCTCAGCACCTCATACAATATTTAAATCAAAACACTGCAACTACAGCCTAAAAATTAACATAGTACTACAATGTGCTACTGTACTGTAGATGTGTCAGATTACACAAACTGTTACCCACTTCAATATATTTTTAATGGTTCATTTCAAGGTTTATGAGAATTAATCATTTTTTGAAAGAAATAATTACACACTAACATATTTATGATTGTATATTTATGAGAACAATTTTCTTCCTTTTTTCTGTAAAAACAAACAAACAAACGACTGACTGCACCTTTAGAAACGTTTGCACTCGCCTGACGTAGCGGTGATGCAATATCAAGTTCCGCCAGTAGATGGCAGTAACAGATTGGATAAATGAGTGAGTAGCACAGTAATCATAGCAGAAGCAAGAAACCACCGTTGCAGGGGAGAGACGGTCAGGTGTACATGTAAAGGTAAGCTTTTGAGTTTCTTTTTATTAAGTCTGGAAACATGGGGGATCCCAGGTTTCACACTTTGATTAAAAAAAAAAATCCCTCATCATTTCCATTGGATCACAGCTGATCACAGACTTCAGCTTGGCCAAATTCCCCCTTAAAAAAAATGTAGATTACATACATAAAAACATACATAAAAATAATTAGTATTTCTTAAATATTTTTTTTAGGAACAGTGTTGTTTATTTACTTTGATTTGGCCATCTTTAAGGTGTGTTTCTCTTTAAAGGTGTTTCTATTACACTGTGTGCAGACTGAGTCCCCAGCTGTCTCAGGAGGACCAGTCCTGGTGGACATGTTGTGGGAGACTCAAATGGATGAGAAAAAAGGAGATCCTCTAATCTCTAGCAAAAATACACGGAAACAACTGTGTAGTTTTCTTTCTTTTCTCGTACCACACAAAGGTCAGAGGGTCCGTCAGAAAACACAGGGTCAGGGATCGATCTCTTTGGCAGGAATCCCCTTTACCTGCAGCTCAGTGAAATATAAATAAATAACATTCATATATTGATTATTAAAGTCATTATTTTGTTAGTTGGTAAAACCATTGTACCTGCAACACATAAAATCTGCTTTGCTGACAGTTTTGTGATTTGTCAGCAGTTTCTCTGCAGCAGGAAAAAACTTCACTGCTCTATGTTAGACTGTTAGAGTGACGTTCCTCTCTGCTCCCATGATGCTGTACATTATAGGATCACTTTATTTCTTGCAGTGGCTTGTTGATCTGAGCAGGACAGATTCACTGATGAACCTTTCAAGGCACATATTCTGTTTTGTTTTCCCAGAACACCTTTAACACAACATTTGAATAATAAACATTACTGTTAAGGATTAGAATCTGGTACTTTAATACAGTTGAGAGAACATAGCAGGAAGAGAAACAACAGGTGAAAACAACAGTAAACTTCCTGTTTTCTAAAATAATTTCATAACTTTTGCATTTACATTGAAGATACAGAATTCCAGCAACATCATCAGGAGGAGGAGAAACAAATTATTTTTACCTGAAAGACACAGAATGAAACACAAAAACAAGCCTCCAGCTTTGGTCACCATCATGGCTGCTATATGTTTTTAGTCTAAATGAGAAAGAAGGTTGTATGTTGATTAACATTATTATGATAAATGGCTGATTACTGGTAGTACATATTTCTTAAAACTCATCAGAGATTAGAAAATATCAGAACTATGAATAAATGTCAGAAATCAACTTCTGTCTAACAGGAATGACCAACTTGTGTGAGTGTGGCTGCAGACAAACTGCATTTAGCTTTAACATCATCACTTCCTCATTTATCTTTTTTTTCTCTCGAAGATGAGCCCTCTAGTGAAGAATTGATGTATTGCAGGTAGTTTTTCCACTTCATACTGATTTTACCTCTGAGGTTTTTGTTTTGTACTACTTATCAACATTCTCTGGATTTAAACATGTGATATGACCACATTTCATTACATTTTCATCCCCCCCCCCCTCAAAAAAAAAAAGTTCCTGCAGACATGATAGCGTGTTTTCATTTCTGCCAGAAACAGTTAGTTTTACATTTAAAAGTGCAAATCAGCCAAAAGATAGTAAAAAAAGCAAGAACACACTTCTTTTTTATAAAGTTGTCCTATTTTTTTTGTCTTGAGTTATGTTTCACAGGAATTTTTAACACATGTATTTCATTATCAGACATGTTTGAATGGGAAAGCTCAGACATTTCTGTATTTCTGTTATTCCTTTCTGTATTTTATGTTCCAGTACAGAGAGTACAAACACTGACAGATGAAGCAGCTTTGGTGTCTCTGCTATGATACTGAACTCATTTTAGACACAAAAACCTTAAGGGGAAACGGTCCCTTTAAATCACCATGGTAACAACCTTTTCTTTAGTGAGCAGGCAGTGGCTCGATGGTGGAGTAGAGGTCAGCTGTGTGGTTGTCATTGAAGTGCAGTCTGCTGTAGTGATGATCATCCTGCTCTGCTGACTGAGTTGAGATGTTTCCATACATGAGGTCAGGGTTCATCTGAGGAGACGAGACAGTTATTATAAATTCATATTAAACTGCATTAAACATTTCATTGTTCTATCAGAATATTATAAAATATCTGTTTGTAGGTCTGAGCTGATAAAGGTTGGTTCATTGGCTTATTAAAAAACTATTTAAATCACAGGTTTTCATGGCATTGAATTCAGAGAGAGCTGATGTTTCCCATCAGTTATATCACTACTGTTTAATCCAGTCAGTTACAAAACCGACATATGAGACTGATATGAATCTACTGTGTTGTAAGAACTGTTAATGTAAAGTTTCTATTAAATGTGATACAATGATAAACAGGTTAGTGTAAATGTCTTGTCTTATAGTGATATATCAATGCTTAAAAAACAATCAAATAGTTGTACTTGACAGGAAAAAAAAAATCAAAGGATAAAGTTGCATTGAAGAATCTTTGTTACTGATGCTCATCAGTAATCATGATTCTTAAAGGCACTATGACCATAACCACCTCAGGAGCAGGTTTTGTTCGTGATTAGACATCAGCAGGTATGAAGTCATCACAGGCTAAACAATCATTTGTCAAGAAAATAGCATCACTATTTTAGGACATTTCCTTTGATAGAAGTACGGTCTAAAGTTTTTAAAGAGCCTCTAAAGTCTTTGCATTTCCCTGAGAAGGATCAGTAAGAATACAGATTTTTAGAGGACTCTTTATTTTTTGACTTTTGACTGTTGGCTGCAAAAAAATTTAAGACACTTGCCAGGAATATTGACGCCTGTAATTATTTATATGTGATAATAAAACAGAGCACCTGTTTCTACTTGTAGACCTTATTTCAAATTTGCACATAGACAAAGTATTATCATTGAATTATGTTTATAAGGTAATTATTTTCTTTATATGATAGTTTCTTGATCAATTCTTAACTTTAATTGATAAGCCTGATCAATTTTTACATCTGCTTTTTTTTTTTAACCAAAATTTTGTTTTCCTGTCTTCAAATGCTATGCAGCAGTTCTGATCACACTGCTAAATACTGACACATTAATTGATTGGCTTTAATACTAAAATACTGTACAGTGTGATCAATACAGACACACACACACACACACACACACACACACACACACACACACGCAAACATTTTTTTCCTGATGGAGAATAAATGATCATTCAAATAAACAGTAATAGAACAGATGAGGAGTTGTTCTTGTTTGAATCCTGTTAGTACCTGCTGTTCGTTGTGTGAAGTTTCCCTTCTTGGAGGTTGACTGAAAGTCCTCTTTTTCCTGATTCATAAAAATTAATGAAAAAGTCAAGAAACATGACATTAAAAATAACAGGATCATTTTGAAAGAAAACATATGTTTACCTAACACACCAGCAGACAGTGAGAAGTATTAAAACCAGCAGAGCTGCAGAAACTCCTGCAGCTGCTGGTGTCCATGTTCCTGTGATACTTTGGACAGTGAGAGTCTTTGGAGCAGAGCTGATCTCTTTGTGGGTTTTCACAGCACAGGAGTAGCTTCCTGCATCCTCCCTGCTGACTGGGTCTAGGATCAGATGTTTGTTCTGGTTCTCTCTCGGGGTCAGAGGTCGACTGTTCAAGTACCAAATGTAGTTTGTGTTGTCAGTCAGAGGACAGCTGGTGCTGCAGGTCAGTGTGACTCTCTGACCCTCTGTCACCACTGCAGAAGGACTCATCTTCACTCTCAGCTCTGGAAGAGGAACATTGGTCAAAAACAAAAAATCTCCTGTGTGGCTTAGACATGAAAGATGGTTTCATGACTTTACTACAAAACCTCCTTGGTACAAGAACCAAAAAACCTCTCGGGTTTACACAATCCTTTTCTCCAGTGATGAAAAGTATTTATTTATTAAAGCAGTGTACTTAAGTACAAATTCAAGGTACTTTTGCTTTCAGTTTTGTGTAACTTTATATTCCACCATCTCAAATGATTATACTTTTTACTCTTCAATATTTATCCATCTTGCTATGTCTGGTATTAAAACTATTGTATTAAACCTGAAAAGAGTCAAATTTAATAATGTAAATATATTTAGAAATTAACGGGTGACAGCAAAACTACAAATGATTATTATGATTTAAGGAACTCCAGTTTGAAATACCAAACAATCTGTGCATAAAACTGTCAAAATTAGCTAAGCACAGATGGGGAAAACTTTTATTTATTTAAGTTGATTTCTTGAAAACATGTAAATACTTTCAAGGTGTTACAGTGTGCTGATACTATATTCACAACATTTGAATATTTCTTCCACCTCTGCTCCTGTTCAGACATTAATGAGTAAAGTCTGCTGAGGGAGGAGTTTAGATTTACCTGTGACAATCAAAAAGACTCCAGGCAGATCAGACTGTGTCCATCTTTCATGATCTTTGTTGAATCTGAATGTGTATCCTCCTGAGTCATTCTTCTTCAGGTTGTTGATGGTCAGGATGTGTTGGTTCTTCATGTTGTCCTGATACTTCACACGACCTGCAGCCTCAATCAGCTCTTCAACTTCCACTTTATCTTTTCTCCAGTTTTTACTCCAACATTTGAACTCTGGCTTCATGTTATCAGGATGTGAGTATTCACTTGTGATGTTGACTGAAGATCCTTCCAGAGCACAGATTCTCCTGCTGACATAATTCACTCTCCAGCAGTTTTTATCCTGAACACCTGAAATATAGATGGAAGATTTAAAGTTGTTTGATTGGTCTGTGTTTCAGCGCTTGAGTTCATTATTATATATAAAATAAAATATGTTTAACACTTACAAACTTCCTTAGATTGGAGATGTTTGTGAGCTTTAACTGTACAAGAGAATGTGCCTGTTGAAGATTTTTGAGTTGAATAATCTTGATTCTCATGATGGTTTTGTTTGTTGTGATACCACATGAAAACAGTTTGATCATCAGTCAGGTTACAGCTGGTGTTACAGGTCAGTGTGACAAACCCTGAGATGGAAGAAGCTCTTTGAACATGAACCTCTGTTGAAAAAGGATAAACACACTGCTTGTCACTATATTTGATATAATCATACATCTTATTTAAGACATATACATGCATTGTTGCAACAAATATGATATAAACTTCACCTCTGGGGTAGGTGATGGAGCACGGCTTATCCACTAATGTCTGTTTATAAGAACAAATGTTTCCATAAGCATAAGAGAGACTGAAGCATGTCTGTGTGATGGAATCTGAACAAAAAGACATGATGTTAAATATTTGTACTGAGGTCATTTTCACAGGGTTTAGCTGGAGAGTCTGTAGCAACAACAGTCATGACTCACCCACAGAAACTTCAGGGGCTCTGAGATGCTCGTAGCCTTTGACAGCACAGGAGTATGTGGCTGCTTCCTCACTGCTGAGCAGCTCTTGGTACCAGGGAGACCAGTCCTCATAGAGAAACTCTCTGTTCTTGTACCAGATGTAGGCTGCAGGCTTTTCAGTCAGAGGACAGCTGCTGCTGCACATCAGTGTTACTGTCTGTCCCTCTGTGGCAGGAATCACCTTTACCTGCAGCTCTGAGAGGATGATGGAGAACAACTTATACAATGATGTCATTTGGAAAGTTATTAATGAGTAAAAGTCACTGTACCTGCAACAACTTGAAGAGTAATATTACTGAGTGAACAGTGTCCTGGACTGTCTGTAGTCTTCATACAGCAGTAAGCGTTTGCATCACTCTCTCTTAGATCATTGATGGTTAAAGTTGACTTTTTCTCTTCAGACATGTTGTACGTTACACGTTGTCCATCCACAGAGAGCTCACTCATTGATCCATTTAAGTGTACAGTGAACCATTTGCTGCTTGAAGTCAGATGTTGATGTGAGCAGTGCAGATCCACTGATGAACCTTTGAGAGCACAGATCCTGGTTTCTCCTCCATTAACACCTTTAACACAAACTTTCATTAGTGAGCAGATCAGCTGTGATTGTTGCTGTTCGCTGACATTTAAAGTTAAGAGTAAATGTAAAAAAACTCAGACATTAGAAAGACAAACTAACCACCTCACCTTGCTGGGTTAACTTCTCTTTATCAAAGCAAAGGATTAAAATGACGACAGAGTGACAGTTTCATATTCAGTTTAACACACTGCACAGTGAAACTTAACTTCCTGTACATGTATCTTCCTCTTCATGTACGTGTATGCTGTGTCTTTAGGCATGAGAAATTACATGCAACCATTTCCCACATTATTTACAACACAAAGTGTATTTTAGTACTTTGTGTTGTCTCTACAGCATGCTGTTGTCTTTAGTCACATGTTCAAGTTCAAGTTTATTTTTTCCTTTTGTGAGAGCAGAAAGCTGCAGAGGTGTTAAAACGATTTTCTGTTTCTGGTTTATGATGGAAACACGTCTGTGGTGTCAAAGAATCTCCAGACTGATGCTTCGTGAGCATGAACAGCTGTAATGATGTAAACCTTACTCTGGTGTCAAGCTGCAGCTGCTCTTTGTATCAGTGTAAAGGATCATGATATTTCAAAGACAGCAGTACCAAGCACTGTTTCATGGGAATTTGTAGTTCTTGTGTTGTGTTTCAGGGGCTTTAAACTGATTTTAACAGCTGTTTTCTGTTGGTTTCACTCTTTTTAAACCTCCATCTGGGCTGAGAGTGGATTTTTCCATTAATGATGTTCTAATGACAAAATATTCATTCTGTGAGCTGAAAAAAAAAAACCAATTTCTGATTTCTTTATATGTTCATGGCTTTTAAGAGTTCAAGTGTGAAGAGTCCTGCATGGTTGCTGTTCAGTTTCCCTTCAGCGGATTAACACAACATTCATTACAAACATCTGTTTAGATATGTTTCTACTCTGTTCCAGTCATTCAGTGATGATATTATTGTCCTTTTGTGCACTTCAGGAGCTCTTCAAAGCAGAACTCCTGCTGCCTAACAGTGAATCTCATGTTTTCTAACATTCTTTAATAACCTTTGTAAGTTTTTCTAAACATTTTTATAGTCTTCAGTTATCATAAGGAGGAGAAAGAGGCATTCCTACCTGAGAGACACAGAATGAAACCCACCCCAAAAAATCCAGCTTCTGCCAAGATCATGATTGCTGTAGATTTCAGCTTCTAGTCTGAAAGTTGGTTGTTTGAATCTTGAAAAGATCTTTACAGCTGAGTGTGCTCGCAGGAAAGGCTGAAAACAGAACGGACAATTGTGAACATCACTGCACCTAAAGATAAACTCTTTGCAGCTTTAACAGCATTACATCACTTCCTCCTTTTTAGAAAGAGCACACCTCTAGTAAGAAAGTATGGATTACAACAATTTATGCAGGGACAGAGACCACAAATACACACATAGAAGGATAATTAGGGAGACAGGGAAGATATCTGGGGAGAACGAGACACAAGTGAGTGAAATCACTGCAGATTAGCCAAACAAGTAGAACTAAATACAAAGCACAAAAGACAAGAGACTATAAAAAACAGGAAATGACTAACACTGAGACAGAGACTCAAACATACAGACAAGACACAGACACAAGATTGAACGAGAAAACCATAACCAGCTAAATGCTATTAAACAGGCCACAGACTGATAGTCTCTTGTCCTGTATCCATTGTGTCCCCTTTCACTTGCTCTGTTTCATTATTTTTGATTTGTTCCAGCAGTGTGCCCTCCTGTTTCCAATCGCCTTGTTATCATGCAAGTATTTAACTCTTCACCGTTCCCCTGTCTCTCATCGTGTCCTCCAGATTAGCACAGTGTTTAGTGAGGTGTGTGTGGTCTCTTGTTTACATCTAGTCATGAGTTCTATAGACAACAGAGTCTTTATTTGTAGTTTATCTTTTTTATGCTTTGTTTGGTGTTTCTTTGTACTTTTCCTAGTTTTTAGTTTGCTTTCTCAACCAATAAAGCTGCCACTTTCAGTTAACTATTCCATCTCTGAGTCCTGGGTTTGGGTCCTACCCCTGCTCACCACACAGCTCACCTTGGCAAAGATTCCTGTTTGGTTGCTGTTTAGTTTTCCCTGAAATGCTTTAACAGAACATTCATTAGGAAATGTGTGCAAATGTATCTTGTTTACACACCTTTCTACTCTGTGCCATCCATTCACTGATGGTAAAATTGCACCAGACTTTGATACATTTCAAGAGTTTAACATCCTCTTACTTAACAGTGAATCACATGTTTTCTTACACCCTTTAATAACTTTCCAGAAATTTTCTACTATTGAAACATTTTTTTTCAGTCTTCAGTCATCATAAGAAGAAGAAATAGTAATTCCTACCTGAGAGGTAAAGAATGAAACCCAAAAAGAAAAATCCAACTTCTGCCAACACCATGACTGACATACAATCAATCACTAATCAAAAAGTTGATTGTATGAGTCTTTACAGCTGAATATTCTCACAGGAAAGGCTGAAAACAGAACTAATGTCAGTGGGCCTAAAGATAAACCACATGCAGCTTTAACACAATTAACACTTCCTCATTCATGATGGTTTTTAGAAGGAAACCCCCTAATTAGGACTTTTATAACACAGCAGCGTAAATTCACTTCTGGATAGTTTTAACAACAATTTTCTTCCTTTTTTCTGTAAAAACAAACAAACAAACGACTGACTGCACCTTTAGAAACGTTTGCACTCGCCTGACGTAGCGGTGATGCAATATCAAGTTCCGCCAGTAGATGGCAGTAACAGATTGGATAAATGAGTGAGTAGCACAGTAATCATAGCAGAAGCAAGAAACCACCGTTGCAGGGGAGAGACGGTCAGGTGTACATGTAAAGGTAAGCTTTTGAGTTTCTTTTTATTAAGTCTGGAAACATGGGGGATCCCAGGTTTCACACTTTGATTAAAAAAAAAAATCCCTCATCATTTCCATTGGATCACAGCTGATCACAGACTTCAGCTTGGCCAAATTCCCCCTTAAAAAAAATGTAGATTACATACATAAAAACATACATAAAAATAATTAGTATTTCTTAAATATTTTTTTTAGGAACAGTGTTGTTTATTTACTTTGATTTGGCCATCTTTAAGGTGTGTTTCTCTTTAAAGGTGTTTCTATTACACTGTGTGCAGACTGAGTCCCCAGCTGTCTCAGGAGGACCAGTCCTGGTGGACATGTTGTGGGAGACTCAAATGGATGAGAAAAAAGGAGATCCTCTAATCTCTAGCAAAAATACACGGAAACAACTGTGTAGTTTTCTTTCTTTTCTCGTACCACACAAAGGTCAGAGGGTCCGTCAGAAAACACAGGGTCAGGGATCGATCTCTTTGGCAGGAATCCCCTTTACCTGCAGCTCAGTGAAATATAAATAAATAACATTCATATATTGATTATTAAAGTCATTATTTTGTTAGTTGGTAAAACCATTGTACCTGCAACACATAAAATCTGCTTTGCTGACAGTTTTGTGATTTGTCAGCAGTTTCTCTGCAGCAGGAAAAAACTTCACTGCTCTATGTTAGACTGTTAGAGTGACGTTCCTCTCTGCTCCCATGATGCTGTACATTATAGGATCACTTTATTTCTTGCAGTGGCTTGTTGATCTGAGCAGGACAGATTCACTGATGAACCTTTCAAGGCACATATTCTGTTTTGTTTTCCCAGAACACCTTTAACACAACATTTGAATAATAAACATTACTGTTAAGGATTAGAATCTGGTACTTTAATACAGTTGAGAGAACATAGCAGGAAGAGAAACAACAGGTGAAAACAACAGTAAACTTCCTGTTTTCTAAAATAATTTCATAACTTTTGCATTTACATTGAAGATACAGAATTCCAGCAACATCATCAGGAGGAGGAGAAACAAATTATTTTTACCTGAAAGACACAGAATGAAACACAAAAACAAGCCTCCAGCTTTGGTCACCATCATGGCTGCTATATGTTTTTAGTCTAAATGAGAAAGAAGGTTGTATGTTGATTAACATTATTATGATAAATGGCTGATTACTGGTAGTACATATTTCTTAAAACTCATCAGAGATTAGAAAATATCAGAACTATGAATAAATGTCAGAAATCAACTTCTGTCTAACAGGAATGACCAACTTGTGTGAGTGTGGCTGCAGACAAACTGCATTTAGCTTTAACATCATCACTTCCTCATTTATCTTTTTTTTCTCTCGAAGATGAGCCCTCTAGTGAAGAATTGATGTATTGCAGGTGGTTTTTCCACTTCATACTGATTTTACCTCTGAGGTTTTTGTTTTGTACTACTTATCAACATTCTCTGGATTTAAACATGTGATATGACCACATTTCATTACATTTTCATCCCCCCCCCCCCCCCCCCCAAAAAAAAAAAAGTTCCTGCAGACATGATAGCGTGTTTTCATTTCTGCCAGAAACAGTTAGTTTTACATTTAAAAGTGCAAATCAGCCAAAAGATAGTAAAAAAAGCAAGAACACACTTCTTTTTTATAAAGTTGTCCTATTTTTTTTGTCTTGAGTTATGTTTCACAGGAATTTTTAACACATGTATTTCATTATCAGACATGTTTGAATGGGAAAGCTCAGACATTTCTGTATTTCTGTTATTCCTTTCTGTATTTTATGTTCCAGTACAGAGAGTACAAACACTGACAGATGAAGCAGCTTTGGTGTCTCTGCTATGATACTGAACTCATTTTAGACACAAAAACCTTAAGGGGAAACGGTCCCTTTAAATCACCATGGTAACAACCTTTTCTTTAGTGAGCAGGCAGTGGCTCGATGGTGGAGTAGAGGTCAGCTGTGTGGTTGTCACTGAAGTGCAGTCTGCTGTAGTGATGATCATCCTGCTCTGCTGACTGAGTTGAGATGTTTCCATACATGTGGTCAGGGTTCATCTGAGGAGACGAGACAGTTATTATAAATTCATATTAAACTGCATTAAACATTTCATTGTTCTATCAGAATATTATAAAATATCTGTTTGTAGGTCTGAGCTGATAAAGGTTGGTTCATTGGCTTATTAAAAAACTATTTAAATCACAGGTTTTCATGCCATTGAATTCAGAGAGAGCTGATGTTTCCCATCAGTTATATCACTACTGTTTAATCCAGTCAGTTACAAAACCGACATATGAGACTGATATGAATCTACTGTGTTGTAAGAACTGTTAATGTAAAGTTTCTATTAAATGTGATACAATGATAAACAGGTTAGTGTAAATGTCTTGTCTTATAGTGATATATCAATGCTTAAAAAACAATCAAATAGTTGTACTTGACAGGAAAAAAAAAATCAAAGGATAAAGTTGCATTGAAGAATCTTTGTTACTGATGCTCATCAGTAATCATGATTCTTAAAGGCACTATGACCATAACCACCTCAGGAGCAGGTTTTGTTCTTGATTAGACATCAGCAGGTATGAAGTCATCACAGGCTAAACAATCATTTGTCAAGAAAATAGCATCACTATTTTAGGACATTTCCTTTGATAGAAGTACGGTCTAAAGTTTTTAAAGAGCCTCTAAAGTCTTTGCATTTCCCTGAGAAGGATCAGTAAGAATACAGATTTTTAGAGGACTCTTTATTTTTTGACTTTTGACTGTTGGCTGCAAAAAAATTTAAGACACTTGCCAGGAATATTGACGCCTGTAATTATTTATATGTGATAATAAAACAGAGCACCTGTTTCTACTTGTAGACCTTATTTCAAATTTGCACATAGACAAAGTATTATCATTGAATTATGTTTATAAGGTAATTATTTTCTTTATATGATAGTTTCTTGATCAATTCTTAACTTTAATTGATAAGCCTGATCAATTTTTACATCTGCTTTTTTTTTTAACCAACATTTTGTTTTCCTGTCTTCAAATGCTATGCAGCAGTTCTGATCACACTGCTAAATACTGACACATTAATTGATTGGCTTTAATACTAAAATACTGTACAGTGTGATCAATACACACACACACACACACACACACACACACACACACACACACACACACACACACACACGCAAACATTTTTTTCCTGATGGAGAATAAATGATCATTCAAATAAACAGTAATAGAACAGATGAGGAGTTGTTCTTGTTTGAATCCTGTTAGTACCTGCTGTTCGTTGTGTGAAGTTTCCCTTCTTGGAGGTTGACTGAAAGTCCTCTTTTTCCTGATTCATAAAAATTAATGAAAAAGTCAAGAAACATGACATTAAAAATAACAGGATCATTTTGAAAGAAAACATATGTTTACCTAACACACCAGCAGTAGACAGTGAGAAGTATTAAAACCAGCAGAGCTGCAGAACCTCCTGCAGCTGCTGGTGTCCATGTTCCTGTGATACTTTGGACAGTGAGAGTCTTTGGAGCAGAGCTGATCTCTTTGTGGGTTTTCACAGCACAGGAGTAGTTTCCTGCATCCTCCCTGCTGACTGGGTCTAGGATCAGATGTTTGTTCTGGTTCTCTCTCGGGGTCAGAGGTCGACTGTTCAAGTACCAAATGTAGTTTGTGTTGTCAGTCAGAGGACAGCTGGTACTGCAGGTCAGTGTGACTCTCTGACCCTCTGTCACCACTGCAGAAGGACTCATCTTCACTCTCAGCTCTGGAAGAGGAACATTGGTCAAAAACAAAAAATCTCCTGTGTGGCTTAGACATGAAAGATGGTTTCATGACTTTACTACAAAACCTCCTTGGTACAAGAACCAAAAAACCTCTCGGGTTTACACAATCCTTTTCTCCAGTGATGAAAAGTATTTATTTATTAAAGCAGTGTACTTAAGTACAAATTCAAGGTACTTTTGCTTTCAGTTTTGTGTAACTTTATATTCCACCATCTCAAATGATTATACTTTTTACTCTTCAATATTTATCCATCTTGCTATGTCTGGTATTAAAACTATTGTATTAAACCTGAAAAGAGTCAAATTTAATAATGTAAATATATTTAGAAATTAACGGGTGACAGCAAAACTACAAATGATTATTATGATTTAAGGAACTCCAGTTTGAAATACCAAACAATCTGTGCATAAAACTGTCAAAATTAGCTAAGCACAGATGGGGAAAACTTTTATTTATTTAAGTTGATTTCTTGAAAACATGTAAATACTTTCAAGGTGTTACAGTGTGCTGATACTATATTCACAACATTTGAATATTTCTTCCACCTCTGCTCCTGTTCAGACATTAATGAGTAAAGTCTGCTGAGGGAGGAGTTTAGATTTACCTGTGACAATCAAAAAGACTCCAGGCAGATCAGACTGTGTCCATCTTTCATGATCTTTGTTGAATCTGAATGTGTATCCTCCTGAGTCATTCTTCTTCAGGTTGTTGATGGTCAGGATGTGTTGGTTCTTCATGTTGTCCTGATACTTCACATGACCTGCAGCCTCAATCAGCTCTTCAACTTCCACTTTATCTTTTCTCCATTTTTTACTCCAATACTTAAACTCTGCCTTCATGTTATCAGGATGTGAGTATTCACTTGTGATGTTGACTGAAGATCCTTCCAGAGCACAGATTCTCCTGCTGACATAATTCCTGATCCGGCAGTTTTTATCCTGAACACCTGAAATATAGATGGATGATTTAGAGTTGTTTGAATGGTCTGTATGCTGAAACTTTTGTCTATAGTTAACTGACAGAAAAAAACGAGTTGTGTATTACTCACAGACTACTGCAGACTCAAGGTACTTGTGGTCTTTCACAGCACAAGAGAACTTGTATGTTGAATTGTTGTGAGTTAAACATTGTTGATTCTTGTAGTTTCCGCTTGTGTTTCTGCAGCTCATGTAGGCAGTTTGAGGGTCAAACAGCTTACAGGTGGTGTTACAGGTCAGTGTGACACTATCTGATGTGTAGGAGGTTTTTTGAACACGAACCTCTGAAAGATGATTAAAAAGTTTTCATAAGACACAATAATGTATAAAATTTTATTTCTGTTTTTAGAATGCCTGCTACTAGATTTATTAACAAAGGCAATATTTAGCCTTATCTTATATAAGGAAAATGACATTAAACTAATATAGAGGTTTGATGGAAGATATTTGCTTATTTGTTGAAGCTTCACCTCTGGGATATGTGATGGAGCACAGCTCATCTACTGTTGTCTTCCTGTAAGAACACATTCTCCCTTTAGCATAGGTCACACTGAAGCAGGTCTCTGTGAGGGAATCTGTACAACAAAGAAATAATATTGATTCAAATGATTCACTGTGTGACTCATTGTGTTTGTTTTGTTGCACAATAAACATCATGACTCACCCACAGAGACTTGAGGGGCTCTGAGATGCTCGTAGCCTTTGACAGCACAGGAGTATGTGACTGCTTCCTCACTGCTGAGCAGCTCTTGGTACCAGGGAGACCAGTCCTCATAGAGAAACTCTCTGTTCTTGTACCAGATGTAGGCTGCAGGCTTTTCAGTCAGAGGACAGCTGCTGCTGCACATCAGTGTTACTGTCTGTCCCTCTGTGGCAGGAATCACCTTTACCTGCAGCTCTGAGAGGAAGATGGAGAACAACTTATACAATGATGTCATTTGGAAAGTAATTCATGAGTAAAAGTCACTGTACCTGCAACAACTTGAAGAGTAATATTACTGAGTGAACAGTTTCCTGGTCTGTCTGTAGTCTTCATACAGCAGTAAGTGTTTGCATCACTCTCTCTTAGATCATTGATGGTTAAAGTTGGGTTTTTCTCTTCAGAGATGTTGTACGTTACACGTTGTCCATCCACAGAGAGCTCACTCTGAACATACTTGTAACCATCCCAGTCTATAGTGAACCATTTGCTGCTTGAGGTCAGATGTTGATGTGAGCAGTGCAGATCCACTGATGAACCTTTGAGAGCACAGATCCTGGTTTCTCCTCCATTAACACCTTTAATGGAAACTTTCATTAGTGAACAGATACATTATTTTTGTTACTCTCTGTTTTTATATCATGAATTTTAAAATAATGTTATAACTGCAGTGTAAGAAATAACTTGAGTATTTTAAGTTATAGACAGCTTATATAATTTATAATATATTTATAATAATATAATCCTTTTTATTCATGTTTAGTGACTCCTAAATAATTACTCATATCTTAGAGGCAAAGCTCAAATTGAACACGGTATCAGACACCCATCATTTGTTCTTGTTGTAACTTTTACATGTAACGTTGAGAGAATAAATACAACAGCTTGAATATTAAAAAGACAATCTAAGTGCACCAGCTAACAGGACAGTTTTGTACTTAGTTGTCTAACACATCGAACACACAAAACACGACTTCTTTCTTTCATTTGAGTCTGTTTTGTTCATCATATTATAAATGACGTGTTCTTTGAGGTTGTTTTTGCAAGAGCAGGAAGCTGCAGTGGTGAAAACTGTTGTCTGTGTCTGGTTTATAATGGTAACACCTCTGCGGTGAAACAGAATCTCCAGGCTGAAGATCAGCGATCAACATGAACAGCTGTGATGATGAACTCTGCTTACTCTGCTGTTTTTAACAGCAGAGTAAGCAGAGGTAATTGGAAGTAATTGGAATCACAAACAGCTTTAACATTCACACAGCATGTGTGTTCTAGAAAACCCCCACAAACAATGACATGGGATAGGAATTTTATAAGGTGGCCTTCAGAGGTCAGATGCACTGCAACATGGAAAAAAAAGAAACAAAAAGCTGCAAAAACATGCAAAACACAATGGAAGTGTTGTTGGGGCGACAACAATATGATTTCCTGCATGTTTTTGTGTCTCACAACATCAACGAATACTCATCTTCTCATCAGCATGTCTCAGTGCAATCCTTTTTATCAGCAATCTTTAAGCAGCTGTTCTGTCACACTTTATTTTTATTATTTTATATTATTTATTTTTTATTACACAGGAAGATGTAATAAAAAAAATCGCCTACAAATAGAAATGCACGTGTAAAGAAGAAACAGAACAGCTTCAACACAAAATAAAAAATGCACAGGTACATAAATCAACAATATTCTTATGGGGTGTGAATGTGTGTATCTTTGTCACAAAATGTACTTGAAAATGACATGGGATGCCACAATAACGCTCCCATGAGACAGAGGCAAACGGAGATGGATCCGGGAGAACCGGGCCATCTGCAGCCCTGTAGAGCAGCGGTCCCAAAAGTTTTTTGCGCCACCTGTTTAATGTCAGACAATATTTTCACAGACCGGCCTTAAAGGTGTTGCGGATAAATACAACAAAATAAAATGATACAACCAAGACAAAAACTGTGTAATTTTATAAATATAATAATAAATGTGAATTCACTGTGTAATTGTGTAACATTATCAGCAACATCCTCCTGAAATGCACCAAAAACATCCCCCTCTCTGCCCCTTAATGCTCTCTGGTTGCTATGGTAACTCGGAAATATTTCTCTCAAAATAAGACACACAACTACAACACGGGAAAAGACCCAGGTAAGCCAATTTAACAATAAAAATCCTGAAAACCATAAATTTCACACCTGAGCCTCAACTCTCGTGGCATGGTACCAAACGACTCACGGACCGGTACTGGTCTTTTGCCCGGGGGTTGGGGACCACTGCCGTAAAGTACTGAAGACCTAAGGCCACACATCTTGGCAATATCTGCACATACATCCCAGCAGGAGAGGAAGGGAGGCCTTAATTGGGCCAAGGTTCATGGCCAAAAGGGTTTGAGTTCCAGCGGACCAGATGATCTGTCATAGGCCGCCCCTGGGCTCCAGGCGCCAAGAACTGCCCAGTTTGCCTGCACACGCATACCTGCTCAAGATCAGGTTATGTGTTCAACAAAGGTTACGGTGGAGATCTGACATTGTACTAAGACAGCCACCTCTGTGATACTGACTGCACTTTAATCTTAACACACCTCATAATAATTATCTCAGTCTGGGGATTGTTGTTCCAGTAATGATGTTATACTTCTTATACTATCAACATATTCATACTGTGAGCTGACAGGAGACCATTTTTGATCTTTTTATATGTTGAAACACAACAGAAGATTCATTATCAAATGTGTGCAGATTTAAGTTTACACGTCTTTCTACTCTGTGCCAGTCATTTAATGATGATATTATTGTACCATAAAAGATTATAATCTTGCACTTTCGGACTCTTCAAGAGCTCATCAAAGCTAAAACGCTAAGACCTGTAAGGAGGAAGGAGGAGAAAGAGTCATTCCTACCTGAGAGACACAGAATGAAACCCAAAACCAAAAATCCAGCTTCTGCTACGATCATGGCTGCTGTAGATTTCAGCTTTAGTCAGAAAGTTGATTGTATGAATCTTTAAAAGATCTTTAGAGCTGAACGTGCTCCCGGGAAAGGCTGAAAACAGAACTGACAGGTATGAACATCACTACGTCTAAAAATAAACTGTGTGAAGGTTTAACACCTTTTAATCACTTCCTCCATCATCATGAGTTTTAAAAGGAATTGCGTAATGCAGTATTTTTGTCTCTGTATGTTTTTCATCACCTTACAACAAAAAAACCCCCAAACATTTTTAATGTTTTTAGTGTGGAAAAAAATGTCATTCTACATTTCTACATTGATATGGACTGGGTAATGTGTTAGGAGTGAAAGGACACCACTACTCTGATCAACCAATGAGCAACCAACAGAGAGCAGAATTCAAACACACTCTGAAAATCAAAGTGGAAATATGATACAAAATTTTGTTTTTGTAAATAAAAATGATTCTTAGTAGTTTGTACTGCCCCCACATGCTTTTATGCATGCCTGACAACATCAGCACATCCTCCTGAAGTCACAACAGATGCTATCCTGGGGGTCAGGCGAGTGTTGGGGTCAGTCAATGCTATTAATTCTTTCATCCTCCAATAACTGCCTGCATACTCTCACCACATGAAGTTAGGCATCGTCGTGCACCAAGAGGAAACCAGGATCCTACACTGCACGAGGTCCGACAGTAGGTTCAAAGATTTCATCCTGGTACCATGTCAGTCAGGGTCCAACACAATCAGAGTGCTTGTGGGCAAGAGTTTGTGTGCAAGTGGGGTTGGGGCAGTCAGTGAAAAAGCGATGGTGGAGGTTCAGAGTTTTGCATGTCTCGGGGGTGGAGGGAGGAGGAAGGAGGAGGAGAATGTAGGTCTGGAGTTCATGTGTGAGAGAGTCGAGAGGTAATGTAATGCAAAGGGCTTTTCCCGTGAAATAGTAAATGTCCTGGAGAGAGGGAAGGGAAGTACCCATGATCTCTCTGCTGCTCTCACTACTCGTTGTAACTTTTTCCGGAAGGACCCAGTGCAGGAGCCATACTACCCAGTGATGGAGCTGGTGAGGATACTCAATGGTGCCTTTGTAAAAGGTGCTCATGATGGGGGTTGAGGCTCTTGCTCTCCTCATCTGCGGGGTGGGGGGTTCAGAAATGAGGGGGTGAAGTTACTGGGAGGTCTCAGCCTACACAACAAAATCTCCAGTGTTAAATTAACACTGGAGAGTGTCTATATGGGTCCACACCTCTGAGTGTTAAATACAACACTGTTGAGTGTTAAATTAACACTTTTGACAGTGTTATATGTTTAAAAGTAACCTAGTCAGTTTTGAAGATTAACAATGGCTAACACTGAGCAGTGCTGATTTTCTAACACTGGAAAATAACTCAAAATGTTAGAAATATTCCAGTATTGTGAGTACAAGAAAACAATTATTACAATATGATGTGTTAAATTTGCTTAGATGAGAGGGTCCAGCAGTAGATCAGAGGAATAGGTCTGTGTGTTTTAGTTTGGCTTAGCTGTAGGCCTGAGAGTGTGTGTAATTGTGTAGAGGGAAAGGAATTTATTGACACTGGCGATCTGCCTGTCATAAAAGGAGACAGGAAGCTACAGTTGGGGGGATGCTGATGCTGATGTTTTTACCTGAATTTAATAAAAGCTCATAATTGTCACAAGTTAGAAGTAGGTTTGCAGGAGACTCTCCACTTGCTTACCTGTAAATGTAAGACAACAAGAGGCCAATGGCCCAGTGGATGCAGAGTGGGGGTCTCAGTGCTTGTAATCTGTTAACTCTGTTTTATATGTTGTGTAGAGGAATTTGGTGTAGCTTGGGAGAGGGGAGATTACTTTTTTGACCGGCAGGAAGTCACACACACACACACACACACACACACACACACACACACACACACACACACAGTGCTTTGATGGTTACGCTCACACACCCACATGCACGGTCACTAACGTGTACTCACATAAACACACGGGTACATGCACACACAGGCACTCACGTGTTTGCACATACATACACAAACACAGAGTTTGCAACACACCATGGGGGTTTTACAATGGGGTTGCTTCTATAAAACTGGTTGTAACAAACAAAGAAGTGAAGATCTGCAGAGGGACACCGGCCTTGCACATCTCCCCTTCTAGAAGATGCATGCGTAACTGGATGAATAAAGGTTTTGTAAAATGACTAGTGAGTCCGGTGCCATCTCTGGATGCCCGAGGAATAAAAAAGAACAGGGGCGAAACTGCTTTACTTAACAGTAAACAGTTTGTATTTGCTAATGTTTGTTGAGTTGATAGAAATGTAGAATCGTTATGTTATGCTACTCCCTTTAAGCTGATTCCTGTTCTGTAGTGCTAGCTAGATGCTGGCTACAACTTACAGACACCAGAACTAATTCGGGCCCATTTTAACCCCCTGAGTAACCAGTATAAATGTTATAAATGAAAGATGTTCTTCTGTGTTTATTCTCCTTCCCTACATGTAGGATGGTGGGGGAGGCTATAGCTATAGTGTTTAACTGCAGGCACATTCCATGTAAAGATTCTGGTTTCCTTATTTAGTTAGAAATTTTCCCTTCCTGCCCTTTATGGGCTCACCTGTACTTAGGGATGGGTACCGGTATCCGGTGCCATGTTCTGACATAAACGGTAGTAACCAGACCGAAAAGCAGCGCACATTTTGGTGCTTTATTTCGGTGGGTTTTTTTTTCCTGAGATGTCATACATTTTGGATTCTAGCCAATCATTTTACCTTTCCGAGGATAGTAGGTGGGCCCAGGTACGTACGTTCTTTTAGAGCAGAGCTACAGATTGAAAATGCCCAAGGCGAAGCGGTCAAAGTCTGGCTGTACTTCACAGCAAAAGATGCAAACTCAGCAGCCTGCAACAAGTGCTTTAAGGTGATACTGTGCAAAGGAGGTAACTCCTCGAATGTGATGAAACACCTGGCGACCTATAGCATTTAGTTAAAAGCCAAGAAATGCACCGTATTTGATAGCTTGCTGCGAGACCTCACACCGTGCACATCTATTGCGGGTGGGTTGCCTGTTATCGGACCCGGAGTTAGCAACATCCCCCAAAAACCCAAAGAGGAGAGTCCTGGCCCCTAGCCCTGCCAGTGTAGCAGAAATGATGACGGATGATGATGGCAGCAGCAGCCGTTCTTCTCTGTGTGAGTAGCTTAATGTTGTGTGTGTGTAATTTACATTGAGTAGGCTAACCATGTTATTACATTAATGCATGTAAGGTGAACTAGCAAACTCCATCGTAGTTACATGCGGCTCTCTTCTTGTTTGATGGCAGATACTCCCCTCACCCTGGCCAAAAAGGTTAAAATGACCAAAGAAAAAGTGGAAAACAGTTAAACATGAGAGGTTTTTGGACAAAGTTTGTTTTTTCCATTGATTAAGCACTGCTTCCAGCCAAGAGTGATACCATAAATCCCCTATAGCTTCAGAAAAGGCTAAAATTGTTATCTTTTTACAAAAAACAGCTAAACATGAGAGGTTTTTGGACCAATTTTGTGTTCTCCATTCTTTAAGCACCGGTTCGAGCACCGTTTAAGCACCGGCACTGTTTCAAAAGTACCGGTTTGGTGCTGGTATCGGATAAAACCTAAACGATACCCATCCCTACCTGTACTTGTATATGGTGGACCATTAAAGGGGTTAAGCCCTATACGGGGTGTGAGGGGAGATGACCCTTCTATGAACAGAGATGTTGTTAAAACGGTTGTAACCAGGAAGTCACGTATACAGACACACATACACACACACACACACACACACACACCCACATTCACACACATTCACTCACATACTCGCACGTGCATATACACACATAGCCTTAGCTTCTACGACACACCATATGGGGTTTACAGTGGGGGGTTGTGTTACTGTTTTCATTCAATAAAAGCTGCGAAGGGAAGCTGGGGCTTTGGAGCTGACTGAGGTCGGGTGCAGAACTTGCAACTCTGAGAATCTGACTGGGCTTCCCTTGCACAAGTAAAACCAATTGAGCTCTGATTGTCTTGCTTTGTTCATGGTGATAAGTCTCTGAGTTAGCGAGGCCTGAGAGTGCAGACCTAACAGAAGGGAGTAAAAGTAAAAAGTTGTCAGAAAAATACTCAAGAAATGCAGAGATACCTGAAAATTGGACTTAAGTACAGCAACTGTCCCAAACACAATCCAAGACAAGGGATTTAAGTTGTGGAGGAAGCTTTATTTGCTGAGATGCAGAACTTAAAATGAAGTATAAAAAACACTAAAAGAAACAAACAAAAGCTAAACTAGAAACTAAGACTCTTTCAACTAGGAACTCACAACTTAACATAAACATACTTAGCATAAACAACGGAACGTGGACCACACACGAACGAGATTCAGGACTTAAATACACACACACAATAACAAGAGAATGGACAGCAGGTGGCAACACAAGGGGAACAAATCCAGCATAACAACACAGGGGCAGCAAAACTGAACACAATGAACACAGGATGAAAGACTAATAAAATAAAACAGGAAGTACAAAAAATACAACTCATTAAATCACAAAGAACTGAAGACTGACTGAAACAAACTTAATAGAAGATGTAAAAATAACCATGAATATTTCAAAAATAAAAAGCATAATGTCCACAAACTAGAAAACACTGGGTTACAGGCACTGACAACAGCATCATGGAAATGCTCCTGTTTTCAGGGCTGAACCGACTGTAAGGTGGAATAAAGAGGTACCACGTGTTTGTTTGTGAAGTGCACTCTGCTGTAGTGGACTTCATCCTCCTGCTTCAGTTGTGTTGAGATGTTTTCATACACAGGACCAGGGCTGACCTGATGGAGAAAAACAGCATTACATTATATTGCACTTTAAACTTGACTCCTTCTACTATATGATGGCAAAAATGAAATGGCCACTGGAAAGATTAGACAATCTACAACCCTAATCTTTACCTGTTCAATGTGGTCAGAACTTGTTGTTGTTGGAGACTGAGCAGAAGTTCTCTTTTTCCTGGTTGAAGTGAATAAACTGAAAATAAGTGACTTCAGAGCAGAGATTAAAGGTACTGCTGTGAACCAACACTTACCTAACACACCAGCAGACAGTGAGAAGTATTAAAACCAGCAGAGCTGCAGAAACTCCTGCAGCTGCTGGTGTCCATGTTCCTGTGATACTTTGGACAGTGAGAGTCTTTAGAGCAGAGCTGATATCTTTGTGGGTTCTCACAGCACAGGAGTAGCTTCCTGCATCCTCCCTGCTGACTGGGTCTAGGATCAGATGTTTGTTCTGGTTCTCTCCCGGGGTCAGAGGTTGACTGTTCAAGTACCAAATGTAGTTTGTGTTGTCAGTCAGAGGACAGCTGGTACTGCAGGTCAGTGTGACTCTCTGACCCTCTGTCACCACTGCAGAAGGACTCATCTTCACTCTCAGCTCTGGAAGAGGAACATTGGTCAAAAACAAAAAATTTCCTGTGCGGCTTAGACATGAAAGATGGTTTCATGACTTTACTACAAAATGATCCTTTAGTCCTGTTCAGCGGTGAAAGGTATTTACCAAAGAAGTGTGCAAATTCAAGGTATTTGTAACTTCAGATTTGTGTAACTTCAATCTAAATCCTCTTACACAAAAGTATTGTAATTATTACTCCACAACATTTTTTCCATTTTGTAAATTAGTGTTTTCTCCATTTTTTTTTACTATGATTTGGAATCATTTTCCTAATAAAATAAAATACCTATATTTTCATATGATTCATACCTATGATTTATTTCACTGAAGGCACTGAAGGCTGATCTAGCCAACAGTGTACATGTAGAGTTGTTAAGAACTGTGTAAATCTTACACAAGCACAACTATAAAAATACAAAATATACCTTCATGCATTTTTTACAGAAGGAAAAAAACTTGAAGGATGTGAAGCCTAAAACCCTTCTACATTACATGTAACAGTTATTTTTACAGTCAGAAACAGGCAGGTTGTCTGAGTCCTTTTAAAGTCGACTATTCAGAGATACATTGATCTGACAGAATGACAACATTTGAAATGGTGATCTTACAGATAGAGTTTTATTACTGTAGATTAATCTAATCAACAGTATACATGTAAGGTAGTTAAAATGAACTGATCCTTAAACAGCCACAGCTGCAAATCAAACACATGAATGTATCGATACACTTTTCTTTTTTCATCAGCAAGCCGAAATCAATTTCTTGTAAAGGGGTTTTGTGGGCCTACAGATTAACAACCTATAAATGGCACTGACAGATACAATGAATTTACCTAAGATTTACCTGTAACAACCAAAAAGACTCCAGGCAGATCAGACTGAGTCCATCTTTCATGATCTTTGTTGAATCTGAATGTGTATCCTCCTGAGTCATTCTTCTTCAGGTTGTTGATGGTCAGGATGTGTTGGTTCTTCATGGTGTCCTGATACTCCACACCACCTGCAGCCTGAAGCAGCTCTTCAACTTCCACTTTATCTTTTCTCCATTTTTTACTCCAACACTTAAACTCTGCCTTCATGTTGTCAGGATGCGAGTATTCACTTGTGATGTTGACTGAAGATCCTTCCAGAGCACAGATTCTCCTGCTGACATAATTCCTAATTCGGCAGTTTTTACCCTGAACACCTGAAATATAGATGGAAGATTTAGAGTTGTTTAAATGGCCTGTATGCTGACATTTGTATTTATAGTTAACTAGAAAAAAAAAGACTTCTTTATTACTCACAGACTTCTGCAGAGTGAAGGTACTTGTGGTCTTTCACAGCACAAGAGAACCTGTATGTTGAATTGTTGTGAGTTAAACATTGTTGATTCTTGTAGTTTCCGCTTGTGTTTTTGCAGCTCATGTAGGCAGTTTGAGGGTCAAACAGCTTACAGGTGGTGTTACAGGTCAGTGTGACACTATCTGATGTGTAATTCGTTCTTTGAACATGAACCTCTGAAAGATAATAAATACAGTTTTCATCAGTAACCGTAGCATAATGTTTATAATTCAAATTTTGTTTTTAGGATGCTAAGAAAAAAAATTATTATGTCAATTAAGCTAAATATGACCTTTGTTAAAAAATTAACAAAGGTCATATTTAGCTTAATTTTTTATAATGAAAATGACATTGAACAAATATATATTAGAGGTTTGATGGAAGATATTTGATAATTTGTTTAAACTTTACCTCTGGGATATGTGATTGTCCCTTTAGCATAGGTCACACTGAAGCAGGTTTCTGTGATGGAATCTGAAACAAAGACATAATACTGATTCAAATGATTCACTGTGTGACTCATTCTGTTTGTTTTGTAGAACAATAAACATCATGACTCACCCACAGAGACTTGAGGGGCTCTGAGATGCTCGTAGCCTTTGACAGCACAGGAGTATGTGACTGCTTCCTCACTGCTGAGCAGCTCTTGGTACCAGGGAGACCAGTCCTCATAGAGAAACTCTCTGTTCTTGTACCAGATGTAGGCTGCAGGCTTTTCAGTCAGAGGACAGCTGCTGCTGCACATCAGTGTTACTGTCTGTCCCTCTGTGGCAGGAATCACCTTTACCTGCAGCTCTGAGAGGATGATGGAGAACAACTTATACAATGATGTCATTTGGAAAGTTATTAATGAGTAAAAGTCATTGTACCTGTAACTACTTGAAGAGTAATATTACTGAGTGAACAGTTTCCTGGACTGTCTGTAGTCTTCATACAGCAGTAAGTGTTTGCATCACTCTCTCTTAGATCATTGATGGTTAAAGTTGTTTTTGTCTCTTCAGACATGTTGTACGTTACACGTTGTCCATCCACAGAGAGCTCACTCATTGATCCATTTAAGTGTACAGTGAACCATTTGCTGATTGAAGTCAGATGTTGATGTGAGCAGTGCAGATCCACTGATGAACCTTTGAGAGCACAGATCCTGGTTTCTCCTCCATTAACACCTTTAACAGAAACTTTCATTAGTGAGCAGATACATTATTTTTGTTACTCTCTGTTTTTCTATCATTAATTGTTAAATAATGTTTGTACTGTACTGTAAGAAATAACTTGAGAAAGTATTTTAAGTTATAGACAGCCATGCAGTATCTACTTTCTAAATTCTTTTTATTCATGTTTAATGACTCCTAAATAATAATGGATTGCATTTATATAGCACTTTTGAGACCCTCAAAGCACTTTATAGTTCCACTATTCATTCACTCTCACATTCACACACTGGTGGAGGCAAGCTACAGTTATAGCCACAGCTGTCCTGGGGCAGACTGACAGAAGCGAGTCTGCCATATCACACCATCAGCCCCTCTGGCCATTACCAGTAGGCGGTAGGTGAAGTGTCTTGTCCAAGGACACAATGACCGAGACATTACAAGACGAACTGCCAACTCTTGAGCCACAATCGCGCTTACTCATCATAATTCAATACTCAATAATTACTCATATCCTATAGGCAAAGCACAAAATGAACACAGTATAAGACACTCGTCATTTGTTCACAGCGTTATTGTTGTAGCTTCTACATGGACAGTTGAGAAAATAAATACAACAGCTCATATGTTAAAAAGACAATCTAAGTGCATCAGCTAACTGAACAGTTTCATATTTAGCTGTCTAACACATCGAACAGCAAAACAGAACTTCTTTCTCTCATTTTAGTCTGTTTTGTTCATCATATTACAAATGACGTGTTCTTTGAGGTTGTTTTTGCAAGAGCAGGAAGCTGCAGTGGTGAAAACTGTTGTCTGTGTCTGGTTTATAATGGTAACACCTCTGCGGTGAAACAGAATCTCCAGGCTGAAGATCAGCGATTAACATGAACAGCTGTGATGATGAAGACCTTACTCTGCTGTGAACCCTACAACCCCAATCAGAAATAATTGGAATCACAAACAGCTTTCACATTCACACAGTCTGTGTGTTCTAAAAACCCCACAAAAGATGGCTTAGAAAAAAAGAAACAAAAAACTGCAAAAACATGCAAAACACAATTAAAGTGTTGTTGGGGAAACAACAATGTGGTTAGCTGCAGCTTTTTGTCTATCACAACATCAATGAATGTTATGAGCATGTCTCTGCAATCCTTTGTATCAGCAATCTTTAATCAGCTATTCCGTCACATTTTATTTTTATTATTTTATATTATTTATTTTTTATTACACAGGAAGATGTAATAAAAGGATAGAGTACAAATAGAAATGCACGTGTAAAAAAGAAACAGAGAACACCTTCAACACAAAAAAATCAAAAATGTACAGGTACATAAATTAACAATATTCTTACAGGGTGTGAGTGTGTGTCTTTTTTGCGAAATGTACTTGAAAATGAGGGTGGGATGCCACAATTACGCCCTCATGAGGCAGAGGAAAAACAGAGATGGAACCGGGAGAACGGGGCCATCCGCATCCCTGAAGAGCCGCGGTCCCACCCCTTTTTTGCGCCACGGACTGGTTTAATGTCAGCCAGGATTTTATATCCTCCTCTCTGCCTCTTAATGCTCTCTGGTCGCTATGGTAACTTGGAAATATTTCTTTCAAAATAAGACACACAACTACAACGCGGGAAAAGACCCAGCTAAGCCAAGTTAACAATAAAAACCCTGAAAACCATAAATTTCACACCCCAGCCTCAACTCTCGCGGCCCGGTACTGGTATGTTGAGGCCACACTTCTTGGCAATATCTGCACACACATCCCAGCAGGAGAAGAAGGGAGGCCCTAATTGGGCCAAAAAAAAAGAGGGGGGGGGGGGGGGGTGCAAGTTCAGAGGACCATAGCCAACAGGCAACTGTCCCCATCATAGGCTGCCTTTGCGCTCCAGGCGCCCAAGAACTGCCCAGGACTTGGCAGAGACCACCCTGATTGAGCAATCCCTGATCAAGACAGTTGGTCAATGACCACGCCACAACATTCAGCCTCAAGCCCCCAAACCCCTCACTTCATGACCATGTCCCCAGAGACCAAGGCTCAGCAAGCCCTACACACGCATGCATAACTGCTCAAGATAAGGTTATGTGTTCAACAAAGTGCTTTACTTGTCCCTAAGGACCCCAAAGCACTTTACACAACCAGTCATCCACACATTCACACACTGGTGATGGCAAGCTACATTGTAGCCACAGCCACCCTGGGGTGCACTGACAGAGGCGAGGCTGCCAGACACTGCCGCCACCGATATTATTGTACCATAAAAGAAAATAATCTTGCACTTCCAGACTCTTCAAGAGCTCATCAAAGCTAAAACGCTAAGACCTGTAAGGAGGAAGGAGGAGAAAGAATCATACCTACCTGAGAGACACAGAATGAAACCCAAAAACAAAAATCCAGCTTCTGCCACGATCATGGCTGCTGTAGATTTCAGCTTTAGTCAGAAAGTTGATTGTATGAATCTTTAAAAGATCTTTACAGCTGAACGTTCTCACAGGAAAGGCTGAAAACAGAACTGACAGTTATGAACATCACTACATCTAAAAATAAACTGTATGAAGGTTTAACACCAGTTAATCACTTCCTCCATCATCATGGGTTTTAAAAAGAATTGCATAATGCAGCAGGTTTTCTCTGTATGTTTTTCATCACCTTACTTAGTAATATTATAGTTTTTATTTCCTTTTAAACAAGTGCCTGACTTTATTTTTTTCAGCAAACCCCCCCCCCCCCAACCCCCAAATTTTTAGTGTGGAAAAGAAAATGTCATTTCTACACTGATGTGGACTGGGTACTGTGTAAGGAATTAAAGGACGCCACTACTCTGGGCCATGTGTGATGGAAATGAGAATGACCAAGCAACAGAGGGCAGAATTCAAACACACCCTAAAAATCAAAGTGGAAATATGATACAGCAGGCTTTTTTGCCAAAATTTTGTTTTTGTAACTCAAAATGATACTTAGTAGTTTGTACTGCCCCCACATGCTTTTATGCATGCCTGACAACATCAGCACATCCTCCTGAAGTCACGACAAATGCTATCCTGGGGGTCAGGCGAGT
The DNA here is from genome assembly GCF_965226115.1 of Aulonocara stuartgranti. Lineage (NCBI taxonomy): Eukaryota > Metazoa > Chordata > Actinopteri > Cichliformes > Cichlidae > Aulonocara > Aulonocara stuartgranti. Next base: position 32,847,560 of record NC_138944.1, on the reverse strand, counting down.
GTTCGGGCCAGTCAATGCTATTAATTATTTCATCCTCTAATAACTGCCTGCATACTCTCACCACATGAGGTTAGGCATCGTCGTGCACCAAGAGGAAACCAGGACCCACTGCACCAGTGTAGGGTCTGACAGTGGGTCCAAAGATTTCATCCCGATACCTAATGGCAGTCAGGGTGCTGTTACCTAGCCTGTAAGGTCTGTGCATCCCTCCTTGGATATAACTCCCCGATGTTACAGACAGCATAACATCCTCCACAGCTTCTCCAGATTCTTCCACATCTGTCACATGTCAAAGTCAAAGTCAGCTTTTATGACAAAAACCCAATCTACAGGTCATACACAGGAATTTGAAATTGCAATGCTCCCATGACCCTCCTGTACACTAAAACAGTATAAAGATTAAAAAATAAAATAAAAGTCTTAAGTACAACACAATACAATACAATACAATCTTACATAAATAACAGTGTCCAACACAATCAGAATGCTTGTGGGCAAGAGCTCATGTGCAAGTGGGGTTGGGGCAGTCAGTGAAAAGGCGATGGTGGAGGTTCAGAGTTTTGCATGTCTCGGGGGTGGGGGGGTTCAGCGGGAAGCGGCAGGAATGCAGGTCTGGAGTTGGTGTGTGAGAGAGTCGAGAGGGACAGAGCAGGGAGAGAATTCAGCACAGCCTGATGGATGAAGCTATCTCTCAGTCTGCTGGTTCTGGCCTGGAGGCTCTTCAGTCTCCTTCTGGATGGAGGAAACACTGCAAAGTGTGACATAAGATAAAGAAAAAAGTGCACAAGCAGCCATATCTGAGTCGTGTTGGGTCCTTTCTACAAAATGATATTGATTGAAGCGTTTCACTGTATGACCCACTGTGTTTTTTCCTGTCATATCTTTAAGACTTCTTCCTCTAAAGCAGTGGTGGGGGAATTTCAGTCCTCAAGGGCCAGTGTCCCACAGGTTTTCAACACAGCTGATTTAAATGGTTAAATTATCTCTTCAACATGTCTTGTAGTTCTCCAGAGGCCCAGTAATGAACTAATCATTTGGTTCAGGTGTATTGACCCAGGATGATATCTAAAACCTGCAGGACACAGGCCCTTGAGGCCTGGAGTTCCCCAACCCTGCTCTAAAGTGATATGGCAGTAATATTCAGTTTTGTCAGTAGATGGCAGTGTGGCTTAAATAACTGTTGCTAAAACCAGTTGAGATATTCATGCATAAATTTAACAGAAGCTTTTAGCCCCAAATGGGCAGCATGGACACAAAGTTTGTGAATGTGATAACTCAAGAATGAAGCAACATAGGATTTTGGCATTCATGTCGTAGGTGCATCTACCAAAAACATGAGTTTAAATCATTTACTGGTGACTGGTCAAGGTGTGAGTTTTCGCCTCAAAAAAAAAAAAAAAAAAAACTAATAAAGATGTTATACAGCTTATTCTTCTGTGATTTGTGAGTACAGAGGAAATGTATACTGACTGTGACAGCGTCATTTGGCTGTTGCATTCCTTCTCTTTTCTTTTTGTCTCGTTCCTCATTCTCACTCCAGCAGTTTCAAAAGGCATCCAAGTCACTGAAATTTTCCCTTAAGCTGTGCAATAAAAAGAACCTTTAATACAACCAGACCATCAAGAATATATTAGGTGCAGCTGAGATGATGGTGATGATGAACCAGTTCTGAGTCCTCTGAGTCTGGGATCAAGATTTTTACCTTTTGTTCCATCCACAATAATGTACAAAGTCATATTACCTAAAATAGCACATTTATTAGAACAAGTTCAAATATGGTTTGTGTTCAATGAAAAGTTCCTGGATTTTAGTAGGCCTGATTTCAGACAATTTACTGGTTTGCTTGCCTTTATATGAAGCTAATCTGATTAGGTTTCACAATGAACACACCCGAAACTCTGGCTGATTGGGACCCACGCCCAGTTTCCCACCTTGGCTCAGGCGATTAGAGGATCATCAGGGGGTCCTTTTGTCCCTCTGTGGGGGGTCACTCCCACTAGATTTATATCTGGGACTCTCCACCATTTGACCTTAGAACTGAAGAAGCTTCTCGGATGAGAGGTGAAACGTCTTCAAGCAACTTAAAGAGGTCCAGACGCTTTTCTTTGCAAGCTCCTTTGATTAGGTTTTGGGGCTTCCTCTTATTTGGTGTGAGAGAGCCTGACAGAGACAGAGTGTCTCAAGTTCAAGAGCTGCTAAGTCTTTAAATATCTTACTTTCAGTTCCTATAAGAAACTGCATCATTTCAGAAGAATTTTGGCCAACCCTTCTTTACAGCATTGCTTCATTTCATGGAGGTTTGCACATCCCTCTTAATGACTCAACACAGTATTTCTATCAGGCTAAGGTCTGGAAAGACTGGACTGGACCATTGCAACACTTTGATTCTTTTCTTTTTAAGCCATTCTGTTGAAGATTTGCTGCTGAGCTTGGGTTCACTGTCCTTTGTATCACTCATTTTAGTCTAGGATTTAGCTGTCACACAGATGGCCTTAACTTAATAATTAATAATAACTTACAGTAATAAGTCCGTGAAGGTTCTCAGTCATCCAGGTCATCGTAGTCAAAGGAGCTTGCAAAGAAAAGCGTCTGGACTTCTTTAAGTTGCTTGAAGACGTTTCACCTCTCATCCGAGAAGCTTCTTCAGTTCTAAGGTCAAATGGTGGAGAGTCCCAGATATAAACCTAGTGGGAGTTTTCCCCCACAGAGGGACAAAAGGACCCCCTGATGATCCTCTAATCGCCTGAGCCAAGGTGTGAAACTGGGTGTGGGTCCCAATCAGCCAGAGTTTCGGGTGTGTTCATTGTGAAACCTGGCCCCACCTTATCATGTGAATTCCTGAGATCAGATGGCCCAGGATGTGAGTGGGCGTTAAGGTGTCTGGGAAGGGATCTCAAAACTGGATTATAGATGGCAGAGAGTTGGTGTCATAAACCACCGCCTCTGTTCAAAGATGGTCGCTCACAGTGGACATAAATGGCTTATTTCACTTCATCTGTCCTCTCTGTCCAAAATGTGAACACTGGCATCCTCGAAAGAGTGTCCTTTATCCTTAAGATGCAGATGGACTGCTGAGTCTTGTCCTGTGGAGGTGGCTCTTCTGTGTTGTGCCATGCGCTTGTGAAGTGGCTGTTTGGTCTCTCCAATGTAGAGGTCTGAGCATTCCTCGCTGCACTGTACAGCATACACCACATTGTTAAGTCTGTGTTTTGGCGTTTTGTCTTTCGGGTGAACCAGTTTCTGTCTGAGCGTGTTGCTGGGTCTGAAATTCACCGGGATGTCATGCTTGGAGAAAACTCTCCTGAGTTTTTCTGATACACCGGCTACATAGGGGATGACAATGTTGTTGCGTCTGTCCTTCTTATCCTCCCTCGCTGGTGTCTGGTCTTCTTTTCTGTGCCTCTTTGCTGACTTTAAGAACGCCCATTTAGGATAGCCGCACGTTTTGAGTGCTTCCTTTACATGTGTGTGTTCCTTCTTTTTCCCTTCAGGCTTAGAGGGAACATGTTCTGCCCGGTGGTGTAGGGTCCTAATTACTCCAAGTTTGTGTTCCAGAGGGTGATGGGAGTCAAAGAGGAGGTACTGGTCTGTGTGTGTGGGCTTCCGGTAAACTTCGATGTTGAGGTTGCCGTTCTCTTCAATGTGCACAGCGCAGTCCAGGAAAGGCAAACAGTTGTCCTTTGTGTCTTCCCTGGTGAACTTGATGTTTTTATCCACAGCGTTGATGTGCGCAGTGAAGGATTCCACTTCTTGTGTCTTGATTTTGACCCAGGTGTCGTCCACATATCCGTACCAGTGGCTGGGTACTCTTCCTTTGAAAGAGCCAAGAGCCTTCCTTTCCACTTCCTCCATGTAAAGGTTGGCTACAATAGGTGACACGGGGGAGCCCATGGCACAGCCATGTTTTTGTCTGTAAAAGCCTTCATTGTACTTGAAATATGTAGTGGTGAGGCAGAGGTCTAACAGTGTGCAGATCTGATCGGGTGTGAAGTTGGTCCTGTCTTCCAAGGAGCTGTCTTCTTGTAGTCGTTTTCTGACAGTCTCCACGGCCTCCGTGGTGGGTATGCAAGTGAAGAGAGAGACTACATCAAAGGACACCATGGTTTCATCTGGATCCAGGGTAAGTTTCTGGACCTTGTCGATGAAGTCGGTGGAGTTCTTGATGTGGTGTGGGGTGTTCCCCACGAGAGGAGCAAGGATGGTAGCAAGGTGTTTAGCAATGTTATAAGTGGCTGAGTTTATGCTACTGACTATGGGTCTGAGTGGGACAGCTTCCTTGTGGATTTTAGGAAGTCCGTAAATGCAGGGTATGGCATCCCCTGGGTAAAGGCAAATTACTGTAATAACTTACAGTAATTTGTGAGGGCCATGGCCACCTCAGTCTCTGGAAGGTTACTGAACCCCGTTACACATATTATGTATATACTTCATTTTGTTTGATCATTGTATTTGAAATAAGCTTGAATCAGGTTGGTACAGTTGTTGGTAGGTTAGGACATCTTAGTTGCACTGCACAGCAGCATGTTATAGTCAGAAGCCAGTTTTGAATGTTTTTCACTTGTCGATAATCTTTCTCACTGTAGAATGATGGACTTCATGTGTGAAGAAAGCACGTTAGTGTTAAGGATACAAATCTGGTACTTTAATACAATTCAGAGGTCATACAGATCAAATCAAATTATAAACTTAAATAAATTAATGAGTAAAATTATGCATAATTTCTACATTCCAGAAACATCATTTTCATTACTCCTACCTGAAAGGCTGAAAAGAGATTTGATTTTTCTGAGTCTTTCTCCAGACAAACTACATTCAAAGCAGCTCAGTTAAACATGTGACATGGCTACATATTATTATATGTTCATCTAAAACCTGACAGTGCTGACAGTGAGAGCAGAGACATGTGACACTGTTAGTGGTTATTTTGTGGTACAGACAAAAACCTAACAGAAGAGAAACCTGCAGACACAATGACTTTGATGTTTTCATTAATGGCATCAGAAGCACACAAAGTAAAGTGCTTAAGATTAGAGCTTTTCAATCTCAATTGGATTTCAATTTCAACTTATTTCTCCTGTAATTTATATTCCAATAAAGTGAGCGTAATCCACTGATGGATCAAGAAGCTGCAGTGTCTTTGCTGTGATGGTAAACGTTTATCATTGGAGAAAAAAATCACCATATTAACAAACGTTTCTTTATTGAGCACACAGTGGCTCGATGGTGGAGTAGAGGTCAGCTGTGTGGTTTTCACTGAAGTGCAGTCTGCTGTAGTGATGATCATCCTGCCCTGCTGACTGAGCTGAGATGTTTTCATAAATGAGATCAAGGGTCATCTGATGAGACGAGACAGTGATCATAAATTCATGTTAAAGAGAAGACCCTTGGGCCCCCACCCCAGCAGGCCCTGGACACAGCCAGGGGGACCAGGCCACACCAAGCAGCAGCTGGCGGGTGGGGCACCAGCCACCAGCAGGGAGCATGGTAGGGTGAAATAGGCCCCCACACCTGGAGCAGCATGAGATGTTCTGAGAAAGGTGGAGTCTAAGACACAACCTGACACACACACATACATTCATATTGCTGCAATGTCTCTGAAATTCTGTAAAGTTTATGGATTGGAAGTCCTGTTGTACAAAAACAAATAAAGTTTAAACATGACTGGTCTTAGAGATAACACAATAATGTTCACCTAATACACAAGAAGACAGTGATAGGGAGAAGTATTAAACCCAGCAGAGCTGCAGAAACTCCTGCAGCTGCTCGTATCCGTGTTCCTGTAGTACTTTGGACAGTGAGAGTCTTTGGAGCAGAGCTGATATCTTTGTTGGTTTTCACAGCACAGGAGTAGCTTCCTGCATCCTCCCTGCTGACTGGGTCTAGGATCAGATGTTTGTTCTGGTTCTCTCTCGGGGTCAGAGGTCGACTGTTCAAGTACCAAATGTAGTTTGTGTTGTCAGTCAGAGGACAGCTGGTGCTGCAGGTCAGTGTGACTCTCTGACCCTCTGTCACCACTGCAGAAGGACTCATCTTCACTCTCAGCTCTGAAAAACACCCAGACTGGTCAGTAACTGTAACGGTTTCTCATTAAAGAGACAACAGGATTTGGTGCTTTGGATTTTCACTAACTTCTGAAGAGTGCAAGAAGCATTAAAAACTCTTTGTAGCTTTTTGACTAAATAAAACATCATCATCACCTGAGGAAAATTCCTGCATCTTTTTCTTGTCAATTCAGTTGAAAGCATTGCAGAGGATATTGTGTTGACAGCTGTTTTTACATATATAATGACAAACCATAATTACCTGTGACAATCAGAGTAACTCCAAGAAAATCAGACTCTATCACTTCTTCAGTTTCTGTTGTGATGGTGAACCTGTATTCTCCTGAGTCATCTCTCTTCAACTTCTTTAATCTGAGGATGTGTTGGTTCTTCATGCTGTCATCATACTCCACATGATCTGCATCCTCAGTCAGCTGTTCAGCTTCCTCCTCAGCATTTCCCTTAAATTTATACCAACATTTAGACTGTATCTGCTCGTAGTCAGGATGTGAGTATTTACTGGAGATGTTGACTGAAGATCCTTCCAGAGCACAGATTCTGCTGTGGACATAATTCAAACTCCAGCAGGAATCATCACTAACACCTGAAATATGGATGAAACAGAAATATAACATACATAAACAGAAATAATTAACAAATCATTTCTGTTTATGTATGCTCTTGTATCACATATGTAAATGATTTCCCTTGATCATAAATTTTTAATCAATTGCTATGCAAATATTTTATCAGAACCTATAAGATATACAGTAAATTATTGATTCAAAAAAACTGTTTTCAGAAAAAAAACCCTCAGTGAATTATTACAAAATCATTACAAAATATATAAAATTATTGCAAAATAAGCACTGACAATTGCCAATAGCTATAACAGAGACTCACACCTCATACAATAATGAGTCAAAACAGCATAAAAATGCAAAAGAACAACACCTGTGACTGTTCCAACAAAATAAAACATTATCAGATCTTAAAAATGGTGTTTACCACATTATTATTGTAGCATTAAAATTTACAGTGTTTCTGTTATTGTGGTCAGATATTCTAACAACAACACAGAACAATCAACTGTACCATACCATAACTGTTCTATTTTGTAAGTTTACAGACAATAAGTAATACGTTTACTCACAGACGTCAGCAGAGCGCACATCCTCAAGACCTTTTACAGCACAAGACAAACTGTCTGGCTGAGAGATGGAAACTAGAATCTGTTTTCCCTCCTGCACTGTAGGCTTTCTGTTTTCATACCACACAAAGGAAATCAGAGGGTCAGTCAGAAAACAGCTGCTGTTACAGGTCAGTCTGATGTGACCTCTGTGTTCAGCAGGCCTCTGGACATGAATTTCTGTTGGGAGATGATGAACACATTTTCCACCAGTTCATCTCTGTCATGTCAAATAAATTAAGAAATAAAAATGAAATTTCAAAGTGCAGTTTGTCCAGAACTTCACCTCTGGGATATGTGATGGAGCAGGACTCGTCCACTGATGTCTGCTGAGAAGAACACATTCTCCCTTTAGCATAGGTCACACTGAAGCAGGTCGGAGTTACAGAATCTGAAAAACACCACTGATGTTTAAACAGTGAAATTATTCATGTCTGTCAGACATCTCATAACATGATGAGGAGGCGTCCATCATGACTCACCCACAGAGACTTCAGGGGCTCTGAGATGCTCGTAGCCTTTGACAGCACAGGAGTATGTGACTGCTTCCTCACTGCTGAGCAGCTCTTGGTACCAGGGAGACCAGTCCTCATAGAGAAACTCTCTGTTCTTGTACCAGATGTAGGCTGCAGGCTTTTCAGTCAGAGGACAGCTGCTGCTGCACATCAGTGTTACTGTCTGTCCCTCTGTGGCAGGAATCACCTTTACCTGCAGCTCTGAGAGGTCACATGACCAACATGAATACACTGATCATCCATAAACTCATTCATTTGTGATGCATTTGTAAAAAGCACTGTACCTGTAACATGGAAATTAATTCCACTTTGTTGGCACGTTGATCTGTCAGCAGTTTTAATGCAGCAGTAAAAATTTCCATCACTCTCTGTCAGATTATTGATTGTTAGAGTGAAATTACTCTCTGCTGACATGCTGTACTTTACATGTGTTTCATCTGTAGTGAACAATATCTTGGAGATACTCAAGTATCCAGTGTACCAGCTATTTCTTGCAGTGGGATGTTGATGTGAGCAGGGCAGATTCACTGATGAACCTTTCAAGGCACAGATGCTGTTTGGTTTTCCCTGAACACCTTTAACACAACATGTGATTAGAAAACATGGTGAACATTTATGCTAACTTTCTTTTCTGTGCTAATCTGTGATGACAGCATGTTACTGTGAAGGATCACAATCTGGTGCTTTGATATACTTCAGATTTCAGAACAGCAGAACAAGTAACTGAGACTTTCTCATTTCTTAAATAAACTTGTAACTCTCTGCGTTTTTTTTTCTACATTCCTGACACATATTCCTTACAGTTATCATGAAGAGAAACAAATTATTCTTACCTGAGAGGCACAGAATGAAACCCAGAAACAAACATCCAGCTTCTGCCAATAACATGGCTGTTATTAAATTTAACTTCTAATGAGAAAAAGTTGGCTGTATGAATATTTTAAAGGCCTAGTTACTGCCGCTGTTTATTTTAAACTTGAAAAAATATCAGAAACCAGAATCAATCAAAAGCCATCTAAGAGGATAGACTGAATGCAGAGCTGATTTAAGTGTTTCTCCAAGCTGCATTCAGTTTTAATACCGTCGCTTCCTTGTTTATCAATCATTTCTTTCACTACAAAGAGACCTCTAGTGTAGAACTGATATACTGCAGCAGAAATTAAAAATCATATTGGATTCATGTTAATGTAATTCTCATTAACGTGACAGGTAAGACCTGAGTCTGGGAACCACCTCTGGTAGGCGGGGCTGTTTTTCCTCTTTATAATCACAGGAATCTGGGGCTGTGTGAATGCCTGGTCTAAGCAGTGCTATTTGGCCTTCTAAACTTTCTAAGACAGCTTGATTTAGGTTTTATACAGTGTTGGGGAGTAACAGAATACATGTACTGCTGTTACATATTTAAAATACAAAATATATGTGTGTTTTATTTTTAATTAACAATACTTTTATGATGTATAAGCAAAGTCCAACATCCTAAACTCTCACAGGAGCCATTTTATAGTGACTTCATTTCTGTTTAAATTGTTGAAATCATCACATCACACTGGCTTTAATACTAATCTTCATATCTACTTGTTATCCAGTTATTTAACAATGGATGCTCAACATCTTTAACAGCACAAGAGAAGCTTTCTGAAGAGTCTGAACAGTAAAGTATTAGTGTTTAGCATCTCATAATATGATGAGAACTTGAACTAAGCTTTTCAAAAGCTAAATGTGGCCTTGGAGAGGTACCTATTTCAATAGGAATTATCCTTAGTGGCAATGGACTCAGTAAACTTGGAGAACACATCAGTAAGAATCAATACATTTATATGACCATCAACAGAGGGTTCAAGGCATTAGAAATTAATTGCTAGAATCTGATTAGGCCTCCCAGCCATGAGGTGACCCATGGTTGTTTTAGGTCTGGAATAAACTGCCTTAGTCTGAACACAGTGTTGCTGACAATGATCTTCAACCTCTAAACACACCTGGACTATAACATCTCTTCTGTATCAAGTTTTCAATTCTGTCTATCCCCTGGTGACTATGCCCATTATGTAAGTCATGCAAAACCTCATTCCTGAAGCTCTGAATGAGCTAGGGAGGCAAAACTTGGGACAAAGCGGTGATAATAGCTAGCAAACCCTAAGAATGATCTTAACACAGCAACAGAGCAACATTCAAGGACTCCTCAATTCAAGGCAGGTGAAAAGCATCCTGCCTAGTCCTTGAATTCAACAGACGGTAATCCACACAAAGCCTCAGTTGCCATGGTAACACATTTTTACTGGTTGATCTACGTTCCTACCCTCACCTATGGTTACAAGCTTTTGCTAGTTCCAGGCATGTCCCACTGAGAGGATGCCCCAGGGCAGACCCAAGACATGCTGGAGAGATTATATCTCTCTGTTGGCCTCTGAAGCCTTGGTTTTCCCCTGGATAAGATGGAGGAGGTGGCTGGTGAGAGGGAGGTCTTGGTCTTTGCTTTGGCTGCTGCCCGTGGTACTAGTTTACTTTACTAGTTTACTATATTTATAATCCACATATACCATAATGGTTTCCTAAATGTTGCCAATACAAACAAAGTAGTAAACCTAAGTAAGTCACATTTTAAGCACAGTTTAAAAAAAATAAAATAAAAAAATAAAGCCTTAATGTCAATTCAAACAATGGCAGTGAGAAACAAAGTTTAAAATAGCACAGGGTGGGCCATTTATATGGATACAATGTAATAACATGGGAATGGTTGGTGATATTAAAGCCCTGTTTGTGGCACATTAGTATATGTGAGGGGGAAAACTCCTCAAGATGGGTGGTGACCATGGTGGCCATTTGGAAGTCGGCCATCTTGGATACAACTTTTGTTTTTTCAATAGGAAGAGGGTCATGTGACACATCAAACTTATTGGTAATGTCACAAGAAAAACAATGGTGTGCTTGGTTTCAATGTAACTTTATTCTTTCATGAGTTATTTACAAGTTTCTCTTTGTTCACAGCCACTGACATGTCGAACAGGTTAACACGTGAGCAGCGGATCGAAATTGTGTTGATATCTGGTGAACGCAGTAACCGGGTCATTGCAGCAGATTTCAATGCAAGACACCCTACGAGACCACCCATCTCCCATGCTACAGTTAGCAAACTGCTTGCTAAGTTTCGTGAAACTGGTTCAGTGTTGGATTTTCCAAAATGTGGACGCAAGAAAACTGTCACTAATGAAGAAACATCAGTGGCTGTCCTAGCTTCATTCAGCAAGAGCCCACAGCGTAGCACTCGCCGCATGTCACTGGAGAGTGGCATCAGTCGAACATTCCTTGACTGAGTGACATCCTATTTTAGATCTTTAGCCAAAGCAACCCAACTTTATTTATAAAGCACTTTAAAAACAGCAACCACTGACCAAAGTGAATGATATGGAAATAAAAATAAAATTTAAATAAATTTAAATAAATAAAAACAAATAAAGGGCAGCACGGTGGCACGGTGGTTAGCACTGTTGCCGCACAGCAAGAAGGTCCTGAGTTCAATTCCAACATCAGGCCGGGATCTTTCTGTGTGGAGTTTGCATGTTCTCCCCGTGTTTGCGTGGGTTCCCTCCGGGTACTCCGGCTTCCTCCCACCGTCCAAAGACATGCAGCTTGTGGGGATAGGTTAATTGGATAATCCAAATTGTCACTAGGTATGAATGTGAGTGCGAATGGTTGTCTGTCCCTGTGTGTTGGCCCTGCGATAGACTGGCGACCTGTCCAGGGTGTACCCTGCCTCTCGCCCTATGACAGCTGGGATAGGCTCCAGCGCCCCCTGCGACCCTGAAAAGGATAAGCAGAAGCGGATGGATGGATGGATGGAAAACAAATAAATATAAAAGAAACAAAATTAAAATTAGAACACAAAATAAGAGCCTCAATACAATATACAATTAAACATGAGCATTTTTAAAAAAAAACTTTTAACAAATAAAGTTACTTTATAACCTTATAAAGGTTTTATATATGTTTACAATACCCACTACACTTGTAAGGTTCATAGTTTGTTTAAGTTATACTTTTCTATGCTTTTTGTCAATTTTCAACAAATGACTCATTAAGTTAATTCAGGTTTTTGAGCTATCGTGTTTACAGGCAGAATGACACTCAATCAAAAACAAACCTGATGTGATATTCAGTTTCATGATGAGGTGAAACTGAATATCAAAAGATAACTACAGCAGCTTGAGTGGTGTGGAGGGAAGAACTCACCGCTGCAGGGTCAAGGAAAGATGTTTGTGTGAACATTTTTCAATTTTAAAATAAGCTTTTCAGCTTCTACAAACATCTGGGAACCCAAATGCTGCAGTCTCACATGCATGATGCAGAATTTCAAAACACACAAAATATTTTTACAGCATCACAGGTCTAGAGACTTCAGCTGGCTCAGTTTAACTGTCACACTCCTAATACAAGTACATGATACATGATTTGGAATTGTCTTTTAGCCAAAAGTCTGAATGTCAACAAACGTTTGCTGCTGTCTTGTGACAAAAGGGTTAACTGCAGGTAGCTCTGCATGTTGGATTTGGCAGTTTTAAACCAGATGCAAGCTCGATGGGGATTTGTGTCTCTAGCTGGAAGTGAACCAGCAAACTTTCACTTTTCTCTCTTTAAAGAACTGTCTGTTTCCATTATCTAGTAATCACTGTGTGCAGATTGAGTCCCCAGCTGTCTCAGGAGGTGCTGCTGGAAGAGGTGAGTGATGCAGTGTAGTGTATGAAAAGAGGGAGGTCCTCCAGTATGTGGAAAAATACTAGTGGAGAATTGAAAGCACAAGAAAATCACAACTGAATGAGTCAGTTTAACCAAAGTTCATTTCACTATTACTCTGAAATTGAGTGCAAAGCAGTATATATGGAAAACTAACACAGGAAACACCTGATGTGCTAAAGCCTCTTTAAAGATGTTTTACAGCATCTGGTCACCTTATAATGATCCTGCTGCTCAAGTTTACTTTTAACACATTAACCAGTGAAAAGGTTGTACAGCTTATCCTTTTGTGGACTGAGTAAAGAGGAAATGTATACTGTCTAAGACAGTGTCAAGTGACCATCGAGAAAAGAGTTGCATTCCTTCTCTTTTCTTTTTCTCTTGTTCCTCATTCTCACTCCAGCACTTACAGGGACACTCCTATGACTGATTTCTTTTTTGCAGAAGAAGTAGGCAAGGAATTACTTAGCATTCTTTAATTCGTCTTTTATTCATCTGTTTTACCTGATTTAATCCTGTAATAAAATGGTATGTTAATAAAATGTATGAATGACATTTGAAATTGGTCTTGTTTTAAATAATCCCAGTCAGGCTACACTCCTATATTTTATTAAGAAGTGTGGCCATCAAAAAAACATTGGAGCACAGGTTTAATTTAACTCAACTTTTATAAAGACAGAAGTAGACACAAAAGTGAAAAACCATGGACATTAATTGTAATGATAATGTGCATGTCAAATTACCTATATTTTCAAAAGAAGTCATATTACAAACCAAAAAAATAACTTAATGCACATGATTATGGCAAATACTGAAAACACATGAGAACCTTTGGATATTATAAAACATATTATGTGTAACAATAAAAGTAGAAAAGAAATCATAGGGACCCCGGCTTATTAAAACGTAAAATTCATAACTTTAGCCTAAATAAAAGCAAAAGTTGAAAAAAGAATTACTTACCAATACTATATTTTATTAAAATATCCAATTAACTGGGTATATGTTATCTGACGGCAGATGTTTCATGTTGGTTGAGAATTTATTTTCGTTATCATTAGCTTGCTCCAGAATGCTTCTAGCAAGTCTTGAAACTTGACAGAATTACATCTGGGAACTTGGGAAGTCATTTATGAATCTCTAAATCCTGTGTGTCCAACTCCAGTCCTCGAGAGCTACTCTCCTGTAGCTTTTAGATGCATCCCTATTCCAATACAGTTGAATCAAATGATTGGATTACCTCTTCAGCATGCCATCAAGTTTGGCAAAGGCCTGGTAACAAGCCATTCATTTGATTCAGGTGTGTCAGAACAAGGATGCATCTAAAAGCTGCAGGACAGTAGCTCTAGAGGACTGGAGTTGGACTTTCCCCCACCTGGAAGTTGTGTTTCTATGACCTCTTATCCTGTTGTCAACTCTGCAGTCTTGGAGTAACCAGTCTCTTTCTTCTGTAGCATCTCTGCAATGCCTAAAAGTCTACAAGAGTAACTTGCTTGCATAACATAACCATAACCTGGCAAAACATCTCTGATTTGCAAACCTGCTAGTCAACAGTTTTGATTAAAACAGTAGATGATAGTTAAAAAGGTTAAATAAGACTCCCAGTTTGATACTAAAAAGTAATAACTCCTAAAATGGCACATTTTTGGGAAACAGTTCATTATATATTCAGTGGAAAATTCCAAGACTTAACTGAGATTTTGTAATGTGTGAAAGACTAGTGCTTTTAATTACACACTATACAAAAAGCACAGGTTTTGAGGCTTCCTCTTATTTGGTGTGAGGCAGAGCCTGAGAGCGAGCGTCTCAAGATCAAGAGCTGCTCAGCCTCCCTAGTCACTTAGTTTCAATTCCTATAAGTGTATCCATTAATGCTGTCAAGAGCACCCACAACACGTAAATACTCATCAAAAAAAGGCCAACATCTCAACAAATTCACTCAAGTCCTGTACAGCCAGATGTGTTGTTATATTTTATCTTCTTTAGGTTGATGTGTTGTAAAGTTTCTAGGTGTCCAGAGCCTGTTCATTGAGCCTGAAAGTAAGAAAACTAGTGCATTAATTAAAATAATTCAATTAAAGTGTGATTTATATCCACAGAACATACTCACTCAGGAGCAGTCTTGTTTCTCAAGTCCACAACATCATAGGGGTGATGGTCCTGCTTTTGTGGTTGAAATGGCTGAATAGTGGAGTAGAGAGTCTCTGTTTTATTCTTGGACAAGCAGATTTCACTGTAGTCAGGTTCCTCCTCTGTCAGCGGAGGTGAGAAGCTTTCATACTTGAAATCAAAGTGTAAGTGATGCAAAACAGAACAAACGTTTCAAATTAAGTGGTGAAAAAGAGGAGTGGTAGGATTAAATGTGGAAAAGACTGTCCCTATACAGAAGCAAGATTATTAAATGTATTTTCTTTACCGTGAAGTTCTCCATTGTTTCATTTCCTGACCTCTGTTTTCTGGTCAGTGAAACAGATGAATATAGAAACAGGTTAGTGTGTGAACTTGAGATTGAATCTGGTTGATGTGAGAGACAAAACATTGATGTTCACCTGATCCACCAGCAGACAGTGAGAAGTACTAAAACCAGCAGAGCAGCAGAAACTCCTGCAGCTGCTGGTGTCCATGTTCCTGTGATACTTTGGACAGTGAGAGTCTTTGGAGCAGAGCTGATATCTTTGTTGGTTTTCACAGCACACGAGTAGCTTCCTGCATCCTCCCTGCTGACTGGGTCTAGGATCAGATGTTTGTTCTGGTTCTCTCTCGGGGTCAGAGGTTGACTGTTCAAGTACCAAATGTAGTTTGTGTTGTCAGTCAGAGGACAGCTGGTGCTGCAGGTCAGTGTGACTCTCTGACCCTCTGTCACCACTGCAGAAGGACTCATCTTCACTCTCAGCTCTGAAAGAGAAACGTTGGTCAAAGAAATCTCTTTTATAGCAAATCTCCTCTGTGGCTTATGCATTAAATGTGAATTGTGAATAAGAACAAAATGGTAAATGAAGTGGTTCTTATATAACACTTTTCTACTCTATTTTGAGCACTCAAAGTGCTTTACACAACTTGTGCATTCACCCATTCACACTTTTTTTCTACCATTTCTCAGTGCTTCATAACTAACATCCACATATATTCATACTCTGATGGATGCATTGGAGAGCAACATGGGTTTAGCATCTTGCCCAAGGATACTTGGCATGCAGACTTGAGCAGACTAGGATTGAACCACCAACCTTCCAGTTAGTTGGTGACCTGTTACAGCCACCCTGTAACATATGATACATTACACTGTATTATTATTTTTTTTAAACTAAAATGAAAACAAAATGCAGAAGCAGTGTGTTAAAAACTAGCAACATTTTATGATTATAGTATAGTAGCAGGTAGTAGCAGTAACATGTATAATAATTGTACAGAAATAAAGCTGACTACTTCATGGATTTCCCCTATCGCGAGTTAGTGCCTGCCTTTTGCTTAGTATTTTTTGGAATAAATAGTGGCCCAGGATACAGGAGGAACAATGCAGTTTTCGTCCTGGTCGCAGAACACTGGACCAGCTCTTTATCCTCTCCAGGATACTTGAGGGTGCATGGGAGTTTGCCCAACCAGTCAACATGTGTTTTGTGGACTTGGAGAAGAATCAGAGAATCTCATCTCTGATTTTTGCAGATGATGTGGTTCTGTTGGCCTCATCGGGTGAGGGCTCCAGCTTGCACTGGAACGGTTCGCAGCCGAGTGTGAAGCAGCGGGAATGAGGATCAGCACCTCCAAATCTGAGGCCATGGTTCTCAGCCGGAAAAGGGTGGAGTGCCCACTCCGGGTCAGGGATGAGTTCCTGCCCCAAGTGGAGGAGTTCAAGTATCTCGGGGTCTTGTTCGCGAGTGATGGGAGAAGGGAGCCGGAGATCGACAGACGGATTGGGGCTGCAGCTGCAGTAATGCAGACGCTGCACCGGTCCGTCGTGGTGAAGAGGGAGCTGAGTGTAAAAGCGAAGCTCTCAATTTACCGGTCGATCTACGTCCCTACCCTCACCTATGGCCACGAGCTGTGGGTAGTGACCGAAAGAACGAGATCGCGGATACAAGCGGCAGAAATGAGCTTCCTCCGAAGGGTGGCTGGCCTCTCCCTTAGAGATAGGGTGAGAAGTTCGGCCATCCGGGAGGGGCTCAGAGTAGAGCAGCTGCTGCTCCACATCGAAAGGAGCCAGCTGAGGTGGTTCGGGCATCTGACAAGGATGCCTCCTGGGCGCCTCCTGGGTGAGGTGTTCCAGGCATGTCCCACCGGGAGGAGGCCCCGGGGCAGACCCAGGACACGCTGGAGAGATTATATCTCTCGGCTGGCCTGGGAACGCCTTGGTATTCCCCCGGATAAGCTGGAGGAGGTGGCTGGGGAGAGGGAGGGAGGTCTGGGCCTCTTTGCTTAGGCTGCTGCCCCCGCGAACCGGCCCCGGATAAAGCGGATGAAGATGGATGGATGGATGGATAGTGGCACAGATATGCCATGTGTTGTTGTTTATCTCAGGTTACATTTGAATGAACATTATGCATAAGTTTCTATGGTCTCACATCTGTCCACTTCTAGGTGCTACCAGCTAAATCTAAGCGTAATCACTCCAACTCTCCCACACTGTCAAACTGTGCCATCACTGGTCTTGTCCAGTCACCTTCTCCAGGCCAATCAGCATTCATGCTTCATACATTAAATTTCATTGCACATCGCCTCTGTCAGTGTGCCCCAGGGCAGCTGTGGCTACAATGTAGCTTGCTATCGCCTGTGTGTGAATGTGTGTGTGAATGGGTGAATGACTGAATGTAGTGTGAAGCGCTTTGGGGTCCTTAGGGACTAGAAAAGCGCTGGCCATGCAGGCCATTTACCATTTACCATATCTGTCATTCTCCTTTGCAAATGCCTTTGCATAACCCACCCCCCCTGCATCTCTAACACTCAAGCACCCAAGCTCCATTCGAGCCACCTTCTTCACCTCTACAATCAGAGTCTAGGCTCTGATACAGACTGAGCAGCATTATTCTGAAAATTTTCACAATTTGTACATGCAGTTTTTTGCAGGTTAGTGAACCTCTGCCCATTTTTACATGTAAGAAACTCTACATGTTCTTTTTATTTCTTATTACAGACCTGTTGCCAATGAAACTTAGCTGCAAAACTTCCTCCAATTTGCTTTACTCTTGCCCTGTCCCAACATTTTTGAGAAACATTTCTGGCATCAAATTCATAAGAAAAATATATTCTTATATGCTTGATTTGTTTTCTGTTTTATATTGTGTGATTTTTACAAATCACTGCATTCTGTTTGAATTAATTCAGATTTTATAATAAAGAATAATATAGCAGAAACATTTTTGCCTGGCTAAAATAGTTTCTTCTTTTTTCTTTCCTAACTGATCATACTAACATCAGAACATGCATGGGTGAAAAACATGAAGACACTATACAGGTGTCAATAGAGAATTGTATTTGTTCAGTCAGTATAAGCTTTTAATGATATAAGTTTATTTGTGATAGAATGCTGCATGATGATCTTTTCATTGCTCAGAACTGATTGTTCTTTATGAAACGTGTTCTGATATTTGTATCTGAATCTATCCACAGCGATAGTAAGAAGTTGAACAAGCAGTTCTGACCTTGTGCACACACACACACACACACACACACACACACACACACACACACACACACACACACACACACACACACACACAATCACATATGCACATGCTCATGTCACTGAACGAATGTATTAATTCCTGTTGTATAAATAAAGAAAGCAGACGGTGACAGAGTGCAAGTCCGTGAGTGTCTCTTACGTGTAGGAGCGCTCTGTCACTTGTCCTCGCAAGTAAAGACAACTGCAGTGTTTGTGTTTTCTAACTCAAGTGTCTCAGCTGAAGAATTGCGGGGTGATTTTAAGAAATCCCCTGTCAACAGGAAATGCAGAGTTTCTACCTCAGGTAGTGTTTAGAAATAAAATTAAGTCAGCATTAACATAGCATAAACATTTTATGAGTGGGTGAGAAGGTGGTTAGCACTGTTGCCTCACACCTGGTTCAAATCCAGGCTTCAGTCTCTCTGCATGCTGGAGCTGTGTCTGTGTGCGCTCTCTCTGAGTACTCTATCTCACAAAGACATGGGTTTGGTCAACTGATGAAATTAAGCATAGGCATTATGTATTATGCCTTAATCAAGATATGTCAGAAGTACAATGTGTCTGTGAAGGTTCTCAGTCATCCAGGTCATCGTAGACAAAGGAGCTTGCAAAGAAAAGCGTCTGGACTTCTTTAAGTTGCTTGAAGACGTTTCACCTCTCATCCGAGAAGCTTCTTCAGTTCTAAGGTCAAATGGTGGAGAGTCCCAGATATAAACCTAGTGGGAGTTTCCCCCCACAGAGGGACAAAGGACCCCCTGATGATCCTCTAATCGCCTGAGCCAAGGTGTGAAACTGGGTGTGGGTCCCAATCAGCCAGAGTTTCGGGTGTGTTCATTGTGAAACCTGGCCCCACCTTATCATGCGAATTCCTGAGGTCAGATGGCCCAGGATGTGAGTGGGCGTTAAGGTGTCTGGGAAGGGATCTTGCATTTACGACACCAACTCTCTGCCATCTATAATCCAGTTTTGAGATCCCTTCCCAGACGTGAGTGGGCGTTAAGGCGTCTGGGAAGGGATCTCAAAACTGGATTATAGATGGCAGAGAGTTGGTGTCGTAAATGCGAGATCCCTTCCCAGACGCCTTTGACTCAGAAGTACAATATTTTCCTTTTTTGCACTTAAAACATCACTGTAGTATGGCTAGTGCATATATAGTGCAAGATTCACAAATACACAACAGTGGCAGTAAAGATTAGATGTTTATAGTTTTACTGCTGTTTACATTCACTGCCACTACCTTGGATGGGACCTTGAAACTTGAAAATGGATATGCAGAAGAAATGAATGGCTCGAGAAATCTGATGATTGCATCATGCATTTGGTTGGATCTGTGCGATGACTTACATTACATATGTAAGACACAGTTGAATGATGGCTCTTCATATTCTTTTGTAACACAACATGTACCTATTAAGAGCTAGTAGGTTTGAAAAATATAATATTTTTACTCTTGCTTACTGACAAACCATAATTACCTGTGACAGTCAGAGTAACTCCAGGAAAATCAAACTGTTTCACTTCTTCATTTTCTGTTGTGATGGTGAACCTGTATTCTGCTGAGTCATCTCTCTTCAGCTTCTTTAATCTGAGGATGTGTTGGTTCTTCATGCTGTCATCATACTCCACATGATCTGCATCCTCAGTCAGGTTCCTCCTGATGTCCTCCTCAGCATTTCTCTTGACTTTATACCAACATTTAGACTGTATCTGCTGGTAGTCAGGATGTGAGTATTTACTGGAGATGTTGACTGAAGATCCTTCCAGAGCACAGATTCTGCTGTGGACATAATTCAACGCCCAGCAGGAATCATCATTAACACCTGAAATATCGATAAGACACAGATATTTTAACTGAATTTGTCAAATCAGTTTATTTATATTATATATTTAAACATAACAGATGTTGTGGGGTCGGCTAACAACTGACAACAAAGTACAACGCAACAACTAAAAAGTACTTTAAATTACTGTAATAATTAGTGATAAAAATACAAAATCAACTAAATAATTTATAAGAATAAAATAATAACATTAAAAATATATAAATCAGGAAAAGAAATATATTCAGGAAAATGAGAGACTGAGTTACTCTTGGCTGAGACTGAAAAAGCTGAGCAGAAGTCAGGAGATGAATACTGTTAGTATCATAGATGAGCAGATCTGAAGAGGGAGATGAGTCCAGAGTTTTGGATCTGCAGCTGAGAATTGTGATGTGATCACCAACATTTACAAAATAATTTATCACTCATTAATGATCAAGAAACTGACCTAGTTTCAGTCATTGTGGAAATGTACAGTTTATGAGGTTGGGGAAAACTGCAGTGAGCTGAGACTCAAGAAGTCACTTAGATGAATGACGAAACGTTTCTCCTACTGAAAATGCTATGTCCAGATGAACAGAATGAACCGTTTTGGATTTACTAGTGTGATGACTAATAGACTTAGTATTAATTGCAAGAAGGGGTGATAATATTTTGAGAAACAAAAGCTTTAGTTCTTTGAAAGTTGAGAGACAGTAAGTTTACTCACAGACGTCAGCAGAGCGCACATCCTCAAGACCTTTTACAGCACAAGACAAACTGTCTGGCTGAGAGCTGGAAAACTGAATTTGTTTTCCCTCCTGCACTGTAGGCTTTCTGGTCTCATACCACACAAAGGAAATCAGAGGCTCAGTCAGAAAACAGCTGCTGTTACAGGTCAGTCTGATGTGACCTCTGTGTTCAGCAGGAGTCCTCTGGACATGAATTTCTGTTGGGAGATGATGAACACATTTTCCACCAGTTCATCTCTGTCATGTCAAATAAATTAAGAAATAAAAATGAAATTTCAAAGTGCAGTTTGTCCAGAACTTCACCTCTGGGATATGTGATGGAGCAGGACTCGTCCACTGATGTCTGCTGAGAAGAACACATTCTCCCTTTAGCATAGGTCACACTGAAGCAGGTCTCTGTGATGGAACCTGAGAAAAACCAACAACTTTCCGTAAATTCATTAGAGTCTGAAGAGTAAAGTGTTTGTGTTTAACATCTCATAACATGATGAGGAGGTGTCCATCATGACTCACCCACAGAGACTTGAGGGGCTCTGAGATGCTCGTAGCCTTTGACAGCACAGGAGTATGTGACTGCTTCCTCACTGCTGAGCAGCTCTTGGTACCAGGGAGACCAGTCCTCATAGAGAAACTCTCTGTTCTTGTACCAGATGTAGGCTGCAGGCTTTTCAGTCAGAGGACAGCTGCTGCTGCACATCAGTGTTACTGTCTGTCCCTCTGTGGCAGGAATCACCTTTACCTGCAGCTCTGAGAGGTCACATGACCAACATGAATACACTGATCATTCATAAACTCATTCATTTATGATGCATTTGTAAAAAGAACTGTACCTGTAACTTGGAGATGAATTCCACTTTGTTGGCACTTTGATCTGTCAGCAGTTTTAATGCAGCAGTAAAAATTTGCATCTCTCTCTGTCAGATTATTGATTGTTAGAGTGAAATTAGTCTCTGCTGACATGCTGTACTTTACATGTGTTTCCTCTACTGAGAACATTATCTTGGAGACAGTATCGTGTCCAGTGTACCAGCCATTTCTTGCAGTGGGATGTTGATGTGAGCAGGGCAGATTCACTGATGAACCTTTCAAGGCACAGATGCTGTTTGGTTTTCCCTGAACACCTTTAACACAACATGTGATTAGAAAACATGGTGAACATTTATGCTAACTTTCTTTTCTGTGCTAATCTGTGATGACAGCATGTTACTGTAAAGGATCACAATCTGGTGCTTTGATACACTTGACAGTTCAGAACTTCAAAACAAGAAAAAATCATGTTAACAGTAAATCTCTTAAGTGAGTTTTTTTTTAGGAAATTCACTTTAATTTAACTTCTGAGAAAAACTTGTAACTTTCTGCATCTTTTTCTAGATTCCAGAAACATCATCACAGTCATCATGAGGAGGAGAAACAAATTATTCCTACCTGACAGACACAGAATGAAACCCAGAAACAAACATCCAGCTTCTGCCAACAACATGGCTGCTGTAGATTTTCTCTTCTAATCAAAAAGTTGATTATGTGAATATAATTTAGTCCTTGCTATGACTTCTGTTAATATCAAAATTTATAAAATATCAGAAATGTGAATAAATGTTCAAATTCATGAGCTGTCTAAGAGGAAAACCTGAATACAGAGCTGATTTCAGCGTGTCTGCAGGACAAACACGTTTTAACACGACCAAAGTCACTTCCTCCTTTATGATAATTTTTTTTTCACAACAGAGCCCTCTAGTGAAGAATGCATGTTTGCAGCAGCTATTGGACTCTTACTTTTGAATTTATAGTGGGGTTTTTTGTGTATTGTCACACTTCTTGTCTTTGTTATTTTTAAAATTTACAAAGCATCCCAATTAAATATGCTACATGACCACATTTCATTACATTTTCATCAAAAAACCCAAAGTTGTTACTATTGGCAGAGTAACAACAATGGTGCGGCATTAATGGTTATTGTGGTGCAGAAAAAGAAACTTACCAGAACCACTAACAGGCGTGATATTTTTATTTTTCAAAATATCATTTCATTTCATTCATCTGTAAATATACTTCAGTAAATGAGCAGTAAAGGTAGTCTATTGCTATATATAATAAATACATGTGTGTTTTTATATATTACTAGTATACTCACCTTTGTAAAGTCTAAATTAAAAAAAATCAGAACAATAAGATTTACTGATAAAGATGCAGTGACTGGCCTATATTAGTATACAGAAATAGAAAAAAGAAGAAAAACGATTAAATTTTTTTTTATAACACATCAAATGTCTTCACTGGGTCTATACTTCATCCATGTTTGGACGAGAGAGAGAGAGAGAGAGGGGGGGGGGGGGGGGGTATTATATGAATGGTAGCAGTGTGAGCCTCTAAAAGCTGTGTGTACTGTTCAGTAATATTTGTACCCTCTTTTACTCTGTTTTATTCATATTTTGTGGGAACCAAAATTTTCATTCATTTTATCTCAAATATCTTTAGCGTTTCTCTGAATTTCAATTTTCTATCACTGCTAAGATGGAGCTGTTTTCAGGTCGTGATTAGGCAGGAATCACCTTTACCTTCAGCTCTGAGAGGATATGCATTCATCGGTGTGATAATCATAAAATAATCACTGTTTGCAAGCATCATACTGAAACAATGAGTTTAACTCTCCTGTCCCAGCAGTGTTCTTGGTTGTTTCTATACTTGTTGCAGTAGTAAATGTTTGCATCACTTTCTCTCACATCCTTGATCACCTGTGTGGGGAAGCCATCAGACACGCCCACGACCCTGGTTTCGTCTGTAGAGAACATACTTGTTGCCCTGCTTGTGCATAGTGTACCATTTCCAGTTGGACTTTGCTTTATCTGACCTTTTAATCCATAGATGTTTTAGATGTTTTTTGTGTGTCCAGTCATCCCTTTACCAGAAACTTTCATTAGCAGACATCAAAGTTTTTAAATGAAACAAAGAAGTGAACCTTAAAGAACATGTATGCTTTCCTGCTTACATGTTCTAAAAGCATGGCTCTCCTCAACCTTCTCCTCATCCTTCAACTTTATTCAGAAACATTGATGGTACAGCTGTTTTTGTATGCCTAATCACTGTCATGACAACAAGGTAGGTTGTTGTTTTGTAGGTGATGACAGATGGCGTTAAGTTATTATATAAAAATGTCCTTCCTTCTTTAGAAGGAATTCATCTTAGTAAAAGAAGAAGAGGACATAGCGTGACAAGAAAGGAACCTTGGTACTGTATGAGGAGGACAGCAGTGGGACAGAGAGGGTGAGGCTGCTGGAGGACATGTATCAGAACAGTAAAACAGAGGTGAGGTGTGTGGTTGGGGTGAGAGATGGATTCAAACACAGACACACACACTGTAAGACTTGGCCCTAATGTCTCCTCAAATCGCACACTGAGCACTGGCTCCCCACCGGGCTGTGTGCTGAGCCCCCTCCTGTATTTTCTCTACACCCACCACTGCAGTTCGACCCACAACAACAAACTCATCATCAAGTTTGCTGATGACACCACAGTAGTCAGACTCATCTCAAAGGCAGAGGAGGCAGACTACAGAGAGGAAGTCCTGAAGCTGGCAGCATGGTGTTCAGAGAACAACATGCCAGTGAACACTAAGAAAACCAAAGAGGTCATTGTTGACTTCAGGAGGCACAGCACTGACATACCTCCCCCCCTTTACATCCACGGGGACTGTGTGGAGAGGGTCCACTCCTTCTGGTTCCTTGGTGTCCTCATCTCTGCTGACATCTCCTGGACAGATAACATCTCAGTGGTCATCAAGAAGGCCCAACGTTCGTCGGGGGGTTCCCCAGGAGCATCTTCCTTGGGTGGCTCAACCCGGGGTAGCGGTCATGGCCTATTAGGGGCTCTGTTGGCTCTTAGGTGACGGTTTCCTCGTGGCTGCGTGCAGCATGGCTAGGGGAGGGTCTGTGCTGACGGACGTGGGTTACTGACCTGGTAGCCTGGCTGCCCCTGGGTGGGTCTGGGACGCGCGTGAGGTTCTGGGGGCGCTCCGTCTCTGGGCTGGGGCCCTGGCTGGGCCTCGGGGGCTTGGGTCCTGGTTGGTATGTTGCTGGGGTTGTGGGCGGGTGGGTGTATGGGGGCCCGGCCCTGGCGCAGGGTGCTGCCAGTGCATTGAGCCACCTGGGGGGCTCTTCAACTGGTGGGGGGGTGTTACACCTTGCAGGAGCTCTCCTCTCTTCAGGAACTCACTCTGCAGGAGGGGGAGATATAGGAGAGGTGGAGGAAGATCTCAGCCTGGGCGTCTATTGTCTTGTGTAGTCTGGAAGATGAGTGGATGACGGGGTGGGTGCAGTTTTCTCTGTGGTGGGGTCAGGTGGGCTGTCCCGGGCTCTGTGGGGCTGGGCGGCGCTGCTGTTCTGGGCCCCGGTCCGGATGGGCCTGGGTCCCCTTTCCCTGGCGGGTTGCGGAGTATGGAGGTGCCTACTGGGTTCAGCGGGGGAGCTGGCCCCAGGGAGGGGTCACTTGCCCCTCCCTTCCTTCCCTCCCCATCTCCAGCTGCCTCCCTCTTCCCGTTCCACCACAACCACCCACACATGCAGGTCCTTGGGGTAAAGGTGTGTCACCAGGGTGCAGGGGAGGCATCCCCCCCTCTGTCCCCTTCTGGCTTCTTGTGCCTTAATTTTATCTCACAACTTAGACATTCACATTACTCACACTCTCATAACACATACATATAGGATCTTGGGGGTGGGCACGCTACACGGACTCCAAAAGACCATCAGGGTGTACACCTCACCCCTGGCGTCGTTGCCCACCTCTCAATTTTAAATACAGACATTGAGGGCTAGCAGGAGGGACTATGCGCTTACCTGCTGCTCTCTGGCAGGTAGCTCCATGCCCTCCTGGGTTTTAAATGCACCTTAGAACACACATACATCAACACTACATATGAGTGGGCGGAGGGAGGTTTTGGAGTCTTCTCTCACCCCCATTCTCTGCGACCTGCTGGAGCGGGGGGCCGGGAGGAGGAGTTGGCCATCCGACTGGGGTCTGGAATGTGGGGCCTCCCTGCTGCTGCGGACTCGGGACGGTCTGCTTCTCGCCACCGCAGGGAAAAAGGGTAACACCACCTGGGTCTGGGTGCAGTTCCCCCCTCCAGGGGCAAAGGTACCTAGACCCGGTTTGTAGAGTACGCTTGGGGAGTGTGATCATGTGTACAGTGTCTCTATATGTCTGTCTCCACGTTGGTTGAGTGTGGAGTAAGTGCATATGAGAGCATGAGGGTGGGAATGGATGTTTGTATCTGTGTGTGCCTGTTTGTCTGTGTCCATATGTCAGGTCGGGTATCAGACGCCACCTCTCTGGGGACATCTCAGGCCCTCTAAGGTATGGAGGCCTATCACCCACCACCACTTCCCCTGCCAGTGGCAGACGCCCTCAGACATCAGCGCGTTGGTGGTTCTTTGTGTCCGGGGGTGGGCGCCCAGGTACACACTGGCTCACTCCTTGGTGGCTGCTTATCAGGGCCTGGAGCCTGGGGCTCGCTCGGGCCACTTCGGGGGTGGGGTGCCCTCGGCCTCTCGGCCTGGGGTTCAGTCACTCTGGCGCAGCTGGCTGCCGGCGGAGCTCACGGGCACATCACTGCAACCCCCCCTGGCTTCTGCTCCGCAGCTGCTGAGTGAGCCCTCATCTGGGACTCTCCTCAGCTCTTTCTGGGACAGTGGCGCGGCTGCCCCTCTGTTGGTCTTCCTTGGTCTCTTGTGTTCTGGGGGCCTCTGGATGTCTGGAGTCTTGATCTCCTCCATACCTGCTTCATGCCCTGGAGGACGGGGCTGTGGCCCCCCCACACCCTCTAGCAGATCATTACATGAAGGAACCTTTTAAAAACAAACGTGTTCATGCTCACAGGTGTACACACGGGTGCTCACACACACAAACGACACCCTTTTTGGCTCCTACCTCAAAGCACACTGTGCGCTGTCGATATTACGTGCTGCACAATAATGTTTAATATTTAATATTTACTGTTATATTCCCATATATCATCGTGATGTTGTTTATTGTATTGCTCTCGTTTTCTTCTGCTTGTTTTCTTTTTTCTTTCTCAACAGGCGATCCAGGTGATTGATATATGCATTTTTTTTTGTGTGTCTGCTTATTTAGTTGGTTTTTGGGGTTTTTTTGCCCTTTATCCCCGTCCCTCTTCTCCGCAGTTTTTTCCCCCTCTTCCTTTCTCCCTTTTCTTTTCCTCATTAAAGTCTGTCCCGTAACTAGCAAGTGAAAATAAAAAATAAAATAAAATAAACAATAAAAGGTGAATCAAATAGACCATTACGGCAAGGCTGGGATGGTCAACTTGGTAAAGTAAATCCGTTGGGCATCTTTCCTCGCCTTTAGACAATAATTCTGATGGCAAAAGAACCAAACGGGACAGGCAAAAAAAAACAAAACAAAAAAAAAAGGCCCAACGTTGCCTGCACTTCCTGAGGGCCCTCAGGAAGTACAAGCTGAACTCCAACCTGCTGCTGACCCTCTACCACTCGTGCATTGAGAGCCTGCTAACTTACAGCATCACGGTATGGTACGGCAGCTGCACTGAGTTGGATAGACCGAGGCTTCAGAGTGTAGTCATGACAGCACAAAAGATCATCGGCTGCCCTCTCCCCTCCCTGATGGACATTTATTCCTCCCGCTGCCTCAACAGAGCAGCAAACGTCATCAACGACGGCTTCCACCCTGGTTTCAACATGTTCAGCCTGCTTCCCTAAAGGAAGTGCTACAGGTGCATCAGCAAATGTTTGCCAGGGGGCCAGAATTTTCTTTCTAATTGTCATGTCTAGCTTTTCATAAATAATTATCTGAATCCTACAACCAAAGTTTTCATCTGATGTAAAATGTATAAAAATTCATTATTTGATATAGGAACTATTAAGTCAAATTTATAACCTAGCAAGCTGTAGTACCTTTTCCTTTGGGAAGATACCATCTGTGCAGTCTGCAATTTTGTTGAAGAAAGATGTTGAATCTATTTAATTATTGTAGAAAAATTATTGATTTCTGTACATTTTCTTACGCGTGCATTAAATTAAAGTTGACTACGTCAATTAAGCATTATGAGGTGGAAGGTGGGGGGTGGTTCCCTATTTTTTTTTTTTTTGCTGGGAGTAGACTTGTAGTCAAGACCGCCTAATCCAAGACCAAGACAAGACCAAGACCAGAGGGTATCGAGACCAAGACAAGACCAAGACCAGAGGGTATCGAGACCAAGACAAGACCAAGACCAGAGGGTATCGAGACCAAGACCGAGACCAAGACCAAGTCGAGACGAGACCAAGACCGGGACAAAAAAAGACTAACTTTTGTGTGCTTTTGAGGGCTGACATGATGGTACTGACTGGCCCCAAAGTCATCTGACAAAACAGCGATCACCTCCAACAACTAAAATATGAAATATGTAACTGGTTTCAGTTATACTTTATATATAGATAAAATTGTAACATCAAACTGAAGATTATAAACTTGAAATTGCATCATGTCCTATTGTAGTAGTACTAGCCAAATTACACTGTATGATACCAACTTCCCTAAAATGGATAAGGCCTGTCAACACAAAGTGATATGCAGATGTTATTTAAAAGTCAATGGTCACATTTATTTAGTCAAACAACACCATTTTAAGTAAAATTCTGTAATCAAACAATATAAAGACATGTGCACACCTCACATGAATCAGATGCAAACTACAAATATTACATACCAATACAAATTGTGCATTAATAAGAATAAGAACAAGTGCTTAAAAGATTCTGGCATCTTGATGTCTTCAGTGGCATGAGATTACAACACACTGCCAATGAAATCAAGCCTGTTGTTCAGTAGGGCAGGAACAATAGAACACAGACATTATGAACAAATAACAAATATCTTATGAACAAATATATAATGAACAAACAGCATATTTTCAGAGAGGAGTGAGAGAAAACAGTTCACATTTTAAAACAGTGATTGATTGCACTTCAAGAAAACTAAAGATTGCAACATCTTATAGCCTAGCCGTGCGTGGTGGGGTCTCATTAGAATGCCTCCTCTACTAAAAACCCTCTCAACTGGGGCAGAAGAGGCAGGGACAGAGAGGACCTTCAAGGCAACACTGTGTAGACTGGGGAAACGCTCTTTGTTTTTTGACCAAAAGGTGAGTGCATCACAGTCAGAGTCATTTATGCCGTCTAGGTACTTGCTTATTTGTGCATCAGTGCTCGAGTCCTGGCTTGTGCTGCGTTGCAACCTAAATGCCTTGTAGCGTGAAAGAAGACGTTGTTTTGGGGGTGGCGCTGAGTCACTATCTGATAATTCTGTGTCTTCTTCTGTTGGTGCTGTAGGTCCGTCTCTGTCTACCTCTGTGATCAAAAGGTCTGGAAAAGGGTGCACACACACACATACAAAGACAGGATTAGACAGGATGCTTCTAATGATGCTATAAAACCAAAGACAGTGATATTAAGTGGAACAACAAAAACAACAATAACAATAAATTATTATTATTATACAGTAACCTATTAATGACTTTTTAATGTCATCTCTGAACCTCTTCAGCGCTGGTCCGGTTTCACCATTTTGCACATCTAAATCTACCCAGGTCAGTCCAAACTGGGGGTCGAGCATGGTGGCAAGGAAGTAGATCCGATGGCTAAACGGCTCTTCTGGATCCTTTTCGTCCATGCAAATCTGCCTGAAAATTCCAGAGAACCGTTTCTCTAAAGATCTTTTCAGTGCCCTGACTATAGTTACGGCCTGGGGCATTTGTACTTCCATCTTTATAAGATGATTCTTCAAGTCCAGAACAGTGGGGACCACCATGCTAATAGTCACCTGATGATCACCTTCTGTAAGGTCTGTTGCATCAGAAAAAGGCTCAAGCAAAGCACAAAGGTCTTTCAGCTGAGCCCACTCTCGGGTTGAAAACACTAAATTCTCTGTATTGCTGCACATTTCAGTGATGGCCCCGTGGTCAAGTGTGATCAGAGCCTTTAACTGTCTGTAGGTGCTATTCCAGCGGGTGTTGTTTCCTGCTGGGATGGACTTATTGGAGCCAAAGTGTGCCTCAAACAAGTCTTTGTGGTTACTACTGCTGTGCAGCAGGTTTGTAAACTTGCTGGCTTTGGCAATGGCTCTAGCTATTGCCTTTACCTCTTTCATCCCATCACTGATTACAAGTTGCAGCGAGTGGGCGAAGCAAGAAAGACGTTCACCCGTTGACCATGGATCAGAACCTTCTGCATCCTCCCACATTGTTTCATCATCGAGGTCATCACTGCTGTCACCTTCAGGGTGCTCTACTTCTGGCATCTTGACTTTAAAGGCCCGCTTCATATTGGATGCATTATCCGTCAGAATGTAGCTTATTTTATGGCCAATGCCATACTCCTCAACTATTCTGTCAAATGCTGAGGCGATTCGTTCGCCGCAGTGCTTCCCTGTGAAACGCCTACAGTCAAGCAAAAATGATTGTAAACTGTAAGAGTCCTTGTTCTTGCAGGCAGCATGAGCAGTAACTCCCAGGAAAGTACGAAGCCTCCGGTCAGACCAGAGGTCTGTTGTTATTGCTACATTTGGCTGGACTTCCAGGGCTTTGATTATGTCACCCTTCAATTTAGTGACAAGGTGAGGTATCAGCTTCTCTGTCAAGGTGGTTCTAGACACAGGAGTGTATTTGCTATCCAAGACATTCAGGAAGTGTCTAAAATGTGGATTCTCAATGATAGACAAGGGGAGAGAGCATCCAACTATAAGGTCCTGGAAGATGGACTGGGTGATGGCCTGTTGCCTGGGTGAATTTGGGGAAAATAAGTGGATGCTTGGAGCAAACAATGATAATTGAGGCTGTGTGGGATTGACCGCTATCACTGATGTTGCAGATCCTGCCTTGTACTCCAAGTACCTACAAAACAGGGAAATAGGAATCTGTAAAACATCGGTTTCTATTCAACCACAAAAACTACTGTATCTTACAAGCACAGTAATTTTAAACCTATCAATGAGGGCAGACCTTTGCATACAAAATAACCTAATCTAATCCAGTGTGACACATATAGATCATTAGGCACAACTAGTAATAATGAAAATACTGGAGTGTTCAGGGTTGCAAGACCTTAAATAAGAAGAACAGAAAAACAGTTGAATGGAATCTACAAAAGACAAAATGTCTGTGCATTAACTTTGCAGGTTGCATTAAGCCTCCTCCTGCCAGTCAGCTATCAGACACAGCTGTATTGACAAGAAATGAACTACTCAATAAAGTCTGAAGTTACACCAATACAAAATAACTGTGTCTAATAATGCTAAAATAGCCCCTACACACTGGACTGGTTTAGTAGGGCAACATAGTAGAAAACACCTAAGAAAGTCATAGTCAAAGGTCCTTAAGTTCGATTTAAGAACCTTAGGACTCAGTTTTGCGATCCGTGCTATCTGGACCAGAGCCATAGACCGCTCTGATCTGGTCTTCACTGTCGAGAACACTGCTGTTAGCCGAGCAATGTTATAGGGACACTCTTGAAACGCCCGTCCTTACGAGTCAGCAACCATATAAATATGCCCATTAAAGTCCACAACAAAGCACCATACCAGCCCTTAAAGTGCTCACTGAAATGGTTTCGATATATTTCTGCTCAATGAATTCACCAAAATACCTAAAGTTAATGAAAATTGTTTAAGTAGCTGATAGCCACTGCTAGCGCTAGCTACCTGTACATAGCATGTAACGTAACGTTAAGTTAAAGTTAAGTCTGCAGGGACGGTTGCAAAAAAACTGTCCCTACATAATTTATAATGTTTGAAGAACACATTATAAATAACAATATTACATAAACATGACCTGGTCATCTGAGGTTGGAAAGGTAGTTAGAAGAGTTTGAAGATGGATAGATGGCTACCGGCTAACTTACCTTTGAGGGTGTTTGCGCTCCAGGTGCCTGGTGAAGGTTGAGGTAGTCCCGGCTGTCTCGGTCAAGGAGACTTTACAAAACCTGCACTTTGCCGAATGCTTCTTTTTTGCATTTACCAAAAACTCTTTGTGTTCTATGAACGCAAACTTTATGACAGACGAAGTCGCTGAAATTTCTGTAACTGACTCAATCTAACGGGTTGCATTTAGTTGTGTGTGAAGGGCGCGAAAGGCAAAATAATAAAATGCCACAATGTGGAGGGATTTGAGCATGGCTGAGCCACTGTGTGTCGCTGTGTGACAGCTGAGCAGCGAAAGGAAATTAATTGAGGAGCCGGCTCTCGCTCAATGGGAGTTGACTATTCTGATTCACTACAAAGCACTCTCTAAGCACGGCTCTCAGAGATAAAGCTTTTCCACATGATACATTATCGAACATTACGCTGTGTGTGATGGATACTGTTGACTCCAAATCTCCCGACCACTATGTTGACCTGAGACAGCAAGACAGCGAGACCAAGACAAGACCGAGACCAAAGTACGTCGAGACCAAGACAAGACCGAGACCAAAGTACGTCGAGACCAAGACAAGACCAAGACAAAAGTACGTCGAGACCAAGACGAGACCAAGACGAGACCAAGACCACGTAAAAGTGGTCTCGAGACCAAGACCGGTCTCGAGACATCCAACTCTAGCTGGGAGTTGGCAAACCTATTAGTTAGGTTGCTTAATATTTCTGCTAAGTACTCTTTAAAATACCAGAATAGGAAGGATGATGTAAGTTTAAGTTTATTAGATTGAGCAGAATTGCTGAACTATGAAATATTTTGGGTGCAGTGTATTTTTTGCTGAATAGCTTCAGTGTTTTTTGTTTTGTTTTGTTTTTTAAAAACTTCAGTATGAACCTATACAAAATGCAGCAACATATTTGAAAAAAACATTATGTTGATTATAAAATACGCTACATCGGATTTATATTGGTATTGGCAGATATCCAAATTTATGATATCGGTAACGGTCTCAGACATAAAAAAGTAGTATGTGCCATCTCTAGTATATACATAACACTATTTATTACATATTACTTTTTAAAACTGGTTTGTATATTTGTAAACTTTGTATATTTTTTCTCTGTTAATACTGTCCATGCGTATATAGTGCTGCAGAACTGTCCCCACCCAGCATGTTTGTACTGAGTAGGAGATGCCCTCTATCTCATTGTACAACTGTATAGGGAAAATAAGGCATTCTTTTCTCTTCTATAGGGCTTTGGAGCGTGATGTCACGGGGGTGGGCGTGGAAAGGATTTTGGCCCGATCCGCCATTTTGGGGGTCTAGCGCAAGTGAAAAGGGAGCGAAGGCACACACAACAGCCATGGTTTGTATTTGCTGTGTGGTCGGCTGCAATGTTCGATCGCACGACCAGCAAGAAAATAAGCTTGAAAAGGGTTTATCTTTTCATTCTTTCCCAACCTGGAAGCAACATGAGGCAGCTCGTGTATCGATGTTAGCAAACGAAGGCGTCCAGCCTGGATAGCAGCTGTGAGACGAGCTCCAGTTCTCTTCCATCTCCAAATATCTGTTGGTGCTCCAGACATTTTCATTACGGTAAGTTCTAAATATGTTCATATCACTCTTTATAGCCTATTAGTTTCATTTTCAATGCACTCTGAGGTCATAGCAAATTAGAACAAACATCCTACTGAGTGATTTTGCAGAACTACCGTCTATTTATAGAGTTGCTAATTATTTGGCATTATTGCAGCAAACCAGCCTATGAAATGGATGAAACATCGTGACTGGGTCCCAGCGCTACACGAGGGACCTGCTTCAAACAAACCACCATGCCAATCAGATTACTTCTTCCATGTGAGGGTGAAGAGGTGACCCTCCTGGATAAGATGGTGAAGGTTTGCTGCGTTTGGTGAACAGTGTGATAATAAAACCAGGGAAGAATGAAACCTGCTCCTGTTAAATGTTCTTAAGTCTTGTGCTGTTATTTTTTCAAAAGATACAGTAAATAAAGTAATGTTAGTAGTGGGTGATATCATGTAAACACTCATGATTTTGTGTAAACATTTTGTCATTTGTAAACTATAAATGACATGGATTCTACACTGTTACT
Organism: Aulonocara stuartgranti; assembly: GCF_965226115.1. NCBI lineage: Eukaryota > Metazoa > Chordata > Actinopteri > Cichliformes > Cichlidae > Aulonocara > Aulonocara stuartgranti. The sequence continues at coordinate 32,813,848 of NC_138944.1, read as the reverse complement.
GATGTGATGCTCTATAAGGTGGTTTTAATAAAATAAAATAAAAAGAGGCAAAAATTAGTTTGTTTCTTTATTCAACTTTTGAACAGTGGGACTCAGTCAGTACATATTCAGTAAATGCAAATTATTTACACGGCAGTGCACTACAGGCATACATCTAGACTCCTCCACAGTAGCAGGTGGGATTTTCCTTTTTTGAGGACGGCTTCTTTTACCTGTCACTACGGATGGTCTGTTTATGTTTTGATCAAGAGCCTTTTTTTGGGCAGCTGAAGAGGAGAAGTCTATCTTATGGCCAACCTCTGGCTGTATCTTGGTCACATTACCCAGCAAAACCCAGTAAGCAGGTTCATCTGTAACAGTCCTTGTGCCACGATCAAGACTGTTGCTTCTACTTTAAACAGAAGAGCAGCGACATGGCTGCAGTTCTCTGCGACTCCGGCCATACAGCTGCAGTGGGCGACTTCAACCTTCCCTGTGATGCTCACAGTGACCCATGGCTGCAATGCTGGTTCATTCAGTCTTTGAGAGTGCAGTACCTGAAACACACACAGACAAAGTTCATTTAAAGACAAGAACTAATGAGCCATGGCCGACATAAATGTGTTTTATCTACTTTATCATAAATGTAACAAAGTGTTTAGAAAGTTAGCACATACATGTGATTTTTCATTTCTTTATGTGTCCATCGCTGCATGTTATAGTGTAAATCTGTCTGTTCTCTGTCAGAAACCTGCCTGCAGAGAATGAACCTAAAGTATGTAATGCAAGGATGTCATCACTTTAGAGATGGGGAAAGCATAAAGTGACAATTATGAATCACTTAATATGATAAGGAGATTCTGCAGGTCATTAATCAATGTATAAAACTAAAATAAAATGTATTTTTAGTGACACAGGATACAAACATGGAAGCAAGATGTATAATTAGGATTATTTATAATAAATATGAATAAATTAGTGCAATTTCTTTAACCATAAAGAATAACTAAATCCTTCAGGACAATGTCACATCAATGCACTGAACTCACTGTTATCCCTCTAACAGCCTCCACATGTTCTCACTGTAATTTCCCCTCATGAATGAATTTATGCTGCACTAATGTGAATGTTTGCAGGGAAATCAAACGCATTTCACACGCAGTACTCGAGCTGACTTACCTTTGTTTGAATGACGACTTGTACGCGCTGACTCCACAGACAAGGTATATGTCAGGCTACGTCAGTAGCGCTAGGTGTTCGGGGTTTCTACTCCACGGCCATATTTCATACGGGTCCACATTTCCAATGCACGCTATTTTCTGCAAGTACCGCTGCTTCGCCTCTGGACGCAATCGGTCTCTATACAGTTCACTCTCTTTTGAGCTGCTTTTAAGCATCTTTCTTGTAGTCGTCGTTCCAACACAGTGTGTTTTTTTGATTCGTAGACCCCGAAAATGGCGCTGCGCTCCCACAATGCATTGCGGCGTGACGTCAACTCCAAAGCCCTATTCTACTCTACACTACACACACACACACACACACACACACACACACACACACACACACACACACACAATGTGAAACTACATTTGCTCTCCCCTGATTTAGTGGTAAGGTATTATTCATTTTCACCCTGGCAGTAGTTTGGTTAGGTGAGTGACTGGCCAAATATTAAGAGCAGATGCAAAGTAACTCAGTGGTAATGCACTCCAGTTGAAAGCAGAAGAAGCGAACAGTATTCAAAGACAGTTTTTTTGGTTGGCTGATGTCAATGGAAAATTGTATTTAGTAGTCAGTATAATCTTTTAGTGATATAAGTTTGCATATGGTAGAATACTGCATGTAGTTATTTGTATTAGGAAATATTAAACCATGTATACTTAGAGGCATATAATTAATTGTGTGTGATCACTAACAGGCTGCAGGCTTGGGGTGCACCCCAGGAATGCACCCCCATGTTCCAGGATCCAGCACTGATTCCTGACGCCGTGGGGAGCCAGCACCGAAGCCTGTGCACAGCCCTCTTGGACGAGGAGAGAGCCCCAGGACGTTAAATTCGGGTCTGGGCCGGTGTTATAATCTGGTCCACGGCGGTGGGATTCAGTCCAATGATCTGAATCACCAGTGGGACGTCAGGGGTGAGAAACACTATTTTGGTATATAAGACGGCCGCAAAAGTTTAAAGAAATGTGGTAAAAAAGGTTTAAGTTCGCCAAAAGGAACTGTGTTTCGACCAGTTTTAGAGGTAGCTGAAATTATCTCGTGACAAATTAGGTTTAAGTTTGGCAAAAGGAACTATGTTTCGACCAGTTTTAGAGGTAGCTGAAATTATCTCGTGACAAATTAGCGCGCAACTGTCTATGTGTGTGTATGTGTTTGGAAGTAAGTTGATTTTACAGCACAATACGCTGCTGAACTACTTCCATTTTTGTTTTCTTTGCTGAGGCTCACGTGCTGGTGACAGGAGAACGGTTGAGTTTCATCTCATAAAACTAATACCGCTTCACCGTTAGGGTGAAGTCGAAGGCCATATCAGTAAACCACTCTGAAGTCAAGCGTGCCAGCGACGGCCCAGCAAAATCTTTGAAAATGGGTGATAAACAAGAAAAATTAACACCTGATGAGAAATGTCTAGAAAAACAGCAAGCCGGAGCAGGACTAATCCAAAAGAAAGAGAGAGGAATGCATAGTGGAAGAGCAAGAGGTAGAGGCTACACACACACACCAAACAGTGGCTTTAACACTACATGCTGGAGGTGTGGAAAAGAGGGACATTTTGTACGTGACTGTAAGAAACAAAGAAGACAGTAACTCAGAATAGGATAGCAGCTCAGGTAAAGAGAGCAGTTCAGACTAGGAAGAACATAATAATCCCTCACCCAGCAAAAATTAGAGATCACAGTAGTTTGAAGTAGTTTAAAAAAGGGTTGGAAACAGACCCGACTGAATAGATATAAATGCAAGAGGAATAAAGTAAAATAAACAAAAAGCTAAATTACAACTTAATTTTAATGCATTCAAACTAATAATAAAAAGGATAACAACCTATAAACTGGTATTAATAATGAAAGCAGATAATTCACACAAACAGAACTGTGATAACTGTGATAACTGGAGTGTGCAGCGTTTCCGTGAGCAGTTTTCCTGCATCTTGACTTGTGTGTAGAGTGTTCATAACATCAGCATCATGTTTTTGTTTATTTGTTTTGTTGGGTTGAAAAATAGTTAAATAAACTGGTGATCATATTTATGGATCACCATGGCACATATCATCAGCCATGTGATTTATTTACGCAGATGAAAAAGTGAGTGTGAATGTGTCTGACGTCACAGTGTTTTTGTGCGCTGTGTAAAAGTAATTGCCTTTGATTGTGAGAGCGGTGATTCTGCAGGTCACCAGCTATTTAAAAAAAAAATATATATATAAAAAAAAGAGTGAAAAAGAGACAAAATTTACATTGTAGATGAAAAATAATTATAGGAAAAAGGTTTTGTGTTGATCAGCCAAGAACAACTACAATCTTATTTTCTGCTTTTAAGAAAGGACTGTTCACAAAAACAGAGAGAGAGAGAGAGAGAGAGATGTGTGTTGATTAAGCAGCGATGATAATAATGAACATGTCTTAGTTTGTTACTTTCAGGTGAAAAGCAGACCTGAATCAATTTTCCACATGCAGCGGTCGAAAGAAAGTTATAGTTTAACATCATTGGAAACATGCAGGCCAAGTTTCTGGCTGACTTATTTAAAGCGCCATGTGTCTCTCAACCTCACAAGCAAGTGCTCACTCCTCCCTGAAGAATGCAGCTCCAAAGAGCAATAACATGGCAGATAAAGACAGCAGCAAGTCCTGAGCAAAGAGCAAAGCAGCAGCAATGTGGACAAACAGCATCAGAGAAAAAGAGCAAACCCATCATCCTGACTGATCAGATGAATGGCACTGTGTCTACAACAAGCTGAAACTTCACTGTGCATGTGAAGAAAACGTTTGAGGAGAACTGAACTGTTGGAGTTTGACATTTGCCACCTGTGGAGTAAAATGCCAAGAAGAGACAGTGGGACACAGGACAAAGCGGAAGAATTGCCGGCTGTTGGACTGTTGAAAGTGGGAGAGGAACACAGAGTGAGAAGACTAGGTGAGAACACAGAGGAATGCTGTTATTTAATGTGGGAAATCAAAATTTGGGTTAGCAAACCTGGGGAAAAGAAAACTGACTGCTTAAGTTGGAAAATTGTGAAGGAGTCTGAAACATTGTGAAAATAGAAACATACAAAATCACACAAACAAGCAAAACATGAATTAACCCTACTAACAATTCCAAACACAAAATGACTCATGAAGACTCATAGCACATTAGTTGAGAAATGATTAAATAATAGCAGAGAAGTGTGTAGAAAAGGCAGCTTTTAAGAACATGCTCTGCTGGATATGCAGCTCCACAGACATGCATTAGACCTGCCTAATAACACAAACACCCATGCAATGAAAATTAGCTTGTTATCTTTCATCAGTGTTAAAATAGTGTCAATTTAGCAGACACTCGTTATCAAATACTGAATTTATCCAATGCAAAAAATTGACTCTCTAGGTTGCAGGACAACAGTTTAACTTTTGTGGGAAAAAAGATCCTGGTTTGACCAACCAGTGATCAGACAATAAATTTAGTTGTTAATATAGTAAATTGGGAGAAGCTTCCTGCTTGATTGATGCAGCGCAAGTAATTTACTGTATGAGGGAAATTGTCTTTTGTGATACTATTTTGAACATGCTTTTCTGTCGTCCTGTCAACTTAGTGGGTTAATAGCTGATATGCAAATTAGTTGATCGGTTTTAGATTAATGAAAGGTGACTGAATTCTAGCACGAGTGAATGGGATGTTTGTTGTGTGTTGAGTGGAGACTCTAAAACACTGAGTTTCCTGTTTTGATGTGCGAGTGAATCCTGTATTTAGATACACAACTCTATGTCAGAACAAACTTCTTTTGTGAAGTGCATGACAGCATGTCACATGTTTTATGATGAAGGGAAAAAGGAAAATTGAATAAAATAGATCTGTGGTTTAAATGAGTGAAGAGCACAGACCTGGTGTTTAAACTCATAGCTAATAAGACATTAGGCTTATGTGTGTGTTGTGCAGCTGATGGTTGGTTTGGAGTTAATCTAGCTGATGATTTTTCTTTTGTTGTGAAGTTGAGCCTGCCAATTAGTATGATGGTATGATGAACCATGCTAATGGTGATTTACCCTCCTGAGATGAGGAGCTTGTGTCATGACTATAACAAGGCCTTTTTATTTTGATACTTTCACAGTGCACTGGAAGTTTGGTTTGATAACCTCGGTTATTTTTCATTTTTATCTTTTGAACAGGCACTGATTTTGTTTGTCTATTTCTTTTCTTTAAGCAGATCTGCACGTCGGGAATTGAAAGTGCTATACGACCTGTCGAGAAAGCCGTTACAAGTGAGTTTTCTCCACATTAAAATGGGCTCTGGAGAAAGCTACTTATTTGGGACAATATTAGATGAGCGTCCCTGCCTAAAAAGGATTCAGCGAGGTAATCCGATCTAGAAGTTCTTCTTTTTCTTTTTCTTTTGAAATGACGTCATTTTGCTGAAAGTGGAAACTAAATGCGACGATGGTTTCCACTATCAGCAAAGAAAGAATGAATGAATGAATGAATGAATGGAAATAAAAAACAAACTGACTGACTGGTAAAAGCTGACAGGACTTGACCACGACTCAAGGTTAACCCCCACCTAGACAGGACACAAGGGTGGATGAATTTATGTGTTTTTGTTACAGGAGCAGAAAGATGACAGCAACATTCGAGGTTGCATGATGGTTTAACCTTTGAAATGCCATTTTCTGTGTCTGTGCATCTACCAGGGGTGTTATTCACTACCTTGTGTTGCTTACAGAGGTAACGGTGACAAAGTATGCATATGCCTGCGCAGCGCTAACATTTGCATTTTCTTTTCTACAGCATTGCAGTTTTTCATGTGTTTGATCATGTGATTTATAAGAGGATTAGTTAATGTTTTTTTTTACTATAGGATTTCTGGGTTTATATGTGACTGACATTCTTTCTACAGCTAGGGATGGCTAACTTTATGGTGTTTTTATGGCACCTCTGGAATGTGGATGGCTGGCGCCTGCCCACCAGGATGATCAATGTGTGTTGCTAATGTTTGTTTTTTGAGACTACATGTAAAAGATTCGGCAGAAGCGGACAAGTGACATGAGACAAACAAATAAGAGATGCGGTGTTATGGAATAGTTAATATGGGCTCATTTGCTGGCCACTCTTGAGCCCATAAATAATATATGAGTGGAGTGACTTTGCTTACGAGAAGTCACTGATTACATTACTGTTGACTGAGTACATGGGATGATCCATGTCTGAGGCAAATTATGGTAATAATTGTAGTTTACTGATTTGAGAAAACCTGCACATGACACTTGTCCTGCTAGTGCTGAATGCTTTATTACTTTATAGGTGTTTATAGGTGTGAAGTTTGATTTCACTTCCAGATTTTGCTTTCCAGGCCATGATGGTGTGTATGCAGGCTCCTGGCAGAGCCAGGTGTTATGCAAAACACACTAATATTTTTATTGCAGGATTATAGGTCCAGGGTGGTGCTGCTCCAGGGGAGGAGATGCCCTGATGTTGCCTGGGATATGATCTAGCTAATCTTTTTCTTTAAGACAGGAATCTGATTTTGATGAGTTGACTCATGGGAGTGTGCATGTGTCAAGAGAAGGGATCCAGGACTAATATGAAACAATGAATTAACATTAAATTTTGTTTTATATAATTTTTGCAGCGATTTGTGTGATTAGCCGTTTTATTTACAAATATTAAACCTATGCAAGTGGTGCACCCATGTTCAGATGAGGCTTTGATGGCCTATAAGTGAAGTTCACTGAACTAAAGAATGTGGTTTGATGATTGTTGACATACTCTCCAAATAGTTTGTCTTCCTAGCAAGGAAATACAGGTGCAGCAGTAATCTCCTGAGAAATCAGGACTATGCATGACGAGAAGGAGTGGCTGAGAGGATCGTCCACAAGATGGGAGCTGAGGCCAGGAGAGAGGCTTCAGGAGGATCAGAGATCATCTTCAGCACAGCGGACATCACACAGAGAGCTGTGCTACTGAGCTTCCGGGAGATCAAGAGGAGACTTCCCACACAGCGTTGGAATATGAAAACTTGAGGGATGGAGAGAGCGTGCCAAGCTCCATCGACAGCGCAGAGGGAATCTAAGGATGGCATCATGATTCTGTGAAACCCCAGGAACCAGAAGCCATGGTGGTGATGACAGCAGTTTCCTATGAACAACACCTAATGCTGTGCCACTATACTGTGCATACGATGGCACACTGAAGACTGCTGGGATCACAACAGCAGTAAGATAACTGAACCCAGCACCCTTTCCACAGAGGTGTTTTTCTGCAGAGGATGGACAGTAGAAGAGTCATAAGTATTCCTACCGCAGGATGAAGGCCTGAAGTGAGGTGATGGGGGTTGATAGAGGCCAATTCAAGTGCTTCTGACCTTTTCAACTGCCTGCAAAATAGCGGAGAGATCCTCCTGGATTTATCAGAGCCACTGCAAAGAGGTCGAGGTCCCAAGAAACCCCGGCACCCTCAAGACAGCACAATAGAGAAATCTCACACTTGGTTGTTTCAGTGGTGAGGGGAGAGTGCTGATTGAGCCCCCGTAGGGTAAACTCGCACTTCAACCTCCAGCCTCTGATCAACTCTAGGGCAACCAAGTGCGAGGCGTGACGGACCTGTGTGCAACCATGGGAAGGTGGACCCTCTTGGTTACCTTGACTACGACGCTCACTTTTACAGGACCCCAGCTGGTGCCGGAAACAGCTGAACCAGGAGGAAGGCAGAGAAGATGGACACACGACAACTCTCACCTAAGGGATATGACGCAAGACCACATTCATCCGTGGATGAACAATGCCAGGTACCGTTATATCCACGAAAGAACAAAAGCAGAATCGGCAAATACAGACTGTTATGTCTGTTCCCATCTACCCAGCACGGCAACATACCCCACAATATATATGTTCCTGGACTAACTCTCAGGGAAGAACTACTCTATGATACTAGCAGAGAAAGGGGACTTTGTGTCCTCTTCAACAACACATTCTGCGTTTACATAAAGAAGACGCACATTCATCAAACATGACTGACGCCCTGAATGTTTTAAGACAGATCCAGCAGGCCCAAAATCAGGACTATGTAAGTGATACAAGTGACTGGTTTTCTTGGCTTTACACTGGCTCCTGGTTACAGGTGCTAAAAAGACTACTCATCGGAGTTGGGATATTTTTACTTTTATTTTGTGTCTTTGTAACGTGTATATTGCCATGTATAAAACTCATGATTAACCGCATAATATTTTCTACTGTTGCTGCATAAATAGCCATGACAAGTGATGATGATGATAATGACCCCGACCTGTTGGAACACGAAGACTTTGTGTGATTAATGACGATGTGACAGAAAATGTACAACAAGATGTTACAAACTGGTATCTCACTTTAAGTTTTACTGACAACAGGAGGGAATGTCAATGGAAAATTGTATTTAGTAGTCAGTATAATCTTTTAGTGATATAAGTTTGCATATGGTAGAATACTGCATGTAGTTATTTGTATTAGGAAATATTCAACCATGTATACTTAGAGGCATATAATTAATTGTGTGTGATCACTAACAGGCTGCAGGCTTGGGGTGCACCCCAGGAATGCACCCCCATGTCCTGGGAGCACGAGAGAGCTTGTACCTGGTTTTATTGTTTTATGGCAGGATTAACGTAGTTACGTTTGTTTTAGTCTAAGTGCTCTTTGTTTAGATGAACTGCAGGACTTCCTCACCGTGTTATCTAGGGTGAACCATCTAGGGTGAGGGGGAGGCTACCCTCTTCCTGACCAAGGATGTTTGACCCTTTGATCAGCAGTAACACACACACACACACACACACACACACACACACACACACACACACACACACACACACTGAAGTATAAATAAAGACCGGGGCAGTTTCTTAGTGCGAGTCTCTCAGTAGGGAGCTGCCCTTGCTAGCAAGAACTCTGTGTGTTTCTCTTCTCTGAGTCTTTACTGAAGAAGTGTTTTAGAATATTTTCCCTAACAGCTGACATAAGCAAGTGTCGTGTCCTGTAATGACTATACCATATTGCACCACTAGAGGGTGGTGTCATGAAATAAGAGTAAAGTGCAGTCGGGAAAATTTAGAGTTAGAATAAAGTTAAGATGCTAACTGATAACTCAATGTGCATGTTTTTTTCTGCTTAGTTTTTTTGTCATCATGGCTGCAAACGCCTCTCCACTGCTTTGCCTTGCCCTGGAGATCCTGCTTTGGCCTTTAACATGTGGATGCGTATGTTCAACAATTATTTGCACGAAGAAGAGCTACTTTACTTCACTGCTTAGGAACAGAGGGACAAAGGATTTTCTGCTCAATGCCAAATACAGGTGATACTTCCGCCTCTGCTGTTACTGCCCTAGAACAACACTTTTCACCCAAGGTAAATGTTGTTGTGGAAAAACATGCTTTCAGAAAGCGAACACAAGCTTCACATAAGACTGTTATCCAGTATGTGGCGAGCTTGCGTGACCTTGCTTCTAAATGTTTGTTTGATGACAGGACAGAAGAAATGATCCGTGAACAGCTAGTTGAACATGTGTCTAGCCCCAGCATAAGAGAAAGAAATTTGCTTGAACCCGATTTGACTCTAGATAAAGCTGTTACACTGGGAACACAAATGGAATCTGCAGTTCAACAAGCTAAATCCATAGCTGCAGACAGCAGTACTCCAGTCCAAGCTGTGCAGTCTCACTCACGCTCCTGCATGGAGCGTGAGTGAGAAACACAAATCCAATGCTCAACCTGCAAAGCCATCTCATGCAACCACACCCACTAAGAACTGTTTTAGATGTGGTTCAAACAGTCATTTAGCCAACCTTCGTCAGTGTCCTGCTGCCAAAGCTACATGTAAAATGTGTCATAAAATTGGACATTTTGCTCGTGTCTGCTGCTCATCCAAGAAAAAAGATGTATGGGAAGTCCATTTACCACAACTCACAGTCCTTTACTTAACAGATCCTTCGCATGCATCAAAAGGATTGCAATGCAGCATAAATGTGAGAACACCTACCTCATCAGCTAAGGACATTGAACTGATTGTGTACACAGGTTCTGCAGTTTCTATCTTGCCTAACCACATCTACAAAGAGCACTTCAGTGATACGCCACTACAACCACCTGACCTTCAACTGGTTACATACACAAAGAAAACAATTCCTGTTAGGTTGCCTGCAAGTCACAGTGAGCAGAGGAAATGCATCTGCCTCAGCTGTGTTCTTTGTTGTAAAAAAAAGAACTCCTCTTCTTGGAAGAAATCTGATGGAAGCACTGAATGTCAGCATTGCAGGCAATACTGTTCTACCTCCATGTACTGATCGTACTGCTTTTGTGATGTTTACAAACCAATCACCTGCTCCTTGCATCCCTGCTGCCCCAGATATTGGCTGTGTGCATGCCTTTGTGTATAAAGTGAAAGTTGACCCAACAGTCAAACCTGCCCGTCAGAAGCTGCGACGTCTCCCGTTTGCTGTGAGGGCTTCAGTTTCAGCAGAACTGAATCGTTTACTCAAAGCTGGTGTCATTGAACGGATTGATGCATCACCATGGGTATCCACAATTGTTGTGACAGGATGGAAAACTGGTGGAATAAGGCTGTGTGCAGACCTCCGTGAACCAAACAAAGCTGTGATCACTGATTGCTTCCCCTTACTACATGTAGATGAATTGTTTGCCAGCTTACAGCGTGCAAAGAGGTTTTCTACAATTGATCTTGCAAATGCATACTACCAGCTGCCCCTGCATGAAGATAGCAGAGATTTGACAGCATTCATTACACATGATGGACTCTTCAGATTCTGCAGAGTACCTTATGGACTGGCCTCTGCCCCCTCAGCTTTTCAGAAAAGTGATGGCTGAAATCCTTAAAAAAGACCTCCCAGGTCTCCAAAATTACCTGGATGACCTTACTGTCTACAGTAAAAGTGCAGCTGAGCATGACCAAAACCTTAACACTATCCTGCAGAAGCTCAAAGATGCTGGACTTGTGCTTAACGAAAACAAATGCCATTTTAGGAAGACATTACTATGCTTCCTAGGTCATGTTGTCACTGCTGATGGCATTCTTCCTGATGAGGAGCATATTGATTTTGTTTTAAGAGCCCCTCCCCCATCTGATGCTGTTGCTTTGAGATCCTTCTTGGGCTTGATGTCATGGTACTCCAAGTTCTTGCCAAACTTTGCAACAGAGGTGTGGACTCGAGTCACATGACTTGGACTCGAGTCAGACTCGAGTCATTAATTTTATGACTTTAGACTTGACTTGAAAAAATGTTGTAAGACTTGTGACTTGACTTGGACTTTTACACCAATGACTTGGGACTTGAATTGGACTTGAACCGGTTTACTTGAAAAGACTTGATATTTTACCCCAAATATAAAATTTAACATGCATATTATATAGAGATTGAAAATGTGACGTCATTCACGGGTAGAACCGCAAAGGATTCTGGGAACTCGTGGCAAGCGGTACTAGCGCACGCAGGCTTTCAATTGAAATCAGTCACACAGCGATAAAAAGAAACACAAAAATGTCAAGAAGCTGTTGTATTATTAACTGCAATAGCCGGTCGCATGACAGCCACGGGAAGCCGACGAGTAAAGAGATCGGTTGTTATCGGATTATGTCGTTGAAGAGAAATTGTTCGAGCCATGTTTCCAAAGTAACAAAGATGCGACGGATGGTCTGGATTGCAGCCATTCAAAGATCAAATATAACGTCCCAGAACACTCCAGCTCACAGGTTAGTCTGCTCCAAGCATTTACACGAAGGTCAGTGTCTTTTAGTACTTAATACGTCATTTTCATAACATAATTGGTGATATAGGTTACAAGCAAGTCTGGCGCTGAACAGAAATGGTTGCGCTATGCTCCTTTGTTTATTGTGCATAAATAGTGAATTGTCCTGACACAATATTGCGTTTCGCTTCTGTTATTATGGTACATTGACAAAAACATATACTTTTATTCACAGGATAAAACAGTTTTTTGTATCACTAATTGTCCAGTACGATTACAGCATACAATATTATTGTCACTGCTACATTTCTGTGATGCGTACCAGAAATTATTTCCACTACTAATTAATTACCGTTGAGCTCAAAGGTCCTATTAATAAACGGTTAACGAATGTGTATTTATGACGACGATTTGTGAGACTGGTAAACTTATGATACGTACGATGGTCTTTACTTTCTACACGGTGCATTTCAAGGTCCTGCACCCATCCGTCGGTAAACTGTACCTGGGCTTGTTGCAGTGACCGGAAGTTACTAAACTTCATGAGTGTATGCACTCACTCCAAGAACCGTATGATTATAAATATGCATATAAATATGCTAAGATGAGATAGCTGACTTCATCTAACTAGCAAATGTTTTCCAGGCTACGTTGGTGATGCAGTTTTTTTTAATATGTATGATATTTTTGTCATGCGATTTTAAAGCCGGTCCTACAACCGCATCCAAGAATAACATGCAGCTTATCTCAGAACTGTCGGTGAAAATTATTCTTGGAGCTAGGTTTAATTGAGCTGCATTTTAAAGAGGTGCAATTTCACAATTTGTGTATATTTTCTAAGTTCACTATTTTGTCATGTGTTGAGAAAAACACAGATTAAAAAATTACATGGTCTAATATTTACATTTAGCATAACTGCAACATTATTTTTTCGTTTTTTTTTTTAAAGACTCGAAAGGACTTGAAATTCAAAGTTTCAGACTTGTGACTTGACTCGGACTTTTACACCAGTGACTTGAGACTCGACTCTGACTTGCCTGACATTACTTGAGACTTGACTTGAGACTTGAGGATAAAGACTTGAGACTTACTTGAGACTTGCAAAACAATGACTTGGTCCCACCTCTGCTTTGCAACTGTTGTAGCCCCTATGCATGCCTGTGCTAGCGACAAGAACACCTTCACACGGACTTTAGATGCACAAGCGAGCTTTGAAGAAGTTAAAAAACTCCTGGTGAATAGTCCTGCACTGCTACTGTTTGACCCTGCCTTGCGTGTAGTGATCTCTACTGATGCAAGTGACTATGGGCTTGGTGCTGTATTTGCTCAAGTGCAATCTGATGGCACAGAAAAACCTGTGGCGTTTGCTCCCCGCACACTGTCTGCAACACAACAAAAGTACTCAACTGTTGAAAAAGAAGCTTATGCTTGTGTGTGGGCTGCAGAGAAATGGAGAACATATTTGTGACGCCGACGTTTTACTCTGCAGACAGACCACCAAGCTCTGACAACACTGCTGAGCACCAAAGGGATTAATCGGGCTGGCATGTGCATCGCCCGCTGGTCTGCCTAGGTTCTCCAAACTATACAGCTGACTGTCTCTCTCGCCTGCCCCTGTCTGTTTCTTCCCATCCCACATCAGATGCAGATCATGAAATGATAGCTCAAGTTGCTGCTGCCATGTCCTCACTTCCAGTTGCTGACTCTGACTCTGCCTGTTCAACTTGCCCTGAACTGGTTGCTTTGCGTTCACAAATATAAAGTGGCTGGCCTGCCTCAATCAAAGCACTTGATGTCACACTTGCACCTTACTACAAAATCTGTAATGCACTCTCAACCCTAAGTGATTATGTTCTCAGAGGCTCAAGGCTCATTGCACCACTTTCAGTGAGACCTAAACTGATTGCACTGGCACATGGAAGTCACCAAGGGATTGTGCTCACAAAACGCCTTTGCCAGTTCAATGACAAAACTGCACATACTAATCCTGCTCCCAGAACATTGTAACTGACAATGGTACACAGTTTACCTCTGTAATAGAGGCATCTCCCACAACAGAACATCTGTCTACTACCCAGCTGCAAATGGAGCAATCGAAAGGTTTCATGGTGCCCTCCGCACTTCTATCCAGACAGCAATCCAGCAGTCAAAACCATGGAAGGAGACTGTGCTGGATTGGCTTCAAGTTTACCATGCAACACCGCATGTAACTACTTCCCTCTCTCCCTATGAACTCCTGTATGGAAGAAAGTTGGTTACTAAACTGGATGTACTCCCTTTGCCTTCTGCTGTGTCTCCACTGGATAACATTGCACGTCACTCAGTTCAGAAATATCAGTTGAAAATGCAACGTTACACTGATTGTAGGCATCACGCACAGAAACCTTCGTTTCTACCAAGAGAGAGTGTGAGGATGAGGAAACCCCACCATGTTCCCAAAGGACATCCCAGATTTACCCCTCCTATAACAGTAACAAAAGCCAAAGGCTCAAAACTTTTTTTGTATGTCTTGTTTTTTTTCTTGAATAAATTTCATCTAGGTCATAATGGATGGAAAAACAGAAGGACTAACATGACTGTTTTATGTTCAGCAGGCATAGAAAGCACTGGATGTCTGGGGGTCTGGGTCTCTTCCATTCCTGCTTCATGTCCTGGGGGCATATGGCTCCCTACACCTACTATTAGACATTTAGATGGAGAAATCTTATGAACACAAGAGCTCTTACACACAGAGGTGTACAAACAGGTAATCACAGATGCACAGTATCTTGGTCGGCTGCTGCCTCTAAACACATAATGCATTATTAGTACTCTATGCTGCTCAGTAACATTTAATATTTATTATTTACTGTTACTTTTGCATATGTTGGTTGTTGCTGTGGTTTCCCTGCTGTTGTTTTTTTTTGCTCATTTTTTTTCAGCAGATTTTCAGTGTCTTTTCTCTCTCTATCTCTCCTCTCCTTCTGTTAACTGTCTTCCAAACTTCTCTTTCCTTTTTCTTTCTCTTTCCTCTCCCCGTCCTATCTGTTCTGATTGTAATAACTCATAATAAAAAATCCTCTATTTTATCTATCTATCTATAAAAACTATTACTATCAAGTGGACCAGGACAGCAAAAGCGGAACTTGGTCAACTTGGGAACATAAATCTGCTGGGCTTTTTCTTGGGCTTCAGACAATAATTCTGATTGCCGGGCAGGACAGGCAAGGACAAAAAGAAAAGAGAGTAAACATGAATGTCCTTCCTCTGTGGTTCTTTTGCTGTCTGCAGGAAGAACAATGGGGCTTAGTTGTCTTGTGCTGAATATTTTAGATGTTCAGGTAACTTTCAGTCTCAATGACTGTTCTAAGTATTGATATTATTCCTCTACATTTATGTATATATATGTATGCTGTATGTATTCATTACTTTTTCTAAAACTCTCCTGCTCAAACCTGATGGAGTGCAATAAAAAATGGCACAAGAGTTAAAATGCTTAAAATACAAACATTTTTACAAGGCATGTTTACAGCCTGTTAAAATAATAATAATAACAATAATATTAATAATAATAGTGACCATTTGGAAAACATCACCATTATTAAGCACCAGTCTAGCTTGTTCTGCTCTTTAGCAGTTTGTGGTCTGTCCACCGTAGGCTGCCATTATCACAGCTCATGATCTCAGCAGCAGTCTCTGCAGATGGCGCTTGCAGGTTATGTTTTCAGTAATATTTTCCACTGAACCCTGTTATTATCTTTGAGTTAGCACGCAAAAAGACTCTCTGCTAGAAACTGATTGCAATCGCAGCAATGCACATGCAAGTGTGGGGGCTGGGTGAGGAGTTTACAGATGAAAAGCCTTTTATCTCTGCTTGTTGCCACAAATAAAATAATTTCTAAATCAGGTTATTTGTCTTTATACTGTGACACTGATATCTGTATTTGTAATTGTCATACTTTGTAAATCCAAATTTTCAACAAGGTTTACATATATACACAAAAACACATCATATGTTTATACATATATAAAAGTGACAAAGGGCAGCGCTAAGTGGCAAAATTCACCAGTGATATAATGATATAAGAACAAACCGTCAATGAAATAAAAATTACTAACAGCAATGAAATGGTTAAATGTACAGTTCTGAAAAAGACATAAGGTTTCCAGTTGTTACGAAATAAATAAGAGTAACAACTTGGACTTAAATATTCTGCACTGTGACAAAATCAAGGCTATAATGCAGTGACATTCCCGCATTTCAGTGTCTTCTGCTATAATAGCACATGCACACAAGGGTCATCCCCACAGCAAACACTACAGTTGTTGTATCCCTTTGTTCTTGGATTATAGTGAACAACCTTTCTTTGTGTGTAATTGCTCTCACGGTTAGAAAAGGGAGACAAAAGGCACGTGACCTGCTAAAATAGAATAAAAATAAAAATACATGAGCATAATATTTACATGATCATGAATTATTCCATTCATATGAGTAACATGTGAAGCCCATCGAACTGCCTAATCTAATTTTGTCGAACACAGCAAAAAGGTAAAATGAAGATTCAAGTGTGATGCACAAAATTTTAAATGACAGTTGCAGAGATGTGTTAAAAGGCTTGTTCAACACCATGTGGGGTCTGTTTCTGTTGAAAGGACAACAGATTCTTCATCAGAGCTCGTGTTATTTCTATACTTCACCACAGTGTAATCAGCATGCTGCTCTTCTCTTGGCTGAAGTGGCTCTATGGTAGACAAAAGAGGATCTGTGTGGTTTTTAAAGAAGTAGACTTTGCTGTAGAGGACTTCATCCTCCACCTGTGGCTCACCTAAGATGTCTTCACGCACAGGATCAGGATTTAGCTAAGAACAAAAAGCGATACATCATAATTCACTTAAAGATTTGACTCCTTTGACTCTGTAAGAAAGATCATTCAGTATGAAAATGTGTTTTCCAACTCTACAGTAATCTTTACCTCCACTATGTTGTTTGATGTTTCGTTTGTGGAAGACTGACTCGTAGTCCTCTTTTTTCTGATTATTGAAAGTAATAAACAGAAAAAATAAGTGAGTTCATGCCAGAGATAAAATGTTGTCACTTTGAATCAAACACCGTGTTGCGTACCTAATCAAAAAGAAGAAAAGGAGAAGTATTGAAACCAGAACTATTACAGAAACTCCAATTGTCCATGTTCCTGTGATACTTTGGACAGTGAGAGTCTTTGGAGCAGAGCTGATATCTTTGTTGGTTTTCACAGCACAGGAGTAGCTTCCTGCATCCTCCCTGCTGACTGGGTCTAGGATCAGATGTTTGTTCTGGTTCTCGCTTGCGGTCAGAGGTCGACTGTTCAAGTACCAAATGTAGTTTGTGTTGTCAGTCAGAGGACATCTGGTGCTGCAGGTCAGTGTGACTCTCTGACCCTCTGTCACCACTGCAGAAGGACTCATCTTCACTCTCAGCTCTGAAAGACGAACATTTAACAACAACAATAATAATAATAGTAATAATAATAGTATTAAGGCAAGACATGAAACTCTTCCAAATCGCAACATGAATTACTCACAAAACATGAGTTTTAATTGAGGCCTGACTGCAGGCAGACCCTCCAGTCCTCATATTCAGTTAAATAATAAAACATTTATTTGACTTTGAGTAGTTTTCAGTTTAAATATTATATTTTCTTAGGTTAGGGTGTCATTCTAAATGTGTGTTTAAGATTTCGTTGTTAGTTATTCTCAGGTTTTTCCTGTCCTCCTATGTCTGTGTTTCTGTTGTTGCCCATATTTACTCAGTTTTATCTTTGTGTTTACTTTGGCCTGTTAAATTTGTGTTTCAGTCTCAGTGTTATGTTCCTGTTTTATTTTGGTAGTCTCTTGTGTTGTGTTTAGTTTTGCTTCCCTTGTCATTAGTCTGACTTATTTCACATGTGCCTTGTTTTTCCCAGCTTCCCAGTGTTCCTTGTCACGTTGCTGGTTCCTCATGTTGAGTGTGCATCTCTGTTAGTGAGTATTTGTGTCTCTGCCTGCCATGCAACTGTGGTGGATCATAAATTTGATTAGTTTTGAAGTTGTACATCTCTGTTCCTTACATTTCATGTCATGCCCTTATTAATGTTTTATTTGTTGCTTTGACTGTTTTCGAATAGAATATGCAGTGGGAATATAGAGGGAGATAAGTAGTGAAAGTTTTGCCTGGGTTGATTGTGCATCGATCCATTGTTAATGCCTCAGGGCTCCAGTAGGTGGGTTCGCACGCTTCCTCCTTCACTCAATACAGACGAGTGAGAGTGAGAGCTGCGTGTCTGTGCCTTTCTTTCACCTCTCCTCACTATTTCCCCTGTTTAAGGTAACTGTCATGCACAAATCTATATAAATGTGTGTTACTGTTGATTATTACATTGTTATCATTGTTCATTGTAGCGGAAGATGTGAATTGCGGACTATTTTGCTGAGAAGTTCCAGTTAATCTTTGTTGCTGCGTATGCTAGTTTTCGCTATTACTCCGCCATATTGTGTGAAGATTTTTCTGTTACGATCTGTATAAGTTAACTACTGAAAGACATGCAGTACTTAAAGTATTATTTCATTGCTGTGGAAAGTTAGTGACTGTGTCAGCTAACATGTGCGAGTTAAAAAGATGTTTTTGTCTAATGCTACAGTTCATGTTATCTAAAGTATTCTCATCAGCTAATGCAGCGAACAATAGTGACTTAGTTTGGATACAGTTGTCCTGAGACTGAGTGCATCCATAAGAATATTGTTTTGGTTGTATTGCTTCTGAAACTCAATACAGACGAGTGAGAGTGAGAGCTGCGTGTCTGTGCCGTTCTTTCACCTCTCCTCACTATTTCCCCTGTTTAAGGGCACAACATTTGGAGGCACCGCTGGGATGATTGATTCGAGGACCATCCCTGACCTGTAAGAGAAATCCTCTCGTTGATCATCCCCCCCAGACGACCCAGGTATCAGAAAGGAGCATAGTAAAGCAGCAGAGACATCACTAGACCTACGTTGGTATCTGTATCCTGAAGTGAAAAAGTGGCCACTCGGGGGCAGTAAAAGCCAACTAAGTCTGATCATTTCTCAACTGACTGCTTGTGCTAACTCCTCTGACAACATGGAGTCTGAATTAGAAAAGCTACAGCTGGAGATTAAAGGAACATTGTATCAACTGACTTTAGAGCAGCTGACTAAATTATGTGATGTACTTCAAATCTCAGGACCAGGAAAAGAGTTTGTGATTAATAGAACGCGCAGTCAGCTAGTCTCGCATTTAGTTAAGCACCTTGAACGCACCGACCTGGCTACCCGAGAGGACGAAGGTATGTCAGAACTTCTTAATGTCCAGGACATTATAAGTGACATACAAATGGATAAAAAACAAGGTGTGAATGAAACAGTGGATCCAGCTGTTCAGGACCAGGAAAGTAGCCAGGAGGAGATAGAGACATTAAGACTGCTCTTACAACAAAAAGAGGGTGAAATGCATGACTTGATGAGGAATAGCATGAATCCTGCCTTAAGTCCTCGCACCCCAGTGAGAAACATTGTTCCAACAGCACCAAACAGTTCCATGTGGCGCAAAGATTTTAAGATATCAGGCCAAATAGGAGAGCCGGGGCAAAAAGACAGGCTGACATTCTCCAGTCTGGCCAGACAAATTGAAAGCGGGCTCAATAGAGGCTACCCAGAATCAGAAATCACTGATGCTGTAATTCGTGCTATCACGCCAGGCTTGCAGCTAAGGAGTTATCTTGAAGGAAAAGAAAACCTCACATTACCTGCTCTTAGGAGAATCCTCAGGTCTCATTACCAGGAGAAAGGTGCCACAGAGTTAAAAGTGACCTGCAACCTTACCTCCTGCAAACAAATACTTCAGATGAGTTGTTGCTCGAGAAGGTAAATATTGCAGTCGCAAATGAAAAGGAAAGACAGGACAAAAAGAAACATGCCGCTCCATCACGAGTAACAGCTGTAAATACTGTCCAGTCTAATGATTCCCCAGTGGGAAAGAGAAGCACAGCTCAAGAGAAACCAGCCCCTCTACCCCCTGATCTTCTAACAGAAATAAAGGAAATGCGTGCTGACATGGTGCTGCTGAAAGACTTGAGGGCTGAAGTTTCCCAAATCAGAGAAACCATTCAAAAGACAACCCCAGCACCTCAGCAGCCTTTCCCCATTAAGGCTGAACAAAACTGCATGCCATTTTACCACCAGCACCCTCCTGCAGCAGCACAGGAACACCACCCAGCACATGGACCTGGGCATGTGCATGGGACAGCACAGTTTCAACAAAGATTCGCACCACAGCGATATTATCCCTCACCAAGTAACCGTCCCAGATGTTTTGCATGTGTGCAGGCAGGTGAGGCATATTGCCAGCATTGTTTTAGGTGTGGGAGTAGTGAGCATTTCCATGCAGGTTGTAAAGCACCTAGACTGACCAAATCAGATAAAGGGAGCCCTTTAAACTAAGGGAGGTTGCTCCCACGGGACATGGGGCAACCGACAGCATTGAAAAGTCCCAATGTTGTGCTAACTGTGAGGGAAAGGAAGAGAGTATGAAGTTAAAATGTTGTTCTGTTTATAAAATAACATTGTACTGCTCAAAAGACTGTCAAGAGACACACTGGTCTGTGCACAGAAGGTACTGTAAGCCACATACATGTTCATCTATTAAGAAACAGGAAACACAGTCAAGTTACAAACCAAAGTGTAGGAAAAGAAGTAATCCAGTGAAGATGCCTACTGTAAAAGAGCTTGTAGGAGAGAAATGTCTCATTCAGTGCTTTCTGCACAACCAAAGAATCCAGGCACTTTGGGACACAGGTTCACAAATTTGTGCTGTAGATGCAGCCTGGAAACAGACCCATTTGCCTGATGTCCAACTAAGAGATATAGCAGAACTAGTAGACCCACTTGAACCACTGCAACTTGAAGCAGCCAATGGGACGGAAATACCATATATTGGTTGGCTCGAGGTAAGCTTCAGACTTGCTGCTAATGATAAAGATCTGCTAATACCTGTGTTAGTGTTAAAAGGCAACCAACAGTCATGCCCCATAATTGGCTTCAATGTGATTTCACACCTAGTTGCAAACAGAGTACAGGATAAGACAAACACTAAGAATAAAGAGAAACTCATGAAAACAGTAAAAGTAGCTTTTCCTCACCTCAGAAAGAGTAGCGCAAGAGCTTTTGTTAATGCAGTGACAGTGGGACAGCCATGTGAGCACAGTGTAAGAACAACAAATGAGAGAGTTGAAGTGCCTAAACACAGCTCCATCCAAATCGAGTGTCGAGTGCAAGCCCCACCTTTCAAAGAAGATAGAACCCTGATCTTCGAGCCTCATGAGAACCCACAGTGGCCTGAAGGACTCGAGTTCTGTGATACCCTTGTTTTAGTAAAGACTGGTATGACACCAAAAATTGTCATTAGTGTACAAAATCCCACTAGCCATGACATCATACTGCCAAGTAGGACTGTTATTGGAACTGTGCAGTCTGTTGCATCAATATATCCTGCTAATGTATTCAAAACTGACTGCCTCCCTACTGCATCAGTCCGTCCCATCCAAGCTAAGAGCTCAGGTGAGAACACACCTAAAAGTGAACAATGGGACCCACCTGTCGACTTGACTCACCTGAATGACCACCAGAGACAAGCTGTTAGTCAGATGTTAAGAGAAGAGTCAGAGTCATTCTCTAAATCTGATGATGACATAGGCTGTGTTGAAAACTTGAAAATGAACATTTCGTTGAAAGATAATGAGCCAGTCGCACGGACTTATCTCTCTGTACCAAAACCCTTGTATCAGGAAATGAAAAACTACCTACAGGACCTAATAGCTCAGGGGTGGGTGGAAAAATCGAACTCATCTTACTCCTCTCCGGTAGTCTGTGTAAGAAAAAAAGACGGTACACTGTGCTTGTGTATTGACTACCGAGAACTGAATAGGAAGACTCACCCAGACCGCCACCCCATTCCCAGAGTACAAGACATCATGGACAACCTAGGTGGCAACACTCTCTTTTCTCTACTGGACCAGGGTAAAGCATACCACCAGGGGTTCATGGGCAAAGACAGTAAACACCTAACAGCTTTTGTGACCCCCTGGGGCCTGTATGAGTGGGTCAGAATCCCATTTGGACTGATGAACGCTCCGGCAGCATTTCAACGCTGCATGGAGGAGTGCTTAGAAGGGCTAAGGGATGAAATATGTGTGCCTTACCTCGATGATGTCCTTGTCTTTAGCAGAACGTTTGAGGATCATGTTGAGGATGTCAGGAAAGTGCTGCGCCGACTCAGGGAGTACGGAATCAAACTCAAACCAAGGAAGTGTGACCTGTTTAGGACAGAAGTGAGGTACCTTGGCAGGATTGTGTCAGCAGAGGGAAGCAGGATAGACTCCGCAGAAACTGCTGCTGTAACAGCTTTGAAAAACAAACGGCCAGGTACTGTTGGTGAACTAAGAGCAATGTTGGGCCTACTAAGTTATTACAGACAATACATCAAGGATTTTGCCAGAATTGCAAATCCTCTGTATGACTTGCTCAAGGGACCTGCAGATGCTGAAACCCAGCGAAACACAAGATTAAAGTGGCAAACAAAGCGAAACAGGTGTAGTGTCCCTTCGAGTACACCTATTGAGTGGACCGACATGCACCAGTTAGCACTAGAGCAGCTGATAGACTGTCTAACTCAGCCCCCTGTTCTAGGCTTTCCAGAATTTTCACAGCCATTCACGCTTCACACTGATGCGTCAAACCAGGGATTAGGTGCTGTGTTGTAACAAAAGCAGAATGGAAAGCTTCGTGTGATTGCTTATGGTTCCCGCACTTTAACTGCAGCTGAGAAGAATTACCATCTGCATTCAGGCAAGTTAGAGTTTCTTGCTCTCAAGTGGGCTATCACAGAAAAATTCCGTGATTACCTATATTATGCACCATTCTTTACCGTGTACATCGACAATAATCCACTTACCTATGTACTGTCCACTGCCAAACTGAATGCAACAGGGTGTCGATGGGTAGCAGAACTGGCAGATTTTCACTTCACAATTAAATATCGTCCTGGTAAAGAAAATGTGGATGCAGACAGCCTCTCCAGGATGCCGGTAGACATGGAAACGTTTATGAATGAATGCACAGAGGAAATGGCATACGATGTAATTGGAGCAACCACACAGGCAGTGGAAAGGCAGGATGACTCCAATGTGTCATGGTCCATGGGTGTCTCAGTCAGGTGTTCAGCCATGGCCACAGATGTTTCCATCATTCCACTGACAAAAGGCCAGATCAAACAGGACCAGAGAAGTGATCCGACTATTGGACCTGTAACTCAGTGTAAACTAACACAGGAAAAACCATCACGTTCAGAACTAAGAAAACTCAGCCCACAGGTCATATGTCTCCTGAGGGAGTGGGACAAATTGGAGATGGATGAGAATGGGATCTTGCACAGAAAAGCAGCAAACAGAAAACAGTTGGTCTTACCAGAAATACACAAAAGTACTGTACTAAAGGAGCTACATGATGAAATGGACCATCAAGGTGTAGAGAGAACATTGTCACTGATACGGGACCAGGTTTACTGGCCCTATATGCAACGGGAAGTAGAGGATTATGTGACCAGAAGGTGTGTTTGCATAAAACAGAAGAAGCCGTGTCATGAGAGCAGGGCACCACTGACTAATATTGTCACTACTCACCCATTTGAACTTGTCTCAATTGATTTCCTGCACCTTGACAAGTGCAAAGGGGGTTATGAATACATCCTTGTAGTCATTGACCATTTCACACGCTTCGCCCAAGCGTATGCCACAACTTCCAAATCAGGTAAAACGGCTGCAGACAAAATCTTTAATGACTATGCTTTAAGATTTGGCTTTCCAGCACGAATACATCATGATCAAGGTGCTGAATTTGAAAATCATCTGTTTGCACAACTGAAAAACTACTGTGGAGTTGCTGGGTCCAGGACTACTCCCTACCATCCCCAAGGGAATGGACAAGTGGAGCGGTTTAATAGGACACTACTCCAGATGCTGAAAACACTCTCAGAGAGTCAGAAAACTAACTGGAAGAACTCGCTTAACAAACTGATTTATGCCTATAATTGTACCCGCAGCGAGGTAACTGGATTTTCCCCTTTTTACTTGTTATACGGACGCTCCCCACGATTGCCAATCGACATGCTGTTCAGCTTGACCTCAGAACAAGGAGATGGCAATCATCATGACTACATGGTAAAATGGAAACAAGGCATGGAAGAAGCATATGAGATCACGAGAGAAAATGCTCATAAAGCAGCTGTAAGAAGTAAAAGACATTATGACAGCAAGGTGAAGAGCTCAGTATTACAGCCAGGTGATCGTGTTTTAATAAGGAACATGACACCTCGAGGAGGTCCAGGCAAGCTGAGGAACCACTGGGATGATGTGGTTCACACAGTCGTTCGTCAGGTCAGCAGAGATATCCCAGTTTATGAACTCAGACCTGAGAAAGCAAAAGGGAGATCAAGGATATTGCATCGCAATCTTCTTCTGCCATGTGACCATCTGCCTGTTGAAACTGAAGTGCGACCACGAACAAGGAAAAGAGCCGTGGAGACAAGTGAGGAAGTGGAACAAGCTGAGGAAGAGGATGACGATGATGAGTACTATCCAGTGTCATCTCAGCAGCCATTTGAGCCACTTTATCCTGAGACACTGAATCCTATGAGCACTGATGAACCAGCCAAACACCTTCAAACAGTGGAAAACATGTCATCTGAGACAGAGAATGAACATGAAGTACTGAACCAATGTGAACAACCACCCGACCAAGAGGAAAATTATGTCGAGGAACCATCAGTGGAGGAACCTGTTCCTGCACCTGTTCCAGACAAACACAGCAGGACCTGTGAGCAAGAGCATCAGCGACCGAGTAGAGAGCGCAAGCCACCAAAGATCTTCACATATGATCGGCTTGGTTCACCAGCTTGTTATAACCTGAGAACACCATCACATCATACACACTTCATGGTTCCACGGACTGTTCAGGCATACTGCCACTGATAACTGTATGGACTTGAGTGAAAAGAAACATTGTGATCACACACGAAACACATTACTGAACAGAGACAATGTACTTACACTCCACACCAACCGCATGGAAATGGACTGTTTAACACAGAATTCATATTCAAAGTGACTTTTGGACGTTGAACTGATTCATATTGTGCCTGCAGCTTAACAGACACATCCAAAGCACACCACATGGCTAAGGCCACTAGTATCACTCTCATGGACATTTGTCAAAGGAGAGAGTGACTGCTTTGACAAGCTGCACTAAAATGACTTTGTTCTCAAGCCAGCAGCAGACTGTGTTAATGTAACTGCATGGACACTGTAATTCATACAGACTGTATGAGAACACTGAAAGACTTTGGGTAATAACCCACACTAAAGAATGTATGAAAAGAGTTCCAGCTTGTGAAACTATTTTTGTAGAGTACATATAAGGTACAAGAAACAGTTATAGTATGCAATGGTTTATTGTATGTGGTTTTGGCGATATTAATGGTCATAACTCCATGTTTGTGCTAAATGTTAAACATTTGGATGTTGAGGACAACATCTATTCTGAGGGGGAGTATGTGGTGGATCATAAATTTGATTAGTTTTGAAGTTGTACATCTCTGTTCCTTACATTTCATGTCATGCCCTTATTAATGTTTTATTTGTTGCTTTGACTGTTTTCGAATAGAATATGCAGTGGGAATATAGAGCGAGATAAGTAGTGAAAGTTTTGCCTGGGTTGATTGTGCATCGATCCATTGTTAATGCCTCAGGGCTCCAGTAGGTGGGTTCGCGCGCTTCCTCCTTCACTCAATACAGACGAGTGAGAGTGAGAGCTGCGTGTCTGTGCCTTTCTTTCACCTCTCCTCACTATTTCCCCTGTTTAAGGTAACTGTCATGCACAAATCTATATAAATGTGTGTTACTGTTGATTATTACATTGTTATCATTGTTCATTGTAGCGGAAGATGTGAATTGCGGACTATTTTGCTGAGAAGTTCCAGTTAATCTCTGTTGCTGCGTATGCTAGTTTTCGCTATTACTCCGCCATATTGTGTGAAGATTTTTCTGTTACGATCTGTATAAGTTAACTACTGAAAGACATGCAGTACTTAAAGTATTATTTCATTGCTGTGGAAAGTTAGTGACTGTGTCAGCTAACATGTGCGAGTTAAAAAGATGTTTTTGTCTAATGCTACAGTTCATGTTATCTAAAGTATTCTCATCAGCTAATGCAGCGAACAATAGTGACTTAGTTTGGATACAGTTGTCCTGAGACTGAGTGCATCCATAAGAATATTGTTTTGGTTGTATTGCTTCTGAAACTCAATACAGACGAGTGAGAGTGAGAGCTGCGTGTCTGTGCCGTTCTTTCACCTCTCCTCACTATTTCCCCTGTTTAAGGGCACAACACAACCAGCCCATGATACCTTATCCAGTGGGACTGTAAAACACTATTGCATTTGAGGCATTTGGCCATCATTCTGGTACAAATGAATCTTGATTCATTTGTCCAAATATTTCATTTTTCCAGAACATTTTAGTAAATAAACATGAAATACTTGAAATAAACTCCGGATCTTTCTTTGCTTAATGTATCTTGCTATCAGATATCCAGTTCCCTTTTGAGCCTCTGAAAATGGGGGACCGTATAAATATGATTGTATTTCCTGAACCGTTTAAGTAATTCTTTTATTAAAATGCCTCAATTGAAGATGAAAGTTGTTACAAAAATTATTTCTTTGTCGAAAAACTCATTTGTATATAATTTTAAAACTATTATATTAAATCAAGCAAAATGCCAGTTTTTACTTTTGATATTTTAACTATAGTTATTTTTCATAGCATTTACATGCTTTTAATTAAGAACAAACTTTTCATTGTAAGGGAATATTTTAACATTGTTATATAACCGAGAAAGATCTGAATAGTTCTAGCGCTACTGCTCATATTGAAATATTAATGAGTAAAGTCTGCTGACTGAGGAGTTTAGATTTACCTGTGACAATCAAAAAGACTCCAGGCAAATCAGACTGTGTCCATCCTTCATGATCTTTGTTGAATCTGAATGTGTATCCTCCTGAGTCATTCTTCTTCAGGTTGTTGATGGTCAGGATGTGTTGGTTCTTCATGTTGTCCTGATACTCCACACCACCTGCAGCCTCAATCAGCTCTTCAACTTCCACTTTATCTTTTCTCCATTTTTTACTCCAACATTTAAACTCTGGCTTCATGTTATCAGGATGTGAGTATTCACTTGTGATGTTGACTGAAGATCCTTCCAGAGCACAGATTCTCCTGCTGACATAATTCACTCTCCAGCAGTTTTTATCCTGAACACCTGACATATAGATGGAAGATTTAATGTTGTTTGATTGGTCTGTGTTTCATTATTAGTTGAAAAGAAAAACAGATTTGACACTTACAAACTTTTTTAGATTGAAGATGTGTGTGACCTTTAACTCCACAAGAGAATGTGTCTGTTGAAGAGTTATGAGTTGAAAAATGTTGATTCTCATGATAGTTTATTTTGTTGTGATACCACATGTAGACAGTTTGATGGTCAGTCAGATTACAGCTGTTGTTACAGGTCAGTGTGACAAATCCCAAGGTGGAAGAAGCTCTTTGAACATAAACCTCTGTCGATCGAAGATAAATACACTTCTCGTCACTATTTAGATATAATCATGCGGCTCATTTAAGTCACATAATTGTGCAGTTTAAACGAATATGATATAAAGGTTTGGAGAAGTGTTTATACAATTTGTTTGTGGAAACTTCACCTCTAGGGTATGTGATGGAGCACGGCTCATCCACTGATGTCTGATTATAAGAACACATGTTTCCATAAGCATAAGTGACACTGAAGCATGTCTGTGTGATGGAATCTGGACAAAAAGAAATGAGATTTAATATTTTTACTGAGGTTATTTTTACAGTTTTTTGCTGAAGGGTTTGTAGGGACTATAAACATCATGACTCACCCACAGAGACTTGAGGGGCTCTGAGATCCTCGTAGCCTTTGACAGCACAGGAGTATGTGGCTGCTTCCTCACTGCTGAGCAGCTCTTGGTACCAGGGAGACCAGTCCTCATAGAGAAACTCTCTGTTCTTGTACCAGATGTAGGCTGCAGGCTTTTCAGTCAGAGGACAGCTGCTGCTGCACATCAGTGTTACTGTCTGTCCCTCTGTGGCAGGAATCACCTTTACCTGCAGCTCTGAGAGGATGATGGACAACAACTTATACAGTGATGTCATTTGGAAAGTAAGTAATAAGTAAAAGTCACTGTACCTGTAACTACTTGGAGAGTAATTCTGTTTAGCCAACAGTTTCCTGCACTGTCTGCAGTCTTCATACAGCAGTAAGCATTTGCATCACTCTCTCTTAGATCATTGATGGCTAAAGTTGGGATTTTCTCTTCAGACATGTTGTATGTTACACGTTGTCCATCCACAGAGAGCTCACTCTGAACAAACTTGTAACCATCCCAGTGTATAGTGAACCATTTTCTGCTTGAAGTCAGATGTTGATGTGAGCAGTGCAGATCCACTGATGAACCTTTGAAAGCACAGATCCTGGTTTCTCCTCCATTAACACCTTTAACAGAAGAGAGTTAATAAATGTTTTTATCTTATTAATATGTCTTTGTTATTAATTACTTAATAATTTTCAGTACTTTACATTAGAAACTAATCTAAACTAAAATTCCTCATCTGTAAATATTACAAGATCTTTTTCTTAAGTTAATATTAACTAACGATTTTTACATAAGAACTCATAAATAATCTCTGATACCTGAAATGTAAAAGATGAGACCCACAAGCAGACGACCAGCATCTCTCAACTCCATTGTTGTTTTAGTCCAGACTTTGAGCGTAAAGCTGACAGTAAAAGCTCAAACCAAAAGATACAAAGTGAGTCATCAGACAAACTAAGCAGTACTCTTTATCAGAGCGAGGGGTGGGCTGCTGGTTCATATTCTTTGGTTTCACATATCTTGCATCTTTGAAACTAAAAGTAAACTTGCTTCCTCTTCCTTTGAATCGTTTGCATCCTTAAATGCTTTGTTGTAGCATGAATATTATTTTAATCTACATCAGTTCAATTCCTCAATAATAATGCTTTTAATTTATTTACTTGCTGCATGCAGTTGTGTTTTGAATGCATTAAATATTCCGTTTATTAAATATAAGTTGTTGAACAGAAAGGTGTGGAGGTGATAAACTGCTGAGCATATCTCAGTATGACAATTTGTAATAAACACAGCTGGAGCGATTCAGACTTTAATCTACTGTGACTATATTTTGTTTTAAAAAATATGAAACAATGAGCTATGGGGAACAATTGATTAAAATACTTCATATGTATTGTGTATGTATATTGTTCTATGCAGTATCTTCCATTACTGCTCCTAGAACTGCACGCTTCTGTACAGAGACCCTTGATGTTCTGCCTGGAATCTGCTGAAGCCACTCATCCTGATTTGGGGTGGCAGCTCCTCATGCTTCTATTACTACTAAGACAATTTGGACTTTACCTCCAGTTGGTCCTTAAGCCCCTGGTACTCCTTGATTTCATTGTGTTTCTGATTTCTGATCTTGCTGTTAGCTAGAATTGACACATTTATCCAACTATGGTCCTCTCGTCCTTGCAAACCACAAATTGGTCTGGTTAGTTATATATTATATATATCATATTATTATATTATGTTATATATATTCTGTATAATTTTGTCTTTATATGACCCTACACCCTCCTGAGAACCAGCTGTGGCGAGAATAAGGCACGGCGGGACCACGGAGTATCATTCGGATATGTACATCTCACCACAACACACCCAAACCCCTGAATCCCCGTGTTTTAACTAGGCGGGCGTGATTAAGGATGCCGTGCAGGTGCATCCGCCCTCCCTTCACGGCACCGCAGACCACGCCCCACCACACCAGCCTATTCATTTATGGCCTCTGTAATGGACATTTGTTTTTGGTCACATTCACAATATATGGAAACACAAGTCCATTTTATTTATAAAAAAATGTGTGAAAACAGAATGACAAGTTGCTAATACAATGACATGAGTGACATGTGTGATCACTCCAGCTTTACATGTTCTCTCCTCTGCCTGTTCCTGTAAAAATAGCAAAAATTTAAAAAAAAAAAAAAAAACCCTGACCCTAAGAGCAATCATGTGTCCCGTTGGTGCCATTCTAGATTGCTGGTCAGAAAGATTTCTGGTGCCAGTAAGCAAAGAGACAATGCCCCGAGATAGATTCATTTTAATTATGCAACACCTTCAATTTGATGACAAGGACACGCGGGCAGAACGGGTGAAAACAGATAAATTTGAGGCAATCTCTGACATCTGGACACGCTTCAATGAGAACTGTGCTAAGAGTTTCATTCCAGGAGAACACATGACCATAGATGAACAGCTTTTCCCTACCAAGGTTCGGTGTCCATTCACACAGTATATCGCAACCAAGCCAGACAAATTTGGGATCAAGTTCTGGATGGCCACGGATCTGGAGACCAAATATGTCTGCAGTGCATCTACTTGGGAAAGGACCCCAGTCGTCAGAAGGAAGAGAGGCTGGCAGAGAACGTGGTCATGAAACTAGTGGAGCTGTTTTTGGATGATGGGAGAAACGTCACAACGGACAATTCCTTCACTTCACTGTCGCTGTCGCACAGCGCAAAACAACGTTACTTGTGCCAAGTAACGTTGTTTTGTGGACTTTATTCACCGTGCCGGTGAATAAAGTCCGCCGTGAACTTCCTCAAATTGCAAAAGACACTGCACAGCGAGAGGAATTCTCCACTTCAGTGCTTAGAAGTGGCGGTGTCTCCTTCACAATTTATGGACCTAAAAAAACCAAGACTGTGTGTGTTCTTAGTTCCATGCACTAAGATGTGACGATCAGTGACGGCAGAAAGAGGAAACCCAAAGCAATAAGAAACTATAACCACATGAAGGTATGCGAATGTGTGTATAATTTTACATCAGTGCTACAATGTTTTCTGATGTGTGCTATACAGGCCTATAGAAAAAACATATACTCATGACTCTCTCTCTCTTCTTTTACAGTGTGGTGTAGACGTGTTGGACCAAATGGCACGCATGTATTCTGTAAGAGCAGCAACACGCAGGTGACCAGTAGCGGTTTTCTACAATATGCTGAACCTGGCGGTGGTGAATGCCTACATTTTGTATAAGGCATGCACAGGGCGGACAGGCAAAAGAAGATTGTTTCTGAGTCTTCTAGCTAAGGAACTTTGTTGCCGATTCAAGCAGCACAAGAAAATATTAGCACAGAGTGTGTGTGTGTGTGTGTGTGTGTGTGTGTGTGTGTGTGTGTGTGTGTGTGTGTGTGTGTGTGTGTGTGTGTGTGTATATACACCGTGTATACAGAAGGTAATCAAGGCCTTTTACAGCACAGGAGAACTTGTCTGTTGAATAGCTTTGAAATGAAAATTGTTGATTCTTGTAATTTCTGCTTTCTGAGATGATAAATATAGTTTTAATGAGTCACTTTGACATAATGTATGTAATTTTATTTTTGGTGTTTGGTGTTAAGAAAAAGGAGTAATTAAATATGGCTTGCTAATACATGTATTAATAAAGGTAATATGTGAGCTTTATATTTTTTGAAGAAAAATGAGATCAAACTAATATATTAGAGGTTTGGTGGAAGATGTTTGCTTATTTGTGAAAACTTCACCTCTGGGATATGTGATGGAGCACGGCTCATCTACTGATGTCTGCCTGTAAGAACATATTTTCCCTTTAGCATAGGTCACACTAAAGCAGGTTGCTGTGATGGAACCTAGAAACAAAGAAGTGATCCTGATTGTAATGATTTGCTGTATGACCCATTCTGTTTGTTTTGTAGCAACCATAAACATCATGACTCACCCACAGAGACTTCAGAGGCTCTGAGATCTTTGTAGCCTTTGACAGCACAGGAGTATGTGACTGCTTCCTCACTGCTGAGCAGCTCTTGGTAAAAGTGTGTTTGCATCACTCTCTCTCAGGTCATTGATGGTTAAAGTTGGGTTTTTCTCTTCAGACATGTTGTACGTTACACCAGGGCCGGCCCGTGGCATAGGCCGTATAGGCAAATGCTAAGGGCGCCGTCCATCAGGGGGCGCCACGCCAGTGCCACAAATGTTGAAAAAAAAAAAAGTTGGTACTATTATTTCTAAATACAAAAAATAATCCCACATTAATTAAAATGCAAAGTAAAGCTTATTTAATAGAAATAGTATTTGTTACAACATTACACTACACTGCTGATGTAGGGGGGCGCCACCTAAAATCTTGCCTAGGGCGCCAGATTGGTTAGGGCCGTTTCTGCGTTACACGTACAGAGAGCTCACTCTGAACTTACTTGTAACCATCCGAGTGTACAGTGAACCATTTTCTGCTTGAACTCAGATGTTGATGTGATCAGTGCAGATCCACTGATGGACCTCTGAGACCACAGTAATAGTAATTAATTAGTTAATGAATTAATTAATTAATCCAGCATAAATTCAGATTATTAATTTACTAAATATGTAATGAGTAAGTAACGTAAACCTTACTTAATAATCACTTATAGCTAAGATGTACAAGATGAAACCCAGAAAAGTTTAATGAGCATCTTTCAAAAGATTCATCTTCATCTTCGAAGCATAAAGTTCACAAAATCAAAGAAAGGGAAAAGAAAAGACATAAGAGTCAAAGAAGAAATCTCAGCCTTTTACTGGTGGGAATTTTAAATGTTGATTATCACCTTAGTAAATATACATTACTTTTTAAAAATTTGTGTTATGATTTTAACGGTTCTTCCTCTCAACTGATGTGGTAGTGATAGTCAGTTTTGCCAGGAGATGGCAGCGTAGCTTAAGTAAGTGTTGCTAAAACCAGTCGAGATATTCATGAATAAATTTAAGTGAAGCTTTGAGCTCCTTTTACCACTTAGCTGCAGGTGCATCTACGAAAAACATGAGTTTGAATTCTTTACTGGTAACTGGTCAAGGTGTGAGCTTTACCTCAAAGTCAAGGTCACCAGGAAGTTTAAAAAATAAATTAATACAGATTTTATACAGCTTATTCTTCTGTGATTTGTGAGTACAGAGGAAATGTATACTGACTGTGACATCATCATTTGACTGTTGCATTCCTTCTCTTTTCTTTTTGTCTCGTTCCTCATTCTCACTCCAGCAGTTTCAAAAGGCATCCAATTCACTGAAATTTTCCCTTAAGCTGCGCAATAAAAAGAACCTTTAATACAACCAGACCATCAAGAATATATTAGGTGCAGCTGAGATGATGGTGATGATGAACCAGTTCTGAGTCCTCTGAGTCTGGGATCAAGATTTTTACCTTCTGTTCCATCCACAATAATGTACAAAGTGATAATACCTAAAATAACACATTTATTAGAACTGAACACATTTATTTGTGTCCAGTGAAAAGTTCCTGGATTTTAGTACGCCTGATTTCAGACAATTTACTGGTTTGCTTGCCTTTATATGAAGCTAAATCTGACAAAGTTTTGAGGCTTCCTCTTATTTGGTGTGAGAGAGCCTGACAGAGACAGAGTGTCTCAAGTTCAAGAGCTGCTAAGTCTTTAAATATCTTAGTTTCAGTTCCTATAAGGAACTGCATCATCGCAGAGGAATTTTGGCCAACCCTTCTTTACAGCATTGCTTCAGTTTGCAGACATGTTTTTATGCACATCCCTCTTAATGACTCAACACAGTTTTTCCATCAGGTTAAGGTAAATGGCCTGCATTTGTATAGCGCTTTTCTAGTCCATAGGACCCCAAAGCGCTTTACACTATTCAGTCATTCACCCATTCACACACACATTCACACACTGGCGATAGCAAGCTACATTGTAGCCACAGCTGCCCTGGGGCGCACTGACAGAGGCGAGGCTGCTGGACACAGGCGCCACCGGGCCCTCTGACCACCACCAGTAGGCAAACACAGGGTTAGTATCTTGCCCAAGGACATTTGGCATGCAGCCAGGATGCAGCCTGGGATCGAACCACCGACCTTCTGATTAGTGGCTGACCTGCTCTGCCACCTGAGCTACACCTTAGTCACACCTTAGCTATTAAGAGTGGCTCATGGTCAAAGTTCCCATTCATTTTACCTGAATCCCTGAATATCTCACTTCATAATCATTTATTTTCTTAATACATTAATTTCAACTTCCTGTGTCTCTTCCTCACTTTTTTATTGGGATTGTTGTCCCTACAAAAGCACCCCACTGTGACTGTGAGGGCTTGTTAGTAGTTGTTACTGATTGTACTGCTGACAGTGCAGTGACAGCAGCCCCAACAGCTAACATACCGATTCTTTTGATTTTACTATTTTTTCTTTTTGTTTTTTGTTTTCTCTTAACTTGTCAACTCTTATCCTTTCTCATTTCTTCAAAATTAAATTCTGTTCTTCAAGGTGCGTATCGCAGATACGTGAGGGCCCGGGTGCCTTAAGATATATGGCGTAGCAGCAGTTCAGCTGCCCAGTTCAGCCCTGGTGTCCTGGTTCTGTGTAGGCAAAACTGCCCATATCATCAGCCCTCGTTCAGTGTATATGACTTGTGTGCTTAATTAGTTTGAGATGCTCTCCAAATGTGGTGCTGTTCATTATTTGTATTGACCATATTTGTTCAGTCTTTTTCTAATTGCACTTAGATGAATATTAATATTTAACATGCTAACTGAGGCCTTTGGAGTCTTGTAGTTCCTGGGGGGATTTGCAGTTTCTCTGAGCCTTATGTGGTCTGACTGGGGTGAATTGTCTGGGACGTCTGCCCCTATGAAGATTGGCAACTGTTTTGAATGTTTTTCACTTGTCATCTTTGTTTCATCTTTCTCATTGTATAATGATGGACTTCAAATTGTGTGAAGAAAACACTTTAGTGTTAAAGAGTCCAAATCTGGTACTTAAATACAATTGAGAGGTCATACAGAACAAATAATGTCAAACAGTGAATCTGCTCTTTACTTAAATAGTTCATTCCTACCTGAAAGGCTGAACAAAGATTTTAATTTTGTGAGTCTTTCTCCAGACAAACTGCATTCAAAGCAGCTCAGTTAAACATGTGACATGGCTACATATTATTATATGTTCATCAAAAACCTGACAGTGCTGACAATGAAAGCAGAGACAGGGGACAGTGTTAGTGGTTATTTTGTGGTACAGACAAAAACCTAACAGAAGACAAACCTGCGGACACAATGGCTTTGATGTTTTTATTAGTGACACCCAAAGCACACAAAGTAATACAATGTCTAACAAAGTTATCAAAAATAGCACCCTTTAAGTGGGTGATCAGTAAATGCACACTCGTGGGCTTTTGGACATAGCAGAATTTTTAAACGGTTGCGTCATTTTTTGCAGGTTTTTGTGACAGACGTACATCATTACCAAATATGTTTTAATTCAAAAGCTTGAGAATTTCTACTTGAGCTTTTCAATTTCAATTGATTTCAATTTCTACTTATTTCTACCTTTATTTTATATTCCAGTGAAGAAAGTGTAACCCACAGACAGATCCAGATGCTGCAGTTTCTCTGCTGTGATGGTAAAGTAATATCACTGGAGTTGAAATCATCATGGTAACAAACGTTTCTTTATTGAGCATACAGTGGCTCAATGGTGGAGTAGAGGTCAGCTGTGTGGTTCTCACTGAAGTGCAGTCTGCTGTAGTGATGATCATCCTGCTCTGCTGACTGAGCTGAGATGTTTTCATACATGGAGTCAACGTTCATCTGAGGAGACGAGACAGTTCTTATAAATTTATAACAAACTGCATCAATAACTCATAGCTGGTTGTTTGTTGTTTGTTACATTGTCACTGTACTGCACTGTCACTGAGATTCTCAAATAGAACCTGTCTGACAAACTGAAACAAGTTAAGAGACCTAACCCCCCCAAAAAACAACCTCTAAAGAACTTCAGGTCTCAATTGTGTCAATTAAGGTCAGAGGTCATGATATAACAATGAGAAACAGACGGGACAAAAATGGCAATGAACTCAAAAATTATTTTTCCTGTCAGTGGTAAACATCACAACTGTTCAATGTCCAATCAATTACAAATCTAGTTGAAGATGATATTAATGTAATGTGTGGTAAGGATTGCTGATGTATATCTGACTTATTTGATACAATGATGAACATGAACATCGGGTGTAGGTAGGGACACTGAAAAGAATGCTACAGTTGGTTACTCAGAAAAAGGCAGACATATAATAAGTTTAAGCTTTTTTCCAGAATAAATGATCGTGTGAGGAAAAAAGGAAAGATGAGGGGATGTTTTTCTAACACAGCAGAATTATTTGAATCTTATTTCGTACCTGCTGCACTGATTCTGACATTTCTCCTCTTGGAGACTGACTGGAAGTCTTCTTTTTTCTGTTGCATAAAAGAAACAAATCAGTGAATGGGTAAAACATTTCACATCACACTTTAAACATAACTGGTCTTAGAGATAACACAGTAACGTTCACCTGATCCACCAGCAGACAGTGAGAAGTATTAAAACCAGCAGAGCTGCAGAAACTCCTGCAGCTGCTGGTGTCCATGTTCCTGTGATACTTTGGACAGTGAGAGTCTTTGGAGCAGAGCTGATATCTTTGTTGGTTTTCACAGCACAGGAGTAGCTTCCTGCATCCTCCCTGCTGACTGGGTCTAGGATCAGATGTTTGTTCTGGTTCTCTCTCGGGGTCAGAGGTCGACTGTTCAAGTACCAAATGTAGTTTGTGTTGTCAGTCAGAGGACAGCTGGTGCTGCAGGTCAGTGTGACTCTCTGACCCTCTGTCACCACTGCAGAAGGACTCATCTTCACTCTCAGCTCTGAAAAACACTCAGACTAGTCAGTAAATGTAACACAAAGTAGTTCTCATTAAAGATAAAACAAGATTTGGTGCTTTTGGTTTTCACTAACTTCTGAAGAGTGCAAGAAGCAATAAAAGGCAAATATCTGTAGCCTTTTGACTAAATAAAATATTTCTTATCGCATCATCAGCTGAGGAAAATTCATGCATTTTCATCTTGTTAATTCAGCTGAAAGCATTGCAGAGGATTTTGTGTTGACTGTTATTTTTATTATTTTTATACGAAGAAAGACAAACCATAATTACCTGTGACAATCAGAGTAACTCCAGGAAAATCAAACTGTTTCACTTCTTCATTTCCTGTTGTGATGGTGAACCTGTATTCTGCTGAGTCATCTCTCTTCAGCTTCTTTAATCTGAGGATGTGTTGGTTCTTCATGCTGTCATCATACTCCACATGATCTGCATCCTCAGTCAGGTTCCTCCTGACGTCCTCCTCAGCATTTCTCTTGACTTTATACCAACATTTAGACTGTATCTGCTCGTAGTCAGGATGTGAGTATTTACTGGAGATGTTGACTGAAGATCCTTCCAGAGCACAGATTCTGCTGTGGACATAATTCAACGCCCAGCAGGAATCACTAACACCTGAAATATCAATGAAACAGAGAAGAGATATTTTAACTTAATTAGTCAAATCAGTTTATTTCTATCACACATTTAAACACAACAACAAGTAAAAAGCACTTTAAAGTATACTTATAATAAAAACAACCAAATAATTAACAAAAGCAATAATAAAATAATAACATTAAATATATATAAAAGAAGAAAGAAATACACTGGGCAAAATGACAGACTGAGTTACTCTTGGGTGAGACTGAAAAAGCTGAGCAGAAGTCAGGAGATGAATACTGTTAGTATCATAGATGAGCAGATCTGAAGAGGGAGAGTTTTGGATCTGCAGCTGAGAATTGTGATGTGATCACCAACGTTTTAAAACTGATCCTGAACTTTACAGGAAACCAGTGTGATGATTAGTCTTAATTGCAAGAAGTGGTGGTAATACTTTGTAAGTGGAGAGACAATAAGTTTACTCACAGACGTCAGCAGAGCGCACATCCTCAAGACCTTTTACAGCACAAGACAAACTTTCATGATTAGATCTGGAAACTAGAATCTGTTTTCCCTCCTGCACTGTAGGCTTTCTGGTCTCATACCACACAAAGGAAATCAGAGGCTCAGTCAGAAAACAGCTGCTGTTACAGGTCAGTCTGATGATACCTCTGTGTTCAGCAGGAGTCCTCTGGACATGAATTTCTGTTGGGAGATGATGAACACATTTTCCACCAGTTCATCTCTGTCATGTCAAATAAATTAACAAATAAAAATGAAGTTTCAAAGTGCAGTTTGTCCAGAACTTCACCTCTGGGATATGTGATGGAGCAGGACTCGTCCACGGATGTCTGCTGAGAAGAACACATTCTCCCTTTAGCATAGGTCACACTGAAGCAGGTCTCTGTGATGGAACCTGAGAAAAACCAACAACTTTCCGTAAATTCATTAGAGTCTGAAGAGTAAAGTGTTTGTGTTTAACATCTCATAACATGATGAGGAGCTGTCCATCATGACTCACCCACAGAGACTTCAGGGGCTCTGAGATGCTCGTAGCCTTTGGCAGCACAGGAGTATGTGGCTGCTTCCTCACTGCTGAGCAGCTCTTGGTACCAGGGAGACCAGTCCTCATAGAGAAACTCTCTGTTCTTGTACCAGATGTAGGCTGCAGGCTTTTCAGTCAGAGGACAGCTGCTGCTGCACATCAGTGTTACTGTCTGTCCCTCTGTGGCAGGAATCACCTTTACCTGCAGCTCTGAGAGGTCACATGACCAACATGAATACACTGATCATTCATAAAATCATTCATTTGTGATGCATTTGTAAAAAGAACTGTACCTGTAACTTGGAGATGAATTCCACTTTGTTGGCACTTTGATCTGTCAGCAGTTTTAATGCAGCAGTAAAAATTTGCATCTCTCTCTGTCAGATTATTGATTGTTAGAGTGAAATTACTCTCTGCTGACATGCTGTACTTTACATGTGTTTCCTCTACTGAGAACATTATCTTGGAGACAGTATCGTATCCAGTGTACCAGCCATTTCTTGCAGTGGGATGTTGATGTGAGCAGGGCAGATTCACTGATGAACCTTTCAAGGCACAGATGCTGTTTGGTTTTCCCTGAACACCTTTAACACAACATGTGATTAGAAAACATGGTGAACATTTATGCTAACTTTCTTTTCTGTGCTAATCTGTGATGACAGCATGTTACTGTGAAGGATCACAATCTGGTGCTTTGATACACTTGACAGTTCAGAACTTCAAAACAAGAAAAAATCATGTTAACAGTAAATCTCTTAAGTGAGTTTTTTTTAGGAAATTCACTTTAATTTAACTTCTGAGAAAAACTTGTAACTTTCTGCCTCTTTTTCTAGATTCCAGAAACATCATCACAGTCATCATGAGGAGGAGAAACAAATTATTCCTACCTGACAGACACAGAATGAAACCCAGAAACAAACATCCAGCTTCTGCCAACAACATGGCTGCTGTAGATTTTCTCTTCTAATCAAAAAGTTGATTATGTGAATATAATTTAGTCCTTGCTATGACTTCTGTTAATATCAAAATTTATAAAATATCAGAAATGTGAATAAATGTTCAAATTCATGAGCTGTCTAAGAGGAAAACCTGAATACAGAGCTGATTTCAGCGTGTCTGCAGGACAAACACGTTTTAACACGACCAAAGTCACTTCCTCCTTTATGATAATTTTTTTTTTCACAACAGAGCCCTCTAGTGAAGAATGCATGTTTGCAGCAGCTATTGGACTCTTACTTTTGAATTTATAGTGGGGTTTTTTGTGTATTGTCACACTTCTTGTCTTTGTTATTTTTAAAATTTACAAAGCATCCCAATTAAATATGCTACATGACCACATTTCATTACATTTTCATCAAAAAACCCAAAGTTGTTACTATTGGCAGAGTAACAACAATGGTGCGGCATTAATGGTTATTGTGGTGCAGAAAAAGAAACTTACCAGAACCACTAACAGGCGTGATATTTTTATTTTTCAAAATATCATTTCATTTCATTCATCTGTAAATATACTTCAGTAAATGAGCAGTAAAGGTAGTCTATTGCTATATATAATAAATACATGTGTGTTTTTATATATTACTAGTATACTCACCTTTGTAAAGTCTAAATTAAAAAAAATCAGAACAATAAGATTTACTGATAAAGATGCAGTGACTGGCCTATATTAGTATACAGAAATAGAAAAAAGAAGAAAAACGATTACATTTTTTTTTATAACACATCAAATGTCTTCACTGGGTCTATACTTCATCCATGTTTGGACGAGAGAGAGAGAGAGAGAGGGGGGGGGGGGGGGGGTATTATATGAATGGTAGCAGTGTGAGCCTCTAAAAGCTGTGTGTACTGTTCAGTAATATTTGTACCCTCTTTTACTCTGTTTTATTCATATTTTGTGGGAACCAAAATTTTCATTCATTTTATCTCAAATATCTTTAGCGTTTCTCTGAATTTCAATTTTCTATCACTGCTAAGATGGAGCTGTTTTCAGGTCGTGATTAGGCAGGAATCACCTTTACCTTCAGCTCTGAGAGGATATGCATTCATCGGTGTGATAATCATAAAATAATCACTGTTTGCAAGCATCATACTGAAACAATGAGTTTTACTCTCCTGTCCCAGCAGTGTTCTTGGTTGTTTCTATACTTGTTGCAGTAGTAAATGTTTGCATCACTTTCTCTCACATCCTTGATCACCTGTGTGGGGAAGCCATCAGACACGCCCACGACCCTGGTTTCGTCTGTAGAGAACATACTTGTTGCCCTGCTTGTGCATAGTGTACCATTTCCAGTTGGACTTTGCTTTATCTGACCTTTTAATCCATAGATGTTTTAGATGTTTTTTGTGTGTCCAGTCATCCCTTTACCAGAAACTTTCATTAGCAGACATCAAAGTTTTTAAATGAAACAAAGAAGTGAACCTTAAAGAACATGTATGCTTTCCTGCTTACATGTTCTAAAAGCATGGCTCTCCTCAACCTTCTCCTCATCCTTCAACTTTATTCAGAAACATTGATGGTACAGCTGTTTTTGTATGCCTAATCACTGTCATGACAACAAGGTAGGTTGTTGTTTTGTAGGTGATGACAGATGGCGTTAAGTTATTATATAAAAATGTCCTTCCTTCTTTAGAAGGAATTCATCTTAGTAAAAGAAGAAGAGGACATAGCGTGACAAGAAAGGAACCTTGGTACTGTATGAGGAGGACAGCAGTGGGACAGAGAGGGTGAGGCTGCTGGAGGACATGTATCAGAACAGTAAAACAGAGGTGAGGTGTGTGGTTGGGGTGAGAGATGGATTCAAACACAGACACACACACTGTAAGACTTGGCCCTAATGTCTCCTCAAATCGCACACTGAGCACTGGCTCCCCACCGGGCTGTGTGCTGAGCCCCCTCCTGTATTTTCTCTACACCCACCACTGCAGTTCGACCCACAACAACAAACTCATCATCAAGTTTGCTGATGACACCACAGTAGTCAGACTCATCTCAAAGGCAGAGGAGGCAGACTACAGAGAGGAAGTCCTGAAGCTGGCAGCATGGTGTTCAGAGAACAACATGCCAGTGAACACTAAGAAAACCAAAGAGGTCATTGTTGACTTCAGGAGGCACAGCACTGACATGGGGTTGTGGGCGGGTGGGTGTATGGGGGCCCGGCCCTGGCGCAGGGTGCTGCCAGTGCATCGAGCCACCTGGGGGGCTCTTCAACTGGTGGGGGGGTGTTACACCTTGCAGGAGCTCTCCTCTCTTCAGGAACTCACTCTGCAGGAGGGGGAGATATAGGAGAGGTGGAGGAAGATCTCAGCCTGGGCGTCTATTGTCTTGTGTAGTCTGGAAGATGAGTGGATGACGGGGTGGGTGCAGTTTTCTCTGTGGTGGGGTCAGGTGGGCTGTCCCGGGCTCTGTGGGGCTGGGCGGCGCTGCTGTTCTGGGCCCCGGTCCGGATGGGCCTGGGTCCCCTTTCCCTGGCGGGTTGCGGAGTATGGAGGTGCCTACTGGGTTCAGCGGGGGAGCTGGCCCCAGGGAGGGGTCACTTGCCCCTCCCTTCCTTCCCTCCCCATCTCCAGCTGCCTCCCTCTTCCCGTTCCACCACAACCACCCACACATGCAGGTCCTTGGGGTAAAGGTGTGTCACCAGGGTGCAGGGGAGGCATCCCCCCCTCTGTCCC
The DNA here is from genome assembly GCF_965226115.1 of Aulonocara stuartgranti. Taxonomy (NCBI): domain Eukaryota; kingdom Metazoa; phylum Chordata; class Actinopteri; order Cichliformes; family Cichlidae; genus Aulonocara; species Aulonocara stuartgranti. The sequence goes on along the minus strand of NC_138944.1, from coordinate 32,771,742 downwards.
CTTCTGGCTTCTTGTGCCTTAATTTTATCTCACAACTTAGACATTCACATTACTCACACTCTCATAACACATACATATAGGATCTTGGGGGTGGGCACGCTACACGGACTCCAAAAGACCATCAGGGTGTACACCTCACCCCTGGCGTCGTTGCCCACCTCTCAATTTTAAATACAGACACTGAGGGCTATCAGGAGGGACTACCTGCTGCTCTCTGGCAGGTAGCTCCATGCCCTCCTGGGTTTTAAATGCACCTTAGAACACACATGCATCAACACTACATATGAGTGGGCGGAGGGAGGTTTTGGAGTCTTCTCTCACCCCCATTCTCTGCGACCTGCTGGAGCGGGGGGCCGGGAGGAGGAGTTGGCCATCCGACTGGGGTCTGGAATGTGGGGCCTCCCTGCTGCTGCGGAGTCGGGACGGTCTGCTTCTCGCCACCACAGGGAAAAAGGGTAACACCACCTGGGTCTGGGTGCAGTTCCCCCCTCCAGGGGCAAAGGTACCTAGACCAGGTTCTTAGAGTACGCTTGGGGAGTGTGATCGTGTGTACAGCGTCTCTTTATGTCTGTCTCCACGTTGGTTGAGTGTGGAGTAAGTGCATATGAGAGCATGAGGGTGGGAATGGATGTTTGTATCTGTGTGTGCCTGTTTGTCTGTGTCCATATGTCAGGTCGGGTATCAGACGCCACCTCTCTGGGGACATCTCAGGCCCTCTAAGGTATGGAGGCCTATCACCCACCATCACTTCCCCTGCCAGTGGCAGACGCCCTCAGACATCAGCGCGTTGGTGGTTCTTTGTGTCCGGGGGTGGGCGCCCAGGTACACACCGGCTCACTCCTTGGTGGCTGCTTATCAGGGCCTGGAGCCTGGGGCTCGCTCGGGCCACTTCGGGGGTGGGGTGCCCTCGGCCTCTCGGCCTGGGGTTCAGTTGGCTGCCGGTGGAGCTCACGGGCACATCACTGCAACCCCCCCTGGCTTCTGCTCCGCAGCTGCTGAGTGAGCCCTCATCTGGGACTCTCCTCAGCTCTTTCTGGGACAGTGGTGCGGCTGCCCCTCTGTTGGTCTTCCTTGGTCTCTTGTGTTCTGGGGGCCTCTGGATGTCTGGAGTCTTGATCTCCTCCATACCTGCTTCATGCCCTGGAGGACGGGGCTGTGGCCCCCCCACACCCTCTAGCAGATCATTACATGAAGGAACCTTTTAAAAACAAACGTGTTCATGCTCACAGGTGTACACACGGGTGCTCACACACACAAACGACACCCTTTTTGGCTCCTACCTCAAAGCACACTGTGCGCTGTTGATATTACGTGCTGCACAATAATGTTTAATATTTAATATTTACTGTTATATTCCCATATGTCATCGTGATGTTGTTTATTATATTGCTCTCGTTTTCTTCTGCTTGTTTTCTTTTTTCTTTCTCAACAGGCGATCCAGGTGATTGATATATGCATTTTTTTTTGTGTGTCTGCTTATTTAGTTGGTTTTTGGGTTTTTTTTGCCCTTTATCCCCGTCCCTCTTCTCCGCAGTTTTTTCCCCCTCTTCCTTTCTCCCTTTTCTTTTCCTCATTAAAGTCTGTCCCGTAACTAGCAAGTGAAAATTAAAAAAAAAATAAAATAAACAATAAAAGGTGAATCAAATAGACCATTACGGCAAGGCTGGGATGGTCAACTTGGTAAAGTAAATCCGTTGGGCATCTTTCCTCGCCTTTAGACAATAATTCTGATGGCAAAAGAACCAAACGGGACAGGCAAAAAAAAAAACAAAACAAAAAAAAAAGGCCCAACGTTGCCTGCACTTCCTGAGGGCCCTCAGGAAGTACAAGCTGAACTCCAACCTGCTGCTGACCCTCTACCACTCGTGCATTGAGAGCCTGCTAACTTACAGCATCACGGTATGGTACGGCAGCTGCACTGAGTTGGATAGACCGAGGCTTCAGAGTGTAGTCATGACAGCACAAAAGATCATCGGCTGCCCTCTCCCCTCCCTGATGGACATTTATTCCTCCCGCTGCCTCAACAGAGCAGCAAACGTCATCAACGACGGCTTCCACCCTGGTTTCAACATGTTCAGCCTGCTTCCCTAAAGGAAGTGCTACAGGTGCATCAGCAAATGTTTGCCAGGGGGCCAGAATTTTCTTTCTAATTGTCATGTCTAGCTTTTCATAAATAATTATCTGAATCCTACAACCAAAGTTTTCATCTGATGTAAAATGTATAAAAATTCATTATTTGATATAGGAACTATTAAGTCAAATTTATAACCTAGCAAGCTGTAGTACCTTTTCCTTTGGGAAGATACCATCTGTGCAGTCTGCAATTTTGTTGAAGAAAGATGTTGAATCTATTTAATTATTGTAGAAAAATTATTGATTTCTGTACATTTTCTTACGCGTGCAGGTGGGGGGTGGTTCCCTATTTTTTTTTTTTTTGCTGGGAGTAGACTTGTAGTCAAGACCGCCTAATCCAAGACCAAGACAAGACCAAGACCAGAGGGTATCGAGACCAAGACAAGACCAAGACCAGAGGGTATCGAGACCAAGACCGAGACCAAGACCAAGTCGAGACGAGACCAAGACCGGGACAAAAAAAAGACTAACTTTTGTGTGCTTTTGAGGGCTGACATGATGGTACTGACTGGCCCCAAAGTCATCTGACAAAACAGCGATCACCTCCAACAACTAAAATATGAAATATGTAACTGGTTTCAGTTATACTTTATATATAGATAAAATTGTAACATCAAACTGAAGATTATAAACTTGAAATTGCATCATGTCCTATTGTAGTAGTACTAGCCAAATTACACTGTATGATACCAACTTCCCTAAAATGGATAAGGCCTGTCAACACAAAGTGATATGCAGATGTTATTTAAAAGTCAATGGTCACATTTATTTAGTCAAACAACACCATTTTAAGTAAAATTCTGTAATCAAACAATATAAAGACATGTGCACACCTCACATGAATCAGATGCAAACTACAAATATTACATACCAATACAAATTGTGCATTAATAAGAATAAGAACAAGTGCTTAAAAGATTCTGGCATCTTGATGTCTTCAGTGGCATGAGATTACAACACACTGCCAATGAAATCAAGCCTGTTGTTCAGTAGGGCAGGAACAATAGAACACAGACATTATGAACAAATAACAAATATCTTATGAACAAATATATAATGAACAAACAGCATATTTTCAGAGAGGAGTGAGAGAAAACAGTTCACATTTTAAAACAGTGATTGATTGCACTTCAAGAAAACTAAAGATTGCAACATCTTATAGCCTAGCCGTGCGCGGTGGGGTCTCATTAGAATGCCTCCTCTACTAAAAACCCTCTCAACTGGGGCAGAAGAGGCAGGGACAGAGAGGACCTTCAAGGCAACACTGTGTAGACTGGGGAAACGCTCTTTGTTTTTTGACCAAAAGGTGAGTGCATCACAGTCAGAGTCATTTATGCCGTCTAGGTACTTGCTTATTTGTGCATCAGTGCTCGAGTCCTGGCTTGTGCTGCGTTGCAACCTAAATGCCTTGTAGCGTGAAAGAAGACGTTGTTTTGGGGGTGGCGCTGAGTCACTATCTGATAATTCTGTGTCTTCTTCTGTTGGTGCTGCAGGTCCGTCTCTGTCTACCTCTGTGATCAAAAGGTCTGGAAAAGGGTGCACACACACACATACAAAGACAGGATTAGACAGGATGCTTCTAATGATGCTATAAAACCAAAGACAGTGATATTAAGTGGAACAACAAAAACAACAATAACAATAAATTATTATTATTATACAGTAACCTATTAATGACTTTTTAAGGTCATCTCTGAACCTCTTCAGTGCTGGTCCGGTTTCACCATTTTGCACATCTAAATCTACCCAGGTCAGTCCAAACTGGGGGTCGAGCATGGTGGCAAGGAAGTAGATCCGATGGCTAAACGGCTCTTCTGGATCCTTTTCGTCCATGCAAATCTGCCTGAAAATTCCAGAGAACCGTTTCTCTAAAGATCTTTTCAGTGCCCTGACTATAGTTACGGCCTGGGGCATTTGTACTTCCATCTTTATAAGATGATTCTTCAAGTCCAGAACAGTGGGGACCACCATGCTAATAGTCACCTGATGATCACCTTCTGTAAGGTCTGTTGCATCAGAAAAAGGCTCAAGCAAAGCACAAAGGTCTTTCAGCTGAGCCCACTCTCGGGTTGAAAACACTAAATTCTCTGTATTGCTGCACATTTCAGTGATGGCCCCGTGGTCAAGTGTGATCAGAGCCTTTAACTGTCTGTAGGTGCTATTCCAGCGGGTGTTGTTTCCTGCTGGGATGGACTTATTGGAGCCAAAGTGTGCCTCAAACAAGTCTTTGTGGTTACTACTGCTGTGCAGCAGGTTTGTAAACTTGCTGGCTTTGGCAATGGCTCTAGCTATTGCCTTTACCTCTTTCATCCCATCACTGATTACAAGTTGCAGCGAGTGGGCGAAGCAAGAAAGACGTTCACCCGTTGACCATGGATCAGAACCTTCTGCATCCTCCCACATTGTTTCATCATCGAGGTCATCACTGCTGTCACCTTCAGGGTGCTCTACTTCTGGCATCTTGACTTTAAAGGCCCGCTTCATATTGGATGCATTATCCGTCAGAATGTAGCTTATTTTATGGCCAATGCCATACTCCTCAACTATTCTGTCAAATGCTGAGGCGATTCGTTCGCCGCAGTGCTTCCCTGTGAAACGCCTACAGTCAAGCAAAAATGATTGTAAACTGTAAGAGTCCTTGTTCTTGCAGGCAGCATGAGCAGTAACTCCCAGGAAAGTACGAAGCCTCCGGTCAGACCAGAGGTCTGTTGTTATTGCTACATTTGGCTGGACTTCCAGGGCTTTGATTATGTCACCCTTCAATTTAGTGACAAGGTGAGGTATCAGCTTCTCTGTCAAGGTGGTTCTAGACACAGGAGTGTATTTGCTATCCAAGACATTCAGGAAGTGTCTAAAATGTGGATTCTCAACGATAGACAAGGGGAGAGAGCATCCAACTATAAGGTCCTGGAGGATGGACTGGGTGATGGCCTGTTGCCTGGGTGAATTTGGGGAAAATAAGTGGATGCTTGGAGCAAACAATGATAATTGAAGCTGTGTGGGATTGACCGCTATCACTGATGTTGCAGATCCTGCCTTGTACTCCAAGTACCTACAAAACAGGGAAATAGGAATCTGTAAAACATCGATTTCTATTCAACCACAAAAACTACTGTATCTTACAAGCACAGTAATTTTAAACCTATCAATGAGGGCAGACCTTTGCATACAAAATAACCTAATCTAATCCAGTGTGACACATATAGATCATTAGGCACAACTAGTAATAATGAAAATACTGGAGTGTTCAGGGTTGCAAGACCTTAAATAAGAAGAACAGAAAAACAGTTGAATGGAATCTACAAAAGACAAAATGTCTGTGCATTAACTTTGCAGGTTGCATTAAGCCTCCTCCTGCCAGTCAGCTATCAGACACAGCTGTATTGACAAGAAATGAACTACTCAATAAAGTCTGAAGTTACACCAATACAAAATTACTGTGTCTAATAATGCTAAAATAGCCCCTACACACTGGACTGGTTTAGTAGGGCAACATAGTAGAAAACACCTAAGAAAGTCATAGTCAAAGGTCCTTAAGTTCGATTTAAGAACCTTAGGACTCAGTTTTGCGATCCGTGCTATCTGGACCAGAGCCATAGACCGCTCTGATCTGGTCTTCACTGTCGAGAACGCTGCTGTTAGCCGAGCAATGTTATAGGGACACTCTTGAAACGCCCGTCCTTACGAGTCAGCAACCATATAAATATGCCCATTAAAGTCCACAACAAAGCACCATACCAGCCCTTAAATTGCTCACTGAAATGGTTTCGATATATTTCTGCTCAATGAATTCACCAAAATACCTAAAGTTAATGAAAATTGTTTAAGTAGCTGATAGCCACTGCTAGCGCTAGCTACCTGTACATAGCATGTAACGTAACGTTAAGTTAAAGTTAAGTCTGCAGGGACGGTTGCAAAAAAACTGTCCCTACATAATTTATAATGTTTGAAGAACACATTATAAATAACAATATTACATAAACATGACCTGGTCATCTGAGGTTGGAAAGGTAGTTAGAAGAGTTTGAAGATGGATAGATGGCTACCGGCTAACTTACCTTTGAGGGTGTTTGCGCTCCAGGTGCCTGGTGAAGGTTGAGGTAGTCCCGGCTGTCTCGGTCAAGGAGACTTTACAAAACCTGCACTTTGCCGAATGCTTCTTTTTTGCATTTACCAAAAACTCTTTGTGTTCTATGAACGCAAACTTTATGACAGACGAAGTCGCTGAAATTTCTGTAACTGACTCAATCTAACGGGTTGCATTTAGTTGTGTGTGAATGGCGCGAAAGGCGAAATAATAAAATGCCACAATGTGGAGGGATTTGAGCATGGCTGAGCCACTGTGTGTCGCTGTGTGACAGCTGAGCAGCAAAAGGAAATTAATTGAGGAGCCGGCTCTCGCTCAATGGGAGTTGACTATTCTGATTCACTACAAAGCACTCTCTAAGCACGGCTCTCAGAGATAAAGCTTTTCCACATGATACATTATCGAACGTTACGCTGTGTGTGATGGATACTGTTGACTCCAAATCTCCCGACCACTATGTTGACCTGAGACAGCAAGACAGCGAGACCAAGACAAGACCGAGACCAAAGTTGTCATGTCTGAGTGTGGGCAGGCAGGGAGAGAGGACCCAAAATGCAGGACTCACTGAGGCGGAAGTAATTCAAAACACACAGCTTTATTGCTGGTAAGAAGCAGAACAGAAAAACACTAACTAAACTGGAAGAACGGAATGAGTAGGCAGGAAGGCTGGCTGGCAAACGGAGGAAGTGAGGGTAAACAGACGTTAACGATGCGACACCGAGTAGGGGAAGACACAGACACTAAATACAAGAGGTGAACGGAGCAAAGAGGAAACAGCTGGGAGACACGGCTGACGTAGATTACACTGACGAGACAGGGAGAGCACAAAGCTGAACGCACTGACAAAGGGCACAGACCTACAAAATAAAACAGGAAGCACACGCCAGACAGAGACAGACTCGTAAACAGGCATAATGACGTCATGGACAAACAGAGGGACATACGGGCAGAGAAGACTAAGCACAGGCAACCTAAACCAAACATAAGGGCAAGATAACAAAACCTAAACCAGAAATAATCATCATCAACATCATCATCAGATAACTAAAGAATCAGAATATAATTGTAATCAAAACAGTATCACCAGAGAATAACTATTCCATAATGCAAAATAAACCAAAACATAAGAAACTCAAAATACTGGGTCGACCCGACCCAGGACCGTGACAAAAGTACGTCGAGACCAAGACAAGACCAAGACAAAAGTACGTCGAGACCAAGACGAGACCAAGACCACGTAAAAGTGGTCTCGAGACCAAGACCGGTCTCGAGACATCCAACTCTAGCTGGGAGTTGGCAAACCTATTAGTTAGGTTGCTTAATATTTCTGCTAAGTACTCTTTAAAATACCAGAATAGGAAGGATGATGTAGGCTTAAGTTTATTAGATTGAGCAGAATTGCTGAACTATGAAATATTTTGGGTGCAGTGTATTTTTTGCTGAATAGCTTCAGTGTTTTTTGTTTTGTTTTGTTTTTTAAAAACTTCAGTATGAACCTATACAAAATGCAGCAACATATTTGAAAAAAACATTATGTTGATTATAAAATACGCTACATCGGATTTATATTGGTATTGGCAGATATCCAAATTTATGATATCGGTAACGGTCTCAGACATAAAAAAGTAGTATGTGCCATCTCTAGTATATACATAACACTATTTATTACATATTACTTTTTAAAACTGGTTTGTATATTTGTAAACTTTATATATTTTTTCTCTGTTAATACTGTCCATGCGTATATAGTGCTGCAGAACTGTCCCCACCCAGCATGTTTGTACTGAGTAGGAGATGCCCTCTATCTCATTGTACAACTGTATAGGGAAAATAAGGCATTCTTTTCTCTTCTATTCTACTCTACACTACACACACACACACACACACACACACACACACACACACACACACACACACACACACACACACAATGTGAAACTACATTTGCTCTCCCCTGATTTAGTGGTAAGGTATTATTCATTTTCACCCTGGCAGTAGTTTGGTTAGGTGAGTGACTGGCCAAATATTAAGAGCAGATGCAAAGTAACTCAGTGGTAATGCACTCCAGTTGAAAGCAGAAGAAGCGAACAGTATTCAAAGACAGTTTTTTTGGTTGGCTGATGTCAATGGAAAATTGTATTTAGTAGTCAGTATAATCTTTTAGTGATATAAGTTTGCATATGGTAGAATACTGCATGTAGTTATTTGTATTAGGAAATATTCAACCATGTATACTTAGAGGCATATAATTAATTGTGTGTGATCACTAACAGGCTGCAGGCTTGGGGTGCACCCCAGGAATGCACCCCCACGTCCTGGGAGCACGAGAGAGCTTGTACCTGATTTTATTGTTTTATGGCAGGATTAACGTAGTTACGTTTGTTTTAGTCTAAGTGCTCTTTGTTTAGATGAACTGCAGGACTTCCTCACCGTGTTATCTAGGGTGAACCATCTAGGGTGAGGGGGAGGCTACCCTCTTCCTGACCAAGGATGTTTGACCCTTTGATCAGCAGTAACACACACACACACACACACACACACACACACACACACACACACACACACACTGAAGTATAAATAAAGACCGGGGCAGTTTCTTAGTGCGAGTCTCTCAGTAGGGAGCTGCCCTTGCTAGCAAGAACTCTGTGTGTTTCTCTTCTCTGAGTCTTTACTGAAGAAGTGTTTTAGAATATTTTCCCTAACATTATTTGGTCCTTCGTAGCCGGAGCAGAAAATATCAGAATTGTTATCTGTGACTCTGTTCCAGGATCCAGCACTGATTCCTGACGCCATGGGGAGCCAGCACCGAAGCCTGTGCACAGCCCTCTTGGACGAGGAGAGAGCCCCAGGACGTTAAATTCGGGTCTGGGCCGGTGTTATAATCTGGTCCACGGCGGTGGGATTCAGTCCAATGATCTGAATCACCAGTGGGACGTCAGGGGTGAGAAACACTATTTTGGTATATAAGACGGCCGCAAAAGTTTAAAGAAATGTGGTAAAAAAAGGTTTAAGTTCGCCAAAAGGAACTGTGTTTCGACCAGTTTTAGAGGTAGCTGAAATTATCTCGTGACAAATTAGGTTTAAGTTTGGCAAAAGGAACTATGTTTCGACCAGTTTTAGAGGTAGCTGAAATTATCTCGTGACAAATTAGGTTTAAGTTTGGCAAAAGGAACTATGTTTCGACCAGTTTTAGAGGTAGCTGAAATTATCTCGTGACAAATTAGCGCGCAACTGTCTATGTGTGTGTATGTGTCTGGAAGTAAGTTGATTTTACAGCACAATACGCTGCTGAACTACTTCCATTTTTGTTTTCTTTGCTGAGGCTCACGTGCTGGTGACAGGAGAACGGTTGAGTTTCATCTCATAAAACTGATACCGCTTCACCGTTAGGGTGAAGTCGAAGGCCATATCAGTAAACCACTCTGAAGTCAAGCGTGCCAGCGACGGCCCAGCAAAATCTTTGAAAATGGGTGATAAACAAGAAAAATTAACACCTGATGAGAAATGTCTAGAAAAACAGCAGGACTAATCCAAAAGAAAGAGAGAGGAATGCATAGTGGAAGAGCAAGAGGTAGAGGCTACACACACACACCAAACAGTGGCTTTAACACTACATGCTGGAGGTGTGGAAAAGAGGGACATTTTGTACGTGACTGTAAGAAACAAAGAAGACAGTAACTCAGAATTGGATAGCAGCTCAGGTAAAGAGAGCAGTTCAGACTAGGAAGAACATAATAATCCCTCACCCAGCAAAAATTAGAGATCACAGTAGTTTGAAGTAGTTTAAAAAAGGGTTGGAAACAGACCCGACTGAATAGATATAAATGCAAGAGGAATAAAGTAAAATAAACAAAAAGCTAAATTACAACTTAATTTTAATGCATTCAAACTAATAATAAAAAGGATAACAACCTATAAACTGGTATTAATAATGAAAGCAGATAATTCACACAAACAGAACTGTGATAACTGTGATAACTGGAGTGTGCAGCGTTTCCGTGAGCAGTTTTCCTGCATCTTGACTTGTGTGTAGAGTGTTCATAACATCAGCATCATGTTTTTGTTTATTTGTTTTGTTGGGTTGAAAAATAGTTAAATAAACTGGTGATCATATTTATGGATCACCATGGCACATATCATCAGCCATGTGATTTATTTACGCAGATGAAAAAGTGAGTGTGTCTGACGTCACAGTGTTTTTGTGCGCTGTGTAAAAGTAATTGCCTTTGTGAGAGCGGTGATTCTGCAGGTCACCAGCTATTTAAAAAATATATATATATATAAAAAAAAGAGTGAAAAAGAGACAAAATTTACATTGTAGATGAAAAATAATTATAGGAAAAAGGTTTTGTGTTGATCAGCCAAGAACAACTACAATCTTATTTTCTGCTTTTAAGAAAGGACTGTTCACAAAAACAGAGAGAGAGAGAGAGAGAGAGAGAGAGAGAGATGTGTGTTGATTAAGCAGCGATGATAATAATGAAAATGTCTTAGTTTGTTACTTTCAGGTGAAAAGCAGACCTGAATCAATTTTCCACATGCAGCGGTCGAAAGAAAGTTATAGTTTAACATCATTGGAAACATGCAGGCCAAGTTTCTGGCTGACTTATTTAAAGCGCCATGTGTCTCTCAACCTCACAAGCAAGTGCTCACTCCTCCCTGAAGAATGCAGCTCCAAAGAGCAATAACATGGCAGATAAAGACAGCAGCAAGTCCTGAGCAAAGAGTCCCAGCAAAGCAGCAGCAATGTGGACAAACAGCATCAGAGAAAAAGAGCAAACCCATCATCCTGACTGATCAGATGAATGGCACTGTGTCTACAACAAGCTGAAACTTCACTGTGCATGTGAAGAAAACGTTTGAGGAGAACTGAACTGTTGGAGTTTGACATTTGCCACCTGTGGAGTAAAATGCCAAGAAGAGACAGTGGGACACAGGACAAAGCTGAAGAACTGCCGGCTGTTGGACTGTTGAAAGTGGGAGAGGAACACAGAGTGAGAAGACTAGGTGAGAACACAGAGGAATGCTGTTATTTAATGTGGGAAATCAAAATTTGGGTTAGCAAACCTGGGGAAAAGAAAACTGACTGCTTAAGTTGGAAAATTGTGAAGGAGTCTGAAACATTGTGAAAATAGAAACATACAAAATCACACAAACAAGCAGAACATGAATTAACCCTACTAACAATTCCAAACACAAAATGACTCATGAAGACTCATAGCACATTAGTTGAGAAATTATTAAATAATAGCAGAGAAGTGTGTAGAAAAGGCAGCTTTTAAGAACATGCTCTGCTGGATATGCAGCTCCACAGACATGCATTAGACCTGCCTAATAACACAAACACCCATGCAATGAAAATTAGCTTGTTATCTTTCATCAGTGTTAAAATAGTGTCAATTTAGCAGACACTCGTTATCAAATACTGAATTTATCCAATGCAAAAAATTGACTCTCTAGGTTGCAGGACAACAGTTTAACTTTTGTGGGAAAAAAGATCCTGGTTTGACCAACCAGTGATCAGACAATAAATTTAGTTGTTAATATAGTAAATTGGGAGAAGCTTCCTGCTTGATTGATGCAGCGCAAGTAATTTACTGTATGAGGGAAATTGTCTTTTGTGATACTATTTTGAACATGCTTTTCTGTCGTCCTGTCAACTTAGTGGGTTAATAGCTGATATGCAAATTAGTTGATCGGTTTTAGATTAATGAAAGGTGACTGAATTCTAGCACGAGTGAATGGGATGTTTGTTGTGTGTTGAGTGGAGACTCTAAAACACTGAGTTTCCTGTTTTGATGTGCGAGTGAATCCTGTATTTAGATACACAACTCTATGTCAGAACAAACTTCTTTTGTGAAGTGCATGACAGCATGTCACATGTTTTATGATGAAGGGAAAAAGGAAAATTGAATAAAATAGATCTGTGGTTTAAATGAGTGAAGAGCACAGACCTGGTGTTTAAACTCATAGCTAATAAGACATTAGGCTTATGTGTGTGTTGTGCAGCTGATGGTTGGTTTGGAGTTAATCTAGCTGATGATTTTTCTTTTGTTGTGAAGTTGAGCCTGCCAATTAGTATGATGGTATGATGAACCATGCTAATGGTGATTTACCCTCCTGAGATGAGGAGCTTGTGTCATGACTATAACAAGGCCTTTTTATTTTGATACTTTCACAGTGCACTGGAAGTTTGGTTTGATAACCTCGGTTATTTTTCATTTTTATCTTTTGAACAGGCACTGATTTTGTTTGTCTATTTCTTTTCTTTAAGCAGATCTGCACGTCGGGAATTGAAAGTGCTATACGACCTGTCGAGAAAGCCGTTACAAGTGAGTTTTCTCCACATTAAAATGGGCTCTGGAGAAAGCTACTTATTTGGGACAATATTAGATGAGCGTCCCTGCCTAAAAAGGATTCAGCGAGGTAATCCGATCTAGAAGTTCTTCTTTTTCTTTTTCTTTTGAAATGACGTCATTTTGCTGAAAGTGGAAACTAAATGCGACGATGGTTTCCACTATCAGCAAAGAAAGAATGAATGAATGAATGAATGAATGGAAATAAAAAACAAACTGACTGACTGGTAAAAGCTGACAGGACTTGACCACGACTCAAGGTTAACCCCCACCTAGACAGGACACAAGGGTGGATGAATTTATGTGTTTTTGTTACAGGAGCAGAAAGATGACAGCAACATTCGAGGTTGCATGATGGTTTAACCTTTGAAATGCCATTTTCTGTGTCTGTGCATCTACCAGGGGTGTTATTCACTACCTTGTGTTGCTTACAGAGGTAACGGTGACAAAGTATGCATATGCCTGCGCAGCGCTAACATTTGCATTTTCTTTTCTACAGCATTGCAGTTTTTCATGTGTTTGATCATGTGATTTATAAGAGGATTAGTTAATGTTTTTTTTTTACTATAGGATTTCTGGGTTTATATGTCACTGACATTCTTTCTACAGCTAGGGATGGCTAACTTTATGGTGTTTTTATGGCACCTCTGGAATGTGGATGGCTGGCGCCTGCCCACCAGGATGATCAATGTGTGTTGCTAATGTTTGTTTTTTGAGACTACGTGTAAAAGATTCGGCAGAAGCGGACAAGTGACATGAGACAAACAAATAAGAGATGCGGTGTTATGGAATAGTTAATATGGGCTCATTTGCTGGCCACTCTTGAGCCCATAAATAATATATGAGTGGAGTGACTTTGCTTACGAGAAGTCACTGATTACATTACTGTTGACTGAGTACATGGGATGATCCATGTCTGAGGCAAATTATGGTAATAATTGTAGTTTACTGATTTGAGAAAACCTGCACATGACACTTGTCCTGCTAGTGCTGAATGCTTTATTACTTTATAGGTGTTTATAGGTGTGAAGTTTGATTTCACTTCCAGATTTTGCTTTCCAGGCCATGATGGTGTGTATGCAGGCTCCTGGCAGAGCCAGGTGTTATGGAAAACACACTAATATTTTTATTGCAGGATTATAGGTCCAGGGTGGTGCTGCTCCAGGGGAGGAGATGCCCTGATGTTGCCTGGGATATGATCTAGCTAATCTTTTTCTTTAAGACAGGAATCTGATTTTGATGAGTTGACTCATGGGAGTGTGCATGTGTCAAGAGAAGGGATCCAGGACTAATATGAAACAATGAATTAACATTAAATTTTGGAATTAACATTAAATTTTGTTTTATATAATTTTGGCAGCGATTTGTGTGATTAGCCGTTTTATTTACAAATATTAAACCTATGCAAGTGGTGCACCCATGTTCAGATGAGGCTTTGATGGCCTATAAGTGAAGTTCACTGAACTAAAGAATGTGGTTTGATGATTGTTGACATACTCTCCAAATAGTTTGTCTTCCTAGCAAGGAAATACAGGTACAGCAGTAATCTCTTGAGAAATCAGGACTATGCATGACGAGAAGGAGTGGCTGAGAGGATCGTCCACAAGATGGGAGCTGAGGCCAGGAGAGAGGCTTCAGGAGGATCAGAGATCATCTTCAGCACAGCGGACATCACACAGAGAGCTGTGCTACTGAGCTTCCGGGAGATCAAGAGGAGACTTCCCACACAGCGTTGGAATATGAAAACTTGAGGGATGGAGAGAGCGTGCCAAGCTCCATCGACAGCGCAGAGGGAATCTAAGGATGGCATCATGATTCTGTGAAACCCCAGGAACCAGAAGCCATGGTGGTGATGACAGCAGTTTCCTATGAACAACACCTAATGCTGTGCCACTATACTGTGCATACGATGGCACACTGAAGACTGCTGGGATCACAACAGCAGTAAGATAACTGAACCCAGCACCCTTTCCACAGAGGTGTTTTTCTGCAGAGGATGGACAGTAGAAGAGTCATAAGTATTCCTACCGCAGGATGAAGGCCTGAAGTGAGGTGATGGGGGTTGATAGAGGCCAATTCAAGTGCTTCTGACCTTTTCAACTGCCTGCAAAATAGCGGAGAGATCCTCCTGGATTTATCAGAGCCACTGCAAAGAGGTCGAGGTCCCAAGAAACCCCGGCACCCTCAAGACAGCACAATAGAGAAATCTCACACTTGGTTGTTTCAGTGGTGAGGGGGGAGTGCTGATTGAGCCCCCGTAGGGTAAACTCGCACTTCAACCTCCAGCCTCTGATCAACTCTAGGGCAACCAAGTGCGAGGCGTGACGGACCTGTGTGCAACCATGGGAAGGTGGACCCTCTTGGTTACCTTGACTACGACGCTCACTTTTACAGGACCCCAGCTGGTGCCGGAAACAGCTGAACCAGGAGGAAGGCAGAGAAGATGGACACACGACAACTCTCACCTAAGGGATATGACGCAAGACCACATTCATCCGTGGATGAACAATGCCAGGTACCGTTATATCCACGAAAGAACAAAAGCAGAATCGGCAAATACAGACTGTTATGTCTGTTCCCATCTACCCAGCACGGCAACATACCCCACAATATATATGTTCCTGGACTAACTCTCAGGGAAGAACTACTCTATGATACTAGCAGAGAAAGGGGACTTTGTGTCCTCTTCAACAACACATTCTGCGTTTACATAAAGAAGACGCACATTCATCAAACATGACTGACGCCCTGAATGTTTTAAGACAGATCCAGCAGGCCCAAAATCAGGACTATGTAAGTGATACAAGTGACTGGTTTTCTTGGCTTTACACTGGCTCCTGGTTACAGGTGCTAAAAAGACTACTCATCGGAGTTGGGATATTTTTACTTTTATTTTGTGTCTTTGTAACGTGTATATTGCCATGTATAAAACTCATGATTAACCGCATAATATTTTCTACTGTTGCTGCATAAATAGCCATGACAAGTGATGATGATGATAATGACCCCGACCTGTTGGAACACGAAGACTTTGTGTGATTAATGACGATGTGACAGAAAATGTACAACAAGATGTTACAAACTGGTATCTCACTTTAAGTTTTACTGACAACAGGAGAGAATGTCAATGGAAAATTGTATTTAGTAGTCAGTATAATCTTTTAGTGATATAAGTTTGCATATGGTAGAATACTGCATGTAGTTATTTGTATTAGGAAATATTAAACCATGTATACTTAGAGGCATATAATTAATTGTGTGTGATCACTAACAGGCTGCAGGCTTGGGGTGCACCCCAGGAATGCACCCCCACGTCCTGGGAGCACGAGAGAGCTTGTACCTGGTTTTATTGTTTTATGGCAGGATTAACGTAGTTACGTTTGTTTTAGTCTAAGTGCTCTTTGTTTAGATGAACTGCAGGACTTCCTCACCGTGTTATCTAGGGTGAGGGGGAGGCTACCCTCTTCCTGACCAAGGATGTTTGACCCTTTGATCAGCAGTAACACACACACACACACACACACACACACACACACACACACACTGAAGTATAAATAAAGACCGGGGCAGTTTCTTAGTGCGAGTCTCTCAGTAGGGAGCTGCCCTTGCTAGCAAGAACTCTGTGTGTTTCTCTTCTCTGAGTCTTTACTGAAGAAGTGTTTTAGAATATTTTCCCTAACAGCTGACATAAGCAAGTGTCGTGTCCTGTAATGACTATACCATATTGCACCACTAGAGGGTGGTGTCATGAAATAAGAGTAAAGTGCAGTCGGGAAAATTTAGAGTTAGAATAAAGTTAAGATGCTAACTGATAACTCAATGTGCATGTTTTTTTCTGCTTAGTTTTTTTGTCATCATGGCTGCAAATGCCTCTCCACTGCTTTGCCTTGCCCTGGAGATCCTGCTTTGGCCTTTAACATGTGGATGCGTATGTTCAACAATTATTTGCACGAAGAAGAGCTACTTTACTTCACTGCTTAGGAACAGAGGGACAAAGGATTTTCTGCTCAATGCCAAATACAGGTGATACTTCCGCCTCTGCTGTTACTGCCCTAGAACAACACTTTTCACCCAAGGTAAATGTTGTTGTGGAAAAACATGCTTTCAGAAAGCGAACACAAGCTTCACATAAGACTGTTATCCAGTATGTGGCGAGCTTGCGTGACCTTGCTTCTAAATGTTTGTTTGATGACAGGACAGAAGAAATGATCCGTGAACAGATAGTTGAACATGTGTCTAGCCCCAGCATAAGAGAAAGAAATTTGCTTGAACCCGATTTGACTCTAGATAAAGCTGTTACACTGGGAACACAAATGGAATCTGCAGTTCAACAAGCTAAATCCATAGCTGCAGACAGCAGTACTCCAGTCCAAGCTGTGCAGTCTCACTCACACTCCATGCAGGAGCGTGAGTGAGAAACACAAATCCAATGCTCAACCTGCAAAGCCATCTCATGCAACCACACCCACTAAGAACTGTTTTAGATGTGGTTCAAACAGTCATTTAGCCAACCTTCGTCAGTGTCCTGCTGCCAAAGCTACATGTAAAATGTGTCATAAAATTGGACATTTTGCTCGTGTCTGCTGCTCATCCAAGAAAAAAGATGTATGGGAAGTCCATTTACCACAACTCACAGTCCTCTACTTAACAGATCCTTCTCATGCATCAAAAGGATTGCAATGCAGCATAAATGTGAGCACACCTATCTCATCAGCTAAGGACATTGAACTGATTGTGTACACAGGTTCTGCAGTTTCTATCTTGCCTAACCACATCTACAAAGAGCACTTCAGTGATACGCCACTACAACCACCTGACCTTCAACTGGTTACATACACAAAGAAAACAATTCCTGTTAGGTTGCCTGCAAGTCACAGTGAGCAGAGGAAATGCATCTGCCTCAGCTGTGTTCTTTGTTGTAAAAAAAAGGAACTCCTCTTCTTGGAAGAAATCTGATGGAAGCACTGAATGTCAGCATTGCAGGCAATACTGCTCTACCTCCATGTACTGATCGTACTGCTTTTGTGATGTTTACAAACCAATCACCTGCTCCTTGCATCCCTGCTGCCCCAGTTATTGGCTGTGTGCGTGCCTTTGTGTATAAAGTGAAAGTTGACCCAACAGTCAAACCTGCCCGTCAGAAGCTGCGACGTCTCCCGTTTGCTGTGAGGGCTTCAGTTTCAGCAGAACTGAATCGTTTACTCAAAGCTGGTGTCATTGAACGGATTGATGCATCACCATGGGTATCCACAATTGTTGTGACAGGATGGAAAACTGGTGGAATAAGGCTGTATGCAGACCTCCGTGAACCAAACAAAGCTGTGATCACTGATTGCTTCCCCTTACTACATGTAGATGAATTGTTTGCCAGCTTACAGCGTGCAAAGAGGTTTTCTACAATTGATCTTGCAAATGCATACTACCAGCTGCCCCTGCATGAAGATAGCAGAGATTTGACAGCATTCATTACACATGATGGACTCTTCAGATTCTGCAGAGTACCTTATGGACTGGCCTCTGCCCCCTCAGCTTTTCAGAAAAGTGATGGCTGAAATCCTTAAAAAAGACCTCCCAGGTCTCCAAAATTACCTGGATGACCTTACTGTCTACAGTAAAAGTGCAGCTGAGCATGACCAAAACCTTAACACTATCCTGCAGAAGCTCAAAGATGCTGGACTTGTGCTTAATGAAAACAAATGCCATTTTAGGAAGACATTACTATGCTTCCTAGGTCATGTTGTCACTGCTGATGGCATTCTTCCTGATGAGGAGCATATTGATTTTGTTTTAAGAGCCCCTCCCCCATCTGATGCTGTTGCTTTGAGATCCTTCTTGGGCTTGATGTCATGGTACTCCAAGTTCTTGCCAAACTTTGCAACTGTTGTAGCCCCTATGCATGCCTGTGCTAGCGACAAGAACACCTTCACACGGACTTTAGATGCACAAGCGAGCTTTGAAGAAGTTAAAAAACTCCTGGTGAATAGTCCTGCACTGCTACTGTTTGACCCTGCCTTGCGTGTAGTGATCTCTACTGATGCAAGTGACTATGGGCTTGGTGCTGTATTTGCTCAAGTGCAATCTGATGGCACAGAAAAACCTGTGGCGTTTGCTCCCCGCACACTGTCTGCAACACAACAAAAGTACTCAACTATTGAAAAAGAAGCTTATGCTTGTGTGTGGGCTGCAGAGAAATGGAGAACATATTTGTGACGCCGACGTTTTACTCTGCAGACAGACCACCAAGCTCTGACAACACTGCTGAGCACCAAAGGGATTAATCGGGCTGGCATGTGCATCGCCCGCTGGTCTGCCTAGGTTCTCCAAACTATACAGCTGACTGTCTCTCTCGCCTGCCCCTGTCTGTTTCTTCCCATCCCACATCAGATGCAGATCATGAAATGATAGCTCAAGTTGCTGCTGCCATGTCCTCACTTCCAGTTGCTGACTCTGACTCTGCCTGTTCAACTTGCCCTGAACTGGTTGCTTTGCGTTCACAAATATAAAGTGGCTGGCCTGCCTCAATCAAAGCACTTGATGTCACACTTGCACCTTACTACAAAATCTGTAATGCACTCTCAACCCTAAGTGATTATGTTCTCAGAGGCTCAAGGCTCATTGCACCACTTTCAGTGAGACCTAAACTGATTGCACTGGCACATGGAAGTCACCAAGGGATTGTGCTCACAAAACGCCTTTGCCAGTTCAATGACAAAACTGCACATACTAATCCTGCTCCCAGAACATTGTAACTGACAATGGTACACAGTTTACCTCTGTAATAGAGGCATCTCCCACAGCAGAACATCTGTCTACTACCCAGCTGCAAATGGAGCAATCGAACGGTTTCATCGTGCCCTCCGCACTTCTATCCAGACAGCAATCCAGCAGTCAAAACCATGGAAGGAGACTGTGCTGGATTGGCTTCAAGTTTACCATGCAACACCGCATGTAACTACTTCCCTCTCCCCCTATGAACTCCTGTATGGAAGAAAGTTGGTTACTAAACTGGATGTACTCCCTTTGCCTTCTGCTGTGTCTCCACTGGATAACATTGCACGTCACTCAGTTCAGAAATATCAGTTGAAAATGCAACGTTACACTGATTGTAGGCATCACGCACAGAAACCTTCGTTTCTACCAAGAGAGAGTGTGAGGATGAGGAAACCCCACCATGTTCCCAAAGGACATCCCAGATTTACCCCTCCTATAACAGTAACAAAAGCCAAAGGCTCAAAACTTTTTTTGTATGTCTTGTTTTTTTTCTTGAATAAATTTCATCTAGGTCATAATGGATGGAAAAACAGAAGGACTAACATGACTGTTTTATGTTCAGCAGGCATAGAAAGCACTGGATGTCTGGGGGTCTGGGTCTCTTCCATTCCTGCTTCATGTCCTGGGGGCATATGGCTCCCTACACCTACTATTAGACATTTAGATGGAGAAATCTTATGAACACAAGAGCTCTTACACACAGAGGTGTACAAACAGGTAATCACAGATGCACAGTATCTTGGTCGGCTGCTGCCTCTAAACACATAATGCATTATTAGTACTCTATGCTGCTCAGTAACATTTAATATTTATTATTTACTGTTACTTTTGCATATGTTGGTTGTTGCTGTGGTTTCCCTGCTGTTGTTTTTTTTTGCTCATTTTTTTTCAGCAGATTTTCAGTGTCTTTTCTCTCTCTATCTCTCCTCTCCTTCTGTTAACTGTCTTCCAAACTTCTCTTTCCTTTTTCTTTCTCTTTCCTCTCCCCGTCCTATCTGTTCTGATTGTAATAACTCATAATAAAAAATCCTCTATTTTATCTATCTATCTATAAAAACTATTACTATCAAGTGGACCAGGACAGCAAAAGCGGAACTTGGTCAACTTGGGAACATAAATCTGCTGGGCTTTTTCTTGGGCTTCAGACAATAATTCTGATTGCCGGGCAGGACAGGCAAGGACAAAAAGAAAAGAGAGTAAACATGAATGTCCTTCCTCTGTGGTTCTTTTGCTGTCTGCAGGAAGAACAATGGGGCTTAGTTGTCTTGTGCTGAATATTTTAGATGTTCAGGTAACTTTCAGTCTCAATGACTGTTCTAAGTATTGATATTATTCCTCTACATTTATGTATATATATGTATGCTGTATGTATTCATTACTTTTTCTAAAACTCTCCTGCTCAAACCTGATGGAGTGCAATAAAAAATGGCACAAGAGTTAAAATGCTTAAAATACAAACATTTTTACAAGGCATGTTTACAGCCTGTTAAAATAATAATAATAACAATAATATTAATAATAATAGTGACCATTTGGAAAACATCACCATTATTAAGCACCAGTCTAGCTTGTTCTGCTCTTTAGCAGTTTGTGGTCTGTCCACCGTAGGCTGCCATTATCACAGCTCATGATCTCAGCAGCAGTCTCTGCAGATGGGTATTTGGTTGGCGCTTGCAGGTTATGTTTTCAGTAATATTTTCCACTGAACCCTGTTATTATCTTTGAGTTAGCACGCAAAAAGACTCTCTGCTAGAAACTGATTGCAATCGCAGCAATGCACATGCAAGTGTGGGGGCTGGGTGAGGAGTTTACAGATGAAAAGCCTTTTATCTCTGCTTGTTGCCACAAATAAAATAATTTCTAAATCAGGTTATTTGTCTTTATACTGTGACACTGATATCTGTATTTGTAATTGTCATACTTTGTAAATCCAAATTTTCAACAAGGTTTACATATATACACAAAAACACATCATATGTTTATACATATATAAAAGTGTCAAAGGGCAGCGCTAAGTGGCAAAATTCACCAGTGATATAATGATATAAGAACAAACCGTCAATGAAATAAAAATTACTAACAGCAATGAAATGGTTAAATGTACAGTTCTGAAAAAGACATAACAAGGTTTCCAGTTGTTACGAAATAAATAAGAGTAACAACTTGGACTTAAATATTCTGCACTGTGACAAAATCAAGGCTATAATGCAGTGACATTCCCGCATTTCAGTGTCTTCTGCTATAATAGCACATGCACACAAGGGTCATCCCCACAGCAAACACTACAGTTGTTGTATCCCTTTGTTCTTGGATTATAGTGAACAACCTTTCTTTGTGTGTAATTGCTCTCACGGTTAGAAAAGGGAGACAAAAGGCACGTGACCTGCTAAAATAGAATAAAAATAAAAATACATGAGCATAATATTTACATGATCATGAATTATTCCATTCATATGAGTAACATGTGAAGCCCATCGAACTGCCTAATCTAATTTTGTCGAACACAGCAAAAAGGTAAAATGAAGATTCAAGTGTGATGCACAAAATTTTAAATGACAGTTGCAGAGATGTGTTAAAAGGCTTGTTCAACACCATGTGGGGTCTGTTTCTGTTGAAAGGACAACAGATTCTTCATCAGAGCTCGTGTTATTTCTATACTTCACCACAGTGTAATCAGCATGCTGCTCTTCTCTTGGCTGAAGTGGCTCTATGGTAGACAAAAGAGGATCTGTGTGGTTTTTAAAGAAGTAGACTTTGCTGTAGAGGACTTCATCCTCCACCTGTGGCTCACCTAAGATGTCTTCACGCACAGGATCAGGATTTAGCTGAGAACAAAAAGCGATACATCATAATTCACTTAAAGATTTGACTCCTTTGACTCTGTAAGAAAGATCATTCAGTATGAAAATGTGTTTTCCAACTCTACAGTAATCTTTACCTCCACTATGTTGTTTGATGTTTCGTTTGTGGAAGACTGACTCGTAGTCCTCTTTTTTCTGATTATTGAAAGTAATAAACAGAAAAAATAAGTGAGTTCATGCCAGAGACAAAATGTTGTCACTTTGAATCAAACACCGTGTTGCGTACCTAATCAAAAAGAAGAAAAGGAGAAGTATTGAAACCAGAACTATTACAGAAACTCCAATTGTCCATGTTCCTGTGATACTTTGGACAGTGAGAGTCTTTGGAGCAGAGCTGATATCTTTGTTGGTTTTCACAGCACAGGAGTAGCTTCCTGCATCCTCCCTGCTGACTGGGTCTAGGATCAGATGTTTGTTCTGGTTCTCGCTCGCGGTCAGAGGTCGACTGTTCAAGTACCAAATGTAGTTTGTGTTGTCAGTCAGAGGACATCTGGTGCTGCAGGTCAGTGTGACTCTCTGACCCTCTGTCACCACTGCAGAAGGACTCATCTTCACTCTCAGCTCTGAAAGACGAACATTTAACAACAACAATAATAATAATAGTAATAATAATAGTATTAAGGCAAGACATGAAACTCTTCCAAATCACAACATGAATTACTCACAAAACATGAGTTTTAATTGAGGCCTGACTGCAGGCAGACCCTCCAGTCCTCATATTCAGTTAAATAATAAAACATTTATTTGACTTTGAGTAGTTTTCAGTTTAAATATTATATTTTCTTAGGTTAGGGTGTCATTCTAAATGTGTGTTTAAGATTTCGTTGTTAGTTATTCTCAGGTTTTTCCTGTCCTCCTATGTCTGTGTTTCTGTTGTTGCCCATATTTACTCAGTTTTATCTTTGTGTTTACTTTGGCCTGTTAAATTTGTGTTTCAGTCTCAGTGTTATGTTCCTGTTTTATTTTGTTAGTCTCTTGTGTTGTGTTCAGTTTTGCTTCCCTTGTCATTAGTCTGACTTATTTCACATGTGCCTTGTTTTTCCCAGCTTCCCAGTGTTCCTTGTCACGTTGCTGGTTCCTCATGTTGAGTGTGCGTCTCTGTTAGTGAGTATTTGTGTCTCTGCCTGCCATGCAACTGTGGTGGATCATAAATTTGATTAGTTTTGAAGTTGTACATCTCTGTTCCTTACATTTCATGTCATGCCCTTATTAATGTTTTATTTGTTGCTTTGACTGTTTTCGAATAGAATATGCAGTGGGAATATAGAGGGAGATAAGTAGTGAAAGTTTTGCCTGGGTTGATTGTGCATCGATCCATTGTTAATGCCTCAGGGCTCCAGTAGGTGGGTTCGTGCGCTTCCTCCTTCACTCAATACAGACGAGTGAGAGTGAGAGCTGCGTGTCTGTGCCTTTCTTTCACCTCTCCTCACTATTTCCCCTGTTTAAGGTAACTGTCATGCACAAATCTATATAAATGTGTGTTACTGTTGATTATTACATTGTTATCATTGTTCATTGTAGCGGAAGATGTGAATTGCGGACTATTTTGCTGAGAAGTTCCAGTTAATCTCTGTTGCTGCGTATGCTAGTTTTCGCTATTACTCCGCCATATTGTGTGAAGATTTTTCTGTTACGATCTGTATAAGTTAACTACTGAAAGACATGCAGTACTTAAAGTATTATTTCATTGCTATGGAAAGTTAGTGACTGTGTCAGCTAACATGTGCGAGTTAAAAATATGTTTTTGTCTAATGCTACAGTTCATGTTATCTAAAGTATTCTCATCAGCTAATGCAGCGAACAATAGTGACTTAGTTTGGATACAGTTGTCCTGAGACTGAGTGCATCCATAAGAATATTGTTTTGGTTGTATTGCTTCTGAAACTCAATACAGACGAGTGAGAGTGAGAGCTGCGTGTCTGTGCCGTTCTTTCACCTCTCCTCACTATTTCCCCTGTTTAAGGGCACAACACAACCAGCCCATGATACCTTATCCAGTGGGACTGTGAAACACTATTGCATTTGAG
The DNA here is from genome assembly GCF_965226115.1 of Aulonocara stuartgranti. Classification (NCBI taxonomy): domain Eukaryota; kingdom Metazoa; phylum Chordata; class Actinopteri; order Cichliformes; family Cichlidae; genus Aulonocara; species Aulonocara stuartgranti. The sequence continues at coordinate 32,747,507 of NC_138944.1, read as the reverse complement.
GCATTTGGCCATCATTCTGGTACAAATGAATCTTGATTCATTTGTCCAAATATTTCATTTTTCCAGAACATTTTAGTAAATAAACATGAAATACTTGAAATAAACTCCGGATCTTTCTTTGCTTAATGTATCTTGCTATCAGATATCCAGTTCCCTTTTGAGCCTCTGAAAATGGGGGACCGTATAAATATGATTGTATTTCCTGAACCGTTTAAGTAATTCTTTTATTAAAATGCCTCAATTGAAGATGAAAGTTGTTACAAAAATTATTTCTTTGTCGAAAAACTCATTTGTATATAATTTTAAAACTATTATATTAAATCAAGCAAAATGCCAGTTTTTACTTTTGATATTTTAACTATAGTTATTTTTCATAGCATTTACATGCTTTTAATTAAGAACAAACTTTTCATTGTAAGGGAATATTTTAACATTGTTATATAACCGAGAAAGATCTGAATAGTTCTAGCGCTACTGCTCATATTGAAATATTAATGAGTAAAGTCTGCTGACTGAGGAGTTTAGATTTACCTGTGACAATCAAAAAGACTCCAGGCAAATCAGACTGTGTCCATCCTTCATGATCTTTGTTGAATCTGAATGTGTATCCTCCTGAGTCATTCTTCTTCAGGTTGTTGATGGTCAGGATGTGTTGGTTCTTCATGTTGTCCTGATACTCCACACCACCTGCAGCCTCAATCAGCTCTTCAACTTCCACTTTATCTTTTCTCCATTTTTTACTCCAACATTTAAACTCTGGCTTCATGTTGTCAGGATGTGAGTATTCACTTGTGATGTTGACTGAAGATCCTTCCAGAGCACAGATTCTCCTGCTGACATAATTCACTCTCCAGCAGTTTTTATCCTGAACACCTGACATATAGATGGAAGATTTAATGTTGTTTGATTGGTCTGTGTTTCATTATTAGTTGAAAAGAAAAACAGATTTGACACTTACAAACTTTTTTAGATTGAAGATGTGTGTGACCTTTAACTCCACAAGAGAATGTGTCTGTTGAAGAGTTATGAGTTGAAAAATGTTGATTCTCATGATAGTTTATTTTGTTGTGATACCACATGTAGACAGCTTGATGGTCAGTCAGATTACAGCTGTTGTTACAGGTCAGTGTGACAAATCCCAAGGTGGAAGAAGCTCTCTGAACATAAACCTCTGTCGATCGAAGATAAATACACTTCTCGTCACTATTTAGATATAATCATGCGGCTCATTTAAGTCACATAATTGTGCAGTTTAAACGAATATGATATAAAGGTTTGGAGAAGTGTTTATACAATTTGTTTGTGGAAACTTCACCTCTAGGGTATGTGATGGAGCACGGCTCATCCACTGATGTCTGATTATAAGAACACATGTTTCCATAAGCATAAGTGACACTGAAGCATGTCTGTGTGATGGAATCTGGACAAAAAGAAATGAGATTTAATATTTTTACTGAGGTTATTTTTACAGTTTTTTGCTGAAGGGTTTGTAGGGACTATAAACATCATGACTCACCCACAGAGACTTGAGGGGCTCTGAGATCCTCGTAGCCTTTGACAGCACAGGAGTATGTGACTGCTTCCTCACTGCTGAGCAGCTCTTGGTACCAGGGAGACCAGTCCTCATAGAGAAACTCTCTGTTCTTGTACCAGATGTAGGCTGCAGGCTTTTCAGTCAGAGGACAGCTGCTGCTGCACATCAGTGTTACTGTCTGTCCCTCTGTGGCAGGAATCACCTTTACCTGCAGCTCTGAGAGGATGATGGAGAACAACTTATACAATGATGTCATTTGGAAAGTAAGTAATAAGTAAAAGTCACTGTACCTGTAACTACTTGGAGAGTAATTCTGTTTAGCCAACAGTTTCCTGCACTGTCTGCAGTCTTCATACAGCAGTAAGCATTTGCATCACTCTCTCTTAGATCATTGATGGTTAAAGTTGGGATTTTCTCTTCAGACATGTTGTATGTTACACGTTGTCCATCCACAGAGAGCTCACTCTGAACATACTTGTAACCATCCCAGTCTATAGTGAACCATTTTCTGCTTGAAGTCAGATGTTGATGTGAGCAGTGCAGATCCACTGATGAACCTTTGAAAGCACATATCCTGGTTTCTCCTCCATTAACATCTTTAACAGAAGGGAGTTAATAAATGTTTTTATCTTATTAATATGTCTTTGTTATTAATTACTTAATAATTTTCAGTACTTTACATTAGAAACTAATCTAAACTAAAATTCCTCATCTGTAAATATTACAAGATCTTTTTCTTAAGTTAATATTAACTAACGATTTTTACATAAGAACTCATAAATAATCTCTGATACCTGAAATGTAAAAGATGAGACCCACAAGCAGACGACCAGCATCTCTCAACTCCATTGTTGTTTTAGTCCAGACTTTGAGCGTAAAGCTGACAGTAAAAGCTCAAACCAAAAGATACAAAGTGAGTCATCAGACAAACTAAGCAGTACTCTTTATCAGAGCGAGGGGTGGGCTGCTGGTTCATATTCTTTGGTTTCACATATCTTGCATCTTTGAAACTAAAAGTAAACTTGCTTCCTCTTCCTTTGAATCGTTTGCATCCTTAAATGCTTTGTTGTAGCATGAATATTATTTTAATCTACATCAGTTCAATTCCTCAATAATAATGCTTTTAATTTATTTACTTGCTGCATGCAGTTGTGTTTTGAATGCATTAAATATTCAGTTTATTAAATATAAGTTGTTGAACAGAAAGGTGTGGAGGTGATAAACTGCTGAGCATATCTCAGTATGACAATTTGTAATAAACACAGCTGGAGCGATTCAGACTTTAATCTACTGTGACTATATTTTGTTTTAAAAAATATGAAACAATGAGCTATGGGGAACAATTGATTAAAAATATCTGAAATGTGTTTGAACTCTCAGACTGAATTGTATTTTCCATTTCTATAAACATTTATTTATGAAGCACTTTTAACAGAAACTCATTTTCACTTTCCTATCGTTAATCACACAATAATATTCTGTAACTAATTGGACCTGAAAGTCGTGATCTATGAATCATACAGTATTAACTCATCCTGTCGTTCATAAGTAAAGTTACTCCTGTTCTTATATCAGGATTCATGTATATTATATATAAAAACACCCAGCACGCCCCTGCGGGCGGTTTATCCTTCAAGCTCGGGTCCTCTACCAGAGGCCTGGGAGCTTGAGGGTCCTGCGCAGTATCTTAGCTGTTCCCAGGACTGCGCTCTTCTGGACAGAGATCTCCGATGTTGTTCCCGGGATCTGCTGGAGCCACTCGCCTAGCTTGGGAGTCACCGCACCTAGTGCTCCGATTACCACGGGGACCACCGTTACCTTCACCCTCCACATCCTCTCGAGCTCTTCTCTGAGCCCTTGGTATTTCTCCAGCTTCTCGTGTTCCTTCTTCCTGATATTGCTGTCATTCCGAACCACTACATCGATCACTACGGCCGTCTTCTTCTGTTTGTCTACCACCACTATGTCCGGTTGGTTAGCCACCACCATTTTGTCCGTCTGTATCTGGAAGTCCCACAGGATCTTAGCTCGGTCATTCTCCACCACCCTTGGGGGCATCTCCCATTTTGACCTCGGGACTTCCAGGTTATACTCGGCACAGATGTTCCTGTACACTATGCCGGCCACTTGGTTATGGCGTTCCATGTATGCCTTGCCTGCTAGCATCTTGCACCCTGCTGTTATGTGCTGGATTGTCTCTGGGGCATCTTTACACAGCCTGCACCTGGGGTCTTGCCTGGTGTGATAGACCCCAGCCTCTATGGATCTTGTGCTCAGAGCTTGTTCTTGTGCTGCCATGATTAGTGCCTCTGTGCTGTCTTTCAGTCCAGCTTTGTCCAGCCACTGGTAGAATTTCTGGATATCAGCCACCTCCTCTATCTGCCGGTGGTACATACCATGCAGGGGCCTGTCCTTCCATGATGGTTCCTCGTCTCCCTCCTCTTTCTTGGGTTTCTGCTGCCTGAGGTATTCACTGAGCACTCGGTCAGTTGGGGCCATCTTCCCAATGTATTCTTGGATGTTCGTTGTCTCATCCTGGACTGTGGTGCTGACACTCACCAGTCCCCGGCCCCCTTCCTTCCGCTTAGCGTACAGCCTCAGGGTGCTGGACTTGGGGTGAAACCCTCCATGCATGGTAAGGAGCTTTCTTGTCTTTATGTCAGTGGCTTCTATCTCCTCCTTTGGCCAGCCTATTACCCCAGCAGGGTACCTGATCACGGGCAGGGCGTACGTGTTGATGGCCCGGATCTTGTTCTTACCATTCAGCTGACTCCTCAGGACTTGCCTGACCCTCTGCAGGTACTTGGTGGTTGCAGCTTTTCTAGTGGCCTCTTCATGGTTCCCATTCGCCTGCGGGATCCCCAAGTACTTGTAACTGTCCTCTATGTCTGCAATGTTGCCTTCTGGTAGTTCAATCCCCTCAGTTCTGACTACCTTCCCTCTCTTCGTTAATGATCTCATTAATATATATATATATATTAGAAAGAGGAGGGAGACGAGGAACCATCATGGAAGGACAGGCCCCTGCACGGTATGTACCACCGGCAGATAGAGGAGGTGGCTGATATCCAGAAATCCTACCAGTGGCTGGACAAAGCTGGACTGAAAGACAGCACAGAGGCACTAATCATGGCAGCACAAGAACAAGCTCTGAGTACAAGATCCATAGAGGCTGGGGTCTATCACACCAGGCAAGACCCCAGGTGCAGGCTGTGTAAAGATGCCCCAGAGACAATCCAGCACATAACAGCGGGGTGCAAGATGCTAGCAGGCAAGGCATACATGGAACGCCATAACCAAGTGGCCGGCATAGTGTACAGGAACATCTGTGCCGAGTATAACCTGGAAGTCCCGAGGTCAAAATGGGAGATGCCCCCAAGGGTGGTGGAGAATGACCGAGCTAAGATCCTGTGGGACTTCCAGATACAGACGGACAAAATGGTGGTGGCTAACCAACCGGACATAGTGGTGGTAGACAAACAGAAGAAGACGGCCGTAGTGATCGATGTAGCGGTTCCGAATGACAGCAATATCAGGAAGAAGGAACACGAGAAGCTGGAGAAATACCAAGGGCTCAGAGAAGAGCTCGAGAGGATGTGGAGGGTGAAGGTAACGGTGGTCCCCGTGGTAATCGGAGCACTAGGTGCGGTGACTCCCAAGCTAGGCGAGTGGCTCCAGCAGATCCCGGGAACAACATCAGAGATCTCTGTCCAGAAGAGCGCAGTCCTGGGAACAGCTAAGATACTGCGCAGGACCCTCAAGCTCCCAGGCCTCTGGTAGAGGACCCGAGCTTGAAGGATAAACCGCCCGCAGGGGCGTGCTTGGTGTTTTATATATATATATATATATGATTATGTAGCCTGTCTCTAGTTACTTTCTTTAAGGGTAACCATATGCAACCAGTGTTTGAGTTGTCTGATTGAATTGTATTCTGGCTTTGAAGAGGTGATATTAATGTTATTGTTGCAGCCCTGTAGTGGTTTAACTTGTCACTTGTCCTGTCGTATTCTTGTTCGTTTAATGTCACTGCTAAGTGTGGCTCCACAGTCAAAACGTCTGCCAGTCTTTAGCCTTTTTTAGCCGCACCCAGAAGGAAAAATAGGATTTGAACCATAGAGGTAAACACTGGTGACAAGAATTTTGTTTTAAATTCACTCTGTTTTTGTTTTTGTTTTTTGGTCTTACTGTGCTGCATGAAACACTATCATATATAAATAATTAACATATAAAAGTCATATATATCATGTATTACTTTTATAAAATAAGTACTTTACTTGTTGCTGTGTCAACTTTAAGATAAATCCAGACAATTTTGGGTGACTTCTTGAAGTTGGTTAGCAGTTCAGGCCATGTCCACCAGAGGACACCATTATAACTCTTCATCTCAGCAACATTTTCTATTGTTCTCTGCCTACTTCTTTTCAAGTTCACAGACAAGATAAGTTAGGTATAAATATCTGTAGTTATTTCACTATCTTATGTTGCAGATTTAAAAAAAATGGTTGATCTTTATTTTTGTTTAAATAATTGGGCCCCACAACGTAAAAGGACCCAATTTTACTTGTATTTGTTTTCTGTCATTTGCATACAGTTACAGTGGTGGATGCCCAAAGTTTGGAAAAATAAATTTAACATATATACAAATGATCCCTGTAAGCCAAACGCTCAGGCTTCAGACTTTATTGCCTTTGTTTTTCTTTTCTTTATTAAGGTTATCAGTTTCACTTCTCGAACAAATCGTAACAATTTGAATTTTTACAGGTAATTTTTAACAAATCATGGTCTACTTTCAAGTAGTCAGAGCCTTCAGTGAATTTTACAGTAAAACATAAATAACAGCTTCAATACTTCATATGTATTGTGTATGTATATTGTTCTATGCAGTATCTTCCATTACTGCTCCTAGAACTGCACGCTTCTGTACAGAGACCCTTGATGTTCTGCCTGGAATCTGCTGAAGCCACTCATCCTGATTTGGGGTGGCAGCTCCTCATGCTTCTATTACTACTAAGACAATTTGGACTTTACCTCCAGTTGGTCCTTAAGCCCCTGGTACTCCTTGATTTCATTGTGTTTCTGATTTCTGATCTTGCTGTTAGCTAGAATTGACACATTTATCCAACTATGGTCCTCTCGTCCTTGCAAACCACAAATTGGTCTGGTTAGTTATATATTATATATATCATATTATTATATTATGTTATATATATTCTGTATAATTTTGTCTTTATATGACCCTACACCCTCCTGAGAACCAGCTGTGGCGAGAATAAGGCACGGTGGGACCACGGAGTATCATTCGGATATGTACATCTCAACACAACACACCCAAACCCCTGAATCCCCGTGTTTTAACTAGGCGGGCGTGATTAAGGATGCCGTGCAGGTGCATCCGCCCTCCCTTCACGGCACCGCAGACCACGCCCCACCACACCAGCCTATTCATTTATGGCCTCTGTAATGGACATTTGTTTTTGGTCACATTCACAATATATGGAAACACAAGTCCATTTTATTTATAAAAAAATGTGTGAAAACAGAATGACAAGTTGCTAATACAATGACATGAGTGACATGTGTGATCACTCCAGCTTTACATGTTCTCTCCTCTGCCTGTTCCTGTAAAAATAGCAAAAATTAAAAAAAAAAAAAAAAAAAACCCTGACCCTAAGAGCAATCATGTGTCCCGTTGGTGCCATTCTAGATTGCTGGTCAGAAAGATTTCTGGTGCCAGTAAGCAAAGAGACAATGCCCCGAGATTCATTTTAATTATGCAACACCTTCAATTTGATGACAAGGGCACGCGGGCAGAACGGGTGAAAACAGATAAATTTGAGGCAATCTCTGACATCTGGACACGCTTCAATGAGAACTGTGCTAAGAGTTTCATTCCAGGAGAACACATGACCATAGATGAACAGCTTTTCCCTACCAAGGTTCGGTGTCCATTCACACAGTATATCGCAACCAAGCCAGACAAATTTGGGATCAAGTTCTGGATGGCCACGGATCTGGAGACCAAATATGTCTGCAGTGCATCTACTTGGGAAAGGACCCCAGTCGTCAGAAGGAAGAGAGGCTGGCAGAGAACGTGGTCATGAAACTAGTGGAGCTGTTTTTGGATGATGGGAGAAACGTCACAACGGACAATTCCTTCACTTCACTGTCGCTGTCGCACAGACTACTGCAGCGCAAAACAACGTTACTTGTGCCAAGTAACGTTGTTTTGTGGACTTTATTCACTGTGCCGGTGAATAAAGTCCGCCGTGAACTTCCTCAAATTGCAAAAGACACTGCACAGCGAGAGGAATTCTCCACTTCAGTGCTTAGAAGTGGCGGTGTCTCCTTCACAATTTATGGACCTAAAAAAACCAAGACTGTGTGTGTTCTTAGTTCCATGCACTAAGATGTGACGATCAGTGACGGCAGAAAGAGGAAACCCAAAGCAATAAGAAACTATAACCACATGAAGGTATGCGAATGTGTGTATAATTTTACATCAGTGCTACAATGTTTTCTGATGTGTGCTATACAGGCCTATAGAAAAAACATATACTCATGACTCTCTCTCTCTTCTTTTACAGTGTGGTGTAGACGTGTTGGACCAAATGGCACGCATGTATTCTGTAAGAGCAGCAACACGCAGGTGACCAGTAGCGGTTTTCTACAATATGCTGAACCTGGCGGTGGTGAATGCCTACATTTTGTATAAGGCATGCACAGGGCGGACAGGCAAAAGAAGATTGTTTCTGAGTCTTCTAGCTAAGGAACTTTGTTGCCGATTCAAGCAGCACAAGAAAATATTAGCACAGAGTGTGTGTGTGTGTGTGTGTGTGTGTGTGTGTGTGTGTGTGTGTGTGTGTGTGTGTGTGTGTATATACACCGTGTATACAGAAGGTAATCAAGGCCTTTTACAGCACAGGAGAACTTGTCTGTTGAATAGCTTTGAAATGAAAATTGTTGATTCTTGTAATTTCTGCTTTCTGAGATGATAAATATAGTTTTAATGAGTCACTTTGACATAATGTATGTAATTTTATTTTTGGTGTTTGGTGTTAAGAAAAAGGAGTAATTAAATATGGCTTGCTAATACATGTATTAATAAAGGTAATATGTGAGCTTTATATTTTTTGAAGAAAAATGAGATCAAACTAATATATTAGAGGTTTGGTGGAAGATGTTTGCTTATTTGTGAAAACTTCACCTCTGGGATATGTGATGGAGCACGGCTCATCTACTGATGTCTGCCTGTAAGAACATATTTTCCCTTTAGCATAGGTCACACTAAAGCAGGTTGCTGTGATGGAACCTAGAAACAAAGAAGTGATCCTGATTGTAATGATTTGCTGTATGACCCATTCTGTTTGTTTTGTAGCAACCATAAACATCATGACTCACCCACAGAGACTTCAGAGGCTCTGAGATCTTTGTAGCCTTTGACAGCACAGGAGTATGTGACTGCTTCCTCACTGCTGAGCAGCTCTTGGTAAAAGTGCGTTTGCATCACTCTCTCTCAGGTCATTGATGGTTAAAGTTGGGTTTTTCTCTTCAGACATGTTGTACGTTACACCAGGGCCGGCCCGTGGCATAGGCCGTATAGGCAAATGCTAAGGGCGCCGTCCATCAGGGGGCGCCACGCCAGTGCCACAAATGTTGAAAAAAAAAAAAGTTGGTACTATTATTTCTAAATACAAAAAATAATCCCACGTTAATTAAAATGCAAAGTAAAGCTTATTTAATAGAAATATTATTTGTTACAACATTACACTACACTGCTGATGTAGGGGGGCGCCACCTAAAATCTTGCCTAGGGCGCCAGATTGGTTAGGGCCGTTTCTGCGTTACACGTACAGAGAGCTCACTCTGAACTTACTTGTAACCATCCGAGTGTACAGTGAACCATTTTCTGCTTGAACTCAGATGTTGATGTGATCAGTGCAGATCCACTGATGGACCTCTGAGACCACAGTAATAGTAATTAATTAGTTAATTAATTAATTAATTAATCCAGCATAAATTCAGATTATTAATTTACTAAATATGTAATGAGTAAGTAACGTAAACCTTACTTAATAATCACTTATAGCTAAGATGTACAAGATGAAACCCAGAAAAGTTTAATGAGCATCTTTCAAAAGATTCATCTTCATCTTCGAAGCATAAAGTTCACAAAATCAAAGAAAGGGAAAAGAAAAGACATAAGAGTCAAAGAAGAAATCTCAGCCTTTTACTGGTGGGAATTTTAAATGTTGATTATCACCTTAGTAAATATACATTACTTTTTAAAAATTTGTGGTATGATTTTAACGGTTCTTCCTCTCAACTGATGTGGTAGTGATAGTCAGTTTTGCCAGGAGATGGCAGCGTAGCTTAAGTAAGTGTTGCTAAAACCAGTCGAGATATTCATGAATAAATTTAAGTGAAGCTTTGAGCTCCTTTTACCACTTAGCTGCAGGTGCATCTACGAAAAATATGAGTTTGAATTCTTTACTGGTAACTGGTCAAGGTGTGAGCTTTACCTCAAAGTCAAGGTCACCAGGAAGTTTAAAAAATAAATTAATACAGATTTTATACAGCTTATTCTTCTGTGATTTGTGAGTACAGAGGAAATGTATACTGACTGTGACAGCGTCATTTGGCTGTTGCATTCCTTCTCTTTTCTTTTTGTCTCGTTCCTCATTCTCACTCCAGCAGTTTCAAAAGGCATCCAAGTCACTGAAATTTTCCCTTAAGCTGTGCAATAAAAAGAACCTTTAATACAACCAGACCATCAAGAATATATTAGGTGCAGCTGAGATGATGGTGATGATGAACCAGTTCTGAGTCCTCTGAGTCTGGGATCAAGATTTTTACCTTCTGTTCCATCCACAATAATGTACAAAGTGATAATACCTAAAATAGAACATTTATTAGAACTGAACACATTTATTTGTGTCCAGTGAAAAGTTCCTGGATTTTAGTACGCCTGATTTCAGACAATTTACTGGTTTGCTTGCCTTTATATGAAGCTAAATCTGACAAAGTTTTGAGGCTTCCTCTTATTTGGTGTGAGAGAGCCTGACAGAGACAGAGTGTCTCAAGTTCAAGAGCTGCTAAGTCTTTAAATATCTTAGTTTCAGTTCCTATAAGGAACTGCATCATCGCAGAGGAATTTTGGCCAACCCTTCTTTACAGCATTGCTTCAGTTTGCAGACATGTTTTTATGCACATCCCTCTTAATGACTCAACACAGTTTTTCCATCAGGTTAAGGTAAATGGCCTGCATTTGTATAGCGCTTTTCTAGTCCATAGGACCCCAAAGCGCTTTACACTATTCAGTCATTCACCCATTCACACACACATTCACACACTGGCGATAGCAAGCTACATTGTAGCCACAGCTGCCCTGGGGCGCACTGACAGAGGCGAGGCTGCTGGACACAGGCGCCACCGGGCCCTCTGACCACCACCAGTAGGCAAACACAGGGTTAGTATCTTGCCCAAGGACATTTGGCATGCAGCCAGGATGCAGCCTGGGATCGAACCACCGACCTTCTGATTAGTGGCTGACCTGCTCTGCCACCTGAGCTACACCTTAGTCACACCTTAGCTATTAAGAGTGGCTCATGGTCAAAGTTCCCATTCATTTTACCTGAATCCCTGAATATCTCACTTCATAATCATTTATTTTCTTAATACATTAATTTCAACTTCCTGTGTCTCTTCCTCACTTTTTTATTGGGATTGTTGTCCCTACAAAAGCACCCCACTGTGACTGTGAGGGCTTGTTAGTAGTTGTTACTGATTGTACTGCTGACAGTGCAGTGACAGCAGCCCCAACAGCTAACATACCGATTCTTTTGATTTTACTATTTTTTCTTTTTGTTTTTTGTTTTCTCTTAACTTGTCAACTCTTATCCTTTCTCATTTCTTCAAAATTAAATTCTGTTCTTCAAGGTGCGTATCGCAGATACGTGAGGGCCCGGGTGCCTTAAGATATATGGCGTAGCAGCAGTTCAGCTGCCCAGTTCAGCCCTGGTGTCCTGGTTCTGTGTAGGCAAAACTGCCCATATCATCAGCCCTCGTTCAGTGTATATGACTTGTGTGCTTAATTAGTTTGAGATGCTCTCCAAATGTGGTGCTGTTCATTATTTGTATTGACCATATTTGTTCAGTCTTTTTCTAATTGCACTTAGATGAATATTAATATTTAACATGCTAACTGAGGCCTTTGGAGTCTTGTAGTTCCTGGGGGGATTTGCAGTTTCTCTGAGCCTTATGTGGTCTGACTGGGGTGAATTGTCTGGGACGTCTGCCCCTATGAAGATTGGCAACTGTTTTGAATGTTTTTCACTTGTCATCTTTGTTTCATCTTTCTCATTGTATAATGATGGACTTCAAATTGTGTGAAGAAAACACTTTAGTGTTAAAGAGTCCAAATCTGGTACTTAAATACAATTGAGAGGTCATACAGAACAAATAATGTCAAACAGTGAATCTGCTCTTTACTTAAATAGTTCATTCCTACCTGAAAGGCTGAACAAAGATTTTAATTTTGTGAGTCTTTCTCCAGACAAACTGCATTCAAAGCAGCTCAGTTAAACATGTGACATGGCTACATATTATTATATGTTCATCAAAAACCTGACAGTGCTGACAATGAAAGCAGAGACAGGGGACAGTGTTAGTGGTTATTTTGTGGTACAGACAAAAACCTAACAGAAGACAAACCTGCGGACACAATGGCTTTGATGTTTTTATTAGTGACACCCAAAGCACACAAAGTAATACAATGTCTAACAAAGTTATCAAAAATAGCACCCTTTAAGTGGGTGATCAGTAAATGCACACTCGTGGGCTTTTGGACATAGCAGAATTTTTAAACGGTTGCGTCATTTTTTGCAGGTTTTTGTGACAGACGTACATCATTACCAAATATGTTTTAATTCAAAAGCTTGAGAATTTCTACTTGAGCTTTTCAATTTCAATTGATTTCAATTTCTACTTATTTCTACCTTTATTTTATATTCCAGTGAAGAAAGTGTAACCCACAGACAGATCCAGATGCTGCAGTTTCTCTGCTGTGATGGTAAAGTAATATCACTGGAGTTGAAATCATCATGGTAACAAACGTTTCTTTATTGAGCATACAGTGGCTCAATGGTGGAGTAGAGGTCAGCTGTGTGGTTCTCACTGAAGTGCAGTCTGCTGTAGTGATGATCATCCTGCTCTGCTGACTGAGCTGAGATGTTTTCATACATGGAGTCAACGTTCATCTGAGGAGACGAGACAGTTCTTATAAATTTATAACAAACTGCATCAATAACTCATAGCTGGTTGTTTGTTGTTTGTTACATTGTCACTGTACTGCACTGTCACTGAGATTCTCAAATACAACCTGTCTGACAAACTGAAACAAGTTAAGAGACCTAACCCCCCCAAAAAACAACCTCTAAAGAACTTCAGGTCTCAATTGTGTCAATTAAGGTCAGAGGTCATGATATAACAATGAGAAACAGACGGGACAAAAATGGCAATGAACTCAAAAATTATTTTTCCTGTCAGTGGTAAACATCACGACTGTTCAATGTCCAATCAATTACAAATCTAGTTGAAGATGATATTAATGTAATGTGTGGTAAGGATTGCTGATGTATATCTGACTTATTTGATACAATGATGAACATGAACATCGGGTGTAGGTAGGGACACTGAAAAGAATGCTACAGTTGGTTACTCAGAAAAAGGCAGACATATAATAAGTTTAAGCTTTTTTCCAGAATAAATGATCGTGTGAGGAAAAAAGGAAAGATGAGGGGATGTTTTTCTAACACAGCAGAATTATTTGAATCTTATTTCGTACCTGCTGCACTGATTCTGACATTTCTCCTCTTGGAGACTGACTGGAAGTCTTCTTTTTTCTGTTGCATAAAAGAAACAAATCAGTGAATGGGTAAAACATTTCACATCACACTTTAAACATAACTGGTCTTAGAGATAACACAGTAACGTTCACCTGATCCACCAGCAGACAGTGAGAAGTATTAAAACCAGCAGAGCTGCAGAAACTCCTGCAGCTGCTGGTGTCCATGTTCCTGTGATACTTTGGACAGTGAGAGTCTTTGGAGCAGAGCTGATATCTTTGTTGGTTTTCACAGCACAGGAGTAGCTTCCTGCATCCTCCCTGCTGACTGGGTCTAGGATCAGATGTTTGTTCTGGTTCTCTCTCGGGGTCAGAGGTCGACTGTTCAAGTACCAAATGTAGTTTGTGTTGTCAGTCAGAGGACAGCTGGTGCTGCAGGTCAGTGTGACTCTCTGACCCTCTGTCACCACTGCAGAAGGACTCATCTTCACTCTCAGCTCTGAAAAACACTCAGACTAGTCAGTAAATGTAACACAAAGTAGTTCTCATTAAAGATAAAACAAGATTTGGTGCTTTTGGTTTTCACTAACTTCTGAAGAGTGCAAGAAGCAATAAAAGGCAAATATCTGTAGCCTTTTGACTAAATAAAATATTTCTTATCGCATCATCAGCTGAGGAAAATTCATGCATTTTCATCTTGTTAATTCAGCTGAAAGCATTGCAGAGGATTTTGTGTTGACTGTTATTTTTATTATTTTTATACGAAGAAAGACAAACCATAATTACCTGTGACAATCAGAGTAACTCCAGGAAAATCAGACTGTTTCACTTCTTCATTTCCTGTTGTGATGGTGAACCTGTATTCTGCTGAGTCATCTCTCTTCAGCTTCTTTAATCTGAGGATGTGTTGGTTCTTCATGCTGTCATCATACTCCACATGATCTGCATCCTCAGTCAGGTTCCTCCTGACGTCCTCCTCAGCATTTCTCTTGACTTTATTTAGACTGTATCTGCTCGTAGTCAGGATATGAGTATTTACTGGAGATGTTGACTGAAGATACTTCCAGAGCACAGATTCTGCTGTGGACATAATTCAAACTCCAGCAGGAATCATCACTAACACCTGAAATATCGATGAAGTAGACAGAAAGAGTTAATAACTGTCTGGCAAAACAGCTCAACTTTATCACAGACATAAATGATTTCCCTTGATTAGGAATTTTCAATCAATTTCTGTGCAAATATTTTATCAGGACCTATAAGATATACAGTATATTACTGATTCAAAAGAGCTGTCTTTAGGGAAAAAAAAGATCAGTGAATTGATTATTACAAAACCCATCTGAATAAGCACTGACAATTGCCAAACGTAACAGAGATTCACATCTCATACAATAATGAATCAAAACCCTGCAACGGCAGCCGAAAAATGCAAAAGAACAACATCTGTGACTGTTTCAAAAAAATCAAAACATTATCAGAAATTAAAAATGATGTTTAATGTGTCATCATTGTAGCATTAAAATTTACAGTGTTTCTGTTATTGTGGTCAGATATTCTAACAACAACACAGAATTAGAACAATACCAAGTACCAAGTGGAGAGACAATAAGTTTACTCACAGACGTCAGCAGAGCGCACATCCTCAAGACCTTTTACAGCACAAGACAAACTTTCTGGATGAGAGATGGAAAACTGAATTTGTTTTCCCTCCTGCACTGTAGGCTTTCTGGTCTCATACCACACAAAGGAAATCAGAGGCTCAGTCAGAAAACAGCTGCTGTTACAGGTCAGTCTGATGTGACCTCTGTGTTCAGCAGGAGTCCTCTGGACATGAATTTCTGTTGGGAGATGATGAACACATTTTCCACCAGTTCATCGCTGTCATGTCAAATAAATTAAGAAATAAAAATGAAGTTTCAAAGTGCAGTTTGTCCAGAACTTCACCTCTGGGATATGTGATGGAGCAGGACTCGTCCACTGATGTCTGCTGAGAAGAACACATTCTCCCTTTAGCATAGGTCACACTGAAGCAGGTCTCTGTGATGGAACCTGAGAAAAACCAACAACTTCCAGTAAATTCATTAGAGTCTGAAGAGTAAAGTGTTTGTGTTTAACATCTCATAACATGATGAGGAGGTGTCCATCATGACTCACCCACAGAGACTTGAGGGGCTCTGAGATGCTCGTAGCCTTTGACAGCACAGGAGTATGTGACTGCTTCCTCACTGCTGAGCAGCTCTTGGTACCAGGGAGACCAGTCCTCATAGAGAAACTCTCTGTTCTTGTACCAGATGTAGGCTGCAGGCTTTTCAGTCAGAGGACAGCTGCTGCTGCACATCAGTGTTACTGTCTGTCCCTCTGTGGCAGGAATCACCTTTACCTGCAGCTCTGAGAGGTCACATGACCAACATGAATACACTGATCATTCATAAACTCATTCATTTATGATGCATTTGTAAAAAGAACTGTACCTGTAACTAGGAGATGAATTCCACTTTGTTGGCACTTTGATCTGTCAGCAGTTTTAATGCAGCAGTAAAAATTTGCATCTCTCTCTGTCAGATTATTGATTGTTAGAGTGAAATTACTCTCTGCTGACATGCTGTACTTTACATGTGTTTCATCTGTGGAGAGTTCAATCTTGGAGACAGTCAAGTGTCCAGTGTACCAGCTATTTCTTGCAGTGGGATGTTGATGTGAGCAGGGCAGATTCACTGATGAACCTTTCAAGGCACAGATGCTGTTTTGTTTTCCCTGAACACCTTTAACACAACATGTGATTAGAAAACATGGTGAACATTTATGCTAACTTTCTTTTCTGTGCTAATCTGTGATGACAGCATGTTACACTGAAAAAAAGGGGATTGGTCATCTCTTGGATTTATGTAAGCATCTTGCGTGTATTTAACACAATTGCCTTATGCTTTAAAGTTAAGTGTAACTATATAGTGTAGAAACTACATGACATGTAGAGAGGGTAGATTAAATTGTTCATATCATGTTCGAGTGAACTAAGTCAGTAATATAGCGATGTTGAATCTTGCGACTTTCCTCCCACAGTTAAAAGTCAAAAGAGTTAGGTTAGGTTAATTGGTGAATCTAAATTACCCATGAATGTAAGTGAAAATTGTTGTTTGTCTCTATGTGATAGACTGGTGAGCTGTCCAGGGTGTACCCTGCCTCCTGTAACCTATCACTTCAGGGTTATGCCCCAGCCCCTCTGCAACCATGGATAAAGATAGGAGGAAGTTGTAGATCCATTTCATTTTTATGCTAACCAGACTCTAGACTTTGTTGAACATTATGTAATATGAAGACAGCATGTAGTATTTAAGTGACCAAGTAGTATTGGGGTAAATGTTATTGAATAGTGTTGAAATAAAATGACAACATTGCGAAGGATTAAAATATTCCAAAAGCTCACCTTACTTCATCTAAACATGTTTCAATCACGTTTTATCAACACAAAATGCACAGGTTTATTGAATATGAGTAAGTTGTGTTGATTTAACTCAGTTGTTTAAGTTTCTGCCAAAGCAAAACAGTTGTGTGCAACCAATGTCCACTATTGAATTAAGTAAACCCAATGTGGCCTTTTTTTCAGTGAGAAGGATCACAATCTGGTGCTTTTATACGCTGGAGAATTCAGAACACTAGAACAAGTAAAAATCCTGTTAACTGGGAATCTCCTGTTTTCTGAAATGAACTTTTTACATCTTTTATCTACATTCCTGACACATCATTACTTACTTGTCATGAAGAGAAACAAATTATTCCTACCTGAGAGACACAGAATGAAACCCATAAACAAACATCCAGTTTCTGGCAACAACATGGCTGCTGCAGATTTTTACTTCTAATCAGAAAAAGTTGGCTATATGAATATTTTCAAGGCCTGATTACTACCACTGCTCATATCTAACTTGATAAAATATCAGAAGCATTAATCAATCAACATCCATCTAAGAGGAAATGTTAAATTCAGAGTATTTCTGCAGACAAACTGCGTTCAGCTTTAACACAATCACTTCCTCATTTATCTATCATTTCTTCAGATACAAAGAGACATAGTGTAGAACTGATGTATTGCTGCAGGTATTCAACATCACACTGGATATATATTAATGCAATTCTTATAAATGTTTTACTCTATAGAACACATTGACTTTAATTATTTAAACTAAACTAAGTCTATAAAGCTGCAAATTTTGTAGAAATGATCCTGCTCTGCTGATTGAGCCGAGTTGTTTTTATACATAAGATGAGAAATCATCTGAGTAGACAAGACAGTTTTTATAAATTTATATTAAACCTGCTATCATCATACTCCACATGATCTGCAAACTCAGTCAGCTGTTCAGCTTCCCCCACAGCATTTCTCTTGACTTTAAAAGTGGAATTCTGATTCTTTGTACCAACATTTAGACTTTATCTGATTGTAGTCAGATAAGCTTTATTCTTCTACCTTATTCTAGTTGCTCCGACCATTGCTGGTTAACTACTCCCTCAGTTTTCAGCAGATTTTCACCATTCAAATTTTCAACTGTTCTGCTCTTTCTGCTAAAATGGCCTGTATTTATATGTGTATAGCGCTTTACTAGTCCCTAAGGACCCCAAAGCGCTTTACACAACCAGTCATCCACCCATTCACACACACGTTCACACACTGGTGATGGCAAGCTACATTGTAGCCACAGCTACACCTCTTTTCAGCAGAATTTTTACTTCTTTTCAGTACAAATCTCAATCTCTTCCGCTCTTTTCAGCTCAATTTTCTGTTTCTTCTGCTCTTTTCAGCAGAATTTTGAGCTTTTTCACCTTTTATCAGTGATAATTGTTTTTGTCATTATATCTTTGGTTGGCATCAGAACTGGTTTGGCTCAGTGGGATAAGCAGCCGCCTTGAGACCCGGGGGCGAAAGTTCGAATCCCACACGTGTTCGCCCGCTTGCATGTGCTCAGCTTTCTCGATAATCTTCACTGTACCCTTTCAAATGCAAGCAGTTTAGCTTTTACAACTCTTTTCAGCAGAAAGTTCTGCTTCCTCTGTTGTTTTCAGCAGTTTCCACTACAAACTAAACACAGTTGAACAGCAGCAAAATCACTTCCTTCTTTATTTCTTATGGTTCCTGTTGTTTGACTCTTTGTTGCAGTCTTGAATTCTTACTTCACATTTTAAAGTTTAAGTTGCTGTTTAGACTCTTTGCTTTCTCTTTATCTCTGTTTTAGAAATGAGCTCTCTGTAATGTAGGGCATGTGGGTTTCAGTATGAGTAGCTTTAGTCATCTCCCCCCACCTGTGTTTCCATCTGTTGCCTCCCCCTGTCTTGCTCTATGTTTGTGCACTGGACACTTTTGCTTCCTTGTCTCGTACATTTTGTCACGTGGTTCTCTTATTTGCTAATCATAACATGACTAGTTTTGTAAAGATTAGATTTTTAGTGAAGAGTGTCTGTCAGTATTCAGAGGACAGTGTTTCTCAGTCAGAACACATATGAAACCACAAGGACAAATTCAAACAGTAACCACATTTATTGCCGTAAATGTCATTACAATTTCTTTGGAAAGCTATGAGGGATGTAAAAGTGACTTCACGTGGTTTTGGGATATGGTGCATAAAAGAAATGTTGAGAAAATGTCACTCAGCTGTTCTCAAACACAAATTGTTGTGATCGTCATCTTTCAGTTGTGACATATGTTTCAATAGCATACATTTTATAACGGAAAAGTTCAAGAACAATTTCTGTTGTAATTTATGTTCCAGAGTATGAAAACCACTGGCAGATCCACCAAATGTGGTGTCGCTGCTGTGTTGTGGAAGCTATCAGAGAAAAGGGCCCTTTAAATCACTATGGTAACAAAGTTACTTTAGTGAGCAGGCAGTGGGTCAATATTGCAGTAGAGATCAGTTGTGTGGGTCATAGGTAGGTGCACTCTGCAATAATGAGTTGGGATGTTTTCATATATTGGATCAGGGTTCACCTGAGGAGGAAGACAAACAACATACTGTGTTATAGGTCATTTTTCTCCTCATTTAAATATTTTTACTTTATTTGCAGGTGATACTCTGACCAGCAGGTTTGTGAGGTGACAAAATATAAAGTATAAAATCTGTGAAATTCCTTTGCTATAACAATTATAAGTAAGTAAAGTAGAACAAACAAATAGATAAGTAGATTGTGTCGCTCATTAAAATGCAATAAGAAAAAAGAAATACATTGATAAAATGAATCTGAAATTAAAATGATTGAATTCAGATAAATAAAGTGTACATTTAAGCTGTGTTTATATATATTCATAACGGGGATGAACTTCACAGTAAAGTTAGGCTCTTGATGACTGCTTTCAACTGCTGTTTTTTCCAGGGTTGACTAGTTGTAGAGCATCCATTTTTAAAAATGAAAAAAATAAATAAAAAATAAAAACAATCAAACAAAAGTGTCAGAAGCCAATTCTAAACAACTGCAGATAGCAAGACCATCATTTCAAACAGCTGTATATAAGTGTAAGTATATTTTTTTCATGTGTGACCACTTTGCCTAGGCCTCGAGGAAGACCTAAACTGTCACCCTCAGATGAGAGGAAATTAGTTAGGATGTTCAGGAATAACCCAGAAACCACCAAAAATCAAGCCAGCCATAACCTGGAAACTGCTGGAACACTGTCCACAGTGAAAACATGTTTTACACTGTAATGGACTCAGAGGATACTGACAAGAAAGAGCTCCTGCCTCAAAATTAACCCCTTTAAGCTTAACCGAAAATTGTAGCTTCCCATATCTAAACGCCATTTTTTTTTTCTGGAGAACAATTTTGTCGTCAAATGAGACAAAAATTGAGCTATAAATAAAGCAGCCTTACATTAAGCTTTATAGCCTTTTCAAAGCCCCAGCCTCAACCCTATTGGAAATTTGTGGAGTATGCTTAAAAGCCAGGAACACGACAGGAATCCAACAAATGAAGATGAATTCCACTTATATAAAGATAAGTAGTCAAATATACAACCAGAAATATGCCAGACTGTTGTTGATCTTTACTAAAAATGTCTGGCTAAGCTGCAACCCGCTAAAGGACATTTGAACAAATATTATTGGGAGATATGTATCTATTTGAAGCTGTTTGTAAAATCTAAAGTCTAAAATAAATGCACTTAGGTGTTTTATAAACTTAATTAAAACACTTTATTCCTGCAATAATACCACGCTTGAAAAACAACAGTTGAAATCAATCATTAAAACCCCCAAATTGCTTTGACATTCATGCCCACAATAAATGTATATATACTTAAAATACCTGATTAAATGATAATTATTGCTAATTATGATAATGATTATAAATAAAAAAGTAAAATAGAATAGAGTTATGTGAACAAAAAATAAGGTTGACAATGGGGATTTTTTTTTTCCAATTTCAGCAGCATTGTTTGTGTCTTGTTTTGTACCTGCTGTTTGTTGCCCAGTGTTGCACTTCTTGAAGGCTGGTTTGAAATCCTCTTTTTTCTGATTTGTAAAAAAAGAGCAAATATATATATGTATATATATATACATACACACACACACACACACACACACACACACACACACACACACATGTGTATATATACACAACTAAAACAATATCAGATGAATACTATTGATCTGAATGAGATCACACTTTTGCTCACCTAACACACCAGCAGACAATGAAAGGTATTAAAACCAGCAGAGCAGCAGAAACTCCTGCAGCTGCTGGTGTCCATGTTCCTGTGATACTTTGGACAGTGAGAGTCTTTAGAGCAGAGCTGATATCTTTGTTGGTTTTCACAGCACAGGAGTAGCTTCCTGCATCCTCCCTGCTGACTGGGTCTAGGATCAGATGTTTGTTCTGGTTCTCTCTCGGGGTCAGAGGTCGACTGTTCAAGTACCAAATGTAGTTTGTGTTGTCAGTCTGAGGACAGCTGGTACTGCAGGTCAGTGTGACTCTCTGACCCTCTGTCACCACTGCAGAAGGACTCATCTTCACTCTCAGCTCTAAAAGCAAAAATTTAGGGTGAGTGTTATTTTTTTTCTGTGCAAACTTATATTTGTATTCCACTACTGTTTTTTTATGTGACTTTAAATGTTTTTCTATTAAACTAAAATATGAAAATATTTTGAAATGAGACCTTTATGTTGACAAAAAATAAATAAATTAAAAAAGCATGTTCAATTATCCAGACAATGTGTTGTTCCAAGTGTTTCCCTTCTGTTTCCACAGTCAGTCATGTCCCCATTACTATTTCCCTCTGGTCCCCATGTCAAGCCTGTGTTTATCATAATTCCTGTTTCATTTTGACAGCCCCTCATCCTGTGTTCATTGTGTTCAGTTTTGCTTCCCCCATCATAGGGGTCAGGAACCTTTAACACCCAAAGAGCCATTTGGACATGATTTCCACGCAAACAAAAACACTGGGAGCTGCAAATACTTTTTGACGTCTAAAATGAAGATAACACTGAATATATTGTTATTTTACCTGTATGCTTTGTGTAAACAACTAAGCTGTGTTGCTTAAATCTATGAAGTGCTACAGAGAAAATTACTTTTTTATTTATGTAATTAACACATTTTGAACTCTTAAGGAAATATAACAAAAGGAAAGACACCCAACTGAACTAAAATGATCCAGTAAACAAAAACTGTTGTCAGCCGCCACCCTTATATCTCCTTTGGGCTTTTGGAGCCTTGACCTGACTTTTAAAAAAATAATTTGAAAAACAGCACTATGCTGCTAAAAGATGAAAAATAGATATTTACAAAATTCAGCCTAAATATGTATTTTACCTGGTTAATGTGTGTGGCGGGGCGTGGTCTGCAGCGCCGCTGCAGGGGAGGCGGTTGCACCTGAGCGGCACCCGCGAGTGTGACGCTTATTTTGAGCAATCAAAAAATAATAGAATATAATTTTATATTTATATTTCAATATCACAATAATCTTCCAATTTAGAACTACAAGTTAAAAAAAAGAACTAACATTAATGAAATACACTTCAGCTAATTACTTAAAAAAATAATTTATTTTCCCAAACCACGCAGAGCCGCACTAAAAGGACTAAAGAACCGCATGCGGCTCCGGAGCCGCAGGTTGCCGACCCCTTCCCAATCCTGTTAGTCAGTATTAGATCGAGTCGTATTCAGCAAATAAAGTTTGCTTCCTTTGGTTTATTCCCCTATATTGTTTCTGAATCCTGTGTTTGGGTCCTGCCTTGGCTGCTGCACAGCTGTACATGACAGCTGTAGATCAAACAAAATAACAGTATCCAGGTTGATCAAACCTGAACCATAAACACCCAAAGTGAAAATTGCAACAGGCATGTGAATACATCTTATAGAAAGTAAAAGGCATTTCTCCTGCATAATAAGTACTATTTTCTACAATATTAAATGCAATTTTTCTGAAAACGTATGAATTCAGTTTTAAATACAGGCCTTTTCCTTGTAATGATGATTTGTAGTGTGACGTTGCCAATTTCACCCAAACTGAATATTTCTTCCACCTCTGCTCCTGTTCAGACATTAATAAGTAAAGTCTGCTGACTGAGGAGTTTAAATTTACCTGTGACAATCAAAAAGACTCCAGGCAGATCAGACTGTGTCCATCCTTCATGATCTTTGTTGAATCTGAATGTGTATCCTCCTGAGTCATTCTTCTTCAGGTTGTTGATGGTCAGGATGTGTTGGTTCTTCATGTTGTCCTGATACTCCACATGACCTGCAGCCTCAATCAGCTCTTCAACTTCCACTTTATCTTTTCTCCATTTTTTACTCCAACATTTGAACTCTGGCTTCATGTTATCAGGATGTGAGTATTCACTTGTGATGTTCACTGAAGATCCTTCCAGAGCACAGATTCTCCTGCTGACATAATTCACTCTCCAGCAGTTTTTATCCTGAACACCTGAAATATAGATGGAAGATTTAATGTTGTTTGATTTTTTTGTATTTCATTATTAGTTGGCAAAATATATTTAACACTTACAAGCTTCCTTAGATTGAAGACGTTTGTGGTCTTTAACTGCACAAGAGAATGTGTCTGTTGAAGAGTTATGAGTTGAAAAATGTTGATTCTCATGATAGTTTCTTTTGTTGTGATACCACATGTAGACAGCTTGATGGTCAGTCAGATTACAGCTGGTGCTGCAGGTCAGTGTGACAAACCCTGAAGTGGAAGAAATTCTTTGAACATAAACCTCTGTTGAGAAAGGATAAACAAACTTCTTGTCACTATATTTGATATAATCACACAACTTATTTAATCATATATTATTTAGTTAAATGAATATGACATAAACTTCACCTCTGGGGTATGTGATGGTGCACGGCTCATCCACTGATGTCTGTTTATAAGAACACATGTTTCCATAAGCATAAGTGAGACTGAAGCATGTCTGTGTGATGGAATCTGAACAAAAATGTTAAATATGTTAAATATTTGTACTGAGGTCATTTTCACAGGATTTAGCTGGAGAGTCTGTAGCAACAACAGTCATGACTCACCCACAGAGACTTGAGGGGCTCTGAGATGCTCGTAGCCTTTGACAGCACAGGAGTATGTGACTTCCTCACTGCTGAGCAGCTCTTGGTACCAGGGAGACCAGTCCTCATAGAGAAACTCTCTGTTCTTGTACCAGATGTAGGCTGCAGGCTTTTCAGTCAGAGGACAGCTGCTGCTGCACATCAGTGTTACTGTCTGTCCCTCTGTGGCAGGAATCACCTTTACCTGCAGCTCTGAGAGGATGATGGAGAACAACTTATACAATGATGTCATTTGGAAAGTAAGTAATAAGTAAAAGTCACTGTACCTGCAACAACTTGGAGAGTAATTCTGTTGAACCAACAGCGTCCTGGATTCTCTGCAGTCTTCATACAGCAGTAAGCGTTTGCATCACTCTCTCTTAGATCATTGATGGTTAAAGTTGGGTTTTTCTCTTCAGACATGTTGTATGTTACACGTTGTCCATCCACAGAGAGCTCACTCTGAACATACTTGTAACCATCCCAGTGTATAGTGAACCATTTTCTGTTTGAAGTCAGATGTTGATGTGAGCAGTGCAGATCCACTGATGAACCTTTGAAAGCACAGATCCTGGTTTCTCCTCCATTAACACCTTTAACACAAACTTTTATTAGCAAACGGATTTATTGTCTTATCACCTGTCGTTTTTTTCTATCCTTAGAATGTAAATAAGTAAATTATTTTTAGGTATCTTTTTACAAGGATGTATAAATAATTACTCATACCTGAAATGTAGAAGATGAAACAGAGGAACACATATCGAAAACCTGTCAGCAACATGTTGGTTGGAGACCAGCGTGGAAGCATAACGTTGACAATAAATATAAAAGTAGACGCGATTTACTCACATCTCAAAATCGCTTGAAAAACAGAAGGGCTCGCATGACTGTTTTATGTTCAGTGGTTTGGCACACAAAGCACCTTTGAAACTAGACATGAACGTCCTTCCTCTGTGGTTCTTTTGTTCTCTGCAGGAAGTGCAATGTGGTTTAGTTGTCTTACCCTTGAATATTTTAGATGTTCAGGTAACTTTCAGTTCTCAATAAAGTGTTAATATTATTCCCCTATATATATATTTATATATTTATGTGCTGTGTGGCTCCCACCTAATGGAGTGATGTGATATAATGAAACATTCAGTCCTAACTCATGTCAAAATGTTTATACAAACATTATTACAAGGCATGTTAAAATAAGAATAATAATAATGATGATGATATTATAAATCATAATAATAACAATAATAACAATGGTGGCCATTTTGAAAACATCAGCATTATTAAGGATCCATCTAGCTTGTTCTACTCTTTAGCAGTTTGTGGTCTGCCCAGCGTAGGTTGCTATTATCACAGCACATGATCTCAGCAGCAGTTTGTGCTGCTGAGATCATGGACATTTGGTTAGTGCAGGTTATGTTTCCCATAATATTCTGCACTGTTTCTTTATATTCTCTTTAAGTTAGCATGCAAAAAGACCAGTTTTGTTTTCTAGAAAGTGATTGTGATCACATGTTCTGTTTTGGCTACATTGTTACAGGTTAGTTGGCTGTGTACTGTCATACTGACATCTGTATTTGCAATTGTCATACTTTGTAAATCCAAAATTTCAATATAGTTTACATACACACATAAACACATAATGAATATGGACAAAATGTGTATGGTCTCAGCTGTCATGTGCAGGTATCCACATTCAAATTGGATAAAGGGTTTAGGAGTTTCAGCTCCCTAACATGTGACACCTTCTTATTAAATGGACCAAAGGTATTTGAACATATGACTCAAAGTGTTTTTACATGTTGAGGTTTGTTGATTTTATTATGACATATATATTCCTGTATACACTAGACATGTAATCATAGTTACTTTCATAAATTGTGTGTAATCACACACACATTTGCATTAGTTTTCCTTACTGGTAAACCTTAATCAAAATCTCAATCACCATTCTTTTCTCCTGACAGACAACCACCACATTCCTTGATGAGGAGCAGCTGTGCAGGATGTGAAACAAGGCTACCAACTGATTTTAAAATTCCCAATAAATAGTCAATAAATATTTAAACTTCTTGTGTGCAAATCCATGCTTAAAGTTCAGTGCTAAATAAAGTGCTTGATAAGGTGCTTTTAATAAAGTGAAAGGTGTGCTCTAAAGTGCTATACAGATAATATAATATAATTAAAGCTGCAAGCAGCGTTATGAGGGCCCTCGCACCCTGGCGTGTCGAGCCACGCCCAAAACCTAATACCAGCATGTCCGATCTGATGTGACATTGATGGATTTCATGCATTTAACCACCAGCTAACATTTCATCTTATTCAACCAGGATTATAGTCGTCCCACTAGGTGGCGCTCTAACCATTATGTACAAATGGCATAACAAACATATCCGAGCTCGAGTCTAATCATGCCTACGACCTTTGGGAGAGATTGGACATTGTGTTTTCGAGTGACAGCAGATTACTGCTTTTTGGCGAGTGATTGAAACTCCACATGCCGCCATGACCACCCCGTTTCCCTGAACGTAAAAAGCTTCGCAATTTAACATCACAAAGGTCTTTAGATTCCACACACAGGAAATTGCATCAATCTGATGAAATCCCTTGGAGGAGTTCGTCAAAGAACGGTGCCTGAAAAGAGGGGAAAATGTCGCCAAAATTACACATTCATTTTAAAATGGCTGACTTCCTGTTGGATTTGGGATTTTGCTCCAAGAGACTTTTTTTGTACATCTTGATCCCTCCTATAACCTTCCCAGATTTCAGACTCATACATAAAACACAGAGCAGGGGCTGATGATTTGAAAGTTTGTAGGGGGCGCTGTGGAGCCATTTTGCGCTATTCAAGGAAGGTGATCACATAACAACAAAGCCTTCGTCCCATTGGAGGTGTGTGGGCCCAATTTCAAGACTTTTTAAACTTTCCAAGCCCCTCAAACGCCACTTCATTGTTCACGGTGAACCGCGTTGCCACCAGGGTGCGCCGTTCAGTTTAAAGTCACAATTTTCACACTGAAGCATCATGAGCAACTGATGGTGATATTCACCGCTTTTGAGGTGGCCACGATGAACCTGTGAAAATCAGTACGACAAAATGAAAGACATGACATTTCCTGTTGCCACTAGGTGGCGTTCTGCGTATTCCTGACAATGAGCACATCAATCTATTCAGGGCGGGTCTGACACCATGCCTGTAAAGTCTGGTACTGATCAGACTGGATTTCATTGAGTTATACTAATTTGTTTCTTCATGGCAAGACATCAAAGTTCGCCATGCTGCAGGGTTCACACCCTTTCGCGAAAAGTCACAGTTTTCACTGTAACCCAAGATCAACTCCATAAGGCTTTCCTGGAGAAATTTGAGGCTGCAGATGTCACCCATCACAATACTGTACCCCAAAGTGTAAAAGCGCCACCTAGTTCCTACTAGGTGGCGCTGTCCTTGATGTCAAATATGGCAGTTGAAATATGTTCAGGGGTGGAGCCTTATCATATGTGTGCTCTTTGGTCCAGATCGGACAATGTATGAGGGAATGAGAGGCAATAAGATTTTCATGGCGAGTCATCGAAATTCGCCGTGGCGCCACCACCACACCGTATCACGAAAAATGAAAAGCTCCGCAATTTAACATGACCCAGGTATGTAGTTGACACTGACCAAACATGAAGCTTATACGACCAAATTCCAAGGAGGAGTTCGAAAACGTTCGAGGCATGGAAATGGCAAAATTAGAGCAAAAATGTCACCTTCACTTCTAAATTGCGGACTTCCTGTTGGGTTTGCATCAATGGGCCCACAGACTTTTTTGTTTGTCTTGGCATGATACACATGTGTGCCAAATTTCATACATGTACCTCAAACGATGTGGTTGTAGGGCTGCATTTAACAAAGAATAGGTGGCGCTCTAGAGCCATTTCCCAGTGCTCATATGTAAAACCATTAAAATACAAAATTTTTCACGAGACCTGGCATGTGTGCAAAATTTCATGAGTTTTTGAGCATGTTTAGGCCCTCAAAAAGGCCCTTGTTTTGCCTGAATAATAATAAGAAGAAACGGAGCAGATACAATAGGGCCTTCGCACTCTCGGTGCTCGGGCCCCAAATATAGTAAGGGAGTCCTCTTCCTTACACATATATACTCATATATACTATGCATACTCACAATGAAGTCTTTATATAGTGGAGTCACTGTATTAAGCAGTTAACCTGCATACTCAAATCACAGGACCCATATATTTAGGTTAAATATAGTTTAGTATTATGGCCAACTGTGATTAGTCCAACAAAGGGAAGTGCCAATTTAGCTTGGCACTGCTAAAGTATGTGCATATGTGGCACCCTGAGTATTTTGAGCATTAAGAACAAGTCTCAGATGTGTTCCTTATGTGTTCGTGCCCACCCCCCATCATCTTTGTTGTGACAATAGTTTGCATCATAACACAGAGCGAAAAGCTCATTTGCTCCCACCTGATGTGAAGTTAGGGCGATATTTAGTTTCGCCAGTAGGTGGCAGTGGCGGTTCAGCCAAACGGGTAACTGGCAAAATAATCCTTCACAAAAGTAACGCAGGCCAGTTATTACAATGGAAGCCGCCAGTAACACTGAATTGTTTTGCTGTGTTTCAGGTGAGAGCAATATACGAGAACTACATACATTTATGTAAAGTTGATACTTATTTAACATGTTTGGAGTGTAATTCTTGTTTATATGGTGTTTGATGTGAGCGAATAAGGGAGTTGTTTCACGTTATCTGTGGGTAATGCTAGTAACATTTGTGCGCTAGCTAAGTCATGTTAGCCTCCTGCATTAATCTCTGTAACCGTGTTGTTCCATGAGTAAGGTGAAAGGAAACAGTTAGCTGGTGTCAGTTAAAGTTATAGGAAATAGACCAGCCAGTACATGTTATGTTGTCTATTGTTTACTGGTCATTTTCTCTGTGTGTTAAGGGCTGATTAATACATGGCCATTACACGTAATGACACAAAAGTAACGCAGGCCAGTTATTACAATGGAAGCCGCCAGTAACACTGAATTGTTTTGCTGTGTTTCAGTGCAATAAATCTTCATGTGCACCTGAATGAACCCTGTCGTCCTCCAGTGTGTAACACATAGGACCCTTCTCATTATGCAGCTGCCTTTGACTGTGCAGCAGAAACATGCAGCTGTGCTTAACTGGACTGCTTCACGCCGTATGCAGCCCTTTAACCAGCTGTACAACTGAAGCATGTAGCTGTTTGGATAGCTGTAAAGCAAAGGCCTGCAGCCCTTTCTGGGGCCGTGACACAAATGCATACAGCTCTTTAAATGACGGTAAAGCCGAAGTGTACAGTCCTTTCAATATCCTTATAAGCAAATATACCTGGCCTTTGCAGGGCATGTACCTGGAATTCTGGTTCTTGCCTCAAACACCAGAAGCGAACAAGTAAACCCTCACTCAGCATGGATAGCAGTTTATGTCTGGCATGCACGCCCAACAAAATTCTTGAATGGATTAACTGATTAACTGCTTTTCTGCAGACTTTCAGACTCACTTTGGCCATGGAACTGTCAAAGTGACCCAGTGCAATGATGGATGACAGACTGGTTTGCAAGAAGTTATGGTGTAGGGTCGTGTATATCATAAGTGGAAGATGAAAAGAAAAAACAAAGGATGAAAGGTGTAACAGGGCGGCCCTTAGCGGCTGGAAACACAGTGAGATGGACCAAGGCAAGTGTAGTGGAACAAAAAGTATTTATTTGCTATACAGCTCTCCTTAACTCATCGAGCTTCTTCACAGCACAAATCCCCCCTCTCCAATGACAACTGGCAGCCTTAAATATGTTCAGCTGTCAGACTAACCCAGGGGTGGGCAATCTCAGGCTACGTCCACACGTACCCGGGTATTTTGGAAAATGCAGATTTTTCTATGCGTTTGCACCTTTCGTCCACACGTAAACGGCGTTTTCGGTCACTGAAAACGTAGATTCTAAAAACGCCTGCCAGGGTGGATATTTTCGAAAACTCAGTTTTTGCATTTACGTGTGGACGAGAAAAACTGAGAAAACGCAGCGTCAAAGGTGTGCGCTTTTTTTGACGTCACACTGTGCGCCACGTTATTGTTTTGATCAAATTAATTTCTACAGTACTGTTACTTATACTCTCTGCAGTGTTTAAATGCTTACATATGCATAAACAGTTACTGTCCCTCCACACATACAACTCGGTTCTGCTTCTATGCCCCATCTTTGTTTACTATTTCCCACCGAGGCTTCTAGACTTCTGATTGCCCAACATTTCTACACGGTTAGGAATATATCGCCACCTGTTGCTTTGGCATGTTCCTAGCAGCGTTTTCCTTCATTTCTGCGTTTACGTGTGGACGGGATTATTTTTTAAAATGAAAACGGAAAATCTCAGTTTTCAAAAATACCCATGTACGTGTGGACGTAGAGTTAGTCCACGAGGGCCGGTGTCCCTGCAGTAGTGATGGCCCGCTTGAAGCTGGTGCTCCGGAGCGTGTGTCGAAAAAAACAACACACTGGTTCAGAAGCACTGTGTCGAGGCTTGCTTCGTTTGGCAAAAGTCACGTGACCAGTGACGTCCGAAGCTTCATTACGCACGTAACTGCTTCGGTACCTGATTCAAACGGATATAAGGAAGTGAATCATCCACGGGATTCGTGGAGTGTGTTGATGGTGACAGAGAGCGAAGAGGTGACCATTCCACTGACAGATATGGAACCAGCAAGGAAGAGAGGACGTTCTGGCGTGTGGGAATATTTTGAGTTGATTTCGGTCAATCGGGTAGGTTTGCCAGCTTTGTGTTCTTGTTTGCCTCTGTTTTGCATTTGTTTATTTTGACTGAAAAGTTCACAAACCTTGTCTTTACACACACACACACACACACACACACACACACACACACACATATATATATATATATATATATATATATATATATATATATATATATATATATATAGCCTGGGCTTGAGGAGATCAGAGGTAAGGCACGTAAATTGGTAAGCTATTTCCGATCTAGCACAACAGCAAAGGAGAAGCTCTGCCAAATGCAGCAGCAGATGGGCAGATCACATCTAAAGCTCCTTCAGGAGGTTGATACCAGGTGGAACAGCACATACACCATGCTGCAGCGTCTGTATGAGGAGAGAGAGCCAGTTAGTGCTGCCCTTGTCTCAATGAGAACAGATCTCACACCTGTCACTGCTGAGGAGTACCACTCAGTTAAAGAGTGCCTGGAGGTGCTTTCTCCTTTTTACACAGCCACTACTGAACTTTCTGGAGAGCAGAGAGTATCTGGGTCCAAAGTCATTCCACTTGTCTGCATGCTGCGGTATGCAATTGCTAAAAAACAACCTCAAGTTCTGGATGACAAAGCCCGCCAGCTGTGCATGAACCTCACAAGAATGCTGGGTGAATGTTCGTCTCACTTGGAAACAATGAGTGTCATGACCATTGCTACCCTGCTTGATCCAAGATTCAAGGCTGTGGGGTTTTGCAGTCAGACCAATGCTCAAGCTGCAGTGAGACGTCTGACTGCAGAATGTGCCACCATCATTGAAAATGAAAAAGACCAGATCATGCCCGTCCCTCCTATCCCATCTACCTCGTCACAGCCAGAGCCAGCAACCAGTTCTGCAACTCAGTCAGGTATGGCTTTTGTTGACCTGAAGTCCATAACACAATGACAGGGTTCCAGCATATTCTAAAAATGTCTCAATAGTAAGAATATGCTTTAATATTCTCTCACGTCATCTTGGTGGCTGTCTATGTTCCCCCCTCTGCTAACCCCACAGCTGCATGTGACACTATCCACTCTGCCATAGCTCGGCTACAGACTCAGCACCCGAGTGCCTTTATTGTGATCTCGGGTGACTTCAACCATGTATCACTGGACAATACACTACCAACATTCAAACAATATGTGGACTGTCCCACCAGGGGAGAGAAAACTTTAGACTTACTGTATGCTAACGTCAAGGATGCATACAGCTCCTCCTCCCTCCCCCCACTTGGTAGGTCAGATCATAACCTGATTCACCTCACCCCCCGCTATGTGCCAATTGTGAGGAGGGAACCTGTGACCACCAGGACTGTTAGGAGGTGGTCAGAGGAGGCAATAGCGGAACTACAGGGCTGTTTCGAGGTGACCGACTGGGAAACACTCTGTGAGCCTCACGCCGAGGACATCAATGGGCTTACTGAGTGTATCACAGGCTACATAACTTTCTGCACCGACTCCATTGTTCCAGCTCAGACTGTTCATTGTTACCCAAATAACAAGCCGTGGGTGACTAAGGACATCAAAGCCCTCCTCAACAACAAGAAGAGGGCTTTCAGAGGGGGCAACAAAGAGGAGGTGAGGAAGGTCCAGGTGTTACTAAAGGACAAGATCAGAGAGGCTAAGGACAATTACAGGAGGAAGCTGGAGTGGAAACTCCAGCAGAACAGCATGAGAGAGGTGTGGAGGGGCATGAAGACCATCACTGGATTCAGGCCAACCAACAGCAGGGGAGCTGAGGGAGGTGAGAATAGAGCCGACGAGTTGAATCTGTTTTTCAATAGATTCGACACCACAGTGTCTGCTCCCACCCCCACAACCTCACCTGCAGTCAGCCTGGAATCCAGAGCCACACCACTGTGCCAGCCTCTCTCTTCACATGTTGCCTCCTGTGAGATTCCTGACACCCCTCCCCCACCCATCACCTTCACTCATTACCAGGTTGAGATGCAAATGAGGAGACTTCACTCAGGCAAGTCTGCTGGACCAGACGGAGTGAGTCCCCTTGTCCTCAAGACCTGTGCCCCCCAGCTGTGTGGAGTCTTTCATAAACTGTTTATGCAGAGTCTGAGTCTGCAGAGGGTCCCGGTGATGTGGAAGACATCATGCCTCGTCCCTGTACCAAAGACGCCTCGTCCCAGTGGCCCCCAGGATTACAGGCCCGTGGCACTGACCTCCCACATCATGAAGACCCTGGAAAGGCTCATCCTGGACCAGCTGCGACCCATAGTAAGACCACATCTGGATCCCCTTCAGTTCGCTTATCAGCCTCGTCTCGGAACAGAGGACGCCATCATCTACCTGCTCAATCGTGTCTACACCCATCTGGACCAGCCGGCGAGCACTGTGAGGGTCATGTTTTTTGACTTTTCCAGTGCTTTCAACACCATCAGGCCGACCCTCCTGGGTGATAAGTTAGCAGCGATGCAGGTGGATGCTTCTCTGGTGTCCTGGATTGTTGATTACCTGACAGGAAGACCACAATATGTACGTCTCCCACAGTGTGTGTCTGACAAGGTGATTAGCAACACAGGGGCACCACAGGGGACTGTCCTCTCCCCCTTCCTCTTCACCCTCTACACCACAGACTTCAGCCACTGCACAGAGACCTGCCATCTTCAGAAGTTTTCTGATGACTCTGCGGTGGTTGGATGCATCAGCAGGGATGATGAGACAGAGTACCGGGCTGTGGTCGACTCCTTTGTCACGTGGTGTGAGCAGAATCATCTGCAGCTCAACGTGGCAAAGACCAAGGAACTGATCGTGGACTTCAGGAAGACCAGGAAACACTTGACCCCTGTTTCAATCCAGGGGGTCAGTGTTGACATTGTGGAGGACTATAAATACCTTGGAGTACACATTGACAATAAACTGGACTGGGCTAAAAACACCACAGCACTTTACAGGAAGGGCCAGAGTCGTCTCTATTTTTTGAGGCGACTGAGGTCCTTCAACATCTGTCAGAAAATGCTGAGGATTTTCTATGAGTCTGTTGTGGCCAGTGCGATCCTCTATGCTGTTGCATGCTGGGGGAGCAGGCTGAGGGTCGCAGATGCCAACAGACTTAATAAACTGATCCGTAAGGCCAGCAATGTTGTGGGGATGGAGCTGGACTCCCTCAAGGTGGTGTCGGAGAGGCGGATGCTGTCCAAGATAAAGACAATGTTGGATAACACCTCCCACCCACTCCATGACATGTTGGTCAGTCACAGGAGCTCGTTCAGTGAGAGACTGAGATTACCGAAAAGCACCACTGAACGACACAGGAAATCATTCCTGCCTGTGGCCATCTCCCTGTACAACGCATCCACTTAACACACTGTTTGCTGCTACAGCTACACATGTTTCTTTTCCAACTATTTATTTATAAGTGACTTATGTATGTATGTATATATTGTACTATTCTTAGTTAGCGTATTGTCTGTCTTGTCTTAATGTTGGTTTAAAATGGAGCACTGTAACAAAAAATAATTTCCCCCAGGGATCAATAAAGTATTCTGATTCTGATTCTGATTCTGATTAATATCCCAAAGTTTCAATTCCGTTATTGGAAATATGTGACTATTAGACGTTTCTTAACAAAACGACAATCTGCTTGTCGAAATATAAATTTCATTAGATATCTTTAGTAACACTTACAGTTGAATATTCACATGTGATGTCATTTTAAAATACATCTGGAAATGTCAGTCTACAGAATGTGCAGCTATTTAATTCCGTTAGTCTTTCAGGTGAACAAAATCGGTTTTTATTTTGCTCTCTTCTGGCTACTGAGTCCTGTCTCAATATGCGTACTTGTGCATCCTTGCGTTCTCGTGTACTCGTGATACGTCATCAGTCGGAGACCAAGTACTGTTCCAATTCAAAGTATGCATCAAGCCGAGAACGCGAAAAAGTCCCGGATGTTTTCTCGCTCCGCCTGTTTTATCGAGCATGCATCGGTGGTGACTTGTGTGGACTTGGTACTAGAGATGGCACGATACCACTTTTTTATGTCCGATACCGATACCGATATCATAAATTTGGATATCTGCCGATACCGATATGAATCCGATATAGTGTTTTTTAATCAACAAAACTGTTTTTTAAAATATCTTGCTGCATTTTGCAAGTCTGCAAGTTCATACTCAAGTTTAAAACAACAACTACACTAAAGCTATTCTGTTATACCTGTATACAAAAAAATATTTCATAGTTCAGCAATACTGATCAATCTAATAAACTTAGACCTACACCATCCTCCCTATTCTGGTATTTTAAAGAGTACTTAGCGTAAATATTAAGCAACCTAACTAATAGGGTTCCAACTCCCAGCAACAACAAAAATAAATAAATAAAAAATAGGGAACCACCCCTCACGCGCCACCTCATGATGCTTAATCGACGTAATCAACCTTAATTTGATGCAGTGTGAAAAAAAATGCACAGAAATCAATTATTTTTCAAGAAATATTAAATAGATTCAACATGTTTCTTCAACAAAATTGCAGACTGCACAGATGGTACCTTCCCAAAGGAAAAAGTACTATAGCTTACTAGGGTATATATATTAGACTTAATAGTCACTATATACAGTAATTGACTTCTATTCATTTTACATCAAATTAAAACTTTGTGTGTCAGATAATTATTTATTAAAAGCTAGACATTTTAAATGAGAATAAGAAAGAAAAGTATGTCTTTGTGCCCCCTTTTCCCAGTTAATGCCCTATCGGCCCCCCTGGCTAAACTTTGCTAGATCCGCCCCTGCACAGTTACCAGCGTCAGCTACGTAGAAAAAGATCCTGGTGTAGAAAGTAATATTAAATAAATTCTAACAACAGCTTATCAAGCTTAAACGTGCTGCTGTTGTTCAGCCGCTGGTTTCCTCTTTCTGGTGCAAAGTGGGCCAAAAACAAAGACGGACTCGCGACAGAAAAGCCGATCAGCTGATCATTTAAGCAGTTTCACGATTGAAGTAGCAGCCGGAGAGCGAGAGGCAGTCGCTCGTTAAGCTTAACGTGGGAATGCTTTACAAACATTCAGAGATGGACTTACACACTTGCTTTACTTCTCTCGGGGATAACTTTGTCGGAGATGAAATGCCAGGTTGCTAGCGAAGCTCCAAATGCTATCCAGACCACCGACAGGTCCCGCATGCCACAGCCGCTCTATCACGTGATGCATACTGCTCCGACTGCTAACGTTCTGAGGTGAGTTACGGCGTGTTGCAAGTTTTGTGAGGTGCTTTCGTGATATTTAATGGATCGGATTACATTTTTTATTTTTCTCCGATATCCGATCCAGTCATTTAGGTCAGTATCGGACCGATACCGATACGTAATATCGGATCGGTCCATCTCTACTTGGTACAGCTAAATATCCCAGAATGCATTTCATCCAAAACTCAAACGCGGCAATGGCAGACGAGCAGGGCTGAAAACTTTTAAATATTTCTCTTGCTGGGTCACAAAATAAACTTTTAAGTTATTTTCAAGCAAGAATGTAGCTGTGTAAGCTTCAAATATCTGCTCGATTTATCAAGATATCATATATTTCCAAACGTGCTCTGACGTTTTCAGAGACGTCTGTGACCCGCCAGCTCCATAGCAGACAGTGAGGTCGAGGATCACTAGAGCCGGCGAGAACCGCGGACTCCTGGCACATAATTTTCAACCCCTACGCAGTCTTTTCGCTAGTCAGGTTAAACAAACCCCAGCAGCTGTCTATTGTACTAAAATAAAAATAAAGGCGTTCTAACATCTCACCTGCTTGTTTTTATTAAGACATACATGCACACTATTTTTATTAATAGAGATTTCGCTACTGAGGTTAAACATGATATATAAGTAACTTAGATCACTTCTAAATGTTAATGTTTGGTTTATTTCAGTGTTCAGTGGCAAGTCTGGTCTCGCCGAGAACGCGAGTACATACTTGCCAGTACAGTACAGTACCAGTGGCAAAAAGCAGTGCTAGGTGGTAATACGCTGTCTAACAGCTTGGATAGACTCCAGCCCCTCCTCAAAACTAAAATGGACGGATGGAGTATGCCGTCTGGAATAATATTATAAAATTGTCTAGGAACGAACTCAAACATCTAAAATCGTAAAAATGCTTCACATCAAAACTAGACTATCTAAAATCAACAAATGTAAAACTATACAAATGTGTTTAATATATAGCTCTGAATGAATTCTGCAATTTTGCATTGTGACAATATCACGGGCTATAATGCAGGGAGATTCGCAAACATGTCAGTGTCCTCTGCTATAACAGCACATCTATACACACGAGGGGCATCCCCACAGCAAACATTACAGCTGTTGTATCCCTTCTTTCTTGGAGCTATATTGTTTTTACACCCTCTCATTGTGTGTAATTGCTCTCAATGTCAGAAGAGGGAGACAAAAGGCAGATTAACTTTTACTATGATTGTTTTTTTTTTTTTTACATGACCATGAATTATTACATTAACACGAGTAACATACGAAGCCAATCAAACTGGCTAATCTAGTTGTGTTGAATACAGAAAAAAAATGTATAAATAATGTGAAATATAGATTCAAGTACAACACACAAAAATTTAAATGAGAGGTGCAGAGGTTTGTTAAAAGGCTTGTTCGCCGCAGTGTACGTCTGCAGGTCTTTAAGTGTCATCTGTTTCTGTTGAAATGACAACAGATTCTCCATCAGAGCTCGTTTCATGTCTAAACTTCACAGCAGCATAATCAGCATGCTGCTCTTCTCTTGGCTGAAGTGTCTCTATGGTGGAAAAAAGAGGATCTGTGTGGTTTTTGAAGAAGTGGACTTTGCTGTAGAGGACTTCATCCTCCACCTGTGGCTGAGCTAAGACGTCTTCACACGCAGGATCAGGATTTAGCTAAGAACAAAAAGCGATACATCATAATTCACTTAAAGATTTGACTCCTTTGACTCTGTAAGAAAGATCATTCAGTATGAAAATGTGTTTTCCAACTCCACAGTAATCTTTACCTCCACTATGTTGTTTGATGTTTCGTTTGTGGAAGACTGACTCGTAGTCCTCTTTTTTCTGGTTATTGAAAGTAATAAACAGAAAAAATAAGTGAGTTCATGCCAGAGATAAAATGTTGTCACTTTGAATCAAACACACTGTTGCTTACCTAATCAAAAAGAAGAAAAAGAGAACTATTGAAACCAGAACTATTACAGAAACTCCTCGTGTCCTTCCTGTGATACTTTGGACAGTGAGAGTCTTTGGAGCAGAGCTGATATCTTTGTTGGTTTTCACAGCACAGGAGTAGCTTCCTGCATCCTCCCTGCTGACTGGGTCTAGGATCAGATGTTTGTTCTGGTTCTCTCTCGGGGTCAGAGGTCGACTGTTCAAGTACCAAATGTAGTTTGTGTTGTCAGTCAGAGGACAGCTGGTGCTGCAGGTCAGTGTGACTCTCTGACCCTCTGTCACCACTGCAGAAGGACTCATCTTCACTCTCAGCTCTGAAACAGGAACATTAATAATGACAGATGTTATATGTTAAGATGAAACATTACACAATTGCAACATGTGCTAGAGACTGAATCTGAGTGAGTTAAGCCAAAAAGCAGACTCTTTAATCCCCCATGCACTGATAAAATCTAACATTGACTTAAGTTCTGTACTTTTATGACATTTACGAGGGAATAGTTGCTTTTTTAAACTCCACTCCATGTACAATGTATGACAGCCTGAGTTAATATTTACTTTAAGGTTTATCCTACCGTTGCATCCTGCCTGTCCAGTTGCTTCTTTTTTTGTGGGTCTCCGCCTTGACTTTTGTCTTCAGTAACTGAAACTTGCATTGTGCTTTGGGTCTTTATGTCATGATCTTTGGTTTTATACTCAGTGTTTTCTGTTTTGGACTCAGTAAATTTTCTGTCTGACTTCGTTCTAGTTTTAATTTAAACATTACATTTGCTTATGTTCAGTCGTCAATCTTGTGTTGTATTCAAGATTTCTTTGTTAGATATTCTCAAGTTTTTCCTGCCCTCCTATGTTCTCTTTGCCTCGTCTGTGTTTCTTTTATGTTTCCTATGTTTCCCATGTTTAGTCAGTTGTAACTTTGTGTTTAATTTGCCCTGTCTAGTTTGTGTTTCAGTCAGTGTTAGTCTCCTGATTTATTTTGATAGTTTTTTGTCCTGTGTGTAGTGTTCAGTTTTGCTTCCATTGTCATTGGGCTGACTTATTTGACCTGTGCATTGTTTTGCCCAGTTGTGTATTTCCTGTCAGCTAGTCAGTGTCTGTGTTTCAGTTAGTTTACTCAAGCTGTGCTCTGCTTCTAATTTTATTTCAATCTGAGACCCATCTCCACAGTGACATCTGCTGGCCAAATTGACTATCGCCACAAATTGATAATGCTGTTTTGTGAAACAAGGATGCAGACAAGCACAATTCTAAACAAAAATACTTATTAAACCAGACTGTCAATGATGGTGAATAACACATGTTTTGGAGAAATCCCCACACAAACATTGCAAATTGAGACTGTTAGAGACAGCTGCTGGCTTTGATCGTAATAAACAATAATTCGCTTTATAAAGTAAAACATATAGAGAAAAAGTTGCTGTATTTAATCTAATAATCACAAGTTTTCAGCTGTTTTTGTCTCAGTCAGCTTTGTTTTTTACTCACAGGACTCAAACTCTGGATGTGTTATCACCTTTTTAATTTTGTAGGAGGCTCCTAGCCGCCACCTGGCTCTGAGGGTATTGTTAACGAGTGACAGGAGAAGAGAGCAGGAGATCAACAGACAGATTGGTGCTGTGGCTGCAGTGATGCAGACCCTGCACCAGTCTGTTGTGGTAAAGAGAGAGCTGAGAGAGCTTAGCGAAGCTCTCAATTTACTATTAAAACTACGTCCCTACCCTCACCTATGGTCAGCAGCTGTGAGTAGTGACCAAAAGATTGAGATCCAGAAATGAGCTTCCTCTGAAGGGTGGCTGGCCTCTCCCTTAGAGATAGGGTGAGAAGTTCAGTCATCCGGGAGGGTCTCAGAGTACAGCCACTGCTCCTTCACATCGAAAGGAGCCAGTTGTCCCACCGGGAGGAGGCCCTGGAGCGGACCCAGGACACGCTGAAGAGATTACATCTCTTAGCTGGCCTGGGAACGCCTTGGTGTTCCCCTGGACAAGCTGGAGGAGGTGGCTGGATGGATGCATAGATGGATGGATGATGGATAAGAGTTTGTGTCAGGTAAGGTTTACACACAGTCAATCAACGCTAGAAGGGGGCGTAGCTTTAGCTTTTATTTTTAATAATTAAAAAACTACTTAAATGAAAATACTAAATGTCTTTTCCTTCTTTAAAAAAAAGTTAACATTCATCAAAATTTTATTGGTGAATTGTAACACTCCATTTCATGCACATCTTTAAACCATCCTCTGCTGAGTGACCTCTGAACCACGAAGAAACTTTCCTTAACTTTATACTGCTGTGAGTCAGAGCTGAAAACTGTTTTATTTTCTTCTTGAAAGCAGAGGTGTTTTTTTTTATATTTAACAGCAATCGAGAGCAAAAATATTGATGAAATAATATGAGTATTATTGATGAGTATTATTTTCTTTTATAAACAGAACCTGTAGTATCAAAACAGTAATTCAATAAATAGAAATAGCTCTGAAGCAGCAGGTATGCCACCTGTTGAAACTGTGGTGAAGGGCAGTTTGTCTGAACACCTTTGGACCCGACTGTATATAATATTAAAACTATTATGATTATCTACAATAGAAGCCAACTTTTACTTTTGATATTTTAACTAAAGTTATGTTTCATAAAATGCACATGATTTTAATTAAAAGCAAACTTTTTCATTGTAAGGGAATATTTTAACATTATTAAAGAACAAAGAAGGCTCTGAATATTTCTTCCACCTCTGCTCCTGTTCAGACATTAATAAGTAAAGTCTGCTGAGTGAGGAGTTTAGATTTACCTGTGACAATCAAAAAGACTCCAGGCAGATCAGACTGTGTCCATCTTTCATGATCTCTCTTGAATCTGAACGTGTATCCTCCTGAGTCATTCTTCTTCAGGTTGTTGATGGTCAGGATGTGTTGGTTCTTCATGTTGTCCTGATACTTCACATGACCTGCAGCCTCAATCAGCTCTTCAACTTCCACTTTATCTTTTCTCCATTTTTTACTCCAACATTTGAACTCTGGCTTCATGTTATCAGGATGTGAGTATTCACTTGTGATGTTGACTGAAGATCCTTCCAGAGCACAGATTCTCCTGCTGACATAATTCACTCTCCAGCAGTTTTTATCCTGAACACCTGAAATATAGATGGAAGATTTAAAGTTGTTTGATTGGTCTGTGTTTCAGCGCTTGAGTTCATTATTATATATAAAATAAAATATGTTTAACACTTACAAACTTCCTTAGATTGGAGATGTTTGTGAGCTTTAACTGTACAAGAGAATGTGCCTGTTGAAGATTTTTGAGTTGAATAATCTTGATTCTCATAATAGTTTTGTTTGTTGTGATACCACATGAAAACAGTTTGATCATCAGTCAGGTTACAGCTGGTGTTACAGGTCAGTGTGACAAACTCTGAGATGGAAGAAGCTCTTTGAACATGAACCTCTGTTGAAAAAGGATAAACACACTGCTTGTCACTATATTTGATATAATCATACATCTTATTTAAGACATATACATGTATTGTTGCAACAAATATGATATAAACTTCACCTCTGGGGTAGGTGATGGAGCACGGCTTATCCACTAATTTCTGTTTATAAGAACAAATGTTTCCATAAGCATAAGAGAGACTGAAGCATGTCTGTGTGATGGAATCTGAACAAAAAGACATGATGTTAAATATTTGTACTGAGGTCATTTTCACAGGGTTTAGCTGGAGAGTCTGTAGCAACAACAGTCATGACTCACCCACAGAAACTTCAGGGGCTCTGAGATGCTCGTAGCCTTTGACAGCACAGGAGTATGTGGCTGCTTCCTCACTGCTGAGCAGCTCTTGGTACCAGGGAGACCAGTCCTCATAGAGAAACTCTCTGTTCTTGTACCAGATGTAGGCTGCAGGCTTTTCAGTCAGAGGACAGCTGCTGCTGCACATCAGTGTTACTGTCTGTCCCTCTGTGGCAGGAATCACCTTTACCTGCAGCTCTGAGAGGATGATGGAGAACAACTTATACAAGGATGTCATTTGGAAAGTTATTAATGAGTAAAAGTCACTGTACCTGCAACAACTTGAAGAGTAATTCTGTTTAGCCAACAGAGTTGTGGTCTGTCTGTAGTATTCATACAGCAGTAAGCGTTTGCATCACTCTCTCTTAGATCATTGATGGTTAAAGTTGGGTTTTTCTCTTCAGACATGTTGTACGTTACACGTTGTCCATCCACAGAGAGCTCACTCTGAACAAACTTGTAACCATCCCAGTCTATAGTGAACCATTTTCTGTTTGAAGTCAGATGTTGATGTGAGCAGTGCAGATCCACTGATGAACCTTTGAAAGCACAGGTCCTGGTTTCTCTTCCATTAACACCTTTAACAAAAGGGAGTTAATAAATGTTTTTATCTTATTAATATGTCTTTGTTAGTAATCACTTAATAATTTTCAGTACTTTAAATTAGGAACTAATCTAATCTAAAATTTCTCATCTGTTAAAAAATTTCTCAACTTTTTTTAAACTTTTGACTTAAGTTAATATTAACTAATGATTTTTACATAAGAACTCATAAATAATTTCAGATACCTGAAATGTAAAAGATGAGACCCACAAGCAGACGACCAGCATCTCTCAACCCCATTGTTTTAGTCCAGACTTTGAGCATAAAGCTGACAGTAAAAGCTTGAACCATGAAGACAAAGTAAGTCATCGGTCAAACTAAACAGCACTCTTTGTCTGAGCGAAGGGTGAG
This sequence comes from Aulonocara stuartgranti, assembly GCF_965226115.1. Taxonomy (NCBI): domain Eukaryota; kingdom Metazoa; phylum Chordata; class Actinopteri; order Cichliformes; family Cichlidae; genus Aulonocara; species Aulonocara stuartgranti. The sequence goes on along the minus strand of NC_138944.1, from coordinate 32,704,943 downwards.
GAGGGGGGAAGGGGGGGTGGCTGCTGTCTGCTACTCATGTTCTTTGGTTTCACATGTCGTGCATCTTTGAAACTAAAAGTAAACTTGCTTCCTCTTTCTTTAAATCTTTTGCATTCATTTTATGCTTTGTTAGCACGAGTGATATTTTAATTTGCATCAATTGATTTCCTATATAATGATTCTTTTGTTTTATTTACTTGATGCATGCAGTTGTGATTTGAATGTGTTAAATCTTCCGTTTATTAAATATATTGAAGTTGTTCAACAGGAAGTTGTGGAGGTGTTAAACTGCTGAGCATGTTTGAGTATAACAGTTTAAAATGTAAACACACAGCTGGAGTGATGTAGACATAATTCTATTGCCATTTTTATCTTTTCTTTTTCAAAATATTAAACAATGTGATATGGGAAACACGTTATTTAAAATATCCTTAACGAGTGTTTGAGCTCTCAGATTGAATTGTATTTTCCATTTCCATGAACGTTTCCTTTTACAGTACAGATCCTGGTTTTTGTGTAAAGCTGACAGTAAAACTTTCAACCAAAAGACAAAAAGAAATGCATTAGTCAAACTAAACACTCTTTCTCTGCAGACTGATGGGTGAGGGTGACAAACACCTTTTTTTTCTTTTCTTGTAAGAAGGAACTGGTTTCACACTTTGTACAGCTTTGACACTAAAACTGACTTTCTTCCTCTTTGTCTCTTGCCTTCTTGTATGCTTGTATGCATATCCATATGGAACCAGTGTTTGAGTTGTCTGATTGAATTGTATTCTGGCTTTGAAGAGTTAACCTTAATTTATTATTGTTGCTTCACTGTAGTGGTTGAACTTGTCACTTACTGCAGACTTGGTTATTCCTGTTTCTTTAATGTCACTGCTGAGTGTGGCTCAACAGTCAAAACTTGTGGAAGGCTTTAATCTTTTTTAGCCGCACCCAGAAAGGATAAATGGAATTCAACAAAATGAAATGAAACACTATCATACATAGTGGAGCCAGTTGAGGTGGTTTGGGCATCTGACAAGGATGCCACCTGGGCGCCTCCTGGGTGATGTGTTCTGGGCATCTCCCACCGGGAGGAGGCCCCGGGGACATGCCAGGACAAACTGGAGAGATTATATCTCTTGGGTTGCCTGAGAACACCTTGGTGTTTCCCCGGACAAGCTGGAGGAGGTGGCTGGGGAGAGGGAGGTCTGGGCTTGTCTGCTTAGGCTGCTGTCCCCCGGGGACCTGGCCTCGGATAAGCAGAACAAGATGGACGGATGGACTATCATATATTCTTTAATGAAAAATAAGTACTGTACTTGTTCCTGTGTCACCTTCAAGATGAAACTAGATAATTTTGGGGGACTTCTTGAAGTTGCTTAGCAGTTTAGGACATGTCCACCAGAGGACACCATTAGCTCTTCATCTCAGCAACATTTTGAATTGTTCTCTGCTACTTCTTGTCAAGTTCACAGTACAAGATAAGTGAGGTGCAAATATCTGCAGTTATTTCATTATCTTATGTTGCAAGTTTTCAGTACATTTTAAATGAGTATGTAAAAAATATTGGATCAGTAGTTATAGTGTAAATAATCAAGCTTAAAAGGAACCAATTTTACTTGTATTTATTTTCTATCATTTGTATACTGTTACAGTGGTGGATGCCCAAGATTTAAATAATAAATTCAACATGTATACAAATAATCCCTATAAGTCAAAAGCTCAGGTTTCGGCCTTTTTGCCTTGATTTTGGATAGTTTTTCTTGTCTCTAATCAGATTATCAGCTCCACTTCTTGAACAAATGCTAATAATTAGAATTTTTACAGGTAATATTTAACAAATCATGCTGTATTTTCAAGAAGTCAGTTCCTTCAGTGTGTTTTACAGTAAAATAGAAATAACAACTTTAATACTTCATGTATATTGCATATGTATATGGTTCTATGCAGTGTTTCCATTGCTGTTCCTAGGACTGCACTCTTCTGTACACTCTAAAAAGTAATTAATGGGATCTTTAGTCATTACTTACATATATATGTTGTTGTGAAATGAAAAATCAAGTTCATAAATACTGTTAGACTTCCTAATTAAAAATTTTTATTTTATTGAGTTCGGGTGACACATAAATTATGCCTCTTTACTCAATATATAATCGTGATTTGTCTGAATTTAAAATCTTCTTTTAATCAAAAAACAATATAATTTTAAGTTCTGTCGATGTAAAATACAACTTGATGACGTGTAAACAGCTCACAGTTCCCTTCTTCTACACAAGCGGACATATTCAACAGCACGTGTTCAAGGTTTATCAAGAGCTGTGTTCATCGCGAACGGTGAGTAATTTTATGCGAAATTACACATATCTGCAGTCGCTCTGGATTTTGTTAGTTTACTTTAAAACAACGACGTAACATACATAACATACATCTTAGCTTGCCCCCGCGTTTGTGTGTTTTAATATACACACAGCAGCTAATTCCGCGATAGCATAAATTGTTGGACTCTTTTTGGAAAATTTAACACTGACGTTACTCTAATGCAGACCACTGTAATTGTCTTATAATTTTTAAAAGATAGCGGACGTTGTTAGCCCCGGCGCAAACTACTATGCTAACGTAGCTAGCCAAGCTAAGTTGTGTTCACTGTGATTTTATTTTTGAAATGTGAAATTTATTTTTTGAAGGGAAGCTTTTTATGTTAGTAATTGTTAAGAAACGCTTCTAAATTTTCGTAACGTTACGGGGTGAAGTTCAACCCCATTGGCTTCTGCGCAGGAAGTGTGGTCGCCATTAGTCCGGTGTGTCTGTTGACCGCTAAGAGCGGTTCTTCACCGGCTGCTCGGCCTATTTTCACAGGTAAAAGACCAGACTTAAGTGCACTGTGCCGCATATGGTAGGCTAGTTAGCTGTCCCTAATTTTTGGGTACTTTCCGTGTTTTGTAGAGACGTAGAGGCGACGTGCATTGGCACTGGCTGTAACATTGATATGCCTCAATAAAGGTTGAAAGTAAGAAAAAAATCAATAGCGGGCCGCCATCTTGGTTGGGTCCCCATTCGCCACCAGTGCATTTTTTCTACTGAGGAATGTATTCACCCATGGTAAATAAGGAAAATGTTTAAATATTTTTCCAAACAGATAAGGCAAGAAAGGTCAATAATCCCACATATGGTTTCAGTAGTATGCCAGTTTTTGCAACACTAGGGTGCACAAAAATGACCATAGCTGCTGACTCAGCATTGATTCCAATTTGGTTTTGGAGAATGAAATGAAAACAGATCAAGTGGGATTATTGACATTGTAGCTTGTGTATAAAAAAGTTTGGTTTTTTTTCGTATTTACTGTCAGAAATGATTCTGTCCTGTCATGCCACACCTTATGTTTGCTTTTGTTGATTAAAAAAAAAAAAAAAAAAAAAAAATAAATATATATATATATATATATATATATATATATATATATATATATCCATCCATCTTCATCCGCTTTATCCGGGGCCGGGTCGCGGGGGCAGCAGCCTAAGCAAAGAGGCCCAGACCTCTCTCTCCCCAGCCACCTCCTCCAGCTTATCCGGGGGGATACCAAGGCGTTCCCAGGCCAGCCGAGAGATATAATCTCTCCAGTGTGTCCTGGGTCTGCCCCGGGGCCTCCTCCCGGTGGGACATGCCTGGAACACCTCACCCAGGAGGCGCCCAGGGGGCATCCTTGTCAGATGCCTGAACCACCTCAGCTGGCTCCCTTCGATGTGGAGCAGCAGCTGCTCTACTCTGAGCCCCTCCCGGATGGCCGAACTTCTCACCCTATCTCTAAGGGAGAGGCCAGCCACCCTTCGGAGGAAGCTCATATCTGCCGCTTGTATCCGCGATCTCATTCTTTCGGTCACTACCCACAGCTTGTGGCCATAGGTGAGGGTAGGGACGTAGATCGACCGGTAAATTGAGAGCTTCGCTTTTACACTCTCATATCTATCTATCTATCTATCTATCTATCTATCTATATATGTATATATATATGTATATATATATATATATATATATATATATATTTATTTATTTATTTATTTTTTTGAGTTAACACATTCCTCAGTAGAAATACATGCACTGGGGGCGAGTGGAGACCCCTCCAAGATCGCGGTCGGTGGGGATACATGCTCCAACAGACTGGCCCAGTCCATGTCACCTCTATGTATATTTGATCTATGGAAAGCCACGTTAGGCTTTCCAGCACCCAGTGTATTCAGGTCTATGTAGTTTTGAATGTTTGGTTCTAGCTCACACAGCTTTGACAGGTGAAACTTATTCACTGTATTGAAGACTCACAGGTGAAGTTGAAAATACCATCTTTTGTATTTTTGTGCAGGCACAACTTTCTGGTGTTATACACTGTCCTGGCGTTGCAGATCTAGGGGTTCCAGTTAAGACGTGGTCAGCCTTCTAAAGAAAGTGGGAATCTCACCGAAATATTCAGTTACTTTGCTGTGTTTCTTGCCAGGACAAAGGCTCAAACCATCATCTTCTCCTGGTATCGAATACCAAGGGACCTTCTGAAGTAAGCTTTAACAAGTAAGCTTGAATTGAGTAATTCAGAATCATGAAGTATGGATTGGCCTTGCAAAATCTGTAAATTTGCAACCTCCACTAAGGAAGAGCTGATGAAACATTATAGGTTACGCCATATCCCCAGTGTACAGCCTCTGCCATGTCCTTACCTAGATTGTTTTTGTTCATTTAAGTCATGGGGTAGCCTAAAATCACACATATCAAGGAAACACTCAACTCACTCAACAATGAGAACCTCTGAAATACTCAGTTTCTGTTGCCAGTTCTGTAATGTGGGCACATTTTTCACTGAAAAAGAGTATTTTGAACACCTTCTATTTTTTTCTATCATTCAGGACAACACAGTTTGCTGTTCGCTGCCTCATAGTCTATCTTGGAGAGAAGGAGGAGGATCTTTTCAAACAATACAGCGTAAGTACTTGAGTTGGTTTTTAATTTTTTGTTTAGTTTTGAATGCATGTCCCTGTTGGGTCTTTGTGTTTTGTTCATTGGATTTTCTGTTCAGGGTTGAGTATTTAAGTCATTCAGTGCCATAGACGTCTTTAGACGTCAAAATGAATCCGAACGCTCAGTGCCATAGACGCCTCTTGAGCTTTTTATTGAATTGAGAAGGTGGTGGAGTTGATTACATGGATAAAATCCCACCAGCATGACAGTCGGCTCTACTGAGAACGAGTATTATGGCGCGATTTTTGATCCAGCTCGTCATTTCGAGCTTGAGGTGTCTGCAGCCTGACGTCATGGTTTTTCTAGCGATTCCAGTGAACATGAACCGGATTTATCTGACCAGTATCTCCTGTTAGAAACTTCTGAAGGCAGCAGGGACCAGAATAATGAACGATTTGCTGCATAAAACGCACAGAAATTGTTGATAGACGAACCGATGGCCGGGTGGGGGGTGAACAGACTAAGTCGCGCACTCACTTGTGCACATGCGGGAGTAACACACACACACAGACTCTCTGAATCATAAATCAGTCGCTTTTTTCTTATATATTTTTCAAATGTTGAAATTGTCTATAAACAACTATTTTTATACAAAAAATAATCTGCCAAAAGTACATTTTTACAGGTGATTTTTTTACTTCATAGTAGTAAAACTTAGTTGAGATGTTGCATGAATCATTGAAACACGAAATATTTACATCAAAGTCACTGATCTGCTAGAAAAACCTATTTACACAAAGCGCTTTTGATCCAGAAACAGGTGTTTTGTCATGAAAGTTTCTCTTTTCTACTGCAGATTTCTAAATAACAGAGGTAGAAACATTTTTTTTTGCTGCTGAAAGAAGAGAGACTCATTTTTGTCATGGTGGTTTCAGAATTCACATAGTCATAGAACAAAATATTCTGTGAGCCTTCAAAATCAGTGAAAAAGCTAAATATCTCTGGAACTGAGGGGGGTATGAAATCTGAGAGTGGCTGGCACTGAATGAGTTAAGGGACATTCCAACCCTAAGTGAAGATATGTCTATTGCCATGTATAAGTGAGAAAAAAGCATTTCAGAATTACAATCCGAAGATGTTTATTGCCATTGTCATTGAACATAATTTGCTGAATAGAAACCTGTTTCCGTGATAAGGTGCAACATAAACACACAGGATAAAAAATTTTGTAGCCAGCGCAGTCATTTTCCTGATCTGGCAGCAGCTTTAGCAGAGCATAAACAATGGATGTGAATGGCAGGTACTAGCATTTTGTGTGCAAAAGTGATTAAAATCACTCAATGATACCAAGTATTCCTGGGGAGCTCAACAATCATGCTGACTGCAAATGAAAAGTATGAATTGACATGAAGGATTTTCAGGAGCCGATTTAGACTTTGGACTACATTACGACAAAGCACTGCTGTAAGCCTCCACATGGTTATAACACAGCAGTTGAAGCCACTGCCGACCAGTGTCTATAAACCAACATGCTATTTGTGCAATATTTCTTCAACAAATCAAAGACCCATCCATTGTTACTGCAGCTTACCATGCTTGTATAGTAGTGGCTGTGTGTGTTTGTTTATGGAAGCTGGAGGCTTTTCCAACTGTTGCGTTATATCCATGCACCATGCAGTGGATGTTTACAGCGGTGTTTGTCGTAACTGCAATGTAGTCTCAAGTCTAAATCAGCTTCTGCAAATCTTCCGTGTTACTTTTGCACTTTTCATTTGCCGTGAACATGATTACTGAGCTCCCAAGAAATATTTGTTTTCATTACTGTTTTCATTTTTGTTAGTCATTTTTTTATTTATTTTTTCACTTTTGCACACAACATGCTAGCACCTGCTATTCACTTCCATTTGTTACACCCCGGCCTAGGCAACCGGATTGCAACACGAAAAAAAGTAAAAATAAAGGAAAAAAAAAACACAAAAAAACCCCACTAAAGCTCACCACCAAAATCCCAAAACGAAAGTATCGACAAATCTATTTACAGCTATTTACAACAAACTATTTATTTACAACAAAACACCAAACTATTTACAACACGGGGGAGATCGCGACCATGACACACTGAAACACAGGGTTTAAATACATAGAGGGAGCAATCAGGATAATGGACAACAGGAGGGAAACACAGCTGGGGCAAATTAGAACTGACGAGACAGGGAAACGTAAACTGAAAACACTAAGATAACACAGACTTGGAAAAACAAAGTGGAAAAACAAAACTGTGAAAAACAAGACATTTTTTATTTTAAACGTTGGATTATGGTTTAATTTAGCTTTTAAAAATTACAGAATGACAAAGTAAAATCACTGAAAAACACAAACGACAACCTGTTTTGGCTTATTTTCCTACCTGTAGTAGTTCATTCCCTTATGCACGTCATCCTGAAGTGCTTGAGCTATGTATTTTATACATCCTAACATTTAATTTCTCCTACAAGGATGAGGAGGAGCTCAACGCAGACCTTGCAATGCAAATCATGAAGATTGCTATCATTGGTGATGGGCCTCCAACCATCATCGTTGAGGGATCCAAGATCCTGGAGAGGATTGATGTTGCCAGATCCTGTGCTTTGATGATGGGAGTAATCTACGCTCTGAACCTTACCTATCCCAAGCAGCTGAAATTTACCTTTGAGGTATTTCAAAAGCTATACCTTGAGCTTAATGGACAAAAAGCCAGCTCTAAAGTAATGAATCTTAAGTTTGGTATTTTCTAGAGCAGACTTGATAGACCATTCGTGAGTGAGTTTCACAAAAACCTTATTCCTGCATTTCTGGCACTACTTCATTGTGTTTTACTAAATTTTAAAGCGCTGTTCTTAAGTCTTCTGAGTTAATGGTTTGCTGTGTCTTAAATGCTGTTATTTGCACATTTTTAAGGAATGCGTTTAATTTCTCCCATGACCTGTGTTCTGAGGGTATTGGTGTGTTTTAAAGTTTGTGTAATGCCCTCTTTAGCTGGCCTTAATCTTGAGGGTGAAAAGTCAAATATGGAAGAGAATCAAGAATACTTTGTAAGAGTGCTGACAAAGTTGAATGAAAGAAGCTTTGCTCATTTTATGTTTAAATTAATGCATTTAATGTATAGCAGCCTGTCATCTTTTGTTTTGATTCACTGTCACATGTTAAAGTAAAAAAAAGAGGATTCAAGTAGTAGGTTTTATTACAATTTTAATACACAGTTCCTTAAGTTTCAGCGGGCAATTTGTGTTCTAGGAAACTGAAGCCCACAAATCTTGCACTTCGCACGCACGTTAAAGAATTGTGATGTTTGTTATTGTAATTAAATGGGTCTAACTCATTTGAATACATCTGTCTGAATTTCTATTCTTTCTGAGCACCAGGTACGAGTCCCTTAGCTGATGTCCAGGTATTTGGCATCACATCTGCCGCATTCAAACAAATACACACAACATCCATTTCTTTTTTCTGAAGGTCATGACACAAGCGCACACACAGCCCATGTTAAGGCTGACGTTCGTTTGGGAAAAAAAGTGATCGACAAGTTTCTAAGGTCTTAGAACCTTGACTTCTTTGTGGGCAGGCACCACCATGCATGAGCCTGCCTACGCGGTAGTCATGGTTATAAGACACAGCCAAATGATCAAGGTTGTATTTTGGAGCGAATTAGCCTGCTGGGAAACAGGTAAATGGCCTTACAGAATCTCCTGTGGGACCAAAAAATGACTACACTGTAACCAAAATATCATATTTGACCAACATAAATACTATTTATGAATCTTAAGTTAAGTTCATTTTAATTATAAATGTGTTTTATTTTGATCAAAAAGTTACTTCACCGTACATAAATATAATCTTGGATCAACTTGAATTCCTGTGTATTTGTTGACAATTATTAAGTTCATGTTACTCAGAATGTGGTTTTTTTTTTGTGGCCAAAAAGTAACTTCACTATACATAAAATTCACGTTGGATCAACTTAAATTTTTGTGTTCTAGTCGAAAATTATTAAGTTAATTTTACTTAAGAATGTTTTTAATTGTGGCCAAAAAAGCTACTTCACCATACTCAAAAATATTGCTTTGAATTAATGTTATTCTGCCAGAAGTTGGCTTAACTCAAAAATTCTAGTGGAAAACGTTAACATGCTTTTTTTATTTGAACCAATGTTTTACTTATTAGAGTGTACAGAAACCTCTGATGCTATGCCTGGAATCTGCTGAAGCCACTCTTCCCAGTTTGGGGTGGCAGCTCCTCATGTTCCTATTACCATTGAGACCACTTTGGACTTTACCTTCGTAATCTCCTCCAGTTGGTCCTTCAGCCCCTGGTACTCCACGATTTCACTGTGTTTCTGCTTTCTTACTGTTAGCTGTGATTGACACAATTATCACAACTGTGGTCTTCTGGTCCTTGTAAAACAGATCTTGGCTAACAGTGCTTCATTCCCATGGCAATTGTAGATGTTTTTAAATGTTTTACTGTTACTATGTAACGGTTATCGTATATAGTAGTAAAGTAATTAATATTTAAACAATGCCAGGACTGAAATACTATCTTCTGTCATGACTTAAGTTGCTAGTTGATCAAGTTACCAGTAAAATGATTGATCGCAGCCACAGATTCACAGTAAATACCCCAACAAGCTTTAATGCATCTATAATAAATTATTTGCTGATTTCTGTGCGTCACTTAAACTGTATCACTAGTACTGACCCATGCTCAGTGTAAAATTAAATCCTACCTGTCTGAGCAAAGTCTGGCTCCTTTAATCCTGGATGAGAAACTGTGTGTCTGTGCTGAACCATTAATAAAATCAGGTTTGAGTCAGGCCGCTTTCAGTGGACTCTTTCTCTGTTGAAAAAAAAGGTTGGTCTTAATTTCAGATGGTAATAATTTGAGTTTTTACAGGTAGTATTTAACAAATCAACTAGTGTGTACAGCATCTTTTACAAAAGAACCCCCCATAAATAACAACTTATGAATAAAATTACATAATTTTAAGACATGATACCAAGCTCATAATACAGTCCATTACACAGTATGAGGTGTATTATAGAGTTGATTAACAATATATTACTTTGTAATTATGCACTATTCTTGCTTTAATAGTACGCCTGAAACTGACTATTATATTGGCTGTTATAAATGAGGTTTTGATTTGAACTTTGCAACAACGGAAATTCTGATTCGGTAATTCAACATATTTTCCTTTTTTCTTCATTTTTAAAATGAGGCAGAACAAGCATTCACAAACATGTTGATGCCCTCAACTCCACTACGCAATTCTATCTGCTTGCTGTTGGGACAAAGAAGAGCACCATCCACATTTTTTTTATTGACCTGGACAAGCAGGTCATACCATGCAAGTCAGTCCCGTCTGCCGTTGGGACATTGACTTCCTGACAGACAGGAAGTCACATATGAGACTAGGGAAGAATGTCTCTGACTCACAGACAATCAGCACTGGCTCCCCTCAGGGTGGTGTTCTTTTTCCTCTGCTCTTCTCCCTATACACCAACTGCTGTACCTCCAACCCCCACTCTGTCAAGGTAATTAAGTTTGCAGATGACCGTTATTGGACTCATCTCGGACGGGGTGAGTCTGCTTACAGGATGGAGGCTGAATGTCTGGTGTCATGGTGCAGGCATAACAACCTGGTGTACTTCCTGAGTCAGCTAAAGAAATTCAACCTGCCAACATGGACTATGACGCAATTCTACACTGCAATCATCCAGTCCATCCTCACCTCCTCCATTGTGGTGTGGTATGCTGGAGCCACCACCAGGGAAAAACAGAGACTGCAGCATGTTGTGCACTCTGCTGACAAGGTGATTTGCTGCAGACTCCCATCTCTGCAGGACCTCTACACCTCCAGGACACTGGGGCGCACAACTGACCGGACAAGGTCTGTTTGACCTGCTTCCCTCAGGCAGCAAGCTTCGGTCCATTTGGACCAAAACCTCTCGCCATAAGAACAGTTTCTTCCCCTCTGCTGTTGGACTCATGAACAATAACCATAAGACTGTTCCCACCACTTGCTCTAATTCAAACACATGACCCCTGTATTGTGTTCTCTACACCTGTTGCAACTTTGCACTGATCATCACCTGTGTTCATCTATATATCAATCTGCTTAGCACTTTTTATTTTTATTTAAGTGTTTGTCTTAATGTATGTCTCACACAAAGTACCGCAGCAATTTCCTAATTTTGTAAATCTGCTCAATGTACTCTCTAGAAGTTTTCCATGATATTTATCTGTAGTGAGCTCAGGTTTAGAGACAAACCACATACCAGTACTTGTTTGAAATAGAATACATATGAACCCACACGGCTTAATTTGAACAGTCACAACATTTATTATGTTCTATGTTAAGAAAACGTCACTCAAACACAAGTAGTTGTTTTCTGCCATCTTTCAGTTGTGACATATGTTTCAATAACATGTATTTTATAACTAAAAAGTTCAAGATTAATTTATTCTGTAATTTGTGTTGCAGAGTATGAAAACCACTGGCAGATCCACCAAATGTGGTGTCCCTGCTGTGATACTGAAGTTAGTTCAGTCACTAAACCTATCAGAGAAAAAGGCCCTTTAAATCACTATGGTAACAAAGTTACTTTAGTAAGCAGGAAGTGTGTCAATATTGGAGCAGAGATCAGTTGTGTGGGTCATAGGTAGGTGCAATCTGCTATAACGGGCTGAGATGTTTTCATAAATGGGACCAGGGTTCACCTGAGGAGGAAGACAAACAACATACTGGGTTATAGGTCATTTTTCTCCTCTCCTACAAATTCCAAAGCACATACAAACTCCAAAGCACGTACAAACTCCAAAACACATTTCTAGCGTTAACTGAACTTCCAAAACAGAGCTACCTAGATCACTTATATTACACAATTGAAGGCATATGTGTATTGTTTGTGTATTTATACGCAAACGCTCATATATATTCAAATAATTTAAATAAATGTTCATTTACCTGTTACTACCACACACCAAATCTGGTCGTTGGTACTTCATGGCTTGTGTAGCCACTAGATAACAAAACCTCAACACTGCGCCAAGCATCCTGGAGCACTTCTGTTGTGTATTGTAGTTTTTACGTGCTTCAGGGTTTGTACGTGCTTCGGAGTTTGTACGTGCTATGGAGTTTTTACGTGTTTTGGAGTTTGTATGTGTTTTGGAGTTTGTACGTGCTTCGGGGTTTGTACATGCTTTGTCTCTAGTGGCCACACCGTAAATATACTTTTATTTATTCACTCCACATAAAATGTAATAAATAAATCATATAATACAAAAAGCAACTATTTTCAAATTTTAACTATTTAAATCTTCAGCTTTTTCCTTTTAAACAAATTCAAAGTGAAACAACACAAAACACTGCAAACCACAACACAATTAAATATAAATTTAAATATGAAAACAAAAAGAAGATGCACATTCTCTGTCATATGGGCCTGCATGGATAAACTTTCTGAATCCTTTATCATCCGCAACTGAAAATAGTTGTGGATGATTACTATACCTTTCTAATGTGACGTTGTTGTCCCCGCTCTGTTCCTGTGCTACTGCGAGTGTAACTACTGCCCCTCCCCCTTCTTTCCAGCGCAAAGCACAAGGCTCGTGTGCGGAGTGAAGCGGAAAAAAAGTGCGAGAGAGAGGGTGAGAGAAAGAAAAAAAAAAACAACAACCCATGGCTCCCAATAAGGAGCCGGATCACGTCGTTCACTTCAAAGAGTCGGCTCTAAGAGCTGTTTCGTTCGTGACCGACACATCACTAGTCTGAATGGACCATGTTCACCACCTCCATTGCCAAAGTCGCAAGTTGGTTGGTGCCTGTCGTGGTGGTAACAACTGACAGGCAAAGCAGAACGTGGCAATGGCTAAAGCAAAAACTCGAGTGTGGGAGTAGTTCGTAGAGGCCACGGAAAAAGACTTTCAGTCTGCCTAGAAGAGATTCTGGCAAACTGTCATGGGACTCAGAAGGGGAAAGCGGTGCTCTACCTCCCACGTAGCAAAATTGGTATGGCCCGGATCTGGCCCACACAATGTGCTTAAACACGGCCCACATACCTCAAAGAATGACGGCCCTTTGGTGGCCCAGATCAGATTTGCCAGAGGTGGCCCACTCATGGGCCAGAACAAGGCCAGTTGCAGGCACACTGGTGGTCCTGTGCTGGCCCATGTGTGGATTACTTCTGGCAAACCTGATCTGGGCCATATGTAAGTCGTGTGCAGCCAAAGTTGCAGACACACTGCTGGCCCTGTGCTGGCCCAGAACAGTTTAAACTCTGGCCCCAGATGTCAGCCTAATGTGTACCTTAATCAAGCCATGTAATAACAACATGTCCCGGAACATAATAGTGCAAAAGTAACATGACAAAACTCTGTTCAGACAGTGAATGGACTGATAGCCCTTTTTTCTACTCTCCCGGATTACATGCTGTATTCATCCAATCACACACTTTCTCTAAACTAAGTGCAAACTGGAGGAGCCAGGGATCAAACCACTAACATTCTGATCAGCAGGTGACCTGCTCTACCGCCTGAGCTACAGCTACCCAGTGGTGAATGTGAGTAAACCCTCACTAGGTTTTGGATAAAGTGTACACTCACAAACTTGTCAAACCTGCATTTGAAACGTTGGCTACCATAGCAGTATAGTATTGCAAGATGGCATTTGGGTCTTCTAACTAAAATAGGAAAATAGGAACATAAATAGTGCCATCATTGTCAGACCTAGCCCGCATCTGGTTGACATACATCCTGCCATGACACCAGTCAGTCAGAAGTACCAGCTTGATGCAGAATCCGGGCCAGACCTGTTTTCTATGAACCTGGGCCACAAAAACAAAACCACGATCGGGCCAGATATGGCATGCCATCACATAAACAGTGCATTCATTGCCAGACCTGACCCATATCTGGATGACATACCACTTAGCATGCCAGAAGTCAGCCAGCAGTGCCAGCTTGACACCAGATCCGGGCCAGACCTGTCTGCTATTTGGGCTGTACTGTGTATAGTGCAGATGGAGCACTGCTGACTATGACTGAGAAAATTGTCGGGTGGTGGAAGGAATACTTAGAGGACCTCCTTAATGGAGGAATCTGGGGATAAGGGGAACAATTCGCCTATCTCCGGGGGTCAGGTCACTGAGGCAATTAAACAACTCCTTGGTGCCAGAGCCCCTGGGGTGGATGAGGATTGCACTGAGTTCCTGAAGGCCATGGATGTTCTAGGGCTATCTTGGTTGACATGCCTCTACAATGTCGCGTGGAGATCAGGGGAGATACCTCTAGGTTGGCAGACCGCAGATCGGGATGGTGGTTCCCATCTTTAAGAAGGGGACTGTAGTGTGTTCCAACTATAGGGGGATCACACTCCTCAGCCTCCCTTGGAAAGTCTATGCCAAGGTGCTGAAAAGGAGAGTCTGGCAGATCCTGGCAGAGGGACACTGGACCAGCTCTTTATCCTCTCAAGGATACTTGAGGGTGCGTGGAAGTTTGCCCAACCAGTGTATATGTGCTTCGTGGACTTGGAGAAGGCATTCGACCGTGTCCCTCGGAGTGTTCTATGGGAGGTGTTTCCAGAGTATGGGGTGTCTGGCCCATTGCTACGTGCCATTTGATTCTTATAAAACCATTGCAAGAGCTTGGTCTGCATCGTCGGCAATAAGTCGGACTTGCCCTTCGTCACCAATTCTGTTTATAATTTTTATGGACAGAATTTTTAGGCGTAGCCAAGTGGGGGAAGGCTTTTACTTGGGTGGTCTAAGAATCTCATCTCTGCTTTTTGCAAATGATGTGGTTCTGTTGGCTTCATCGGGTGATGGCCTCCAGCTCGCACCAGAACAATGCAGAGCCAAGTGTGAAGTGGTGGGAATGAAAATCAATACCTCCAAACCTGAGGTTATGGTCCTCAGCCAGAAAAGGGTGGAGTGCCCACTGACTGTAAAAGTGAAGCTCTCAATTTACCGGTCGATCTACGCCCCTACCTTCACCTATGGTCAGAAGCTGTGGGTAGTGACCGAAAGAATAAGATCGCGGGTACAAGCAGCAGAAATGAGTTTCCTCTGAAGGGTGGCTGGCCTCTCTCTTAGAGATAGAATGACAAGTTCAGGCATTTGAGAGGGGTTCAGAGCAGATCTGCTGCTCCTCCACATCGAAAGGAACCAGTAGAGGTGGTTCAGGCATCTGATAAGGATGCCTCCTGGGCCTCTCCTGGGTGAGGTGTAAGATCCCGGATAAGTGGAAGAAGATGGATGGATGGATAAATGGAGACTAATTGATATGAGAGCATGAGGGTGGGAATGGATGTTTGTATCTGTGTGTGCCTGTATGTCTGTGTCTATATGTCAGGTTGGGCATCAGACGCCACCTCTCTGGGGACATCTCAGGCCCTCCAAGGTTTGGAGGCCTATCTCCCCCCACCACTTCCCCTGCCGGTGGCAGACGCCCTCAGACATCGGTGCGTTGGTGGTTCTTTGTGTCCGGGGATGGGCGCCCATGTACACACCGGCTCACTCCTTGGTGGCTGCTTGTCGGGGCCTGGAGCCTGGGGCTCGCTCGGGCCACTTCGGGGGTGGGGTGCCCTCAGCCTCTGGGGCTGGGTCACTCTGGCACAGCTTGCTGCCGGCGGAGCTCATGGGCACGTCACTGCAACCCCCCCCCCCCCCCCCCCCCCCCGGCTTCTGCTCCGCGGCTGCTGAGTGACCCCTCATCTGGGACTCTCCTCAGCTCTTTCTGGGATAGTGACGCGGCTGCCCCTCTGTTGGTCTTCCTTGGTCTCCCACACCCTCTAGCAGATCATTACATGAAGGAACCTTTTAAAAACAAGCGCGTTCATGCTCACAGGTGTACACACGGGTACTCACACACACAAACTACACCCTTTTTGGCTCCTACCTCAAAGCACACTGTGCGCTATCGATATTACGTGCTGCACAATAATGTTTAATATTTAGTATTTACTGTTATATTCCCATATCTCATCGTGATGTTTTTTATTGTATTGCTCTCGTTTTCTTCTGCTTGTTTTCTTTTTTCTTTCTCAACAGGTGATCCAGGTGATTGATATATGTATTTTTTTGTCTGCTTATTTAGTTGGTTTTTGTTTTTTTGCCCTTTATCCCCGTCCCTCTTCTCCGCAGTTTTTTTTCTCCCCCTCTTCCTTTCTCCCTTTTCTTTTCCTCATTCAAGTCTGTCCCGTATCTAGCAAGTGAAAATAAAAAATAAATAAAATAAACAATAAAAGGTGAATCAAATAGACCATTACGGCAAGACTGAGATGGTCAATTTGGTAAAGTAAATCCGTTGGGTATCTTTCCTCACCTTTAGACAATAATTCTGATGGCAAAAGAACCAAACGGGACAGGCAAAAAAAAGGAGACTAATTGATGATACATGAAGAAAATACCACAGAGGAGGGGATGTTTATATCTGAATTCTGTCCTCTACCTGCTCTTTATTGTCTGATGTTTCACTTCTTGGAAAGTGACTGGAAGTCGTCGTCATTCTAATTAAAAAAAAAAAGAAGAAAGAAATAATTTCCAAATCAACAAGAGATTTCAAATCATAGTTTGAATATGATGATTATAGCAAAAATAAAATGTGTATTTACTTAGTAGGCGATAACTCAATGATTGAGTAGGGGTCAATTTTGTTTTTCAAACTGCAACGCAGCCCGACATAGTAATGAGTATCCTGCTCTTCCGATTTAGCTGGAACATTTTTACCAATGAAATCAGGATAAATCTGTGGAGACAAGTAACAAATAGCTTCACATTTTATACATTTACATAAAGAGGTTATAATTCAGATGAAAGAGAACAGTGCAGTGGCTAAAATAACATGAGTTTGGGATACGGAGGAATGGATTAATGTGAAGAAAAACAAGGTGTTCAAGGGGCATTAAAAAAAAAAAAATTCAGCTGTTAATGCAGCAGAATGTTTTTTGTTTCTCATTTTGTACCTGCTGTTTGTTGCCCAGTGTTGCACTTCTTGAAGGCTGGTTTGAAATCCTCTTTTTTCTGATTTGTAAAAAAAGAGCAAATATATATATGTATTGTGTGTATATATGTATACACACACACACACACACACACACACATATATATATATATATATATATATATATATATATATATATATATATATATATATCAGATGAATACTATTGATCTGAGTGAGATAAACGTATTGCTCACCTAACACACCAGCAGACAATGACAGGTATTAAAAGGAGCAGAGCTGCAGAAACTCCTGCAGCTGCTGGTGTCCATGTTCCTGTGATACTTTGGACAGTGAGAGTCTTTGGAGCAGAGCTGATATCTTTGTTGGTTTTCACAGCACAGGAGTAGCTTCCTGCATCCTCCCTGCTGACTGGGTCTAGGATCAGATGTTTGTTCTGGTTCTCTCTCGGGGTCAGAGGTCGACTGTTCAAGTACCAAATGTAGTTTGTGTTGTCAGTCAGAGGACAGCTGGTACTGCAGGTCAGTGTGACTCTCTGACCCTCTGTCACCACTGCAAAGGGACTCATCTTCACTCTCAGCTCTGAAAGCAAGAAATCAGGGTAAGTGTTAATTTTTAGTCCAAACGTTTATTTCTGCACCACTACAGTTTTCCCTGATTTTTAATTGTCAAAATGAAGATATTTTGGAATTGAAATGAGACCTTTATGGTTTGGAAGTGCAGTTCTTGTGAATGCAAATATGCAAATAAAGAAAAGAAAAAAAGGATTCCATTACCCAGAAATGTTATTATTCCAAATTTAACAACAGTATTTTTGTTTCTTTTTTTCTGACCTTTTTTAAAGTAATGTATGCTCATGGATGTCAAGTATGGAATGCCAGGACTGCCATAATGAATTAATTAAATACACCATTAAATAATTAATTAAATGTGGCAATAATTAATTAAAATTGGAATTAATTAATTAAATAAATAGTTATGACACATGTAATTAATTAATTATTGACACATTTAATTAATTATGTATGTATTTCACATTTTAATTAATTATTGACACATTCAATTAATTATTGACACATTTAATTAATTATTTAATGATATATTTATTTATTTCATTTTGGCAGTCCTGGCGCCTGGCTCTCATCTTGAAATAATTTTATCTGTCAGCCTCACCCATCAAACCCAGGGGGCGGGGTTAACGCTGATCGAGTCAAAACCATTGCTTTGGCCTGGTGGCCATTGTTTCTAGCACACAACAACCGGCATGTGGAAGCTAACAGAACTGAACTTTGAAAAACCCTGTTTGTGTGTCACCAAATACCGTTTTAATATTTTTTTAGCAGAGAATGTAGTGGTTTAATCTTCATGTGTCTGGTCGGTTTGTCAAGATACAGCCTCTTTGCAAAAGTGCTGCGATGATTTCGGAGATGTCTGCCCAGTCTCACGGCAAAGCGTGGGATAGACCCGCTCGCCTCGCAAGCAATCGAGCTATTATTACCGCCGACAAAGTGCAGGCCCCGGTACACAGCTGTATTAACCCCCGCTGACTTCTTTTACTGAGGTTATATTTATCGATGTTTTATTTCCTGATGTTCTTATGTGTCCTACGTGTTTCAGTCGCCAATTCTGAATTATAACTAACATTAAAAACATGTTTAAGGAGGAGAGAGAGCAAATAAATCTGTTTAACATCTGATCTTTGGGTTTTTGTTCAGTAATCAGCGTGACCTGTGTATAAACACATAAAAGAGATAACGTTGGTGTTTCCGTCATGTAGTAACTGCTGGCTTTAACTGTACAAAGGTTGTTCGACACTATGAAACACATACAGACTTCATGATGTTCGGCTAATATTTTTATTGTGAATATTAATCATGCTGACCTCGCTCTGTACACCACGCAGCGAGGTCAGCATATCCACGATATCCTCAGCTCCATGAGTTAACACAGAGTTTCCCAGCTGACTATCTAACTTCCAACTATTCCAAAGACGTGAAAATATACAGCATAAAGAAAAGTGTAAGAGACCCAGCAGCAGATTAGAATAATAGTTATACATTTAATAAATCACCAAATGAATCCAAGAAACGAGCAAACCTGTTCCGACAATTTGAGTTTGTATTCCCTCAGCTGCAGACTCGCTGCTGTTTAAATGTTTGAAAAGGAAGATTAGATATAAAAAACGTCAAACATAGACTCAGTCTGCCTTCACATTTGATATAAGGCCAGCACGTATAGTGGATGTGTCCTGTTTTAAGATCATACATGTAAAATTGTTGTCTGACCTCCGTCGATCCAGCTGCTCAGAGTCCGTGGTTACCATGGTTACTGCATAAGCAACTATAATGTTAAAAGCGGGCACTGAGGAAACCTACCGGCAGCATGAGTGTTTATGTTTTTCATTGCAAAAGAACTGTCTGAATGGTTAACTGAAGTTAACTTGGATAAATTATAGTTAAAGAGTATCACAGATAACGCCTACGTGAGCTGTGTGACTGTTCACCACTACACTGAAATCAGCAGGCTATTACTGAAATACATGTGCTATATCATAAACTATTATATAAATAGGGAGGTCCTATTAACATGTTTAGTTTTAAAGGACACCTTCCTGCCTTTAGTCTCCCTCATGAGCAGTATTAGTTTTCTTCTAACATCCAGAAGTCTGCACGATGTGTTTCATAGTTTGTAACAAACCTTTGACAGGTAAACATAACATGACCGAAAAAGCAAAAAAAAAAAAAAAAAAGAGAGAGAGAAAAAAATCACATTCTAACAGACAGCTGGTGCTTAGAATACAGTTGAATAACTATTAAAAAACAGATGATATAATATTTCTGTCCAGGTTGCAGACTTCATGATGAACATGCCGTTGCAAACCCTGCTCCTCCCGGTGGAAATGTGCCTTCTCTTTCCTTTTAAAAGTCAGTTTAATCTCAAAATTCACTGTTAAATCCAAAACACACCAGATAAAGAAAAGCGAATAGTTCAGTCTAACACATGTGCCAGTGAACCATTAAACGTCTGTGAAACTATGCAGTTATGAAACGTAACTTTAACCTCAGCCAAACCGATTTGCTCAGTTGTAAATAAAACAGCGAAGTAAACGTGACCCGACAGACAGAAGCTGAGTGAATGAAGTCCAGCGTTTAACCACTGAGAGCTAAAACTCAGCTGAGGTTTCAAAGCTGTGTGCCGGTGATTGGACATCAGCCGCTGATGAAGCTGGTTCGCCTATAAAGTGCTCTGTAAGGAAACGAGCTCCAGCAGCTCTGCGCTCGGGGAAAACACTATATTTACTTATCTTGTGCAGAAAAATGCGCTGACATTGCGTTATGTCGAGCACCGGCTGCCCAGTTAAACTGTGACTATCACCAGGTAACGTAGGCGTGTTTCTTGAATTAGCAGCAGGTGTTAAACAGCTGACAGATGAGGAGGAGGATGCATGCAGGTAAACTGAGGGTCTGTTGAGCTGATCGCTGGTTTCGTGAGAAAAATGTCAGCTCATTCTTTATGTTACAGAAACACAAGACCAGGCGGAAAGAGACGATCGTTCGGTGAAAATGAGAATCTGCGAATGCAACATGTGGAACACGGAGAGTGGAATATGTAAACAAACCGGTTAACGTAACCCCCTCGGTGCGCTCTGCATGCTGACTGTTAGCAGAGCTAGTGAAATCTCTGAAAACATCTGAGCACAAACATGTTCTATGTTGACAACCTGACCAGACATACGTCGCGACATTCGCGGCTAAAACAGTGTTAAAAGTGTAGCTGGTGACAGAAAAACGGGGTATTTTAAAACTACACCACCACCATTGCTGCCTGTGATTTGATCTGCATTCTGGGATACCTGGCTGCCCCAAGTCTACACAAGCAATCGATTATCTAGGATCGACCTGTTTTGACTTACTTTGCACGGCAACCAATCAAATGTTAGAGAAGCTGCATGGGCAGCGTTAACCCCGCCTCCTGAGTTTGATGGGTGAGGCTGACAGATAAAATTAATTCAAGATGAGAGCCAGGCGCCAGGACTGCCAAAATGAAATAAATAAATATATCATTAAATAATTAATTAAATGTGTCAATAATTAATTAATTGCATGTGTCATAACTATTAATAAAATTAATAAATTCCAATTTTAATTAATTATTGCCACATTTAATTAATTATTTAATGGTGTATTTAATTAATTCATTATGGCAGTCCTGGCGTTCCATAGATCAAGATGTCATATGATGAAATGTGAGTCCTTGATGTAGCTTGAACAAAATAACAGAATCTAGGTTGTTCAAATAAAATCCATGAACACCAAAGCAAAAAATAAAATAGACACATGAATGCATGTTATAAAATAGTAAAACACATTTTTTTCTGCAAAATAAGTACTAATTAATACAATACTCTTCAAATTTGCAAAAAACTTAAGTGAATTCAGTTTCAATAGATAAATCCTAATTTTCTTGTAATGAGGTTTTGATTTGTAGCATCTTCACTTAAATCTGAATATTTCTTCCACCTCTGCTCCTGTTCAGACATTAATGAGTAAAGTCTGTTGAATAAGGAGTTTAGATTTACCTGTGACAATCAAAAAGACTCCAGGCAGATCAGACTGTGTCCATCTTTTATGATCTTTGTTGAATCTGAATGTGTATCCTCCTGAGTCATTCTTCTTCAGGTTGTTGATGGTCAGGATGTGTTGGTTCTTCATGGTGTCCTGATACTCCACACCACCTGCAGCCTCAATCAGCTCTTCAACTTCCACTTTATCTTTTCTCCATTTTTTACTCCAACATTTAAACTCTGGCTTCATGTTGTCAGGATGTGAGTATTCACTTGTGATGTTCACTGAAGATCCTTCCAGAGCACAGATTCTCCTGCTGACATAATTCACTCTCCAGCAGTTTTTATCCTGAACACCTGAAATATAGATGGAAGATTTAAAGTTGTTTGATTGGTCTGTGTTTCAGCGCTTGATAGTTTGACACTTACAAACTTCCTTAGATAGAAGATATTTGTGGTCTTTAACTGCACAAGACAATGTGCCAGTTGAAGAGTTATGAGTGGAATAATCTTGATTCTCATAATAGTTTCTTTTGTTGTGGTAACACATGTTGGCAGTTTGATGGTCAGTCAGGTTACAGCTGGTGTTACAGGTCAGTGTGACAAACCCTGATGTGGAAGAAGCTCTTTGAACATGAACCTCTGTTGAAAAGAATAAAAACACTTCTTGTTACTATGCATAGTTATATTTAAAGAGCTCATATAATTCATATAAAAGATAGTTATAAGAAATCTGAATTTAGAGGTTTGGTGGAGATGTGTTTAAACAGTGTGGATTTTTTTCTTTTTTTTTTACCTCTCGGATATGTGATGGAGCATGACTCATTCACTAATGTCTGATTGTGGGAAGACATGTTTCCATAAGCATAAGTCACACTGAAGCATGTTTGTGTGATGGACTCTGAACACAGAGAAATAATATTTAATATTTGTACTGAGAGAATTATTACAGGGCTTTGCATAATGTTTTGTAACAGAATGAGCATCATGACTCACCCACAGAGACTTCAGGGGCTCTGAGATGCTCATAGCCTTTGACAGCACAGGAGTATGTGACTGCTTCCTCACTGCTGAGCAGCTCTTGGTACCAGGGAGACCAGTCCTCATAGAGAAACTCTCTGTTCTTGTACCAGATGTAGGCTGCAGGCTTTTCAGTCAGAGGACAGCTGCTGCTGCACATCAGTGTTACTGTCTGTCCCTCTGTGGCAGGAATCACCTTTACCTGCAGCTCTGAGAGGATGATGGAGAACAACTTATACAATGATGTCATTTGGAAAGTTATTAATGAGTAAAAGTCACTGTACCTGCAACAACTTGAAGAGTAATTCTGTTGAGCCAACAGTGTCCTGGACTGTCTGTAGTCTTCATACAGCAGTAAGCGTTTGCATCACTCTCTCTTAGATCATTGATGGTTAAAGTTGGGTTTTTCTTATCAGAGATGTTGTACGTTACACGTTGTCCATCCACAGAGAGCTCACTCTGAACATAATTTCCCTTCCATTGGATAGTGAACCATTTTCTGCTTGAAGTCAGATGTTGATGTGAGCAGTGCAGATCCACTGATGAACCTTTGAGAGCACAGATCCTGGTTTCTCCTCCATTAACACCTTTAACAGAAACTTTTACTAGCAAATGTACTTATTGTCTTATCACAATTAACTGTGATTTTGTTCTTCCTACAAACCCAAATACCAAAAAGTTGGGACAGTATGGAAAACTGAGAAAAAATTAAAAGAAAATACTGATTTATAAATTTACTTTGATCTTTATTTCACTGCAGACGATATGAACACAAAATATTTCATGTTTTGTCCGGTCAACTTCCCTTCATTTGTAAATATACATTCTTTCCTGTCATTTGGACCTGCAACACATATCAAAAAAGGTTGAGGCAGGAGCAATTTTTGGCTCGTAATCAGGAAAATTGGTTAAATAATGATGTTATTTGAAAAAAGTGATGTCAACAGGTAATTGTAATTATGATTTGGTACAAAAACAGCATCCAAGAAAGGTCTAGTCCTTTAAGAGCAAAGATGTGCCAAGGACCGCCAGTTTGCCAACAAACAGTCTTGGACAAGTTACTTGAAAAACGTAATTAGTAACTAATTACTGAATACTTCTTTTTTGAAATGTGTTGCAAGAACCAAAATTGGAATGTGTTTTTATTTTGACAAAAATGATCAAATTAATGAGTAACACATTAAATAATGCTCTGTTGTATTGTTTTCAGTATAATACACAGCAAAGACAATTTAACAAAGTACTGTTTTCAGTTTGATTTTAATTAACATACTGTCCCAACTTTTTCTTATTTGAATTATTTTAGAATGTAAATTTAGTTTTTTCTATGTTTTTTATAAGGATGTATAAATGATTACTCATACCTGAAATGTAGAAGATGAAACAGACAAACACATTTTGAAAATCTGTCAGCAGCATGGTGGTCGGAGTCCAGCTTGCAAGCATAAAGCTGACAGTAGCAGACAATGAAAAGTAGACACAATTATCTCACAGGCTGTAACTGACGGAAAAATAGGAGGACTGACATGAATGTTTTATGTTCAGCGGTTTGGCACACAAAGCCCCTCTGTGCTAAACATGAATGCCCTTCCTCTTTGGTTCTTCTTTTGTCTGCAGGAAAAACAATATGGTTTAGCTGTCTTGCCCTGAACATTTTAGATGTTCAGGTAACTTTCAGTTAGTGTTTCTATTATTCCTCTACATTTATGTATATATGCTGTATATATTTATTATTTTTTCTAAAACTCTCCTGCTCAAACCTGATGGAGTGTAATAAAAATCATTTCACATTTGCCAAAAGTTAAATGATTCTCCTGTCAAAATGTTTATGCAAACATTATTACAAGGCACATTTACAGCCTGTTAAATAATAATGATAATAATAATAATAATAATGATGATAATACTGACCATTTTGAAAACATCACCATTATAAGACACCCGTATAGCTTGTTCTGCTCTTCAGCAGTTTGTGGTCTGCCCACCGCAGGCTGCCATTATCACAGCTCATGATCTCAGCAGCAGTCTGTGCTGCTGAGATCATGGACATTTGGTTAGCGCTTGCAGGTTATGTTTTCAGTAATATTTTCCACTGAACCCTATTATTCTCTTAAAGTTAGCTATGACTAGAGTTCTCTCTGCTAGAAACTGATTGCAATCACATCAGTGCACATGAAAATGTGTGTGTGTGTGTTGCAGATGAAGTGCCATGCCAACATTACATTTAATGTTCTGTTTCATGTACATTACACTCATTCTGTTTTTCAGTGGTCTGAACCTTATTCGAGAAGCTGGGTGAGGAGTTTACAAGTGAAAAGCTTTTGTCTCTGCTTGTCACCACAACTAAATTCATTTGTAAATCAGGTTAGTTGTCTGTATACTGTAATCTGTATTTGTAATTGCCATATTTTGTAAATCCAAATTTTCAACACAGTTTATACACACACACATCATATGTTTAAATATATACCAGTGGCAAAGGGAAGCGCTAAGTGGCAAAACTTACTAGTGACAATGTCCCAATAATACAGGAATAAACTATAAAATGAGGATACAATGAAAATGAAATGAATAATGAAATAAAAATCACTAACAGCAATCAAACATACATAGAGTGCTTCTGTGGTCACAACGGCCTGCCATGTTGTGGTTATTTGTTGATACTTGAGTGCAGAGCTTTTCCATATTATTCAGTTGGGTCAACTGAAACATTTTTTTATGCTGGTAATACCAGCGCATTCTGTTAAATTCAGAATTTAATTCAAAATCCTGCTCCTCACATACAAGGTCTTAAATAATCAGGCCCCGTCTTATCTTAACAACCTTGTATCACCCCATTAGAGCACTTCGCTCTCACACTGCAGGCTTACTTGTTGTTCCTAGAGTATTTAAAAGTAGAATGGGAGGCAGAGCCTTCAGTTTTCAGGCCCCTCTTCTGTGGAACCAGCTTGGATTCGGGAGACAGACACTATCTCTACTTTCAAGATTAGGCTTAAAACTTTCCTTTTTGCTAAAGCATATAGTTAGGGCTGGACCAGGTGACCCTGAATCCTCCCTTAGTTATGCTGCGATAGACATAGGCTGCTTGGGGGATTCCCATGATGCATTGAGTTTTTCCTTTTCAGTCACCTTTTTCACTCACTATGTGTTAACAGACCTCTCTGCATTGAATCATATCTGTTATTAATCTCTGTCTCTCTTCCACAGCATGTCTTTATCCCGTCTTCCTTCTCTCACCCCAACCGGTCGCAGCAGATGGCCCCGCCCCT
This sequence comes from Aulonocara stuartgranti, assembly GCF_965226115.1. Lineage (NCBI taxonomy): Eukaryota > Metazoa > Chordata > Actinopteri > Cichliformes > Cichlidae > Aulonocara > Aulonocara stuartgranti. The sequence goes on along the minus strand of NC_138944.1, from coordinate 32,679,164 downwards.
CCCTGAGCCTGGTTTTTCCCTTCCACTGTCGCCAAAGTGCTTGCTTGATTGTTGGGTTTTTCTCTGTATGTATTATTGTAGGGTCTACCTTACAATGCAAAGCGCCTTGAGGCGACTGTTGTTGTGTTTTGGCGCTATATGAATAAAATTGAATTGAATTGAATACGCTGTCTGACAGCTTGGATAGGCTCCAGCCCCTCGTCGACCCTGAAATAGATACGCGGAAAAGAATGGCTGGATGGAATATGCTGTTTGCTATAAAATAGTCTACGAAAAAACTAAGACATTTAAAATAGTAGAAACGCTTCACATTAAAAATAGAAGATCTAAAGCAAACAAAAGTAAAACTGTACAAACGTGTTTGGAATACAGTTAGGAATAAAAGCAAAGGAAGCAAACAAAGTGAACCTAAATATTCTGCATTGTGACAAAATCAAGTCTATAATGCAGTGAGATTCCCAAACACTGTTTAACTTTCAAATAGTTATTCCGAAATTTTCAGTGTCCTGTGCGAAAACAGCACATATACACCCACGGGGAGCATCCCCATAGCAAAAATTACAGCTGTTGTATCCCTTCTTTCTTCAAGTTATATTGTTGAAGACCTTTGTATTGTGTGTAATTGCTCTCACCTGCTAAAAATGATTAAAATTAAAAATACATGGCAATAATATTTACATGACCATGAATTGTTCCATTCACCTGAGTATCATGTGAAGCTCATCAAATGCTTAAACTCACTGCATCAAATACAGAAAGAAGGTATAAATAATGTGAAATCAAGATTCAGTGCAGTGCACAAGATTTTAAATGTAGGCAGAGGGTTGTCATCAGGCTTGTTCACCGCAGTGTACGTCTGCAGGTCTTTAAGTGGGGTCTGTTTCTGTTGAAATGACAACAGATTCTTCATCAGAGCTCGTGTTATGTCTACACTTTACCACAGTGTAATCAGCATGCTGCTCTTCTCTTGGCTGAAGTGGCTCTATGGTGGAAAAAAGAGGATCTGTGTGGTTTTTGAAGAAGTGAACTTTGCTGTAGAGGACTTCATCCTCCACCTGTGGCTGAGCTAAGACGTCTTCACACACAGGATCAGGATTTAGCTGAGAACAAAGAGCGATACATCATAATTCACTTAAAGATTTGACTCCTTTGACTCTGTAAGACAGATCATTCAGTATGAAAATGTGTTTTCCAACTCTACAGTAATCTTTACCTCCACTATGTTGTTTGATGTTTCGTTTGTGGAAGACTGACTCATAGTCCTCTTTTTTCTGGTTATTGAAAGTAATAAACAGAAAAAATAAGTGAGTTCATGCTAGAGATAAAAATGTTGTCACTTTGAATCAAACACACTGTTGCTTACCTAATCAAAAATAAGAAAAAGAGAACTATTGAAACCAGAGCTATTACAGAAACTGCTGGTGTCCATGTTCCTCTGATACTTTGGACAGTGAGAGTCTTTGGAGCAGAGCTGATATCTTTGTTGGTTTTCACAGCACAGGAGTAGTTTCCTGCATCCTCCCTGCTGACTGGGTCTAGGATCAGATGTTTGTTCTGGTTCTCTCTCGGGGTCAGAGGTCGACTGTTCAAGTACCAAATGTAGTTTGTGTTGTCAGTCAGAGGACAGCTGGTACTGCAGGTCAGTGTGACTCTCTGACCCTCTGTCACCACTGCAAAAGGACTCATCTTCACTCTCAGCTCTGAAAGAGGAACATTTTTTTATTAAAAAACATAATATGTCAAGATATGAAACATTACACAATTGTAACATGGGGTAAAGAATAAACATGAGTGAGTGAAACCTAAAAGCAGACTCTTTTGTAATGAGTAAAGTCTGCTGAGTGAAGAGTTTAGATTTACCTGTGACAATCAAAAAGACTCCAGGCAGATCAGACTGTGTCCATCCTTCATGATCTTTGTTGAATCTGAATGTGTACCCTCCTGAGTCATTCTTCTTCAGGTTGTTGATGCTCAGGATGTGTTGGTTCTTCATGTTGTCCTGATATTCCACACCACCTGCAGCCTCAATCAGCTCTTCAACTTCCACTTTATCTTTTCTCCATTTTTTACTCCAACATTTAAACTCTGGCTTCATGTTGTCAGGATGTGAGTATTCACTTGTGATGTTGACTGAAGATCCTTCCAGAGCACAGATTCTCCTGCTGACATAATTCACTCTCCAGCAGTTTTTATCCTGAACACCTGAAATAAAGATGGAAGATTTAAAGTTGTTTGATTGGTCTGTGTTTCAGCGCTTGAGTTCATTATTAGATTGTTGACACTTACAAACTTCCTTGGATTGAAGACGTTTGTGAGCTTTAACTGCACAAGAGAATGTGTCTCTTGAAGAGTTAGCAACTGAATAATGTTGATTCTCATAATAGTTTTGTTTGTTGTGATACCACATGTAGACAGTTTGATCATCAGTCAGGTTACAGCTGGTGATGCAGGTAAGTGTGACAAACCCTGAGATGGAAGAAGCTCTGTGAACATGAACCCCTGCTGAAAAAGGATAAATACATTTCTTGACACTATATTTGATATAATCATACAGCTCAATAAATTCATATAAGTGTTGGTTTGACATAATATGACAAGATAGAGGTTAAGTGAAGATGTGTTTGTATGGTTTGGTTATGGAAATTTCACCTCTGGGATATGTGATAGAGCACGGCTCATTCACTAATGTCTGATTGTGCGAAGACATGTTTCCATAAGCATAAGTCACTCTGAAACATGTCTGTGTTATTGAATCTGGACAAAAAGACATGAGATTAAATATTTGTACTGAGACTATTTTTACAGGGGTTTGCTGAAGGGTTTGTAGGGACTATAAACATCATGACTCACCCACAGAGACTTCAGGGGCTCTGAGATGCTCGTAGCCTTTGACAGCACAGGAGTATGTGACTGCTTCCTCACTGCTGAGCAGCTCTTGGTACCAGGGAGACCAGTCCTCATAGAGAAACTCTCTGTTCTTGTACCAGATGTAGGCTGCAGGCTTTTCAGTCAGAGGACAGCTGCTGCTGCACATCAGTGTTACTGTCTGTCCCTCTGTGGCAGGAATCACCTTTACCTGCAGCTCTGAGAGGATGATGGAGAACAACTTATACAATGATGTCATTTGGAAAGTTATTAATGAGTAAAAGTCACTGTACCTGCAACAACATGAAGAGTAATTCTTTTGTACCAACAGCGTCCTGGACTGTCTGTAGTCTTCATACAGCAGTAAGCGTTTGCATCACTCTCTCTTAAATCATTGATGGTTAAAGTTGGGTTTTTCTCTTCAGAAATGTTGTACGTTACACGTTGTCCATCCACAGAGAGCTCACTCTGAATGTACTTATAACCATCCCAGTATATAGTGAACCATTTTTTGCTTGAAGTCAGATGTTGATGTGAGCAGTGCAGATCCACTGATGAACCTTTGAAAGCACAGATCCTGGTTTCTTCTCCAGTAACACCTTTAACAGAAGAGAGTTAAAAAAACCCATTTATTATCTTATTAATATGTCTTTATTATTAACCACTTAATAATTTTTAGTACTCCACATTAGGAGCTAGTCCAAACTAAATTTTCTCATCTGTAAATTTTACAATATCTTTGTACTTAAGTTAATATTAAGTAATGATTTTTACATAAGAACTCATAAATAATTTCAGATACCTGAAATGTAAAAGATGAGACCCACAAGCAGACGACCAGCATCTCTCAATTCCATTGTTGTTTTAGTCCAGACTTTGAGTAAAGCTGACAGTCAAAGCTGGAACCAAAAAAAGACAAAGTAAGTCATCAGTCAAACTAAGCAGCACTCTTTGTCTGAGCAAAGGGTGAGGGGGGACTGCTGGTTCATATTCTTTTGTTTCACACATCGTGCATTTTATTGGTGATATGACCAGCATCTATTTAAAGAGGAGTTTGTTGAGAGGCTCGAGTGGTTATTTCTAGATGTGTTGCTGGTGAGCATGACAAAACCTCTGTATAAGAAGGAAGAAAGAATATATTCAAAGCTTTGAAAAACGATTGAAGGCTCATGTGGTCGTCTTTTTTCCATCTGGTCCCCTTCACATTGCCTTGCTACCGCTACACTCCTCCCCGACCCTCAGAGCCAAACTTCACCCATGAGAGCTGACATTCTCAGAAACTACACTAAAGATACTACTTGTTATGTTACTTTCATTTTACTCTGCAAAATGATCTGAAACACACTGTCGCATAATTACCATTTAACAGTGTAAACCTACAGGCTACAGCCCGACACACCAACACAAATAAAAAAACAATGAGGACACACATGATCTTTCTCTTAGCAAAGACACTTCAAATCAATCATCACAGTGACTGTACTGTCAAAACATGAACAGGTAGAAACGGAGGCTAAAGTGTGACTGCTCATCAGTTTGTTACCTGTTGAAGTACAGCAGCGGCTCACTGGGATCAGCTTTAACAATACTCTGGGTTCTTGTTAGCTTAGCATTAGCATGGTGTCAGTGAGGATGCTTGCAAAAAGTCGAAGTTGTGTTAGCAGTATGATGCAATTGTTTACGAACAGTTCCAAGATATTGGACAACTGTGATTCCCATTCCTACACACGACCTATTTCATTATATGTTCATCAAACACCTGACAGTGCTGACAGTGAGAGCAGAGCCAGATGACGCTGTTAGTCATTATTTTGTGATACAGACAAAAAGTTACCAGAACAGAAACAGCACATTTTTTAAGAGGGTGATCAGTAAATGCACACACACGGGCTTTTGGACATAGCAGAATTTTTAAACAGTTTCCTTGTGTTTTGCAGGTGTTTTTTTTTTTAACACAGGTACGTCATTACCAAATATCTTTAAATTTAAAAGCTTAAGAATTTATACTTAAGCTTTGCAGTTTCAAATAAATTGTTTATTTTTACTATATTTTATATTAAAATAAAGCGAGTGTAACCCACTGACAGATCTAGAAGTTGCAGAGTCTGTGCTGTGATGGTAGAGTAATATCACTGGAGGTGAAATCACCATGGTAACAAGCTTTTCTTTATTGAGCACACAGTGGCTCGATGGTGGAGTAGAGGTCAGCTGTGTGGTCTTCACTGAAGTGCAGTCTGCTGTAGTGATGATCATCCTGCCCTGCTGACTGAGCTGAGATATTTTCATCAATGCGGTCAAGGTTCGTCTGAGGAGACGAGACAGTTATTATAAATTTATAATAAACTGCATCAAAAACTAACAGCTGGTTGTTTGTTATTGGTTACATTGTCACTTCAGTGACAGATCTTAAAATGGTAAAATGGCCTGTATTTGTATAGCGCTTTTCTAGTCCCTAAGGACCCCAAAGAGCTTTACACATCCAGTCATCCACCCATTCACACACAGGTGATGGCAAGCTACATTGTAGCCACAGCTGCCCTCGGGCGCACTGACAGAGGCGAGGCTGCCGGACACTGGCGCTACCGGGCCCTCTGACCACCAACAGTAGGCAACGGGTGAAGTGTCTTGCCCAACGACCGAGACTGTCCAAGCCGGGGCTCAAACTGGCAACCTTTCGATTACAAGGCGAACTCCCAACTCTTGAGCCACGATCTCCCCAAAAAACAACCTGTCTGACAAAGTGAAACAAGTTAAAATATCTCAGAAAACAACAGTCTAAAGAAAAAATGAGAAACAAAGTAATTTATATTTGTCAGGTCACAAAAGAACCCAGAACAAAATCTAAAGAACTGCATATCTCACTTGTCTCAATTAAGGTCAAAGTTCACGATTCATTAATAAGAAGCAGACTGGGCAAAAATGGCATCTGTCTGGGGCTGCTTTGCTGCTTCAGGATCTGGACAACTTGCTTCAATTAATTTAATCATGGATTCTGCTCATTACTAGAAAATCCTGAAGGAGAATGTTTTGCTATTGGTTTGTGGTGTGAAACTTAAGCATACATCTAAAGCTCAGAGGAAGAGAGTTCCAGAGTCTGGGGGCCACGGTGGCTAAAGCTCTGTCTGTAAAGCTCTGTAAAGGATCTGCTAGGGACAGGTTAGAAGTTCAATAATGTAAGCTAGTGTTTGTCTGTGAAGAGCTCTAAAAGTCAGAACCAGAATCTTAAAATGGACTCTGAATTCAATAGGGAGTCAAAGCAGCTGTATTAACAACAGTATGAGAAGATTTGGTCAGAAGCCTTGTTGCAGTGTTTTGAACAACCTGCAGACGTTTCAGGGAGTTTTTGCTCAGACATATAAACAATGAATTACAGTAATCTAAACGTGGCGAAAAGAATGCATGAATAACAAGCTCCAGTTCAGTGTGTGGAATAAAAAAAACATTCAGAAGGAAAATGATCTGGTGTGGGGGGTAACACTGAAAAGAATGCTTGCTGGCGGACATATAACAAGTGTAAGCTTTTTCCAGATAAATGATCATGTGAGAAAAAAGGACAGATGAGGGGAAGTTTGTCTAACACAGCAGAATTATTTGAATGTTGTTTTGCACCTGCTGCATTATATTTGAAGTTTCTCCTTTTTGAGACTGACTGGAAGTCCTCTTCTTTCTGTTTATTAAAAGGAATGAAAAATAAAATCTGGGATTTCAGAGCAGACTTTGAATGTATAGCTTTTGGACCAAACCAGGTGTTGCTTACCTAACACACCAGCAGACAGTGAGAAGTATTGAAACCAGCAGAGCTGCAGAAACTCCTGCGTGTAGCTGCTGTTTTTAATAGAAAAAGTTACCTTCTTATTATTATTTTTTATTTAGCCTAGTTGCTTTCTTTAAAATTTCCATATTCAAAAAGTGTTTGATTTCTGTGACTGAATTGTATTCTGTCACTGCTGAGTTTGGCTCAACAGTCAAAACGTCTGCCAGTCTTTAGCCTTTTTTGGCTAAAGAGGAGAAAATAGGATTTCAGCCATAGAGGAAAACACTGAAAAACCTTTAACTAGTATTTTGATTTATATTCAATCTGTTTTTTGTTTTTTTGTTTTTTTTTTTTTTTGGGGGGGGGGGGGGGGGGGGGTTGGTGTTATTGTGCTGCATGAAACACTATGATATATTCTTTAATGAAAAAATAAGTACTGCACTTGTTGTTTTTTAGCAGTTCAGGACATGTCGACCAGAGGACACCATTGTAGCTCTTGATCTCAGCAACTTTTTGAATTGTTCTCTGCCTACTTCTTGTCAATTTCACAGCACAAGATGATTGAGGTGCAAATATCTGTAATAATATCATTGTCTTATGTTGAAGGTTTTCAGGAAGTTTTTTTATTTTTATTTTTTATTTATTTCTTTTTTTTGGTTGATTAAGTAAAAAAAATATTGGATCAGTAAATATAGTGTAAATAAACAGGCCCCACAAGGACCTAATACTGTTACAGTGGTGGATGCACAAGTTTGAAATCATAAATTCAACATATATACAAATGATCCCTGTAAGTCAAAGGCTCAGGCTTCAGACTGACATATTTGGGCTATTATACATGAAAAAAAATCATATGTATATATATATATATATATATATATATATTAAAAGAATCCCCTCTCTGTGGGTGGTCTTTTATCCTTCAAGCTCAGGGTGTCTACCAGAGGCCAACAATCATTTGTTTTCTTTTCATATATAAAATGCACTCTATTTTAAAAATATTTGATACCTGTTTTATTCCTTTTATTACCATGTGGTCTTGTGTTTGGGGTGAGGGGTGTTGGTTAGCTGTTGATTTGAACATTGACGGGGAAAGCGTGTAACAATTACGTTTTAACAGATATTTTGATTTTTTTATTCAACTTATTTTGTTTTTTTTCCTTCATTTTTAACATACTCAGAGTGGAACAAGCATCCAGGAACATGTTGATGCCGTCAACCCCATTACACAACCCTATCTACGTGCTGCAGGGACAAAGAGGAACACCATCCGTGAGTTTCTTATTGTCCTGGACAAGCAGGTCAAACCATGCAAGTCAACCAGTTCACTTGGAGCATTTGATGATTTTTTCAAGGCTCTCTAACACTGTTTAGAGTTATTATTTTACACTTATGAAGATAACTTTGTTGAAGACCATTTAGAATAATGTGATAGGTTGGGATTCAGAGATTCTTTCATTGCTACCATATAATTTGCCTTATGAAGAATGTATTAATAACATGTTTCACAGTATCATTTATCAGTAATATTTCCTACAGGGTTTATATTGCATTGAATATGTCTGTCATCACATTGACCTTTCTATTTTTACAGGTTGAGTTCATTTTATACACAATGCATAAATGTGCTTGGTTAAGAGTTGATGTTCCATTCTAGAAGGTTTTAAGCTTCACTGGTGAGAGTGTCCAGATGATACATGCTGAGGGGAGATGAGAACATAGAAGGTTAATTGCATACATGCTTACAATACACATATTAATCTAGTAGCAGGTCTGAGCGAAGGCCTAAGCGTATTCTGCTTCAGTTTGAGACTGGCTGCAAAGTACTCTACTTACTAATTAATGACGAGGGTCCATTATTAGCTCTCAGAGATGCTAAGACCTGAAGTTATTACCTTAAAAGGCAAGTAATGTAGAAAAGAGAAGTTATATGTCGGTGTAAGGTCATATGTACGTGATGTACCCTTGTCTGCACGAATTGAACTTTTGCCCGTCTGTCACCATGTATTTTTGAACTGTATTGACGTAGGTGTGATATTTTGTCCTATAAAACCAGAACCCAATGTATTCTTGTCAGAGCAACCCATTCCGTATGCTGACGGTTGGTTGTTCTCCTGTGATAATAAAACTCATCGTTTGATTGCACTTTTCCGGAGTCTCCGTCGTTTGTTGTCTGGTCTAAAGTTGATCGATCTCGCAGCAAACACTACTGTTATACCCCCCTCGGAACTACCAAAAGTCTCCATACAGCTGTTATTCATACTACAAGAGTAGACAGTAAAAAAGTTTTAAAAAGGGTTTACAACTGATAATAATTCATATTAGTTGACATAAGCATAAAACAATGTGAATATGGTAAGAAATTTTTAAAAAGTTATTATTTTTCATGTTGTATTAATTGTTGTCATTTTATTCAAGAGACACTGGCTCTGTGTTGAAATTGACTCTTGTGGTGTTGCACTAACACTGCTCGTTTTTTCTGTGTAGAAGTTACTCCGTGCTGCCATGATGTACTTTCCATGATGTTTATCTGTAGTGAGCTCAAGTTCAGAGACAAACCACATAACAGTTCTTGTTCAAAGTGATATGTAAATCACCTTTTTACAGCTGCTGTTTCTGTCACTTCATAAAATTTCAAAAACATGAGTGAATGTCAAAAATAAATAGCAATTTTACAGGAAAGGTTGAAAACAGAATAGACAAAGTGTTTACTGTGAGTGTATCTGCTGAGAAACGACACACAGATTTAACAACAGCAAAATCACTTCATGATTTTATTATGGAAATTTTAACAATAACCTGCAAACACCACAGTGAGCATGATTTAAAGTGAGTTTAATAACATATTGCAATATGGAGAGAACCACTCCTGTCAAACACTAGGGTGATCTCTGAATTGTGGCCTCTGCCCTTACATGTTATATAACCCATCACAGACGCTGTTAAACAAAGAACATTCCATAGCATATCATATATCTCTATGCCATCAGCCCCATCCTTTAACCTCCTGCCTCACAGAGACAATTATGACCTTGTTTTCTGCTTGGCTGTCACCTCCCTAAGAGCAGGATGTCGGAGATCTTCAAGTATATAATGGACCTTCTGTGAAGGTGCAATAAAACTTGGGGCCCAGTTGTGATAAGATTCCACATGGATGCATACAATTGGTGTCAGGAGTGATCTGGCTATACTTAAGTGATATGATTAAATATGTTTGTAATACAACAGAAAAGAAATCTGCTTCCACAATTTCTAATGGTTCCTGTTGTTTGACTCTTTGTTGCAGTCTTAAATTCTTAGTTCATATTTTAAAGTTTAAGTTGCTATTTAGAGCGTCTGCTTTCTGTTTATCTCTGTTCTAGGAATGAGTCCTCTGTAATGTAGAGCATGTGGGTTTCAGTGTGAGTAGCTGTAGTCATCTCCCCCCACCTGTGTTTCCATCTGTTGCCTCCCCCTGTGTTGCTCTATGTTTGTTCACTGGACACTTTTGCTTTCTTGTCTCGTACATTTTGTCAAGGGATTACATTATTTGCTAATCATAACATGACTACTTTTCAAAAGAACAGATTTTTAGTGAAGAATGACCCTCTGTCAGTATTAAGAGGTCATCGTCTATCAGCCAGAATACATATGAAACCACAGGGCTGAATTTAAACAGTAGCCACATTTATTGCAATAAATGCCCATACAGTTTCTTTGGAAAGTTATGAGAGTTGCAAAAATATATAAAAAAAAACATATTATTAACAAAAGTTGATAATATGGTTTTTGATATTTCATGGTGCATTAAAAAACAGTCACTCAGCTGCACTCAAACTCAAGTTGCTGTTTTTTGTCATCTTTCAGTTGTGACATGTGTTTTAATAAAATACATTTTCTAACTGAAAAGTTCAACATTTATTTCTTCTGTAATTTATGTATGAAAACCACTGGCAGATCCACCAAATGTGGTGTCCCTGCTGTGATACTGAAATTAGCTCAGTCGCTAAACCTATCGGAGAAAAAGGCCCTTTAAATCACTATGGTAACAAAGTTACTTTAGTGAGCAGGCAGTGGGTCCATACTGGAGTAGACATCACTTGTGTGGCTCGTAGGTAGTTGCAGTCCGCTATAATGTGCTGGGAGGTTGTCATATATGGGGTCAGGGTTCACCTGAGGAGGACACACAACATACTGGGTTAAGCCCTTTCTTTCCAAGTGTAACTTAGAAAGTGTTATTCACGCCTTTATTACTTCACGTTTGGATTACTGCAATTCTCTTTTAGTAGAGGTTGGGCGTGGCACTTTGTCACGCTTGCAACTAATGCACAATGCTGCGGCACGATTTTTAAAGCAGAAGGAAATTCGACCACATCAATCCCGTTTTGGCCTCTCTACATTAGCTTCCAATTGAATCTAGGATCCATTTTAAAGTCTTTTCTTGGAAAGAAAAGTGTGAACCCACAGTTGATCTGCATAATCATGTGAGACAAGTTGTAAAAACGGGTGTGGGTCATTCTCCAGCAAGGCTTCGGGTGAAACCATTGTGAGACCTTGTGATCAAATGATGTGAGTGGGTGTTAAGGCTTCTCGGTTGGGACCTCTAAACTAGATTAGAGATCTCAATTTTGAAATGGCTTGCTAAATTTAGGAAAACATAGATATCAGATTACATTAATGTGCCACTGTACAACAGAATAGAAGCTAACATGTAGATTTGTATTTGAGTTTGTGCAGTTTGTGAGTTTGTGTGTACAGTGCAGGCCTGCAATAATGTTTGAGAAGAGAGAGCAGATGATTTTTGTTAAACAGACGTGTTCCACTATAGAGGTATTGCATGAAGTATGAGAGATATCTGTTCTTGTGACAATAAAACTCAATTAGTCTGTTAGAAAAGTTCACTACTGCCTGTCATGGAATGATTGATGACCTCTTCTCCATTATAATTTCAAATGTGTCAAAAACAGCTGGTCTCAGGTGAAGAAAGGAGGAGAGTTGTCAATTGATCACCACATGGTGCTGACTCGAATCAGGTGGTGGGGATGCTTGACAGGACTATACCAAACATAAAATGAGGTTACACTGGGAACAAACTCCCACCTCTGGCAGAATCCTGACAGCAATCCCACTAACATAGTATGAAAAAGATGAGCTACAAGTGGTGCAAAGTATCTTTCAAGTCGAGGTTGTGGAGCCACTACTCGCCCAAATCAAAAGGTACTAATTAGTACTAATTAGTCAGCAATAGTCTGACTAGGATACCTCCTACGTGGCTTCTTCCCACAGTGAGGATGCACTGGGGAACACCCAGGACCTGCTGGAGAGATGTGTGATGGCTAACCTGGGAATGCCAAAATGACCCACTGCTGCAAGAGCTAGCAGGGGATAGTTTGTTTACATGTCTGCCCTCTCTGTGACCCAACCCAACACAAATGGGAGAAAATAGATGTATGAATGGAGGAATTATGGATGGAAAAAAAGACGAGGACACAAGTTTAAGCACTGTTCTTGATAGATAACAAATGATTGAAGATATGAAGAAAAATAGAGGAGTTGATGTTTTACAATTGAATCCTGTCATGTACCTGCTCTTCATTGTTTGATGTTTCACTTCTTGCAAAGTCACTGGAAGTCGTCGTCATTCTAATTTAAAGAAAGGAAATAATTTTCAAATCAACAAGTGATTTCAAATCACAGTTTGAATATGATGAATAAAGCAAAAAAAAAGAAGGTGTATTTACTTAGCAGGCGATAACTCGATGGTTGAGTAGATGTCAGTGTTGTTTTTCAAACTGAAACGCAGCCTGACATAGTGAGGACCATCCTGCTCATCCGATTCAGCTGGAACGTTTTTATTTATGAAATCAGGAAAAATCTGCATGGACAAATAACATCACATTTTATTAATGTATATCTACATACATTTATATATAGAGGTTATAATTCACATGAAGGAGAACAATACAAAGGCTAAAAATACATGCTTTTGGGTTAAGCAGGAATAGATTTATATGAAGAAAAACAAGGTGTTCAAGCGGCTTGTTTTATTTCAGCTGTTATTGCAGAATAATTTTTTGTTTCCTGTTTGGTACCTGCTGTTTGTTGCCTAATGTTTCAGCTCTTGAAGGCTGGTTAGAAATCCTCTTTTTTCTGAACAGATAGAAAATATATATATAATTAAAGCCATATCAGAAGAACATATTGACCTGAATGAGATCAAAGCGTTACTCACCTAACACACCAGCAGACAGTGAGAAGTATTAAAACCAGCAGAGCTGCAGAAACTCCTGCAGCTGCTGGTGTCCATGTTCCTGTGATACTTTGGACAGTGAGAGTCTTTGGAGCAGAGCTGATCTCTTTGTTGGTTTTCACAGCACAGGAGTAGCTTCCTGCATCCTCCCTGCTGACTGGGTCTAGGATCAGATGTTTGTTCTGGTTCTCTCTCGGGGTCAGAGGTCGACTGTTCAAGTACCAAATGTAGTTTGTGTTGTCAGTCAGAGGACAGCTGGTACTGCAGGTCAGTGTGACTCTCTGACCCTCTGTCACCACTGCAGAAGGACTCATCTTCACTCTCAGCTCTGAAAGTAAAAAAAAAAAAAAAATCATTATTTATGCACCATTTTCATTGATTTTTAATTGTCAAACTGAAGACATTTTGGAATGGAAATGCGACATTTATGGTTTGGAAATGTGGTTCTTGTGAATGTAGATTTATAACAACAAACAAACAAACAAACAAAATTAGCCAGAAATGTTATTGTTCAAAATTCTTCTGACCTCATTTAAAGTTGACAGTTAAGTGATGTATGCTCCTAGATGTCAAAGCGTTAAATGCTGAAATGATGAGTAATTGCTTTATAGCTCAAACAAAATAACAGTATCCAGATTGTTCAAATAAAAAACAAACAAACACCAAAGTGAGAAATGGAAAAGACACATGAGTGCTTCTTCTAAAAAAGTAAAACATATTTTTTCCTTCATAATAAGAACTATTTTATACAATATGAAATGCATTTTTTTCTGAAAACTTGAATGATTTCAGTTTTAACCCTCTTGAGGCAGGCGTTGCAGATTTGCAACAGTTAAAAACTAACAACCTGATTAGCCCACATAGATATGTTATGAGTTTTTTTTACTCAGAAGTACCACTGCAGGACTTGGTTGTGCATTAGCAACAAAAAGTTTAATTTGAGCCTGAGAGGGTTAAGTGCATGACTTTTTCTTTGTAATGAGCATTTGCAGTGCAGCATTGACATGTTCACAGCATCTGAATATTTCTTCCACCTCTGCTCCTGTTCAGACATTAATGAGTAAAGTCTGCTGACTGAGGAGTTTAGATTTACCTGTGACAATCAAAAAGACTCCAGGCAGATCAGACTGTGTCCATCTTTCATGATCTTTCTTGAATCTGAATGTGTATCCTCCTGAGTCATTCTTCTTCAGGTTGTTGATGGTCAGGATGTGTTGGTTCTTCATGTTGTCCTGATACTCCACACGACCTGCAGCCTCAATCAGCTCTTCAACTTCCACTTTATCTTTTCTCCATTTTTTACTCCAACATTTAAACTCTGGCTTCATGTTATCAGGATGTGAGTATTCACTTGTGATGTTCACTGAAGATCCTTCCAGAGCACAGATTCTCCTGCTGACATAATTCACTCTCCAGCAGTTTTTATACTGAACACCTGAAATATAAATGGAAGATTTAGAGTTGTTTGATTGGTCTGTATTCCAGCGCTTGAGTTCATTATTAGTTGGCAACATAGATTTGAAACTTGCAAACTTCTGTAGATTGAAGATGTTCGTGGCCTTTAACTGCACAAGAGAATGTGCCTGTTGAAGAGTTATGAGTTGAATGATGTTGATTCTCATAATAGTTTATTTTGTTGTGATACCACATGTAGACAGTTTGATCATCAGTCAGGTTACAGCTGGTGTTACAGGTCAGTGTGACAAACACCGAGGTGAAAGAAGCTCTTTGAACATGAACCTCTGTAGAAAAGGGATAAACACACCTATTGTTACTATGTATAGATATATTCAAAGAGCTCATATAATACCTATAAATGATAGTTTCAACAAATCTGACTAGAATTGATATTAACTGGAGATGTGTTTGTAGAGTGTGGAATTTTTACCTCTGGGATATGTGATGGAGTGCCGCTCATTCACTGATGTCTCATTGTGGAAAGAAGTGTTTCCATAAGTCACACTGAAGCATATCTGTGTGATAGAATCTGGACAAAAAGAAATTAGATTTAATATTTGTACTGAGGCCATTTTTACAGATTTTTGCTGAAGGGTTTGTAGCACAATAAACATCATGACTCACCCACAGAGACTTGAGGGGCTCTGAGATGCTCGTAGCCTTTGACAGCACAGGAGTATGTGACTGCTTCCTCACTGCTGAGCAGCTCTTGGTACCAGGGAGACCAGTCCTCATAGAGAAACTCTCTGTTCTTGTACCAGATGTAGGCTGCAGGCTTTTCAGTCAGAGGACAGCTGCTGCTGCACATCAGTGTTACTGTCTGTCCCTCTGTGGCAGGAATCACCTTTACCTGCAGCTCTGAAAGGATGATGGAGAACAACTTATACAATGATGTCATTTGGAAAGTAATCAATGAGTAAAAGTCACTGTACCTGCAACAACTTGTAGACTAATTCTGTTGAGCCAACAGTTTCCTGCACTGTCTGTAGTCTCCATACAGCAGTAAGCGTTTGCATCACTCTCTCTTAGATCATTGATGGCTAAAGTTGGGTTTTTCTCTTCAGACATGTTGTATGTTACACGTTGTCCATCCACAGAGAGCTCACTCTGAACATACTTATAACCATCCCAGTATATAGTGAACCATTTTCTGCTTGAAGTCAGATGTTGATGTGAGCAGTGCAGATCCACTGATGAACCTTTGAAAGCACAGATCCTGGTTTCTCCTCCATTAACACCTTTAGCAGAAACTTTTATCAGGAATCGAATTCATTGTCTTATCATTTTTACGTCAGGTTTTTTTTTCTTTTCTTAGAATGTAAATAAAATTTTTGCTTTCTTTTCATAACAATGTATAAATAATTACTCATACCTGAAATGTAGAAGATGAAACAGACGAACAGATGTTGAAAATCTGTCAGCAACATGTTGGTTGAAGTCTTGTGTGCAAGCATAAAGTTGACAGTAAATATAAAAGTAGACAAGATTAACTCACAGGTTAAAATCGATTGAAAAACAGAAGGACTGACATGACTGTTTTTGTACAATGGTTTGGCACACAAAGCACCTTTGAAACTAAACATGAACGTCCTTCCTCTGTGGTTCTTTCGTTATCTGCAAGACGATCAATGTGGTTTTGCCGTCTTGCCCTGAATATTTTAGATGTTCAAGTAACTTTCAGTTTTCAACAAAGTGTTTATATTATTTCTCTACATTTATGTATGTATTTATAATTTTTTTCTAAAAGTCTCCTGCTCAAACCTGATGGAGTGTAAAAAAACAAAATGGTACAAGACTCAAATGATTCTCCTGTCAAAATACTCATACAAATGTTAATGCATGTTAACAGCCTCTTAAGATAATAAAGACAATGATAATAATAATAATAATAATAATAATACCAATGATGGACATTTTGAAAACATCACCATTATTGTGCACCAGTTTATCTTGTTCTGCTGTCTTACAGTTCCTGGCCTGCCCACTGTAGGCTGCCATTATCACAGCTCATGATCTCAGCAGCAGTCTGTGCTGCTGAGATCATGGACATTTGGTTAGTGCTTGCAGGTTATGTTTTCAGTAATATTTTCCACTGAACCCTATTATTATCTTTGAGTTAGCACGCAAAAGGACCACAGTTCTCTCTGCTAGAAACTGACTGCAGTCACAGCAGTGTACATACAAGTGTGTGTTTGCGTATGTTTGTGTGTATGTGTGTATGTGTGTGTTGCAAATGAAGTGCCATGTCAATGCTACGAAACATGTTCTGTTTCGGGTACATTACATTCATTCTGTTTTTAAGTGGAGAGGGTCTGAACCTTATTGGAGAAGCTGAGTGAGGAGGTTACATGTGAAAAGCTTATTGTCTGTACTTGTCACCATCGGAGGGGGAGCGTGTCATCTCCTACTACAGCTGCTCCCTCAGCAGACTGGAGAGGAACTATTTTGTCACCCGTCGAGAGCTGCTGGCCATCATTCTGGGTCTCCGCCATTTCAGACCATACCTCTACAGAAAGAAGTTTCTTCTGCGCACAGACCATGCGTCCCTCACTTGGCTGCTCAACTTTAAAGAACCGGAGGGACAGCTAGCCCGGTGGTTGGAGACGCTGCAGGATTACCACTTTGAGGTTCATCATCGGGCGGGACGTCTCCACACCAATGCAGATGCCCTTTCCTCCAGCTGGTTCATGGTGCGGCAGGGTCAGGACATCCTGGGACCCTTCCCCACCACTGACCAGGGGAACCGCTACGTTCCGGTTGCCCCGACCAGAGCGCTGTTACCACGGCTGAGTGTCGGGTCAATGAGATGTTTTGCCGGTTCGGGGTACCAGAGGAACTGCACAGTGACCAGGGCCGGAATTTCGAGGCAGTGTTGTTTAAGGAGGTCTGTCAGTGGATGGGTATGAGGAAGACCCGGACGGCACCCCTAGAGCGGTCCAGGAATCTACGAAATGCACTCCAGCGACCTTGATGTTTGGGCATGAGCTTTGTACCCCAGTACACTTGGTGTTCAGATCCTCCCGTGAGCAGGAAGGGGGCAGGGACCCTAGATTGGACTACCTCCAAAACCTCTGGGCCCGGCTACCGGAGGTGCACCAGTTGACCAGGCAGGCGCTCTGGGATGCAGACTTCCGGCAGAAGCGAGCTTATGATACCCGCTGAAAGGGGGAGGACTGTTGCCAGGTCAGCAGGTGTGGGCCTACAGCCCGGAGAGGAAGAAAGGGCTTTTCCCAAAACTGATGAGTCAGTGGGTTGGACCCTGCACTGTTCTCGAGGGGCTGTCCGATGTGGTCTAACGGAACAGGGTGGTCGTACTCCATCGTGATCGCCTGGCACCCTGTCAGCCCTTGAGTCCACCCATGGAGGGGTCAGGATCCCAGCTTCAATGGCAGGCCCCCGACCTGGCCTCAGAGACAGCTGGGGGACCAGCGGAACGTCCTTAATGACGTCATTGCCTTCCCCAACACCTCAGAGATTTTGCTATGGACATGCCGGTTGCTGGGGAGAGCTAACCACTCAGGTGGGTTGGGTGGCTTGTTGGGGGAGTGGGTAGTTATCTCCCATCATGCCTTGGGACATGTGCTGCTGTTAAGATGTTCTTGTTTTATTGTCTACAGTTACATGACTTTTAACTGTTCTCTTAACTGTTCTGCGGTACAAAGTCACTGTCATTGTTTGATGGAAAGAATGATTTATCATGAGTGAGTTCGGTTATGTGGTTATTGACGCTCGGAAGCACAGTGTAACACAAGCAAGTGTTTAATAGAGCTCCTCTTACCTGTTTGTTGTGGAACAGCAAGCTCAATAGCTGAGTGGTGCTTTGTTGCTAAGATTCATCTGCTCGCTACAATATAAATATATTTTGCCAAAATCTCAGATCAAAGCTCACAAAACTATTTCAACAACCACTAATGAGCAAAAACAGCAAATGACAGAAGGTAAACAGATTCCACACAAAGATGTAAAGCGCGGATTGTTCACCCAACGGCACGTACACGTCGGTGCTGAAAGCTGACATCAGAATCAGAATCAGAATACTTTATTGATCCCTGGGGGAAATTATTTTTTGTTACAGTGCTCCATTTTAAACCAACATTAAGACAAGACAGACAATACGCTAACTAAGAATAGTACAATATATACATATATATACATACATACATACATAAGTCACTTATAAATAAATATTTGGATAAGAAACATGTGTAGTTGTAGCAGCAAACAGTGTGTTAAGTGGATGCGTTGTACAGGGAGATGGCCACAGGCAGGAATGATTTCCTGTGTCGTTCAGTGGTGCTTTTCGGTAATCTCAGTCTCTCACTGAACGAGCTCCTGTGACTGACCAACATGTCATGGAGTGGGTGGGAGGTGTTATCCAACATTGTCTTTATCTTGGACAGCATCCGCCTCTCCGACACCACCTTGAGGGAGTCCAGCTCCATCCCTACAACATTGCTGGCCTTACGGATCAGTTTATTAAGTCTGTTGGCATCTGCGACCCTCAGCCTGCTCCCCCAGCATGCAACAGCATAGAGGATCGCACTGGCCACCACAGACTCATAGAAAATCCTCAGCATTTTCTGGCAGATGTTGAAGGACCTCAGTCGCCTCAAAAAATAGAGACGACTCTGGCCCTTCCTGTAAAGTGCTGTGGTGTTTTTAGCCCAGTCCAGTTTATTGTCAATGTGTACTCCAAGGTATTTATAGTCCTCCACAATGTCAACACTGACCCCCTGGATTGAAACAGGGGTCAAGTGTTTCCTGGTCTTCCTGAAGTCCACGATCAGTTCCTTGGTCTTTGCCACGTTGAGCTGCAGATGATTCTGCTCACACCACGTGACAAAGGAGTCGACCACAGCCCGGTACTCTGTCTCATCATCCCTGCTGATGCATCCAACCACCGCAGAGTCATCAGAAAACTTCTGAAGATGGCAGGTCTCTGTGCAGTGGCTGAAGTCTGTGGTGTAGAGGGTGAAGAGGAAGGGGGAGAGGACAGTCCCCTGTGGTGCCCCTGTGTTGCTAATCACCTTGTCAGACACACACTGTGGGAGACGTACATATTGTGGTCTTCCTGTCAGGTAATCAACAATCCAGGACACCAGAGAAGCATCCACCTGCATTGCTGCTAACTTATCACCCAGGAGGGTCGGCCTGATGGTGTTGAAAGCACTGGAAAAGTCAAAAAACATGACCCTCACAGTGCTCGCCGGCTGGTCCAGATGGGTGTAGACACGATTGAGCAGGTAGATGATGGCGTCCTCTGTTCCGAGACGAGGCTGATAAGCGAACTGAAGGGGATCCAGATGTGGTCTTACTATGGGTCGCAGCTGGTCCAGGATGAGCCTTTCCAGGGTCTTCATGATGTGGGAGGTCAGTGCCACGGGCCTGTAATCCTGGGGGCCACTGGGACGAGGCGTCTTTGGTACAGGGACGAGGCATGATGTCTTCCACATCACCGGGACCCTCTGCAGACTCAGACTCAGCATAAACAGTTTATGAAAGACTCCACACAGCTGGGGGGCACAGGCCTTGAGGACAAGGGGACTCACTCCGTCTGGTCCAGCAGACTTGCCTGAGTGAAGTCTCCTCATTTGCATCTCAACCTGGTATTGAGTGAAGGTGATGGGTGGGGGAGGGGTGTCAGGAATCTCACAGGAGGCAACATGTGAAGAGAGAGGCTGGCACAGTGGTGTGGCTCTGGATTCCAGGCTGACTGCAGGTGAGGTTGTGGGGGTGGGAGCAGACACTGTGGTGTCGAATCTATTGAAAAACAGATTCAACTCGTCGGCTCTATTCTCACCTCCCTCAGCTCCCCTGCTGTTGGTTGGCCTGAATCCAGTGATGGTCTTCATGCCCCTCCACACCTCTCTCATGCTGTTCTGCTGGAGTTTCCACTCCAGCTTCCTCCTGTAATTGTCCTTAGCCTCTCTGATCTTGTCCTTTAGTAACACCTGGACCTTCCTCACCTCCTCTTTGTTGCCCCCTCTGAAAGCCCTCTTCTTGTTGTTGAGGAGGGCTTTGATGTCCTTAGTCACCCACGGCTTGTTATTTGGGTAACAATGAACAGTCTGAGCTGGAACAATGGAGTCGGTGCAGAAAGTTATGTAGTCTGTGATACACTCAGTAAGCCCATTGATGTCCTCGGCGTGAGGCTCACAGAGTGTTTCCCAGTCGGTCACCTCGAAACAGCCCTGTAGTTCCGCTATTGCCTCCTCTGACCACCTCCTAACAGTCCTGGTGGTCACAGGTTCCCTCCTCACAATTGGCACATAGCGGGGGGTGAGGTGAATCAGGTTATGATCTGACCTACCAAGTGGGGGGAGGGAGGAGGAGCTGTATGCATCCTTGACGTTAGCATACAGTAAGTCTAAAGTTTTCTCTCCCCTGGTGGGACAGTCCACATATTGTTTGAATGTTGGTAGTGTATTGTCCAGTGATACATGGTTGAAGTCACCCGAGATCACAATAAAGGCACTCGGGTGCTGAGTCTGTAGCCGAGCTATGGCAGAGTGGATAGTGTCACATGCAGCTGTGGGGTTAGCAGAGGGGGGAACATAAACAGCCACCAAGATGACGTGAGAGAATTCCCTGGGTAAATAATACGGCCTGAGTCCAACAGCACACAGTTCAGTGTCCGGGCAACAAATCCTTTCTTTGATTGTTATGTTGGCAGGGTTACACCACCGGTTGTTAACTAAAACAGCAAGCCCACCTCCTTTACGCTTACCGCTAGCGATGCTGTCCCTGTCCGCCCGAACAGTGTGGAAGCCTTCCACGGAAGCATTCTCATCGGGAATGACCTGGTGCAGCCATGATTCGGTGAAACACATCAGGCTACACTCTCGGTATTCCCTCTGACTCCGTACCAGTGCTGAGAGCTCGTCGATTTTACTTGCCAACGATCGCACATTTCCCATCACGATAGACGGCAGACACGGTTTAAACCTCCTCCTCGCTTCGAGCCTCCGCTGTCTCACCGTCACCTTTTTTCTTCTCTTCTGTCCTTGACCTCTGCATCCCCGATGTGTTTTCCTCCAAATTTCAGCTGGTACTTCTGCGGGCACTTCTGCGGGCCTGGCCAGCGAGCCGGCCGGCATCAGGGCGATCAGCTGATCTCTGGAGTAAACAGTCCGTGCGTGTAGATGTGCCGCGGTCCCGTTCCATGATAAAAGTAACAGTTCCACGGCCACCAGAAGAACAAAAACTCTCTCAATCCACATGATTGAGTAAGAGATAGAAAACGGAGGAAAATACAAGTCAGAAAAAAAAAAAGAATACGTAAGAAAAAAAGAGCTAAACTAAGAGAAAAGCAGGAGCGACTGTAACAGGCTGCACGCTGGTTGGCGCATGCGCACTTAAATGTCTCACAGATCTCACAGATTCTGAATCTGCAGGTTTGGTCATTCTCTGACCAAAATTCCCTGAATCAGCAGCAAAAGAAGATCAAAACTACGCTTCATATTTGATAAACATCATCATGAATTCCCTCTAACTTTTGCTGTTTTGCTTCCTCCACGATGAAATCACACTTCCTGCACAACTCACTCTCTCTCAAAGACCAGTTTCCCATCAAAAATCTGTTTTCTGCATTATTTGCTTGCTCATTACGCAACAGTCCGCCGTTGTGTACAGACTGGTGAGCTGTTTTGTTCTGTTTTTTAAAAAATGACACCAAGAAACCTGCCTTTGTGCTTTTCAATACTGAATAAATGTAAACTTTTGAGAATGACGCCAAAATTGCAAAAGGCTTAGCTGTGTCTCTAATAAAACCTCTGTAACTTTGCTCTGCTTCATTTCAGCAGCATCAGGCAATGTTCATATGTTGATTGATGGTTTTCTTTCATTTTTGATCTACTGCAGAATATTTTGAAGGTTATCTGCTATAAGAAGATGTTTTTCTGTGTTTTATCCTCAGTTACTTTGACACAAAAGCATCTGCTGTGATGCTTACACATCTGATGAAGTCTCACAAGTGTCAGCTTTGTTTTTATACATAGATATAAAAACATAGATATGTACTGATAAATGATGAGAAATATAATATTTCTGATGGAGTCAAAATTGAATCAAATCAAATACCCAGCAGCATTTAAGACCCTTTCATTGTGTGTAATTGCTCTCACTGTCAGAAGAGGGAGACAAAAGGCAGTTGACCTGCTAAAATGAAATAAAAAAATAAAAATACATTACCATTCGCTGAATCTAAGCTGAGAATATAGCCACGTAAACTTCAAAATTAATCGTGCTACTTCTATAATCAGTGATATCATCAATAAATGTTTCTAAACTGGATCCACTAACAGCCATTCATGCCCATATGAATATTGCCTCCACCACGTTCAGCAGAAAGCTGTTCCTTTCTGCAGGCTTTTCTGTTCCCACTGTCTGTAGTCTTCATACAGCAATAAGCGTTTGGATCACTCTCTCTTAGATCATTGATGGTTAAAGTTGGGTTTTTCCCTTCAAACATGTTGTACGGTACATTTTGTCCATCCACAGAGAGCTCACTCTGAACATAATTTCCTTTGCAGTCTATTGTGAACCATTTTCTGCTTGAAGTCAGATGTTGACGTGAGCAGTTTAGAACCACTGATGAACCTTTGAAAGCACAAATTCTGAGTTGTGCATTTGGTGGAAGTTTTAAAATAATCTGCAAACATCCGGTAGGCATTATTTGAAGTGGGTTTAAGTACATATTGTTATATGGAGAAACTCTGGTCAAACACCTAAGCAGTCTCTGAAGATGGGTGCGGTTCACTCATGTCTTCTATGGCTTGACCAAACTAACAGAACAAGAAATTCCAAAACATCACATGAGTCTATACCTTCAGTTCAGCTCATCCTTTGAAAACCTTCCCTTTGAGAGCGAAAGAGAGAAAATTATGACCATGTTTTCTACTTAGACATTGCCTAAAGATTTACATCCCAAATCCTTCCTCCTTATTCCCTGAGATAAGGACACAGAGTCTCACTACCTGTTTTACATCTCACATGAACTTACAATCGCCCCACTGTGTTTGTGATAGGGCACAAAGACACATTTGTAGTGTCTATTCTACATGCATATAACTAAGTGAGAAAGTGATATTACCATTACTAAAGTGACCAATATATAAGAAAAGAAATTTGCCACCACATGCTCCATTAACACCTTGAACAGAAACTTTGATTAGCAAACAGCTTCATTATCCTACTATTATTATCTCTCTTTATTCAAAGATTAATGATAGAAAAGTCACAATCTTAAATACTTGACTTTAGGAATTAATATGAACTCAGATTCCTCAAATTTAAACTATACAATCTGTAATTTTTTTTCAAATATTTCTTCTTAGATAAAGTTATTTACAATTATTATATAAGGACTCATAAATAATCACTAATACCTGAGATATAAAAGATGATACCGCCAAAATACCAAAATCACTGCCTGTGTCATCATGATAATTTTTGTATCAATAAGTATCAACTCTGCTGCATGCAGTTATGTTTAAATTCATTAAACATTCATTTGAGATGCTTGAATTGGTTGAGCAGAAAGCTGAGGAGGTCTTAAAACTGTTGTCCGTATCTGATGATGATGGTTTAAAGTCCAAACTTTAATGATCAAAAGCTCGAGTGATGTCGACTTTAATCTGCTCTTAAGTTAAAATTTTATTGTATTTATATTTTAATGCAGAGAAAGATGATTTTTTGTGTTTGTTTTACTTTGTGCCTTTTGTTTTGTTTAACATATCTATAATTACTCTTTGAGCTCTCTAATTGAATTGTATTCTGGGTTTGAAGAGTTAACATTAACGTTGTTTTGCTGGCCTCTGGTGGTTTAACTCGTCAACTTATTGCAGCAAATTACAACCTCATGCACTCCTGACCCTTCGATATGCCTGCTGGGTGTGGCTTATCGTTCCAGCCTTAGTGCTTTCATTAGTAAACAGCTTTGTTATCTTTCTTTATTATCTCTCTTTTTGAGCGTTCATTAATTAATCTCTGAAAAATCTGAAGTACTGTACATCAGGAATAAATATGACCTCAGTGTCCTCAACATCATGATTGTTGTAGTCCAGGCCTTAAGCCTAAAGCTAAAAGTAAAAGCTTGAACCATAAAAGAGACAAAGTAAGTCATCGGTCAAACTGAACAGTCCTCTTTGTCAGAGTGAAGGTGAGGGGGACGGAATGACTGCTGTTTCATGTTGACTGGTTTCACACTTTAAGCAGCTTTGAAACTAAAACTAAACTTCCTTCCTCTTCCTTTGAATCTTCTTTGTACTTGTATTGTGTGTGTCCGGCCTGAAAAACATTTAAAGGAAAATACAAATACCTTCTGTATCATCACACACACACTTGTGCTGTATACACTTGCATGGAATATTCATATTCATATAACTCTACAAAAAGTAATTTCCAGAAACTTAAAAGTGGACACACCTTAACTCACAAACTGACCTAATTACAAAGACATAGCTTTTATAGTGGTTTGGCCTAACCATTTACACACAAAACAAAAACACAGTAACATCAACTAAGCACAAAATAACACAAGTAAACCTAAACCACTCCTGTTCCTGATAAGCACATGGTTGGTCCTTCTGAGCAGGCATTTTGAGTCCTCAGCCACGCCTTTTGCCCAGACAGGAAACAACCACCAACCAAAACAAGATAACTCAAAGAAAGAGAAACATAATTAATATAACAGAAAACATTTTCATAATATCAGTGTTAGGTTTAACCAAATGATTAATGAATTATATTAAAGAAGAAAACTGCAAAACAAACTAATAAAGTGAACAAATGGCCTGATTTACCCATGTGTGGCTGATGCCATCACAGCTGCATCAAAAACAGTGACATATTCTCTGATTTAAATAAATACATAAATAAACACTTGGTGACCTGTCAGATATGAACTGACACAATTTCAGAGTCCTTCTTTAACTTGTGAAGCAGTTGGGGACATGTCCACCAGAGGGCACCATTATTATAGTTCTTGATCTCAGAAGCTGGTTATTTAATGCAAAAGTCAATGTTGTTTAGAGATTTCACCACTTTTTTACTGAGCCATCCTTCAGGTATAAGTAAAATCTTTCTATTTTTTTTTCTATTTTTCTCTGACTACCCATTGTCAAGACAACTCACGATAACTGGGGTTATTTGAATCATTATGATATGCCAGGTTTTTACTAACTCGTTTGTATACTGTTACAACTTGATTTTACAAATTGTTTCTACTCTTTGATCTGTTTATCAGCTCCACAAAAAAAAGTTTTCACAGGTTAGATGAATCAAATAAAACACTGCATTTTTAAAAAGTCAATACTTTGAGTGTATTTTATAACAAGAGAAACATAAAATCAACATTACATAAGTAGTGAGTAAGTAATTGATATTTTTCCACATTTTCCCAAATGTATAATATTTCAATTACACAGTATTCCCCAGGGAATGAGTTTTGCAGTGACAGCTCCTGACACATATAGGGACCAATTTGGGACCTTCCACCTCTCCTGCAGTTTTGCCTTCTGCCCCTGAGACTTCTTGAGTTTGTTGGGTTCCTGCTCTCTGATCTTGCCATTAATTGACAAACATCTAACAACTGTGGTCCTCTGTCCTTGTAAACTACCACTTTGTCTTGTTGGCTGGCAAGAGTTAGAGGTTTACAGGACAGCTGAATGATCTATTTTAATTAGCAGCACAAACTGTTGCAGGACCCCAAATGAGGAAATCATGGATCAAAAAAAAGGAAAAAGTATAAGTAGACTGGGGAAACAAAGACTGGGGAAATTCAATTGTTTTATTACAAACATTCCTAAAAATCATTCCCACACTGTCTGAAGCTCCTTTTAAAGTAGCAGTGCACTGTGAATGAAGGCAATTCTACAAGAAGGTCACCAAACATTATTAGAGCTGTGATGGAAAATTTTAAGTGTTTTGACCTTTTTGACCTTGTGTTAAATTAATATGGCTGAATAGAAGGCTCAAAAATATCTTGTTTTGTCTTCATATAACCCTCGATTAAGATATACTTGTGTTCTGTGAACACAGCAGGTAGATAACTTGTTCCTATAAATGATGAATTAACAACAAGTTGTTAATTCATTTTTCAAACACCAAATTAAAATCTCACAAAGACAACTTATTTATAGTGTGCAGATCAATTTATATCATATTTCCATAACAATCTGGTGTCAGTGTAGTGGGATCCCTTGGCTGATCTAAAGCTAGCATGGTGGTGATGTCTTATCATGTAAGGCAGCCTTTCCAACCTCAAATCTCACATAGTTGTTAGATGAGACCAAACATGATGACAGCGAACACCTCTGTTGGAATGGCTATGAATGGACCATGTTGTCCAGTAAAAGAAGAAATTTGGGATAAAAAGTATAAAAAAAAAATTGCTGGTGAATGTAAGATGCCTTATTACAGAAGTGAGAACGTCTCCACTTTTCCACTTCTGTACATAAAAGCTTTCTTCTCACTTTCACCTTTAAAACAGGAAAAGTGTGTTTTGTGCCTTCTGGCTGAAAACACAGTATCAGTGAATACATCGCCATGCACAACATGAGAATGTGTAAGTACAATAAAAGATTACAAACATTTCCCGAAACTACCTCAAAGTAACTACATACAGTAAAATTACTTACAGTGTAATTTATGTTTCCTTTCCATCTCTTTGTTAGAGGTCTGTCTTGTGGTTTATGTCTCTGTGTTCTCTAGTTGTTCTGTCTCCCCTGTCAGCTGTATCCCCTTGTCAAGTTCCCGTCTCTGTGTTATGTTTCCTGTTTTACTTTGAAAGTCTGTGTCTCATGTAAATGCATCTGGTTTTGCTTCCTTTGTCTCGTTAGGCCTGATTTGCCCCAGCTGTGTTTCCCTCCTGTTACCCATTCCCTGATTGCTCCCTCTGTGTATTTAAGCCCTGTGTTTCTCTGTCTGTGTTGTGATCTACTGTTTATGATGCTGTGTGGGCTGGCTGTTTGCCAGAGTTTGTTTTTGGAGTCTGAGTTTTGTTACCGTTTTTGAGTTCCTGTCTGTCTCCGGAGTCTGCACTTTGGGTTAGTGATGGGTAAATGAGGCCTCGTGAAGCGTTTCAGCACATTCCCCAAATTGTATCGATACTGTGTCGACACATTGTTGCTGTTTTGCTCCATACTGACACCTGCTGGACCTTAAATATCATTGCAGGCAACTTACTTGAGACTCACAACAGACACGGATTCAAATACCTAGTCATACTTGTATATACTGTAAGGTATTGTACTTTCCATGGAATCATTTTATATGTTTTACATTGCAAACATTGCAGACATCATTAAAATGGAAGTATTGTGAATATAATATTACCCATTTAAATGTAATTGACTCAGAGTTTATAAATTTCTATTCAGAAAAATAAGTATATCCAATGTTTTTGCATTCAGTCTACTGCGTTTTTTGGGGGGTTTTTTTTACACCATTTCCCCAGCTTTGGAAATCTCACAGGCACAGATGAAGCTGGGGTACAAAAACTGTAAAGCCAGGTGGAAAAGGTTCAGATAAGATGTCTTCCTATTCCCCCAGTACGTTAAAGGATCCTGTGATCTTGGAATGTTTCTCTCCGACACTCTCCACAATACTAAGGGGTTGGCAGTCCTTTATAATAAAATTCAGGACTGCCTGGCCCAGAACAGTGTTCAGACTGGTTAAGCTGTTCAGTGTCAATATAGGCCGACCTGTGTTCATTATCGGTGTGATTGTTTCCTCATTTTCATGTTTGGCTCTGTAATGCCTAAACACTGAGGAGGTGCTTGTGTTTATGTAAAAAGCTCCGCAGAACAGATGCGACATTTAACCTGCATAAAATGAAATAAGTAATTTACACTGCAAGTCACATTATTGTTTTTCCTGTTCTGATAGATTACACTGAAACAAAGACAGACAAACTATTTGCAGTTAAAAGATCAAAATGATCCCACACAGCAGAAACTTTTCTTTCGGGCTCCATTTTGTTATGGAGAGATGTGTATTTATTTATTTTTTTTTATCTTTGCGAGAGTAATTTTTTGTTTTTTTTGGTGGCGACTCGTTCCGTTGACAGATGCGGACGCGATACCTTCTAAACACAGTTTGGCGCGTTGGCAATGAGCGATACAGCAGCTGTATCGATCATGTGACTTTTCTTAAAGCGACGCCCGCAACGATACAGGCTTCACTCTGTGAGCTTGATACAAGCGTCGGTGTGTCAGTGTTGCTGGACCCATCACTACTTTGGGTCCTTTTCCTGCCTGCACAAAGCCATTCCTTAACAGAAGATCGTGACCAGAACATGGACCCCGCAGACTCTCTTTCCTCTGAGTTCAACGCCAAGATGATGCGAATGGTGAGTCTGCTTGACTGCATTGCCCAGTCACAGGATTTACGGACTATGGCAGTTGGGCTAAGCACAGTAGATGCTATCATTAGGCATAACCCTCAGCTTACTCAGTTTGCTAAGGACACTAAGTTGGCTGGCACCATTACTGCCTGGAGAGAGCAAGTTAGGGCTGGTGAGCTTGCTCTCTCACTCACTAAATCTTCCCCATCGCTGATTCAGCAAGACACACACTCTCCACCTGCCTCTACGCTGCCATGGACTTCCTCTCCTTCCACACGCCAGCCGGGACCTTGTTCACCTGTCCATTCACCAGCCTCTTTCCTGGCAGCTATGTGGTCGGAGGATCAGGAGGAGGTCTCCATTTCTTCACCGGTTCCTGTTTTCTCATCCTGAAGGAAACGGCGCCCTTGCCACGGCCACTCCTCTCCCCAGTCATCTGTTCTGCAACCTGGTCCTGCTGAAGGGTCCGAGGGGCACGTCCGGCCTTCATCTGTTCCCGCTGGTGGTTCTGGAGAACCTCACCTGCCTTTGTTTGCCTCCGCTGGACGGTCCGAGGGGCCTGTCCAGCAACAGCAACCTGCCTCTGCTGGAGGGTCCGAGGGGCCCGTCCAGCCTTCTGCCTCCTCGTCTGGTGCAGCCTCCGAGTATTCCTCCTCGTCTGGTGCAGCCTCAGCTACAGCTTCAGCTCTGCCTGGTCCTGCCCGGCCTGCCCGTCCTCGTCCTGCTCGTCCTCGTCCTGCCCGGCCACTTTCCAGGTCGTTGGCTGGACATCATTGCTGTCGTGGTCGGCCTCCGGATCTGCTCCGTCACGGTCGCTGGCTTCACGGTCGACCTCCTGAGCCGTTTTCTGGACTCTTGGGCCGTCGACCTCTGGGCCATTTTCTGGAGTCTTGGGCCGTCGACCTCCGGGCCGCCCCCCGAGCTGCCCCCCGAGCTGCCCGGGTTTGGGCTGTTGCGCTGTCGACCTCCGGGCCGGCCCCCTGAACTGTTTTTGGGAGTGGTTTCCGGGCCGCCTGCACCTTTTGTGGGCCTTTTTGTTTGGTTATTTTCTGGGCTCCAGTGTTTTCTGTTTTTGATCTCTAGGTTGTGTTTGATTTGTTTGGTTTGGTTTGTTATTTTTGCATGAATAATGCTAAACATTATTCATGCAACAATATTCTGTAGTTCACATTAGCAATTAATCTGATTTCAAAGTTTATAAATCATCTAAAATCATATAGTTAATTAATTTGCTATCATAGTCCGAAAGAACGAGATCGCGGATACAAGCGGCAGAAATGAGCTTCCTCCGAAGGGTCGCTGGCCTCTCCCTTAGAGATAGGGTGAGAAGTTCGGCCATCCGGGAGGGGCTCAGAGTAGAGCAGCTGCTGCTCCACATCGAAAGGAGCCAGCTGAGGTGGTTCGGGCATCTGACAAGGATGCCCCCTGGGCGCCTCCTGGGTGAGGTGTTCCAGGCATGTCCCACCAGGAGGAGGCCCCGGGGCAGACCCAGGACACGCTGGAGAGGTTATATCTCTCGGCTGGCCTGGGAACGCCTTGGTATTCCCCCAGATAAGCTGGAGGAGGTGGCTGGGGAGAGGGAGGTCTGGGCCTCTTTGCTTAGGCTGCTGCCCCCGCGACCCGGCCCCGGACAAAGCGGATGAAGATGGATGGATGGATGGATGGAGTCTTGTACTGGGTGTGGATATATGCAGGTGCTGGTTCGAAAGTGTCAGACTTTAGCACTTTTGAATCACACTCAGAGGTGTAAACACATCTTCAACCACAGGGATAAACACGGTTTAAATACTTTGAGTACGAATTGTGTTTTAAATTCACTCTTGTTTTTTGTGGCCTCAAATGCTGTGACATGTGGTTTCACTGATGAAAAATAAGCACAATATGAACCCAGACAATTCTGGGGGCATTTTTAAAACTTTGTTAAAAGGTATAACCTTCTCTCTAGCTCAGAGGAGACGATTGTCACCAAATGCTTGTTTAACACAGCAGTCTATGCTGCTGAGGGATTTGACCATCTTTGCTGAGCCATTCTGCAGGTATGAGGAACATTTTCATGTACTCTGCTAACCCATTGTCAGCTCTGTGCAGCAGAAGAAAACTGAGCTGTAAATGTTGTTAGTTGTCTGTCTTTTGAGGTTATGTGGCAGATTTTTACTAGAAGAGAAATTTAGTGATCACAGCTGATCAGTATTTAATGTAAATCAGGTCAGTTTTTTTGCACTTGCTGTCATTTCTCCATACTGTTACAACGGCAGATGGTTGTAATGAATTTAATAAGGTTCACATATGTACATACTAGTACTTACAACTGAATTCAGGGTTCGATTAAGAACTGACTCTTTTCTTTTATTATATTTATTTTTTATTTTACAGTGAAGACAGGTGAGTTTATTCCTATATTTTTAAGTCATCATCAGGACTCTTGGTCTTGGGGTTGCTGGCAGTGTTGCAGCACCCCCTGCAGCAAATGGCAGACATCACAACACCCACTCACAGGTGCAAAAAAAAGTAACAAAAAACAATATTAACAATAATTGAAAAAAGATATATAAACTGTTGAAATACTTCAAAAATCACTTCTTTCATTATTTTTCTCAGAAATGTGGGATTTGGGAAGTTTTTTCATAAAAAGGATCATGTTCAAATAACATTACATACTAGACACCGGCTATCACAATGGCATAAACACATTGTTTTTTGTTGTTATATATTATAGTGTCATTTAAAAAAAGAACAAAAGAAGACCATCAAATTAACGAGCTTCATCTCTTTAGAAATACTTGGAATTGTCCCAGTGCTGGCCTCTTTAATGTATCATTCTCCACCTTGGATTGGAAACATGGACCATCAGACTCACCTGTCCCTGATGAATGTCCTAACAGAAGGTTTTAACACTTTAGTCATCAGATCAATAAATTGTGAAGGAATCTGTCGCCTAAACTTCGGAGTGCCAAGCTACATCACAAATTGTTCAGTAATTTCACAGTCCTACCTTTGTTACAAAAGAATATTTGGATATTTGTGAAAAATTTTCGTTTGGGTCAGGTAAAATATTATCCATATGTGAAATGCACTATACACAGGTACACACACACACAGGTCTTTATCAC
Organism: Aulonocara stuartgranti; assembly: GCF_965226115.1. Taxonomy (NCBI): domain Eukaryota; kingdom Metazoa; phylum Chordata; class Actinopteri; order Cichliformes; family Cichlidae; genus Aulonocara; species Aulonocara stuartgranti. The sequence continues at coordinate 32,647,404 of NC_138944.1, read as the reverse complement.
CAGGTTCCACATTTATTTACAATTTTCCCCGGTTATGACTGAACACAGTCTGACAGCTGTCGGTCCCAGCCGATTTCCCTCTCCCTCCGCTCCTCTCCGTCTCACTATAAAAAGGGAAGGAAACCATTATCAGTCCAAATCGCCATCAGCTGTTCTCACCGGCATCTCCAGCACCGCCCCGTTGAGCCCACTGCACCACTCCTCCCCTGCAGCCGCGCCCGGGACCACACCTCCGCCACACCATATTTTTGATAGGTTCTTGTCAGTCGTGCACAAATAGGTTTATGTATGCCTTGACTGCTGCTTGTTAAAAACCACATAGTTGGAAGGCTAATATGCTTTTTAATGGTTACATAATGAATTTGCTTATCTGCGTGTCTTCCTAACAGGTAAGGGTTAATTATTGTCACATCTGTGTTAAAATATTGTGTCTAAGACCGTATACTTTTCTCAACAATGCAGACCAGTTGAGTTCAGTTTTGTCTGTTTTCTCTTGTCCTCTGTGTGTTGGGAAATAGTAGATAGTTACATGACTTACATACTTTAGTTATACTAGAAAGTAAAGAGACAAATTGAATACTACATACACGTTATACCTTATACCCTGCAAGATACAAGCAGGCAAGACCTCAGGTGCAAACTGTGCACCTGAGGTTTTGCCTGGTGTGGTTGACCCCAGCCTCTATCAATCTTGTGCTTAAAACTTGTTCCTTTGCTCCTATGATTAGTGCCTCTCTGCTGTTTTTCCAGCCAGGTATTATCCAGCCATTGGTAGGATTTTTCAGTGTCAGCACTTCTTCTATCTGCCGATGATATATGCTTTGCAGGAGCCTTTCCGTCTGTGATAGTTCTTGTTCTTGCTCTTTCTCAGGTTTCCGCTGCCTTAGGGATTCACTAAGCATGTGAACTGTGGACTGTGGCCATCTCCTGATGTACTCATAGATCGTTGTTGTTTCATCCTGGATAATGGTTTTGACGTTCACTTGTCCTTGAAGAGAGAGAGAGAGATTGAGAGGGGGGGGGATGTACCTGTGGTTCTACTGAAGCCTCTTCCAGTTCTGAGGGCAACAGCTCATAACACTACACCACTGGGACCTCTTTGGGCTTCACCTTTCGCATCTGATCTACTAACGTGTTGGTTTTTTTCACAGGGAGTGCTCTGGAGGAAACGTTGGTAGAGGAAGCTGCCATCCACACAGAGAAGGCAGCAGTGACCAGACAGCACTTGGACCCACTGCAGGTAGTCGGGCATAGGTGCATAGATCTAGGTGTTGCAGAGGTTGCTGTCTGGGAAATGGTCAGCTGGGTGAGTGATGCCATTTGCCAAATCCACACTATTCAAAACAAAAGGAGCAAATGGTGTATTTTTCTTTATGGAGATGTTTGAGGAGACAGCAACACCATTCAAGTGGTCAATGGAGGAATGGACTGTGCACTTGATGCCTCTTCTGAAGGGGTAGCCCAGATCGACAAATAGACAAAGCAGATGCCAACATGGCTTGACTGTGGCCAAGGGCGAAAAAATAGGCGAGGCAGTCCCTAATGCTGGGTGGGTACAACCAGAGGTTTATCCTGAACTCTGTGGCTCTAACCAGTCCCCTGACTGGAAAATTGGCTTAGATCTGGTTCAGTGGACAGACTGATGGCAAGTCACATATGAGAGGCTGAAGCAAGCACTCTGGAAATTGTCAGAGCATGAACGTCACTATAACTCTGTGGAAAAAGAGTGTTTGGTCAGCTCTTCGCGTTATTACGTGCTGGGGTGCCCATTCATCGTCTGTTCAGACCATGCGATGTTGTAAAGGTTCAACCACATTTTAAAAAACATTTTAGGTAGTACAGATGCTGGGGGCACAGATGGCTATGGCTGACTTCCTCTGTTGGCGGCATGAAGGTATGGCAGCCGGGTGCGGTTTGTGGCTGGCTGTCAGAGGGAGAGGAAGGGCAGTGTTGGAGCAGCAACACTGGGAAGAATGGCACACCTGTCATGTATTTGTGCATTTTTTTTTTCTCTCCCCATAGAAGTTGTGAGCAAGCGGAGGAGACAGATATATTTTTAATAAAAACTTTTCATGGCGGGCAGTATAACGGTGGAGGTACGTAAAGTGATGGAGCTATTTTGTGGTCCAGAAGAAGAGAGAAAAATGCCAGCACGATGACTTTAATGTTTCATCGGTTCAGTTTTACAGACATTTTGCCAAAGCTCTAAACCATCCAGTACAGTAGTTCAGCTTGCATGTGCATATAATTTGAAGTTGTGTTGTATTTTGCAGGACATGTACAACACATTTCATCAGCTGCAGCATTTCTATTTTTCTAAACACTACTACTTTTCTTACTCTTGTATTTTATTTTCCACTATGATGTATGATTTTTACTCTCTACTTATCAGTTGTGGTGTCCCTTCTGTGATAGTTCATTATTATCCCAATCAGTGAATGCTCCCTTTAAATGATTTTTTTAGTTAAATCACAACGATTCGATGCTGCAGTAGATATTAGTTTCAATTTCGTCGACTTCTGCTTCCTTGGCATAGAGCTCAGCTTCGCTGGCATGAAGATCAGCTTCTTTGGAGTAGAAATCTTGTTGATGTTGAGTATTAACCTGCATTCTGCTGTAATGAGCTGAGATGTTTTCATAAATGGGACCAGGGTGCATCTACAGAAAGAAGACAAATGATATGAGCACTGGGTTATTTAACACTAAGGATTCAGTTTTTGCCTCATTCAAATAAAGAAATTACTTTTTTTGCAAATGTTGTACATTTTGCAAAAAGTTTTGATGTATGATATCTATCAGATTTAAATAGTTTAGTTTTTTCCTTTCATTCTTTGTATGCAGTAAAACACAGCAATTTTTAAAATTGAAACAAAAAGGAGTACATTTTTTGATTTATTATTGTCATTAATCGAGCTAAAAGTATTTCTTATTATTCAATTAATCAATGGAATAATTGATGAAATACTGAATTACTAAAATAACCAATAGCTGCAGCCCTAATGGCTAGCATTTTGTGCAGAGGATGGTCAGGATTTTTTATGGATAACAGTTCAGTGGTCTCCTCCCCAAAAGAGCTTTAGATGTGTGCAGATGCAGCTGATGATACTGTGTCATAATGTGAATGTGTTTTAGTCACATAAAAAATACAACTGTTGAGTAGAAACATGATCGAGGTAGGTGGTGAGCTCCAGTGACAAAAAGGCTACAAGAGGTTAGGATGTAAGTGAGAAAAAAAAGCATGATGAGTGATTTTAAAGTTTTTCTGTGATGGAGAATAAATTATTATTCCTGTGAAGAGAAAATGAGAGGTTTTTTTAACCTGTTTATTATCTGAAGTTTCTTGTCTTGGAGACTGACTGGAAGTCCTCTTTTTTCTATTGCACAAAAAGAAATAAATAAAATGTTAAAACATTTGGTAAATGTAGTGATTTTTAGATAGCGTTTCTCTGCACTCCTGGAGTACTCAAAGCGCTCTATACAACATGCCACATTCACTCTATGCTTTCTCACTAGCATACACATTCATACTCTGATGGATGCATCGGAGAGCAAGTGGTGGTTAGTATCTTGCCCAAGGATATTTGGCATGCAGACTGAGGGAGCCAAAAATCAAACCACCAACCTTTTGATCAACAGATGACCTGCTCTAACTCCTGAGCTACCGTTTAACCATGACAGGTATGACAGATGAGACAGTGTAGCTTACCTCCTGCACCAGTAGACAGTGAGAGGTATTAAAAGGAGCAGAGCTGCAGAAACTCCTGCAGCTGCTGGTGTCCATGTTCCTGTGATACTTTGGACAGTGAGAGTCTTTGGAGCAGAGCTGATATCTTTGTTGGTTTTCACAGCACAGGAGTAGCTTCCTGCATCCTCCCTGCTGACTGGGTCTAGGATCAGATGTTTGTTCTGGTTCTCTCTCGGGGTCAGAGGTCGACTGTTCAAGTACCAAATGTAGTTTGTGTTGTCAGTCAGAGGACAGCTGGTACTGCAGGTCAGTGTGACTCTCTGACCCTCTGTCACCACTGCAGAAGGACTCATCTTCACTCTCAGCTCTGAAAGAAGAACATACAATAATAATAATTATTATTATTATTAGACTCCAGACTCCGTCAGTGTCATTTTTAAATCATGTTTAGTGAGTAATGCCATGTTTTAAGTGAAAAAAGCTCAGTTCTTCATTTCTGTGACATTTTACAGGGATTGTTTGCTTTATTTCATTGTATTTGTCTGACAACTGGGGTTATTAATTTCTTTTCAGCTATTCATGCCATTATTGTTACTGTTCTAGGTTACGTGTGGGTTATATAGATGTTTTCTTAATATTCCACCTTGTGATATTTGCTCAATCCAACATGAAACTTGAATAACTATCATTTTCTTAATTTCTGTGAACAGGAAAATGAATTTTTGTGTGTATTTGATATATAGCAAAGTGCTCATTAGAAAATATTTGATCAGGATTATAAAATAGTTTTATATATTTTAAAAGTCAAAAATAATGTTTTTTTCACTTGATCTGACTGTACAAAAAAAAAAAAATACACCGAAAGGGTGAATTTTTCTATAAAAGGAAAATGTCTGTTTGCTTTTGATTCTTGCTCTGTAATGGAATATTTTCACAATCCTGTTAATGAGTAAAGTCTGCTGAGTGAAGAGTTTAGATTTACCTGTGACAATCAAAAATACTCCAGGCAGATCAGACTGTGTCCATCCTTCATGATCTCTCTTGAATCTGAATGTGTATCCTCCTGAGTCATTCTTCTTCAGGTTGTTGATGGTCAGGATGTGTTGGTTCTTCATGTTGTCCTGATACTCCACACCACCTGCAGCCTCAATCAGCCTTTTAACTTCCTCATCACCACTTCTCAGTTTTTTACTCCAACATTTAAACTCTGGCTTCATGTTATCAGGATGTGAGTATTCACTTGTGATGTTGACTGAAGATCCTTCCAGAGCACAGATTCTCCTGCTGACATAATTCACTCTCCAGCAGTTTTTATCCTGAACACCTGAAATATAGATGGATTATGAAATGACTGACTGGTCTATATTTCAGGATGTCAGTGAATCAATAATTTTTTTTAACACATACAAACTTCTGTAGATTGAAGACGTTTGTGGCTTTTAACTGCACAAGAAAATGTGCCTCTTGAAGAGTTTTGAACTGAATAATGTTGATTCTCATAATAGCTTTGTTTGTTGTGGTACCAGAGGTAGATAGTCTGAGGGTCTGTCAGGTTACATCTTGTACTACAAGCCAGTGTAACAAACCCAGAAATGGAAGAAGTCCTTTGAACATGAAGCTCTGTTGATAAAAGATAAATACACTTCCCGTTACTGTGCATAGATACATTCATAAAGTTTATATAATTCATACAAATGTTGGACTCAACAAATCTGACATGTGAGTTTTGGTGGTGTTATTTTTGTACCACTTCACCTCTGGGATATGTGATGGAGCACGGCTCATCCACTGGTGTCTGTTTATAAGAACACATGTCTCCATAAGCATAAGTCACACTGAAGCAGGTTGCTGTGATGGAATCTGAAGAAAAAGTAATGCAATTAAATATTTGTAAGAAGATTATTTTTATATTTAGAATTGAGATTTCTGTTCATATTGAATTTATTTATTGTCAAATAATATAGCAGAATAAGCATCATGACTCACCCACAGAGACTTGAGGGGCTCTGAGATGCTCGTAGCCTTTGACAGCACAGGAGTATGTGACTGCTTCCTCACTGCTGAGCAGCTCTTGGTACCAGGGAGACCAGTCCTCATAGAGAAACTCTCTGTTCTTGTACCAGATGTAGGCTGCAGGCTTTTCAGTCAGAGGACAGCTGCTGCTGCACATCAGTGTTACTGTCTGTCCCTCTGTGGCAGGAATCACCTTTACCTGCAGCTCTGAAAGGATGATGGAGAACAACTTATACAATGATGTCATTTGGAAAGTAATTCATGAGTAAAAGTCACTGTACCTGCAACAACTTGAAGAGTAATTCTGTTGAGCCAACAGAGTTGTGGACTGTCGGTAGTCTTCATACAGCAGTAAGCGTTTGCATCACTCTCTCTTAGATCATTGACGGTTAAAGTTGGGTTTTTCTTATCAGAGATGTTGTACGTTACACGTTGTCCATCCACAGAGAGCTCACTCTGAACATAATTTCCCTTCCATTGGACAGTGAACCATTTTCTGCTTGAAGTCAGATGTTGATGTGAGCAGTGCAGATCCACTGATGAACCTTTGAGAGCACAGATCCTGGTTTCTCCTCCATTAACACCTTAAACAGAAACTTTCTTTAGAAAAAAACCTTTCAGTCAAAAAGAGAGAGATATTCTGTAGTTTACATTAGGAACTAATCTGAACTCAAAGTTGTCATCTATAAATCATGTAGTAGGATTAGCTATGGTTACTTTCATTCTTAAATAGGGACAAATAAATAATCACTGATACCTGTGATGTAAATGATGACACCCACAAAGAGACGACAAGCATTCCTGAGCGGCATGATTGTTGTAGTCCAGACTTTAACGTTTAACATTGACAGTGAAAGCTTGAATAAAAAAAAAAAAAAAAGTAAGTCATCGGTCACCTAAGCTGTTCTCCTTTTCAGAGTGAAAGGTTAGGGGGGGAAGATTGACTGTTGTTTCATATTCAGTGGTTTCACATCTTGTGCAGCTTTGAGGCTAATACCAAACTTCCTTCCTTTTCCTTTCAATCTTTTGTCGACTCTGCTGTGTGCACTTGTATTTTAAATAAATGTGCAATAAATAGTCACCTCAGGTGCTTTAAGCTGTTCAGAAGAAAGCTGTGTGTTGAAGCTTTTGTCCATATCTAATTATGGTGGTTTATGGTTTGTGATGAATACAAACGACTGTGGTGATCAAGAAACCCCAGATTCAAGCTCACTGTGCAACATGAACTGCTGTGGAGATGCAGACTTTTTTTTTATACTGGTTACACATGGGTGCTGGGTGTGGCCTAAAAGTGACAGCTTTTACCACATTTGAGCAACACTCAGAAGTGACAACAGGTCTTCAACCACAGAGATAAACACTGTAAATTTTTAAATGAAAATTGTGTTCAACATTCACTCTTGTTGTTTCCTGCCTCAGATTCTGTGATTTATTGTTTGAATGCTGAAAAACAAGCACAATTTCAGATTCCTTTAGCACCTTCTCTCTTGTTCTGTTGTTTAGTAATTTGAGACCAGAAGGGACCATAATTACTGCTCATTGTGTCAGCAACTCCATGTTTAATGCAACAGTCTTGATGCTGAGGGATCTGATCATCTTTTCTGAGCCATTCTGCACACGTTGGTAACATTTTCTATTGTTCTCTGCTTAACCTTCAACAAGTGAGGACTGTAAATGTCATTACTCAATTATGTTATGTGCCAAGTTTTCACCAATCTTTTTATATTTTACACTCAGGGACAATTGATTTTAATGATTGCTGAGCACTAAGAATTGTAATACTTTTGGTTTTACTGTCATATTTTTACTGTTACTATCAAGTGAGGGTGTGTGCCAAGCAACGAGAGAACCCAAAATGCAGGACTTGGCAGACAGGCTTAACTAAACTCAAACAGCTTTATTGCCAGAGCTCAGGAACAAAAACCTAAACTGAAAACTTGAACAGAGGGAAATTTGAATAGACTTGAAAAGACATGAGGCTATGGGGGAAAGAGACACTGCTGGGAAAACAAGGTGCAAGTGAACAGAATCAATTAATGAAAACGAGCAAAGAAAAACTGAACACAACACACACAGGGCAAAAGACTATCAAAATAAAACAGGAAACCAACACTTAGACTGAGACTAACACCTGATTTTGACAGGCCAAAGTAAACACAAAGACAAACTCACTAAACATGGACACAGAAACGTAGATGAGGCATAGACAACACAGGAGGACCAGAAAAACTTGAGAATAACAAAGAAAACGATGAATACAAAATCAGAATGAAAACCTAACCAAAGCAAAGGTAATATTTAAACTAAAAACTACAAATGGTAGTGATATTTCCCAAACAGAAAACACTGGGTACAAAACCCAGTATCGTGACAGTTATAGCATTAATGCTCGTAATAAACATGGATAAAGTTCCAAATAATAACACCTTTAACAGAAACTTTCATTAGAAAACAGCTTCATTATCTCATCCATCTTTTTTACCTTTCTATCAATAATATGTTGGCATCTGTGACCCTCATCCTGCTGTCCCAGCATGCAACAGCAAAGAGGATGGCACTGACCACAACAGACTCAGAGAAAATCCTGAGCGTTGTCCGATACGTGTTAAAAGATCTCAGCTGCTTCAGAAAATAGATACGACTCGGGCCCTTCCTGCAGAATGCAGTGATGCTTTTAACGCAGTCCGGTTTATTTTCTGATACGAGTGTGTTGCTGATCTCTGTGGAAGACACAAAGTGTTGAAGACGCAGATATTGTGGCCTTCCTGTCAGGTAATCCACAATCCAGGACACAAGAGAGGCATCCACATGCATCAGTTTATCAGCCAGGAAGGTTGGCCTGATGGTATGAACTGGAAAAGTCGAAAAATATAACCTTCACAGTGCTTGGACACAATTTATCAGGTAGATGATGGAAACCTCAACTCCAAGGCAACACTTGGAGCTGAAGCAGATTCTGATGCAGTTATTATAGTTAACTAAAACTTAGCTAAGAACTAAAAGCAGATGTGAAAAACAAAAGAAAAAAATTGTTCGCAAAGTTACTCTTTAAAAAAAATGTGGTTTGAAATTCACTCTTGTTTTTTGCTGTCTCAGACAATTCTGGGGGGCTACTCTACTGTTTTTTTGTTTTTTTTTTCGTCTGTTTGTCTGTTTTGCAGTTAGAGACACGTCCACTAGATGACAATATTATCATATCTCATGATACAGTAATGCTGAAGGATCTAATACTGTTTGCTGAGTTATCCTGCTGGTATTGGTAACATTTTCTGTTGTTGTCTGCCTACCTGTTATCAAGTCGGAGCCTTTCTGTGGAGTTTGCATGTTCTTTCCATGTTTGCATGGGTTCTCTAAACTTTTTTCGGAATTACTCAGTATTTCAGGACACTTTTCTTCTCTCCTAAGAGATCTTGAATTATTACTCATTTATTCCATCGCACCTACCAATAAGTATTTTTACATAATAATTACATCCTAAGTCACGGGCTGTATCAACACTGTCACCTAACTGTGTGATGTTTTTGAACATTCTGATAACAAATAGTTTCTTTAAGAGACAATAATAGAAGGGAAAATGGGTCATTCAAGCATCAAACATTCAAAAACTTTACAGAAAAACCTGAAGAAATAAGAGACAAATGATTATTCAGATAAATCTTCACACTATAGCTGAAAGAATTAAACTACTACAGCTCATTTTTTTTATATTTATTAATACTCATAAAGGTTATTGATTTATGTTAAGCCGTTATCAGTTCATGTATGGTTCAGGGAAAAAAGAAATGATGACTTTAAGTTTTAACTGTTCAGTTTGAAAGCTCTAAACCACGCAGAAAGCAACAACACAAAGCTCACAAGTTTGCATGTTTTACAAAGTTAGCAATAATATTTTTACATTGTCTTATACTTTGTACACAACACATGCATTTCATGATCAAACATCTTTAAATTGAAACCCACAAGCATTTCTACTTTTCTACTCATTTCTACTGTATTCTACGTGCCATTTTAGAGTGTGGTTGTTTTACACTCTGTACACAACAGCTGTGGCGCTTTTTTGAGTTTTTTTTCTGTTTAAAAGGCAGTGACTCAGTATTGGATGTTAGAGTATAGATCAGCTGTATTGGAATAGAGTTCAGCTTGATTGGGATAGACTTTGCCTTCATTGCAGTAGAGGTCACCTTGATTGGAGTCAAGTTCTCCTTCATTGGAATAGAGATGAGCTGGTTGGTGTGTATTGACAGGCATTCTGCTGTAGTGAGCTGAGACGTTTTCATATATGGGATTATGGCTAACCTGAGGAGACCAAAAACATAACCTCCCATATGGTACACATTTTACACCATATGGAAGGTTAAGACATTGGTGAGATAAACAAGACAAAAAAATCTATCCACACAAAGGATAAATGATCAAGTAAAAGAAAAACAGGATTGTGGATGCACTGTGTTGTGTACCTGCTGTTTGTTGTCTGATATTTCACTCTTTGGAGAATGACTAGAAGCCCTCTTTTTTCTGAGTGTCAAACATGAAAGGATATGACTGAATAACAGATTTCAAATCAGAGTTTGAACATGACTGATCTTAAAGAGAACACAGTGATGCTCACCTCCGGCAGCAGAACACAGTGAGAAGTATTATTATTATTAACAGGAGAGCTGCAAAACCTCCTGCAGCTGCTGGTAGCCATTGAGCTGTGGTGTTATCCTTGTTAGTTTTAACACCACAGGAATAATTTCTTATATTCTCCCTGCTGACTGGGTCTAGGATCAGATGTTTGTTGTGGGTCTCTGTCATGTTCAGATGTCGACTGTTGAAGTACCAAATGTAGTTTGTGTTGTCAGTCAGAGGACAGCTGGTGCTGCAGGTCAGTGTGACTCTCTGACCCTCTGTCACCACTGCAGAAGGACTCATCTTCACTCTCAGCTCTGAAAGAGGAACATTACTAAATAATTAAAAACTATAAATCTCATAAAAAAATTTCCCAATGACCTTTTTTTTAATATAGGATAGCATTTTGATGGGTAATGTGATACAGGTCAATGTGGAACGCAAAGGACCGTCAACAGTTTTACAAGAAGCACTTCTTAGACCAGCTAAAATGTGATGATCAGTGAAATTTTGCTGATAACACTTTTACATTCAGTATTGTTTGCTCAGGTTTACATGAGGCTTTTTAGGCTTTTTAGTGTAAAACATTGAGGCTCTTACATGAATGAAACATCTTAGGTCATCTTGTTAGGAGACTTTACCTGTGACAATCAAAAAGACTCCAGGCAGTTTCAGTTCTTTATCATTTCCTTTCAGGATGAAGGTGTATTCTCCTGAGTCATTCTTCTTCAGGTTTTTGATGGTCAGGGTGTGTTGGTTCTTCATGTTGTCCTGATACTCCACACGACCTGAAGGCTCAATCGGTTTTTCAAGTTCCTTATCACCTGTTTTCCATTTTTTACTCCAACATTTAAACTCTGGTTTCATGTTATCAGGATGTGAGTATTTACTGATAATGTTCACTGAAGATCCTTCCAGAGCACAGATTCTCCTGCTGACATAATTCACTGTCCAGCAGTTTTTATCCTGAACACCTGAAATATAGATGGACGATTTAAAGTTGACTGTGGTGTCTGCATGTTGAGATAACAGCTTGTTATTAATTAACAGAATTAACAGTTTTCTTTGATACTCACAGACGTCATCAGATTGAAGATGCTCATGACCTTTAATTGCACAGTAAAAGTTGTTTTTCAAAGAACTTGGAGTTGAAATGCTTCTTATATTTTCCCTATAAAGTTTTCCATTTTCATTCCACACATAGACAGTTTGAGGGTCGATCAGAGGACATGAGGTGCTACAGGTCAGTGTGTTCCCAGGTGTCTTTACAACATGTACCACTGAAGAGATGATAAATACAGTTTCGTCAGTCACTATGTTATTATGCATATTTTATACGTGTATGTATGTCAGTTACATGGTTTTGTGTATGGGAGCAGATTTGTAGAGGTGAGTTCAAAGAACGGTACTTGAACTCACTTCTCTTTTCATTATAAGAGAGGAGTCTGTGTACTCATTCTGTCTTTTCCTCATCAGGGACGTTTTCAGTTTAACACATTTTCATTGACTGCATCCACACACTTCAATAATAATCTTGGCATTCTACTTTTTTCACCCAAAGCATAATGTAATTCACGTGTGACCTGATGGCTGTCAGTGCTACCCCTCAGCTTCTTAGTAGATGTACCTGTGCTGTTAATGTGAAAATCCTACTTGAATCCATTCCTGAATTATTGCAATCACAAAATTTTCAGAAAACTAGAACTTTGACCTTGACCTCGAGGTCAGTGTCAAGGAGATTCAAAATCATCAAAGATTTTTAGTACATGTGCCTTTTGTAGCAATTTGGAAATCCTACTCATTCTCGCATTCACAAATCTCTGTGTCCATGCCAACTGCCAATAACATCTTTTAACCCTTCAGCCTTTTTACAGCTGAGGGGTTAAAAAAGTGAATATAGAAACAGTGCATTTCAGAGATCAGTAAGAAGACGTGTTTGTGTTCACCTCTGGGAAATGTGATGGAACAAGGCTCATGTTCTGATCCCTGCTGATAAGGACACATTTCGCTTTTAGTGTACGTCACATTGAAGCATGTTGATGTGATGGAATCTGGATGAAAAAAATATTAGAGTATTGAGTATGTTTACTCAGAATTATTTGACTTAGTTTATTTAGAGTAGTTTATTTTGTAACACACTGAACATCATGACTCACCCACAGAGACTTGAGGGGCTCTGAGATGCTCGTAGCCTTTGACAGCACAGGAGTATGTGGCTGCTTCCTCACTGCTGAGCAGCTCTTGGTACCAGGGAGACCAGTCCTCATAGAGAAACTCTCTGTTCTTGTACCAGATGTAGGCTGCAGGCTTTTCAGTCAGAGGACAGCTGCTGCTGCACATCAGTGTTACTGTCTGTCCCTCTGTGGCAGGAATCACCTTTACCTGCAGCTCTGAGTAGATTGTTAATAGAAAAATTATCAATACATTGATTATTCATAGATGAGTTCTTAACGCATTTGATAAAAACCACTGTACCTGCAACACTGAGAGAAATTCCCCTTTGGTCACAGTCTGATTTGTCAGCAGGTTCTCTGCAGCAGTAAATGTTTGCATCATTCTCTGCTAGATTGTTGACTGTCAGAGTCAAGTTACTATCTGCTGACATGCTGTACTTTCCATCTGCAGATGTCTCAATCTTGAAGCCCCCCCTGTGTACACTGTACCAGTTCATGCTTGATGTTGGATGTTGATGTGAGCAGGACAGATTCACTGATGAACCTTTCAAGGCACAGATGCTGTTTGTTTGTCCCTGAACACCTTTAACACAACATTTGATTAACAAGCATCTGTGCAGATTTACACAATTTCTATAACATTGATCTCTATACCAACAAGTCATGGCAGTTGTACAGTGATAATGCAAATGATTAACTTGTACTTTAATGACCTCATCAAGATAGAATTAGTGAAAGTCCCTTCAACTAAAAGCTATTATCCTGTTTTATCTAATCTTTTTGTGACTTTGCACAGTCTGGCTACACCTGAAATGTTTTGCAGTCTTAAATTGAACAAAATATATCCTCCCTGAGAGATGGAGAACAAAGATCCAAAACAAACATCTGGCTTCTGAAAAACACAACTGCTTTAAATTTCAGCTTTTAGTCAGAATGTTTGATTGTTTGATCTTCTAAATACTCCAGATGCTGTTTGGGTAAAATAAAGGAGGTGAAATTCAGAAGTGTCCTGCTTAAAAGAGAGATGCCAATTAGAGAATGGACAGAGAGATAAAGGCAAATGTGTAGACAGAGTGCATGCAACACCATATATACCAGTCAAAAGTTTGGACAGAATGGCTCTAAATCCCTGAAATGTCTCTGTACATATAACGCGTTAACGGGTTAACCGCGCTAACATGTTGTCGCTGTGCAGCTCCACACATGGGGCATATATATATATATATATATATATATATATATATATATATATATATATATATATATATATATATATATATATATATATATATATATATATATATATATATATGTATATGTATATGTATATGTATATACAGCAGCTGGATAGCGTAGTGGTTAAACTACACGCCTTTGGAACAGAGGATCGCAAGTTCGATTCCTGCCTGGGGCGTCTGTATCCAGTAAGGGTCCTAAGGCTAGACCCCCTATGCTAAGCAAGCCTACCGCAGACATGAGCGAGACAGATAAATATGAAGGCATGCCGGCTCGGACGTCGCCCGGATCAACAAGGTCCGCGTCAGGTGTTGAGGAACCAGGGCACCCTGACGAAAAGTGGGCTACTGGAACAAGAAGGCATCGGTGGGCAAGGGACGAAAACAGGGCGTTGTTGGAATGCTACTACGCAAGTAACCCCGGCGGAAGGGGCTACATGAATAGGATGAGGGACCTATGGATTCTTCGATACCCAACATCCACAATGACGGCGAAACAACTAGTAGCTCAGTGTTCCAACATTCGAAAGAAGGGACTGCTCTCACAGCTAGAGATTGACGAGGTACAACACAAATGCTACGGCAAGGAGGAGTCAGGACGCCAGGTCAGGGGGGAGATATCATCACCCCCACCCGAGATTGGGAACATAGCCCCAAGTGCGATAGGAGAAGGATCGTTGAGTGCGAGAGGAACTGACCTGAAAAATAGGATCATGGCCAAGCTTGAAACCTGGATCCCCCGTAGCCGGTTACCAAGATTACGTGAAGTACCCTCAGAAGGTCTGCTAGATGATGTTAATGCAGCACTACGGGCAATACCTACAACCACGATTACCGACACTAACAAGCTGATCTACAATACGGCAGCAGTGATCAGTGAGATGCTTGGCTACAAGTTGAACAGCCACAAGGGGCAGTACCCTCCATGGAGAAGGAGGCTAGAGGGCAAGATCAAAGTAGCACGGAGGGAGGTTAGCCAACTAACAGAGTTGCAGAAAGGTGCGACAAATAAGGTGCCTAAGAAATACAGCAAGCTGTCCATACCTGAGGCCTTGGAAACTGCCAAGCAAAGACTCACAGCCTTGGCCAGCCGCTTGAGGAGGTACACCAGAGAGATAGAAGGCAGGAGAATAAACCAGCTGTTCTCCACAGAACCAGCAAAGGTGTACTCTCAGTGGCAAGGGAACAATAAGAGAACAGCACCACCAAGGCTGGAGACGGAGCAATACTGGAAGAGCATATGGGAGAAGGATGCAACCCATAACGGCAATGCTCAGTGGCTAGAGGATCTGAGGGCAGACCACAGCGACCTCCCTGAACAGGGTCCAGTAACCATCACAGTGGCAGATATCCAAGAAAGGGTCTCCAGTATGAAGAGTTGGACAGCACCAGGGCCCGACATGGTTCACGCCTACTGGCTGAAGAAGCTGACTGCACTCCACGAGCGTCTGGCAGCACAAATGAACCAGCTGCTAGTTAACGAGAGACACCCGGAATGGCTAACTGAAGGCCGGACGGTCCTGATCCCCAAGGACCCCAAGAAGGGACCGGTCCCCTCCAACTACCGACCAATAACCTGCCTCAGTACTACATGGAAGCTCCTGTCAGGCATCATATCGGCTAAGATGAACAGGCACATGGGTCAATACATGAGCGGGACACAGAAAGGAATTGGCAAGAATACCAGAGGTGCAAAACACCAGCTACTGGTAGACAGAACAATCAGCCGAGACTGCAAGACCAGACTGACCAACCTGTGCACTGCCTGGATTGATTACAAGAAGGCCTATGACTCAATGCCCCACAGCTGGATACTGGAATGCCTAGAATTGTACAAGATCAATGGGACCCTAAGAGCCTTCATCAGGAACTCAATGGGGATGTGGCGTACAACACTAGAGGCCAACTCCAAGCCCATAGCACAAGTTACCATCAAGTGCGGGATCTACCAAGGAGATGCTCTGTCCCCACTGCTGTTCTGCATAGGCCTGAACCCCCTCAGTGAGATCATTAACAAGACTGGCTACGGATACCGACTACGGAACGGAGCAGTTGTCAGCCACCTCCTGTACATGGATGACATCAAGCTGTATGCCAAGAGTGAACGAGACATCGATTCACTGATCCACACTACCAGGCTATACAGCAATGACATTGGAATGTCGTTCGGACTGGAGAAGTGTAGTCGGATGGTAACAAAGAGAGGGAAGGTAGTCAGAACTGAGGGGATTGAACTACCAGAAGGCAACATTGCAGACATAGAGGACAGTTACAAGTACCTGGGGATCCCGCAGGCAAATGGGAACCATGAAGAGGCCGCTAGAAAGGCTGCAACCACCAAGTACCTGCAGAGGGTCAGGCAAGTCCTGAGGAGTCAGCTGAATGGTAAGAACAAGATCCGGGCCATCAACACATACGCCCTGCCCGTGATCAGGTACCCTGCTGGGGTAATAGGCTGGCCAAAGGAGGAGATAGAAGCCACTGACATAAAGACAAGAAAGCTCCTGACCATGCATGGAGGGTTTCACCCCAAGTCCAGCACCCTGAGGCTGTACGCTAAGCGGAAGGAAGGGGGCCGGGGACTGGTGAGTGTCAGCACCACAGTCCAGGATGAGACAAGGAACATCCAAGAATACATTGGGAAGATGGCCCCAACTGACCGAGTGCTCAGTGAATACCTCAGGCAGCAGAAACCCAAGAAAGAGGAGGGAGACGAGGAACCATCATGGAAGGACAGGCCCCTGCACGGTATGTACCACCGGCAGATAGAGGAGGTGGCTGATATCCAGAAATCCTACCAGTGGCTGGACAAAGCTGGACTGAAAGACAGCACAGAGGCACTAATCATGGCAGCACAAGAACAAGCTCTGAGTACAAGATCCATAGAGGCTGGGGTCTATCACACCAGGCAAGACCCCAGGTGCAGGCTGTGTAAAGATGCCCCAGAGACAATCCAGCACATAACAGCAGGGTGCAAGATGCTAGCAGGCAAGGCATACATGGAACGCCATAACCAAGTGGCCGGCATAGTGTACAGGAACATCTGTGCCGAGTATAACCTAGAAGTCCCGAGGTCAAAATGGGAGATGCCCCCAAGGGTGGTGGAGAATGACCGAGCTAAGATCCTGTGGGACTTCCAGATACAGACGGACAAAATGGTGGTGGCTAACCAACCGGACATAGTGGTGGTAGACAAACAGAAGAAGACGGCCGTAGTGATCGATGTAGCGGTTCCGAATGACAGCAATATCAGGAAGAAGGAACACGAGAAGCTGGAGAAATACCAAGGGCTCAGAGAAGAGCTCGAGAGGATGTGGAGGGTGAAGGTAACGGTGGTCCCCGTGGTAATCGGAGCACTAGGTGCGGTGACTCCCAAGCTAGGCGAGTGGCTCCAGCAGATCCCGGGAATAACATCGGAGATCTCTGTCCAGAAGAGCGCAGTCCTGGGAACAGCTAAGATACTGCGCAGGACCCTCAAGCTCCCAGGCCTCTGGTAGAGGACCCGAGCTTGAAGGATAAACCGCCCGCAGGGGCGTGCTGGGTGTTTTTTTTTATATATATATATATATATATATGTATATATATATATATATATATATATATATATATATATATATATATATGTGTGTGTGTGTGTGTGTGTGTGTGTGTGTGTTAGGGGCTGTCAACGTTAACACATTAATATGTCATTGCAATATCATAATGACATATTAATGTGCTAACGTTGACATCCCCTAACACACAAACACACACACACATATATATATATATATATATATATATATATATATATGTGTGTGTGTGTGTGTGTGTGTGTGTGTGTGTGTGTGTGTGTGTGTGTGTGTGTGTGTGTTTGTGTGTTAGGGGCTGTCAACGTTAACACATTAATGTGTGTGTGTGTGTGTGTGTGTGTGTGTGTGTGTGTGTGTGTGTGTGTTTGTGTGTTAGGGGCTGTCAACGTTAACACATTAATATGTCATTATGATATTGCAATGACATATTAATGTGTTAACGTTGACAGCTCTAATGCCACAATGGAACGTAACAGTTCTTGCTTTTTATTTTCTCTTTTTCTCACAGTTTTAAGCTTCTACATGGTTGCCACTGGTAGAAGACCACAGTTTGGGTTACAGTAGTTCTCCAGCACATTTTAAAATGTGCTGATCATATGTTTTTAATTGTAACACAGAGTGATCATTTACTGATATGAATTTGACACAAGCTTGGAATGAGAGACTTATCTCACTATGGCCCAAACCCAGTACTTCAAAGCACTGATGCAAAGGAACATTTAGTACATCAATTTTTAGAAACTAGCAGCTTTCATAAAACTGCAGTATTTGATAGAATGGAAAGGTAAACAATCTGATAAACCAGCTGTAACAAATACAAAAACAGGCTATTTTTTCTGTGGTGACTGTGAAAGGACAGGAGGACTGACCTTATAGAGTAAAAAAAAAAAATCGTTATTATGGCTTAAAATAAACAACAGTAAAAAAAACAACCTCAAATATCTACAACCATAAACTGTTACCTATGCATTAATGCAGCATTTACACTGATACATACAAAGTGGACAATGAATTAAGGGATCAGGGAAAACAGAATCTTTCCTACCTGAGAGACAGAGAACAAAAACCCAGAACAAACATTCAGCTTCTGTGAAGAACATGTCTGTTGCAGATTGTGCTGTCGTATCAGAAAGTGGATTTATAAGCTTTCAAAAAACTCAGCTGCTATTATATTAGAGAGTGAATGCTTAAAACCAGAAGTCATCTTCTTAAAACTACGAAGTCTGATGACAGAATGGACAAAGAAGTTAGGGCAAATGTGCTTGCATGCAACACCTTCAGATCACTTCCTCTTGTGGAAAGACGAAACCTCAACCAAAGTGTCAAAGTGTCATTTCCAGCTGTGAAACACTGTGAAATGGTTTTTTTTGTCTGTTTGTTTTTTAATGTTTCCATGTTGTCAGAGTCAGAACAGGTACATGTGGTTTGGTTGTCATTTTGTGGTCCAGATAAAACTAAGAAGAAATCCCACAGACACAGACACTTTGAACTTTTAATGTTCAATTCAAAAGCATCTCAAGCTCACACACATGAAAACTTTATGAAACAACAGGTTTTTGTCTTTTAGTACAACATTTGGAATTAGTGCGTTTACTGCCAAATATTTCTAAAGTCAGGAGTCAGCCATGTTTTTTCTTTTCAACTGATTTTTATTATGTGTTTTATGCAGAGTTTAAAAACAGATACACCAGTTGTGATGCTGAAGTCATACAAAAGTCACTCAACTACAGAGGAAATATATGGTGACAAACTTTATTGAGCAGAAAGTTGGAGTAGAGCCTGCTGTTCCAAAACCAGGATGGAAACAACTTCCTCTCTGAGGGTGTGTGTAGCTACTGAATGAGTGGATGTTTGCACTGCTTCTCTTTTCAGAATTGCTTTCTTGAGAGGGTAAGAGAAGTCTACAGGGCTGTTGTTTTTCTTTGAGACGAAGATGTTCAGGTTTTGGTTGAGAGAGGTGTGGTATTGAATTACTTGTTGGCAGCTGTCTCTCCGTTGTTTGTATCCTCTGTGTGGATCTGTTGCCCACCTCCTTAATTCCAGATGAACAGATCATCTTGGTTGCAAAGACATCAGACTCCAACACGTTCAGTCTCTTTAAAGACAGATATTTATACATATGAATGACCCTTTGAAAGACATTTCAGTGTCTAAAAGAATTAAATATGGCAATGATTTGTGTACTATTATTGTCCCAGCTCAGTTACACATGTTGTGCTTTGACAGCAGTGCTCATACTGCCTGCCTAAATAACAGTGGACAATGGAACAAGTGAGTTGCAGGCTCAGGCCAGTGGTTCAAGGAAGCAGTAGAAGGCTGGTGACAGTGGTTATTGTAAGCAATGATCTGCAGGTTGTGATGCAAATGAACACCTAGTCACAGATAGTGCTGTAGATAGCAACCAGCAAACAGCTCTCCATGGTGGTGTGAAAATGGACTTGTAAACAGTGCAGGAGGATGACGAAGTGAAATGCAGAAGCTGTGGCAAAAGGGAAAGAGAAGTGGAGGCAAATCAAAGCAGTGGACAGGCAAGGTGAATGAAAACTGAAGCTGTAAATCAAAGCAAGATTTCAGGTTATTTGAATGCTGTAAAAGAAGAAGAAATGTTCGAGGATGTTTTGTTGTTACAGTTCTCAGTTCTCAAAGAATGATGATCAGCGGGCATATTACTTACAGAAGACCAATTACTTTTTCCGTGAACCCATTGAAAGACAGTCTTTAGAAATCACAGACAATCCCTGATGGAGATATATTCATATATTGTGTTTTAAAGATAAGGAGAGTATAGGAGAATAGAAACTTTAAATGCGATAAAGGTGAGCAATGTTACATGAGCTCAGTACAGAAAAAGACATTGCTGTGCTCCTTCTACAGGAAATGGCTTATTAGATAATGAAGTTGAATGGGGCATGAGTAAGAGAGGACGGTACTTTCTAAATCTTGTTACAAATCTTAGTGCAGATGTAGCAGTTTTATTTCCTCAGCACCTTCAGTTATCACACGTTATCAAATCCAACTTAATAGTTCACTAATTCAGTTCAGTTATATTGATATAGCAACAAATCACAACTAAATGTGCCTCAAGGTACTTTATAGTGTAAGAGCAAGCACATGGCAACAGTGGGAAGGAAAAACAGGAAGAAACCTCCAGCAGAACCAGGCTCAGGGAGGGTGGAGCCATATGCTGTGACCAGTTAGGGGTGGGGGCAGTGGGACAGGACAGAAGCCACACTACAGAAGAGAACCAGAGATTAATGATTAAACGCAGCCTGGTGTATCAACTCTTAGGAAGTGAGAAGAGGTGAGTGAAGAAAAAAGTGTATCATGGGACACCATGAAAACAATTCATCTGATTTCCAGTGATTCAAATTGTCATTTTAATGCAGTAATGTAAGTTTTTACAACTTGACAAAATGTTGTCTCTGTTGAATGTGTTTACAGATACAACAAAATGCCCTGCTTTTCTAAATGTATCAAATGGGGAAAATTCAAAAAAATGTCCTATGCAGTGTATTGAATGCCTAACATCTAACAACTCGTGCAATAACTCATTCTTTCAAAAACACAGGAAGTCTCTGCAAGCTAATCAAGGCCATGGTGCACGTGTGAATGCTGCACAATGGAAGAAGTGTGGCATGCAAAGATGAGAAAAATGTTATCTTATGCATCAGCATCAGCCATGTGAGAAAGTCCTGCTGTTTACAAAAAGTGCACCCAAAACGGACTGGCAGATGAAACAAACAGAAAAGACAGTCTAACCACAGATAATTTAACAGAAAGGAACACCAGAAATTTAAAACTGTAAAAGCAGAAATACATGATGAACAATCAAAGAAGAGAAAAACTGACAGAGAGGCATTTGTATTTATACACATTAGAAACAGTTAGAGTAAAGCAAAGAATAGCATGGCAGGAAACAGAAAAACAGACGATGCACTCTTACAGAGATGCTTTGGTTCATGCATTCTTGCTGTTTCTGTTTCATGCAGGTTTTATGAATGCAGACAGCAAAATGCGAATGTGAAACATATGAAAATATGAATTCATTAGTAAAGCTGGAATACCACAAATTTTATCAGTCACAAAAGTGAAAACAGTTTGATCTGAGTACAACAGCTTAGCCTCCAATCTTATAAAACTGGACAGACTTTGGATATTTTCCTTAAAGCTGAGATGTTGATCATAAATAATGCCCAGGTTTCAATCAGATTGTTTTGTGTATGTCATTATTTGTTCAAAGTAGGGAGTGTGTGTGTTTGGGGGGTGTTAAGTTAAGTTGTAAGATGATAATAGCAGACACCTGTGTACTTACGTATGTATGTCTTATTATAGATACTCTCAATTAAAATGTTTTTCATAAGGACAGGCAAAGCAGCATTGTTTGTTTTTTGTTTTGTTTTTTACCCAAAATCAGATGTTTATATAATAAATGTTTGCCTTTCATTATCTTAAACAGCTGCTCATTAAGTAAAAGTAAAAGTAACTTAGCAATGGGGCAGTAGTTATGGACTAAGCCAGACACAGAACCACGAAGGAGGGAGGAATGGGGATTCAAGGAATAACACAAACCAGACTAAAACCAAGAACAGAAATAAACAAGAGAATTAAAACCTGAAAATACAAATACAGTATAAAGAAATACACCAGAATAGGCTGCTCCAAGAAAGCACCCTTAACCAGAAACCCTTAACACTCTCCAAGAAAACCCTGAATGCAACACCCATAAAACTAAGAAACAAGACAAATGTAAATATAATATATGCAGAATATAGAATCATGAAACAAAGATAATTAAAAATACAAAACTAGAAAAACATCCCAAAACTCCTAAACCAAGACCCAGGGACCATGTTTAGCCAGATTAGTTCATTAATTTTTATATGGCCTGACTTTGTGAATATGTGCTCTGACTGACGTCCATACAATCGTTTAAATTGCGCTTAAAAACTCACTTGCTTAATCTAGCCTTTGAAGCAAGTTAGTTCAGACTTCCACCTGGTCTGCATTTGTGCTACATAACTGTAACTGTTGCTGTAACTATAACTGTTTTCGTTGTCTTTTGTTGTAACCTGCATTGTGGCACTTTTGTGAAGCACTTTGATGGACATAGGTCCTTTTTAAATGTGCTATACAAATAAACATTAATTGATTGATTGATTGATGTATTCCTAATGACTCTTTTAGGGTGCGCCTAGAACCTTAGCAGGCCTTTTGGACTGCAATTCATTTGTCAAATAGAGACAAAGCAGACAGGGCATACACCGGTATGTCAAATTCCTGGCCAGCATGTCAGATTATGTTAAAATGGCATTTAGTTCGTGTTCATTGGTTTTACATATCATGCAGGTTTCAAACTGAACCCAAACTTCCTTCCTCTTTAAATAATTTATGCATTTATAAACTATAGCTGTCTGAACAAGTTAGTATTTTACATTTGAAAAATTATAAAATACTAACTGAAAAACTATAAAAATTTTATGTCTGCTGCCCTCTAGTGGTTGAACTCTTCACCTTGCAGCAGTGACATGCAGCCTTGTTCACTCAACACCTTTCACTCAAGAATTGTGCTTTTAAATCAGTCTTGCTGTTTACTAAATCTCACTTTGCATAGAACACATTCTTTCGGGTAACCAATGAAAAATCAGCACATGCTGACTTCACAACGTCACTATGAATCCAAACAATTTGGTGGACTCCTAATTGCAGGAGCCCTCTTCACTCTTTCTGCTCTTTAGCAGTTAGAGACATGGCCACGAGATGGAGCCATTATCATAACTCATCATTTCAACAACTGCTTGTGCTCTCAATATAACAGTCTCTACTGTTGAGGGATGATTTAATCACCTGCTCTGAGGTTCATGCAGGTAGTGGTAATATTGTATCCTGTTACTCTGTTTCACTTTGTAAATGTGTTTTACACATTCTTTTTTTTTTTTTTTTTACAAAGATTGCAGTTGTTTCTTCTGGATGATAATTCATCTGAGCTCAGTTCATGAAATGGTTAAAATGCAACAAAAAACATCTGAATATATTTCTTGCCCAAGTGTGTGTCTGTGCGTGTTTGTGTGTGTGTGTAACAGGTTACAGTTTTGGCTTGTTTAGTGCCCAGCCATAACATTGCGAAGAAACAAGAAGTGTCTGCTAGTTACTGCAAGTGTCACATACACAGATTCTAGGTCTGACGAACAGTCTCAGTTGTGGGCAAAAGACAAAAACCAGTAAAATTCTAAAATGTGTTTCAGTACTCTAAATGCTAAGATCAACAGGAAACAGTGGAACCAATATATCGTTGACACTTAAAAACTTTTCTTGAGTATTGATATCTCAAAATAGTTTAATTTGTGTGATACCACATGTATGCAGTTTGATTGTCAGTCAGGTTACAGCTGGTGCTACAAATCACAATGTTGAAGAAGCTCTTTGAATGTGAACCTCTTTTGATACGAGATGAATACACTTCGTGTTACTCATGAAACATTGAAAGAACTTATATGATTGACCAAAATATAAGTTTCAATAAATACAAACAAATGGTTTTATAGTTTGTTTGTGAAAACCTTCCCTGTGGGATATGTGATGGAGGACGGCTTATCCACTGATGCTTGTTTGTAAGAACGCATGATTGTATAAGCATAAGTCACACTGTAGCACCTTTGAAATGGAATCTGGACAAAAATAAATGAAATGAAATATTTGTATCCAGATCATTTTTTTATAATAATACTGTAATATACTAATAATACTGTGTGTACAGTGTCTGTCAGACATGATTTATATATAACTCACTCACTTACTGCACATAATGTCCTCTTTGTTTAATAATCACTCACTGTATATACTGTTCTCTCTGTTTTCGCACAGGTAACATTTCACTGCGTGTTGTACTTGTATAACTATGCACGTGACAAATAAAGAATCTTGAATCTTGTGGTGTGGGAAATCTTGAGTGATCCTTATGGGCAGAAATCTGTGCCATCAGAAACTGAATTTGAATAAGTTCAATTTGAATTTGAATTGCTCAGATTGAATCTGAATTGTAACTTGAATAAATGCTTTTGAAAACTGAATTTGAATTAGTCTAATTTGAAATTGAATTTATGGTTTGAAAATGATCATCACTAAATTGAAATTGAATTTTATATTTTGAAAATGAATTAATTTGCTTTGAAACTGCATTTTATCCTTTAAAAATTCAGCTCTCGAATAATTTCAGTTTCACTTCTCACCATTCAGTTTCAGTTCTACAATTCAATTTCAGTTCCAAAATTCAGTTTTTTGGAACTTACATCCGGTTCCGGTTCAAGCGCAAATTAATAGAACTACGTTTTACTAGCGAACCGAAAGTGTTACTGACGGGAATCTACAGCGTCTTGAGCTGAATTAAGACTTCAGAAGTCATTCGTCATGTCGAATGACCAGCGGATAAACTCTCAGGTTGGTAATAAATGTATTACATGTATAAGAACAAGCGTCATGTTAACAAATGATAGCCGTACAGTAGAGCTGGGCGATATAAGATTTTTTCATATCACGATATGTTTTTTTCATTTCAGGCGATAACGATATCTATCACGATATAAGCCAAATAACTATATTTGTAAGATTTAAATGTGCCGTTGCTCACAAGTAAAATGTGAAATAATCAGCAGCTTGTTTTTATTTAAATATTTATTTCCCATAATAAGTTCATCCATTAAGCGGACGCGAATGGATGGATGAAGTTCAACAGGGTAGATGTTGGAACATGAGACTTTTTCAGATAAATAAACATGAGACTTTTTCAGATAAATAAAGGCAAATATTGCAAACTACACAAAAGGCAGCCGCTAAACCGTTTAAGTTTCAAAATAGAACAAATGAAACAGACTAAATTATCAATTCCACTTAGAAACAAAATATTAATTCTAAAAATAAATCTTAGTTTGTTTTACAGAAGAACAGACAAAACTGACTAACTTTTGTCAATATCAAATAAACTGAGAACTAAAAGGAAATTCTCAATCTCTCCTTGTTGTATAGCTTAGCTTTTCAAACAGTTTTAACAGTTACTTTAGTCTGACAAAAGCCGAATGACGAATTAGCGCTTCCAGTCAGAGACTGAGGCTACGTCCACACGTACACGGGTATTTTTGAAAACGGAGATTTTCCGTTTTCGTTTTAAAAAATAATCCCGTCCACACATAAAGGCAGAAATGAAGGAAAACGCTGCTATGAACATGCCAAAGCAGCAGGTGGCGCTAGATTCCTAACCATGCAGAAATGTTGGCCAATCAGAAGTCTAGAAGCCTCGTTGGGAAAAAGTAAACAAAGCTGGGGCACAGAAGCAGAACCGAGTCGTATGTGTGGAGGGACAGTAACTGTGTGTATATGTAAGCATTTAAACACTGCAGAGAGTAGAATTAACAGTAACAGTATTGTAGAAATTCATTTCACCGAAACAATAACGTGGCGCAGTGTGACGCATGCACCAGTTTATTGTATTTCCAGACTTGCTTTCGGCACAATTTACAGTGCACGCTACTCTGTTTTTTGTCAGACTTGAAATAGCCGAAATACCTTCACACTACGGAACTTCTACGGCTCTTCCGTTCGACAATCTCTCCGGCATTGGAACCATCATCTGTTTTCTCTTCGGTCACGCTCGGTTGATTTTTCTAGTCGGCACACTCATTTCCTCCATTACCCGGGCAGTACGGTGGCTGGCTGCTTCCCAAACAAATACACATGTGCGGCTTGGCCCTTGTGCTGTACGTAACAAGTCACGCGATGTGACGCTGCGGCTGTGATTGGTTCGGTTCTGCGCTACTTAATTTGGATTGGCTGACCTTTTTTTTTTTTTTTTATTTTTTTTAAGAGGACAAGAGCGGCGAGGTCTATCGCAATAGTTTAATTTCTCTATCGAGTAAAAGTTATATCGCGATACATATCGTTATCGTTCTATCGCCCAGCTCTACCGTACAGTAACTGTTATGCTTATTGTAGCTGTTAGCTAAAAACGCTCATTTAGCTTAGTTTGCCTTTCATCAGTCACTACATTATTAATATGCATATTTTATACCCTGCTATTTCTTTACTATTTTTCTCAATTACCATAGTTTTGTGTACATGCTCTGTCTTCTCCTAAGGAAAAGCCTCGCTTTGCTTTGTTTAATTTTATATCTTGCACCCATTTCCATTATACATGTCTTCAAACATAGTTTAATGTGATTAAATACATATGTGATTCAGTTAATTAAATCATGTTTAAAAAGTGAATATACAAACAGTGTACTTCAGAGATCAGTAAGAAGATGTGTTTGTGTGTTCACCTCTGGGAAATGTGATGGAACAAGGCTCATGTTCTGATCCCTGCTGATAAGGACACATTTCGCTTTTAGTGTACGTCACATTGAAGCATGTTGGTGTGATGAAATCTAGATGAAATGAAATATTAGAGTACTGAGTATGTTTACTGAGAATCATTTGACTGAACATCATGACTCACCCACAGAGACTTGAGGGGCTCTGAGATCCTCGTAACCTTTGACAGCACAGGAGTATGTGACTGCTTCCTCACTGCTGAGCAGCTCTTGGTACCAGGGAGACCAGTCCTCATAGAGAAACTCTCTGTTCTTGTACCAGATGTAGGCTGCAGGCTTTTCAGTCAGAGGACAGCTGCTGCTGCACATCAGTGTTACTGTCTGTCCCTCTGTGGCAGGAATCACCTTTACCTGCAGCTCTGAGAGGATCATTAATTGAAATAATATCAATACATTGATTATTCATAGATGAGTTCTTAACGCGTTTGATAAAACCACTGTACCTGCAACACTGAGAGAAATTCCCCTTTGGCCACAGTCTGATTTGTCAGCAGGTTCTCTGCAGCAGTAAATGTTTGCATCATTCTCTGCTAGATTGTTGACTGTCAGAGTCAAGTTACTATCTGCTGACATGCTGTACTTTCCATCTGCAGATGTCTCAATCTTGAAGCCCCCCCTGTGTACACTGTACCAGTTCATGCTTGATGTTGGATGTTGATGTGAGCAGGACTGATTCACTGATGAACCTTTCAAGGCACAGATGCTGTTTGTTTGTCCCTGAACACCTTTAACACAACATTTGATTAACAAGCATCTGTGCAGATTTACACAATTTCTATAACATTCATATGTTATTCTGACAATATAAGTTTCATGCATTTTTCCATGCAGCACTCTGAAAATTGCTAATATATTGCAACGTTATCAGAGAACCATCAAATGTTTTGTTGCAAAAAGTCACAGGGTCAAGAAATGTATTAAAAACAGACCACCAAAGATTTGAGAAGAATCAAACGTGTTATTTTCCATTGATTTCATATTAACTGGAAAATTATAGTACTTCTTCTTCTGACCAAAACCCTCTCCGAACATTGTCTGGGAGGTTCCGGGTGCTGCTGCAGAAAACATTTGATCATTGAGAAATCAAATAACCAACAATCTTCAACTTGAAAGTAAATTCAGTGTTTTGGTCAATGACTTTTTTTTATGTCAAAAACATTTATTTATACATTTAAAGTTTTAAAGTTGTTTGTTTTGTCATTCTCACTTCATTGGCTGAAAATAAACAAAGGAAATGGGGAAATATTCATTTTTCATTTAGTTGCATAATAATTCTGCACACTAATAGTTACCAACAAATATGAAAATCTCACTTTTACTTTCTTAAATATCCTGATTAGGCGCTGTAGTTGTTCGAGAATAATCATTTACGAAGCTATGTGAGCCAAGCCGGGAGTGAGTTAGTGTGGGTTAAACCCAGTGATTCATGGCACTGAAGCAAGGCCACGTTTAGTACATAATTCTGAGAAACTAGCAGCTTATGTAATAAAAAAGTGTACTTTTTAGAAACAAGTGGCTGTGAAAGGACAGGAAGACCAGAAAAGATGATCTTACGGAATACAGCAAAATTCCTTCTTTTAGCATAAACTAAACAACAGCAAATGTTCATTTTACATGTCTCAAATATCTACAACTGTAAAATGTTACCTATGCATTAATGCAACATTAACATACATATAAGTGGACATTGAATTAAGGGATCTGGTAAAACAGAATCTTTCCTACCTGAGAGAGAGAGAACAAAAACCCAGAACAAACATTCAGCTTCTGTGAAGAACATGGCTGTTGCAGACTTCACTGTCTAATCAGAAAGTTGACTAATGAGCTTTCAAAACCCTCAGCTGCTGTCTTATTAAAGAATGATTGCTTAAAAGCAGAAGTCATCTTCTTAAAACTACAAAGTCTTATGACCAAATGGACATGGAAATTACGGCAAATATGTGTGCATGCAACACCTTCAGATCACTTCCTCCTCCTATCAAATTAGTGCAGCAGCTATTCATATATGACATATAACAGCACGACAAAACATCTGTGTGTTGCTTTTGTTATTTTGAGATAAAAGCATCTTAAGCTCACCCACATGAAAACTTCCTTTGAGAAGCAGTATTATATTTTTCTTCTTGCTTTTACCACAATATTTTGAGATCACATATTTCACTATCAAGCATTTCCTCTTTTTGGCTCATTTTTATAATGTGTTTTATTCAGAGATTAAAAACTACTTACAGATACACCAGCTACTGATGTTATACTAAAACCTAGTGAGGAATACTGCCTTTTAATGTCTGTTTATTTGCTTTTCTTTATCAGGCTCAGATTTGGAGTAGAGATTCATCTTTGTGGTTCTCAGTGGAGTGGAGACTGAAGTGCAGTCTGTTCTACCAATGGTCACCCCGAGTTAGCTCATCTTTAGCTCATCTTTCCATCCCGTTATAAGGAATCTTATGCATAAGTTTAATAAGGAAGATCTCAGGTCTCACATCTGTCTGCTCCCAGGTGTTGCCGGCTAATTCTAAGCTTCACGTCACTTCTACTTTCCCAGGTGAGAAGCTGTTTGGTGACATCACTGATGTTGTCCAATCATTTTTCTCCCAGCCTTCATCAGACAAAGTAGCACTCATGCCACATACTTTAAATCTCACTGCGCGTCTGTCACTCTCCTTTGCAGACGCCTTTGTGCAACCCACCTTCTCCACATCACCGCCTCTCATCACTCAGGCTGTATTCAAGCCTCTATATTAATCCCCACCCTCACCGGGAGTCCTGCTCTAATCCCTATCACTGCTGGGATCAACGGGCCATCGGAGTCTAACTGCCAAATACCTCTATCTAAATTCTGTACATTAATAAATCATGGTCATTTCTTTCTTATGATCCTTCCGTACTGAATTATAGCTATGTTTCTGTGCCAAATCAAACATACTGATCCTTCCTCTGTTTCTGTTTTACTCCTTGACAATATGTTGTCTCTGCTGGTGTGATTACAGATACAAAGTATCCTGTTTCTCTCAATGTATCAAATGGGGGGGGGGAATCAAATGCAGTGTAAATGAACAACTCACAGATAGCATTACTCAACCCTGTATTAATTCAATTTTTTGTTTATTTCTCTTTTTAAAGAAACATGAAGTCTCTGCAAGAGAAGTAAGGGCATGATACATGTGTGAATGCTGAACAATGAAAGAAGTATGACATGCAAAGATCAGGAAGGTGTCATATTATGCATCAACACCAGACATGTTAGAAATGACTGCTGTGTAAAAAAAAATGTGCACCCAAAACACAAAAAGCACTGGCAGATGAAACAAGCAGAAAAGACTGTAACTGTAAAAGCAGAAATACACGATGAAAAAGCGAAGAAGAGAAAAACTGACAGAGAGAGGCATTTCTATTTATACACATTAACAGTTACAGTAGAGCAAAGAATAGCATGGCAGGAAATACAAAAACAGACGATGGACTCTTACAGAGATGCTTCTCTCCATGCATTCTTGCTGTTTCTGTTTCATGCAGGCTTTATGAATGCAGACAGCAAAATGAAGGGTGAAAATGTGAAACATATGAAAATATGAATTCATTAATAAGGCTGGAATACCAAATGTTTCATCAGTAACAAAAGTGAAAACAGCTTGATCTGAGTACAACAGCTTAGCCTCCAATCTTATAAAACTGGACAGACTTTAGATATTCAGGTGAAAAAACTAAGATGTTGATCATAAACCAGGTTTCTAGCTGTTTTGTGTCTGTTATTATTTGTTCAAAGTAGGGAGTGTGTGTGTTGGGGAGGCTTTAAGATAAGTTGTAAGACGATAATAGGAGACACCTGTGTATTTATTACTTATATGTACTTATTATGGATTACAGCACTCTCAATAAAAATGTTGTTCATAAGCACAGGCAAAGCATCACTGGGGTTTTTGCTAAAGTCAGTGTTCATTAAGCACTTCCTCAATAATTTTTGAAAGTAGAAGTAATTTGGAGATAGGGCAGTAGCTATAGGGTCCAAATAAAATATTTGAGGAACTTCTTGTTTTTCTTCTTGAGTCTTTGGCAGATGTGGCACAAACAAAGACACTGTGAAAACTATAAATATGATGAAGTAATCTGAGTTGACCTTGCCTTTTAACCTTTCAAAAGCTGCACAATCACAGGAAAGGTCACAAAGAAAGATGCAGCTGTGATGAAGTGTCAGTGAGACCGAATCAGTCAAACACCCCAGAAAAAGACATTTCAGTTTGATTGACATATGTGAAGTTTTGTGATATGCTTGGTTGATGGATGAATATCTTACTTCATAGCTTATTCCCTGTTTTGGCTGTTTGGCATACAAGAGAGGGACCCAAAACACTGGACTCAGAGGACAAGAATTAAACCCAAAAGCACCGAACATGATGACTTTGGAGGAAGTTAAACTACACACAAGACACAGAAGAACAGTCACCAAAATAAAAGAGGACGTGAGTATGTTTATGGCCTGGCTTTGTGCATATGTATGAGCTCTTACTGATGTGTC
Organism: Aulonocara stuartgranti; assembly: GCF_965226115.1. Taxonomy (NCBI): domain Eukaryota; kingdom Metazoa; phylum Chordata; class Actinopteri; order Cichliformes; family Cichlidae; genus Aulonocara; species Aulonocara stuartgranti. Next base: position 32,616,239 of record NC_138944.1, on the reverse strand, counting down.
CCTTATGACTCTTTGAGGATGCGCCTATAATCTTAGCAAGCCTTGAAAACTTAAAAATGACCCCACATATTTTCTAATGTAGTTCATTTTTCTCCAAGACAATACCTGTTGGTATCAAAGTTAACTGTAATATTTTAAAATTCTATTTCATCTTAATATTACACACTTTATTATTTCTTTTGTACAGTCGTTGTTTCAGCTAAAAAAAATATAAGGGGGTGGTAGACAAGGAGTACAAAACTCAAGTGTAGCAGTAAACATAATTTATTTACAATAAAACAAGCACAGGGCATTAAAAAAGGATAAAAACTAAAAACAAGCTAAATGTCCCACTTATATATTATATGTACAGGTGAAACAGTCTTTAAAAAGATGCTCTAGCACCAACACCAACCATCACCGAAATCGCTCTTTTCACCGAATGTGTCTCGCTGGCATTTAGGCACATGGCCACCAGATGGCGCCATTATCATAACTCGTATCAACAACAGCTTCTGCAATTTATGCAACAGTCCACTCTACAGAGGGTTTGAATCACCTGTTCTGAGGGCTCATTCAGGTATTAATAATACTGTCTCCTGTTCTCTGAATTCATGCTGTAATTTCACATATGTTGATATGATTTAGGAGCAAAGTTGTCTCTTTTGGATGTTAATTCATCTGCTCACAGTGCATGAAATGGGAGAAAATCCTCATGTTTACATCAGAATCTGTTTGTCGCTCATGTTTATGTATATGTATGTGAGTGTGTGTGTGTGTTTAAAGCTGATTATAGTTACAGCGTTGTCTAGCATAATTTACAGCCATAACACTGTGAAGAAACAGGAAATGTCTCCAAGTGAGACAAGGCCATACTCTATGTGTGTGTGTGTGTGTGTGTGTGTGTGTGTGTGTGTGTGTGTGTGTGTGTGTGTGTGTGTGTGGCATGTTCAGTATATGAGAACTGAGCCATACAAAGATGATCTGCATGTGTGAAAACTTCTGATTCTGTGGTTATGCTATTTTACATTTTTTCATTGTATTTATTGTTCTCTAATTGATTTATCTCTTAATTAAAAAACAGCGTCCTCTCCACTGAGCCGGAGTAAAAAGCCACAAACACACACAACTCACAAGCTTTAAAGCAGGGGTGTCAAACATAAGGCCCAGGGTCCAGCATAGACTTGCCAAAGACTCCAATCCGGACCACTGGACGGCTTTGAGCGCATGAATTCATGACTCTTAACTGTAGGTTTTACAGTTTGACTGATTAGTTTAGAAATTATTCAGACGTTATATCTTTGCAGGTGGTCTCCTCACTACAGGAGTTCACTCTGCAGCTGGGGAGAGGTGGAGAATGAACTCAACCTGGGTGTCTATTGTCTTGTGTAGTTTGGGAGTTAATTGGATGATGGGGTGGGTGCAGTTTTCTCTGGTGAGGAGTCGGGTGGGCTGCCCCGGACTCTGTGGGGCTGGGCGGTGCTGCAGCTGCGGGCCCTGGTCCGGATGGGCCTGGGCCCCCTTGCCCTGGTGGGTTCCGGAGTGTGGGGGTGCCTACTGGGGTCAGCGGAGGAGCTGGCCCCAGGGAGGGGCCACTTGCCCCTCCCTTTCTTCCCTCCCCATCCTCAGCTGCCTCCCTATTCCCGCTCTACCACACCCACCCACACACGCAGGGCTTGGGGTGCAGGTATCTCACCAGGGTGCAGGGGAGGCACTCCCCCTCTGTCCCCTTCTGGCCGCCTGTGCCTCAGTTTTATTCTGCAACCTAGACATCCACATTACTCACACTCTCACATAACACATACATATAGGGCCTTGGGGGTGGGCACATTTTACAGCATCCAGAGGATGGTCGGTGTACTCCAACCCACCTCTGGCGCTGGTGCCCTACCCTCAATTTTAAATGCATTTAGACACTAAGGGTTTTCGGGAAGAGCCGTGCTGCTCTCTGAGAGGAAGCTAGTACCATGCTCTCCTGTGTTTTAAATGCACTTTAGAACAGCACACAGCAACACTACATATGAGCGGGCGTAGGGAGGTTTGAGGTCTTCACTCACCCCGGTTCTGTTAGCCGTCAGGGCTGGGGGGCTGGGAGGAGGTGCTGGCCGTCTCCTTTGGGGCTCTACTCAGCTCTTCCCAGGAGGGTGGCACGGTTCCCCCCCCTTTGGTGGTCCTCCTCGGGTCCTTGTACTCTGGGGCCTCTGGATATCTGGGGCCTGGATCTCCTCTATACCTGCTTTATACCCTGGTGGACGGGGCTGTGGCTCCCCACACTCCCTAGCAGATCGTTACATGGAGAAACCTTTGGAATACAAGCATGCTGATCCACACAGGTATGCACACAGGTGTACACACGGGTGTTCACAGACGCGGACTACACCTTTCTTGGCTGCTGCCTCAAAGCACATTGTGCGCTGTCTATCTTGCGTGCTGCACAATATCGTTTATTATTTAGTATCTACTGTTAGCTAGTTTATTGTGATGGTGCTGTTTTTTTATTATGTTGCTCTTTGTTGTTTGCTTTCTCTTCTGTTTTTTTTCTCCATACAGGTGATCCAGGTGTTTTGTTTGGGTTTTTTTTTTGGTTTTTTTTGTTTTTTTTCTCTCTTCCCCCCCTTCTCACCGTCTCTTCTCCCCTCTGGTTTTGTTTCTCTCCCTCTCTTTCTTTCATTCTTTCTCCCTGTCCTATCCCCCAGTCATGTCTGTCCCGTTTGTAGCAACTGAAAATAAAATAAATTCATAATTATAATAAAGGTCAATCAAATGGACCAATATGGCAAGGCCATGATGATCCACTTGGTAAAATAAATCCGCTTGGCATCTTTCTTGGCCTTAAGACAACAATTCTGATGGCTAAAGATCCAAACGGGACACAAAAAAAAAAAAGAAAGAAATTATTCAGACGTATCATCAAGCTTTGATAGTTAAATGCTCAGCCAGGTCCCCGTGCCAAATACACCCAGACAGATAAATTAGACAAACCAGAAGTTAGTGCTTCTTGATAGCAGCCTCAGAACTTTTATAACCTCTCAGTTTCACTGTGGCTCAGGCCTGTTAAGCACTTGTCTCTGTATTGCGCAGGATTTTTAATGACTTCTTCACAGTTATGTCGAGGATAATAATAAGAGCTGATGAAAATGAGGGCAGAGCCAGGCTACTTCATGTCTCAGCACAAGTGGGAATCTGTCTTTCTGCCATCACCTGCTAGCAAATTGGCAAGCAGGTAGTAACAACACTGTATAATTAACACATAAACACACTCAAGTATGCCTGAGTTTTGTTCACTGTGCCAAAAATTTATTTTGGCATTGGCTTAGGATTTTTTTTTTGTCTTACTTGATGTAACAGTAGCTTCATGCTTTATTAAAAAAAATAATTGTAGCTTCACATGTCTTTCATCTCCATAAGAATGATGTTTTAATGGATGATAAAAACTCTGATAAAGTCTTAAACTAAAATAATGTTAAATATTTGATGATAACTGTAAATTTGCTTTAGTTATTAAGAGTCCATATAATGTGGTACAAAAAAGTCAGAATTAATAAAACAAATTGCTCACCCTTTCTGTCCATGCAGATTTTTATTTTATTTTAATATACATGGGATTTGTTGGTATCATTGGGATCATTGTCCTATTTCGTGGTCGTAGGTCAAACGTTTAATGAGATGGTCTCACATAAATATTTTGGTACACAAAGTTCATGGTTGACTCAATAACTACAAGGTGCCGCAGTTCTGCGGTTACAGGGCAAACCCAAATCATGACCTTTCCTTCACTGTGCATGACACTTGGTATGAGGTGTATGTGCTGAGATCCTGTGTATGGTTTCGGCCATGGTGCATCAGAAGAACATCTGAAGTTAAAACAGCATTAAATAGTATTATTTTACTATTGTTTTAACATTTGTCTCTTCCTTCATCTAGGGTGTGATGAAGCGTCATGAATGTGTTGAATCTTTCCGGTCAATGGTTTCGCCAAAAGAAAGATCACATGAAGCACCCTGACATCTGCTGGTCAATCGATGTACACCAGGAGTGCTGTGATATTACATGTGGGCTACACGCCAGTGGATATGTATGGTCTATGTACCATATGATGTTCTGTAGAATATATATATATATATTTGGGGTGCAACGATACACAAAATTCACGGTTCGGTTCGGTTCGATACTTTGGTGTCACGGTTCGATATTTTTTCGATACAAAAAAAATGTTCAAGCATTTTTAATTTGTCATTTATTAAAATTATAAATATATATTTTAACTCAAAAGTACAGTTTTTAAATTTAACCCTAACCCTTGTGCGTGTTTTTTATTTTGACAGCGAATGCACACCTGCGGACCACTTATGTGCAGCCCTGGTTATTTAGCTCGTCATATTGCAGCCACAGAAATTATTTTGTCCATGAAACCATAAAGCTGCACTTTCTTTTTGCCTTATAGTCTGATTTGTCATAACTTCTCCGTTTTGTGGTAAACTTTTCTTTGGCTGTCACTTCTTCACCCTGACCTGTCTTATTTGGCTCAGCAGAACTGAAATGCTTTTACACACGCACTCACATAAGCTCAGCGATTCTCTGCGCGATCAACCTCTCACATGTTTAAGCTTGCTGCGGGAGATTTCACTTGTCATGTTTCCATAGTAAGCTAACGATTAATAAGACGATGTCAGAGGAATTGGTGCACAAATTATCATCACTCACAGATCAGTGCTGTCGCTCTCTATACACAGTTCGCACGATTGCAAAGTGAAAGCAAAAAAACAAGCGCAAATTCAAACGCGACTTCAATATGTCACATATTGACAGTGGCTCACCGATGCCAATGACATAATTACCCAGCTACATTTCTGAAAGAATGCAAAAGCATTGACATATATTTTTCCTACAATAGCCCGACAGGCAGGGAAGAGATAGAATTTTGGTAGCCCGTCTGAAAAAAATCGCTAGCTCCGGGACGTCGGGCTAGCGATTTTGCGAGCCCTGTATCTGATTGAGGAATCACTCATCTTTGGAAAAGAGAGTTTATACAGAGAAATGTCTCTTTCCAAAATAAAAGCTATACTATCCGCTTCTTCTGGGCTATATTCTCAGCAGCATAAGGAGAATCATGTGCTAACAGCTGTCTAAATGACTCGGCTAAAGTTAGTAGCATGCTTGTTGTTTTTGTCTTTGCACTAGGATGATGTCGGTGTAAATGTGCAGTCATATTCGTTGTGTTACCACTAGTGCTTTCAGGTTAATCTCGTTGAAATGACCTTAACGCCACAACACGGCAAATCTCCGTTAACGAGCTACCGCCGATCGCCCCGTGCATGGGGCTAGACGGCCAACACGTTAACGAGCTAACTGCGCTAACACACTAGTTCACACCAATGTAATTGAGCATTGCATGGCACATCCAACATACTGTTTTACTTTAGTCCATGACTCGCTTACCTTCAGGGTCATACGTCACATGAAAACCAAAATAATTCCAAACGCCAGATCTGAATGAGAGTGGGGGAGGTCCATGTTAAAAGGAGAGCTTAACTTCTGTCTCGCTAGCTTGCCCTGCGCTCTTCCTTCTGACGATGCTGTCTGTGTTGAGCGCTCAGTGGATCTGCGCTGGACAGTGCAGCCTAGGCGGAGTAGTCGAACACAGATTCACTGAGCGCTCAACACAGACAGCATCGTCAGAAGGAAAATTGATAAAATAAATTACAAATGTTGTATTGTTCGATACATATGCGTACCGAACCGAAAGCACTGTATCGAACGGTTCAATATCGATACGAATATCGTTGCACCCCTAATATATATATATATATATATATATATATATATATATATATATATATATATATATATATATATACACCCAGCACGCCCCTGCGGGCGGTTTATCCTTCAAGCTCGGGTCCTCTACCAGAGGCCTGGGAGCTTGAATAACCGCACCTAGTGCTCCGATTACCATGGGGACCACTGTTACCTTCACCCTCCACATCCTCTCGAGCTCTTCTCTGACCCCTTGGTATTTCTCCAGCTTCTCGTGTTCCTTCTTCCTGATATTGCTGTCATTCGGAACCGCTACATCCGCTACATATATATATATATATATATATATATATATATATATATATATATATATATATATATATATATATATATATATATATATATATACATATATATATATACATATATATATATACATATATATATATACATATATATATATACATATATGTATATATATATATATATATATATATATATACAGTGGGGAAAAAAAGTATTTAGTCAGCCACCGATTGTGCAAGTTCCCCCACTTAAAATGATGACAGAGGTCAGTAATTTGCACCAGAGGTACACTTCAACTGTGAGAGACAGAATGTGAAAAAAAAATCCATGAATTCACATGGTAGGATTTGTAAAGAATTTATTCGTAAATCAGGGTGGAAAATAAGTATTTGGTCACCTCAAACATGGAAAATCTCTGGCTCTCACAGACCTGTAACGTCTTCTGTAAGAAGCTTTTCTGTCCCCCACTCGTTACCTGTATGAATGGCACCTGTTTGAACTCATCATCTGTATAAAAGACACCTGTCCACATCCTCAAACAGTCAGACTCCAAACTCCGCCATGGCCAAGACCAAAGAGCTTTCGAAGGACACCAGGAAAAGTATTGTAGACCTGCACCAGACTGGGAAGAGTGAATCTACAATAGGCAAGCAGCTTGGTGTGAAAAAATCAACTGTGGGAGCAATCATCAGAAAATGGAAGACATACAAGACCACTGATAATCTCCCTCGATCTGGGGCTCCACGCAAGATCTCATCCCGTGGGGTCAAAATGATCATGAGAACGGTGAGCAAAGATCCCAGAACCACACGGGGGGACCTGGTGAATGACCTGCAGAGAGCTGGGACCAAAGTAACAAAGGTCACCATCAGTAACACACTACAACGGCAGGGAATCAAATCCCGCAGTGCCAGACGTGTTCCGCTGCTGAAGCCAGTGCATGTCCAGGCCCGTCTGAAGTTTGCCAGAGAGCACATGGATGATACAGCAGAGGATTGGGAGAATGTCATGTGGTCAGATGAAACCAAAGTAGAACTTTTTGGTATAAACTCAACTCGTCGTGTTTGGAGGAAGAAGAATACTGAGTTGCATCCCAAGAACACCATACCTACTGTGAAGCATGGGGGTGGAAACATCATGCTATGGGGCTGTTTTTCTGCCAAGGGGACAGGACGACTGATCCGTGTTAAGGACAGAATGAATGGGGCCATGTATCGTGAGATTTTGAGCCAAAACCTCCTTCCATCAGTGAGAACTTTGAAGATGAAACGAGGCTGGGTCTTCCAACATGACAATGATCCAGAACACACCGCCCGGGCAACAAAGGAGTGGCTCCGTAAGAAGCATTTGAAAGTCCTGGAGTGGCCTAGCCAGTCTCCAGACCTCAACCCCATAGAAAATCTGTGGCGGGAGTTGAAAGTCCGTGTTGCTCGGCGACAGCCCCAAAACATCACTGCTCTCGAGAAGATCTGCATGGAGGAATGGGCCAAAATACCAGCTACTGTGTGTGCAAACCTGGTAAAGACCTATAGTAAACGTTTGACCTCTGTTATTGCCAACAAAGGTTATGTTACAAAGTATTGAGTTGTATTTTTGTTATTGACCAAATACTTATTTTCCACCCTGATTTACGAATAAATTCTTTACAAATCCTACCATGTGAATTCATGGATTTTTTTTTTCATATTCTGTCTCTCACAGTTGAAGTGTACCTCTGGTGCAAATTACTGACCTCTGTCATCATTTTAGGTGGGGGAACTTGCACAATCGGTGGCTGACTAAATACTTTTTTGCCCCACTGTATATATATATGTATATGTATATATATATATATATATATATATATATATATATATATATATATATATATATATATACAATATATATATATATATAAAATGCTCCCTAACTGCTGATAATTTTTGATGGCACCATCATGTGCTTACAATCTCCTTGCAAGCTCATGATGATTCTCAGAATCAGCTCAGATCCAGTTCTGTCATGGTCCGGGTGTGTGCCAGTGTGTCTCCCTCCGAGCCGGCGTCTCCACCCCTGGGAGGGGCCTCAGTGTTTTTGCTGATCGCTTACATCTGTGGGTAATTAGCCGGGGACTCATAAGGCCAGCGTTCTCAATCTCTCTTCGCCAGATTCTCTGCTAACATCAGTCAGTGCAGGCCACCACCATAATTCCCTACGTGTTTTTGTGAATCACCTTGCCTCACTATATGTTTGTTTTTTGTGCGCCTCTTCTTAGCTACACCTAACTGTCAACCCCTGTCGAAGAGCTTCTACTTGGATGCTGGACCTTCTGGCAGTCCCTCAGGCTATTACCAAAATTACCTACCTGCCTCTCTGCCTCCACGCCAGGAGTTTTTTGGATTTACACACCCGGACTACTCACCCCTCTATGTCATCTCCGACCTCCGTTGGCAAGTACGCAGTACGAAGGAGGATTCTGAGCCAACAATATATTCATATGCCTCCTTATCTGTGTTTTGAACATTTGCATTCTGTTACAGTGACCCCGACCTTTTCCTGGACCCTATGTGACTTGCTTTCCAGTCCAATCCCTGGAATAGCTGTCCTCTCTGACCCGGACCAGATCGTTACTTAGTTTAACGTCTACTCTCACCTTTTGTTTATGAATATTTTGTGTAAACATTAAACATTATTCTTAAAACATACTTACGAGCTGTTCGGCGTTTTGCGTTTGAGTCCTGTCACTCGTCTGAAACGGTCTCGGCCGTAACAAGTTCACACAAATAAATAATTCCCGTGTGTTTTTGAAAGCTTGAATCATGAATCATAACGAGGCAGTCACATCATTTCAGAGGAGCCTCTTTTGTCTTTCGTCATGTGATATTCTGAAGAACTATATGGACCTCAACATGGGCTTCATTTGGACACGCCCCCTTAAGTGTAACTAACCGGTACAATGATAACAGCAGGAGGAGAATGCAAACTTGATTTGTTTTTTGCAGATAAAATCAAAAAGTCAGTCTATTGATCCGCTATTCTGTAGTCGATCAGGAGGTACTTTATAGGTACAGAAATGTCCAATAATATCCATAACAAAATTATCATACAGTCCGAAATTCTGCTCTCCAGTCAGCTATGAAGTGCTTGTTAAGCAATGCATTGTAACCATTGCAGTGTTTGTGTAGGGGCATGCATGTAGATCTACAAATAATGCAATTACAATCATAATAATTAAAGATAGTCAGCCTACTTTTATTTAAATTTTATTGTCATGTTAGATGAGAAAATGTTGAAAATCTGAATAGATTGTAAACTCTGCAGTCCTGGCAATGAAATTCTTTACATAATTTCAGCGTGCAGGAAATTTTTGGATGGGCCAGTAATCAAATCATGATGATGCACTGCAGCCAAACTGCTTTCTGCACTAACACAATAACATTATAAAAGTCAGAGCAGTCAAAACAAGAAACCTACTGCCCATGCTGAAAATCCTCCCCACAACATGCACAGAGTCAGAAGGCTACAGAAGGGTATCCTGTATGTGTCTTTTTTTAAGAACCTAAAGAAACCTGATGTGTCACTCTGACACCTCAGCAGCTTTGATAAAAAAAAAAAAGTTATTTGACACCACAGGGAAGGAAATGTTACAGCTGCTTTGAGAAGCTTATTTTTCATAATTTTGACCAACTTTTTACTCCTTAAATCATTTTCCCTTTATTTGTTTTCCAACAACACTCACACAGGAAAACCCTTCTGTTCCCAGTCTGTTCCCAGTCTGTTCCCACTATGTCTATTCTTGCTGCTTATTGCAAAGCGTCTGTGTCCACGTCCTGATTCGGAGTTAATTCGATGTTTCCTCCTTCATCTGGAACCTAGTTTGACCTTCGGAGCGATGCCATGATGTCACCTTAATTTGAGTGTGTGTATCACATGTGAGCACAAAAGCACACACACACCGCAAAAAACACCAGCTCTGCTACTTCCCTCCAAAACCCCTTCTTTACACAGCGTAGCATTGTTTCCGAGCCAAAATTACCACATCAGCAGCACTCCAAATACACCCCACATCCTTCGCTCCCAACCTGGCGACAATGAGAGAGAAATCCTTCTTTTGGAAGAGGAGAGACGGGGATTTCTTCTCTCCCCAGTTCCCAGCGTGGTAATAGCTGCTGTGAGAGCTTTACTAATTGGTTTCTTAATCTTTTGAAATGGGTAAAATAAAGTATCAGAGAGGGTGAGAGAGGCTGAAAATGAGAATGATAAAAAAGAGAGAGGCTCATGTGCTCGTGTCTTTTTTAAATGTGTGTTGTTTACAGTTTGTCTTACTCTGGAACGGTGTATGTGAACACACAAAGTGCAAGTGTACAGTATGTGTGTGGTCTGTGTGTGTGCATGAATGCCGGCCTGACCGTGTATGTTTGTGTGTGTGTGTGTGTGTGTGTGTGTGTGTGTGTGTGTGTGTGTGTGTGTGTGCACGGGGGGGAGGGGGGGCAATACTTCCTGATGATTCATCAGTGGAAAACACAATTAACTCCCTCACTGCCTCCCAATTATTTCCGTAGAGGAGATTAAAGCCTCCCAACTGAGACGATGAACAATCGAGGACACACAATCATCTGAATCAAATGTTCCACTGGTCAGACCGTCCAGCGGAGTCTGTTTTCACATTGTGGACTCATAGCTTCCCTACCAGCTGTCAGCTGGGATAAGCCTGTCAATCCAAATGAACCGCTTCTTGCTTTCTTTTTCTTTCTTTTTTTGGTCACTCTAAACCAGCTGTGCCAATTACAGTTATGTTGATCATCACCTTACATACATAAATCAATTGGCCAACATTATTATGGGAGGTGATAGAATTGGAGGAAGAGGAAAAGGGAAGAGGTGTGAACCCTCTGCAGCTGGCTGGATGTGGCAGATAGTCTGTATCAGGACACATTAGGGAAAAAAGTTCTAAATGGGTTGAATTATAACATATGTTAAAAGTAATCATTAGTTTTGTCCCTTATTTCTCTTTCAGATTGTTTGTCCTCTTTATCCTTAAAGGGTACACATGTCAGGATTGTTGTAATTGTTATTATTCTGAGTGATTTGCCATCTTTATTGTTTGATTTAAAATCAACAGTAGTGATGTACAGAGGCAAGAATTTATATGTAATGCTAACAGAATAAATACTGTGTACAGTGTGTTCTGAAAAGATGACACATGCTCTATGTTATCACGTTATCACTAATATATGAGGTGTGATTAAAATCCGAGACTCAAAAGAGCCTTTTAATTTAACTTTACCTGATCTTTAACTGGACCAGTTCATGTCTAAGGTAATCTTCTTCAATTCAATTTCAATTCAATTTTATTTATATAGCGCCAAATCACAACAAAAGTCGCCTCAAGGCGCTTCATATGCCCATGCAATCTTTAGCATCTGAGTTATTTTTTTGGTCTCTCAGTGAAAGTCCCACTCACTACTTTGCGCTTGTGCCTCTGCAGTATACAATAGATCTTATTTTCTTATTAATAGATCCTAATTTAAATTTTGTGGGGTGGCCAGTGGACCCTAGGCCCCCCATTTGTGGTTCCCCTGCCCTCACCTTGTCAAAATCCCAACTTGATATTCATTTTTAGGTAGCAGAAGAACTCACAGTGGCTGAGCAGATGAGCTGTGGCAGCAAAACAGTTCAAGAGGACGTCATACCACCACAAAGTGGTACTGACAATCTGAGCTGATGTGGCCTTGGACAAATTGAAAAGTGTTGAAAACGGCAGGATCATCGATAGGAGCCCAGCTCTTCTTACAATGAGGGCGACGATTCCTTACCTGGACTCTCCTTTGAAATTCATTTTGGAAATCATAACTTCCACAGCCCCCGTCCTCCTACAGACTAAAGATCAGAGTCATCAGATAACAGTTACATTGTTATCATCGCACATCTCAAAAGCCAGCACCTGTGACGCTACAGAAGTGCACTGGCACACGTGGCATGACGCACAGTGTAATTCCCTCTAAAAAAAAAAAAAAAAAAAAAATGAAAACAGTTTATGAATTTGATATGTTCACTTTGGACTATTTTTTAAAATTTACATGATTTTCAAATCACTGCATTATGTTTATATTCAAAATCTCCTATGGCTACAGTACTTATGAAATCCTGAGCTCATCTCAAGGAGTTTATCCTGTTATGCATTTTTCCCTTTGTACCCTTTAAACTGTCATCATGATGCTTTCTGATAGTTTTGTAACATTTCATCTCACTATCTCTAAACATTTAGCCAGCACAAAAACTGATTTGATGCAACACATAAATATTGGCCACCATCGATCACATTTTGCATTAACCAGGTCAGTCAACAAGGCCGACACACTAATAGCAACAATTGGTCAATACATCAGTGAACCAGTATATTTTGCACAGGATCTTTTTTGGAACATTTTGCAGGAATGGCAATGTAATAATCGAAGAGAAATTGATAAAGTGATGCAAAGATAATTGTGAAATTATGTGAAATTAAAATTTGCCTTGAGTCTAATATCCACCACAGGAGGGTGAGGGTCAGAAGGCTCAGACAGAGCATCATAAAATCTTCGCTGATCCTCTGAGTCATGCAGAATTTGCATGCTCACACAATAATCACTGAAGAAACAGCTGAACTGTTTTTTTTTTCAGTTTTCTTTAAGCAAAACACAAGAAGTGTAGCAATAAGATCATAAATAGACTATTTTGATTGTACATGTAACTCAGAATTCAATACATGCTAATCCTAGAGTGCAATATAATACTTGCGTGTGAAATCCCACCTGCACATACGAGGTATTCTTTGGTATCAGTGCCTCGCTGTACGAGCTCCTACAATATTTTCAGCAAACATGCATCCTGTTGGGACTGCATTTTTTCCCCCCTTTTTCCCTTCACTGATTTTTCTTGTTTTGGAAGCCAAATTTGGTTTGGAGGAGAATGAGTTCCTTCACAACAGCTGCATGTTGGAAAATAATAAATTGGGATTACCAGACGCCCTCTCACTAATGTGAATGAGCAGCATCATAGCTTTGACAAAAACCTTACATAACAGTACATACATACAAACTTTACATACCATTTAAGTAACCCACAGCACTGACTACACACTGAGAGACATAAATGGGGTTTATCACTACTACATGTCTTTCCATGTGTTTGCTGCTGATTGTGCTAAAAGCTTCTGTGGTTGCAGTTCTTCTTTGGCTGGTTGTTTCTCCAACCAAACTCCCTGCATGCACCATTTTCATAAAAAGTGCCACTCGTGTTTAGACCATTAATTAGCTTTTGTGAGCTGGTTGTAGAGTGAATTACCATTTGGCAGTGAAGCCAAATGCAATTACGGTCATAAGCTCCAAACCTCAAGATGTGCCCCACCTTTGTGAGCAGTGCCAGATCTTTTGTTTCTTACTTTTCCTTACCTTTGTCTGAGTCGTGGAAAACATTTCCATTACTTCTATGTGTGAGTGCCTGAAGTTAAGAGAAAGGCACTTTTTAACAAAGTAACAAAGTAAATCCTGTACATGCTGGGGATCATCGCTATAGCATCTCCTAGCTGTGTTTTTGCCTCATTGCTTTGATTTCCTTATCTGAACAAGCAGCTTTTTTTTGTCTTTATCATCTGAACATGCAGACAGAGAATACAGATTGTAACAACAGTACAAGAGGTACTCGCTCAGAATCAGCGGTGTTTTGTCCCGGGGCTCTGATAAGAAAGTAGCAACATGTCTGTCCCGTAGTAGAAATGTTCCTCAGTTATATCAAAGGAAGACATATCCAGTTACATTGTCCAGTTACAAAACGTCCCATATATTTTAAGGAACAACAATGTTTGCAGCATTTTTCGTGGTGTGCACTCTGAGTGCTTTCAGCTTCAGTCAGTACGTCTGTTTCTGATGGGTGGGAGGTCCAGCACTTACTGTATACCCCTTCCAGTTAAGCTGGCTTTCTGTCTTCATGACTCTGACTTCACACAGCACAAGGGCCCTGTGTTTTCAGTTTCCCAAATAGGCCTAAATAAAGCATTCTGTCAGAGCCTTGTGGCCTGAGATCAACAGGCGAGTGGAAAGGGTGGTGGTGGTAATGAGGTGACGTTACATATAGGTGAATGCCTGCATGTATGAGATTGTAATCCTGGATAAGTCTCTCTAGCTGGCTTGGGACCAAATATTCCTGCATAACACAATAGGTTTTGGCACATATCCAAAAGTGGACTTGCTCTGGGTTTAACAGCGCAATCCATTCTGACCTTTTTTATTTTTCTTTTCTTTTGAAAGAGCTCATAATAACTAATGTCGCCTGGCCTGAAGAGAGATTGGAAGGGAAAATGTGCGTAAAGGGTTTTTTTTTCCACCATGTGTTTGGTTTTGTGAATAAAGTTGGGGATAACCCTTAAACCCGCCCTGCTCATAAAACTTTTTATCCCCTGCTGGATTAACTGTAACGGTCTCTGTGTCTCTTAAACACTTTTTTTTTGGCTTGCTGCTCATTATCTCCAACATTTAATTCTTCTGTTTTCATTTTACTCTGGTCCCACTGGTGGCATTCCCATATTCTAGAAAACAACAGTTTGGGCGGTGGAGCTGAGTAAAGCAAACCTTGCTGAAGTGCCATTGAACGCAGACACTAAACATGGTGACATGTCTGGGAACTGTAAAAAATGAAAAGGAAAAGGAAAATGAAAAGAAGAAAAAAAAACATGATACAACTAACTTTTCCCCTGGGTTCGTATAAATAAACTTTATATCTTGGAAAGTTATGTGGGAGAAAGACAGAACAGATTTATGTGGGAGAAAAAGAAGGAGAGGAGGAAAGAAGAAGGAGAAGAGACTGTAAAGAAAAAAATCTCCTAGTTAGAATACAATATATAACAATTAACAAAAATAGATATAATCAAAAAAGAGTCAAGATTATAAAGCAACACACTGGAGTTCATAAAGGAGACATTTTCACACCAGCCAATGACATTTAATTTGTGATTTCACCAAGATTCACTTTTTTTCTCATCTCACAATGCTGATTCTCATATGCCATATATAGTTGTGGAAATTGTTGCTGCCCTCAGAAATTCCCAAAATTGAACAAACATGATAAGTGGCATGTTATTTGTCCTGTGTTTAACTCTTTGCCCATTCAAAGCCTTTCCTGGACTGAGATGTTGTCATGTTTTAGGCCTGCTCATTGAACAAAATGACTGGGTGTGCATCAGCTGCCTATTTAGCTACCCTTGGAAAACCCGACGAACTACTCTGATAGTCTTTATTGATATACTGAGATGTCATGATTGATCATTAAGGGTTCAGGGGAGGTTGTCAAATGTTGTCTTTATGGAGGAAAGACTTTAAGATGCAGAAATTAAGGATCATCACACACAGACCTTGAGACCAGTTAGCCAATCCAGTATCACGGCTTCCCCTGCTGGTATTGCAACTTCTGCATACGTGTCCATGTCATGCTTTGAAAAGGCAAAGTGTGAACTGGACACAGTGGACTGGTATGTCTATTACATGCTTTGCCATGAAATTGGGTTACAATCAGTCAGCAATTCCTTGGTGCTAGGGAAAATCTGTATTACCCTACTGGCTGGTGAATAGGTCTTAGAGGTTGTTGGCAGTTGTTGGGTGTAAGTGGTTTCAAAAATGGTGCTTCACCAAAAACCTCTTTGTGTGCAAACACAAACGCTAACTCTCTACAGAGTAGTACTGACCCTTATTACTAAAGTGCAATATTAGAACAGAAACAGGGAAGGTTCTCATCTGAAATAAAATCTGTGCCTTACTGTTGAAATCAACAAACTAAGAAACAACTTTTAGGCGAGCAGCTACTGTTTCCCCTTTGCATTGTACTCTTCGCAGTATCACTACTGCTTTGCGAGTAATTGGTGAGTGTTTTCAAATGAGTCATCGTCTTCCTTACAATTAATGGCAAGTAAATTTCTCTAAATTCACCTAGCAACAGCAAGCAATCCCTTGCCAACCAGTCATATTTTTGATGTCCACCCAGCTTTTCACCTTCTTTTACCGTTGTCTGACAGCCCTGAACATTACTGTATGTTATGTGTCTGTACAACAACTTGGAGACCAGTGTATATAATGTACACCGAATAATGATGACAGTGGACTTGTACATGACAAAAATTTACTGATGTACTGGTCAATGAAATAAATGCTGTTTGATACTATACATAGATCCGTCTCATCATATTAGCCGGAGATGTTGTATTTTAAGAATGATATGATTTTACCAAGGAAAATATTAAAAAGCAAGATATGTTCATCCAGCTGCACATAGTTTGAAGACAGTTAGCTCTGCTGATAAAGAAATTTTAACATTGCCAGCTAACCAGATCAACCCTGGAACAAAACAAGATAGACTTGAATTTGAATGCGTGAACATTGTCTAACATTAGCCAAAAGAAGGGCAGCTCAGTTTTTTGGTTTTTGCAAACAAGCCTCTATGAACTTAATGCACTGCTGATATTGACTGCCTTGAAATAGAAGTCATCTGCTTTGGACTACTTTGCATAGTTTAACTTTGAGCTTCTCTGCAGAAAAATTCCACTTACTGCTGACTATAAAGTGATTTAATATGAGTCAGTGGATCCAATTGAAGGGATGAGCTAAATCCCCACAATTATATGTTAAGTAATAGCAAGCTGTCTTAAGTGTTCTAATCTTGCTCTCTGGATCAGTGCTTTTGAAGTGCAGAAATTTGTCAGCTTTGTGCACCAGTTCATTTAACCCTAATCTGTTGGAGTATTGACTGCTCCACACAAAAGGAATGTTTTGTAGGCAGTAAAATGGCAGGAGTCTGCTTTATATTGTCCCGACTAAGCAATCAAGCTTGCTTAGCAAACCAGTTCCCCCTTCAGCAGTTCTTTTTATTGGATTAAATGATGTGCAATAAAGGCAAAACACCAGGGGGAGTACAGAGAAAAACTAACCCTCTGAGAGTTGTTGTGAATGATACAGACTAACCTATTTGATGCCGTCTCTTTGTCATCAAATGTGTAAAATCAGACATGCAGATTAATATCATTGGGCATTTTGTTTTTCTTTTTAATGTTCTGGGCCTTCAAGAAAGCTCTCATGTTCCAAGAAAATGTGACCAGTACGTTTTCAAAGAGTCTTTGATGGCACAGAGTGCTGCTGGCACAAAGACAGACAACATTGGATAAGATGGAGGGAAGAAAAAAAGAGCAAGTGGGATGCATCAGGGAGTTCAGAGAAGAAGCTGTATGCCAGGAGGAAGTGACAGTGTCATGGTACCAGTGAGGCCATTCAAGATCAGAATCGGTTCTGACCCATTTCCCCTCCATCATTCCGGTTCTTTGTCTTCATTTGTCTGCCTGTTGGTTACACTAAACCCTTTCACAGAAGATGCAAGGAACGAGGTTGATTTTTTTGTGTTAGGGTATTAGCCTCTGTCAGCCTAAATAGGCTTTAATTGGGGGGAAGTTTGGTCCAACACAGGCTGGATTTTCTAGACATACACACACACACACACAGGTGCCAACTGACCCTGCTTTGACTTCTTTCATCCAAATAAGCTTCATCTTGATATCACCACCATATCTGTGCTTTCTTCCCTTTTCTTTTGAAGACTTTTAATCTCTTCTCCTTGTTTCTTCCCTTGTCCTGTCCTGTCTTTCCTCTGTTTTGCTCTCTGTTCTTTGCCTCACAGGAACATAGTTACTTTCTTTCAGCCTTCTAACTTTAAATGTTATGTGTAAGGATCATAAATGTGTATGTGCATGTTGGAATGCTTAAGGCTGGATTTCCAGATTCCAGCACTGCTTCATGAAGCTTTAGCTCTAGGGGGGAAAATGTATTTTTTTTACATTCCCTCAAAAACTTCTGTCACTGACCCACAAAAATGCTTGCTGTGTTTTTACTGCCTCCCTTTTCACTGAATGTCATTTAGTGTTCATTTGCTAAATCACAGAAAACGTGTTAACATTACAACCAACTAAACCAACCACAGGATAGTGTACATTTTGGAGACTGACCTTTAAGGCAGCCTTTGACAGATGGCTTTAAAGTTTGCTTTATATTGTTAATCACATTGAACTTTTTGTAGGTTCCATTTTATTTGTAGATCAGACTTTCTGTTGTGTCAACTATTCTTTAAAAATGTAGAAGGGCAGTAGAGCCTTTAGCTTTCAGGTTCCTCTCTTGTGGAACCAGATTCTGGTTATGATTCGAGAGGTAAGAACCCTCTCTTGTCCTTTTTTACATGTATCGCACAGCAGGAAGTAGTCCACTTCCGAAACCTTCTGACCACTGGAAATACAGTAAAGGTGCTGCCTGGAGAAAGCATGCAGCAGACAGCACACACAACATGCTCTTGCTAAAAGTTCAGTTCTGTGCTCTTTGAACATCAGTGCTGTCTGAAATGACATTCACCTTGTGTTAGGGATCTGGTAGGTTAACGGGGTGTCAGACATTTGCATTACGTAGCTAACATAAAAATTAATTTGTGCATTTGTAAAAACTTGGATCAGGTCACCCTCTGCCAGCATTATGCTGCTACAGGCTCAGGCTGCTGGGGTGAGAACCTCTCTCACCCAACCTACTGCATGTTATTAACTTTAATGTTTTCTGTCTCCTGTGATTTGTGCTTTTTTCCTGTCTCTCCGCTCTCCCTACTTCCTGCCCACTGTTGCTGAGTGTTTGCTCATAGAGGGAAAGATTGGATCATTTGGTTTGTATCTATAAAGTTTCTTTGAGGTCACTATTGCTGTGAACTTTTGTTACATGAACAAAGCACTAATAAAAATCTTACAGTTTTAGGGCACAATGTCACCGTCACCTGGGGGGGGGGGGGTCCACTTGGTATTCCTTTAGGCAGTCTAGGAATTAATCTCCATGAAAACAGGTATTGACCAATGGGCTGCTCGGTTCTTGGTGATGTGGATGACTTTAACATATATCAGTTTCTCATTTTCTGTCCTTATTATTCTGGCATGTCAGTGTAAAATAGTCCAAACAGGACCTTTAACTTTATCTTGAGGGAACCTCTAATGCATTGGTCTGAATATGTGATGATCATAAATCATCAAATTCAAACTAAAGGTCAGGTATTGTAACAATAGTTCCCGAGTTCTTTTTAGCAAAGTGTCCAATACAAGCGTAATCAACTTAAGCAGCTCAGACTGAGGCTGTTCCGTGATGTCGTTTATTGCTGCTGCTGCTGCAGTGCTCGGTAGCCTTTTATGCAAAGCGCGGTCGCAGTCGCGCGGGCGCGCACAGCTATATCCTGTGACTGAAAGCATCCCAGCTTCATTCACCCCAGAGATCACAGGACCGCTGGGAGCTGCCATCAAACTCCTCAGAGCGGAGATAAAGGCTTTTGGTTCTTTTGCGTTTTCCAGACAGACCTGCCCTCGGTTTGTGAGTTTTGACAATTTACCAACCTGAAGTGCCAACACGCTCAAACGCTGCAGAGGGCACAAATGGGTGATTTTTGAAAGGCTCATACTGAGGACAAAATGATGGATATTCCTGGATATGTGAATGCAAAAAATGCCTAATGCTTCCATCGGCACCTGTTCTGTCTAGACCAAAATGAAAAGCAACTGGACATACACTTGATGTCAAGTCTGATTGTGTGATTTCCTTTAAACTTCGGACCTGTGGACGAATATCGGTGGGATCCTAAGATTTGTACTTTTTTATTTTGTTTTATCTTTTTAAAACTTGGACTATCATTTTTCGCGGTCACTTAAAAAATAATCCCTTAAATCTCTTTGGCAGTGACTTACACCGCGTGCAGAACAAGCAGAAGTTTGCTTCAATCCTTTTTATTTCATTCGGGATTTCGCAGCTTTTTCATTAAAACTGAGGAGGTATTCTGTCCTCCCGAGGGATGATGAGAGCAGGGAGCGACAGCCCGGCTCCTTCGGTGGATTTTCGACCTATTCTGGTGCCTATGCAGTGGATCTGAGAGGAGATGAGAGCCGCAGTCTACCACATCCTTGCCGGCTACCTCTGCGTGTTACGCACCGTTGCTCAGGTGAGCTGAATCAAAACACTCTGTGTTTAATCTTTTCTGCTGCGTGTTGTGATATTTTTACTCGCAGCTATTTAGCTTGTAAACAAGTAATAGAACTCACAGAGACTCAGTCCTGAAGGTTAACGTACTGAATACAACAGATGAAATCTAGTTTATTTGCGTAATTACACACGAGCATTAATCTTACGCACAGTTACCTGTTTGATACATTTTGAAAACCCGCCACCGAGTCAGCTTGAAAGCCAGCTGCAGATAAGTAACGTTTGCGTGATCGTGATTTACGCACCAACTATGTGTTCCCACCCCCAATAAACCCACCCCCTTCATTCCCACAGGAGTCTCCTCTCCCTCAGGAGCTTCTGGAGCGGCTCTCTCGCAGCGAGATCCGCAGCATCAGCGACCTCCAGCGGCTGCTAGAGATAGACTCCGTAGGTAAAGCACTTCATTATAATACAAGTCTCCCACAGCCACAAGCTGGATTAATGATCCTTACAGAAAAATGGGGTTATTCATAGAAAAATCTGTTCATGTGATGCCTGTGACAGATTTTTAATAAAATATATGAAGAAATAAATAAACATGGTGCAGATAAGATCAGACGTGTTTTTTAAAGTGATGTGAAACATAATGCCAAGTATGCAATTTTAATCTCTTCAGGGAAGTAATTTTTAACTCTAAGAGCACTGCACAAGGCTACATCACGTTTGTGCTTGTGATCAGTGTCAGGGTTTCATGCACCAAGTGGCAGCAGACATAACTTGGGGCCAAACCTCTGTAGCATTTAAAGCTAAATAGTAGGCTACAATTTTTTTAATGAAATTTGAAAAGTCACAGGAAGTTACTGTAGAAACTCATATTTCTTTGCACCAGATCAACACTTGTGATTTTTTTAATCTATCTTTAATCTACTTCTGAAATTAGGAGCAATGCACATGTATGTCTTATTTTAGCATGTCATTGAAAAATGATGTACCTTTAGTCATACAAAGATCCAAGCAGGCCTTAACTTGACTGAGTAACAGATAAACATCAGGCACAGGGAGCTTAAATGTGATAGTCACGGCTGCTTCCCTCCCTGTCAGTGCCTTGAAAGACTCTGACTTGAGGAATTAGTTGCATCTGGTTCAAGATTCTTTGTCTTCTCATCTCACCACTGGATGTTTCTCAGAAAGACCAGAAGCAACTTTTGTTTTTCTTAAAAAAATCATCTGTATCTTTTCTGCTCTGCTAGCAGCTGACTGTGTAGCTGAGATCACAAAAAAGAAGGCTTTGTGTGCAGTTCCATCATAAACAGTCTCCAACTTTTGAAGAAAAAAAAAAAGCACCGGCGTTTGCCTTCAATAAACACTGATGTCTGTGTTTATTATGCAGGTAATAAATCTGAGCAGATTGAATCAGTGAGGTGAGACAGGAGGAAATAACTGTGGCATAAAACACACTTTATTGCATCCACTCATCCACATTTCAGCCAAATAAACTTTTTTTTTTTTTGCTGCGTGAACTTTTTTTTTATTTTTTTCTGTCTGCAGTGCTGAGTGGTGCCACCATTAATCCTGGCATCATTGAGATGCAAATGTCGAGGGTGACGGCTCCCCGGCTCGGTGGGGGTCAAGTGGCTCACTTCATTATACTGTTGTCATGCTGCCCATTATTGGTTTGAGAGGAGGGCTCGCTGGAAGGCTGCTGTGTTGCTATGTATAATTCATGCTCAAATTCCTGCATGTCAGGGCGAGAGAGGGAGACACACAGGCTCAGAAAGAGAGAGAGAGAGAATGAGAAAGATAGAGAGAGAGAGAGAGGGAAATGTCGAAGGTGGACTTTGTTGTGTTTTAGAAGCACATTGTGTATGTAGGCAGGCGTGTGTGTGTGTGTGTGTGTGACTGTTTGCATGCACATATGGCCTCAAGAATGAGGAGCGCACGCAGACATCTACACGGTGACCAAAAGAAGCATCAGGCTTGGTATTCAGGATCAAATTAAAAGAGTCCTGCCTAGACATCATTTACTCTGATTTCCTGGAACCTTGCTCCCTTTTTCCACCCACACAGACACACAAATCTACACAAATCCACACTGCACACACAATCTTTGCTCAGAATTTATTGGCTTTAAACATGTCTGTGGGTATCCTGTGGTTTGGAAGTACTGAATGGCTTGAAGAATCTGCGAAAACTGTGGATACATCTCTAGAAGGCACACACACACAAAGCTAAGATTTAAAACTAAGCCTTGAGGGCAAGATTGGCTAATATAAATCTTTATGCCATAAATCATCAGTTATTAACTAAAGAATATTATCCACTTTAGGAAAGTTTCCGTAAACTGGATGTTTGTCTAATCTCAGGTGTAGTATTGTCACAACCTGCCAAAACCTTGCACAGAAAAATAAATAAATAAAAGATTAAACTAAGCTCACTACCACACATTACTACCACCAAACCAAACTGAACTGACAAATACAATTTATGGCCAAGTGTCAATGAGTGGCAGAGTTTCCAAGATTAATTGTAGATAGAAGATGTTTCTGTGTTTGTAGGAATAACTCTGGGTCCCTCCTCTTCATGAAACCATTCGTGACTGGTGCTTGGTAACTCAAGGTTTCAGCTTCCTCCACAGATTTCCTATTGATCTGAGGTCTGGAGACTGGCTAGGGCCCAGGGGTGTTGAACTCCAGGCCTCGAGAGCCGGTGTCCTGCAGGTTTTAGATATCACCCTGGGTCAACACACCTGAATCAAATGATTAGCTCTTTGCCAGGCCTCTGGAGAACTTCAAGACATGTTGAGGAGGTCATTTAGCCTTTTAAATCAGCTGTGTTGGATCAAGGATACATCTAAAACCTGCAGGACACCGGCCCTTGAGACCTGGAGTTCGACACCTGTGGGCTAGGCCATTCCACACATTAATGTGTTTCTTCTTTATCCACTCCTTTCTTGCCTCTGTGGTATATTTTGGGTCATTGTCATGCCAGAAGACCCATCGATGACCCATCTTCAGTGTTCTGGCTGATGGAAGAAGGTTGTAGTCCAAGATTTTTCCTGTCTTTTGACCTCTCAATGCGTTGCCCAAAACATAACATTTCCACCTTTGTGCTTGATGTGGGGATGGTGTTCTTTGGCTCATACAAAGCATTTCTGTTCATCCAATCAGATTCTGGTTACATCTTTCATCAACGCCTCAGTTTATAAGTTTAATGTAATTATTTTTCTGGATTTTTAGTTGATATTCTGTCTACTATCAAATTTCTTTGTAAGTGAGCAAACATAAAAATTCAGCAGGGAATCAAATAATTGCTTTCTCCACTGTACATCTAACCAGTAATAGAAGCAAAAAAAGTGCATTAAAGTCACATAACAGCAAATAAATCTCAAAATTCACAAAGAAGCTACTTAGAAAGTTCAAGTTTGCTTGCAATGTGATGTCATTTCCAACTTAACAAAATCTTTGCTGTGTGTCTGTGTGTGTGGATTACATTCAAATGTACCTGGAATAGGCACTGAAACAGTTTCATTTGGGGCTCGTGTACATGCAGAGAACTCAGTAGCTCACTGACATCATAACTCAGAATAACCTGGTTAAACTGCTTCTCTGATCAGGAGACACTTGATAAAGATATCTGTAATGAGCAGCTTGCTGTAGCATGTAAACATGCCACCACTTTTCCTTCTTTTGTATTTTGGTCAGTCAGCTGTCAAGTTATCTTGATAAGGAGATTCATGGTCCCATGAGGATAAATTACAAATATTTTCTATTTTGGCTCGGCCAACAATGTGGTGCGTAAGATTTCATGAAACTTAAGGGACAACTTCTGATGTCCAAAGAGCCAGGATCAACTGAAGTGATGCATCATGGCCCAAGATTACAATAAATAGGTATTATTTTTAATTCTGAATCATGCAACGTTAGTCCAGTAGTGTCCAAGGATGGAAATGTGGAGCTGGAAATGAGCAAAATAAAAAATATCCAATATCACCCAAGAGAACATTTGTGCTTCTCAGAAAATGAACTTTATGCATGCATGTTATCCACAATAGTGCGTTAGTATGTGTCTGTGTTTTTGACACAAGGATCTTTGTTGTTAACATTTAGAGTGTGTATTGTCTCAGTATGCTTGTGTTATTTTGTCTCTGTTCAGAGAACGAGGTGATCGAGGAGACCAAACACAGCTACCACAAGGACTTCTCTCACAGCTTCCCCGACCTAAAGAGAGCACACACACATACCAGACACAGGAGGAGCACTGGTGAGAAACACACACACACATGTAGTCAGCTTGAGCCTCAGGTCCACTGGTTATCTAACTATTCTTTTGTAGTTTCCAAAAATTCTATATTGTATAACGTTAATAGGAAATACTAGTATTTGTATAAAAAGTGAACCATTGATGCAGGTTTGATCAGCCATGTTTGTTCACCTGCAGTGGTAGAAGAGGCCTTGCCAGCAGTGTGCAAAGTTCGGACAGCAATTTATGAAATTCCCAGGAGCCAGGTGGATCCCACATCGGCCAACTTCATCATCTGGCCTCCCTGTGTCGAGGTGAAACGCTGCACCGGCTGCTGCAACACCAGCAACATGAGGTGCCAGGCGGCTCGCAAACACTACCGCACTGTTAAGGTAGCTTTCTGTTGCTTCTCTCTATACATGTGACCACATGTGTGTCTGTTTCAGACTCTTTTGTGTTCAAAAGAAGCTTTGTTTTCACATCACATTTGGAAGAGGTAAAGATTTGCATATAGGGAGTCTTGGGGGTTACCAGGTAGCACAGGTCGACACTACACTGCACTGATGAGCACAGCTAGACCCCGGCATGCAGGGTTAGCTTTGTAATTGTTTCTTTCTGCTTCAAACATTCCTTCCAACAGAAACCTGTTAGGTAATGAAAACACATGCATACATTCACATATAAAACAAATATAACTAATAACTTTGTGCTGTCAAAGACATAATTCGGTCAAAGGAAAGAATAAGACTTTATATCAACACTGTACGTGCACACTTGCACTGCTTCAATTTTTGATATCCATCATTAATTCATTAATAAATTAATTTCATTTTAATCTTTACTCATTGCCATCACTTTAAACTTTTTCTTAAGAATCAAAGAAAATGAATATAATTGCCATAAACCAAAACTGTGTGTAACCATAGTGTTATTTAACATTTTCTGAACTGTAGATATGTTTATGGAGCTGGAGCCAGGCCAGGCTGGAGCCGGGTACACCCCGGAGTGGAAGAGCCATTACCAAATACCACAAATTTTGTATTTCCAAGTTTGTCATAAACCATTTCCTATTGAAGCCAGGCAACTGAGAGACTTCCCATAAGATGTGAAACTGACGAGTTAAAGTTAGGAAGAAGCATCCGGAAAAGGCTTTGTTGTATTTAGTAGAAACAGTCTTTTTATCATGTCTAAGTAATCTGCCATTTATCTGTTGTTTTTCTTTGTTTAAATTAGAGTCCCTTAATAGAGACTAACTGCATATGAAGTGCAAAATTGTGGCCAAGAGCTTTGGCACTCGCACAAAGTTTGTTTTTCATGCACTTTGGCACAATTTTTATTTCATTTCTTTCACAAGGATGTCATGAATTTCAAAAACCTATTATTACATTTCTCTAGTGCACTTGTCTGTCTCAGTGCATGCTGTATCTTCTTATATGTCACCTTCAACTTTCATTATGAGGAAGAGGACAAAGTCACAGAGGACTAAGACTGTTCTTTGGGGCGATTGTGGCTCAAGAGTTGGGTGTTTGTCTTGTAATCGGAAGGTTGCCGGTTTGAGCCCCGGCTCGGACAGGCTCAGACAGTCTCGGTCGTTGTGTCCTTGGGCAAGACACTTCACCTACTGCCTACTGGTATTGGCCAGAGGGGCTGATGGCGCAATATGACAGCCTCGCCTCTGTCAGTCTGCCCCAGGGCAGCTGTGGCTACAACTGTAGCTTGACTTAACCAGTGTGTGAGAGTGAATGAATAGTGGTATTGTAAAGCGCTTTGAGGGTCCCGAAAAGCGCTATATAAATGCAATCCATTATTGTTTGGTGTCTGACACATACAGTAGCCAGAGACAAGAGTTTTCTTCCACAGGGATATCCTGTGACAATAGAAGTGGTTCAAATTAGTTTAAGGGATATATTCTGTGTAAACATTTAGCAAAAGGCTTCTGTTCCTTGTCTTTTACTGGCACTGACCCGGAAAGTGTAGAAAACGAATAATGGCACAGAATGTGTAAATACGCAGCCACTTACTGGAGGTATACACTCTACACCTGCCAAAAACAATTACTCTCCCCAGCTTAACCATTGTGTGTGTGTGTGTGTGTGCGTGTGTGTGCGTTCGTGTGTGTGCCAGTGACTGAAAATCTGGCAGTGAGGTAGCACATGAACATAATAGCTTCCCTTTGATCTCATCCAGAGCTGGAAATAAGACTCAGTAAACCCCAAATGGTTCACAGTCACAAG
Organism: Aulonocara stuartgranti; assembly: GCF_965226115.1. Lineage (NCBI taxonomy): Eukaryota > Metazoa > Chordata > Actinopteri > Cichliformes > Cichlidae > Aulonocara > Aulonocara stuartgranti. Next base: position 32,589,739 of record NC_138944.1, on the reverse strand, counting down.
AGTCCAAGTGGGAGCTGACCCAAGGAGTGTGTGTCTGTGTGTGTGTTTGGCACACAGGAAGTGCATTTATTGTACTTTTAAACTGTGCTGATGATGTTGATGTTAATAGTTACTTTAATAATATGAACATGAAATATTAATTTCACAGGTTGATTGGTTGATGTTTGACTGATAATCTGGGGTGAGAGGGAAAGACGTGTAAGAGTGTGCTGCCAGAGGTCAAGAGGGAAAACGTGAATAAAACAGGAGGGGAGGGCGGTTTGATACTCTGTGCTTTGGCCTGCTGAAACCCAATCTGAGATGAAAGGGCTCATCCTTTGTCTGCTCACAGAGGAAATCAAAAATAAAGTCACTCGCATGTGCTGAGATTCAGTGCTTAGAGGGTAAACGGTCACGACTACAACTGCACTCACTTAAAGCTAAAGGGAAGATGGCAGGGTGAAGGTTTAGGGGGTGTGTCCATATGTGAGAAAACAAAGAAAGAGCCTCAGTACTGATATATATATATGAAGACTACAGCAGGCTGGAAGTCAATCTGTAATGCCCTTTTAAAAGCTGCTGTCTTGAAATGATGTTTACTTGTTTTTTGAGAATAGACTGTATATAAAAGATGGATATCATCATTGTGAGATCACTCACTGCCATGTAAAGTTTCCACTTGAAGCCTCTGCTTTGTCACCTAGCTAACGTTCACAGGTTTGGAAGAACTACATCAGTAGACTGACTGAATGCATAACAACTGCCAAGTTGCCTACAAAAAACATCGATTTTTCTTACTAGAACTACAGCAGCAACTGTAGTGTAAGTCTGCAGGAAAGAACTATTAATTTAATAGTTGATCTAATCTAATCTAACTACTCATATATATAACAATTATAGCAGACCTCGACTATTTGAAGTGATGGCTCACCCCTTCTAGCATATTGTCAAGGTCTAGTCAATGTCATATGTGCTGTTTAGCTGCACAGCTGCTCACCTCAGCTGAACCTTCTTGTGGGTTTTTGTTTTTTCAAAGTCTTAGCTCTGCTATTTCAGAGTCTGTTAAGACTTGAAGCAAAGATGGTTGTGCAATTGGACCTGCCAAAGTGCAGACTTGGCTTGCTAACAAGGATGTTAGCATTACGCATTTACTGTGCTTCTGTGGTTCTTTTATTGTTTATGTAAGATAAAAGTATGTTGGGTGTGTATTTGTTCATGAACTAGAAAGACCCATTGCTACATGAGTAGCTAGGCTCGGGGCGCTAGTGTTGATGTCAAATGTGACACAAAACAGCATATGCCTCACTTAGTGTAAGTGAAATCAAACCTCCTATCAGTGTTCCATTCATTCTTCCAAACGAGATTACACACACCTGTGTGCTTGCACAAGTACAAGAAAGCATTTTATCTGTAGCACCTGTATCATACATAACCTGTCTCATTCTAACTTAAATAGCACTATCGTTAGGTAGTTTTTGGGATCAACAAACCTATATTGTTGCAAACATAAATTTAATCATGATTCGATTTTGCAGAAGTTTAGTACATGATGAAATTTACAATAGCTTCAAATAATAGAGTCTACATCAATTTAATGAACAAAATTATGTTAGATTGTTGAGGTAAAGAGGACAGAAAGTGGAGGAAACAGGAGATAAGTTTACAATAAAAAGTGAAATTTTAATGATGGTGGTCTAGTCAAACATTTACCAAAAAGGAGATACAAACATAACATCCACACTTGTCCAAAATAGTGATGCGCGAATCATGTTCACGTTCAATACTCGAGAATCACTTTACTGACTCATGAATCATGATTCACAAGCCCAATTGACTCACTAACTCATCCCTATTGCTGTTAGCAAACTAATTTCCTTAGTAGAAATATATGTAGCTTATAATTAAAATCGTGGGGGAAAAAAACAACAGCCAGTTTCTTAACAAAAACATTTCTGCTCTGAACTGGAAGAAAAAACCCTGAGTAGAAGCTCACATCAAGACAATAGCTCCTTGGTTCACAGTAGCATCGCTCTGCTAACATGCTAACAGCACATTTTAGCTACTCACCCCCTCCCTTCCTGCGCTGAATTGTAGCGTAAGCGAATCACTCAGGACTCACTCACCCCCTCCCTTCCTGTAATGAATCATAGAACGAACGAATCACTCACTAGTCATGTCCAAATTCATGGGCTGGTCATGTCCAAATTCATGGGCCGGCCTTCGCGGTCTACGCGGGCCAGGGGCCTGTTCTTCGTACCGCGCTAAGTGAGTTAGCTGGATGAGATTGTTGACGATTTCGCGTGATCCTGGATCGTTCGGTTCCCCGAAGCCCATCCGGGACTTGCTGTCATAGCAACAGAGCCGTAAGCGTAAACCTGCTGGGGAGCAGGTTTACTTTATGTAAACAGGATTAGATCGCGGCCACGCAGGTATGTCCGCGTCATTCATACGAAAGCAACAGCGATATTCCACCACTGTTTCACCATAAATAAATAACATCAATGTAACTAAAGATAATGCAGCACTTGATCCTTTTATTGATTTCACACAGATACATACAGGTCATTCCCTAAAAAAGGGAAATGTACTATTAACATTCTATTACATGTATGTGATTATTACAGATGTAATTCATATTTCAGAGTAGTAATTGTAAATTACTTCGTGTAATCAAGATGAGAGACCACGGCTATAAAAGCGAAGGTGGATTTGGGAAGTCTGTCGCAGTCATATCCTGTCCGTTTACGCGAGCCACCCATTGCGGAAGGTCCAAGATTGATAAGGAGAGTCCTCAGAATTCAGCGTATATTGCGGGACAGACAGGATCCTTTAGCTCAGCGCGACAGTGTGCTCATAGAGAGATATCGATTTTCCCGTGAGGGTATTATTTACTTAACCAACTTGTTGACGAGGGGGTGCAGGACCACCACCTGTCTTTTTTTCCTCTGCCCTTTTCTTGGTTGCTGTTATGAACAAACAAACAGAGTATTCCAGGGTCTCTTTCCAAGAGACGACAAGCAATATAAGTGATAAATATTACCATTCTGTAGAATATTCTTATATTTCACTTTTACTTGTTCCCATGTTCTAGTGGGTCCTGTTGTGGCTCTAATGTGAAAGGGGATATAATATAACATATTATAATATAATATAATGTAATATAATATTGGATAATATGGTGTGATATGATAAATCTACCCTACCGCCTACTGGTGTTGGCCAGAGGGGCCGATGGCGCAATATGGCAGCCTCACCTCTGTCAGTCTGCCCCAGGGCAGCTGTGGCTACAACCGTAGCTGCCTCCACCAGTGTGTGAATGTGAGAGTGAATGAATAGTGGCATTGTAAAGCGCTTTGGGTGCCTTGAAAAGCGCTATATAAATCCACTCCATTATTATTGTTATTATTGAATTACTTACGAGTTTGATTTGTCAGCAACTTTCTGCCAGCCCTCTCTCCTTGCTTTTGCAGCCTTTGCAGTGTTCCCTTGCGTTTTAATTAAACTCTGAAACTCCTGAAATCCCTCACTCAAGAGTTCTTGCTCTGCTGCCGAAAAATACCGAGCGCGCTCCTTCGACATTTTCGCCGACCAATCAAAGGGTTGCCGATCAATGTTTCTACTATCGATGCGTAGCCCCTGTTGGGCCACCCAGTGATCTCACATTACTTCATCCAGCTATACTAATCGTCAACAACAGGTGTGTTCGGGGAACCGGAATAGCGAGCTCAGAGTTAGCGCGATGATTTGGTCTTGGATGTTTCATTTGATCTTGGATGTAGTAAGCGACGTACGAAGCACAGGGCCCAGGTCCTCAGAAGTGCGTGTAGGCCGGAAGTAAACGGCTGGGGAAATTGGACGGTCTAGCCTTCTGATTAGCGTCACCGCTGTCTCGTTGGAGTTTAATAAACTCAGCCGTCTTCTCCTTGCTATCTAAAATATAACAGGACACTGGCGTAAATTCTCGACCGTGTCATACTCCTGTTTAATCAGTTTTCTGTTTGACGTTTAGTCAAAACCAAGGAGGAACCCACCAGGGGGATTAAAAAAGTTTTATTTTATCTAATCTAATAACTTTAATCTCAGCCAAACCGATTTACTCACAAACAAACAAAACACTGAAAAAAGCCCAACAATAACATTTTTAGGTTGTCTAAGTGACTTATATATTACGTTTAACCTGAGTAGCAAAAATCCGCGGTGATCTGAAAATGATGTGCCGGGAGTTGTGCCGTTCTCGGCGGCTTCAGTGAACCTCGAGCTCCCAGCTAGCTATCGAGCTGGTGACTAGCAGACGTCTCCGAAAACGTCGAAGCACTTTTGCAAATATGCGATATCTTGATAAACCGAGCAGATATTTGATGTTTACACAGCTACATTAAAAAAAACCCAACTTGAGGCCCATACACTGGGAGATTCTCAGCTGTAGCTAATGACCACCTCCATTAGCTGTTTGAGAAACTCTTTGTCATGTTTTCTATTGAATATTTCTGGCAGACTAGTTTTAAACAAAAACCTTATAAATGTGATCTTAAAAATCCACTGGATGGCAATAGCTATGCTAATTTACAAAAGAACTGAGACTAAACTTTGATGTCAGATATGTTCTCCAGTAGTCAGTTCATTGTGTTTCCTATTCTTTAAAAACTTAATCTACTCAGCTTATAAATTTGATTAAGTTAGTACCTAGCACTAGTACTAGACAGCTAGTTTGGCTAGCAAGGTGCATCTGGTGCAAGGTGCAAGTTAGCATTTCTGATGCTAACTTTGACTAGAAAAACTCGTTCTAACCCAACACACTCAACAGAAAAGCAGAACATGCCTTAGAATGTGTTTTAGTGCAAGGGAACTTTGGGTAAAGGCACACAACTACCACTCAAGATAGCTACACAGAACTTATGTAATTTCTGTATTCCTTTTATTTTTCAAAGCTGGCAGTTTGACTGTACGAATTCATGCAGTGAGCTAGTTAGCGGGGGCTTGCCTATGCTAAAGAGTATTAACAAACATGCTTTAATTCACTTCTCAATAAAGTTTTCTCTCTGTCTCACTTTCTCTCCCCTCAGGTGGCGAAGGTGGAGTACGTGCGAAGGCGGCCAAGGCTGAGGGAGGTGCAGGTGAGGGTGGAGGATCACTTAGAGTGCACGTGCACCAATAAACGCCATATCAGCCCAAACTCAGACACAGACAATGGTGAGCATATAGCTGCGTATCTTTGTGTGCGTGCATGTGTTTGTGCATGGGCGTGGGCATGGGGGTTTAGGCTGGCTCACTTCACATGTTACGGCTCCTCTCAGAACTGATAACATCTGAGGCATTTACAGTGTTTTTCCTGCCTGAGTTAATTCTCCCTCAGGGCAGCATTTCCCTTCACACACACTAACCCATCCACTCACACACACACACATACATGTGTGCACACACACAAACATATGTTTCAAAGACCCCCATTCTATATTATTAAAATCTTTCCTACTCGACGTAAACAGGGGTTAAAAAAAAACATTGTTGTAGTGCACAAAGGTTCTTGGAGTTTAACCATCCTGTCATCATGTGTGACTTCTGTTGAACTTGCTGACTTCCTGCAGGTCGTGCTTACATCAGCTGAACTTAAAGCAAAAAAATTGCAATTTAGATGTCCAGCGGTGGTGCAGAAAACAGTCCTTTGTGTGTGTGCGTGTGTGTGTGTGTGTGTTGTTATTCAGTCGAAGATAAAGCTAATGCTTTATGCTAATAAAAGAAGCTATCTTCATGTTCCTTTCTTGCAACAGGCATCAGGTGAAGAGCAGCAGACAGATGTAGGAGTGGAGGACACCTTGAGGATAATGATGTAATGGAAAGCAAGGACAAGCACCTTCTGCCTGTGACTCCTTTAACACCTGCCATCAAAGTAACAGTGAAAAGGTCTAACGGAGCATATTTTGTCCACGACCTTTTGGAGTTTTGATGGAGGATTACTGACTCACCATTTTCCAAAAAAAAAGCAAAGCATCAAACTTCCACAAGTGAACTCCAATTTTTTTTTGATGGAGACGAGAAATGATGAGACGATGACAAAGCGAACTGACATTCTGGTTCTAGGATGTTGAAGGGCATATTGCCTGTATCCTGCTCTTTCTCCAGAGTATAAACTGCTCAGTGACTCGGATTATAAACTGGGGCAAAATCCTTTCTAGAAACAGTGACTGGGATTAGTTTTTGTACTCCAAGATTTACTCTTCCTCAGAAAAGCACTCACACACATGCACGTATATCCTCTTATTTTTATAACGTCTCGTTTTCTATTTCTATTGCTTATCAGTTCTTTTTCTGATATGTTACCCAAATAAAGAATGGATGGGAAATAATCCTTCCGACATGTTACTGATACTAATAAAATATTTATATGAAAACAAATTGGGTGTGGTGGTCAGAAAACAGCTTGCAGCAAACAGGTTTGTCAGAGAGTGACTGAAGGGACAGTAACACACACACACACACACACGCACACACACACGCACACACACACACACACACACACACACACACACACACACACACTGAACCTTGGCAAAAGTGAGACTAGAAAACAGAAAAGCATGAAAATGCTGATTATGGAGCGGAATAGCCAACAGCTAACAAGTGATCTTTTTGTGCTGTTTAAAGAGTTGTGTTATTTCAAACATGTCAAAGAAATGACAGTAATAGTGGCGTAGGGGAAGGCAAATGTTTTCATTGGTGACCTCATCTCCTGACTCACTAAACCAGAAGGAGGAGAAGGTGACTTCATATCAAACCACTTTCTTCATATTCGCTTTCATTACTGCTGACAAGGAGCTCTGTTTCATTTAGATATGCACCTAAAGGAAATGCAATACATGGGGAAACCTTATATAATTTTAACAGAATGGGTGCCATGTTTTAACCAAGGACTGTCCTCAAGTCACTCAAATTGTGCATATTTCACATCTACTGTAATTTAAAATGTATCTTGTGGGACAATGAAGGTAGACTATAAACATATTCAGGCCACAAATGTATAAATTTTGTTATCCTCAAAGGAAGAAAGAAAGAGCCAAACTCGATTTCAGTGGGATTAATTACAAATATTATATATAATTATGATTATAAAATTATATTTAGTACTTTATTAGTATGTAGAGTACTAGCATTTGGTATTTACAAGGTATATCAAAAGGAATCAACTGATTTTAAATTGCTTTCAGTGGCTGCAGTGACTCCAGACATGCTCACAAAACTATATGGGCATATGCTGTGTTTCTGGAAGATGTCACATTGAGTGCAGTAAATTTGCACATTGTGGATTTCTTAGCTACCCTGCTTCATGATAATATGACCTTTGTCTGCAGATGATCATTAGGGGGTTAATGCTGTACAGTAAATGTTTAATCAGCAGTCAAAACTAGCTTGAGTGTCTTTAACTTGGACACATATGTGTGATATCGTTGAGAATAAAGGTTCACATGTAATCTTTTTTCTCTGGAGCTTGTAGCTGCAGCTCACAGTCTTCTGCAGCACATGAAACGTCTACAGTCTCCATCATCGCTTTGGCTAAAGCTATCACATATTAACAGGAACCACAGCTGCCTTATGTCACAACTAAACAGCAAAAAATAGAGACTGGAGTGTGTTATGCCGTGTGGTGAAGACTTGGTGTTTTTCCTTTCTTGAACCTGCAGCACAGAGCCGAACTGTGTGCTCGCGGGGCCGTTCCAGCTCCTGCTGGCACCCCGCAAACCACACAGCCTGCATCCACCTCAAACAGCTCTTTGTGTTTCAGACATGAAACACTTATTATGACATGCTTCATCAGCTACATTTACATTTCAAACATGCAAAACAAATGTTTGCCGGCTGAGGTGGGGAAAAGGCAGAAGAAGCAGACAGACGAGTGACTTCATGCAAGCTTGGGGTCACTTTGTGTAACTCACTTTGCTGGTATATTGCTCTTGGAGAAGCTGGCGTAAACCATGTGTAGACATTGGCCAATAGTGTAACCAGAGTGGGCCGCTGTTATAAATACGTAAATTTCATAATTGAGTGGTTCTGTGCGAGCTGCACAAAGACGACGCTGTTTGAAAACGTAAAAAAGGAAGAAAAAAAAGGTTGGTTTTTAGCTTCAATCTTTCAAATCTGCAGCAGGAGAATCACACGCATGCTGCAGTTTCATCTGCTGTGTTCTCAGGACCCGAACTCCATATCCAAGACGTTAATGCATAAAACAGAAAGTATCGTGTGCACATGAAGCACAGTTGTTTGTGTGAGAGAGAACAAAGAAAGAGAGAGGAAACAGATGGGTTAAGACTGTGTAACAAGGTTTGAAAGGTGAGAGGGCGGAAATGAAAACAGGATGGAATACAGGGATCGTGTGTGTGTGTGTGTGTGTGTGTGTGTGTGTGTGTGTGTGAGAAAGAGAGAGTAAAACAGAGTAAGTGCACCTTTGCGTGTGAGATGGGATAAAACTGGGTTTGTGTGTGTGAAACAGAGAGAGAAACTCCATCTCTCTAAAGCTCAGTTAAGCAGATTAACAACAGGCTAGCTAAAATGCTGAACTCTCTGTAGTTCAAGTACAACCTGATATAAGCTCGTGGAAGTCCAGCTCCCCCTGTCCTACTACAGATCCCAGATCAGATTACCAAACCTCCGTATTCCTATACGTTGGCATTAAGATGCTAGAAGTATACCTGATTAAGGTCAGCAGGTTTAGGTAAAACACCTCCAGGGCCTTTACTATTGCTGTCCTCTGGTCTCTTTTATTTAAAAACAAGTTAAATAATTAGTTTAACATTTTGGGGAATATACATTCTCTAATCCTACTAATATCAGGGCAATATCTATGCTCTCGGACTGATCTAGAGTAGCTTTGCTTGATTCACAGTTTGAAATAATCCCTTTTTATCTCATCGTGGTCTTTGGTACAGTCTTTCGCTTCCTCTTCTGTCTAAAACAAGTTGTTTTAGCTAATCTTCCTTTCAGTCTCCCCTCCCTTTAACTCAACTTTCTTTGGATTCAGTGGCCACAGAAGCCCACAGCTAGAAATATGAAAGATCTAGGAACAAAAAAAACAAAAAACAAACTGTGAAACTGAGTGTTTGCCCTGCAGGGATTACTCAGACACTTGCAGACCTCACTATTTGAAATTTGTGTCCCTTTTAATATGAGCATTCACCATTACAACATTGTGCATACAGTACTGTGCAAGTCTTGAAAAATTCCTTTGTTTTGTTAGAGAAAAAAATGCAGTGATTTAATTAAAATGTGCACACTTACAGCATTTAAAAATAGAGTTTGTTCAATACTAAATTGCTTGGGAGTCTGGCTACTTTCAATCTCCAACCCAGCTTGAACTCTCATGTCTTTAAAAAGTCTTCAGGAATACTTCAGACTTCTTAAAGGATGATCGTCATCTTTTGTTCTGTTCTGTTCTGTTAAGATGATCCGTATCCAGGTTTTACTGTGTTTGGGATCATTGCCATAGTGAACAATGATTGCCTGTCAGGTGCTTTCCAGAGGAGATTGTGTGGTGGATCAGCAGCTGAAGGTACTCGTCTGTTTTCATAATACCATCAGTTTTGACAAGATCCCCAACACCACTGACTGAAATGCAGCTCCAAACTGTGACAGAGCCTCCAGCCTCAACTTTTTTAAGGACACACTGAACACCATGGTAGGATATACAAAGATTTTAGCTAAATGTTCACTGGGAATCCCCTTGTTGGTACAAAAATACTGTTGAATGCCTGTTGATATGTTTCCTCTGTAGCATAGATAATAAAAATAGCAACAGACTGAACTAAAATAATACAATATATTACATATTGTATAAACTTATATTAATAGAAGAAATTAGCTCTCTAAACGTAAAGAGCTCAACTGTAAATATGAAGAATATTACAGAGATTAAATATATATGATTGACATTTTACAATAAACTGTAGAACCTGGTAACAAATTATGTGTTTTTGCAACATGCTGCTTGTAAAAAATGTCTAAAGATACAATTTCGAATTGGTTCTTTGCTACATTGTCTGTGATGTGTAGACACAATGCTTGAGTTAAGTGCCTTTTTTATGCTTGAATGATTCTCTGAAAATGGTCAGGTAGAAGCATTGGAATTAAAATAATTGAGAAAGCAGACAGTGTTTAAAGAAACCTTGGAAAACTTTTTAGTAAGCCTGAAGAACTACTGTTCAAAGGATGGCTGCTTGAAATCAAAATAGGCAGACGTGTGGTGGCTCGAGACTTTTGCACAGTACTATGTACAGTATGTCACAAAAAACAACATAAAAACATAAGTTTCCCTTTCTTTAAAAATGTGCATTTTTTTAATCTCTTCTCTTCCTTCATCTCCTCCTTTCCTTTCCGTGTGTCACAAAGAGCTGCTTTACCAGATAAATACGTCCACCTCCCACCATCAGGCTTGTTCCCACCGCAGGATCCAGCAGGGATGGGAGAACTGGAGCTGAGGTTTGGCATCATACAGTTGGATTAAGATTTACTGCTGGTGTGGTCAAGGCTGATGTTTTGGTGCTGGATCCTGTAGAGAGGTTTTATTTCCACTGAATATGTGCGAATGATATCTGTCCAAAATATTAAAAACAAAAACCTCGAGACTCAAAGAAAGAGGCAGAAAAAAGAAGGTAACAGACGCGGCAAATTTTTACATTCTTGGTTTTCTATTACCTGCTTCTTGATTGTGTACATTTTTATCCATCTGTGTTCCACATGTTAAAAATTGAAGAGGAGTTCTCCCAGATTTACTTTGCTTTGAAAGAATATTGTCACCCCCAAGGTTTAAGCTGTGTTGGCATAATGTATACAGCAGGATCGGATAGTTCAGTCATCTTTTTCTTGTTTCAACAGGGCATAACAAATCCATTTCTACATGTAGGTCTTCCTATTTCCTTTGTTTGCATTTTTCCTCCTTCCCGTTTTTCTCATTTAGGCCCTACAGGTAAACCAGCTGCCATCAGTGCCAGGCTCTTCCCAGAATACAGGCACACATATGAAACCCTGCAGAAGGCAGGCATACACAAAGGTCCCTACACTGACCTTTATTATTACTGTATTTTCTGTGCTGCAAAAGCTGTATCCAGACAAAGCAGTTAGATATAATTTGACAGGTAAATTGCATTAATGAAGACTAGCTTAGTATGATCATGTGATGCTTTCCAGACACTTGTAATGTATACCATGCAGTTTTTTTCTTTGAAGAAGAGTGAACTGTACTTGAACTAGGTTCATGCTAACCCCCTATCAAAAGCTCCACCCACATTTTCTGACAAGATCCTAACCTCTGTGTAGACATGCCCACTGCAGAAACTTTGGAGTACACGCGTCAGCGGTCATGTGTTGCTCTCAGCTCACACAACAACAATGTCATCTTAATTAAATCATACTGGTTTTTAAGAATTTGGATATTCTGGTTCCATTCTCAATATTGCTTATGGATTGATTGTTATCAATTTTCATTGGGTGCTCTTTGGCTTTGGAAGTTATCACCATCGCTAAGCAGGATATTAAAGACATTACTGCAAATTAACTGGATGCTTTTTTTCATCTAATGTTTGAGCATGTTGGAACTATTTCCCCTTTTTGTTGTGATCAGTGTTGGGGTGGTAATATGTATTATAAGTATTACACCAACCACTTCTTTTAAAAGCAATGCCGTACATTACTTAATTATTCCCAGGAGGAAGTCATTCTTTAAACTACTCCTTACATTACTGTCAAGTTTCTCCCTAAAATGACTTGAAACACATCGTCTCATCACAATTTGACAATATAAACCTGTAAACGTGTAAGCTACAGTGCCACACACCGACACAAATTCCTATCCTAATGAACCCAGACATACAATTAACAAATTGATTTTGCATTGATGAATATGTTAACCTATCAGGGTGCTTCAAATTTTTGCTGTAGTTTAACCTTGAGCGTGACTCTCAAATGCTGTCAGATGTTAAAACACTTCACACAGAAGCGTGTGAATGTGTGTGTGTGAATGGGTGGATGACTGAATGTAGTGTAAAGCGCATTGGGGTACACAGTGACTGAGTAAAGCTCTTTACAAATACAGGCCGTTTACCATTTATGCAGAAGCATTTGAGTGAGATTAATATTTTCTAACATTTTAAGTTACTGAATGATCTCCATCAGAATGTCTCTGCTGCTCATTCCTGTACCACATCTCTCTAATATTTTGCTCTTTACTATTTTTCTAGTTATTTTTTTAATTATTTTATCTTATTTTATTTTATTATATTTTATTATATTTTCTTCTACTGTACCATGCTGCTGAGTGACTGCTGCTCGGATAGGACAACCTTAAACTAAAACACATTTGCTTCAGCTGGAATTCCATGATTTTGACCTTGGGTTTGTTCCCACATGAAGTATGAACCCGGTGCTGGCTGCTGCAGGTCTTTGTGTCGCCTCAGGGGGAAAAACTGCAGCCTGATCACTATCGAGATAGTCCCTCAAATTCACCTCTTGGCCACAGACCTCCTGCTCTGCTATTCACTGTTTGACTTCAGCTCAGCTTTCTCAACAACATAAGCCTCTTTCACATGCACAAACACATCAAAAACGCCGTCCTGCTGTCAACCACTCCAAGTCACTCAGCAAAATAAACCCCCTCCTCTTCTCATCCCCCCCCATTCATCATCGTCTCCATTCCCTGTAGCTATGCCATTGTTTTTGGTCGGGCCAAGCAAAAGGCCTGCTGCTGCCGCTGAGCAACACAAAGAGGAAAGCAGCCGTGTGGCTGAACGGGAAAATTTAAATAGAGAAGGGGAATGAGCATCCCAGGGGTTAAGTGCTTTCTGATGGAGTTGCTGGAGGGTAGGAGTTGGATTGTTAAGAGATAAAGGTGAGCGTGCAGGCACCCCAACCCTGTGTCCAGCTCAGCTGATATCATGTCACACAGTACTATTACACAACATTAAACCGCATGGCATTAAATATCGACCCCCTGTGCAGATCCAGCGAGCCATCCAGAACTCTGACATTCCTGTAAGCTATTTTGCGGGAGTGCACCAGAGTGCAGAGATTAAGCCTGATGTCACATGCGGCTGTAAGCAAAGTCGCTCTGGGTTTTTATGTCACTCTAGCATGTTCTCTCTCTCTCTTTAATCCCTCTGTGGTTGTGTTCTCATTTACCACAAAGCCATTAAGAGCCATTGTGATAGCAGAAGAGAGCAAGAGCATCTGTAAATAGATAACATTTAGGTCCTATGGAATACTTACTTTGCATATGTTAGGTTGTGAGTATTTTTGCTATTTTTAATGCTTTAGATATGTAATAAATTGATGAGTATATGTATGCATATCTATTATATACCGTGACAGCCTTACAAAAGCCAGAATTAGCAATTTAATCTACATGTTGAATCTCTTTGTTTCTTCCGCTCCGGTCTGTTGTGGTGTGCCTCAAGGATCAGTTTTAGGCCCTATTCTCTTCTCATTGTATTTGCTCCCTCTAGGCGCAATCTTTGAAAAATACAATATCGCCTTCCACTGTTATGCCGATGACATACAGATCTATTTTGAACTTACTGACGACCTTGCTGTGTCCCTGCACTACTTTCAAGAATGCATGCGGGAGGTCAAAGAATGGTTCCTGAGTAATTCCCTCGTTTTAAATGATAAGAAGACTGAGATTGTGGTGTTCAACAGTAAAATCCCTCGTGCCCAACTCTGTGCTGCCCTGGGTTCCTTTGCTAGTTTTTCTTGTGACTATGTCAGTAACTTGGGTGTACTGCTGGATAGCTCGCTCAAACTCGATAAGCAAGTGTCTGCTGTAGTGAGATCTAGCTTCCACCAACTGCGCCTTATCTCTAAGGCTAGGCATTATATTCCGCATGAGGACCTGGAGAAGCTTATTCACGCTTTTGTGACCTCCAGGTTGGATTATTGTAACTCCTTGTACTATGGTCTTCCCTCTTCTCTTCTTCTTAAACTGCAAACAGTCCAAAATGCAGCAGCCCGCCTTTTGACTGGTACCAGGAAATTTTGCCATATTACCCCTGTCCTAGCTAGCCTGCATTGGCTGCCCATAAAGTACCGTATTCAATTTAAAATATTACTCCTTACCTTCAAAACTATTAATAAATTAGCGCCAAGTTATCTTAGTGAACTTCTCAAACCACATACTCCTGCTAGAACACTCAGATCTGCCACTCAACTACTTCTGACCCAACCCAGATCTCGACTGAAGTCCCGGGGTGACCGTGCGTTTGCTCTGGCTGCCCCGGTACTGTGGAATACCCTTCCTCTCGACCTCCGCGCATCTGATTCCATTGCACTGTTCAAATCACGATTAAAAACCCACTTATTCAATCTTGCCTTTCCCTCTAGTTAATATTTCTTTTATGATTTTATATCATGCACTTTTATGCTCATTTAAATTCTTGTTTGCTCTGTACCTGTTGCTTTCCTATGTATTAGTGACAGTTATCTGCTTGCATATTTAGTACTTGCTTTGGTCCTATTTCTATTATCCTCCTCCTATACTCTATTTTACTTGTTAAGCACCTTGGCATACCCTTGGTTTTTAAGTGTGCTTTATAAATAAAGTTTATTATTATATTATTATTATACTGAAAAAATGTGTCAATTTGGTAACCAGGGAATCTCCTACTTAAAAACATTTACTATACACGCTTAAACAAAAGCTGGATCTATTTTCATTATAGGCGGAGCTATGAAATGCTACTGTTACAAGAGGATCAGCTAGAGTTTGCATGCAAGAACAGGGTCAGTAAAGGTCAGCAGATGATAATCTTGGAGATGATGGTGAGTGGGAGAGACAGATTTGACAGGAAGTTTAAAAAATGGAAGTTCAAAACGATAAAATGTCCTCAAGTTGCACTCAAGAAATATTACATGTCCCTCTCAAAGGAGCAAACACTGAACCTTTTTTAGCACAACTTACATTGCATTGCATTGTATAAAGTTGGGTACAGGTGGCATTGTTGATTGGCGAAACAGTTCCATTAGTCATTAAAGCAGATTCTTATTATGAAGATTATTTCAAGTCCAATTTTAACATTATTTAAATCCAGGTTTATTAATATTACACCAGATTTTTTTCTAAGTAAGTGAGAACAAGAGTGATCAGAAGTGCTGACAACTGTGATATCACTTTTGATGCACTACCTTTGGTGTCATTCACCTCTCAGTTTCTGAGGCCAGCTAGCATGGCCTAGTCGAAGATCAAGTTTTTACTGCCATTTTAATGATATGAGTCAACGGTTCCCAACCTTTTATGCGCCACAGATTGGTTTAATGACAATATTTTCACGGACCTACCTTTAAGATGCAGTGGATAAATACATCAAATTATAGAAACTGTAGAAATTATCCCCATATCTCACTTATCTTAACTGCACTACTGTATAGTTCTATGTAAATAATCATTCTGTCCATACGATCAATTTTAATCCTACAACTGTTTATAACTTGCATAGTTCACATTTCTGTATAACTGTATATCTCAGATTTCTGTATAGCTTTTTTATTTCATATTTATATCCTGTTCATAGCCTGTACATAGCTTGTACTCACTACAGCCTGTACATACTTATAGTTATTGAATATTCATAACATACTTCATACCGTGTACATTATAACATACCATAATAGACCCATTTCTGTAATATACTTACATATCTATATTATATATTGTAATATATCTATATCATGGCTAAAGCACTTCTGGATGGATGCAAACTGCATTTCATTGCCCTGTACCTGTGACATGTGCTATGGCAATAAAGTTGAATTCTATTCTATTCTAAAATAAAATGATATGACCAAAATTGAGAGTAACATCCTCCTCTCTGCCTCTTAATGCTCTCTGGTCGCTATGGTAATGCGTAAATATTTCTTTCAAAATAAGACACACAAGTACAACACAGGAAAAGACCCGGGGAAACCAACTTAATGATAAAAACCCTGAAAACCATAAATTTCACACCTGAGCCTCAACTCTCACAGCCCAGTACCAAACGACTCATGGAGTGGTACCGGTCCATGACCCGGGGGTTGGGAACCGCTGGTATAAGTGATACCAGTACAGGAGCTGAGAGATTGTCAGATTATGCAAAGGGAGATGTTGCAAGTGGTTGAAAAGCTGAAACTTTCTAAAGAAAAAACAATGACAGGTTGACTTTTAAAGAACAGGGAGCCCATGTATCCCTGTTACTTTCATTGTGGCCATAAAAACAATGGCTCAAACATTCCAGTTCCCCTTGTCCTCCAAAATACATGTTATGGTTAAAATAACTTACACAAAATAAATAAATAATTTTACTAACTTCTGTCAGCTTGATCTTGTATAAAATGTTTTAATATCAAATAATTCCTATAATAGAGGGAAGAAAAGAAAGACTAATATATGGAAAAGCCAAATTTATCACAGTTGGCTAATATTTTATAACATCACCACCATTTTTAATGTGTGTTTCAGTGTCAGTGTTGTAAGGCCATCCGGTAAAGGTTTTTCACTCTTCTTAACTGAGCTCAGTTGAATTATGGAGCTCTCTGAGCAGATACTAAAACTCCTGTCAACACAGAGAAAAGAGAGAAAGACATCAATGGGCTGAAAGAGGAAAAGAGAGAAAAAATGGTCTCACTGAGAGGTGGACATAGACAAAGCTGGATGGGGCCACCGGGCTGATAGTAAATCTGGTTTTATTATTGAATGAACAGGCACATGCTCAAGTGAATGGACCAGCAGATTTTCACAAGCAAGGACTTAGGACCATTCTGCAGTCTGACAGTTCGATGATTTTCCAAACCACTGACATGCAACTTAATCAAAATTTGTTCTTTGTTTAACCTGGTTACCTCTGCTAAGAACAAGAATATCCTCTTCAAAGGAAATTAAGGCATCAGTGTTTCAGCACTGTAAAGAAGTATTTAAAGCACCACAACAGGAAGAGCAGCATGTCCTGACATCACAGCCACTTGGGTTTTGTTGACTCTGGAAGACACAAAAGAAGGAAAAACGAAATAAATGACCATCACATGACAAAAGCTGGTAAATGTGTGTCATTCAAGCCTGTTGGAGAGGGAGAAAGCCACGCAGTGACCCATCGAAGACTGTAGTGACTTCCCTCTTTATGACCCATAAAACGCTCTTTTCAGTTCTCTGAATGTGAAGCAGAGGCGTTTCCAGGATCTTTTTCTTTTTTAATGGGGTGGCAAAGGGGTAACAGAACCAGTCAGAGGGAATCATGGGAACTCTGATCTAAAAATATATATGACAACAAATGAAATTTATTTAAAAAAAAATTTGGTCTGATTTTCATGCTTTTGTTATTTCACTTATTGCATTTTACACAGTGCCTTGTACAAGTTACTACTGCACAAAATTTGATTTGATTTTTTTTTTTGCTGTTTGACATTAGTTTGACCTGCAGTTACATCATCTCCAACAGCTCCAGCCTCCAAATGTAGACTGTTTTGGTCTTTAAAGCTGGACACAGATCTGTAAGATGTGAGATGTGCACTGATGAAAAAATGTTTTCATGTTAACAAAGGAACAGGTTTAGGAACATGAATTAACAGAGTGAATACTGTAACACTGGCAATATTGTGGAAACAGACATTTGCAGATGCCAGACGACGCCTTATCAAAGAAAATTGTGCCCTGGGAGTGAAAACACTGCAGTGACACCTGATATGTGCATCGTTCACTAATAATCTGTAGATGTTTATTGGGAAAAAATGGGCTGTGAGATAACTATTATCTCACAGGTAAAAACTGTGCTGTATGCAGTTCAGTGAAGTTTTTTTGTGTGAATATTTAAAACCTGTGTATTTATATGCCCATCTGCATTTAAACATCAGTTATTATTCATCTCTGGCTCTCTCCCACAGTATCTTTTGTCCTGTCTTCTTCACCTCACCACCCTCGACCAATTGAGGCAGATAGCTGCCCCTCTCTGAGCCTCCCTGAGCAGGAAGAGATTTATTCCTATTAAAAGGGAAATTTTCCTTTCCACTGTCACCAAGGGCTTGCTCAGTGGGGACTGATTGAATTGAATTGAGCTGAAAAAACTGTTCAGCTTTCAAGTAAATTAAGTGAAGCAGCTTACTCTAAGAAATAGGTTAGCACAAAATTCCCAAAGTACAGAGCATAAACTTTATATAAGAGATGAATACATACTCCAAGTCTGTAATTTGAAAAAAGAAATATGAAATTGTGCTAAATCTTGATTGTTTAAAATGGGCAGGAGGTTGTGAGAAATGTGGTTGCAAAAAACATGTCTGGTTGTATGAAAGTCTAAGAGGAAAGTGGTGACTTTATGGTTTTTGATCAACATGACACTGACTATAAAATTATGGTACCCATTGTGATCCAGAAGAAAAATAAAACAATGTACATGACATAGTTTTCTTGTGACCGTAGGAGCGCCCTGTACTTTCATAGTCAGATCCATGAAACCAAAGTGGCTAAAATTCTCCAAAGCCTGTTAAAAACGTAACTTGCAAAGGAGACCTGTGAAGAGCGAAATATGCAAACAAGCAATTTCTATGAAGTCATAGGCTGCTGCATAAATCTTTCACAGCTTTCCCCAAAAAGACAGAAGCAGCTGCTTGCCTCTCTCCCAAGCCAGTAGACAGTTAATAAGAAGTAGACAAAAATGATCTGAGGTAATTCACAAGTCACTTTCTTGCTTGCACATCAGGCCTTACTCCTGACCTTTGACTAAAAATCTCTTGACCTCGGCTTTGTCCATCCGTCAGGTGCCAGCTTGCCTTCTGCTGGGATCAGAATTCCTTCAACACGCTCTCTTTTGAGGGGGTATAGTATTTTCTCTCCTGGACAAAAAGAAAAATCACCCATCACTTTACATGCATGGTTTTCATCTTTTGTCTGTGCTTTTCCTTCTCCCATTAAATTTCACATTTCTCCCATGGCACGATGGGGCAATTTCTAGGAAACTTATGACATGCTTCTGACAAACATATCAAAACATTTGGAAGGAAATATGAAATCCTTCACCTCCCTTTTTCCCTTCTCATTGATTTGTTACATCTTCTGGGCGTCTTGTCAACAGCTCATAACTGAGATCAAAGCACCACCTCTCTCATGCAGAGATATCATGAATATTTTGCAGGGTTCATCGCAAGTCGTAGTTGCCCACTGGCTTTGATATGGCTGTCTACCTGAACAGGAATTCATATCAAACTCTCCTCCCTCCCTCTGTTCTCCAGCTTTCTCTCAGCGCAATACATAATAACGGCATCAATGCTTCAGTCCAGGGATTGAAGCAAATCTTCCCTGACTTCAAAACCAAAAGATATCTATCTTGGCAATGGTGAGTTTATGTCTTGTTTTCATATTGGCAAAGCCACAGTGCACTTTGTTTCTCTTCTGCTTTGTTCTTTGTCCCCTCTGCCCTGCATCTATTTCTTTTCTCTGCCTTACACTCTCACTCGGCCGTACCCTTTTCTTCCCTGCCGACCAGAAGAACACAATATGTGGGATCAAACAGCGGGGAAGTAAAGAGCAAAGTGTCTCTCTGTCTCCGAAGCTTTGTGAGGATTAAGGCCAGAAGACTTCTGAGGAACAGTCATAAACTGTGTTCATGCCCACAGGGTGCAGAGAACGAGAGAGACAAAGATGCGGGAGATGAGGACACTGGTAAAGCAAAAGAGAAGGAATGTATCTGAAAGCAAGTCAGAAAAACTGCAGTTTCGATTCTGAGGTCTTATATTAGGATATTAAGGGTCTAATTTTTAAGTTGCATCAATCTCTGCTAAAACCAAATGTTCAAGATTGCTAAAAGCGTCATAGCCTTTTTAAATGTTAATATAATTTGCAATAACAGCAGTCCTTGTTCTATGCTATAATTTTTGTTATACTTTTATCTAAGTAAGTCCTAAAGTAGTACATATTTTGGAGGGTGTTATTGTTCAGCCTATTGTATATTTTTGGTATAATAAAAATTCTCACCTGTTTAATAAAATAGTATCAATCCTCATATTAATTGGACAATAGGTGTAAACCTCCACACAGAAAGGTCCCAGCCTGGATTCAAAACCAGGATCTTCGCGGATGGATGGATAGACAGATGGATGGACGGATGGACGGATGGATGGACGGATGGAGCCTTTAATAAAACAAACTAGTTTCTTATGTATGGCGATCTGCCTGCGTTCTCCCATTACTCAAAGAAAATCACTTAGATGTTAGGGCTATATTTCTAGCTGTAGATTGTTTTAGCTTTTCAGTAAACAGTTAAAACAATTTCTAACTATATAAGTCAGGTTTTACAATCAATAAAGTGCAATAACTTGTTTACCATGGTAAACAAGACCATTAAGTTACTAGAATGAGAACTTTTGTGTTAATATTTGTGATGATTTATCTAAGGCTTATAAGTTGAGCAGGTCACATGGGTGAAAAAAACTGCACAACACTGAATCATCCTGACTCTGTATAAACTGGAGGTACTTGCCAGATAGAAGCTAAGCAGTCTACTTGACTACTTATTCCTTTTTCTTCCAGATATCAAAAGGATTATCTCAGGGCTATAACCACAGTAGAGCCATAAGCAGAAGTAAATATATAAGTAAATAATCTTTATGATAATCTACCAAATGCTTTGTTCTGTTTTATGCAGATGACACAATCATCTAATGCTAATCCTCTTCAGTAGTAAAAACCCTTGAGTTCTTAACTTTTTAACTCAAGCAAAGTTGATGTTAAATTCTGACAGCTCAAGTTGTAAATGATTTTAAAATACAATAGGTATTTGACTAATCACGTGAAGATCTTTGCAAAGGGTGTTGAAGCTGAAAACTAACCACCTGCCTAATTGTATTACTGACCACAACTGTACATGAAAATCACACAATGAAAATCTGAACTGAATGTTTTGTTTTTAATAGGGATGCTTTATACTGCTCCATAATATATTGTTTGGCTGTAAATCCACTAGGCATGATGTTATCAGTTATATAAAGTGAAAAATAAACACACAGTCCTCCCCACCAAGAAGATGATGGTTGTGATATGAGTCGTTAATTATTACAGACTACTTGGGATAAATTTGGCAGTTGTTGGCAGTTATGTATATCTAACTGGATAATATATTGTTAAATTTTAGCTAATGTTCAAGCTGAAAAGCAGCCAGAGGTGATTTTATTCCCACAGCCTTTCAGTTCTCCAAATATTAATGTGTGAAATGACAATAGTTGACATCCAATTTATGGCCTCTTTTAAAAATAGATTTTTTTGTTGGAAGCTGTTCTCCTGAGTGGAAACACATGTATTTTAGCTGAAGGAAATCTGAAGCACTACAGATAAATGAACAATGAGGGAGTTTAGCTAAGAAAAACAAAGACAGCAGAAGATAATTCTGCGAAGATGACAGGTTATTATATGAAGGGCTTTGCTGGGATTTCCAGCAGATTATGTGAGTGAAGTATGATTATGCTGGGTTATGACTTGCTGTGCATTCAGACGCTACCGTTTCTGGCAGAGTAAGTCCTGCACAGATGTGAACCTGGGATCAGAGCCATATGAGAGACTCCTTTCTGTGCTCTCCTCTCTGTTCCTTCTCTGCACATGAAGGTGGCAGGTTGGCCTGCAGGTGTAGAAATAAACCAATAAAAGGAGGGTAACACACAGGAAATTTTACTACAGCTATGAGCTGGAGAAGGGCTGTTCCAAGTGTCCTAAAGCATTTAACTGCAGGAGCCTGTGAAATTCACTGTTCTGATCACTGTAAAAGACAACACATGTTGGTAAGGCTTATTAAAAGTTTTCCTCTGGATAAGAACGAACACTTTTTATTTTGCCATTTACCAATTTAGCTCACGAAATCATCCTTTTTATAGTTTGTTTGACCAGTATAGGTTTGGCTTTGGTCAAAGTGGCAAAATCAGTATGTGCTCTTCTTTAGTTAAAGAAGAAAATCCTATTCTCATACAAGTACAACTCAACAGTTTCCGAGACAGTGGTTACTGTCCTAGTCTCTATAGCTCAGTTATATTGTTATTGTCAGTTATCTACACCCTTCACATTCCTTCCTTCCTTCCTTCCAAAAGCGTTTTATCTCAACCATATATACCTGGTTGCTTTTAATCGCCATACATTAGTTTGTGTAAACAAACTAGACAAAGAAAATTGTGTGGTCTCAGCAACGAGTTGAGCGGGCTAGCTGCACTGAAAAGGAAGCTAACCATAATTTTGTAACTGCAAATATTTTATAAAAAACAGCAGTGCAGAGGAAAAGGTGTTTGATTCAGGTGCACTGGTGGTTCGCAAGACTGACAAATGCAAGTCTCATGCTCCCCTCTCTGAATTTGTGTTTTCCTGCTCTATGGTTGGGTGTACAGACTTTGTCATCCAGTCTAATAGCAAAGACATAGCTGTGTGACGTAAGAAGAAGACTGATCAGCACAATCAGCTGCCAAAGCATGGAGAGGTACGACTAAAATGTCAAGAAATCCACACGACCTTATTAGCATTATTTTATGCAATATTAAGGTGCAATTTAACTCCAGGTATCCTGGGGATTGAGATTGCCCACTCTAGTATCTTTAATAGCATCCAGTTGCTACGTGGCTCTGTTTTAAAAGAAGTGGGTGTTGGGCAAATGAAAAGAGTCTCACTTACTCTTTTTCACAGTTGGTCAAACATTAGGAATTGTACAAGTTTGTTTGAAACCTGTCACAGAAACAATTCAAATTGACAGGGGAAAATGTTTTCACATCAACACACAATCGCGGGCCTCCTGACAGCCTCCTTTTCTTTTCTCTCTAAAGTTTCCGCTCCACACAGCGGCCGTGGAGCCGGGAGAGGGCTGTGACAAGAACAATACAGGTCAAGTGTGCAATTACATCTTCACCTGTTGACAAAACAGCTCAGAGAAAGTAACATCCTGCCAAGTCCTGTGTTTTCAACCATGTTTGCCCTCCAACCTTCCTCCCCTCTGCAAACATCTTTCATCCCTCTCCAGCTCCCACGTTTAATGGAGCCTCGCTTGACTCGGTATGAGGCTCAAGTGAACTTGTCAAAGTCAGACGTCGCTCCCAAAGATGAAAGGAGCTTTGGTGGTCCCTGCTGTGAGGTGTGGTGGGGGAGAAGAAAAGAGAGAAACGGAGACGACACTAATACCCAGATACAGTTGCATACTCAGCTCTGCATACCTCATTGTTGCAATTTGTCTCTCTGTTTATTACTTTTTTCAAGGATCTTGTTCAGGGAAGATCATACATTTGGCATGACCTAAGGGAGGCCTTCCCCTGTCAGCAATGTTGTGGTCAGAGACATATAGCCAAAAGGCTCAGGTGGGTTTCTGCACTGCATGGTTCAATTGTCACCTGATGTGAAGGGAAGTGAGGAGCGAATGGCTTGACCACACCTCAGTCTTAAGAGCTTCAGGCAAACCTTTGGTGTGAACGACCAGCTCTTTGTTGGAAAGCTGACAGGGCAGATAGCAATTTCCTGCGAAATGGGTACAAGTTAGAAGCACAAGAGTGATCTCTCTGTGCGGCAATGACACACACACACACACACACACACACACACACACACACACACACACACACACACACTTACAAA
Source organism: Aulonocara stuartgranti (assembly GCF_965226115.1). Classification (NCBI taxonomy): domain Eukaryota; kingdom Metazoa; phylum Chordata; class Actinopteri; order Cichliformes; family Cichlidae; genus Aulonocara; species Aulonocara stuartgranti. The sequence goes on along the minus strand of NC_138944.1, from coordinate 32,566,176 downwards.
TCAGAGAGGGTGGTAGTAGGTGATCCTCACATAACACTAATGGCTCCAATGACTCAGAAGGAAATAGGTTAAGCTGACACTTGGGTTTCCATGCAGAAAAGTAGGTAAAACACTAATGCTTCTGTGTCAGTGCTATATCCCATATTTATGAGACCTTGGTATACAATGTAAAAAGCCATATAAACATCAAATTACAAATACTCTTCAAAAGAAAAATCAGGTAATGAAACTCTTCAAAAGGGGGTTTAAACTGGATTAGTTTGGAAATTGTTTAATTGTTTCTGTCTGATGCCATCAGAGTTGCAGAAACATGCCCAAGGTGTCATTTGCCACTGATATTTTGTTGTAATGTTCATGACAAACATTAGCAACATGTAGGCCTGTTTTTGAGGAAGGCCCAAGATCGCCATGCTCAGTTTGAGAGCAAAACCTTTTTGCACGTTTCCTTTCACTTGCGGCTTGATTAGATTTAGGCTAGAAACATCAGCACTAGCTTTAAGAACGGATTGTTGTTTGAGTTAAAATATCCTGCTTCACATGAACCTGCACAGTGAGAAATTATGCTTGTATGGTGCATTTAAATACAACACCAACAGCTTCGATGGGATGGGTATCCTGTGATGGAAGTCAGCACTTTGTAGTACAGAGACAGAGAGACAGCAAAGCCTGGTTAGAAAGTCTTGCCGTGACTTGTCTAAAAGAGATGCATTCTCTAAGTTGCACTCCAATCAATCATAGCTTGCTATGGTTCATAAATTGCACGCAGTACAGGTATCTATACTGCCCTTAACTGTCATATGAGTTTAAATTCTTACTTTTAGCTTTAACAACTTTAACTCTTGTTTAAAGTTTTCAGTGGGAGGGGAATTTAATCTAAATTTCTTAGGCATCCCCAAATTGAATTTCTCCTACCCATACACCAATCATAATCATACAAGTATGATCGCCTGAAGGTGGGCTGTGGTATCTGCTTGAATATGTTAGCAACAGATCCTTAAAGTCATTCAGTTGTGAGAAGGGGCCTTCATGGATTGGATTTGTTTGCCCAGCACATCTCACAGAACTGTGATTGGATTAAGATCTGGGAAATGGGAGTCAAGTCAACACCTGAAACTTCTTGTTGTGCTCCGCAAACCTTTTGCTTTGTGGTACAGAGCATTATCTTGCTAAAAGAGGCCAAAGCCATAAGGGAATGCCATTTCAGTAAAAGGGTGTACAGCAGCGGTCCCCAACCTTTTTTGCGCCACGGACCGGTTTATGCCCGACAATATTTTCACGGACCGGCCTTTAAGGTGTCGCGGATAAAGACAACAAAATAAAACTAGTACCGGTACCGAAAAAAAAGAAGATTTATTCATAACACACGTGAAAAGACCCAGGAAAACTGAGTTAACGATAAAAACAATAACAAAATAACGCTGAAAACCGATAAAAACCCTGAAAACCATACATTTCACACCTGAGCCTCAACTCTCGCGGCCCGGTACCAAACGACTCACGGACCGGTACTGGTCCGAGGCCCGGGGGTTGGGGACCGCTGGTGTACAGAGTCCGCAACAATGCATGGAGCAGCTGCTACGTGTCAAAGTAACATCCACATTATCATCACCTCCACCTGCAGGGCCCCTGCAGAGATGCTCTGTGTTTTCTGACCCAAGGTTTCCATTGCTAAAAGCATTACACAGCTTCTGCCAGCTTGCATGCTTCACATAGTGCATTCTGGTGCCAGGTGTTTCCCAGGTAAGAATGCACACGCACACATGATGTAAAAAAAAAACAAAAAACTGATTCATCAGACCAGCCACCTTCTTTTGTTGATCCATGGTCCAGTTCTAATGGTCACATGCCCATTTTTGACACTTTTGGCCCCATACACAGCAAACTGCAGACAGTGTTTTTGACACCTTATATTCAGAACCAGCATAAAATGACCACAGCGTTAACACCGGCCAACCTTCACTCCCCACACGCATCACTAAGCCTTGGCCTCCCATAAACCTGTTGGTGGTTCCTTCCTTGGACCACATTTGATAGATCGTTCTGACCCAGTTGTCTAGCAATCACAATTTGGCCCTTGTCAAACTCACTCAAATCATAATTCTTGCTCATTTTTCCTGCTTCTGGAACATCAACTTTGAGGACAACATGTATATACTGTATTGTCAAAATGTCAAATGTTAATGAGTAGCCTTTGATTCTGCCTATGCCTATCTTTCACTTTCATGGAGTCCTGCTTCTTAGAGGCTGCTTTGTGTCCCATTCACACAAGGCTTACATTACATACTTAATGCAGTTTAAAGGACATGTATTGTGCAGTAAAGAGGGGGAAAGAACAGCAACTCTAGCAGAGCAGCTGCAGCTGCAGCTGCAGCTCCATGTTGAAAAATGCATGACTACAAAGCAATATGGGGCTAAAAATAAACAAGGTGCCAATGTGAGTTTTCTGTACTTAGTAAATTAAGTATTTAACGAAGTCAATAAGCCAGTGTTAGAACTTAAGAAAAACAACTTAAGAAAACACTTTAGTGCAGGTACACAGTGTTCCCAGGTCATGATGGAGCTGTCCAAATTGGCCCAGATACGTTTGGCCTGCTGTGTAAGAGTCCTGGGAACAACCCAGTCTACAGTTTGTGAGTGGGTGGCCTGATCCAGATCTGCATATAGTTTCATATACCATGCATCTCCTTTGTGCATTGATGTACTCTCTCACACACACAGAAGCTATACAAGAAAATCAAAATACAGTGTGTTCCACTTATTGAGAATTTCTATCAGTTAATATGAAAATGTTTTCCCTGTGGAAACCACCAGTTGGTCAACCGCAAAAATTCTCCTCTGAAAGAAAACCCAACTGGCAAACTCTTTGAACAATCAACCACAAGACGTCACAGTGGCGTTTAAAATGGTTTTAGGGTTTAGATTTAGAGAGGGATAAGGTTTAGTGGAGCGATATAGGGGTAAAAACGGAAACAAGGAAGAATGGAGCTGGGCTGGATATTTAACACACGTAAAAAATGAGTTTCCATAAAAACAGCACAAAGGGCTCATTCATTGTAGAGACAGTTATTGTAGTTTTGTTCTCTTTTTTAAATTAAGGAGAAATATATATGTGTGTGTGTTTAAAAAGCTGTTTAACTGTCAACAAAGCCCTTTATAGGAACTGGTCGTTACAAATATTTTAAAGCAGCAAAAATACAAACATTACCAAGATACCTTTGTATATGAAAAATGTACCAATACCACTCCCACCCCAACAATAGCAACAGCAAGAAAGCTCTAGAAACTACTGTATACTACTGACCCAGCTCTGAAAAGGCAGATAAAGTAAAATATGAACAAATGCAGTGGAGCATTTAGCAGCTAGAGTCGGGTACTTCCCACAGGTGTAACTGGAGAACCACACAGAAGAAAGTATGTATTGTTGGATACTCATGGACAGAAACATCACTCCAAATGTACGGACGTCACTACTATGACAAGTTACATCATGTCATAGATATCTCAAAGTTAAGGCAGTAAACTTAATTTCTCTGTGTATTTTGACCTTTGGTCATCATGTCTGCAGCATGCAGGTCACTGAAAACTTAACCATTTAAAAAACGTCAATGTCCAGAAACTTGTTTTTCTGCCTTTATGTGTGGATATAACACAGCAGAAAACTGAACCTATCATTCAAAAATAGATACAAATGCCAAAATTTATGTTTATTTATCTGGAGCCATTACTTTGAAAAAACTCCATTAGAAACCTGAATTTTTAAACATTTTCAAAAATGTGCCTTTATCTTCTTTTGTGACATCAGACTGTGTGTTGTAATGTTGCTTGTAGGCTTTTGATTGGCAAACACTTATGTACATTTAGAGCTATATTGCAGCCTTTTTTGCTTTTGTATACTCATGAAATCACTTCTTTTTTTTCTAAATGAAAGTGTAAAAAAATACCCCTATATGTGTGGATTTCTCCTAACTGTCTAATGTTAGCCTCTTCCTATTCTGAACCCAGTTGGGGTAGGCTGTAGCTCAGGGGATATAGCAGTTCATCTGCTACTCGAAGGTAAGATGCTGAACCCTGAGTTGCTCCTGATCTGTTTGTTGAAGTGTGAACGTGTGTGAATGTTAGAAGGAAGCACTTAAACGTTTTTTAAAAAAGTGAAGACGTTTGTTGAATAAAGTTCTTTGAGTGCTCAAAGAGTAGAAAAGCACGTTACAGGAAACAAATTACTCACTATTTATTATTAGTTTTTCACCTGACTAAGTCTTAATGTTCAAACTACCCTTTGAAGTTTTATCAGAAGGATTAAAACTCAAACTGGTCCTCACATAGATAGTTGTAGAAGTAAAAACAGACACACATGCACATGCACACCCGCTGGCTTGAGACTGGGAAGCAGAGAATTACAGGCAACCACAAAGACATTCATGAGCAGTCCCATGGCAGCCATCACCCAGAACAGGACTGCTGCCACAGAACTGCAGGGGCAGAGAAACCCTCCGTTTGTTGACTCCACAGATTAGTGGCTTAATATAACAACACAAAGACTGCCTTTCTCTTCAATCCACCCAGGGAATAAGCAGAAGACTAACCACAGCAGTTGCATAATTTATTTTCTTTCATTATCTGTCACCACAGCATGTTTTTTAAAACTTTAATCATGTTCATAAGTGAAACGTGTACCCTAAAAATGCAAACATTACCACTGATAGGATCTGAAAAAGCTTCTTCTCTTACATATTTCCCTCATGTTTGTAAGGTCCTGCTGGCTGGTCAGCTGACTTGTGAAGTCTCGTAGACATTTTCCCAACCAAGGGTAATTAAGATTCCTCCAGCACAAGGCATAACACCATTGTTTACTGCTGATTCAAGCACGACTGCATAACTACTATCTTTCATAATGACAGATGACAAAGCATGAATCCCAAGGCATCTACATAAGTCTTGTTTTTTGTTTCAGAGCATGTTTGCTTCACTCGCACACTTGTGTTGCTCTTGTCCTGTAATTTCATGTTATGATTCAGCACATGAAGTCATCAGTGGTTGATTAGCATTATATGCTGGGCTTAGGAAGCCAGATGCATATGACGTGATTAAGGAAAAGATAAAGGATTGGAACAGGAATGTGTAATCCAAGTACTCCCTGAAGGAAAAGGATTTATATCAGTGAACAACATATCTAATGAAGAAGCAGACCACATGCAGATGGGAAGATGGAATAGTTGTAATTGGATAACTATTCTACCCTAAAAAAATCTAACATTTAGGACAGCTGTCAGTTTTCAGAAAATGACTGATATTGGGACACTGAAGGAAGTGAAAAGGACAGATATGAAGTAATGAAAAAATGTGATAAGGCACCAAAAACACAATCATCTCTGGCACGACTGGACATAATCTGACCAACAAGACAGGGAAACAACACTGAGACGAGACTGACAACACAGCGAGGGGGAGAGCGAGAGAGACACACAGATGAGACCAAGACAACCAGGACACGAAGCACTGACAAATAAAACAAGTAACTAAGAATTAGAAATAAAGCAACAACATAAATCTTAAAGACAAAACAATCACACATCAACCTTCAAATCTCCAAAAATCAGAAAACAGAGAACAGACCCGGGGGTCCTCACACAGTCATGATATGTACGCTAAAGCAGCGGTCCCCAACCCCCGGGCCTCGGACTGGTACCGGTCCGTGAGTTGTTTGGTACCGGGCCACGAGAGTTGAGGCTCAGGTATGAAATGTGTGGTTTTCAGGGTTTTTATCGGTTTTCAGCGTTATTTTGTTATTGTTTTTATCGTTAACTCAGTTTTCCTGGGTCTTTTCACGTGTGTTATGAATAAATCTTTTTTCGGTACTGGTACTAGTTTTATTTTGTTGTATTTATCCGCTACACCTTAAAGGCCGGTCCGTAAAAATATTGTCAGGCATAAATTGGTCCGTGGTGCAAAAAAGGTTGGAGACCGCTGTTCTAAAGTATCACGATTAATTCAAAAGTTTAAAGCAGCTGTTACGGTCTGTTGTATTATGGCATAGAATAAACATGTGGTCAGCTAGGCCAGAACTGGTCCACACAAAGTGTGCAGCAAGGCCAGCTGTGATTGTGAAAACTCCTCTGTTGCACCAACCGTTTGCATGTCATCATTTACTTTATCCTTATATATGCTCCTACCAGCAGTCTAACCTTACCTTTCTAACTTCGTCTCCAAACTGCTCGATCACACCTTATTATAAGCAATAAGTGCAATATAATAATCAGTATATTCTTTAATATAGTGATGAGCCTATGATATTGTGTAGCTGCAACAGATGGACATTAGTTCCACATTACTATCAACTATCAATCTTCAGCAGCTGCTAAAGATCTGGGTCAGTCCGTTTGTTTTCCTGCATGAGTCTGTGTTTTGGCCCGAGGTGCCTGACAGCGCTGCTGATATATGGAACTCTATTGTCATCATTCATAACTCCAACACACTAATTACAACCACAGACTTGTAACGGGTGCTGCCGCCTTTAACCTTGCACTTTATGACAACAAAGATGGGTTTTGTGTGTGTAGGAGTGGAGGAGGAGCATACGCAGCTGAGTAAAGACTGACACCGCTGCCACACCTCTAACTGATTGGCTGCCTTGACCTTAGACCTGCCGCCTCCACAGAGATTAAAAAGCAAAAAATTATTAGATAATAAGCCACAGTGCCTAAAGCTATTCAAGTATTCAAACAAATGTGAACATAAACATTACATTAATATTTTTATACTGCAAGATATTGAACACTTAGTTCATAATTAACTCTCCTAAGTTTCACCCATGGGATAAATGTGAAAAGAGCCAATTTTAATGAATCATGAATAAATCATACTACTAGATAAGTTACTTTCATTACGTATTTAGTAGAAGTACTTGATTTTCCAAAGGAGTATAAGATCAATGTCCTGTCACAGTTTTGAGAATGCTGAAGTCTACCTGCTGGGCTGTCAGAGCACTATGCAACCTGTCACTGGTTTATTTAATCTTTCATAATCGCCAATCCAAAAAAAAAAGAAAAAAGAAAAAAAATCAATCTCTTAACTGGATGCAAATATTACAGAAAACTTCACAAAATGCATTTAGGACATTTTTAGCTCAGTGACGCCATCTACTGTGTCTAACTTGCAAATGTGAGACATCAGGGTAGTTGAATAACTGTATTTACATCAGAATCAGAATGATTAATTATAAATTTTAATTAAAACATCATAACCTCTATACTACTATACTAAAGGACCTCTGACCTTTGTTTAGGCGTCATTGCACTCTCAACATCTAAATATGCTACATTTTGTGTTTTTGTTACTAAATATCATGATGTTAGTTTTACACCTGTTGAGAGTCAGTATTATTGGAAAAAAATTACAGAGTGTAGCCATAATTCAGTGAACTCCCCCCAATGTATACTTTATAGTATATATTGGGAGTTTAAGTGTTAAAGTGTGCCAAGTGATGTACTATAGTATTATTAACTTTTAGCTGTTTAAGATGAATATTTTGCCACCTTCAAAATTTGCTGGCCCCCAGTGGCCCCCCTTGGCAGGACTGTCCTGTGTTGGTAATGATGCCATAAGATTGCTGGTGCCAATCCCAGGACAGATCCCTGATGCATCTCACACTCTTATATGATGTATTTGTGTTTCCTGAACAAGTTTGCACTTGAAGTTAACTCCATCCTGGGAGAGTCAGTCTTAAGATACTTCTACTCAGCTCTGCTGCAACCATTATAGCAATGGTTAGGACAGTTTCAAATAGATTTGAACAGTCGTGTATGTCCCAGACCCCCAGAGCCAGAATCCTGCCAAAAGCTACTATTCATATCAGTAAATGTGACATTAACAACACTGGACAGTTTTCACTCTCCCCTGTCTCCAGTAGAGGAGCTACCAAAATATAACATTAGAAGACCACATCAGAAAATAATATTAAAATACATGCTTACTACTATTATTATATTTATTTTAAGGGTCCTGTGCAGCTCCAAAAAAGGTAAAATTGCATATGGTTTAGAGAACAGTAAAGCTGGATGAATCTCCCAGGAACTGTGCTTTCCTGGGTTCATGCTGCTTCTGTCCTCATTTAGCATTGGTGGTCACCACAAAGAGACATTCAGTATCAGTGACCTTTTTTTTTATATTCATTTGTACTGGCACTTGAGTTGCACTGGTTTCATTGCAGGAAATAATAGATGCTGCAACTCATAAGAAAAAAAAGAAGAGAAGTCAACAGTCAGAGTTTTCTGTGCATGTCTCATACATGTGATATATGTACTATATAACTACAGCATGGTATGATATTACTCAAATTTACAGTTTAAAAAAACACCCAACCTGGAAACAATTTATTTTGTTTATTTTGATTAAACATAACTAGTCACAAATAATGCTATAACTTGTTGTCATGAATCCATGAATCATTTTTTCCTGGACAAGGTGTTATACACATATATTTCCATAAAATCAGTCACTGTAACATTTTTGCATGAAGAGGCCAACAGACCAATGGTATTTCTCAGGAACAAAAACTAAACCCCTTTTAGTCCCCTTCAGCTACTTTTGCAGTCCACGGAGCAGGATCATGATGGAGAAGATCCTGCTTGGTGTCTTGTATGTCTCAGGTCAGTAAATTTTATTTTCAACCTCTAGCAGTGCTTATTGTTATGATGTGTCCACCTCACATGGTCATAATTTTGTCACAGGCTGGCTCATCCTCTGTAAGTGCCGTCAGTACCACTTTGTCAGTCAACCTTTGACTTGGCATGAAGCTGCTCGTTACTGCAGAACTCAATACACAGAACTGGCTGTTACCGAAGACATGAATGAAATGACCCAACTTAAAAAGAAAGTTTCATCTGCTGGTTACAAGTCTGCAGTCTGGATTAATCTGTACACCCATATCCACTATAAAAATGACTACAGAGAGGACAACTTCATCAAGGAAGACCAGAAAATAGAAATGGCACCTTTCTTTGTTCGTTTTTTCTGTCGAAGCATTTCATTGAATGGAGTAAGGTGGAATAACAATTGCTCAGTGGAATATCCATTCATCTGTTATAATGGTGAGCACGCACAAAAAGAGTCATGTTATTGTCATAAAGTTATTTTGGTTTTAAATTCCATGTAACTAATCTTGAACCATTTGTCCACAATTCTCTCTGCAGGTACAAACCCTCTGGGTCCTGAATATGTTTTTGTGAATGAAAGCATGGACTTTTTCAGAGCTTTGAAGTATTGCAGAGAGAATTTCACCGAACTAACTCGGACATGGAACAAAGACGTGCAGTCATTGTTGCCCAATGGAACTCAAGCATGGGTTGACATGATTGGACTTGTGCACAATCACTGGAGTACTAGTTTTGGATACTGGGATGATTTTCTGCAGACATTTGATTCAGAATACAAGTTGTGTGGTGTTGCAGATTTGCAGAGATTAGGAAAATGGAGGTTACTTCCCTGTGAAACAAAGCTACCATTTGCTTGCTACAGTAACCTGCAAAGCAATGATGTAGAAAAGGAAGTTAAACAAAAAGGTACTTGTTTATATTTTCATGATCCTAAATCAATACATCTGCAGACCTTTAGGTCTTTAGATACTTTCTTTTTCATTAGCTCTTTTCTTTCTCAGTAATAAACCTGAAGTTGAAAATAGACGGTGCCTCCCTGAATGTGAATGACTCAGCTGTGAAAGCAGACCTTTTGAAAAAGGCAAGTCTCAAAAATCTAACCTTAGATTTCCATTTTATGACCTTTGGGTTTTTTTTAGGCTTAGTAGCAATGACTTTCCATTGTATACAATTTAAAGAAGTGTTACATTATTAGGCGGTTCAGTGTAAACCTGAACATTTCCCAAAACAGAATAGTTCTCAGCAATGTGTTCAATTTTTTTTTACAATTTTTACATTTACATTTTACAATTTCAGAATTAACTAATTTAACTATATTTTGGTCTTTTGGATCAGACATATTGACTATTTGTTCTCATGCAACATTTTAGTGGATCAGTTTTTATATTTTAAATGTGCCATTCGCTGCCCAGGCAGTGTTAGAAAACAGTTCTCAAGTAAAAGTCCTGCTGTGTACATCTGTGTATATGTGAATACTAGCGTGGACTGTGGACCGTGTCTATTAGGTCAAACACAAAACAGTAAGAACACGTTACAGTATGTTCTGAGGTGTATGTATGTCATTCCCATTAGTTTCATTTAAAGAACTGACTAAGTATGTACTACTCAGCTTGAATAGTCAGACGGCAAGAAAAACGTCTGAGTGTGATGCGAAAATTTGCTTCTTAAATAAAAAGAAATGCAGTTTTAAAGTATCTACTGTTTATATCTTCCAGCTGCAGGACAAACTGAATGAGACTGGAGTGAGTGGAGTCACTCTGAAGTGGAGAGAGCAGCCTGATGGAGAAGTCTTCCACAAAGAAGGGAGAAATTCACAGAAGGAAAAAAAAAAAAACTGAACTGTGAAATTGAAAACCGATCTTTACATCTGCTTATCTTCAACACATAGTGGTTGTTTAGTGTTTCTGAAATGTATTTCTAAATTGTCATTTAGTACAGCTTTAGTGTTTGCAGTTATTAATGATACTCCCAGACATCTAAAACGTGTCATCTCTCAGTGACTTAAGTGACTTCATTTGCATGATTTCCACTTTGATATTTAATATTGTTATACAGAAATGAGTTTTAAGCTTTAAACTTCTTTGACTATTTTTTGTTTCATATGTTAAGCAACCTTTCACATATTGCTGTTTTCTGTCTTTTCTGGTAAAGATATGTTCTATCTATCTGAATTGTAAAAGAATCAAAAGGAAGAATTTGTGTATGTTTGTGTGCGGGTAGTTTGATGTTTAGTTTGAATGTGATGGTAAATCCCCTGCTTATTATGTTTAGTTCCTACTTCCTTTTGCAGTTAACCACCAAGAATAAATATAAAACCTGTACTGTATGTGTGATCTAGATCTCCTTTCAATAGCAAGGCAGCTATTTCCATAAATGAAAATTAAGTTACTTGAATGCTGTGATGCAGATAAATGTCAGGAATCTCTTGAAAATGTTTCAAACTGAACAGACACAAAACAGAAACATTTGTTGTTGGTCTAAAAAGTCAAAACGTGTTTAGATTCATCATTGCTGGCCAGGATCCACTGATTTATCAGTTTGCAAATAAAAGGCTAGTTATAAACACATTATTTAAACTAGTAAATGACATTCACTTGCTCACCAAAGACATCGACTTCTTTAAACAGTCCCTGAGTACACTGATGGAATGCTCTAATTAGACTGTGTGTATTAGGGCTTGGAAAGTTTGGCAGGTCAGGCTCTGGTGTGGTCGCCATGAGATTTGTCACTCATCATCAGAAACCTCAGTATGGATGGATAACATTTGATTTTGTTTACTAAAGATTCTTATGCTGGTCTGAAACTATTTAAATATATTAACAGGCTTTGACTTTGGATTACAGACTGTGGTGGTAGGTTGAATAATAAGTTTAATGTGAGAGTGTTGGCCAACAGCCTGTAGGTCTGATAGCAATACTCTATGCAGCTTCTTCATGACAGCCATGGTAGGAAAAGAGGTGGGTGAAAACAGATCCAACAACATGGAGCTGAGTGAGCAGAAAATGTATGAGAGGAGTAATAGGGAGGGAAATTAATGGCAGCAGGCTGGCGAGTGGAGATTGGAAGGTTTGTGAAAAGAAGAGCAACAAGCAGAAGAAGGCAGGAAGTCTCAGAGAGTGAGGTCGGTAAGGTGCGGTGAGGTGAAGAAGTCTAAGTCTATTTCCTTCATGTGGTGGTGAAGTTTGAAGGTGAAGGTGAAGTAAAGAAAAAGGGATCTGCTAAAACTCACAAAGATAATAAGAGTAAGACATAAAGTATTCTGGGGTGTTAGGGGATGGCGACTTGAGGACTGGGTGTATCATGAGCTACCTCTGTTGATTTCCCTCCTCTACACTGACAGTATACTGCTTATACTAACTTCATACTAGACAGTGTAACGTTGTTATAGAGGTTGGATTTAGTGAATGAATCTAAGCACCATAAGTTTAAATGCAAATTCATCTACTAGACATCATAGGTTTCATCACAGACAACGATTAGACGGCCTACGGAGAGGAGGTAATGGTACTGTACAAGCAGTGCCTGGAAAATAACCTGTCTCTCAATGTCAGCAAGACAAGAGAAGATATAGAAATGATAGTCAACGGTCACATTTCTATTTATGATTTCTTTATCTATTTATAATAGTGTGTAAATATATATATTTTATATATACTTAGTCTCTTAACATTTTTTACAAAATGTTTAATTTCATAAATATTTTATTTTTTACTATATTTTTTACTGTACTATACTGCTGAGTGATTTGTCTTCAGCTCGTCAAGTACATTTCATTGCAATGTTGACCCTGTGCTAACTTACATATGACAAATAAAACTGAAACTGAAGCTGAACTGAACTTGATGGAACCCACCACTGACCATGAGCACCACAACCAACACAGTGCTTTACTATCAATCCATCACAGTACAACAACCGTACCTTTATCTACTGCACAAAACTTCCCAGTATTTTCATGAAACATTTGAATAAAACAAAGTAGGTATACCTTAGTTTGTTTTGCAGCATGTTTCACAATATGAAAATACATAATGACGACCTTCCATGCAATCTTTAAATCTGCAGTTTATCAAGCATCACTGATAAGTCCGTACCTTTAAATGTTATCTCTCTTCTTCCTCTCTGCTTCTGTCTTTCTTATATCTTTCTCCATCTCTGAGTGCAGTTGTCACACTCTTTTCTCTCTCTGGGAAATACCTGCAAGGACTAGCAGACACAGTCAGCAACAGACTGAACACAAACAGATTGTGTGTTTGCTGGTGTTAGATAGAAACATTGTATTTGAAGTTGCCTGCCTTAAAAAATCTTAGGAGTAAAAAAGTGTTACTCTCGTTATGCTTCCTCATCTTCAGTAGTGCTAGATAGAAGAGGAAGTACTGTCACCACAACTTACAGATACCTGTATTCAGTGTGGATTATTTTAACCCCAGGTAAAAATGCTATAAATGATATAATTGAATAAGGAACATTTGAAACTTCAGTACAAGAGAGAGACGAATGATATTTAGCTTCTTTCAGTGACTGTCTGGCTAAAAATGATGGAAATTTCGTTCACAAATGACAGCAAGTCATCTTGAGCCACAGACAACATCCCTGTCCTTTATTTATCCAGCTAAAAAGTCTCATTGACAATAAAAAAGTATTTTTTAAGGGATATGGCCAAGACACCATCAAAAACATCACCGTTCTATAAAGATATTTTAAGTGGCCGAAAAAAATGATTCATTATCATGTAGGTACAAAAATGCAGACTTACAAAAACAGGTATATTCTTTATTTAATATATATCTAACCTATAAATCATCTTCACTGCACTCTATTCACCAATATAAGCAAAGTCATTACACAATAAAAATACGCAGAAACATAGGAGATTGATTTTTTTGGCAGACGATCGCTTTTTTGCACAGGACTTTTCTCCACAATGTGACTTCTTGGAAATTCTGCCAGGACTGGCCGCATGAAGGACGTGAAGGAGGCAGTAATACAACACAGATGGATGTGAGCTGCCGTTAAACACTAGAGAAGAAGAAGAAGCCGGTAGTGACGCGAAAATGGCGTCCTCCGCTGCCCGGCTGACTACACGCTGGTTAACAGCATCAGTTTCTTCTGGATATCGTAGCGGCCGTTTTCTCACTATTTCATCCGGGAATGGAGGAGTTTGTCCAGCGACCAAATCACAGACACACCGGGCAGGGATAGCGGTTAGCCTGAGCTCTTGGACACGCGGACATGCTGTGACATTGAGAGAACTGACAGGTGGGATAAGTTAGCTAAGTGTCGCAAAACCTGTTTTATATCAGCACGTATTCTAAATGCGATATCCAGCAGCCTGTCTGAAGGTCTAGTTAACAGAGCTTTGTGATGCTGAGAGAGTGAGCGACATTGAAATGCTGCCGTAGTTCTCCACAGTTCTTTAGCCTCCTGTGAGAACCAGTAGCAGTCAGTGCAGTGTGAATGCACCAGTGACACTCTGCACCCATACACACCTTCCTACGGATCAGACCGCCTGTATGGCAGCATCACTTAGTTCTCCATCCCCCTGTTTAGAATAAATGGTGACTGTTCATTTTTAAATGTGCTTCACCAGGACTAGATACTCCCAGGACAACGTTACTAATACCAGGTAGCAACTTCACTTTATCATTGGATGAACTCGACAAAAGTTTGAACTTCTCTCTTAGGGATTCCTCTGTGTTGACATAATGGCAGGATATTGTCTGTGTATTTATCAGCAGCACCTTCAGGCTGCAGATCCTGTGTTTAATGACATCTCTGAGCTGGTTCCAGATCTGCTGACCACTGATCTCACCGTGTTGTTAGACAAAGTCTTTGCTTTGTCACGTGGTATGCTGTCATGCTGGTTGCTCCTGTTAGAAGATGGTCGGATGCGCATGCTTAGCAGCAACACTTGCAGATATTCTTCTCATTTAACTTAACATCTTGTCTACGTTCTTTAATCTGGACATTAACTGATGACCTGTATTTGAACAGTTTTACACTTCACACATTTCATGAATAAACAGATGTTCCTACAAAGTGGTCAGTAAGTCAAGAAGGCTGTATCTAATTTGACAAACAAATATATAATGATAGCTGCAGTGACTACCAGATATACTCAGTCAAAGGAAACTAATGGTCAAAAGTTTCAGTAATTAAATTATTACTTAGCAACTTAACAACTTAGGACTACATGTACAAAAAAATAGTCAATTAGAAGTATTAATTTTAGCTTTAGCAAAATAAACTATACAGTTATACACTGTATTAGTTCTCCTCTTGGATGTAAACCTAAAATAAAATAAAAAACAAATTACTGCGTTTATGTTCAGTTTTAAAGTCTGATTATACACACACACACATACCCACACACAGTGGTTCACACACATTTAGAAAACTCCTCAGAGATATTTGTAAAAAAAAATCTGCACCTCTAATGTCACCATGATATCCTCTTCCTCTGCAGGGGTGAGATGTCCCCATGGGATTAGCTGCTGCTCTTTCCACTCCAGCAGCAGACTAGCAAACAAGCAGGACTTGTATGAAGTCCTGGGCGTCTCCCGCACTGCCTCACAGAAGGAGATCAAGAAGGCTTACTACCAGGTCTCTTAACATGCTCTTGTTAGACTTCTTATATGTGTCATTCCAGTAAAATGAGTAAAACATGCAGTTTTCTTTTGCCTTAAATGCAAGCTTTTCCTTTTCATTTGTCCAGCTGGCAAAGAAGTACCACCCAGACACCAACCCAAATGACCCAGAGGCCAAAGAGAAGTTTGCAAAGCTAGCTGAAGCATATGAGGTAAAAAAAAAAAAAAAAAAAACTCAAAGCAAAACAGTTATATAAATACAAACATCCAACGTAAGTTCATCCCAGAAGCACATTTAGCCTGATATTTATCTGCTTTCTTGCTTCTGTGTGCAGGTGCTGAGTGATGAGCTGAAAAGGAAGCAGTATGACACGTACGGTGCGTCGGGCTTTGACCCGAACCGTGCCGGTGCTGGTCAGCAGCAGTACTACAGGGCTGGGGGCGCCACTATAGATCCCGAGGAGCTCTTCAGGAAGATCTTTGGAGAGTTTACAGGAGGCATGGGCTTCGGAAACATCAACAGCATGTTTGAAGAAAGGCCAGAAGTAAGAGGACGCTGACAACACCATAGCATCGACCTTTTTAGATATGTGATGTTAATTTGATGTGTTTAGTTAAGATTCAGTTTAACATACAGATGTGAGAATTGAACACTGGTTTTTAAATGTTCCCGTCTTTTCCTAGTTTGTGATGGAGCTTACGTTTTCGGAGGCGGCAAAGGGCGTGAATAAGGAGCTGAATGTGAACATTGACGACACGTGCCAGAGGTGTGACGGGAGGGGCAACGAGCCGGGGACAAAGATGTCTCACTGTCACTACTGCAATGGCACAGGGATGGTGAGTTTCCGACCGACGCTCGGCAGCAGGCTCCTCTCAGCACCTGGTTGCACTCGTCAGCTTGTCTGTGTCGCCCCTTGCAGGAGTCGATCAGCACAGGACCCTTCATGATGCGCTCAACATGCCGGCGCTGTGGTGGGAAAGGATCCATCATAAACACGCCCTGCGCCCTGTGCAGAGGTTCAGGCCAGACTAAGAAGAGGCAGACGGTCACTGTGCCCGTACCTGCCGGTAGGTTTCCATCCTGGGTTCTCAAATCCATCAATGTTTTTAATGTGAGAGTTTACCTCTAGTGTTTGTAGCTACTGCTGCTTAAAACGAATAACCTCAAAAGTTTGCGTTTAATAGTCGGTTTTAAAATAGACGACTGCATATATTCCAGGAGTGGACAATGGTCAGACGGTACGAATGTCAGTAGGAACTAAAGAAATCCTCATTACATTCAGAGTAAGTTTTGGTCTCTCAAATTCACTTACTCCTTATTTTACTTGTGAGAGAGCAGTGCAGAGGTTTGATGCGTCGTGTTTGATCTGTGCAGGTTCAGAGGAGCCCGGTGTTCAGACGTAATGGAGTAGACATCCACTCTGATGCCTTCATCTCAATAGCGCAGGCCATCCTGGGAGGCACAGCCACCACACAGGGCCTCTATGAAACTATCAGTATTGTGGTGAGTGTGTGTCGACAGTAATATTCAGAAGGCCAGTCATTTTCAATTATCCTAGTGGGTCACCATGATACTGCAGTTGGGCCACAGGAATAACAGAAATTCAGTTTGAAATTCTTTACACACATGTACGGTTACATATGTGTAGAATTTTACTTGTTTGTAAACAAAGTGAGTAATAGGAGGTGTGTGATAATACTCTAAATTTACTGCTCTTGTATTGAGGTTTGTGTCCCACTTGTTACACGTTGGCCTAAACACTTAGCATATGATTGTGTAGCTTTAGCAGGTTTACAGTCAACAGCCTGCAAATTTTAATGTTTTTGAATAAAGATTTCATGGAAAAGCTCAAGAAAATTTCTCTTCTGTTTGATTAGAGTGAAGATTTCAGATTGGGTGAGCCCCATGGGGCTTTCTGGTCTTTAAGGGGGGCACAGCACTCTTGACTTTGAGAATCTCTGCTTAAGCTAATAAAATGTGTTTTTAGGTAACCTCAATGTGCAAGTGTTTGATATTTATAGTTTGTCTATTGTGTTTTTTTTCTTTTTATTTCTGCAAATTATTAAAGAGTGTAAAGTTTTAATAAAGAGCGGTGCCTGCAGTATTTCTAACTGCCTCTCTCAGATGCCTCACAGGGAGTTTCACTGGAGGAAACCTCTATTTCAAAATGTGTTGGTCGTGTTTTCAGATTCCTGCCGGCTGCCAGGCTGATCAGATCATCAGGCTGCAGGGGAAAGGCATTCGGAGGATAAACAGCTACAGCTACGGAGATCATTATGTTCACATTAAGATCAAAGTGCCCAAGTAAGTTAGTCTGATTGTCCTACAACCAGACATTTTTTGGCAGAATTTTTATTTATTATTTAATTGTTATTACAGAAACATGATAATGTGAATTTTTAAAAAAGTGTAACTTTATTTAGACCCACAAAACTTTTAAATGATGCAGTATCAATAAATTTGTATAAAGGGGTTATAAGAGATTTATGTATATTTTTATTTATGCATGTTTTGTTGTTACATCTTATAAGATGCATTTTTTTGTTAATTTTCTGATATAAATTGGTACTAATCACATGATTCTCTTCACTTTCCTGCAGGAAGTTGACTCGGAGGCAGCGCTCTCTTCTGCTGAGTTATGCAGAGGAAGAGACGGAGGTTCAGGGGACTGTCAGCGGCGTCAGTCCTTCAGGAGGTCAGAACTAAAGCTCAGCTCCATCATAGAGTCAAAGCATGATTTCATAATAATGCGCACATCCATAGAGATAGGTAGTCCAGCCCTTCTGCACTCACCTGATGAAGTGCATGTTATTGTCCAGGAGGGGGCAGCAGCACTTCAGCCACCAGCACAAAGTCAACCGCCTCAGAGGAGGGACAGGACAAGCAGAAGGAGAAAGAGGAGGAGGGAGGCTTCTTCTCCAAACTAAAGAAAATGTTTAGCGGACACTGAGACTGCAGGTTGGAGCTTTAAGTATCTCCTACCATCCCTGATAGAGAGCTAAATGTTGAACACAACAGATATTTATTAACCAGTCTTAATCTGCAGTGTGGTAACCACTTTTTTTTAAATTTTCAGGTAAAAAAAGAAGCAAGCAAAACAATAGTGTAAAGGAAGATGAAAGAATCTACACACCGGTCCTCCACGCCGTCTCCTCTTGCTTTAAAAATCCGGCCAGGAGTAGAAGGAAGAGAGAAGCACAGTGGCATTTGTGTTGACACAGTCACACATTGTTGAACTTGGAGTTGGAGAACGAGTCAGGGCCACCCACATGACGAAATGTAACCACAAGCACAGACAGGTGCTCGGCGGAAAATTTCTTGATGCGCTCACAAATAAACCAGAAAGTGATTTTTGCTTATTTTTCTGTTACCTCTCATCCCTCCTTATTGTCTTTGAAGCTACTCGATGAGGCAGCGCTCCACAGACAGTAGTTCTGTCAAATTGTGTAAGACAACCAGACAACCTTTGAATGTAAATGTGTTACAAGTAAAAACATGTTAAAAGGATTGCAACTGGATAAAGATTGACATGGATTTTTCACATTGGAATTATGTCATGACCTACGTGATGCTATATCACAGCTAAAAGGTTCCCATCAACTTCCAATGTCCTTAAAAATGAAGCATGGCTGTAAATTCTTGGTAAAGCAAAGTCTGAAGTTTGACTCTAGTTACATTGAAATTTTAGGCAGTGTAATAAAAGGAAATGCAGCTATTGCAACTGCAGTAAGCCAGTGATCAGCAGATGATTGCAAGATTGGCTAAGGTAAAAACATTCACTTCAATCAGTGTTACACCCAGACTCCACTACATTTCCATATAATTTCCATACACTGATATAATCTGAGAACAGGTTTAAATTGATATACATTGACCTGTTAAAGAGATCTTCCTGCAACTTAACTTTTCATTTCTGATTTGTTCTATTAAATAAAAATAGGTTAACTTTTACAATTTGGTGATACTTAAAAAATATAATGTGTTTTATTTGTATTGTCTCAGAATTTAATCCCTATTTTTGTCTCATTTAATGTAAAAGTTTTTTTGGGGGGGGGTTGTTCATTTTGTATTTTCATGCTGTCACATTGACAAGATATTAAATATTCTTGAATCAAAATTCTAAGAATATTTTTCAGATGTTTAGCAAGAAACAAATGTGAACCAGGCCTAACCAAAGGCCTAATTAAGTTATGCTCTCTTCCTGGTCAATTGTGCCTGTGCGTGGCAACAACACTAATTTAAATAAAGATTCAATGTTGGAAAATGTTTTTCTTTCTTTTTGAAATTTAAATGTTGAGATTGTAATACCCTGAAACAGCAGCAGATGGCAGCGGCAATGGGTAAGTAAATGAAGAAATGCTCTCACAACAACGCTGAAAGGTCTGCTTTGACACAGGCGCGCTCAGCTTTGTTTGATGTGTTCAGCCACCCACTTCATAACCACGGGCAGTGTCTGAACAGAAGCTTTTGTGAGGGTCATCAGGGACGTTGGCTTCAGACAGGGGCTTTCCAGCTGTTTTCAGTCTCAGTGGTCAGTCCTCACAAACAGGACTGGTGGTGGTGGTGCCAGTTAAATGTATGATATAATATGAAGTCACAGATACATGCAGGACAAGCTGGTGAGTGTGTTCTGCATGCATCCATGTGATAGCATACTTTTGTGCGGGTAAATATCCAGCTTATGCATGGATTTAAATGCTTACCAAAGCAGGTTGCTATAATGATAAATCAATGTTTAAAAGATGGTACAAAGGACAAGGGTGAAAATAATTTTGAAAAATTATTCAATTGCAAGACTTTTTTTTCTTCTCAGTTTGTTCCAAAGTTAAAGGGCACTGATGTCAAAAGCAGATTTTCTTTTTAATCAAGAAGGGCTTCAATTGAGGTTCAAAGGCTGCGCGCTGACTTATGTGGTCAGACCCAGACGTGCTTTAAAAGAATCTTCAAATCTAATATAAAACCAAAAGGCACCTATTAGACAGGATTGCAGTGATGTTCTGTGTGCTAAAACCAATCAGGTGCTGCATCCTGAGCTTGTTGGAGTCAGTAGATCATATCATAAAGGGCAATTTGTTCTACAGAACATGTTACACATGTTACTCTTTTCACATACATTGATTGATTCAGTTTAACTATCAAACCTCATGTACTGAAGCAAGACTGTTGGATCCTACTGTTGCAACTGGTTGACAAAACTCTGATTCCTTGTGTCTTAATGCCTTTTGGGAAATGCTTTTGGGGCTCTTTTCATAATATCTAGATACCTGCAAACCTACACACACCATCCCAAAAGGTTGATTCTGTTCATCTGAACAAAGCATTTTCAGTGGGAGAAACGTTTAATCGCTCATCCAAGTGACTTCTTCAGTCCAGATGAACAGAATCAGCCTTTTGGCATTTACTTACCCAGATGATTGAGCATGCATCAAGACATATATACATCATGTATTCAGGGGCCTGGCTAGATCTTGTTGAAATAAAACTTGAGTTAATTGAGTTAATCTACCCAGTGTGTGTATGTATTGTGCATTGATAAGCCACAACATCAAAATCAACCAGTACATGATGTTCACTCGCTGAGTTTATAAATTTTTGAAAGTTGATTGTGGCCAGAGTGTCAAAAGCTTTAATATTTATGAAAAATCTTGAAGCCTTGAAACCATTTATAGTTTGATTTGAGGACAAGCCTTTAAAGAAAGCCATGAGCCTGGTAAAGAAAAAGGTAAGTGCATGCAACATTTGTGTAAGCATTGAGCTTCCTCCTTCCCTTTAAAGGGATTTTTAGGAGCTTGTAATTTACCACCGTTCCCAGTAATTATGATGTCATTACAACTGTAAATAAACTTTGGCTCACTCATTTGCAGCATGTTGCAATAAATCGGTTGCTCTATTCCGTCTTACTCATCTTACTTGAGGGAGAAAAAATCTCTTCCTCCTTTACCCTCTGCTGATTTTTCTTTCTTTTCTTCTGTCTACAGATTAGACATGAATACGAAATAAATACAAGCTAACCTATGTTTGTATAACCTAAAACTAACCTAAGATACAGAACACAATAAGCACTCAAACTATACAGAAAATGTTCATAAGTTTAAAAAATAGTTTGAAATTATGCCTATATTTCAAATATGTGTCATAGTGAGTTAAAGGAGGACTGTAGTGTTTTTACGTTCAGGTTTTGTTCTGCAACATAACTATTAATGATTTTTATTTTCACTGGCATCAGAAAACATTTTAAAAATGAAAGAAAACACTGACAGACAAATATAATATTACTTTGTACTAATATGTACTTAATATCTATAAAATAAATATGACATTAAGCTCTTTTAAACCGTTATACACATTTAATTGCTTATTTAATTGAATGGATGTTTTTTTCTTAAGAAATAAATAGCCTCTGACATTTTTCAGGCTTTCAAAACAAAGATTTGCACCAAGCTCCAAACAAGTTCCCAAAAGGCTGACAGTTAGTGGACACAAAGCTTTCACTCAGTCGCTTGGTATTCAGATCCACAGCTATATATTATGTTGAATGTTGAATAGCAACATGCAGACAAAAAAGCCCTTTACAACACAGTTAAGTGACAGATTTTGTCCCATACAGCCAGACCTCACAAAAGTCAGTAAAAGGTAATTAAATGTTGGACAGAGTTACCAAATTACAGACATTATTTGACCTTGTCTAGAGTCCATCGAAAAAAGCCAAAAGCTTTACAACCTTTCAGCTATACAAACAGATAAAAGCTCCAGTCTGCCAATCATGTATGACTGACATGTGGCTGCTGGGAGTAAATGAGAAAAGTAAAAATGCATCACAGGGAGTCTTAATTGACTTCTTCCCTCTAGCATTGCAGTAAAAAACACCATCACATCTTCTCACGAGGCAATACAAAAAGGTCAAAAGCAGAGTGCGGTGGGTAATTGGAGTTTTAGGGTCCTCTTGTGCTGCTATTTGCAGGCTGATGGGTAATTATATTTACAACACAACAATGCTGACTGTGTGTGGGCATGAAGATGGTGACTGCGTGCACATTAATGCTGCCTATTTATAATACGAAAACCCTGTCTGGATTAGACGGCATAAATGTATACGAGAGTTTACCTCCCAGCTGGTGACATTTTGTGAGATTTAGTGCGCGCCTTGCCTGGAAGCGACCCATCCTAACCCTGGTTTACCAGGATTATGGTGCTGCTGGTCTGTCCACTGGGAAGTGGGTTTTGTTTTATGTGGAGCGGATTAAGATGGGGATTTGTGTATTTTGTTGCTAGCTGGTTCACTCAAGCTTGAAGATGACCCTCCAGGTTATAGATGCATGGAGCCAGCTCCTTGTCGCTGGAAGAAAGTAAGGTATAGTGTATAACAGGTGGATGGTGCTTGCTGAATAGATAAACAGCATTACATCTTTTCTAACATGGGAGTAAGTTGGATTTTCCACATGTGTTTAGCATTTTTAACTAGCTTGTGACCCACTGAGTCTGGGTTTGTGTCTTCTCCTAGTTTTCAAAACCTGTCACAAACCCCTAAATAGTGTTTGGACTGGTTCTTACTTACTGCTTTTCTACTTGATCACTCAAAGTCCTTTATACAACACGTCACAATAACTTTTTTGGGGTGTAGAGCTTTCTATTTAACATTCGCACTCCAATAAAAACAACTCTGGGTTCATTGCTTTGCCCAACGATACTTTGGATCGAACCATCAACCT
Source organism: Aulonocara stuartgranti (assembly GCF_965226115.1). NCBI lineage: Eukaryota > Metazoa > Chordata > Actinopteri > Cichliformes > Cichlidae > Aulonocara > Aulonocara stuartgranti. The sequence goes on along the minus strand of NC_138944.1, from coordinate 32,543,228 downwards.
TCCAAAGTGGAGATGGCCTGCGCTACCTCCTGAGCAAATAGCCATCCCTATAAACCATTTGACAACCACCAGTCACTTGGAAAAGTGTGAATTTCACAAATAGTTGCAAGTCATTCCTGGAGGTTGCTGTTTGTCACTAGTGTCCACAAAGAGATATGTAGTGCTGTATCAACAACCTCCTAGTGACAGCAGCTTTCTGTAGTGATAAAATATGCAAAGCAGTTCAGATGCAGTGGTGACCAAAGTTATGAGTTACTCACAAATGTCTGACTTATGAGGGATTTTAAGGCTTCAGAATGCCATGTGCTGTATTTTGTACATATCTTATGCTTTTTCACTATCTCGGCGCACAGGCCAACTGCAGAGCAACATGAGCAGCGCTGTAAGGCATCTCTGTAATGCACAAGGACGCTTCATTGCGATGGATGATTGTGTATTAAGGAACTTGAACCTGGTTATGCTCAGCACCAAAAGACCTCACTGCCATTCTTCTGCCATATTAAGGCCTGACCTCTCCCTCCTTGTTTGTTGTAATTCTCTGTATAAAAGTGGCAGCTCCTAAATTCTGCCAAAGTCCAGGATCTAGCTTATGACACGAGTCATCAGCATGCTTTTGGATTGCAAAAGAAGCAGTGAGAGTGAGTAATCCAAATCAGATTAGTCACTGATTCATAATAACCACCTCCAAACTCCAATTTTGTTGTTTTCAGACTGGGAGATATTGGCATTAAGGGACTGGAGTCCATAATCACCAGGGATGGGTCTACACCAAGTAGTGGGCCAACTCAAAGATATTTCATCACTGTTTCAGTAACAATCATTCTCTGGGAGTGCATATGTGTGTAAATATGCGCATGTGTGCAAGCGTGTGGAAGCTAAAGGGTAACTTTGGTTCCAGCCTGTTTCCCATTTCCCCCTCAATCAGAGGAACCTCTCATCCAATTTCACCCTCCCTTTCCTTCCACCCCCATACTCAGCTAATTAGGGTTCCAGATCACTACCACATGTGTGTGTGTCTACGCCTGCGCACGCATGTATATTTATGTCCATCTCAAGGGGTCAAGGAGATGTTCCTTACCTCTCCAACTACTAAAAGGGTGACTCCAGATTTAGTATCAGATTACCAGATTGCCAAATGTTTTCCATATGGTCTTTCCATATCAGTCCAAACCTGGCCCCTGTCCTCCCGCTCTCACCCAACTCCAGCAGCACGGTGACATATAGCACACAAATGGATGACCTCATGACTGGTAATGTTTTTCAGAGATTTGTCTCAGATTTGTAATGATGACTGAGCAGCCTGTTTGCTTTCAACCCAACTACCAATTTGCCTGAATGAAAAACAACACACTTTTTGAGGTTTTTGGTTGATTTACATTCTTGCTGTCAAAAGAGGGATATCGTGGAGAAATCCCAGGTTTCCCGTGGTTGGATGATTATTACAGAAAAACCATTGGCCCCTTTAAGTCAGACAGCCTCTGGGAGACGATGCGTTTAGCCAAAAACACAATGTGCTGAAATGATTTGGAACTGGATCGGAGCAGCTGTGTGTGTGTGTGTGTGTGTGTGTGTGTGTGTGTGTGTGTGTGTGTGTGTGGGTGTGTGTGTGTGGGTGTGTGTGTGTGTGTGTGTGCTCAGTCTACCCTATCACCACTACATACACACTTCTATACCTACAATTAACTCTACATACAAGAGTGATGCAACTGCTTTTTGTTACATAAATTGAAATATGAGTTTAGCTTTCAGCTCTACAAATTACAGTCCTCTCATATTTGATGGCTACTTTCAATATTAGACCCTACAGATTTACATGGGTTCATTTTAGTGTTAGGTATGGAGGATTTCCACAGAATTTGTAAATTGAAGAGAATTGAATGCAGTAGATTTCCTCCATGAATGTGTTGAGCACACATTAGAAAGGAAGAAACATCAAAGCATTTGAAGTGTGTTTAACTGCAGTGGTTTAAATGAAACTGCTTCTGCTTTGAAGTACAGAAGTTTCAAAAGTTTGCCTATTTTTTTCTATTTCATCCACTAAAATTCAAATTCATCTAATCAGTCTGAGCTAATAAACCTTACTTTTGTTTGTGTATCTCAGTGGCCACGATGTACCTGTCCTTACGTATGTACCACATCCCTGCATTTTATATGTACATGTCTATTATTTTACTAAATACACGCCAGCTAATTTTTGCAATCTTTAAATATACATATGAATTACTTGCAATACACAAAGAATGGCAGAAAACTAATGATCTTTTGTGCAAATTATAGCTGTCAAGGACTACAGATGAATGTCAGGAGTAAGGTGAATTTTTTAAGTGCATGCTTTTTTAAAATGCTTTCACATGTGCATAAATGGTTCTGCATGTATCTCTACATCTGCCAGGACCTAAATATCATCAGGCTTACAGTGCCTGAGAGAAGCTGACCAGATTTCGTTGCATCACACACACCAATCATTCTGTTAAGGAAAGTCTCCCCTGCCGTCTCTCCCACACACTTGCTCCTCCAGTCAGGCTCCTCTGGCGGGTTGTGTCTGCCTCATGGCAAACAACCCCAGCTATAAATCACACTGTTTTAGCAGTGTGGTCAGCAACCAGCACAGCATGAAGTACAATTACTAACTGCAGCCACTTATGTTAAATGTAGGAAGTGTGTCATTCGGGTGATTGTGTTTGGAAGTTTCCATGTGTGTTTGAAGAAACAGGGACAGAACAGAGGACAGGTTCATGTCACAAATACTCTCATATGCAGTCTTATCAAATATTTAAATGTTCTCAAAACGTTCATTTGGAAAGTAATGAGTTCTGCTCGAGAAATAAAAAGTGTCCAATAGAGACATATAATATTTATCCTTGTTAACAATCAGTCCATGACTTTTGAGTTTTAATTTAATGAAGTTTATACATATCCAATTTCCATTATTTTTTTTGCAGTACAATCTTAATGCTTTTTATTTACTCCCTCATACTCACCTGCTCAATTTCAAATTTAGTTATGTCATATTTTTGCCTTTTTTTTCTACTTTTCCCCATTCTTCATGGTAAGTAAAACTGGTGTGGGATTCCACTGAGAGCACCTGCGTGTTTGAATAAAATACAGACACAGGTGCCAGTACTTGGTTAACATATTACAAGAAGTAGTAGTTGTTATGGAACAGGAAGACTCACTTTGTTGTAAAAAGGAGATGCAGAAAGTCATTCACAGCCATTAGGCTTTTCAATTCTCACACAGAAAGCAGATGAGCCGTATCAGACTATATGAATTTAAATTTCCTTTGATTTTTACTCTACTTGGGGCTGACCCCACCAATGGTGCCACTGCCAAAACGTTTAACTACCTGTGAACTATTACACCATTGTACATCTGCTTACAGTGCTCTAAAAGTTTTTTGGGGTTTTTTGTGCCCTCCAACAACATTTGCTCACTCTTCTTCTCCAGGTTGGCTCCTTATCCCCACCTAAAATTCAAGTTGAAAGGCCACCATTTTTAATTATCTCGGGGACTTCAGAATGGTAAACATTACTTCCACTGAGTCATCAAAAAGTAGCAGTGGAAAAAAAATTTGAACGAGATAACAGACAAATTACATTAGGCCAGGTTTTTGCTTTCTTTGGAGAACTATTTGGTTAAGGTTCATATTCCAGGATCTCAAGCCTAGTCATTTGAGGTGAAATTGCAACACATCCATTTTAAGTCAGCATACTGTGTGCATTACAAATGGATAAAAGACTCAGCAGAAGAGTGTGGAGGGCCACAAATGCCAAACTGACTTAACTAAATCCATCGTTACATACTTAAATAACGCCGTCATTAATGAATAAATAATTATAATAGAATAATAATTAATTAATTAAATATATAAATAATTTAACATCAATTGATTTCATGTAAAACATTTTCAAAAAGTATTTATTTCCGATTTTTAGTCATTAAAATCTTCTTTTGTTATTAGTAATTTGTTTTGGCATTTGTGGCCCTCCATAGCAACCAGCTGTCAGCAGAATATTTATTTGCGACTAATGCACACATCCTATCCAAGCAGATCTAGAAATTCCCCACGTCCACAGTTCAATGCTTACATGAAGTTCTGTTTATGCTCTGTGAAACTCTATAAGCGCTCAGAATGTTTTTTATGAGCATAAGTTTACTTTGTTTATTGCTCTGGCTACATACAATTCAAGCAGATAGACAAGCTCTAAATGTCTTTTGGCAGCTGCCTATGCCAGATACAAAAAAATAACAGACGCCAATAAATGCTGTGACTTGGCAGGTGGGGTCTGTATGAGTTAGCCTCTCTGCAACGAGCCAGAACTGCTCTGTTGGGGTAGAAACACAGCCCCACCCAGTATAACTATCCCCATGCTGCAGGTGTGGTTCCATTAAAGTGTCAATGAACAGTGCGAGTAAATTGCCTTTATTAAACCAGGAAAGTTCATTAAAAAGACATTTTTTATAATAATAGTCTGGCAGGAAGCAACATATTTCCTGGAGTAGTGAGGACAAGGGAGCAAAAAAAAAAAAAAAGATAACAACAGTAACACCATTCAAACAAAAACACAACACAGGACTAAAAGTAATTTTTTCTTCTTTCTTATTTTCAGATACAGATGCTTGTTTTTATTTATTTGCCAAAATGGAATGGACATTTTTTAAAAGGGTGGAAAAATAATGTAGTCTGCTTTGAGTTTATGTTTGCTGAAATGAGCAAATTTGATATCAGATTGTTGTGACAACTATGTCTCCAGCAGCAGTATTGTTGATGGTTTATGGGAAAATATTTCATTCAGAATTGTGACTGATTCCAGTTTCCACTTCTCATCTTTATAGCGGGAGAAGCAATCTAAGCAAAAATGCCCAGCTCTTCCAGGGGGACACTGGGGCATTCCCAAGTCAACTGATAAACATAATCTCTTCTGCATTATGTCATTATGCTATCTCTTCTCCTCACAGAAGGGCATGCCCAAAACACCTAGCCTTGGACGCATCCTGGCCAGAAGATCAAACCACCTCAACTCAGTGAACTCCATCATCTGTAAAAAGCAGAGATCCTCTGTCCACCATCCCTTGGCTACCCCTAGGAACTAATGTCCATACAATTTCTCCACAAAATCAGTGACAAAGCATAGCCCAGTTTAGTCAAACACCAACAGGAAACAAGACTGACTTCCTTACTTTGCAATGCAAATCAAGCTCTTATTATCGTTGTACAGAATAGACAGAATAGACCTCAACAAGGGGCCTGATACCCCATACTTTGTAAGCACTCCCCACTGGACACCTAAAGGGATATGGATGAATGCCTTCTCCAAATCTGTAAAACACATGTAGACTTATTGGGCAACCCAAATTCCCTCTCAAATATCCTAGAGTGGTTAGATACTGTAGCTGGTGTGTTTCACAAGCTGGACAAACACCACCGTGTTGTTCCTAACTTTGACTACATTTTCAGATTAAAAGTTAAATGTTACCTCATGAAAATTAAGCATTACTTCATTTTTTTTAAAATATTCGTCATCAGTGGTGAAGTGGAACACTCAACTCCAGCAGTGCAACATGAGACCAGGTAAACACAAGATTTTCATCTAATATTTACCTCCATGTAGATTTGTAACACTTGCTCTGGAATAGCCATCTAACCAAACACTATGCATTAGAGTAGCTGATTTTTTTTATGTTATTTTATGTTTAGACTTTGATTAGTGAAGATATTGTAGTCTCCAGTGTTTATATGCCTGAGAATATGGCAAGCTATAGCTATAGAAAATGATTAGCATAAACAGATGCCATCTGTTACAGTTTTGAGTAAGACTCCAGCACGGATTTGGATATTACCTTAATATAGAGCCTGGGAGTTCTTAGAAACTGTGCAGAGCTCGAAAGAAAACACTCAAAAGCCATGTTTTTCAAAAAAAGAAAGCCATCTCTGTCTATTTCAGTAAAAACATCGCTCTGTTTTGGGTTTACTCCATTTCCTTGTGATAATTATTGGATTTAGAGTGAAGTAGTGTGCCAGTTTAACCAACACTTTGCTGCCTTGGTTTCAGAACGGGTGGGAATCTTTCTCAATTTGCCCTCACTTTGTTTTAATTACAGGAACACGCAAGCACAAAGAGACAAGTGGCCTATAATTACTTGGGACAGAAATAGAGTTACGCTGTGTTATTGTGAATAGATTACTTAAGACAAAGGTGTCAGAATGCCTAGTCAAAATACACTTCTCCTACTTTCTCATTTTGGTGTCTAAACTCTGTCATTTGGTGGTCAGGCATGTATGAATGTTTAAGTTGCTGACAGAGACGCAGACTCAGATTCAATTTGTCAGTTTGTCACAGTTTAGGGAAGGGTGCAGCTTTTAGCTCATACAGTAACCGTGATTTTGGCTAAATCTCTGTGTCTCAGTTCTTAAATTATCTCTCTTCTAAAGTGCAAAAATGACCACCGTTTTTCTATTTTATTGACTCTCAAATACGTTTCTTTCTTAATAAACATTTTATACCTTCAACACTTACAGCACTGCTTCTTTATATAAGAAAGTTGTGCCCACGTCTCCAATTTATTTGTACTCAACGTTCTCACATTTTGGATTAGATTTGGATAAAGTGCAGCGTTCATGGCCGTGGGAATTATACATGATGTAACAGGACAGTGTGGCCTGGGACAACCTTGGGACCCTTAAAATGACCTCTTACCTCTGACTTGTGGTGTCTTTAATAGTCATACATCATGGACTATAGTTAGTGGAAAAAAATCTAGGCTCACCAGCCCACATCAGTCACTTCCAGCGGCGACTGCAGTTTTATCATTGATGAATATGTACATGAACTCTAAGCAATATTTTAACTAAACACACACCCTTAAAATCACACACACAGGAGTGACATTAAAATCTGTGAAGCTGCTTTGTGTATTTAAGACTGCATAACAACCACTTGGTCTGTTAAGTGACAGTTGGCACCAAAAGTACACCATTGATGTTCCAAGGTGCTTTATCTTGTAGGGTAAAGACCCTACAATAATACAAAGAAAACAGAAACCCCCGCGATCATATAACCCCCCTATGAGCAAGTGCTTTGGTGACAGTGGGAAGGAAAAACTCCCTTTAAAACAGGAATAAACGTCCAGCAGAATCATTATACATGTTTTTTATAATCATCAGCGTAACTTTGTGCTGAACATTGGGGATCTCTGTCTAAATAAATAAATAAATTGGGTAAATTCACAGATGATTAAACATGCAACTTTTTTGCTGGTAATACCTGAAATGAGTAAAGAAAATCAACTGCCTATTTATGCAAGATAATTCATAATTTTATTGGTTATTGTCATAACCCCCCTAACCCCCTTGGAAATTACGCCCCTGAGAACAAGGCTCAGGGCATCTGCCAAAACTGGTTTTGGTTAGAGGAGGAAGACAGGCTAAAAGACATGCTGTGGAAGACAGCCAGAGATGAATAATAACTAATAATTAAATGCAGAGAGGTGTATACACATATTGTGAGTGAAAAAGGTGACTGAAGAAGAGACGCTCAATGATTCATGGGAATCCCCAGCAGCCTTGACCTATTGCAGGATTGAACCCTAAATGAGCCTGTAGTATGAATGGGAAGTGCTCTAATAGGGCAATATGATAATATAAGGTCATTAAGATTAAGATGGGGACTGATTACTAACAACCTTGTATGTGAGGAATAGGATTTTAAATTAAATTCTCAATTTAACAGGGAGCCAATGATGAGAAGTCAATATAGGAGAAATATGCTCTCTCTTTGTAGACCCTGTCAGTACTCTTACTGCAGCATTTTGGATCAACTGAACACTTTTCAGGGAGTCTTTAGGACATCCTGATAATTACAAATTACAGTAAGCAAGCCTGGCTCAAGCAGGGAAAATGTATGCTATGCCCTGGGAAAGCATGTATAATGTAAATGGAATTGGTCCTAGCAGAACCCTGTGGAATGGTTTCATCACCCACCTACCACCCAACTGTGAAATGATCTCAGGAGTTATGATAAATATAAAAGTGTACTTTCATTTGGAGTGATGATTTCTTTTTTATTTCATTTTTATTTGTTGTGTTAAATACACCAAAGGCCTAAAAAACAGTTTCATGTGTTAGTTGTATGAGCAAATCTGTAGGCCCAAACTTTTCCATGGCCTGTTTTTTATACAGCTGTGAATTATTAATGTCAAATCACCAGCAACACTTGTAGTATAAAGAACAGCTTTATTACTTCAGCACATTTCAACATATGATCTTCATCAGGGACAGAGTAGGAAAAAAATTAGTTTATTGTCATGATACAATTAATTTCCTATTTTCTTCAATTCAATTTCATTTTATTTATGCAGCCCCAAATCACAGCTGCCTCAAGGTGCATAATATATTAATTTCTTAATATGTATAGTTCTAGTCTTATATATACACTGCATATGACATTAGTCACTGCCCAACTGGCCTTGCATGGTCAGTACATTTATCCACCAATGGAGAACCAGTGAGTCAGGGTTGGGCAACTCCAGGCCTCGAGGGCCAGTGTCCTGCAGGTTTTAGATATCACCCTGGGTCAACACACCTGAATCACGTGATTAGTTCGTTACCTGGAGAACTTCAGGATATGTTGAGGAGGTCATTTAGCCATTTGAATCAGCTGTGTTGGCTCAAACACATCTAAAACCTGCAGGACGCCGGCCCTCGAGGCCTGGAGTTGCCCAACCATGCCGTAAGTGCTTCATTGTGGATAAATCTACTGGATGCATATGAGTGGTTGTTTATACTCTTATTGTATTTAAAGTACTGTCTGCAACATTTTGTTAAATCTGATGAAGCAACACTCCAAAATATGTCGGTCAGGTAATAAAGGTGTTCTTTACATTACAAGGGTTGGTGGAGCTTTAGACTCATGCGCTTCTCCATGCACCTAGGAATTGGGTTAAGTTTTACCAGAAATCTCCACTTTGTTTTCCTGTACCAATTACTCAAGAAGAGTTCCTGTTTTATGTTATCTCACATACCACAAAACAGGGATGTTAATTATTTACTGGATCCTTCCATCTATTGACAATCAAAACTTAAAATCATTTCAATCTACTCACAAGTCTGTCTGTTCAAGGCTACAGGTTCAGCTTTTATAAACAATTTATTTATGCTTTATTCTCAGGACTGACCCGAAGCTCAATTTAAGTGTAACGGCAATTGTCTGTTGTGTGTTATCCATTCACAGGAAGGATATCATCAAGAAATAAAATCATAAAAAAACGTGTGACTCAAACCTTACTGTATCTCTACATTCCACTTTGGGATAAATAAATCAAACAGTAAATGCTAAAATGCCATGAGGCTAGTTTTTGGCATCTGCCTTCCATGACCGTACTGTTTAGACTGGTGTAACTGCTGGTGCATCATCGCCTCTTCAGTGACTGTGCCACAGAAAACACAAGCACTCGTGGCTTTGTTGTTTAAAATAGAGTGTGTGTGTATGTTTGTGTAGGCATGTGTGTGAGATTCTTACTTAAGTCCACTTAACATGTCAGTGGCTTAAATGGAGGGTGTGAGTGTTTCCAGGTTGTAGGCTTCCCACTGTTGACTTCAACAAAATGCGTTTCTGTCTGTGCAGTATGAGTTGAGGTCAAGAGGGTCCTGCTCTCCTTCTCCTCTCCTGTCAGCTTTACAGAGCTCTGCAGAGCGCTTGCACAGATTTTGTTTGGGTGATCCATACACAGATGTTGACACTGTGGTGTAAACACAGCTAAAACCGAGGATCAAGATCAGGTCCTGTGATGGAGACGAGCTGGTGAGCTGTGAGAGACTTTGTGTGCTTCAGTTAAAACTGAGTGTACAGACATGCTTCACATTTGTAGCTAAACCAATTCACACCTGGGAGCTACTATACTGTGGCCAAATGAGCCACTCCACTCCACAGTTTTTGAACTTTAAGTGCCTTGGTCAAGGGGAAATGGACCTTAGCTATTAAAAAAGTCAGAGGGCAACATACTGAGTCAGCAGATCCCCACCACGGGTTCTACAAGCTTCTATAAACTCATAGTTTGGTGTTGTAATAACAATTTTAGATAGTTGTTTTAGTGCTTGTGGTATTTTTGAGTTGTAGCTCCAAACTTAATTTTGTTGTCTTGTTGGTAGAGACACTGGGTTTTAGTTCTTCTGATGTTACTGAGTTTGGTGAGTCTAGTGGTGAGTTTTTATTCCATTTGTTGGGTTTTAGTTCCAGGTTTGAGTTTACCTTGAGCACGTCTCACTCTTGTCCTGCTTTGCCTTATTTTTGCATTAGTGCCTTAGGGTAAGTAATTGGTATTTGTAATATTTTAAAAAAAGATTCTTGCTGAAGCATAAACTGTCTGATAGAATACAGAGAGATCTATCAGAAAATTACACAACTGCTTACTTGTGCTATAACTGTAATAAAGACTTGCCTAATAATTGTATTCTGCAAATTGCAAGTATTACTGTCTTACTTACTAGGTCTTATGTTACTAGGTCTTATTTAATATACATGACATTGCTACTCTAAATATTGGCTCTATTTGGAGTAAAAGAGATGACTAGATATGCTTAAGAGTGAACCTACCTTGAAATTAAGTTTATAAGTTAGAGCCAGTCTTTGCTTGTGATGCAAGAAAAAAATAAAAAATAAAAACACTAAATGCTTAGGCTTCATTCTCACAGGCCAAAAGACAGCAACCCTGTAACAACCTTCGTTCATCATAGAAAAAAGGATATTTCACAGTGGTTGCTGGAGGTTTTTCTGCAAACACTTGCTAAATAACCACCCAGCATTAGTGAAACTGTGAGAAGTTACTTCAAAGTAAAGGTTGTGCCTTACCCTGAAGCCAACAAAAGGCAAATTCAAAGAAGTTTTGATACACTACTGTTTACTTCTTTGTACTTGGTTTCACCTACAGCAGTTCCTACTGCCCCCAAAAATCAACCACTCACCAACCAAACAGGAATATATATTTTTCCATGACAGGGGATGGTTACCAGTCGGTCACTGACCTGTGTAACTGAGGCTTTAGCATTTTCACAGCAACGATCAGTAACCACTCATAAATATATACTCATTTTTCCTTGCTGTGCCTTCCAGTGGTTCCCAACTGTTTAGGCCTGTCTTGCTTAGGGTCTTCAAATTAGGTTTCAAAGGCTGTGTCATTTTAGCTTCTATTTTCAAACTTTCCCTTTGATATTAGTGGTTGTATGTACAAAACTTTCCTATGGATTAAGCCATTAAGGCTTGTGTGTGTTTCATGTTACTTCTAAACGCATTCTTTTATTTATATTATTTGAACATCTGATTGCTTTTGGTAGAAACCTAAGATCAGTCAATGACTCTTGAATCACAGTGGATAAAAACCCCAAATTGAGTAAGTACAATAAACTGGAATTTGAAAAAAAAAAGTCATTTGCTTCGAACTGTCTCAAAAAGATGTACTATTTGATTAGTGTATATATATCGTGACTAGCATGTACTAGCATGTTTGCAATGTTGTAGCTGTGATGTTCTAAAGACTTTAAAACTGAATTGTTGCACATTAACCTATAACAATAAAACTACAAACCCTATAAAACTAAATTTAATCAACAATTTCCATCACAGTTTCTCATTAATGTCTCTGATGGATGGACGGGTAGTCGGGTTATTATGTAGGAGATTCTTAATTTTGAGTTATTCCCACAGGGCTCTGACTAACTGAAATTAATGTCTGAACAAATCTTTTTGAATCAGAGGTGTTTACCATTATTTGACTCATCATCATATTGCTTAGAACTAGGTCTTCGTATTTTTGTTTGCCTTGCCCTCTTGGTGATTTTGCACTGCCAACTGTCTGTCTCTCCTGAGACTGTAGTCAGTTCTGTGAAGTTCAAAGTTTGATCTTGTCTTTGTCAACATAGGTCAGGTGTGGGTTGTTTTCATCCATGATTTACAGAGTGCTGTACGGGTTTCAGCAGTTAGTCCATTTACACGTTTACATGGTTGGGTCTCTGCCTCTCAGTCCCTAGTTTGTGCTCACTCAACCCAAGGTGTGGCCACCTCATGGGCCCTTTCTGTAATTTGTGCAGATGTGACATGGTCATTTGTGTCCCCCTTTTCCAGACTCCACTCACTTAATACTGTAGTCAGCCTGTCTTTTGGAGAGCAGGTGCTGGTGCGTCTTGATGGAATCCAACTGGGCAATATCTTCAGTCTTTTCAGAGCAGTCATCCCATTCAGATTTTGTCCTGGCATCATGTAGGATCTTCACTGGCTCCAGCCTTGCATTTTTTAGGCTGACAACCCTTCAGCCCTACTGGGCTGCACCTAAGGTGTGCAACGCATACATATGGAATATTCGCGCCTATCCGAATACCGTATTCGGGTTCGCCTCCACCCCTAGTGCATATGTGCTTTATAAGTGATGGGGTGTGGCAGTCAAACTGCAGTGTCTTAAAGAAGTATCCACAGGCCATGGATATGTGACAGAGAGACAGTTTCTCATTCAGAGAAGCACTTTCACCTCTTTTTTCAAACAAGACTCATGAAGACAAGATAAAGATTGGAACCTTACAGGAATGACCACAGCCTGAGGAGAAAGAACAAAGACAATGAGAATAAGCAGCAGTGGTACATAAATGGTCCTCAACAATATGACACTGGGCCTCAAGAGGCGATAGGTTTTCACCAGAACTCTGACTTTCTGTTTCTAATTTCACCATCTCACTGTTTCATTTACAAGTGCTGCTATTGCGAAATGAGAATAGCAGACATTACCACACTTTCCTCAAACAAAAGAGACTGGTGAGCACTGACACTGCTTTATGGCATAAAAGTTATGATAGCGATCTCAGTCCAACAGTGCTTCCTCAAGAAGAGAAAAAAAGGGTTATTTTTGTCCTGTTTATGCTGTACATAAACTTTTATGTGTTTTTATTTGTATTGTTAACACATAAAATTATCACAGATGACCCTACACATGCATGCATGAAAAATCTGCTTAGCTGCAGTGTGAGAGTGTGCGTGTGTTCAAGCTATGCAGAGTCTGCTTGAAACACTCCTCATAGCTTTGATGCTTTGCTGGCAGGAGGGATAGAGCCTGTTCTTGGACAACAGAGGACGAGGGGAGGCAGGCGGCCAGAGAAAAAGTTCTGGAAATAGCCTGATGTTTCAAAATTTCCCCACCGCCTCTGCTGCTCTGCTTTAGGGATTGTTAAGTGAAAGAGGAGAACGTGGAGTAGGTGGGTAAGATAAGAAAAATGTGACAGCTCCTGAGTGACTGGCTGAGTAGGAGTGTGAGATTTGTGAAGAAAGAAAGAAAGAAAGAAAGAAAGAAAGAAAGAAAGAAAGAAAGAAAGAAAGAAAGAAAGAAAGAAAGAAAGAAAGAAAGAAAGAAAGGATAGTACTGTGTGGACAAAGGAAAGTGTGTTTCAACAGTCTTCATCGCCTTTATAGAACTTAAGAGTTCATACATGTTTACAGATTCTAGTATACCTGTTCTTTAGGCAAACTCGTGTAATTTGCAAAACCACTCAACTTACTTATAAATAATCAGACACGTAGGTTTGCGCTTGATTCTGAGATTGCACTAGGTTCCCAGATCACAGTCCACAAACAGAATCAATATGCTGTAATTTTAAACCATGATACAATGATACAACAATGATAATTTCAAATGTAAACATAATTGGACATTACCCAATAAGCAGCACCCAATAAACTCTTGCATCTGATTTTTGTACAGTCCGTTTCCTTTTCTCTTTCTCTGTGGATTTGTGCTTGTTGTTACCAGAGTGTTCACTTCAAGTATCTGAGTATCAACCTAATTTAATTCCGCTTACTCCTCTTCTCTAAGGGCACAGGGGTAGTATGTTCTTTACATCTCTTCTGCTTTTCCATGCTGTCAAACATAATTCTGTTATCATCACTCTTCCACAGTAATTTTCTTTCCTGAGCAAATCATCCTGTACTTCTGTACTTCTGTACTTCATACTGTATTCCATGCGCTTTCAATCTTAGGGTTACTCTATCATTCTGCTTTTCATCCCACCTCCATCCTATCTCCACCTTATCCTTATCAGTTAGAGGGGGAGTCCCCTCCTACTTTATGAAACTCTGCTTTGTTATGCACTTTCATAAATAATTAATTTTTTATTGTCTGCATTTATCGTCTGTATGGATTTATACTGTACTGACTTAGAAGTCACTTAGCTTAATTAGCACAAATAAAGAAATGGAGAAGAAAAAACAAACTAGCTTTGTACAAAGGTAGCAACGCCTTTTTGGATAAGTTTGTAGAGCTCAGTAATTGTTACATTGTGTTCCATTTAGTCAATCAATTCAAAATCAGAACCATGAAAGATACACATTGTGCAGAATTATGTGCCAAACTATTTCTTGGCTGACTAAGCTAAACAAATTAGTTATACAGACCCAGAATGTTCTCTGTGCACTTTAATTGCTCAGTTCATAATTAAAATTGAATTACTTGCATTTTAGATTTGACAGCAGTGGTAGGAGAATCATGGACAAGAAAAGTAATGATGATTGCGAATGTTGGAAAATGCATCATCCTCTGTACAAGCTTTTATCTGTGCAAATTTGAAAATATACAATATATATATATATATACACCTCACACACATATACATATATGTGTGTGAGGTACACAAAAAGAAAACAGCTATTCTAAATGTGCATAGAGATGTGGAAAAGACAGACAAATAGCAAATGAGAGAGGAGAAAAAATGTGCGGCATAGTAGAAACAGAGGGAGGTTTATTTCCCTTGTGTTGTTACAGCTGTGGTAAAGCAGAAAGCGAGTCATCACCACATATTAACATCTTGCTGCACCGGGCCTCTATATGCTAGAGGTTCTGATGAGCATGACAGCTCATGAGGAAAGAAACACACTGTTTACAGTTTGTTTATGCAGTGCACATTCCACTGTCCCTGCAGTGGAAGGCTTTGGCTTTGTAAATTGAGTGTGCAGAGGATACATGTTAATTACTCACTGTGATGACAGAAAGCAAGACGGAAAGCAAGCGATAATAACAGTAATAAGGGAAAGACAGAAGGAAGGAAAGTTTTAAGTCGGTATGAACCCCACCACCCCCACGACCTGTAAACCTGATGAAAAGCTGTTCTGTCCATTTACACTCAAATCAGTCTCAGCTCACACTGCAAGGACTGTTGCCAAATGCTGCTTTGGACTTGGATAAAGGTTTTGTGGTAATCAAGAGATGTGAATGTGAGATTTGTTTGGACGTTTGTCTCAGGTCAACTCTTTGGACATGTAGTACCTTTCCACTTTTGGAAAGCAACTGGAGATTTGGCACATGTTGCTATTTTTCTCAGATTTTTTTCCTTAGCATGCACAATGCTGACTCTTGTGTATTTTGTTTCTCGAAAAGGCCTGCTGCTTCACGCATCATTATACTTACAAGACTCAGTTGATCTTGTTTAAGAAACAGTTGTGCGTGATAAAGATTTCCAGATGAAATAGTAATCTTTTTTTTTTCTTAAAGTGGAACTGCTAGACAGATTTCCACCGTATTTTCATTCTTGACTCTACATGAGTCCTTTTTTGAGGCTCAACATATTAGTATACTGAGCCTTGATGAAACCCCTCGGTTTATTCACTACCTAATAAAGACTATTTTAGTACTGTTTCTTTAAGGCCCCTTCTCTTAACTTTCATTCTGATTGGCCCTTGGCTTTGCAAACGTAACAATGGTTATGCTGGTGGCAACAATGGTTCAAATTCATTCATATATGTTTAAGTCCGCAGCATAGTGGCATGGTGGTTGGCGCTGTTGCCTCAAAGCAGGAAAGACCTGAGTTCAGTTCCACCATCAGGCTGGGGACTTTCCGTGTGGAGTTTGCATGTTCTCCCCGTGTTTGCGTGGGCTCGCTTTGGGTACTCTGACTTTCTCCCACAGTCCAAAGACATGCAGTTAATTAGGTTAGTTAATTGGAAACTCTAAATTGCCCATAGGTGTGATTGGTTGTCTCTGCCTGTGTATTAGTCCTGCGACAGACTGATGACCTGTCCAGTGTGTGCCCTTCCTCTCACCCTAAGACAGCTGGGATAGGCTCAAGCCCCTCTGCAACCCTCAAAGAGGATAAGTGGAAGCGAATGAATGATGACAGTAAGTAAAGGAAAAGCTTAAGGGATTCATTTTAACTATAGAAGATCATATAGAAAGATAGATAGGGTGAAACCTGTTTTTTCACAATTAATGAATATACAGTCTTCACAGAGATAGCTTAGCACACTGCCTGTTTCTGTAGTGACCAAACCAAACAGATTTACTGCCCACCTTTTTCTCCTGTTTGTGGGATAAATATTCCTCCTTCCTCTTTCCAGTAATCTGTAAACAGTGAGTGAAAACAGTTCTCACAGCTTTAAACCAGAGCCCAGTACGCTGAAGAGTTTATGACACCTCTCTTCTGTTTACCAAGCTATCCTCCTGTTTGCTGAAACCACTTAATCCAGGTTTCATTTGATGCCAGACCACACACAGGTGGGATTCATTTTATGATTCACTTCTTAGGATTTGCAGGTGTTTGCTCTGTGCACAATTTGGCATGCAGGTAAACAGGAGGAAGCTGGCTGGTTCATCAACATGTGGGACTGTCAAAGTTGGAAAGAGGAACTACTAAAAAGTGCTTTGTGTTTGAAATGAGCCTACAATAATACATTGTCCAACAATCACACAACCCCTTATGAACAACTACTTGGCAACATTGGGAAAAAAAATCCCAATTTTTTTAGGAACAAGCCTCTCCACTTGGCAGGGAGCACTGACAGAGCCGTACAAAACGACCTCCAGTGATGGTGGCGTGAAGGCCCGTCCTCCTTTAGTGGGAAGTGTGCTCACAGTTGACTGATATTTGCCAGAGAACACCTGACAACTGGCAGCACCAAAACTGGTGCTCTGTTCTCTTCACAGTTGAAAGGAGGCTCTCACAAAGCACATGTGACAGACATGAAACAGTCTGGAGGGGCAAACGTTATGCTTCCTGCAGCAACTGAAACCCTCTGGGCCATAAACATTACTCAGCCTCATTGTGACACAAGTTGGATCAGACTTTTAACTCGATTTTTAACTTCACTGGATTTTAACAAAGTCATTAACCATCAAAGGGATGGTGATTTTGTGATTCATGGATCATCTCAGCAAATTTCACAATGTATAATTTAACTGGAAAACCAGAAGGGATCAGAATGTGTCCTATGCTCTAAAACTATAAATACATTTCTTTAATATATGGCTTTTATTTCATTTTTTGTTCATGTGCATGTGTGTGAGTGTGTGCCTTCATGCCTTCCCACTCCAAAATGTGTGTAGACCTTAAAAAAGACCAAGCATTTCTCATAAGTTTCAACTAATTTAGAGGTTGGTTTCAGTATTTCCTGGAATATATATAAAAAGACATGACCTCGCTCTGCCTGTGAACTCCTGGTGAACTGCGATATCCTCTGGGACTGGCTATGAGCATACTGGACCACGTGGTGAATGACTTGTAATGACATTTCATTATTCATTATAATGGAGTGCAGATTAAACATTGAATATACGTTTTTTTCCCCTCAGTTAGTTAAATTTCCTGAAAATTAGAGGGAACAGAGACATTTGTTGTAATAAACGCACTTATGTGCATGTATGTGAAAGACCTTCTGTCGGCCCATTGGTTTTACTCTTAGAAACTAACTCCTGCCAGATGTGACCGTTGGCCTTCAGCACTGTTCATTTCGCTCTTTCTTTCGTTCTACCCATCTTTCTTCCCTTCTTTGACAAACCCTCTTTGACTTTCACTCTCTCATCACTTTTCCCCCCATATTAACCTTTCTTGCCAAGTTCAATCATCCTCAAAAGTTTCATGACAGACAGAAAGTGTGACATACAATATAGGGGCCAATACATACATTTACCCCATATAATAGTCTGTATGTCATAGCTCAGTCATAGATAGTGACAGAAATGTGTGTGTAAATCAGCTGTGTGTGTTTGTTTTTGTGTGCGGTGTTGGGGTGTTTACACTTGGCATTCTCATGGTAACATACATGTTGACTCACTCTCTATCAACTGGCAGGAACAGACACGCTGCTACTCACTTACAAGCAGTGTATTTGTACAAATCTATGTGTAAATCATGTATATGCACACTTGCCATAGGAACTAACTTGCCAGTTAGTTAAAAATAAGCATTAAATTTATATATTTTGGTTTTTTTCAACAATTTCAGAGCAAAATAAAAAGAGGATTCCTCTATTGTTAGGCATTGCTGGAATGCCAAAACACTATTGAAGCAACAGGCTGCACCCATGTGTGCATCAAGGCTTCATTTAGTATATGAACTGTAAAAATTACCACTCAATTAATGTTCAGTTTCTGTGACTGAGTTGCCAGATTCTCAACTTTGTGGCCAGGAAGTACCCACCACTTTTGGCCTCGAGATGCACAACCAAATGGGGAACTTCACGGGATGACTCCAATTCAGGCCAGCCAAGACTTACTTTAGTGCCTCTAACGATGAGTAGTTGAATATCAAATGACAAACTCAAATATTTATTAGGAAAAAAAGTCTTTCATTTTGTTCATTTAAGTTCTTTAAATCTTTAAAGCCTCTAATATATATAATAATATATATATTTTTCTAAAGTAAATAACACACTTTAAAATGTACATTGTGCTTGTTGCTTCTGGAAAATCCAGATGAGAAGCTGGTTTTGGATAACTGATCAGACAGGATGCAGGCATGCAGATCAGTTTCCTGCTGCTTTGAGAAGCGGACTGCACGGCTTAAAATTCTTATGTTTTCATTTTCTTGCCAAGTTGTCTAGCTTCACCACTTTTTTGACTTCACCTGGAGGAACATGTGTTTCCAGAATGTTCTCGGGCAAATATTAGTAAATGAGGGCCTTTATATGTCTGTTTACACATTTGTTCTGTTTGTGTGTAATGTTTATCAGAACACAGAATCTAAACACATCCATGTCATGAGAACTGCGTGGAGCTGCTGATGCAAAATGTTCAGTATTTGGTGAAGTGATGGTTTGTTTTGATTTTATTTGAAATGGGATTTTCAATGGATTACATTATTCTTTCAGGGCAAATAACAAAATAAAAGTGTTTCTAAACAATAGGAAATGCTCATTCAAATATGACAAAAGCCAGTCAAAGAAGGAAACCTCAGTTTATATACATCCAATATTCACTTTGTATATACAAAGTTTTGCAGCTGTTTGTGAGATTAAGAAGTTTCTGCATGAGTCAGGTTTTCTTTTGAAATACTAATCAGCTTCCAGCTACTCCATCCTTTGTGGAAGTTTTGCAGACTAACATTTTGCATATGATCCATCTTTCTTTGTTACGTGTGTGTGTGTGTGTGTGTGTGTGTGTGTGTGTGTGTGTGTGTGTGTGTGTGCATAAGGGTTGACTGTGAATTTATTTTCTGAGAAACTCCTTATGTTACTGTATGTAGGGAAAAAAAGCTTTCCAACAATTATTAAACCAAATGCTCCTCTACCTTCAATTATGTGCCTTTAACTGAACATATTGAGAGTGAAAGCAAAGTTATGTCCATTCACTTTGATCATAATTTGCGGGTGAAAATAAGAAAACTTGTTAACATACAGTGGGGTAAAAAAGTATTTAGTCAGCTACAAGTTGTGTAAGTTCTCCCACTTAAAAAGATGAGAGAGAATATGGAAGAAATATAGTATCATCAGAATTCAAGTATTTTTAGACATTGAATTTATGACACTGAATTTTTATCCTCCAAATTTCCCTGCAAAAATATTCACCTGCAAAAATTCACCTGCAAAAAATTCACCTGAAAAAAATTCACCTGCAAAAAATTCACCTGAAAAAAATTCACCTGAAAAAAATTCACCTGCAAAAATTCAACTGCAAAAGTGATGAACTTTAATGACCCAAGCCAGAGCAATCAGCACCAGATCGAGTCGAGTGGCTCTCAGCCAATTAAATTACGCTGTTTGATCACATGACACCGTTAGCCAGCAGTGTGTCTCCTAAAAGAGAGCTGTTTATAGGTGAGTGATTAAGTTTTTCTCCTAAATAGAGATCATTACAGAACGCCTAGTCCTACTTAAAATCCCATTTATTATTA
The DNA here is from genome assembly GCF_965226115.1 of Aulonocara stuartgranti. Taxonomy (NCBI): domain Eukaryota; kingdom Metazoa; phylum Chordata; class Actinopteri; order Cichliformes; family Cichlidae; genus Aulonocara; species Aulonocara stuartgranti. Next base: position 32,523,097 of record NC_138944.1, on the reverse strand, counting down.
TTTTTTTGATCATCTACTCGAACTAAGGAAAACGTTTGACTAACTCAAAGACAATTTCCACGCCTCCCCTGCCTGACTGCAGAGGCAGTTTTGAATTTAGGAGCGCCAAGATGGCAGTGGCAAACCCTGGCGGCTCTCCGGTGAGTATATATATTTTTTTATCTTCAAGTTTGTCTTTTGAAACCTTAATTTTATTTAAATCCGTTGCTCACGTATAAAGTACACAGACGGGGTCTTTGCTCAACTCGTCTGAGGCGTGTCTCACTAAGCGCTACATGCTAGCATCCTGCTAACCGAGCTACCCTTTACATGCTGTGCTTTAGAAAATGGGATACTCGTTAAAAAAAATACTCCGCAGATATTGATAGATAGACGAACACTGCAAATATAATGTTGGAAACGAGAACGGCCTTTGGTGAAGGGGTAAAATACACCATGAATAGAGCCATAGAGTGAATGGCTGCCATGGTTGCAGAACAGCCTGATTTAATGACAAGAATGGGGAAGAGTGAGGTGTATGGAACGCCAGGACTGCCATAAAGAATTAATTAAATACACCATTAAATAATTAATTAAATGTGGCAATAATTAATTAAAATTGGAATTAATTAATTAAATAAATAGTTATGATATATGTAATTAATTAATTATTGACACATTTAATTAATTATTTATGTATTTCACGTTTTAATTAATTATTGACACATTTAATTAATTATTGACACATTTAATTAATTATTTAATGATATATTTATTTATTTCATTTTGGCAGTCTTGGCGCCTGGCTCTCATCATGAAATAATTTTATCTGTCAGCCTCACCCATCAAACTCAGGGGGCGGGGTTAACGCTGATCGAGTCAAAACCATTGCTTTGGCCTGGTGGCCATTGTTTCTAGCACACAACAACCGGCATGTGGAAGCTAACAGAACTGAGCTTTGAAAAACCCTGTTTGTGTGTTACCAAATACCGTTTTAATATTTTTTTAGCCGAGAATGTAGTGGTTTAATCTTCATGTGTCTGGTCGGTTTGTCAAGATACAGCCTCTTTGCAAAAGTGTTTCGATGATTTCGGAGATGTCGTCCCAGTCTCACGGCAAAGCGTGGGATAGACCCGCTCGCCTCGCAAGCAATCCCACCGACAAAGCGCAGGCCCCGGTACACAGCTGTAGTAACCCCCGCTGACTTCTTTTACTGAGGTTATATTTATCGGTGTTTTATTTCCTGATGTTCTTATGTGTCCTACGTGTTTCAGTCGCCAATTCTGAATTATAACTAACATTAAAAACATGTTTAAGGAGGAGAGAGAGCAAATAAATCTGTTTAACATCTGATCTTTGGGTTTTTGTTCAGTAATCAGCGTGACCTGTGTATAAACACATAAAAGAGATAACGTTGGTGTTTCTGTCATGTAGTAACTGCTGGCTTTAACTGTACAAAGGTTGTTCGACACTATGAAACACATACAGACTTCATGATGTTCGGCTAATATTTTTATTGTGAATATTAATCATGCTGACCTCGCTCTGTACACCACGCAGCGAGGTCAGCATATCCACGATATCCTCAGCTCCATGAGTTAACACAAAGTTTCCCAGCTGACTATCTAACTGCCAACTATTCCAGAGACGTGAAAATATACAGCATAAAGAAAAGTGTAAGAGACTCAGCAGCAGATTAGAATAACAGTTTGTGGCGTGAATAAGACACGGCGGGACCACGGAGCAACGTTCAGAGTCATCTTTATTTACATCTCACCACACCACAACACAACACCCCCAAACCCCTCAGTCCCCGTGTTTTTAACTAGGCGGGCGTGATTAAGGATGCCGTGCAGGTGCGTCCGCCCTCCCTGCACGGCACCGCAGACCACGCCCCACCACATACCCCCATCGCCCGATTGAGGCCGGGGAGCCATCCGGCCGAACCTACTCCCCCACCGCCAGTGGGAGAGGGAATCAGCCCGGACAGCTGGCACCCCCAGGCCCCGGCCAAGCGACGGGGAGGTGCGAGTTCAGGCGGCCGCCCGCGAATCCAGCGGCGCAGGCAAAGCTGGTTCGGAAGTCGGACACGTGACAGGTGCACCCGGCGCGGCCGGCACAAGCGTGAGCCCCAGCTCACAGGTGGCTGGGCAGAGGTGTGGCGTGTACAGGCCTCTGGTGGTGGTGAGGCCGGTCTGGCGAGCACGGCGATCTCAAGCGTGGCGCCCGCCTCGCTCGCCAGTTCCACTCGAGCAAGCTCCCCTGGCACTGGGACCTCCAGCTCCTTGCGCGGCCCCTCCGTCACCGCTGTCGCTCCCTGCTGGAGCAGCCCATAGCGCGACTCCTCCGTCACTACTGCTCCCTCCGCCGCCACTCCCGGCTCGAGCAGCCCCTCGTGCAGCTCCTCTTTCTCCAACCGGCGCAGACCCTCGCGCACCTCGTCTGCCGCCTCCGGTTGGAGCGGCTCATCCACCACTCCCGGCAGGAGCAGCCCTTCACCTGGCTGTTCCCCCTCCTCCGGCAGGCGCAGATCCCCGCGCGCCTCGTCTGCCACCTCCGGCTGCTGAGGTGCCTCACGCGGCTCCTCCACCGCTTCACTGTCCTCGGGACACACCTGTGGGGGTGGCGCCCAGGCCCAGAGCAGCGCCGCCAGCTCCCCAATCCTTTCCAGGTGCCGCTCGGACTGGTCCTGCAGCTCTTCCTGCTGGCGACGCACCTCCGCCGCCTGCTCCCGCTGGGCGGCCGCCATTTCGGCCACCCTCTGGGCCAGCTCCTCCATTCCCTGGCTCCGATATGGACCCGCCGTGCTGCCTCCTGGGTTTCGGCACCAATGTGGCGTGAATAAGACACGGCGGGACCACGGAGCAACGTTCAGAGTCATCTTTATTTACATCTCACCACACCACAACACCCCCAAACCCCTCAGTCCCCGTGTTTTTAACTAGGCGGGCGTGATTAAGGATGCCGTGCAGGTGCGTCCGCCCTCCCTGCACTGCACCGCAGACCACGCCCCACCACACAGTTATACATTTAATAAATCACCAAATGAATCCAAGAAACGAGCAAACCTGTTCCGACAATTTGAGTTTGTATTCCCTCAGCTGCAGACTCGCTGCTGTTTAAATGTTTGAAAAGGAAGATTAGATATAAACAAACGTCAAACATAGACTCAGTCTGCCTTCACATTTGATATGAGGCCAGCACGTATAGTGGCCTCAGCAGGCTATTACTGAAATACACGTGCTATATCATAAACTATGATATAAACAGGGAGGTCCTATTAACATGTTTAGTTTTAAAGGACACCTTCCTGCCTTTAGTCTCATTCATGAGCAGTATTCGTTTTCTTCTAACATCCAGAAGCCTGCACAATGTGTTTCATAGTTTGTAACAAGCCTTTGACAGGTAAACATAACATGACCGAAAAAGCAAAAAAAAAAAAAAAAAAAAAAAGAGAGAGAGAGAGAGTGTTGACATAAGAAGAGAAAATGCTCTCAATTATGGAGACAGGCAAATGGTTCATTTATGTTTGATGTGTGTTTATTCCTCCCTAAATATCGTCGGTGAAGTTCGCCATGCACGTCAGATTTTCCTGCGCATTTTTATACCTCTGCCAACAGAGAGAGAAAAAAAAAATCACATTCTAACAGACAGCTGGTGCTTAGAATACAGTTGAATAACTATTAAAAAACAGATGATATTTAGATGATAGTTCAGTCTAACACATGTGCCAGTGAACCATTAAACGTCTGTGAAACTATGCAGTTATGAAATGTAACTTTAACCTCAGCCAAACCGATTTGCTCAGTTGTAAATAAAACAGCGAAGTAAACGTGACCCGACAGACAGAACCTGAGTGAATGAAGTCCAGCGTTTAACCACTGAGAGCTAAAACTCAGCTGAGGTTTGAAAGCTGTGTGCTGGTGATTGGACATCAGCCGCTGATAAAGCTGGCTCGCCTATAAAGTGCTCTGTAAGGAAACAAGCTCCAGCAGCTCTGCGCTCGGGGAAAATACTATATTTACTTATCTTGTGCAGTTAAACTGTGACTATCACCAGGTAACTAGGCGTGTTTCTTGAATTAGCAGCAGGTGTTAAACAGCTGACAGATGAGGAGGAGGATGCATGCAGGTAAACTGAGGGTCTGCTGAGCTGATCGCTGGTTTCGTGAGAAAAATGTCAGCTCGTTCTTTATGTTACAGAAGCACAGAGACACAAGACCAGGCGGAAAGAGACGATCGTTCGGTGAAAATGAGAATCTGCGAATGCAACATGTGGAACACGGAGAGTGGAATATGTAAACAAACCGGTTAATGTACCCCCTCGGTGCGCTCTGCATGCTAACTGTTAGCAGAGCTAGTGAACTCTCTGAAAACATCTGAGCACTTTTGCAAACATGTTCTATGTTGACAACCTGACCAGACATATGGCGCGACATTCGCGGCTAAAACACTGTTAAAAGTGTAGCTGGTGACAGAAAAACGGTTATTTTAAAACTACACCACCACCATTGCTGCCTGTGATTTGATCTGCATTCTGGGATAACTGGCTGCCCCAAGTCTACACAAGCAATCGATTATCTAGGATCGACCTGTTTTGACTTACTTTGCACGGCAACCAATCAAATGTTAGAGAAGCTGCATGGGCAGCGTTAACCCCGCCCCCTGAGTTTGATGGGTGAGGCTGACAGATAAAATTATTTCATGACGAGAGCCAGGCGTCAGGACTGCCAAAATGAAATAAATAAATATATCATTAAATAATTAATTAAATGTGTCAATAATTAATTAAATGTGTCAATAATTAATTAAAATGTGAAATACATAAATAATTAATTAAATGTGTCAATAATTAATTAATTAAATGTGTCAATAATTAATTAAAATGTGAAATACATAAATAATTAATTAAATGTGTCAATAATTAATTAATTACATGTGTCATAACTATTTATTTAATTAATTAATTCCAATTTTAATTAATTATTGCCACATTTAATTAATTATTTAATGGTGTATTTAATTAATTCATTATGGCAGTCCTGGCGTTCCATAGAGGTGAAGTGAACCACAGCCACAAAACACGGTCAGACAAGGCGGCAAAAGGGCAGTGATCTGTCCGTCAGTATGAAGTTGGTGTGTGCTTTGGTGAACAAAAACTCCAGACTGGTAGCAGGAAGATGGGAGACTCGTGTTTCACTGGAATAGTGGTGAATTAAAACATCCTTTGTTGGGGACATTTCGGTGTAAATGCATCCATACAGGCAAGACAGAGGCAGACTAGACAGTGAAGAAAACAAGGCAAACATTAGAAATATAAAAACGGAAATATAGGATGAGTCGGGGATGAGTTCCTGCCCCAAGTGGAGGAGTTCAAGTATCTCGGGGTCTTGTTCGCGAGTGATGGGAGAAGGGAGCCGGAGATCGACAGACGGATTGGGGCTGCAGCTGCAGTAATGCGGACGCTGCACCGGTCCGTCGTGGTGAAGAGGGAGCTGAGTGTAAAAGCGAAGCTCTCAATTTACCGGTCGATCTACGTCCCTACCCTCACCTATGGCCACGAGCTGTGGGTAGTGACCGAAAGAACGAGATCGCGGATACAAGCGGCAGAAATGAGCTTCCTCCGAAGGGTGGCTGGCCTCTCCCTTAGAGATAGGGTGAGAAGGTCGGCCATCCGGGAGGGGCTCAGAGTAGAGCAGCTGCTGCTCCACATCGAAAGGAGCCAGCTGAGGTGGTTCGGGCATCTGACAAGGATGCCCCCTGGGCGCCTCCTGGGTGAGGTGTTCCAGGCATGTCCCACCGGGAGGAGGCCCCGGGGCAGACCCAGGACACGCTGGAGAGATTATATCTCTCGGCTGGCCTGGGAACGCCTTGGTATTCCCCCGGATAAGCTGGAGGAGGTGGCTGGGGAGAGGGAGGTCTGGGTCTCTTTGCTTAGGCTGCTGCCCCCGCGACCCGGCCTCGGATAAAGCGGATGAAGATGGATGGATGGAAATATAGGATTAATATAACATACAATTAGGGAAAATGTAAGGAACACAATGTAAATGATATTGTAAAGTCATTAAAACAGCATACTCTGATTAAAAGAAACACATAATTGGGTAGGATAATAATAATAATAATAACAATAATAATAATTAAAAAAAACAAAAAAAAAACATTTAGAAGATGGGTATGTATACTTGTAGCCAGAATTTAACAACTATAAAGTTGTAGCATGTCAGTACCTTACCCCATCCATTATATCCACACTTTCAGAAAAGGATATGGTCAATATCTTTACAAATACTATCTAAACTTAAACGGGATATTCCCTCTGCTTCTTCTGCTTCTCGTATACACCCTCAGGGTTTGTGATCAGCCAGCGGCTGATATGATCATTAATCCTGTAAAATAATATTCTTTCGGTTTGTGAATCTGTTTGCATGGATTTCTTAATCCGTTTCCACTGTTAGCAGAAGTTGTGCATGCAGTTTTGGTGTGCTGCTCTCCAAGACTACAAGCTGCGTTAAAGTTGGAAGTAACTGGCCGATGTTCCACTGTTGAAGATCAGCTGTGCCCATTTGTTGCACATTGTGGGTATGGAGAAGTTGAGGCTCTTGCAGGCTACCCACAATTTCCCCAAACTGAGCGATTATACATCTTGCTTCCATATTTGTATCTTGTGTCACTAAAAATGCATTTTATTTTAATTTTATACATTGATTAATGACCTGCAGAATCTCCTTATCATATTAAGTGATTCATAATTGTCACTTTATGCTTTCTCCATCTTGAAAGTGATTACATCCTTTAGGTTCATTTTCTGCAGGCAGGTTTCTGACAGAACAGGCAGATTTAGAATATAACATGCAGCGTTCTATAGATGGACACATAAAGAAATGAAAAATTACATGTATGTGCTAACTTTCTAAACACTGTTACATTAATGATTAAGTAGATAAAACATTTATGTCAGCCTTGGCTCATAGTTCATATAAAGACAAGAACTTTGTGTGTGTGTTTCAGGTACTGCACTCTCAAAGACTGAATGAACCAGCATTGCAGCCATGGGTCATTGTGAGCATCACAGGGAAGGTTGAAGCCGCCCACTCCAGCTGTAAGGCCGGAGTCACGGAGACCTGCACCCACGTCACTGCTCTTCTGTTTAATGTAGAAGCAACAGTGTTGATCTGTGGCACAAGGACTGTTACAGGTGAACCTGCATACTGGGTTTTGCTGGGTAATGTGACCAAGATACAGTCAGAGGTTGGCCATAAGATAGACTTCTCCTCTTCAGCTGCCCAAAAAAGGCTCTTGATCAAAACATAAACAGACCATCTGTAGTGACAGGTAAAAGGAGCCGTCCTCAAAAAAGAAATCCCACCTGCTACTGTGGAGGAGTTGTCACTGCTATAATGCCATCATGTTTTATCTAGGGGTCTAGATTTATGCCTATAGTGCACTGCCATGTAAATAATTTGCATTTACTGAATGAGTATCACTGTTCAAAAATTGAATAAAGAAACAAACTAATTTTTGCCTTTTTTTTATTAAAACCACTTTATAGAACATCACATCAGTTACAATGTAGAATCCATGTCACTGGAGAATTTTGATTCAATAAACAGTAAAAAGGTGAGCTGTGAAGACCAAGGACAAGTGCAGTTCACAGGTTTTCTATCCAAGGAATCCCAGAAGATTGCATGGTGTCATTGCCCAGCAGTTGTTCGCAGGACATATGGACTCAACCTCAACAATCCCTCACACTGAGCAGCATGAAGTGACAGTGCAGAGGAAAAACTCCCCTTTAACAAGAAGAAACCTCCAGCAGAACCAGAACCCGGTTCAGTACCAGCAGCCATCTGGGTTTGGAGGAGAGAGACAGACACAGAACTACCAAAAGTATATTTTTTTATGTGATTGACTGTTGTTGTAATTCAAGCCCTGAGTGTAGAGCAGGTAAGATATAAAGTTGCATCCTAAATTCCATGCTCATGCAGTGTTTAGTTTATGACTTTTTCACCTGGTCATTGAACAGATGGTCTTTTAGGGTTGACCAAGCTGGTACCTTGACTCTGTTCTCTGCAAGATGTTGCAAAAAACAAAATCATATGGAGACAATATTGGACACAAAATATATAACAATTTAGTTAAATGTAGCATTAACTCATAAGTCTTGCTAAAGTAAACCTTGTATTCTGATTCATCACAGCAGCAGTTCAGTTGGATGATGTCAGCAACTGCAGCAAGTGTCTTGCTGACTGAATAATTTCATCTTGCATAATCTGAAACAAACACATAAAGACAGAAACAATTTATAAATTAACGTTCGATAAAATCTAAGAATTAATCATTTATTAGATACCAATATGAATATGTCTACCATAAAACTTGTGTGGAGCGAAGTTACATTCAATCAAGATGGTCTGGCATGCTACAACTTTATAGTATTCTGGCTACAAGTATACATACCCATCTTGTACATGTTTTTTAACATTATTATTATTGTTATTATCCTACCCAATTATGTGTTTCTTTTAATCAGAGTATGCTGTTTTAATGACTTTACAATATCATTTACATTGTGTTCCTTACATTTTCCCTAATTGTATGTTATATTAATCCTATATTTCCATCCATCCATCTTCATCCGCTTTATCCGAGGCCGGGTCGCGGGGGCAGCAGCCTAAGCAAAGAGACCCAGACCTCCCTCTCCCCAGCCACCTCCTCCAGCTTATCCGGGGGAATACCAAGGCGTTCCCAGGCCAGCCGAGAGATATAATCTCTCCAGCATGTCCTGGGTCTGCCCCGGGGCCTCCTCCCGGTGGGACATGCCTGGAACACCTCACCCAGGAGGCGCCCAGGGGGCATCCTTGTCAGATGCCCGAACCACCTCAGCTGGCTCCTTTCGATGTGGAGCAGCAGCTGCTCTACTCTGAGCCCCTCCCGGATGGCCGACCTTCTCACCCTATCTCTAAGGGAGAGGCCAGCCACCCTTCGGAGGAAGCTCATTTCTGCCGCTTGTATCCGCGATCTCGTCCTTTCGGTCACTACCCACAGCTCGTGGCCATAGGTGAGGGTAGGGACGTAGATCGACCGGTAAATTGAGAGCTTCGCTTTTACACTCAGCTCCCTCTTCACCACGACGGACCGGTGCAGCGTCCGCATTACTGCAGCTGCAGCCCCAATCCGTCTGTCGATCTCCGGCTCCCTTCTCCCATCACTCGCGAACAAGACCCCGAGATACTTGAACTCCTCCACTTGGGGCAGGAACTCATCCCCGACTCATCCTATATTTCCGTTTTTATATTTCTAATGTTTGCCTTGTTTTCTTCACTGTCTAGTCTGCCTCTGTCTTGCCTGTATGGATGCATTTACACCGAAATGTCCCCAACAAAGGATGTTTTAATTCACCACTATTCCAGTGAAACACGAGTCTCCCATCTTCCTGCTACCAGTCTGGAGTTTTTGTTCACCAAAGCACACACCAACTTCATACTGACGGACAGATCACTGCCCTTTTGCCGCCTTGTCTGACCGTGTTTTGTGGCTGTGGTTCACTTCACCTCACTCTTCCCCATTCTTGTCATTAAATCAGGCTGTTCTGCAACCATGGCAGCCATTCACTCTATGGCTCTATTCATGGTGTATTTTACCCCTTCACCAAAGGCCGTTTTCGTTTCCAACATTATATTTGCAGTGTTCGTCTATCTATCAATATCTGCGGAGTATTTTTTTTAACGAGTATCCCATTTTCTAAAGCACAGCATGTAAAGGGTAGCTCGGTTAGCAGGATGCTAGCATGTAGCGCTTAGTGAGACACGCCTCAGACGAGTTGAGCAAAGACCCCGTCTGTGTACTTTATACGTGAGCAACGGATTTAAATAAAATTAAGGTTTCAAAAGACAAACTTGAAGATAAAAAAATATATATACTCACCGGAGAGCCGCCAGGGTTTGCCGCTGCCATCTTGGCGCTCCTAAATTCAAAACTGCCTCTGCAGTCAGGCAGGGGAGGCGTGGAAATTGTCTTTGAGTTAGTCAAACGTTTTCCTTAGTTCGAGTAGATGATCAAAAAAATAATAATAAATGGGATTTTAAGTAGGACTAGGCGTTCTGTAATGATCTCTATTTAGGAGAAAAACTTAATCACTCACCTTTAAACAGCTCTCTTTTAGGAGACACACTGCTGGCTAACGGTGTCATGTGATCAAACAGCGTAATTTAATTGGCTGAGAGCCACTCGACTCGATCTGGTGCTGATTGCTCTGGCTTGGGTCATTAAAGTTCATCACTTTTGCAGTTGAATTTTTGCAGGTGAATTTTTGCAGGTGAATTTTTTTCAGGTGAATTTTTGCAGGTGAATTTTTTTCAGGTGAATTTTTTGCAGGTGAATTTTTGCAGGTGAATTTTTTGCAGGTGAATTTTTGCAGGTGAATTTTTTGCAGGTGAATTTTTTTCAGGTGAATTTTTGCAGGTGAATTTTTGGCAGGTGAATTTTTTGCAGGTGAATTTTTGCAGGTGAATTTTTTGCAGGTGAATTTTTTGCAGGTGAATTTTTTTCAGGTGAATTTTTGCAGGTGAATTTTTTGCAGGTGAATTTTTTGCAGGTGAATTTTTTTCAGGTGAATTTTTGCAGGTGAATTTTTGCAGGTGAATTTTTGCAGGTGAATTTTTTGCAGGTGAATTTTTGCAGGTGAATTTTTGCAGGTGAATATTTTTGCAGGGAAATTTGGAGGATAAAAATTCAGTGTCATAAATTCAATGTCTAAAAATACTTGAATTCTGATGATACTATATTTCTTCCATAGAGAGAGGTGTTTGGAGTGTTGGAGTGTGACTGTTTGAGTTTGTGAACAGGTATCTTTTATACTAATAACAAGTTCAAACAGGTGCCATTAACACAGGTAATGAGTGGAGGAGAGAGGAGCCACACAGGTTTGTGTGAGCCAGAAATATAGCTTTTCCATAATTTAGAAATAAATTCTTTAAAATCAGACAGTGTGATTTTCTGGATTTTTTTTTCTCATTTTGTATCTTATAGTTGAGGTATAACTATGAGAAACACTACAGGCCTCTCTCATCTTTTTAAGGAGAACTTGCACACTTGGTGGCTGACTAAATACTTTTTTGCCCCACTGTAGAAACAAAACCTTGCTGTTACAGCAGCAATGAAATAGACAAACTGGTGCTTAGCTTTGATTAGCTTCCTTCTCGCTATGTTAGCTCTGTTGCTAGATACTGCTACTATCAAGTGGCAAAGCAAACACCGAAAAATCTAGGAGTGAAGAAAATGAATTGGTTGGTGTACTGGTTGATTGTCATCAATATCTGATCTAGTTGGATCAGCCGTGGACCAATGTCCGATCCAAACATTGGATCAGTGCATCCTGATTTGCAATAACAATAGCACCAAATCACAACAACAGATGTTTTTAAGGACTGGGCAAATAGTCCTGTAAAACAGGAATAGGGTTTCGGGGGAGTCACATCAAAGTCTAGCTCATGCCTGTACAGTTGAAGCAGTGACTCTGTGTAACCTTATTTGACAGAAATTCCTGCATTGTGGTGTTATTTCTGACCTTGTTTGATGAACAAAAAAGTGTATTATACACTTATTATACAAAGCCCAAGGTTTGTTTGGGGAAAGATATGTTATATAGGTTATTGTGTAGCTGTGGTTTCTGTGCTGTAGAGTTCCCGAGAATGTAATTGTATAACTAAACAGATGAAGAAATGCACTGGCTATTTTCCTGGGAAAGTCTGTATCTCCTCTAAAAATACACACCATCTGCTTCAAGAATTAAGACAAAATCAGCCGAGCTAGCATGCCATCACACCAATACCAACAGATCAGCAAGTTTTTTGGTACCATAGTTATGTAATATACTGTAGGCCAAAGTCCCCAGTGTCAGTCAGTGGTCTCCTTTGCAAAGAGCTGAAAGACCTCTAATGACTTTAATTCATTTAATTTCCATTTGGATCTTGTTGAGGTTTTGTTTGCTGGAATCAAACGTGAGAACGCCCTTTCTTTCTCTTCAACTTCTATTATTTGACTCTCTTCTGTGCTTTTCCTCCTCCCTGCCTTTAGTGGGTTTCCTCTTAATTTTAAATAGTTTGCTTGGCTATTGTTTTTCTCATGGTGCTTGGGAAGTAGAAAATGTAATGAAGTGTAACATTTTTAATTACCAAGGAGCTCAAAATTATAAATTTGTATGTCTGGCATAATCACTGCCCTACTTCTTAATTTACACTGAAAGTCAAGTTCATAAGCTTGAAAAAATAAGCACAGTATGTTTGTGTTATTCGAGTTGTCATTTTGTTTCTTTTTTTTTTTTTTGGTTGTGGCTTTTGTGCATGAGTCCTGGATCGACCTCTGCCTGGGGCTTTCATTGCCCTCATTTGAAAACCTCCAACTGTTGAAAGCTCTGAATTGCAGAAACCAGCTGTTGCCCTACGAGACAGGGTTTGAACTTAACACAGACCCCCAAGTCTTGGCCTTCTTCACATTTGGATAACCTTGTGTTCCCTACCACCTCTGTGTAGTGATGCATTTTAAACTGAAATGTGCACTGGAACCTGTGTAATTCAGTTCAGTTGATTTTATTTATATAGCAAAAACAGAAAAATCCAAAACAATCAGATGCCCCCCCCCCACCACCACCACCACCACCCCTATGAGCAAGCACTTTGGCAACAGTGGGAAGGAAAAACTCATTTAACAGGAAGAGCTCCTTGTATGTGACAAGAAGGATTTTAAAACAATGAAGAGAAGCCAGTAGAAACATGCTCTCTCTTTTAACTCTCCTTTAAGTATTTTTCCTGAAGCATTTTGGATTAGCTGTAGGCTATCCATCTTACTACGCTTATCCATGGTAACCACTTAGAACCTTAGCAGGGTTCAAGAACTTCTTTCCAACTACGCAGCTCTCACCCCAACTGCAAAAGGGTGAGGATTTTATTCATAGTCATTATAGGTACTGTATGGGTGGAAGTGGAAATTCTTGGCCTAACATTCTCTGCCATTTATGGTTTTAGCAAGTTTTTGTCCAGCCTTTTGGAACTCTCTGATCGTGTATAATACATGGGCAGAAGGTTTGAGGTCACCCCAGTCACACAACCTAGAGACCAGTCAGCGACCCCCTGGCAACCACAAGTCACTAGGAAAAAAATGTATTTCCCAACTGGTTTGCGAGTGGTTGCTTGAGGTTGATGGCTGTTGCTAGGTGAAACTGGCTGCAAAGAAGATACTGCTCAGAGAGTAATTGGCAAGTGTTTGCAGTTATTCATTGTATTGTGACCAAAGCAATTACAGAGAGGTTTTGTTACAACACCGTATACTTCTTTGAAGCCAATTTCCCAGCAACTGCCATCAGGTTGAGGAATAGACCTGAATTCGTCTGGTCAGTGGTTGCCATGGGGTTGCCAGTGAGTATAAGTACACTCAAAAAAATGAATGAGGTGGATTGTTCAGTGTATATTAATTATTTATTTTCATTTTACTTAAAATATATGTTTTTGTTAAGTTAACATATGTTTTTTTATTCAAGTCTACGTAATTGTGTCTATTATTCAACGTACATAATACTAATGTGTTACTTGATCGCATAACATTTAAGTTAAGTCAATTAGGATCGATATACCTTGTATATCCACAAGGTGGCAGTAATGCAAAAACAGTTGTAATGAAACCGCGCAGAACAAGAAGGTTTCACGGCTTGTGCCTGCTCATGCACAAGACTTCAAATTTAACTGAAAAAGGCTGTTTTGGCGCCAAGCTGCTGTTTCTTTGAGAGGTAAGACCACTTTTTTCTTTGACTATGTTGTGTAGTATCTATATGTCCAGCATGGTTATATTTTGCGTTTGTCTTACAAGACATGTTATATCGTTTGCGTGTGCTTGTTTTACATTAGTTTTACTGGGTCCTGGACATGCTTATTTTGTGGACTGTGTAAGAAACATTTTTATTGTTTTTTGTTTTATTAAGGGATTAGCTACAGGGGTTCATGGGGTTAGTCTTTCAAGGGGTTATTTTTCCATTTGCTTTCTTGGGATTCCTTTTCTGTAATCCGAGAGTCGGAAATATCGAATAGGATAGCAAGGATAGCATAAAGTGACATTTAAAATCCAAAAAGTCAAGGGCGAAAGCCACTGTGACACCATTGTTCTGCTCTATCAGTAATCTGTATTATGTAAAAATGGTCTGTAAATACAGCATGTTTCCTAGCGGAGTTATACATATCAATGTAGTTATAAATTACAGTTTGTGAAAGTACACACTTAATTTTTTTAATAAAATTATTCAAGACATATGAGTGGACAGACAATGGAGGTCGACAGACCTGGTGATAATTGCTTCTATAGAAAGTTAGCACATGGCAGTGTCAATCTCTTGCTTTTCTTCTGAGTAGTATTTTATTTAGTTGTAATTCAAACAATAATTTGCTTCTTGAAATTAAGGAATTAATTTTTTTTTCTTTATAAATCTCAGATCCTGCCTTTACCTGCTCCCTCCTATACTGATGTGGTGTATGTGGTATTGCTGAGCTTGTATGTGGTATGTGAACTGTTATACTTTTAAAAACAAAACTGTTTTATAAGTTAAGTTTTCTTTTGTGACCCATCCCATGCCCCTGTTATTTCTTCTCCACATCTGAACCATGGTAAAGGTTGCAGTTCAAGGGCCTGAGGCATGAAATTCTTTTCAGATCAGCTGTGATCAATATTTTTTGGAACTTGATAAATAACAATAAAAGCTGTAATGGCTCCATTAGCATTTTGTGTAAATGTTTGTGTTAAAATTATAGCTTTAATGAGGTCTTTCTACATTAGTTTTAGTTTGTATATGTGTACATATAGTATGTATATTTACAGTACAGTATGTTGTGTTTGTTGACATATTTTCAGGTGGAAGCAGAATATGTGAGGATTACTACTGCATGTTCCAAGGCTTTTTACACAACTTGACCAATACACTGACCAGCTCATAAAAGTCTTCAAGAAAAAAGGAGGCGTTGCAGGGAAGAAAATTAGACAAACTTTGGCCCCAGCCACACAGGTGTGTTATTCTGTTGGTAGCAAAATATTATGGCTAATAAGATCATTTTCAAATTTAAACAGCTAGTGTATGGTAGCTGCACAGTGCACTTACATTTATATTAAGCAAGACAAAGTTTGGTACTCAAAACGTTGGAAAATTTAAATTACCTAAACATATGTAAAATCTGATCCCTTGATTTAGGTTAAACCAGAAGTGAATGTTTTTATGTTATGTTTTGAATGCAAAAAAGATGATGTATTAGTTTGTCTTTACCTCCATTATGGACATATATAATGTGGTGGAAACCCTGCCCAACAGGTTAACTATTCATGTCCATGTGATGATTAGTTGGTCTTGTGTACATGTCTATCTGTGCAGTGGATATGTCATTCATTTTGCGTATAATGTGAGTTTCTGTCATCCTAAAGTATATCTGTTTTCTCTTCCTGTATCTCTGCCACTCTCTACAGAAGGAAACCATTGAAAAGGGGAGGGAGTGTGTCCTCAGGGCACTACCTTTTTACCTGAATGAAGACCCAAGCATCCTCTTCAAAGAATAATTGGTTGGTAATTTTAGTTTAGTTTTTTATCTGTATTAAACCAAATTTTGAATAACTAATGTTGTTGCATGTTGTAATGTTGTTGTTGTAATTTGCATGGAACCTGTTTAAATGTTTTGGGAAATCTTCTTGTATACCCAAACTATTTATATTTATCGTCGAATCTGTAGTCTAAAATAGTGGCGCACTGGGGTGCATGTTCCTAATATTGTGTTTACGTCATTAAAGGGTAGCTTTGGCCCTTTTTCTTTCTTTTTTTAAAACTGGATGCCATTTTTCTATGTTTTTGTGTCTAAGCTACAGCTGTTCAGAGGGAGCTGGAACAAATTACCCTTGCTATCTTTACCATCGAAAGAGCTGATGCCAGCACTCCTCCAGCCGATGTGGGTATAACCATCTAGTGTGTCCTGCATGACCTGGAAGACCTGGCCTCTGCATGTGCACTCTTAATGGGTGGGATATATGCACTGAATCTCAGTTAACCTCAAGACTGAAAGCTAAGAGACAATCAAAAGCATTGAGATTTAAAGGATTTAATTGAGAGATGATACTGCACCAGAAATGTTGAAGGGTGGTGTGTATATTAGCGTTCAAGGCATATTGTTATGAGGTGGAAATATATTCATATTCAGTTTGTGTTACATTGTGTGCATTGTAAAGGTAATTGCAATACATACTAAAAATAAGGGTAAGTTAGGAGGTTGATCTGATATCCTCGTGTTGGTGTTGTTCCCAGATCATCATACTAAATGTTGTTCCAGGATCAACATTGCAAGTGACCAATCAGAATGTTGTGACGTCATACTTTTGCGACTTCGGGAAAAACCGGCGTAAAACAAAAAACTGTACTTAAGCTGCATGAAACCGCCTCTGTCCGCCGATCAACTGACCCTAACCCTAACCGTAACCCTTTAATAAACAGTAAGCAGAATTGATATTGTCCTTGCAACATTGGAATTTCATAAATGCACGAATGGCTTGGAATAGAATAACGTCACAACAATGTGATTGGTCACTTGCAATGTTGAACCTGGAACAACATTTTCATGATGGTCTGGGAACAACACCAACACGAGGATATCAGATCATCCAAGTTGGGAATGCAGGATGAATGTATATTTTGTGGACTTTTAAAGACGAACAATTGTTTCCATGTTAAAATGTTTCCATCTGAAGTTTTTTGCCCAAACACTGGTAAAATAAATGTTGACAGTGGCGAGTGTTAAATGGTTACTGCTGTGCTGTTGCAAAAAAACTGAACGCTGACAAGCTGTTTTATTGTTAGACCATAATGTTGGCATGTTTTGTTAAAGTTTTATTTGGGATGGTGATGTAATTTTCTTTGATTGCTAATATCAGTGGACTATTTATTATTATTATTATTATTATTATTATTATTGTTGTTGTTGTTACATTTTTTTTTTTTTAAATTGTGGCTGTTGAGGTGGACACTTCACTTTGCATTGTTAAAGGAAAGCACTTCATTGGCATTGTGTTACTGGACTGACCCTAAGCAATCATTGCAAATAGCAACTTTGCTATCCATTTTAGACACTAAAAGAAAAAAACACTCACAGACCTTACTAGCATCACATGTGCATAACTCAAGTGTCATCTTATCAATGTGTTATGTGATCTTCAATGCGTTTTTTTTCTCTTCTATTTCTGGTAGATACAGACATTTAATTTAAAGTCTTGATGTTGCATCTGTCTACATACTGTTAATTACTAACCCTAATGAGCTGTTGTGTTTTATTTTGGACTGGGTTTACACAAATGCTCACTGAATGTGTTGGCAATAAAATAAATTTTAAAAAATAAGTTGGATGTACTTAATTCATTTGTGTGGAACCTGTTGACAAAATAGATTTATGTAAAACTAATTAATAAAGCACAAGGTGGCTGAAAATATAATATTTGAATTAATCTAACTTAAATTTAACATTTTACTGCCACAAATAAGAAATGTGTTGAAGTAACTAATCTAAACTATCTAACTTGAAAATATATCATCTATGTTCATACAACATAACTTGATTTAGTTAGTCTTAAATATGTCTTGTTAATCTTAAGTAGTTTTTTTAAATTAGATGAACTAAAGATTTTTGCTTTAAACTAACATAATTCAATTTCGTGGAACCTGTTGACAAAATAATTTTAATTAAAGTCAACGTTTCATTTTTTTGAGTGTAAGGCTTTAAGGGTATCTTCAAACTGCTGTAAGTAGATAAAATTGCTTGTGAATTTTATTTTAATGATTGCCACTGGGGATTTTAAGAGCTATAAAACAAAATGCTTCTTAAAAAATTGGCATCCTTAGCGCTAAGATGTAAAATGAATGAATCTCTTCCAAGGTCTTCATCATTAATAACTTGCATTTATTCTATATTTGTAAAACATTCCTGATGTTCAGATGTTCTTGTTGATATTGCTGCTCACTTCCATGCCACAATACAGGTAATCTATAACTTACTCATCTTTGTGATGACCAGATAGCTTATCTTCTACTTTAAGACCAGCTTTGTTTCTCCCACCACTTTCTCCGTAAACATCAGCAATTAAATTTAAGACATCTAGCAGTACTACAGTGATTTAGCAGTTTGAGACCAGTGGTCTATTTGGGGCTCTGTGCCAACAGCTGAAAGACAACACTGGTGAGAAAGCAGCTCTGGCACAGCCACTGTATCAGCAGAGGAGACCACCGGGCTCAGCCAGACCGCCCACTCTCATACGAACAGGTATTTTTAGCAGCTTAGGGAGAAGTACAGCTTACCTCAGCATGCTTGATTGCTCAGTGTTGTTCCCTGGCCGTCCCCGATCTCTTTATGCACACACTGAATCCAAGCACTAACTTTGAACCTGTGTAACTTGCCTATCTTGATTTATTAATCAAAAACACATTTGTAAGATTCCAGCAACATTAAACTGAAGCGTCTTGCTGGTGGTAAAATTCATGATCGATATTTGTATTGGCTACTAGTATATCAGAGATTCATTGGAGACATAGATTTTGAATTCTTCCAAAACCACATTTTTCTTCTTCTGACACAACAGATTACGCTTAATTAGATAAAGGAAAGGCCAGATGTTACTAGGGATACATGTCCTGTTTTTGCTAGGTGCAAATACAGTTCAAATATACCACAAAAATCTACCTGAATGTTTTTATAGCTTTACATCTACTGTAAAGTCCCAAGACTGGTATCAATCTTCTCATCAAAAGGTGGTTTCTATTTAATGAAATGCCAAACACTCTGTGATGCCACATTGCCAGTATTTAGTTTTCAGTTGTACTTGTACCAACAGATGTCTGGGGAAAGTAGATCCCAAGTAGATCCATGAGACATAATGTTATTCATATGCATCACCACACACATATAAACTCTGCAACTCATTTTCCTCCCAATCTTTTCCAATGAAAACAAGGCCAGGCTTTGGCTCACTCCTTCCTGCCTGCTCCTCTCTCACTTCATCTCCACCTTATGGGACTTTCCCTCATCCTCTTCTTTACTCCTGAATGTTGTCCAGGTTTATGATAAATCTCCTCTCTGGATTTGGGAGCCCCTTCCACCCACCCACGCAATCCTCTCCACCCAGTTTTCCCATACTTTCCGCTGTTTTTCCCTCACTGATCTATGAACAATGCCAACAGATGAATTACTCAGTGTGACACAAGTTTATTTAAAAGTGATGCGAGTGTTACCAAGTTTTGGTTGTAGTATATCACACAGATTTTATTTTTTAATGGCGAGAGTTTGTGTATTTAACTCTGGCTAACATTCAGCTCACTAATGGTAACAAGTCTTTGCATGTGGCCCAGCCCAATATGTGTTTGAAAGGTTTTAATTCGCATTTTGAAAAAAGAATGAAGGCACAAATAAATAAAATGCCACTGACTGACTTCTTAAGAGATCAACAGCTTGATTCTGATTTGAACTGCACAACAGTCAGCTCACTTCTTTTCCTGCTGCTCAGCTGGCAACATGGGTTTCATGTTCCAAAAGCAATAAAGGTTTTGGAGAAATTTAGGCACTTTCCAGTGGTTTGCGTCTTGGCCCTTTAGACGATCCCACTTTTAGCTACTGGACTGAGAGAAGCACTTAACCTGTCTGGCTCAGTAAATATCCAAGTGTTTCCTCCATGGACCGTGTCATATCAATAGGAAGCCGAAGGTCACCCTGAGGTCTCCTGCAAGACAAATAAACTGTGTTTAGACTTTATTATTCAGAAAAATTGCTTGGTACCTCAAAGATGCCTAACATGTTACTGTATTAGTCATTTGAACTACTGTACTCCATGTTGGCATGAAATTAGGCAGTGTATGTAAACACAATGAGAAGATCTTTTTTAAAAAAATATGTATATAATTTTTAGGGGGTTGGGCAATAAGGAAAGAAATCTGATCAAGCTTGCACACAACAATCACCTAATGGGTCTTAACCTGAAGTGTCTTTAATTGTCATTTGTATCATCACTGATGCTGTGGCTAACGAATGAAAATACTAGATAAAGACTAATGTCCTCTTGGCCTGACCTTTTTTTTTTTTTGAGGGATCATTACTCTTTCTTACTAGTGTCACACAGCTGAAGTCTTATCAGTCATAATGTGAATGGGGTGATGAGTTGGAGCCAGTTGAAACTTGGCTCAGAGATGAATGTGGCTTACTGTCAGTATCATGGGGATTTACAAGTGTGCAAAGTGTGCGGTTGTATTAGCAATGGGGACCTAAATCTGTTTATACAGTCAAATTGTAAGAACACTGAAAGTCCTGATTATGTAGATAACTAAAGTTTAGAGTGGATATGTGGTTTAAGGTTAGAGTAGGGTTGGGCTTAGGATAAATATCCAGGAAGTGTTAAGTGACTAAGTCGATTTCATGTCCTAGTAACTGATGGGAATGTTGCTATCTGTCTGTGTGTGGTATTAGGGTTAAAGGGAGACAACGATTAGCGACACTTGTCCTTCTCTTGCCTCCCATCTGGCTGCCGAGGACCTCCCTATTTCTGGCTCCATCCCAGCCAGATCGTGGGAAGATACCCCTGACTGAAAAGAAAGATAAACAGATAAATAAAACAAGATAAGATAGTAGAGTAAACCAATTCAAACACAGCAAAATGCAGCAAACCATCCAATCACAACCAACTCCACATTTAGATCCAGATAAAGAAGGGTCAGATGGAGGGGCCTTATAGTAGGAATACGAGGAAAAAGTCAATAGTGAGATTTATATCAACTGTCAAAGACTTTTTTGAAGGCCTTGCTTGTTTTCTTTTAAATGAATAGCAGTATGGATTCTTTAACAAGCATCCCGCTTCCCTTGCCCACACACACACGCACTATAGGGAATAATGCATTCAGCTGAGAGTCAAGAGGAAATGCAGGAAGAAGTTTCTCTAGTACTTGGTTTCCCAGCTTCCTCCAGGATGGTCATCAAAAGATCATCATCCAGCTCAGCGTGCAGCACTGTTCTCTGTAGTATTTTGGAGGTCAAGTACTGACTCCACAGAGGTTTAATGACTAAGTTCATTCCAAATGAGGCTTCTCTGGCGTCCATGACAGCAACACATCATCCTGCTGCAATGTCCTCAAGTAAGATGCTCGGCATCGCATTGCATCAGCCCAGAGGTTAAAGCTCCAGTGTGAGAAATGTGAGAGAGAAAGATTAATTTCTCTTTGTGAAGGACTTGTCAAAAAGTAAGTCACGATTCTTTGCTTCAAGGCTTTTTCAGCAGGAAACTTTAGTGGGGGTGTAGTTAAAAGTGAGAGAAAGAGAGATATGGAAATAATGAGGACAGAAATGAGGGGGCGGGGGGATGCGAGGAAGTGTGGAGTGCTGTTTCCAATTAAAAGGCCCTGAGAAGGAAATGAATGAGTGACGTCCACGTTGCGCATATAGATTTCTATCTGTATACAGTGCAGTTTCCAAGTAGCTGAACGGAATCCAAAACACGCTTCACTTTTCACTGGCAGAAAAATGCTGTTGGCCCTCTCCTGAATAATAAAATACCAGGTGTTTATTCATTTTGGATTGAAAATGTTTTAACTATTTAAAGCCATTGGTAAGAAAGTGGAAGGATATGCTACAGCTGTAAATTATTTTTCCAATAATGGAAGTATCTCTGACTGCCAGTGGGAAAAAATCGATAAAACTGTCCTGCAATTATTCAAAAAAAGCACTTCTTCTAATATTAGCTCTTGCTTTATCATCAGATTGCACTGCAAGCACACTTATTGGCTTGGAACAGTTTGCAAAATGCTGATGTAAATGGTTTTTTCAGAGGTTTTTTATCCAGTTAAAAAATGAGTTTTTCTTCACTACTGTCAGCAAGTACTTATTCGTGTTGAAATTATTCGAAGTGAAGACTTTATAAGAGTGGGAAACCCATGGCCTAATCAAAATGCAAGACTAATCCAAACCATGATCTTTCTCTAACTTTGATCAAGTAATTTTTGTGTCAAAACCTACCCTACCAGCCCGTTGAAAAGCCTCTCACACAAACTTTATGTTTGCTGATGTATTCTCAATGATGTCACAGTTACATTATAGTTTGTCTAGCCTTTAAATATGAAACTAGCGCTGAATGTGAAATTGAAGAAAATCATAAAAATGAGGCAGTTGGAGATGTGCTGGGAGGTGCTGCAGCCATCCCTGTCACAAAAGCTGAATATCATAAAAATCCCTGCCAAATGCAAAATAAGAGAATTACACCAAATAACAACTTTTTAATTATTATAGAATAAACATTTTTAATATTTTTAATCAGTTGAATACTGCCAGTGTATAAAAAGAGGACAGGAGGAGACCCGCACAATAAGGAGATTCATCCCACTTCATGACATGTTCCCCATGTTGGCCTCATCCAAGCAATCATTCTCCAACTTGTGATTAAAATTGTGGTTGAGCACAAAAAAGACTCACAGACATGTCCCTGATAAATGCTCTCAGAGACATTTTTGAACTCTTTGCACAATACCCGTCATGAAAGTCCACCCTGATTCGTAAATCAGGGTGGAAAATAAGTATTTGGTCAATAACAAAAATACAACTCAATACTTTGTAACATAACCTTTGTTGGCAATAACAGAGGTCAAACGTTTACTATAGGTCTTTACCAGGTTTGCACACACAGTAGCTGGTATTTTGGCCCATTCCTCCATGCAGATCTTCTCGAGAGCAGTGATGTTTTGGGGCTGTCGCCGAGCAACACGGACTTTCAACTCCCGCCACAGATTTTCTATGGGGTTGAGGTCTGGAGACTGGCTAGGCCACTCCAGGACTTTCAAATGCTTCTTACGGAGCCACTCCTTTGTTGCCCGGGCGGTGTGTTTTGGATCATTGTCATGTTGGAAGACCCAGGCTCATTTCATCTTCAAAGTTCTCACTGATGGAAGGAGGTTTTGGCTCAAAATCTCACGATACATGGCCCCATTCATTCTGTCCTTAACACGGATCAGTCGTCCTGTCCCCTTGGCAGAAAAACAGCCCCATAGCATGATGTTTCCACCCCCATGCTTCACAGTAGGTATGGTGTTCTTGGGATGCAACTCAGTATTCTTCTTCCTCCAAACATGACGAATTGAGTTTATACCAAAAAGTTCTACTTTGGTTTCATCTGACCACATGACATTCTCCCAATCCTCTGCTGTATCATCCATGTGCTCTCTGGCAAACTTCAGACGGGCCTGGACATGCACTGGCTTCAGCAGCGGAACACGTCTGGCACTGCGGGATTTGATTCCCTGCCGTTGTAGTGTGTTACTGATGGTGAGCTTTGTTACTTTGGTCCCAGCTCTCTGCAGGTCATTCACCAGGTCCCCCCGTGTGGTTCTGGGATCTTTGCTCACCGTTCTCATGATCATTTTGACCCCACGGGATGAGATCTTGCGTGGAGCCCCAGATCGAGGGAGATTATCAGTGGTCTTGTATGTCTTCCATTTTCTGATGATTGCTCCCACAGTTGATTTTTTCACACCAAGCTGCTTGCCTATTGTAGATTCACTCTTCCCAGTCCGGTGCAGGTCTACAATACTTTTCCTGGTGTCCTTTGAAAGCTCTTTGGTCTTGGCCATGGCGGAGTTTGGAGTCTGACTGTTTGAGGCTGTGGACAGGTGTCTTTTATACAGATGATGAGTTCAGACAGGTGCCATTCATACAGGTAACGAGTGGGGGACAGAAAAGCTTCTTACAGAAGACGTTACAGGTCTGTGAGAGCCAGAGAATTTCCTTGTTTGAGGTGACCAAATACTTATTTTCCACCCTAATTTACGAATAAATTCTTTACAAATCCTACCATGTGGATTCATGGATTTTTTTTTCACATTCTGTCTCTCACAGTTGAAGTGTACCTCTGGTGCAAATTACTGACCTCTGTCATCATTTTAAGTGGGGGAACTTGCACAATCGGTGGCTGACTAAATACTTTTTTGCCCCACTGTATATATTTGACTGTGCAATATACTCACTCAAATGAGCAATCCTATTTATCCATATTGTATATTCTGTATCTATATATGTGTATATATGGTGTATTTATGCTTATATCCTTACTCTCATTCCCCTTAATGCATCTGTAACATGCAACTTCTTTCAGTGCTTTGCTACTGGAAACTGAATTTCCCGGAGGAACCCACCCGAGTGATTAATAAAGTTTCATCTATCTATCTATCTATCTATATATATATATATATATATATATATATATATATATATATATATATATATATATGACTGGGCAGAATGGACCCACACACACTAGCACCCCCAAACTTCATGGCCCTTTCCACAGCTTTGCTTAAAAAGAACTCTAACCTTAAAGTCTGTGACAGCATTTTGGACGGTTCGAGGAAGACGGAGTGCCCGCATAGAACCGATGCAGATATGGGGAGAACATGCAAACTCCACACAGAAAGGCCTTTTGAACCCAAGACATTCTTGTTGTGAGGCAACAGTGCTAACTACCATGGCACCGCGCTGAATAACAAAGGAGCAATAAGCAAGGGTTCACTGTAGCAGCTTGTAAATTTTCCCACTTTATTTAAGAATTTCACATTTTTCACACTGATGGCTTTTCAGACAAGGCTCGCCTCACAAAAGAACAACATTTTCCATTACCACCCACAGTGTTTGATTGACAAGCATTTGACTAATTAGAGAGATTGGCAAGAAAAATTGGGCATTAAATGGCAAAACTAGCCTATTGTGTATTACCACTTTAAAAGCTAATTTGAATTTGAAAGGCCACATCCTGTAGAACCTCTTAGTTTAGTTGTACTTTGTCACTGTTAACCACTTATCTGAGGCTCCGAATCACACAGAGAGAGGTGTTTGACTAAAAGCTGCAGAAAAGCCAAAAACGCAACACTAACTAGAAGCAAATGCTTGTTATGAGTATGTGTGAGAGCGTGTGTGGAGTTTCTTATGTGAACAAGCAGTGGGGAAAGTGTGGGCGTTGGAGCTCGAGGGGAGCAGGAAGGCTTTCCAGGGGAGTGCAGCAAAGTTTAGAAAACGAGGGCAAAAGTGTGAGAGAGAGATGGAGAGGGGGCATTAAAGCAGGAGGTAATAACAAAAAAGGAGGGGGAAAACTGGCTCTGTAGATCCAAGTGTAAATATTGAGCCAGTGCACGAACGTGTGCGGGGGCACCAGGGTGAATTCGACAATGATAAGAATTTAAGGGAAGGAAGGAAAAGGAAAGTTAGCAGTGTTTCTTTTATAAACAGGCCTTGTCCTTAGTTTCTCTGCCCACTCCCCTCTCTCGCTCTAGCTCACACACACACACACAGACACACTGGTTTTCATATCTTAGTGAGGACAAAAACTGACATAATGCATTGCCTAGCTTATTACCTTAATCCTAGCCATCAGAAAAGAATGCCTAGCTCCAACCCTTACCCTGAACCTAACCATAACCTAACTGTAACCCTAATCTTTAAACCACATTTTGAGCCTAAAAAATGACTTCATTTTTGTGACGACGTCATTTGGTCCCCACAGGTATAGTGGCATGCCAACTTTTGATCCTCACAAAGATGTATAAACAAGTACACACAGACACAGGAAGGCTAAAGAAGATAACAGTTTTGAAAGTTACCACAAACTGGCTTTCTGTTCTTTAGGTCCCTCTTTCTCTCCACTTAACACATGCCACACGCCTCCTCCAAGCAGGCCACACACAACCACATGCTGGGCCCACATGTGCTGCAAGAATCCAGGATTCAAACCATCCACCTACACACAAACATAACAGCACACGGACACACAAAACAGCACCTAAATACACACACCAGCAGCCAAACTCCACAGGCACAACCAGCCATTCTATCTCCGTCCCTTACACACACACACACACACACACACACACACACACACACACACACACACACCACCCCACATAGTGAATGCTTATGTATGCACACTCTTCAAGGCTCTGGATTGAGGATGCGGGGATTTCCAGCCTGATGCTGCACAGCTGTGGGACAGCACCCAACTCACCGCCAACCTGACGCAGAGTGATGATCTCACCAAAGGGGAGTAACTGAAAAAACAAACTGCACACATTCAGATAAAGGACTTTTCCTCTATGCTATGAGGACCAAACACAAGATACATATTAAGGTTTTTCTTTCTGAAGTCCTGTGATGAAGAACAGAGAGTTTTTTAAATGTCTAGCCGTGACACTTAGAAGTTTTCATCTTTGCACATCTTAAGTTCCTAAATTCCTAAATTTTGTGGCATAAATGTCATGGTCTGAGTGGAGGGAGGCATGAAAGGACCCGAAAGACTCAAACGCAAAGGCCAAGCTGAAACTCAAAATGGTAGCTTTATTGCTGAATACTGGAGAAAATAAACTAAATTTGGCGATACAAAATAAACTTGGCAGGCTTGGCAAACAAAACACACAGACATATATGAGGGATGACACGACACTGAACACAGCAAGACTGAGGACTTAAATACACACGAGGTGATCAGGAGAAGTGGCAACACATGGGGGAAGTGTAAAACTAAAGTGTAAAACTAAACACAATGAAAACAGGAACACTGGACATCTTTCAAAATAAAACAGGAAACACAATGAATTGCAGACATGACAACATGAACTTAAAAGACATGCAGACATGAAACACATAAGGACAAGGGAGTCTTAACACAGGAAACACAAGGGGAAAGTAATAAACAAATGAACTTAGAAAACCCAATGAGCTAAAACATAAAACATGAACATCCATAAACTAAAACTCAAAACGCTGGGTCAAAAGACCCAGGATCGTGACAATAAATTTACTATGAAAAGATGGTAAAGCAGAAAGTATTTAGCTGATGAAACATTTATTACCTCAGGAGGTGCCAGGTGCTTATCATCTGCCTAAGTGATGCTGTGAGGATACTATACACACTTCTTTAAGCTTGGTGTTTTTGACATGAACCAGTTTAAAAAATGGGGGCAATCAGCTAATGCTAGTGCTTAATAGTGAGCTCAGTTAGCTTATTTCACTGTGACATTGTAAGGATGCTAACTGTGGCTATCAAAAAATATTGGTGTAAATCAAAATGTGCCTACCATTAAACCAATGGTACATTCATGCCACATTCATAGACACCAATGTTGTCTTTGAATGTGACCAAACACTGAAGAAGGATGATGACTCATGATGAAAAAAAAAGTTATTTTGCCAAATCTGTGGCACATTAACATTGAGGTAAATTCATGTGTAGTTTCTCTGATAGTTTAATATACCCTGAAACCACTGCTGATTACATTACAATTAGTATCTTTTTCTGCTCAGTGGGTAAAAAGAGAAATACTGCAGTTACACAAGGGAAAACAGTGGTTAGAGACCGTGGCACAACTGAAAGAAACATAACCAGAACACAACCATCTGACTCAAGTCCCCAACTTAGACTGTCCCAAGTCAGCCCACTATTGTTTGAAGCAGTGAGGCCCACTACACGTTGCCTTGCGTCATGCAACATGTGCAGTTAAGCGTATTGATGGTGTTACAAGCTTAATGTGTGGGCATCTGATTGGTTGCTCCAAATTAGGTAAAATAACTGAGCAACCACCAGTCTGTCGGAGACACAAGGAGGTTGTTGTCCTGTTTACTCTAGTGTGACTGAGCCATGAAGTGCACAGTAGATGGATATTCATTGGACATATTTATGAGCCTGTGTCCAAGACTTTAGATCTCTCCCTCCTTTTGGACAGAACTGGATTCCAGCATACCTACCCTGAAAGCTTTCCCAGGTCAACAAAAAAATATATTGTGTTGTGAAATGGGAAGAACTATAAGTGAAATGGGATAGTGGGAATAACATTTTGCCTCCCCTGTTCACTTCAAGTATTGACTGCTGAGTTTTCTCATGGAGGTTGTGTTGATGATTTTTAGCATCCATGTCAACAGTAGAGTCCTCAACAGCCAGATAAACCACTAGCTGCATAATATTTCACCCTTATTCATGTGCAAGTCCTGTAACTAAATTTTAAATGGGACTTTCTTTGCAATTAATGGTGAATGGTGAACAAATGGCAGAAAATGCAGCGATTAATGAGTTTGAAGTCTATGGAGACAGATGCAGAGGTGGCGATGACTTACTTACTAAATATTAAAAATCAGAGAGTAGATAAGACAGACTGGGTGTAGCCTCTTTGAACTGGACTCAAGAGATGAACAAAAGGGAAAGGGTTTACCAGGAAAAGAACGATCACCCTGACCTCCCTGCTTTGCTGATCCCTGAAAACCTAGTTCAGATTTCAGCCAACTCAAGTGTAAATGCATTCAAAAGAGAACAAAGCTCATTGTTTGGTATGCACTTTGACCAATGAGTCATCTTTTGATTTCTCAACTTTTACAACACAGTGCTTCTTGGGCTTATTCAGCATGTTTTCATTTCTTCCATTCGCTCCACTGCTGTTATGTTTTCAGACGCCAAACTCAAAGAGCTGCCAGAAACAATTTAAGTACTCACACATGTCCAGTGCAGGCTCAATATATCCACCTCATTAAGGTTTGCTTAACAGTTTCACAATGTGTGCAGTTCAAACTTGATCACCATCTGTCTATGTTACTTTTCTTTGACTAATTCAACAAGTAAATGCTCAAGGTTTCAGTTCAGATTAAAGGTTACGGCACTGCTAGAGATTGCCACTAATACACTATAATTCAGGCAGGTCACTCAGTATTTGATTTCCTTGTCACCAAAACATTCTAGAAGTTAGAAATTATAAACATGGAAAACAAACTTAATTATATCTCATGTCATGTTATATATGAGTTAATTGTTGCAGTTACAGACCCATATATCAGAATTGCACACTTTTCCAGGCCTGATATTGCAGTAGTTAAAAGTTTTTCAACTTTTTAGACATGAAGCATAAAGCACTTTCACTTCACAGCATTGACTGGAGGAATCAACCATTTTTTGTTCTCTTTCTAGAAAACCAATCTGACAAAAGCACTCAGTAGTGAAGGTGAATTCTTCTCAGGTTTACCTCAGAATGAGATGCAAAAACAAGACATCTGGTCTGAATGCAACTCTTATTTCCTCTCCATAGGTAATCAACATCTAATTTCAATGAGTTTACATGTGTTCCAAAGTTTAATGGAAGAGAGAGAAAGCGGGGGACTGGAAAGTGGGTGCACCAAAAAAGGTCCTCTCTAAAATTTCCACAAGTAGCTGTTAAAATCAATGATATATGAGAATCCCCAGCAGTCAAATATTCCCTTTAACCTTCATTTTTTCCCCCCAATAAAGCCCATTCAGTGGACAAGACTGCGGATGCACAGGGGAGTTTTCAAGCGCAAAACATTCTAACCATCTGAGGCAGTATGGTCTGAATATTGCCAACAAAAATTCTACCACAAACGCTTTGGTCGTGTCCAAATTCATGGGCTGCATCCTCCTGAGGACCCGGCCCACGTAGACCGCGAAGGCCGGGTCCTCAGAAGGTCGGGTAGGCCAGAAGTAAATGGCTGGGGAAATTGGACGGTCTAGCCTTGTGATTAGCGTCACCGCTGTCTCGGTGGAGTTTAATAAACTCAGCCGTCTGCTCCTTGCTATCTAAAATATAACAGGACACTGGTGTAAATTCTCGACCGTCTCATACTTCTGTTTAATCAGTTTTCTGTTTGACGTTTATTCAGGTGTGTGAAAATCCCGGAGGAACCCACCAGGGGGATTAATAAAGTTTTATTTTATCTAATCTAATCTAATAACTTTAATCTCAGCCAAACCGATTGACTCACGAACAATTAAAACACTGAAAAAAGCCCAACAATAACATTTTTAGAGTGTATATATTATATTATATTACGTTTAACCTGAGTAGCGAAAGTCTGCAGAGATCTGAAAATCCTTCAAATTCGGGGAAAATGAGGACGCATTTGTCGGCTGCATTCGGAGGAGTCTACGAATTTGGACAGCCTTCGGCACGTCGCTGTGATGTAATCGGTCTACAAATGCGGCCTCAGGAGGATGCAGCCCATGAATTTGGACACGACCTTTGTGTTTCAAATGAACTCAAAATGTCGGCTTGATCCCAAACTTTCTCCACATCACACCATTTAGCAGTTATTAGCAACGGCCATGGTATTGATTAAAGTGGTTTTTGGGGAAACTTGAAGAACCCATTGTTGTCTTTGGCCAGCAGCTTCACAGAACATTGGAAATGATGCTCAGTCTGGAGAGGCCATTGCTACTCAACATCAATAACCTCAGGAGACAGAGTGCAAAAGAGCTGGGTAGAATAGCTGAGTCAGAAGAACATATCACGACTGTTCACAGTAGCTGCTTAAATAGACTGAGGAAATTAAATGGTAAATGGCCTGTATTTGTATAGCACTTTACTAGTCCCTAAGGACCTCAAAGCACTTTACACATTCAGTCATCCACCCATTCACACACACATTGGTGATGGCAAGCTACATTGTAGCCACAGCTGCCCTGGGGTGCACTGACAGAGGCGAGGCTGCCGGAAACTGGAAGAAGTGAAAGAACAATCTGTAAAATACTTTTGCTTTTAACTAAAAGAACAGCTAAAGTTTTTGACAATATTTATTTCTAAATTTAGAACAATACCAGTTTCTAGATAAAATGAACAGAATTTTCCTTTGCTCTTAAAAAACACAAAGATTATGGTTAGCATGACTTAGCATAAAGGCTAAAAATAAGAAATGACTAGCAAGTCATGTTCAAATGTTATGAGCATAATTTGTTCTTTCTTCACTGTACCTTATACCCTGCAAGTTTCCTATTGCCAGTACTACAAAGCAGGATTCAAGCTTATCAAGGCAACTTAAGGTTAAACCTGAGTTTTAGTTTTAAGAATTTTTATATCAGAGTGGTAACCTATGTTGCAGATCTAATTTGTTGGGTACAAAATTGCCACCTACCGTCAAATCATTTCTCATGAAAATGTACTTTATCCCAATAGCTTGTGTTAGTGAAGCCAGATAATGAAAGATATCCTGGGTACATACAGTCATTTCTTTTTTTTTGGCACTTCATGTTTTATCCAGATGAAGAAAAATTTCTAAGCTTATATGCAGATTTTGTTACATGTTTGGGGACACAGTCTTACTCTTATTCAGTGCTTTGAGCCTTAAAATTTAATTTCGCTAATGGGCTTTTGTACAAGAAAGCTATTTCCCAACTGTTTTATGCACTTAGTCTTGGCTCCTATAGTACCTTTTGTTTGCACCTCTGGTTTTACAGTTATGACAGACCTTTCTGACGTGCAAGTATAGTTTATAATGTCTGTCATGTGTCTGCCTCATGTTGCTTAGTATGTGATAATATAGATAGTTGAGGCTGGCTTTACTGGGTGAATAGGCAGATTGTTTTTGGTTCTATATTCACAATTACTTTTCCCATGTTCGAGAAGACCCGTGTTGACTGAACAAAAAAAAAAAAAAACAGGAAATGGGATTACCTGATTATTTTTAATTAGCATTGCTCTATATATGAATGCATGTATGCTTACGTGTTGCAGGAAACATTTTGTGAACCCTTTGGAATTTCTGCACAAGAATTTCTGTATTCACTACTCCATTCACTATTCACTACTTCCATCTAAATCAAAGTGAAAGACAGATGTCAGTCCATCAGTTTGTACAGCCATGTATTTCCTCATCTGCTTATCCAGTTCAGGCTTGCAGACTGTCTGGAGCTTCCACCAGCTAAAAATGGGAAAGAGGTAGGAAACAGCGCAGACAGACTGCCAGAGTATCACAGTGGTAACACACAGAAAGACAATTATTCATGTTCATATTCAATTTGAAATCACTAATTAATCTAAGGCATTTTTTTCTGGGACTTTGAAATAAAATTAAAGCGCCCAAAGTGAGAGCTATGATAGCACAGGGAGAATAACAAAAACTGAACTAAACTTTTTTCTGAATAAAGTTAGTGAATAAAGAATCCTGATCTTAAACCCAACTTAGATGCCATTGGAAGACCTGAAAACAACGGTTCATTTAAGACATCCCAGAAAAATTGATGAATTAAAACAGTTTTATAGCACATCTGGGTATAGAAATATATTATGGAGGCTACTGCTGCTAAAGGCAATTATACACAATTCTATAATCAAGAGTGTATTTACTTTCCAGAGTTATAATATACTGAATTCAATAAAGTTTTCGAAATTTGAACTGTTTGTGGGTAACAGTGTAACACCTACAAGGAGGCAACATGCAGAATAATAATTTAACCAGTATTCCAATGTTATTTTAGTCATTATTTAGTGAGAGCCAAACAGTCACAGTTTGATGTGTATTTATGATAACTGATGTGACTTTTCAGAGTCAATTTGTGGACTGTACAAATCACTGTTATTAAAAACAAAAACAAAACAAAATCTGCATGTCACCCGAACCATAGTTTTCTCTCAAAGACAGATGTAACAGAGAAAACATCTTTTCAATAAATTGGAATCTGTGGGATTTGCTTGTATTGTTCTGCTGAAGCTGTGCACTTTTGCAGCTTGTGAAACAAAACTGCGCAGAAATCCGCAGGATTTTTACTGGAAAAACAAACACGGATGGATCCATGTGCATGTTGTGGCCTATTTCACTGACAGGAATTCAAGTCAAACAACATTGGTGGTCTCTATGTGGTGTCGTATGTGGGGTAAAAGCATGCTTGTTTCATTCCAGTGATGAGATAAAAGAAACTTGACCTACTGTCATGCCCCAAAGCTGCAATTTATTTACATGTCTCTGTTTGTTAAGGAAAAAAAACTGCAGGAGATGGTGAAGCACGTTTCACCTGCGCTTCACAAAGGAAACTACTGCAGTACCAAGAGGGAAGCTGTTGTTACTTGCATCAAAGCCTCAGATACTCTTACTCAGAAATCACCCTGTGATGGTAAAATTATTTATACAATCTTACTATTTTCTACCTGCTTTCAACCTTCCTCTCCCCTTCAGTAAGCCATGTCATTGTTATGAATGAGTCATGCCTCACTCATAACACTGTTAAATGTGACCTTACAGAGTCATCCTAGCTTAATAATAGTCGTGGAGGAGACATGCAGAGGCCCACCAGCTTTTAGGTTTTGTTTCATGTTTGCTAGTTACTTCAGTTCTCCTAATGCATTTTGACAGTTCCCAAGGAATGGGAGAGAACTGAAGTCAGCTGTGGTTAATATCAATAATCTACTGTGGAAATAAGTTAGCACAGTGCCTTCTGTTAAGGTCAAGAATGAAGATATGAGAGAAAAAAACAAAGACAGTTATCTTTGTCTCTTTTCTGATCATTCCACACTGGATAATGTCTTAATTTTGAATTTA
This sequence comes from Aulonocara stuartgranti, assembly GCF_965226115.1. Classification (NCBI taxonomy): domain Eukaryota; kingdom Metazoa; phylum Chordata; class Actinopteri; order Cichliformes; family Cichlidae; genus Aulonocara; species Aulonocara stuartgranti. The sequence continues at coordinate 32,489,745 of NC_138944.1, read as the reverse complement.
ATGGCTTCATACCAGTTTCTTCTTGATCTCGTAGATGTAGAATTTGAAAAATTTTCATTTTTCCATTTGCTTCACATTTAGTATACATCACCTACACTTCAATTTATGGTCTCCAAAATCTGTTTCTATGGCAGACTTCGGGTCACCACTAAATAGCACAGCAGACCTGTGTCGTCAATACGAGGGCCCGGTGGCGCCAGTGTCCGGCAGCCTCGCCACTGTCAGTGCGCTCCAGGGTGGCTGTGGCTTCAATGTAGCTTGCCATCACCAGTGTGTGAATGTGTGTGTGAATGGGTGGATGACTGGTTGTGTAAAGCGCTTTGGGGTTCTTAGGGACTAGTAAAGCGCTATACAAATACAGGCCATATACCATTTACCAATACATCCAGATAGCTCATTTTAGTTCAACTTATCTTAACAGTGTATGATAAACAATATAAAACAATTAAAATCACATTTAGAGCTCTGAAGGACAGTATTTCTACAGAAATAATGGCCATGTTGGATGGCACAATGGTCAGCACTGTCTCCTCACAGACAGAATGACAGTTTCCATTAAACAAAAACCTGCACTGTATTATTTTGGTTAGCATACTACTCACAGCATCATCAGGTCCTCTTGTGCCTCGTCTGCTAATGTGCACTTCTTTTTAGTAATTATGTTTGACAATTATCAGTTGCAGCTAAATGCTAATTTGGCCAATGGGGTAAATCTAGAGTTCCTACTGGCACTCTGGTTCGCTTCTGCAGACCAAAGATGAGCATGTTAGGTTTGTCGACGATTCCTCATTGGACAAGAATGTGAGGTACACTTGCATTATTTTTTTTGCATCTATGGTAAAAATCTTACTTGTAGTCTGAAGTGTTTTGAGTGACACCTATTTCACCTATTTCCACTGTTTTTTATCACCAGAAAGTGCACACAGCACCAGTGACGTTAGCATGATGTTCATTCCAAATCTTATGTTTCTCCTAGTCAAGACTTATAAAGTCTTGCTCTTTGCTCTTAAAAACATGACTCTTTAAAATCCAAGCCATGTTTTTATCTCCAGTTTCCTGTGTGACATAAATAATCAGTCCAGTTGTTTCTACGTAATTACAGCCTCAACTATTTCTTCAGAGTTTTAGAGGCTTTGTTGTACCATAATGTTGCCAAGTTATGCCCCTCATTGTATTCATATTGTTTTTAGCAACAGTGCAGCAGATGAGATCAGATGGAGGTTAGAGAGTATGACATGTTTGTCAGATTGATGAATGTATTCCCAGGAAAACCGCTCTGCCATCCGGAGTGTAATGCCTCTACTGTTTATTTTCCAAGATAAAAATAGAGGAATGTTGTTTCTTCCTGCTCATTCCAAGTGCTCAACTCGGTTTTTTTTTTTAGAACACACCATAAAAACTAGACAGTTCACCCAGCAGGTGGCATGGCCATGACCTCTTAGCTGTCAGCATCACTAGAAAATGTTTTTGGAGCTATGTTTTTTTGGTTGATGTTCTACAAGATTTAGATCTTTAGTTGTACTGTAATACAAAGACCGAATACCTGGAAGCAGGCCATCAAACTGATGGCACCATCATAATTAACAATGAAGAGTTGAAGTAGACAGAAGAGTTCCACTACTTGGGCTCAGTCATCAGCTACGATGGAAATATCACCTCCGATGTCCGAGCATGAATAAATGCAGCCTGGTTAAAATGGCGACAGGTCACTGGTGTCCTTTGCGATACAAGAATGCCAGATCGACTCAAGGGAAAAATCTACAAAACAGTGGTCCGCCCAGTAGCCCTGTATGGCTCCGCATGTGAACACACATGAACAGGCCCTAAACACCATGGAGATGTGCATGCTCTGATGGAGCTTGGGAATTACAAGACGGGACCATGTTACGAACAAAGACATACGGAAGCGACTAGGCGTAGCTGCAATTAAGGAAAAGATGCTCGAGTCCCACCTGAGGTGGTATGGACATGTGATTCGAAGCGATGAGAACTCTGTAGCAAAAACGGCTATGATGATCGACCCAGAAGGATGCCGGCCTCGAGGCAGACCGAAGAAACGGTGGATGGACAAAATTAAGGAGGACATTAAGACCGTCAACGCATCACCTGAGGACGCCTTGGACAGAACCAAATGGAGAAACCTTTGCCGAAGAGCGGACCCTGCACCAGCGGGAACACCGCCAGGATGAAGAAGTTGTACTGTAATACAGACCCTGTTTACTTTGCAGTTTACAAATGAAACATAAACACATGTTTTTTTTAAATAAGAGGTTCTGCAATTTTATCATAGAATCTGGAACAAGTGATTTACATTTTTTTGGTTTGGAAGGCATGATAAAAAGAAATTTGCTTCTTTTAATTAACTTATGAAAATGATTTTAACATGTGGCTTCATGAACAGAAAAAGTATTTTGTTCAATATTCAAAGGTTATTTGAATGACATATATATTTACATAAAATCTTCGAGCTTCGAGCAGACGGCTCCCTGTTATAGTGTTTCCTCACTTGGCTCATGTGGACCCAGCCCAATTTTTACTCTTTAAGTGTGCGTGTGTGTGTGTGTGGGGGGGGGGGGGTGGGGTGGGGGGGGGGATATGTGTGTATTCACATCATTTATGTTAATGAGAGTGTGGGGAGTGAGTTGGAGGGTGGGGTGGGCTGCTTTTAACTATGTGAAGCACTTTGTGCTACATTTTTTGTATGAAAAGTTCTTTATAAATAAAGACTGATTGGTTGATTGATTGATTGATTTTGGCTAAATTAGCATGTTGTTTAACCATATAAAGTATGAACTGTGAAATAATTCTAACATTTGTTTTTAATCAATTAAATATCAGTGTGCATATATGTATTTTCATTTTTATCATTTTGCAAAACCTGTCATCTCACATTTTGTTTTTTCTTAACAGAAACATGTAATAGGGTTTGAATTAAAAATAAAACCACACATTTAGCGTTGCACTGTTAGGAATCTTGGAGTTGTTTTTGACCAGGATATGTCCTTCAGTATGCATAATAAACAAATATGTCGGACTGCTTACCTGCATTTCTCAATATCTCTAAAAAAATATCTCTAAAATTAGAAACATCCTGTCTCAGACCCATATAGCAAAATTGGTATGGCCTGGATCTGGCCCACACAATGTGCTTACACATGGCTCACATACCGCAAAGCATGACGGCCCTTTGGTGGCCCAGATCTGGTTTGCCAGAGGTGGCCCACACATGGGCCAGCACAAGGCCAGTTGCAGACACACTGCTTGCCCAGAACAGTTTCAGCTCTGGCCCCAGATATCAGCCTAATGTGTGCCTTAATCAAACCATGTAATAACAACATGCGCTGGAACATAATAGTGCAAAAGTAACATGATGAAACTCTGTTCAGACAGTGAATGGACTGATTCTTAGGTGACCTTCTCTACCTCCTGAGCTACAGCCACCCAGTGATAAACATGAGTAGGTGACTAGGTTTAGGATAAAGTGTACACTCACAAACCTGCCAAACCTACATTTGAAACGTTGGCTACCATAGCAGTATAGTATTGCAACACGGCATTTGGGTCTACTAACTAAAATAGGAAAATAGGAACATAAGTAGTGCCATCATTGCCAGACCTGGCCCACATACAGGGAGTGCAGAATTATTAGGCAAGTTGTATTTTTAAAGGAATAATGTTATTATTGAACAACAACCATGTTCTCAATGAACCCAAAAAACTCATTAATGTCAGTGTTTTGATCTGTTCACCATCAACATTGCAGCAGCAACCACAGCCTCCCAGACACTGTTCAGAGAGGTGTACTGTTTTCCCTCCTTGTAAATCTCACATTTGATGATGGACCACAGGTTCTCAATGGGGTTCAGATCAGGTGAACAAGGTGGCCATGTCATTAGTTTTTCTTCTTTTATACCCTTTCTTGCCAGCCACGCTGTGGAGTACTTGGACGCGTGTGATGGAGCATTGTCCTGCATGAAAATCATGTTTTTCTTGAAGGATGCAGACTTCTTCCTGTACCACTGCTTGAAGAAGGTGTCTTCCAGAAACTGGCAGTAGGACTGGGAGTTGAGCTTGACTCCATCCTCAACCCGAAAAGGCCCCACAAGCTCATCTTCGATGATACCAGCCCAAACCAGTACTCCACCTCCACCTTGCTGGCGTCTGAGTCGGACTGGAGCTCTCTGCCCTTTACCAATCCAGCCACGGGCCCATCCATCTGGCCCATCAAGACTCACTCTCATTTCATCAGTCCATAAAACCTTAGAAAAACCAGTCTTGAGATATTTCTTGGCCCAGTCTTGACGTTTCAGCTTCTGTGTCTTGTTCAGTGGTGGTCGTCTTTCAGCCTTTCTTACCTTGGCCATGTCTCTGAGTATTGCACACCTTGTGCTTTTGGGCACTCCAGTGATGTTGCAGCTCTGAAATATGGCCAAACTGGTGGCAAGTGGCATCTTGGCAGCTGCATGCTTGACTTTTCTCAGTTCATGGGCAGTTATTTTGTGCCTTGGTTTTTCCACACGCTTCATGCGACCCTGTTGACTATTTTGAATGAAACGCTTGATTGTTCGATGATCACGCTTCAGAAGCTTTGCAATTTTGAGACTGCTGCATCCCTCTGCAAGATATCTCACTATTTTTGACTTTTCTGAGCCCGTCAAGTCCTTCTTTTGACCCATTTTGCCAAAGCAAAGGACATTGCCTAATAATTATGCACACCTGATATAGGGTGTTGATGTCATTAGACCACACCCCTTCTCATTACAGAGATGCACATCACCTAATATTGTTAATTGGTAGTAGGCTTTCGAGCCTATACAGCTTGGAGTAAGACAACATGCATGGAGAGGATGATGTGGACAAAATACTCATTTGCCTAATAATTCTGCACTCCCTGTATGGTTGACATACACTCTGCCATGACACCAGTCATTCAGAAGTGCCAGCTTGATGGCAGATCTGGGCCAGATCTGTTTTCTATGACCCTGGGCCACATAACCCAAACCACAATCGAGCCATATATGGCATGCCATTACATAGACAGTGCCATCTATGCCAGGCCTGGCCCATATCTGAATGACATATGCCTTATCATGCCAGAAGTCAACCAGCAGTGCCGGCTTGATACCAGATCCAGGCCAGACCTGCTTGCTATGTGGGGAGTGATGCTGAAAAACTAGTTTGTGCATTTATTGCATGGAATAATGTAATGAGTTATTATTAGGCTATCTTAAAGACTCTGAAAAGCCTTGAGCTGATCCAAAATGCTGCAACAATAGTACTGACAGGGACTAGAAGGAGAGGATATTTCTTCCATACTTGCTTCTCTCAGTTGCTCCCTGTGAAAATCTGAATCCAATTTAAAATCTTGTTCCTCACATCCAAAGTCTTGAATAATCAGGCTCCATCTCATCTGAAAGCTGTCCTACTTACTGTATCACACCAATAGAGCACTTTACTTTCAAAATGGGAAACAGAGCCTTCAGCTTTTGAGCCTGTTCCTGCAGAACCAGCTCCCAGTTTGGATTTGGGAGACAGACACCCTCTGTACTTTTAAGATTAGGATTTTTGACAAAACATGTAGTTATTGCTGGATCAGGTGACTATCCCTTAGTAATGCTGCAATAGGCTTGGACTGATGGGGGATTCCCATGATGCACTCAGTGTTATTCATCATATACCTCTTTTCACTCATTATGTGATTATATACTCTGCATTTAATCATGAGTTATTATTAATAGCTGGTTCTTTCCGCAGCATGCCTTTGGCCTGTGTCCCTCACACTCATCCCCAACCGGTCAAACGAGACAGCTTCCCCTCCCTGGACCCGTTAAAAGGAAGTTTTCACCTTCCCACTATCAGCATAGGATATCATCTGCAGTTACCTTTGCACCAATATCAATAACTTTGGTTGGCAAATTTCATACTGCCATTTTTTCAACAGAAGAAAAACAATTTTTTTAAGTCCCTTTTCAGGATAGCATATTAACTTTGCAAGCAATAAATACTGTTACCTTGCAAAAAGCATAACATTTTGTTAAAGGAGAGCCTGAGTTTTATTTTGAACACTAACAGTTTAATAAAAGCGTGCACGACCAAAGTGCATTAAAAAAAAAAGAAGAAAAATGTTTGTTTTTCCATTGCTGCAGCACACAGTGTAGGAGACTGCACTACTTACTGTAGAAGTGATCTTGTTTTAGTTAAGATAAAAGAAAAATGAATAAGAGATGCCTGAAGAGATCTACAAAAAAAAAAAAAGAAAGAATAATTTATTAGTTTTCATGGAACACATGAACTCACAAGAATTTCCTCTCCTCTATCAATCTCGTCCAATGAGTTTGCACAAACACACAAATGCACAGCAGTGTCAGACGTGAGTCAATACAAGAGAACTCTCAACATGGAGTTTCAGTTACAGCCGGGTGGAGCTGAACACTGGATGAAGTCAAAAAAATATAATTACCTCATAAGATCACACAGTCGACTTGGTGATTGGCCAAATAGTGAACGGCATTTCACTCCTCATATGTCATTTACTCCTTAGATTTGCAATAATTTTAGTTCATACAGTTATTTTGTGCTCTGGCAGGTACAACTACATGCTAACAGGAAGTCTTGTTTTTTTGGTGGGGGGGGGTCATGCCAAAACAGCTGTTACTCAGCACCACCGCATGTGACTCTCTGCCACTTTATGCTCTTTACCAAACTGAGAATTCAGTTAAAGGGTCACTGAAACACACTGGAGGATATCCAACACACATCTCAGACCCAGTGCTAGTGGTCAGGCTTCCAGGAAGCTATCTAAAAATAGCAGCTGCAGGGGAAATATCGTGTTAACCCAAGAAACAAATAAAGAAGCATGAGCTGATAATGTTGTGATAATGAAGTGGTGGATGTGATTTAGGCATATCTGGCATATCTGGATTTCACATGAGAAAAAATCAGATTCACAATAAACCAAATTTCTAGCCTCTTCTCGTGGACTCCTCCAACCTTAACACTATTCTTAGTCACATCAGTAACATCACTGTTTTTGACTATAAATGTTCAGTGTACATTTTCCAGTGCTAGCTATTCAGTATTTCTCAGGCATATGCAAACAGTAGGAAAGTGAAGTCAGTGAAGCGGCTACATTTTCATTTTCAGGAAACCCCATCCCTAATGACATGGGTTAGATCCATGCCATGTGATCTAAACATAAGTGAACTTGATCTTGTGACACCCATGAAAATTCAAATTCATGCTGTTAATTTGTTATTTAAGAAAGTATTGCAGACAACTTGAGGCTGAAATGCTGTGGTGAAATATCCTGCTGCCCATTAACTTGCATGATGTTGATAAGATAGATAGATAGATAGATAGATAGATAGATAGATAGATAGATCTAGACTTTGCTTTGTTTCTACCCCTTATTTCAAATTCCAAATCAATATGCAGAATTCAAAATTATATAATCCCACAGTATACATGTTCAACTATACACAAATCTACACTCATATACAATACACACTTAGAACAAAGCTCCCAGACCAAAACAACAAGCTACATTTTTTACATTAGCTAAATACCCAAGTCTCAGGGCCTCTCTAGCTTGAGGAGGAATTAATTTTACAAAAAAATGTGAGATAACTTGTTCAGTTTTCACTAGAATAACCGCTCTTATGTCTCATCTTTGAAAGCTGTTAATCAAATCACAGTGTGGTTTAGTTGTGTCTTCTTAGTCCTGCAAGTATGATTCATTTCAACCAGCAGCACAGTTGAAAAGTGTCCGTTTTGAACTCTTGAACTTGTTGCAGAAGATGTTTTGTTGAAAGGTGTGGCTCTTTCTGCGTCAGTGTAACAAGATCGTTTGGCAGGACGCTGATATTTAAATAGTAAGTGCAATTAACCATGCAAGACACAAAAAAACATGAGTGATGAAACTGGTGATGTAAGTGGCTTTGGGTTGTGTTTAAGAGAGAGAAAGATCTATAACTTTCAGTGTGTGGGAAGGGGAGCGTGCGAGAGTGTCAGTGCAGTAAAAATAACATTCGGGGTTGCAGATGATGCGTGACAGGACTGACAGCAGTGGGAGTCTTTGTTATTAACAGCAACTAATAAAATATTAACTTATTTTCAACCCTACCCCTGCAGGCTTTGCACTCACATGTTCACATACCTATATATCATATACTCAATGACTGAGACCATTAGTCCATCAGTTGCTGTGCTGTGAGTGGATAAATATACCAAACACAGAAGCAGATGGGGTGACCGAAGGTCCTGACATGAGGAGGGATAGGTACTCCCTAGGTGCTATAGAAAGCTTTGCAGACCTACATCTATGTTTTATAGCGGTCTATGCTCACATAGGGGCATTGTCATGAATATATGGAATTACTGGTAATGTGGGCTGTTTATGCTCATGTGTGTGCTGTTGTTGGTCAAGACTTTTTTTCCCACTTTCTTCTCTGTAGGTGAAATTTTTACTTGTCAGCTAATAAATATTCAGCCTATGAGAAGCAAAAGCTGTTGGCTGTGTTTGTTGAATTTTCACAGCTCTTTGCAAATAGCACCATAAATCTCTAACAGTTTGATTAGTGTTAAAGTGAGGGGCTTGGGTTGAGTCACCTAAGGTTTTGGAGCCAAGTGTTGCTTTAAGCCCGGTGGCCCTGTGTGGAGGTCCTGGCAGAAACAGAATAGAGGTGAGAGCCGGCCCGTCTGTCAGGCTGCTTGTCTGATTAAAGTTGTCAGGGTCATGAATTGCCTTGACCTGACTGTTTACCTTGACAGGGTCTACTGGGGCTTGGTCCTTTCTCTCAGATTGAAATTGACCCATACTTTTGTAATGACTGTCTGGTAAACAAGCACAAATATCTCTACACACACACAGATAGACACAGTTAAATGTGTTATGGCCTTTTTGGCTTTCCATTTTAGAATTCAATTTAAAATCTTATTGTTTGCTTTTAAAATTTTACACAGCCTGGCAAATGGGAAACTTTATGGGATGTACACAAATTATCCCACAAAGATCTCTCAGATCAGGTGAACACCACTCCTCGTGGTGCCCATGTGGAGACTGAAACACCGAGGGAAGCGAATTTTGGCTTTTGTGGTCCACAAATTATGGAGTGAGTTGCCCCTTCATGTTAGGCTCTCCATCAGGTTTTTAAATCACATTTAAAAACACACATTTTCTCCATGGCATTTTAGGAGTAGTGAGTTAGCTGTCTCTAATCAGTTTTTGTCCATTTTTATCACTTTTAATAAAAAAAATGTATTATTAGTTTTATTTACTGTACATTTTATTGTCTATTTAATTTGTGGTTTTCTAGTTTTAAGCTTTGCTGTTATTTTATTTTTATTTTTACAGTTTTATTAATGTTAAGTTTAATAAATATTTCTTATATTTTATTGCAATATTATAACTAGAATGTATTTTGGTAAACTATGCTGTTATTTAAGGTATTCTTTATATAAAGTTTTCATTTTTCCATTCACAAAGTAATAATTTACAGAGAAAGTTAAATGAATGAGAAAGAGCACATGTGATAAGTCAGGCCTCAGTGCACTGATAGGGCACTCTAAAGTTTTTGTTTTCCAGTGGAGAGCATCACTAAAAAATATGCATTCTTAAAGTGCAAGGTCTTTCCCAACTTTTCCTTAATATCAGTCTATCTCCTGCCAATCCCTGTTTGTGACTGATCAGAGTCTATTGACACCACCCTTTTCATGTGAACACAATCAGCTTTGTGTGACTACTTAGCCTGATTGCCACTGTTAGGCTAACTAAAGTCAGACAGCAAAAAGCTGTCCTTAGTATTTCAAACTCCCTCCATAATACAAGGTCACCAAGGCCAAATAACAAACAAAAAAGGTGCTATTTCTAAAAAGACGAAAGATGAAGTCCTTCCTCACACGGGGTTTGAGGTCTGATTGTTGGGGTTGAATCTCTATTATTGTTGACTGTTGCTGTGATTTGGTGCTACTGAAATAAAATTGAAGTGAACTGAACTGAATTACCTAAGCAACAGTTAAAGACTCTGTACTCCCTGGCTATCCAAAACACAGTGGGAAGGGTAATTCAGAATGACATATCAGAAACTCCCTAATGAGCATCCTTTATGTTGCAGGCAGATTTAAACAAATACAAAAGAAAAACAGGAGCACATGGATCGCAAGCAGCATTCATTTTGATTGATGTAAAAATTGTCAAATAAGTTTTTGAAAAGTTTTTTTTGAAAAGTTTTGGGGTTTTTATTTATATTATTGACAGTTTGTAAAGCTTTTACTTTACAGATATTGGAATACAATTAGTCATATACATCATATTTTCAGACTTTATGACCTTTCTCCAACTGTGAGACCTGAATGGACTCTTAATGTAGAATGCATTAAGATCCACTTGTTTTACCAAACTAAAGAGAAAAGAAAAGTGATGTTTTTGAATTAATTTAAATATTATACTAGTACTAATACTATACTAATTTAAAGACTATATAGTCACTGAATATAATTATAACTTAATTATAACTTCTTTGTACATGTGCTGAGATTTGACAAAGCATATTAACATGTAATTCTGACTCACCACCCCATAATCAGGCAACAGATTACATCATTTAATGCAAGAAATGAGAGTTTACGTATCAGTCTTAACTTGTACTAGTATATGTTTAGTTTTTCAGGAAACCAGAAATACATGTTTCACCGAGTGTTTGCGTGCAGAAAATATACTCATATACTACGATAAAACAACGGAAAGAAAAATGTTACAAGCCTTGAAAAGCTAAAAACTGTACAGCTGTACATTGTAGAAACTGTATATCATTTCAAAAGATCCACACCAAAGAATCCAGTGTGTGTCCACGTGAGAATGATTGAATGGTAAACAAGACTGCAGCGAGGCAGAAACTGTAGCTTTTACTGCTACTGTTGAGCAGTAAAAGTTATGTGATCACATGCAATAAATAATGAGCAATAATTCCATATTCCAAGTAACTTTGCCCACAGGATTGTGGAATTTTTGCAGCTGACCCATAAATAACCATGAAAAGGGGACAACTGTGTATTCAGTAATTTAGCCTTCTTGTTTTCTCTGCAGCTTTTTTTCTCCTCAGTTTTGTTCTTGTGACTTCCCTCCCTTCTCGCCCACTTTAAATTACAGACAGATGATGTCTCTCCCCTCGGGCTCTAACAGTGGTGAGCCTTGAAGAGAGCTGTTTATGTTTATTTATACAGCAAAACTGCAGAGACGCACATGCACACTCATATTCAGAGCTCATTTTAACCTCTTTCTTTAAGCTCTTTTAATATGCTTAACATGATTTACTGGAAGCTCTCTAGTCTTGAACGGCTGCAGAGGTTTAGGAGGGAAAAATTCAGAGGAAATTTCTACAGGGGGAAAACGCCCAACCCAGAGAAGGCATAAAAGACTTTTGGACTTGAAGAACATAGAAATGTGAGTTTTGGGTTATGGACTATAAATTGAAGAGGAACATGTGTCAGATCCAGGAATTGTTTCGTCATCTCTGTGCAAAATCTTCCTTGAGATGAAATAAATTTTGCCAAGAGCTGTGGATCACCGTGCTGGGCTACTGTAAATTACACCTTAGATTTACAGCAGGAACACTCAGTGGAAAACCATTTCATCGACAGCAATTTTCAGTGCACTCCTTCTTTCCAGATTATTAAGCCAAGTAAGGTTTTCCTTCATGCTTAAACAGCCTTTGTGCTTTCACTCTTGAGTCACTGTGGTGTTGCGCAGCAGCAGTTCTTTAAACACAGCTTATTTAAGAAAAAAATTGAATACACTAAATGCACAGATAAAACTCAACTATAATTTCCATATCTATCATTTCAAGTGGTTTAGTGTCAGTTGAAAGAAACATCGTTGTAATGGGAAAAAATTCGCGGCTGGTCAGTGATTGAATTTTTAGTTCACAGTTGCAGTGACCAGCTGGTCTTCCCGAGGTTGAACTTGCGACACCCTCAACATCTGGGTCAACTGGTGGGAGGCAAACTGTCTCCCAACTGTCATAGTCCAACTCACTAGGGTCACTCTCAGACATACAGAGCCATCTAATGTTTAAATGCATCAGTGAGTGGATCTCTAAACCAACTAGTTGCCAACTGTTACATTCTGGTTATACTCTTACATAAAAGCAAGGTTACTAAGCAGTTATACCTGCTTTAGTTAGCCCTCCTATCAACTGAGATCTGTGCAGGCCACAGAGGTATATGTTTTTGTCATATCTCAGAGTTTAACGCAGCTGTGAGACATGACAACATTCATCATAATCAATTATTTAGTTTACGGCTATGTCGGCCAGTTTGTTCCTAATGCTACAACATCATTGTGTCACGGTCTGCGGAGACAGGCCGTGCGGTGGTGTGTGTGATGGACCCAGGTGCGTACACAAGTGAGTAGACGGGAGTGAACTTAACAGAAAGCGAGCCTTTATTATGGCCGAAGACAAAGTGTACAAACAAAGCAGGGATAGCGTGACTAAACTAGAATATAACTAAAGTGGGAAAACGAATACTGTGACAAACTAAGAAGACTCAGAGACTATGATGATCACTGCAAAGACTGACCGTGAAAACATGGAGGTGAGAACACAGACGACGCGACACTGAACACAGCAAGACTGAGGACTAAATACACACATGAGGTGATCAGGGGAAGTGGAGACACATGAGGACACAGCTGACTAGAATGAAACATAATTACAGCCAGTGTTGGTCAAGTTACTTGAAAAAAGTAATCAGTAACTAATTACTGATTACTTCCCCCAAAAAGTAATCCCGTTACTTTACTGATTACTTATTTTCAAAAGTAATTAATTACTTAGTTACTAAGTTACTTAGTTACTTTTTAAAAACACGATTTACAACCTGAAGAGGTGATAAAGCGATAGAGCTTTCAGCCCAATTCTACTTTTTCTACATAATCCATCATACAAAATGTAATCAAATGGAAAAGTCTCTTTTTTTTAACTTGTTTTATCAGTTTTAATCTTTTAACTTTATGCATCAAGCAAAAATTTAATTATATGCAACATTCTCTGACTTGAATAAATTAGTTTAACATTGAAACCTATTTTCTACACATTCCAGCACATAAAATAAAATATTTTTTGTGTTTACACTCACTCTTTCAAATAGATGCAAGTAAAACACAGCAGAAAATAAATAAAGTCAAAGACTTAGCGGTCCTGTTGCTCTATTTTCACCTGTAAAGCAGTACTAGGGTAGGCGGAGGTTTACTCTGGTGTAGGTGTGCCGCGGTCAGTTGAAGAATCCGCGAGTTTCTCTGTGAATTTCCCATTACGTCGTTGCGCACTCGGTGCTTGCTCGGAAGTTTAAGGGTTTTTTTCGCTGTAAAAAGAAGTTTTCTTCCCACGCACGATGGACGCTAACGTTTTTGTCACTTTTTATGGAATCAAACTCAAAGTAAGGTCAGTACTTCCACGCTTTAAACGCTGCACGCTCATACTCTCTCCCGCACTCGATATATGATCCATTGTTGATCTGCACACAGCTGTTGTCACTAACGGCGCACTCGCTTACGTCACTGTCGTGAGACATTCTCTCAAAAAATCACGGTTTTAGTAACGCAGTAACGCAGCGTTCCTAGTAACGGTAATCTAATTACCGTTTTTGCAATAGTAATCCCTTACTTTACTCGTTACTTGAAAAAAGTAATCAGATTACAGTAACGCGTTACTGCCCATCTCTGATTACAGCACAGGGGAGAGTAAACCTAAATGCAGTGAACAAAGAACACCAGACTCTTTCAAAATAAAACAGGAAACCCAGAGACATGAAGATAAATCATGACATGAACTTAACATAACCACACAGACATGAAACATGACAGGTAGACGCACGAATCAGGGAGACTGAGTACAGGGGGAGATGACAGAAACGACTAAGAAATAAAGGACTAAATAGCCACCTAGAAATTAACTAAAAAATGGATACAAAAATACACAAAACTCAAACACTGGGTCACACGACCCAGCCCATGACACATTGTTTTCTATTGCTGCTTTGATTAGTGCTTTATAAAAATACAAATGTTTTGGAGTCAAAAGCACCCAAGTCTGCCTCTGCAGTTTTAAAAAAGAATTGGTATTTCTACATTTAATGTTTGCCATAATGCACTAAGTTAAAGTAACACAAGGGGGGAAAGGGATATTCTGTCAGTCATCATAAAGAAGAAAGACTCAGATGCTATCACTGCCTTCATCATTTGGATGGGGAACTTCCCATTTTGGCAGTTATCGGAATATTAGAGACGCCTACCTGAGGCAGGTGGGGCATTCCCTGTATGCCACACATGAAGAGGAGAGCTGATACAGCTATATCTGAGCAATGAACCTCCTGGGAGTGAAAACTCCATCTGCTGACGTGACCATCCGATACCCAACTGGAAGATCTACTTGAGAAGGTGCTACCTTTGCTTCTGAAACACAGACACACAGAAAAAAGCATCTGTTTGTTCCTCCTGTCACATACCAGAGTGCTCTGAGAATTACATTGGCTAGTTGTGTGCAATAACTGCATGCAGTATATTTCATTTTAGTTGATTTTAGTTGTTTTGTGTGTCTCTACAACCATAGACAGAGCTAGATCTACATTACGTCAGAATGCTGGGTGCTGCTCAGTACCAGGGCTGCACTTTTTCACCTATTCTCTTTATATTGTTCACAGACAGAGGCCACAGCAGGGGGTTGGAGAGTGTCTGGTTTGTTGGTTTCAGAATCTCATCTCTGCTTTTTGTAAATGATGTGGTTTTCTTGACTTCATTAATTCCTGACCTCCAGCTCACACTGAAGCAGCTGGGAGAGAGGAGAGGAAATTGACATATGAATTTGTGCAGCATTTGCATTAAGAAGGACACTGTGGCAGTCTGGTGTGATGACGAGACTTGAGTGTGGAAGTGAAGCTGAAGGTTTACAGGTCCTACCCTTAGCCATGGTCACAAGCTGTGGGTAGTGAGAGAAAGAATAAGATTGCAGATACAAGCAGTGGGAATGAGCTTCTTCTTAAGAGTGTCTGAGTGATAAAGATCTCTGTCATTTGGGAGGAACTCAAAGTAGAGCTGCTTCTCCTTTGCATCAAATAGAGCCACTTAAGGTCATTCAGGATGGAGGTATTTTGGTCATGACCTACTGCGGCCCCGGGGCAGACAGGATGGGCTGGAGAGATTACATTTCTGGGCTGACTGGTTACATGTTTCTTTCAGTGGTTTTATATTAGGATTAAAATGACACAACCATTCTCTTAATGAAGCAACCATTTCAAAGGTTTATTGTATGTTTATTGTAGATGGTGACAAACATTTTGCTCATGCCAACAACTGTTTTCCCAAGCATGTCTGTAGCATAACGCTATATAAGAAATACTTGAGTCTCTGAGTCCGGTGTCTCTACGTATTCCTGCCTCCCTTATGTTCCCTTGTCTGGTCAGGTGAAATGGTTGGTTCTTTGTTTTGTCTTGTATGCCTTCGTGTTGCATTCGTTGTAATTCTTCGGTGTTTAATCCCCTTGTTATCCCTTTCTCTCTGTGTTCAGTGCTTTCAGTTTTTGGCCTTCTTAGTTTTACTTTTACTGAGGTTCTGTTGTCAGTTAAAGTTTGCTCTATTCTATCCACCATATTGTGCTTCCTCTGTGTTTGTCACGTTTTTGTCTGTGATGCCATGTTTAGTTACGTCCAGTTTTAATTTGTTAGCCCTTTGTCTTGCATGCTCTGTGTTTAGTTTTTTTCCCCCCTAATTAGTGTCCACCGTGTTCCCAACTGTTTCCATTCTCCTGGTTGACTTCTGAGTATTTATTGTCTGTGACACCCTCTGTTCATTGTCAAGTCCTCTGTCATTGCTGTGTGTTTCCTTGCTCCATGTGCTCCCTTGCTCTGTGGTTTTCCCTAGATTCCCCCAGATCCCTAGTGTTTGTATTCCTGGCTCCTACGCTTTCTTTATTTTGTATCTTGTGATTTTGAAAAGTCTTATACATCAAAGCAGTTTTTGTTTTCACGTCTTGCCTCTCGAGTCCCACATACTGGGTCTTCAAAACATGCCTGCTGCACAGTGTTACATGATAGATGCGTTACAATAGCCTAGCTTTCCTATCTTCTCAGAGAAATATTTAAAGCAATAAAACATCCAGTTCATAATCACTGACTTGCTGACTGCTGCTTGCTGTCTTCGGTCAGAGGTTTAGGCCATTAGTACCGTTTCTTAATCACAGGGTGGTTATAAACGATGGGCCACCGTGATGTCATCCATTGGTTTTTAGCAATGTTCTCTAAATCGTCAGCTAGTCTAGCAAGTCACATCTATAAACTGTGATTTTCTAACACAGAGACACACACATCTAATGAACAAAATACACAAGTTTCGCCCACCAGCTTTGGTGAGTGAAATTCACCAATTTTTGGTGGGTGGAAAGCCAAATCATTTGCAAGGCAAATCAGAGTAAAACCCAAAAATTAAGCCTAAAAAAACAGACAGGTGACATATTTAAAATATTCACCCTCATGTTTTGACTTTATTTCCTAACTGCCATGGAGACGAAAGAAGGAACTTCACGGGTCAGAGTTGAGTGTCTTTTTGGGTCTCACCATTCTGAACCATGTTTCGGTTACAGGGTGCTTTCTTACCTTTAGACTATTATTAGGTCACACAGAGTTTAAACTTAGGTTTGTTTTGTCCAGAATTCTTTTTTTTTTTTTCATTTTCAGTTACATATATACTGTACTTTCATATGACCTGGAAACAATTAGGAACAGATAATCATGTGTCACCTAATAAGAATGCATCATCCATCTGGCTGAACAGTACCTGTTCCAACTTCCTTTGTTTTTTCTGGCAAAAAGCTGCATAGCTCCAGCTTTCTCCCGTGAAAGCCTGCATGCATTAATTAAGACCTGCAAAGGCTTCTGACGCCCACACAATGATTGCTGATCCCCTCCTGGATAGTGGGAACGCTGGACTGATTTGACAAGCTTAGAAGGAATACAGAGAAAGTGAAGGTAAGAGAGAAGGGGAACTATAATGTAATTTTCAAAAGGGAGTTTGATTTTATCCTGCAGGTATTTGGAAGGGACCAAGAGGCAGTCTCCAGGGATAAAGGCTCTCCTTTGTGCATACTTTCCGCTGTATGAAAAAAAGATTGACAAAGGGGAGGGAGAACTACTTTAATTTGTGTTTGAGAAGGAGTCGGGGCAAAGTCGGGGGCAAAAGCTGGGCATGGTTTTCATTAAATGTTATGAGGTATTGTAGGGAGAGCTGCCAGAGTGTTTGCACATTGGTAATTCTGGATGTCAGTCAGCACTCAGTCGAGTCGTACCTCAGAGAGGGAAAGACATTAAATGAGAAAAGCAGATTGGAGCTTTAGCTAAGGAAACATGATGCATGCAATGAATTCATTGGTGAATTTTAAGCAACACTGGTGGAACTGTTGAGCAACTGTTGAGCTTATATGTAACTTTTTAGATTATCCAATGCTAAAAAAACAAACAAAAAGAAAAACAAAGAAACACTCCAAAATGTGCTGGATACCTATACTGATATAGATTGGGTAACTGGAATGACAGGATGTTGCATTATTTGACTGAAGAGAGAGTTATCAACCCACAGAGGGCTGATAGATAGATGCTAAGTTATTATACTTCAAATGGACAAGATACAGAAATAATTCACACTGTATACATTAACTATATATAAAAGAAGAGGAATAAGCTATAAAGGCCTATTTTTTGTTTCTGTTATGAAATTGGATGTTTTATAAAGGGTGTCTGCAGGGATTTATTCACTTTTGCAATCGGCCTCATTAAAGGAGCCACAGTTTTGCTGCTTCTGCATTGGCTGCATTTAAAAAAAAACCCTCATCATCATTAGATTTTTG
Organism: Aulonocara stuartgranti; assembly: GCF_965226115.1. Lineage (NCBI taxonomy): Eukaryota > Metazoa > Chordata > Actinopteri > Cichliformes > Cichlidae > Aulonocara > Aulonocara stuartgranti. The sequence goes on along the minus strand of NC_138944.1, from coordinate 32,471,854 downwards.
TTTTCTTTCCTTAACGTGGAGGACTAGTTTCCAAAGGATTTGATAAGATTTGTTGACATAGACCAGCAGTCTCTTCAGCTGTTTCCATCCAAAACACCACTTTGGTGACAGTCAGTGTGTCGACAATGAAAAATGGCAAGTTGAGGAACAATGGCCACTTTTTAATGTTTTTGGATAAAGAATAGTGATTCAACATTGCATGGAGGTGGACGAGAATGAGTCACCAAATTAAATCCGCTCCTGTTGAAGGGATTAGTTGAGAGATTATGGTTTGGAGCTTCACTCCTCTGAAGAAAGTAACAGTCAGTATACAGTATCCAAAATCTGAATTGACCCAGTGAGAGGCCGAGGAAGAAAGAAAGGAACTTTATTCAAGACTGAAAGCAGGACAGAGAGTGTAAGACGAGAGCACAGGCAAGACAAATGAGTCAGCTGGGGTTTTGTTTTATGTTCACTGATATTCAAACGAGCTCTCGGCCGCATGAGATTGCGTCATGGCATTTGGGAGTTGGACCAGGGGTTTTATGAGCGTGTGTTGTGCAACACCAGCTCATGTTTTTCTGTAATCCATCTATTCATAATGTCATTTCAACTATATTAAATGTTGCATAATGCACCTTTTATAATAAATACTGGCCAAGTGTGGAATAAAAAAAAAGGTAATTGTCACATTTGTCATTCGCTAAGACTGTGAAATCAGAAAGTTCCACTAAGAAGACTGGGAGAATATTCGCAGCAACAAAGTCTCCTTATCCCTTTCCTTTTAAGAAAAGGGAAATAGAATTTTGTTATTTAATAATTACTGGACAAAAAGCCAACATATCCCAGCTGTCTTAAACCTGTTTTTTAATTTGAATATATGATCATTATTACATGAAGCATGGACTTTCTCACAACGCCATCATAAAGCCAAAATATGTTGGATTTATATTTTTAATGTACATTTTTCTGTGGTTTATCATTTAAGTTTGAAATCTGTGATCACAAGTCTGAACGGGTTTCTGGATTCACAAAAAAGAAAATCATTCACAGAGTTTTAAAATCAGATTACAAAAAGCAGCAATTGCGTTACAACAAATCAAATAAGCCCCATGAGTCATTCCAATAACATCTCCCTGCACCAGTATTTTGAACACTGAATTCAACCAGAGACCCATTTGCAAAGAAAACACCAAAACGTAATTTTCATTTATATATTTTTGACAGTATCAAACCCAGATTTAAACATTTAAAGGAAAATAAACAGATCACACTGTGAAAAAAATGTTTTAGCATTTAATTTAGAGACTCTGTGGCACCAGGACGAGTAAGGAACTGCTTTACAGGAGCTGTCTTGGACTCAAAAAATCACAAACTCATGCGTGCGCGTTGCATGCAGCTTCATGATTGTGCAGAAGTGGTCGGACAGGCTGACTTTCAAAGAAGAAGCGGGAGCTTTGTCAAAAGCCTGAAGATTAAGTTGTCATCGCAGGTCTAGTTTTAGCCTCTGCTGGAACTTACTTGTGTTTTTCCTGTTTGACTGCTGCAGCTTCTTCCACTGTCTGTCACAGCTAATGCACACATGTCTGACATTTTGAATGACAGGCTTATGAACAGTGGAAATTTTTCCTCAGAGACACTTAACTGTGTTTATATGAGTCTCAGCAAGTTGGGGCTTTAAAAGGGGTGCTCAAGATTAAACAAATACAAACCCCTGTATGAGGTTAAACTATAATTATTAAATAGATTATTGAAAATGCAGACATTTAATCTACTGTCAGTTTTTAAGGAATGATGACAGCTAAATTATAAAGGAAGGATAATTACTCACATATTAAAAAAGACTTATAGACGTGTTTGTTTTGAACAAACATGTTCAGTAAATTCTGTCTGTGATGCACTCATAATGCAGTGTCTACTCTCTCAAACACCTCTGCTCCATGTCCTGTTTTTGTTGCTGGTCACCTCCAGGGATCCTATCAACACGCTGCGGTAATTTCTCAGTGTTTCCTTCTCTCATATCTCCTCTCAACGGGCTCCATATGACCTGCAGCTGAGTTTTAATATTCGATCTCCCGCCAGCGAGCTTTTCAGTGATCACACAGCTCACTGCTGGTCTCACACAATCATAATCTCCCTGTAAGATAGAACAAGGAGGACAACAGTGTGTGTGTCTGTGTGCGTGTGTGTTTGTATTATGTTTGGCACAGCAGTTGCAGTGCGGGGAGTTCCAACTGTTTTTATGAAGTTAAAATTAAAATAACAGAAGCGCTTTTAAGCGTGTGTGTGTGTGTGTGTGTGTGTGTGTGTGTGTGTGTGTGTGTGTGTGTGTGTGTGTGTGTGTGTGTGTGTGTGTGTCCTTTCTATGTGGAGCTTGCATGCTCTCTCTGTGTCTGCTTGGGTTTTCTCCAGGTATTCTGGTTTCCTCACACTGTGGTTCAGATAACTGGTGGTGGAAAGGTGTGAATGGACGCTCTCTGTGTTAGCCTGGTGACCCGTCCAAGGTATACCCTGCCTCTCACCTTATGGCAGCTGAGATAGCTGTTCTAAAGTGTTTGATGAAAAGTTTCTAAAACATTTTTGGCATGAGATTAATTATGTAAGGGTAGCACTATCAGTTCAACAGATTGCTGAAGTTCTAACACTGGATTTTAGCTAAACTCCCAAAAATGATTCGATAATTTGTAAATTCTATATAAGTGTGCTGCTCTTACAGAGAAACAACTTGTTACCCTGTGCGAGTAGACATTTGAATATGTGCAGCAAAATTCAGGAGACATGAAAAAATATTGTGATTCTTTGTCTCTAACATAAAAATAACATAACTTTCCAGTGAATGTGTTTCAGGCATTTACTGGTGTGTGAAATGTATGAAATGATGTATGATGAAATCACAAGGATAGCCCCTCAGATTTGAACCACAACTTGTAAAGCATAACCTACATTGATATACATAACCAAGGAGAAAAAGCAATTGTTATGGTTGGCACCTTATATTTTGTCGTAAAAATATTTCTATTTGCATTTAATTTCTAACATTTACCAGATGACCTCCTCTACCTCTAGAGCAATAGCCACACTGCTGTCTTCCAGGTTGCCTCTAAATGCCAACTTGAAGGCACGTAAACATACTATAGTCAGAAGATTTACTTTCCAAGTTTTAAAACAGATCCATCCATGAGGCATGAGTGCACAGAGGCTTACACAGTGTACTTGTTGGTTTTCATAAAGAAAATAATATAAGTTATTAATTTACCCTCCATGTTTTGTTTTTGCTTTTGTTTTTTACTTTTTGTCATTATTTCTGTCTGACTGATTACATTTTTCTTTTCTTTTTTTCTGTGACAAATTGAGCCTTGCTCTAAAATTGAGTTAATCCTCACAAACCAAATGAAAATCAATGAATATGCGTACAGCCTGGTACAAACAACAGTTAGGCATTTACAGCTAGTTTTACTCTGATTTTTCATCCAGCCCAACAGATGAAATAGTTTTAATGCTTAATTTTGTGTATTATTAGCGGTGTCCATCTTTTATCTACAGTTTATCACTTTTAACATTGCAACTGTATTTTCAGATGGAAGTTAGTAATTACTTTCCAGAATCACAATAAGCCTCATCCAGCCACTCGTCAGCTTGACCAACTTTGGATGTGTGGCATTAATCCTAACAAAGATCGCTTATTAACATCTGAATGGTTTGACGTGTTACATGATTTTATGAGCGTTGCTTGACAGCCTTTGGGAACATGCAGTCTAGCCTGTGTCCATGGGTTTCTCTCAGAATGGGCGCATAGCTGACCTTGTCTGTCTGGTCTCCGAGGTGAAGACATTGTGTCTTCTCTCTGCTGCACCTGCTGATCAAGTCCGTTCTACACGCAGAGTGTAACAAGATTAAAGATTTCATCACACTCACAGTTATTTGAGTCGAAGGAGACACAATAATGTCTTTTGTTGGCGGAGCAAAACCTCATATCTGAGAGTGGAGGTCAGTCTTTTGTTTAGAGACTCTTGGGGACTTATCTGTGTGAAAGGAAATGAACTGGTGTTTGTCAGTCAACAAGCTCCAGGCAGCCAAATATGAAATACAAAAGCTACAAAAAATGTATATAAAACTCAAAGAGTCTGTTATATCAACACTGTGGATAGCTTAGACACGCAGCATTTGGCTGCAGTTCATCTAACATGGAAGGATTCCTTATAGGAGAGAACAGATTTATCTCTGCTGACAACTGAAAAACTATTTCAAATCTAATGAAGAGAAGTAAAAGGGCTTAATATGCTTATAAAAGTGCAGAAACAATATGGGTTTTATGAAATATTGGAGACTTGAGACAGACTACACCCTATATGAAGCCTAATGTTTCCTGCTCTTGCTAACTGTAAAGTTGCAAACAGTCTGCTCACAGTTCATATTGCTGACCTATGATTCATACTCCACAGAATTTAGAAAAATGTCACTCATTTGGTTTCCTTTTTCTTCCTCACCTTCATAAACCGTCACTCACCAGAGTCACAAAAACAGGCTTAACCACTTTTGGTAGGAAACAGTGAATGTGAATGCAGAGAGGGCATGCTCAGAGGCGGGCTGCCAAAACCGCAATGGAAAAAAACCAACATAATTCTCCTTGAGTTAAAAACATATAAAGGTTATGATGACTGCCCATCTCAACAAGCGTTCATAAGCTCCTTTTTTCATTTATCTGCTGCTGTTGAAAGAACTTGAAAAAAAGGTCTACATATGTTTGCACTGAAATCCAAAAAGTGCCTCCAAATCGTACCAACACATTCATTATATCTTGATTATAATTTCTCGTATTTAACTGGTAAAAAATGGAAAGCTGTGGTTTCACAGAGAACTTTGTGCTTGACTATTTGGCTGAGAGCAGAGACTTCCAGGAGTCTCTGTTGATTACCTGTAACTGTATCCGTCCAAGAAATAATCCACCTTAATAAATGTACCACATATTGTCATATTTCATGCTTCTGTTTTTGTGCAGATTAAATCAGAGCTACAACATGTACTTACCGGCCGCTTTTTTAGGTATTATATCTTGAACGGATTGTTAACACAGAGTTGTTCTGCTAGGATGTTCTCATACAACTATCTCTAAGGTTTATGGAGAATTGCTAGAAAAGGTGAAAATATCCATTCAGCAGCAGTTCTCTGGTTAAAATGCATTGTTGATGCCAGATGGCCAGCCTTCTTCCAAAAGAAACTTCAATAACCACTTATTACAATCGAGGTATGCAGAAGAGCACCTTTGCATGCACAACAGCTTGAACCTTGAAGCAGCAGAAGACCACACCAGGTGCCACTCCTGTCAGCTAAGACCAGGAAACCGAGGCTACACTTCACGCAGGCTCATGAAGATTAGACAATAGAAGATGAGAAAAACATTGAGTGGTGTGATGAGTCTCAGTTTCTGCTGCAAAATTTAAGATGATAATGTTGTTGCTAACCATGTCCATCCCTTTACAGCCATCTTCTGATGGCTCTTTCTACCATCATAGCACTCCAGGTTACAAATCTACAAATACAAAATTAGGGAAAACGTGACTACTTTGTGTTCTTGTATCAATTAATGGCATTTTTAGTTTCAGTGTTAATGACTGGAAACAGTAAAAGAAGAAAAATGTTTCATATCTGGTCTTAACTGGCAGAGGGAGAAATGAGGGACCTACTGTATGAGCCTCTAACAGGGAAATATAAAAAATGCAAAGTTTCCGTGAATACTTAACTGGCTTGTATGTTTCTTTTTTTTCTTTCTCTTCTCTCCCATTTGTCCTCCAGAAAGTCTGATGGGAGTTGGAATTTGAGAGTTAAGGCCACTAACATGTAAAAAATGGCTTTATATGTATTTTCAACTACAAGGTTACAATTTTGTTAGAGCAGAGCTACAATTATCTGATTCTTGCTGCTGCATCCCACTTTCCAAAAACATCTAATCACCATGGTTCCATTGTGGAACTCTTACAAATGTACTGTATTTATTAAAATGAATAAATGCCATGTCACGAGGCATTAACATGTCCAAATTTGTCGGCATATATTCTCTTCTCCCACCTCCAGTTCACTGCTCTCTTTTCCCTCCAATTTCTCCCACCCCCTTCCTGTTCTCCTTCCTGCCAGGTCATGTTAAAACCTGCTTCACATCTGTCCTGACAAACACCAACCAAACAAGGCTCTTTGTTACCCGGGTGGCAGTTCAATAACTCAATTGGTATCAATTTGAGGAGAGGAGGAGAAAAGCCCAGAGGCTTGCAAGTAAATTCTTTAAAATGGGAAGGAACAAACAGAGGCAGGAAGAAGGATAAGATAATGACAGCTGACAGGTTAAAGCAAAGAGTTGCTAGAAAAGAGCTTGGATGTAACTTATGGGTCATGCTGTAGTTGAGAGCCTGGATGGCAAGAAGACAGAAAGGGAGGCAAAGAGGAAGGAGAACGATAATAAGCAAGTAATTAAAGTTGACAAGTAGATGAGACGTGTTACTGAAAATAGCCAAATACTCTAAACACACCCTTTCATATATGAGTGGCTTTAAAGAGCTTGGTTATGCCCTATTTTTGCCCAGGGTGAAAGGTCACCTGTTAAGAGGTGAAAGGTCAAGGGGAACAAGCCCTGCAGCAGTAAAGTGTTTATATAGGTGCTTTCTGCGGGAAAGCTGAGTGGCAGCAATGGTAGAGTAGATCTGAGTGTAGCAGCTGGAAACCAAATTATTAAGAATTGCACAAATAAACTCTTGGTTCATTATCTTGCCTAAAAATACTTCCGCATGCAGACTGGATCAGCCAGGGATCAAACCACCAACCTTGTGGATTAGTAAATGACCTGCTCTACCTCCTGAACCACAGCCGCCCCAAAAAGAACGTTGCTTGCTTTCTCTACATACTTCAAGTTTCCCCCAAAGTCTAAAGACATGTTAGATTAACTTCCCTTAGGACTGAATAGCTGTTGGTCTCTCTGTGTTAGCCCTGCGACAAACTGGTGACCTTTCCAAGGTCTACCCTTTCTCTGACATCTGGGATAGACTCCAGTCCAACTTCAACCCTTAATTAGATACATGGATGCATGGATGCATTGATAGATGGATGAATGGATGGATTTCAGTCAAGCTTTGTCAGCGCTGCATCTGCTCTCTGCATGAGCACATGTGAATAGGCCGTTCTCAGAGAGAAAACTAAAATTCAGTACAAGATCTCTCAGTAAGATTTCTTCTTTGTCCACTCTTTTTCTTCAAGACATCAAGCAATATATGAAAAAGTGATACTTCTTAAAAGTTCCTCTTAAAGCCATTCAGTCATGTCTGAATTATAAACAGATTTTCCTTGCAAACAACAAGGGTGCATGACAAAACTTTCTTTGGAGTTCCCATCCTCCTGTCTGATTTATGCCTCTTTCACAATGTATGCATGTTTGCAGCATGTATTTTACAGCCAGTTAGTGCACTATGGTGTGGAATATTAGCGTGCTATTAGTCTTGCTTGTTATGCTTCACCGTGAAGGCCTAAAAAGTGCAAGCCTCTTCTAATCTCTCCTCTGTGCAGTCATGTCATCTCCTATCACAACATGACCCTGCCTGGCCCAGAGGGCCTATTGTTGTGCCGAGAAGTAGCTGCACTGGAGCCCAATAAAACCTCAGCTGCTGCCCCAAGGCTCTGAAGTCCTCCCCTCATACTGTCTACCTGGAAGCTGCCTATGCTGAGTGCACGTTCTTCCCTTTTGCTTCTCTCTGTCCATGGTGGTTAACTTTTCTCTTTAATCTTCTATGGATCCAGCAACTGATGTACCAAATGAAAGAAAGAAAAAAAACAACAATTTCTGATTTCATTTGACAAGACAATAATTTATTGGCACACAAATTCAAATTCCTTTCCCTTTCTGCTCTCTTTTCTGCTTTCTTTGTCATCATCACTTCATTGCATTTATTAGTTACAGCAGAGATGGCAAGATCTCCAGTTTGCATACTTTTACAAAAATGTTTTTAGCTAGCAGATCCAGCTCTCTGTGCCATGTCGGGTGGTCCTGTGATATGCAGTGTTAAAGACTTAAATTTTAACTTCTGCCTTAAAGAACATGGAAATCATTAGGGGCCCTGGGTAAGAGGAGACCTTTGGGTTCTATGAGCAGATGAATGGCAATTAAAGCTAATTCAATTAAATGTTGTATTGCATTTCAGAGAGGGTAAGAGCTATTCACAGCTTTATCCACTTTGTTTTGCTCATGAGAAAAGGAACTTGAGCTTTTAACCAAGGCAGTGTGGGAAGCCATTTTGAAGGCAACTACAAAGTGAACCAGCATTGCATCTCTTTAAGTGATGCATTTTATCGAATAGCAGTGCTGTAAACACTGTTACCATCAGTCTGTTCCCCATGAAAAAGGTAAGTTTCCTTAGAAATAAGGAGAGACTGTTTTTAGTATAAGCAGTCAATTTTTATTTTTGCTGCTTCAAAAAAGTTTGTTACAAGTTCATTACAGATATTATGTTCCTCTGAGGAAGATATCTGTTACCTTCAGTGAACAGATTTGCATTCATGTATGCCAGCATGGATGCTGTGTGCCTACATGCATGTCCGAGTGCCAAGAGTTAAATGTCAGGTATATGCAGGTATGCTGACATCTGAAACTATGGCAGGACAAATGGAAATCATTGTCAATTTAATGCTCAATTTAATGTAATATTAAATAAAATACATCCTTGATTAGCAAGTGATTAAACAACTTCAGGTGTGAAACAACTTCAGGTGTGAAACACAAATATTAGCTTGCTAATATTTGTTTTCTTAGAGCAAACACACCCAGGGCAGAGCACTGCATGGGTTTCACTAATTCTGAAAAGCTGGCCAATGCAAATTCATCAAGTTTCACCTGATCAAATGTATTTATTCAGTTCAGACCTGAAGCACAGTGGATTTTAGTTTGGAATTTATTTTTCTTGTTTTGTTTGATTTAGTTTTTTACATTTGCTTTACATTAAAGCCTACAAAATTCAGAGATTGTAATAATTATTTTTAATTTTTGGAGTGCATTGTATCAGTGGGACTAGGCATTTTAGCAACTTGGTCCCTAATGATGTGAAAAAACAATTAAAGCAAAACTAGGGTGTTCCTGAGAGGTTAAACACACTGAAACCTAGAAATAAAAAATAAAAGCTTTTTTTTAAAAAAAAAAAAAAACCAAAAAAACCCCAAAAAAACAAACAGTGGAAGTGACTTGGGGGACACAATGTGACAAAACAGTTTCTGAAGTGACCGATAGCAATTCCATTCTGAGTACTTTTGCAGCATTTTCGCAGTGCAGGTTACAGTGCATTTGCCCTGTCAGAGCCACTGTACATTTGCTTAACCAAAAGGATTGTCTGAGTCTATCCCCCAGAGCCAACCTGCCATTTCTAACATGATCACCTCCTACACTACAGTACATTCTCTTCTCCTCTTTCATCATGGCCATTTCTTTGTGAGTTATTTGTTCACATAGGACTGGCATCCTCCAAGTCCCCACACTATTCCCACTGGCACACCTGTATCTCCTTGGCAGTTACACCAGCTGTGATAAAACACCAGTCCTTCGTCACACTCATCACCACATTGTTTCACTAATTAAATGCTAGGCTTGCTTGGGCTCTTTAGCTGCTTGACTTCAATGTGCTTATACTTCATGTATTGGACTTAATCTTTCACTCTCCTCTGCAGAAACTCTGACTGTTGGATCACATTTTTACTTTTACCCCCATTGCACGGTTAAAGAAATAAACTTTTGAATTTACTGTATAAACCCAACAGAAAAAGGGAAAAGTAAGTAACAACTAAATACAACAAACATCATGAGGTCATGTAATGCCAACAAAGGTCAATAGAAGAAAAATGACCAAAAAAGTTTGCTTGAAGTGGTTTGCTTGTAAATATATTTAGCTGTAAGAGAATGGATTTGGGGTTGCAGAGCAGTCTGGTACATGTCTTGTTTCACATGTTGAAACTGGTGAGCTAATTTAAGTCCAAATTTCCAGTCTTAAACTCTACATCTCGTGCTTGAGGGCATCAAAGATTAGTCCTAGAATATTTTCCGATTTAAATGCCACAGCATTAATGTGGCTGCCTTAAATAACAGAATGGCAATTTAACAGTAATGTTATGAGTAATGACAGACAACAGCTGGGTCTTTTTATTTTTTTGTTATCTGTCAAACTAGTCAATAACCAACCAATCACACAGTGGAGTTGGTAAGGCAGGTGAATTGGTAACCAAGACATTTGTTTAATAAACTGCAGCTCTGCCTAAGGGAACTCCAGTGTGGATAATCAGCAGTCTCTGGCCTGGCTACAAACCCTAAGACATAAAGTTGAAGTTGCAAATTTCCCTTCAAAGATTAGAAATGCATTCCAGAAAAAGACCACAGATCTCTGATAAGAATTCTTGCCAAAGTGTTTAGCGCATTCAAAACAGATTTTAAAACCTATGAAGCGTGTGAATCTTTTTGAACTGAGATATGTAAGCTTGTTTGTGCCAGAATTTTCTTTGTCCTAAAGATATAAAGCAGTGTCCAAGCAGCAGTAGTAAACATCTCTCTATCTCTGTGTGGTACTTACTTATATATTACACAGGTATGTGAGTACTGATAGGAAGATATATTGCAGCACAAATGAGCTGCGTGTGGTATTCATGGTTGGAAGTTATGTGCAGTATCTACACATAAGTATGCATGCACATTGAAGCAGTGAGTTGAGGGATTTCTGGGGTCTGTTCAAAACATTATCAAGACCAGCGATCTGTCTGCAGTTGGATTTCACTTCATTCACTCTTCCCTCACCTCTCTTTTCACCGCTCACTCCATCTATCCACCCCCAGCAAGTCATGACTGCTTTCATTACAACCAGACTGTTCAAATAAATCAAGCCTCTCCCCCATTCCCCGCCTTCTTCGTTCTCTCTGAACACCAAGCACATTAAAAAACTAATGAGGGTGACAGACTCTGAGGTTAAGGTTTGTTTTAATCTAAGGACTTTTAGTAACCTTAGTTAATATTTTGTATGGACTGGCTGTTAACATTAACTGGTTTTACTGGTTCATTTTAGTAAAAAACATAGATACCAGATAGGGCTGGGTGATATGACCCAAAATTCATATCTCAATATTCTTTAGCTGGATAGTAATATACGATATATATCTTGATATTTTTTTTAAAAAGCCATAAAGTAAGAACAAAAAGAGAGTTCTTAGTCAAAGCTGTGTCCCAGATCTCACACAGGCACTTTTATTAACATACAGTGTAGATGTACAAAAATTACTCAGAAACGAATTATCGGCATTTATTAAATAATAATGCTCCATAAATAAAATAACATTTTTTATTTTTGTGCATAACAAAAAGCTCAAAATGTAAACTAAAAGACGCTGAGCATAATAACAAAGACAGACTGATTTTGCAGCTGCTCTGTTCCCAAGTTCTACTGCGTGACTGACAGCCTGGAGTTTGAAATCCACTTCGTAAACATGTCTCTTAACAGGTGCCATTTGTGGTCCTTATACACACACAATACGGTAAATTACATTGAAGCAAAGTATGTATTACTCCACGAGGCTCCCGACTTTGGTAGCCGTCATGCTCCAACAATGCATCAAGTGGTGCGCTTTGTAGCTTACCAAAGTTGTACGAAAACATTTTTTGACAGATTACTGAGCGCCGTGTACCACATAAAATCGGTTCGCGGTCAGTAAGCACAACCAGAATTCCACGGGGCGACCGTGGCTCAGGGGCTTGGGAAGCGTATCTGTAACCGGAAGGTCGCCGGTTCGATCCCTGGGCTCTCTGTCCTGGTCGTTGTGTCCTTGGGCAAGACACTTTACCCTACTGATGTTGGCCAGAGGGGCCGATGGCGCGATATGGCAGCCTCGCTTCTGTCAGTCTGCCCCAGGGCAGCTGTAGCTACAACTGTAGCTGCCTCCACCAGTGTGTGAATGTGAGAGTGAATGAATGTAAAGCGCTTTGGGTGCCTTGAAAAGCGTTATATAAATCCAATCCATTATTATACATAAGGCGCACTGTTGATTTTTGAGAAAATGAAAGGATTTTAGGCCGTGGTGTCAATTAGGGCTGGGTATCGTCACTAATTTCTAGAATCGATTCGATTCCGATTCACAAGGTCCCGAATCAATTCGATCCACGATTCGATTCAATTCGATTCGATTTGAATCGGGGAAATTTTGCCTCAGACAGTCAGAAATATTATAACTCAGATCATGCATCAGTACATTTCCATATTTTTATATCCCTAAAAAGAAATCTGACCCTTGCGAGACATAATCAAAGGTGTAAGCATCACAGCAGATGCCTTTGTGACAAAGTAACTGAGGATAAAACACAGGAAAACATGATGGTGATTTTCCTGGCCTGGGATTTTATAAAAATATTCTGCAGTAGATCAAAAACAAAAGAAAACCATTAATGAACATGTGAACATTACCTGAGACTGCTGAAGTGAAGCAGAGCAAAGTTACAGAGGTTTTATTAGAGACACGGCTAAGCGTTTTGCAATTTTGCATAATTCTAAAAAGTTTAAATTTGTTCAGTAGCCTATTGAACAGCAGAAATGAGGCTTTCTTTTAGGAAGTAAGTAAAAGGAAACAAACAGCGGCCGACAGCGCTGCAACGGTAGACTTGTGCGTAACAAGCAAACAAATAATGCAGAAAAAAAGATTTTTAGACGGGAAACTGTTCTTGAAGTATACAGAGAGAGCAAGAGAGAGAGAGAGAGCTGTGCGTGAAGTGCGATTTTATCGTAGTGGAAGCAAAACAGCAAAACTAAGAGTGAATTCATGACAATGTGTCATGATCCTGGGCCATGTTGGCCCAGTATTCTTAGTTCTCATGTGTCCTGTTTAGGCTCTGTTTCCTGAGTTGCCCTGTTGTGGTGTTCCCTGAGTGCTTTCCCTTTGTGACTCTCACCCCCTGTGTGCCCCTCTGTGTATTCATGAGCCCTCGTCCCCTTTCGTGTTTATTCCGTGTCTCCCCTGCCCGTTATGTTGGTGTTCTACTCGTGCTCTCTCTCCTCCTGTCTGAACCTCTGTACTTGTGTTCACTCCTGCCATGTCTCGTGATTATTATCAGTGTCACCTGTGTTCCCCATGTGCTCCCACTCCGCTCGTTAACCCTTGGTGTATTTATGTCTGCGTCTCCCTCAGTTCTGTGTCGCGTTCTCCCTCATGCTGCGTGGATTTCCCCGTGTTCCTTGGTGAGCTTTATGTTAGTTTTTCCCAGTCTAGTTTTGTATCGCCTATCATCTTCTGTTAAGCAATAAAGCTGCCTTTTGAGTTCATCCCTTGAGTCCGTGAGTTTTTGCGATTGGGTCCTCATCCTGCCTGCCACACAGCCGTATCATGACACAATGTTTATGTGAAGCGTAGTTTGCTGCTTCTTTTGCTGCTGGTTTACTAAATATTGTTTGGAGAGAGATAAAACCTGCAGCTTCAGAATCATCGCAAAAAGGACGTAAACACAAAGCACGGACCCGCCAAAACTTCAGAATCAGTGAGCTGTCGGCTTTCAGCCCCGACCGTGTCCGTGTCGTCGGGTGAGAAAGTCACATCTCACTGATTCTGATGCGTCGGCGGGTCCGTGCTTTGTGTTCACGTCTTTGTGCAGAATCCGTGTTCAGTTTTTTACTGTTTTAGCTGTTTGGTGGTTGTTGAAATTTTGTGAGGTTTAACCTGAGATTCTGGCATTTCGGTCAAAATAAATTTATATTGAAAAATCGATTCAGGATTTTAATGAATTGATATCGCGTTATCCAAATGAGAATCGATTTTAATCGATGTCTGTGAAGGTTCTCAGTCATCCAGGTCATCGTAGTCAAAGGAGCTTGCAAAGAAAAGCGTCTGGACTTCTTTAAGTAGCTTGAAGATTTTAATCGATAAATCGATAATCAAAACCCACCCCTAGTGTCAATGCTGTTGTAGTAAGGAAACCTCTGGCAGTTACTTGAAGGTTCTGTAACTGGCTCGTAGCCGGCAACCAGCTTACTATACAGGTCAACTCCGCTAGCAAAAAGATCGAAGGAGGCGTAGGAAACTGCTTTACCGAACTTTATTTCTTCTCCAAGGCACGAACACCGCGTACAGTGGGCTGAAACAGTTTACTCACAGCGAGCATCGCCGACACAACTCTGGCTGTCGAGGGAGTTATTATATTCCTTTTATTTATTCTGTTTCCGTCTCTTCTGTAGCTAACCGTTACTTTTCCCCTTCCCCGCTCTCTCTCTACACACACACACCAGGGCAGTCCCACTACACACATCCCGAATACATTTCCCATCAGGCTTCACCCTTAAAGGGCCATGCCTGTAACAATGCGTTAGCCCGGTTAGCTCATTAACACGTTGACGCCGTCCTGCCGGCAGTTTCAGAAAACTGAAGGCTCTCTCTCCCATCTAGGAACAACAAGTAGGCCTGCAGAGCGAGAGCGAAGATTTAACAGGGAGCCAATGAAGGGAAGCCAATACAGGAGAAGTCTGCTCTCTCTTTCTAGTCCCTGTCAGGACTCTTGCTGCAGCATTTTGGATTAATTGAAGGCTTTTCAGGGAGTTTTTAGGACTTCCTGATAATAATGAATTACAGTAGTCCAGCCTGGAAGTAATAAGTGCATGAAGTAGTTTTTCAGCATCACTTATTTAAAACAACATATAAAAGCACAATCATAAATATCAATGTACAAATATGCTAAAAAAAAAAAAAGGGTATTCAGAGCCGAGGCTTAGCAGTGGAGGGGCAGGGATGCAACGCACAAACTCAAAAAAAGAGAAAAGAAAACACACTAATACACAAGTGCAGCACACTATCACACACTCACACTAATAAACAAAAAGAAGACAGGTGTGTAACACTCAAAAGTTCCCACCACCAAGGCACCCCCAGTCTCCTCCACGTCAGCTCTCCACATCTGAATAAAAGAAAAAAGAAAATTATAATATATTACAACAAAACTTACATGCAGTGCTGGGGGGGGGGGTAACCCAACTGCAGGACCACACTGGTGATCTGCAGCTAGAAAAAGGGCCTCCCACCAGTGGTAACAAAAATCAAAACTACAAATCAAAACAACAGAAAACAACATACAATCTAAATAAAACTTTAAAATCTGGAGCAGACGGAATCGCCGTATTATTCCAACTTTCCGTCTGCCCGACTATAAGTTAATCATCCAGTCAATCAATGTGCACGCCAGCCGACTTCCGTAGCCAGCATGCATATGGCTGCTGTCCACGCCGATGTCCACTTTAAAAGGCTGGCAGCAGCAGGAAAAGAAACCTTGCAACAGGAACAGACAGTAAAAGCAAAGGCCCACACTTCCTGCAAAGTATAATAAGCATTTACTATAAAAGAACAATAAAAGGCAGAGATCGTAACAAACTGAATTACGTACCGAGTAAACAGCGTCACGAATCATGAGGACAGTGGCTCATTGGAGGCTTCCACAGCTACAACTTAAAAATAATATCTGTTTACCACCAAGTAAGGTAATGTACGCACTACACTGAGTAAACACCTACCAGCTGCGATGGAGGCTTCAGAAGAGTGACCCGCAGATGATCTCTGCAATACCAAGGGAAGTCAGGTGACCAAAAAGGAGATCACAGGTAAGCAATCCAGGAATGCTCAAATGCGGGGCGGATCTAGAGAAATTTTCTTAGGGTGGCAAAGAAATCAAATGGGGTGGCAAAATCAAAGCACCCCCCCCCCCCCCCCCCCCCAAAAAAAAAAAACAAAAACACATATGCAGGTGGTTACATATGGTTAAAATGATTCAAATGCGGTAAGTATACACGTTTTTCATATAAATATTTTCTATAATTTAATTATTCTCTGTAGCCCACATAATTACACACTTTAGTTAGAATCAAAACACATGTTTTATGTATGTACTGTATAGCCTGTATAATAAATAAATATTTAGCCCAATAAGTATAAAATCCAGAAAGCTACACAACACAGGGCGGTTCATTTAAAAACACAAGTCTAACTTAAGTTTCACACTGTTTTTTGTTAGAAAACAATCAACTCATATGGCTCCTACAGTTGCGTAGAGACAAAAGTGGACAAAAGAGGGGCAAACTTGTGGCTCCACAAATATAATTATAACGTAACATATACTATATCAATATAAACAATATTGTCACATCTCATATCTCGTATAACAATATATCAATATATATTTAAAGACTCGATATATCGCCCAGTCCTAACACCAGACATAAAAAAGTAAGACTAGGTGTTTTCATGGTCCCTGTGCCTCGCTGGCAACATGTTTGTTTTGGTTTTCGCTCTCTCCCTCCTCCCTCTCCCCCTCTCGCTCTCTCTCTGTCGCTGCGGCGATGCTCATTGCGGGCTCCCGCTGCTGGCCCACACACCTGCTCTCATCACCACACCGGCCGCTGATCCCAACTGATTGCAGTACTACTGAAGATGGCGAATCTACGTTAGTCTTCGCTGGATCGTTGAGCTATCAGCGTCAGTCAACCTGTGCATCTGCAAATCTGAATCTGTAAGCTTTTGTAACTATCCCGCTAACCTGACCTTTTTGTGTGTAGATTGTTTCTGGAACCCGATTACGAGAGGAGTGGCAGAGGAGGAGGAGGACTTGGAGCTTTTGTACAGAGAGTGTACCTTTTCCCTGATCCCTGTTTCCCCACGGACCCTGGCTACCTGGACCCCCTTTCCCCTGCACATTGTATATAGCCACTTGGTGTTGTGTTCACTGTAAATAAACGCACTGTCTTTCGCATATGGGAAACAACTGGCCTGCGCCTGAGTCCCTGCTCGCTGCTGAAGTCAAAGTAAACTTTATTGTCATCTCCGCTACATACAGTCCAGTACATAGAGAGACGAGACGATGAGGCTCCAGTTACAGCAGTGCAAGTAAACAAACAATAAATATAAGAAGAGTAAGAAAATAAATATGCACTTTAGGACTCGGGGTAAAGGGATCAATAACAATTTAAAATTTATATTTTATATTTTGATGATTTAAAGTCTCACACACAACCCATGGAAAGGGGAGGGAGAGGGGGGCACCAGAGGGAGTCTTCGCCCAGGGCGCCAAACAGGCTAGGACCGCCACTGCATCAAAACATCACATATTTGCAAAAGTGCTCTAACGTTTTCGGAGATGCCTGTTGCCCACAAGATGACCGCACAACATTTTTATTCTTGCTTGTTTTAACGGTATAAACAGTGAAAGGTGGTGGATTAGCCACTTGGTCATGATCAACTCTGGGCTGGACCAATTACAATACAGCCATATTGAGGTGAAAAGGAACACGATTCGTCTCGTACTTCAGCTAGAATGAAAAAAAGACACAAAGCTGACGTTATTCTGTGTTTTTGCTGCACAACTGGCTGTTCTTCTCTCATTCTCTCTCCCTCCCTCTCCTGTTGCTACTTCAATCATGAAACTGATCAATGATCAGCTGATCGGCTTTCCTCTCTTGTTTGTTTATCGCCCACTTTGCGCCAGATATATAACGGTGTACACAAAGAGTTGAACGCACGGGCAGAAATGTTGAGAGCGCAAGCAACACATTGCGAGCAAGCACAAGTGCAAAAACTGAGCGAGAGGGGCTGCTATTGTGTGTGTTTATGGATAATAGCAAACACTGAAATACATTTTTTGCACACAGCAATGAATTTTGTTCACTCAAATTTAGTTTTTCTTCACTCAAAATAAATTTCTTCTCAAAATGCAACACTTGCACCTGCAAATGTTTTTTTTTACGTGCGCTCAGAATAGTGGCACAAAAATAACACCATATTTGTCAGGCTAAAACAAACTGAGAATAAAGGTGTTTGTTGTTTCTTAGCTTCCACTGACTCTCCTCTGTCAGAGTCTGTTAGAAAATGCCCTTGAAAATTTGCCTTCTTTGTAAGTTCATCGCTGAATTTTACAGGTTTTACTGTTGATCAGACATTCCCAAACTCCCTTCCCACAGCTTATTTTGGTCTTCCAGCTCATGTTGCTCTTTTTATTAGGTTAATTGAGTGACTTCTAAAAAAGCAACCCATCTTTTCTTACCACAGCTATAGAATGCCATAGAAGGGTTCACCCATCAAAAGTAGTTGCAGCAAACACACTAAACACCCAAAAAAAAAAGTTTACCCTCCTAGTAATTTTCTGTGGAATTTAGAATGATAATCTATAAAAGCCTGCTCCCCAAGCCACAGTGGCTTCTGTCAGTTCTCCAGCTCTTTCAAAGAAATCTCCTTAATGTTAATCTCTTCCATGTTTTAGATTCCAAAAGGCTATAATCTTTACCATGAATATATAATTAGGTATTTGCATTTTTATAGAGACTCCCTGCCTTTATGTTCAGCGGGTCAACCCTTCATGCAAAACTTTCACGCAGTGAAAGTGTATTTAGTTTCAGTCTTGCTTTTAGTTCTTCTCTTTTAAACTGTATCCAAACAGAGCAGTTTGTAAATGTGTAACTTGTCCCACAAAAATTGGATAAGCAGAGTAGGAAAGATCCAGTCAGTGATATCACAAAGCTAAAAATAGCAGAATAAGTCTAATTAATAGCATTTCGGCATTTTGTTCCAAGACCATGGCATTTTTGCATGAGACATCTGAAAGATAACTCATGTTTCATGAAGAACATACCTGAAGAGTGAGGTCAAGATTGTTGCTGTTTGCTTGGATCAGCAGGCTTTTTGTTTACCTGACCTAATAATCTAAACTTCCACATGGTTATTATTAATACCTTGGCTACCTGGATTTTCGTCAATTGCTTGGACAACCGGGATACTAAATTGTCCATGAATAGCAAGTCCTCAAAGGTGCAGTTTTTTTTTAATTGTACATATAAACATACATTGTTTCGTTTTTAACTGTCTTCCAACAAATTACTGCATTTTTGTAAATGTAATTAATCCATTAAAAATACATAGGAATGGGACGCCGGATTGCACACGCTGCCATGTTGCCTCTCCATCAATACTTTGGCCGAGATGAACAATGCCCTCTTGCCCAATTGCAGTTTATGTATATGGATAGAAACAGTCCACAGTACATAGTACAACAAAGTGGAAAAAAAATGTGAAGAAAAGCAATAATGTGACCCTCATCTGGATAAAATCTCTTCCTCCTCTTCTCCTGAACTGAAGTCGGGGCTCTTACACATGAAAATGGGCATTAACATGCCTCCTACAGAGTTAAGAGCCATGGACGTTCCTTGAGCTGCCATACACTCCTATTTTAAAATATTCAACTCTGCAGCTGAAAGAAAACACATTTCCAGCTGTCTGAGAGAAGTGAACAGGGGTGATATTTTCATAACTTAAAGCCAGTGTGAGTGTTTGAGAGATGCTGACAAGACAAGGTCAGTCAATGGCACTTTGTCGTCATGTTTGTCATTTTGTGCTTTCTGTAGCATGTTCGAATGCTCGAGATTTGGTGAACAAAATGGTCATTTACTTGTGTGGGACCGCAAATTAGCCTCTGTGGAGTCTGTGTGAGACACCCATACATAGTATAGCTGAGGTTTGCTAACAAAGCCTGCTAGTGTTAGCTGATAAACTTGAATGTCTGCTCCAATATCTATGAAGTAGCAGAGTCACTTAACATCTGATTCGAAACCTGTTTGTTAGTGTGTAAAATTTTCCACTGGCATCTGTTCTTCGCTATTAGGGGAAAAATACTTAAAAAGACTTCCATCCACAAACCAACACAACGTCACAAAGTAATCATGTTGTGGTTTAGGTTAGCTTAAGCGTGTGCATGTGTGTAATGAGGTAATAAGGAGTTACAGGCTGCGTGTAATCAGCTCCTGTTGTTAATGGAAACCCTTTTCCCAGTTGTTTACCATATTTCTATGACGACACTCGCGTTCATTTAAAACTAACATAAAGCCTCAAAATGAGCTCGAATTCTTCTAAACCACACTGGCAGGATACACTGCAGTGAAAGATCATATAAAAGTATCTTCAGGCCTCAGCCAACACCTCTTGATCAAACACAAAACCACAGTCGTGTTATCATCAGAGCATTTTAATACTGTTCGTTTTCTCAGCATTGCTTTCATGGCAAAAAAAAATGTACACAGAAATGCTATTGACAGACAGAAGAAAAACATACAACAATGACAAAAATACAAGTTTCCCTAAATAAACAGGGAAAGTAGTGTAACAAGCATGTTGAAAATATTTCAAACATTTCCTTCTCCTACGACTGTCCAAAGCAACACAGCGAGTGTTTCAGCTGATATGTTGGGATAAGGGGAAAACATGAACATCTGTGGCTTTGTTTGGACTGGAGAATTGACAAAATAAAACAGTGAAAACTGAAAATGGGTGCTTGATTTTGGACACTTTGGGAGTATTATATAAGGACAATATGGGGTTGGAAGCATAAAAAAGGGGACACAAAAACAGCCGTGAAAACACACACATATACACATCTGAACAATCAAACTCATGTAAGTTACTGCTGTTAGATAACTATGAATCAAATAAGGCCTTTTTTTTGTCAAAATCCTCACAAAAATTGATTGCATGGTGCTTCATTTTTAGTTTGTAATTTGATGCAATGCCATATGTTGTGAGACAAAATAAAGGCTCTATTGTTCTCGAAATCCACATCAGCATGTAATATGACACTAAAAGATGTCGGTAAGGCTCGGGAGCAATGTTGCTTAGGCATTTCTCTGTAAACCTATTATACTCAGTGATAGAGTATGAATCCTTTTTTTTAAGGAAGAAGATATAAAAAACTGCAAAAAATTATTTAATCTCTACCCCAGACAGGAGAAAAAAAAATAAAACAGATACATTTCATTGCTTTTAGCATTTACATTTCACAGTCTGGTTGGCAGTAAACAAGCAAAACTACACAAACCAATAATAGTCACTGACCAAAAACACACAATGATGATGATTAAAGTCAAGTGGCAGACAAGTAAGAGGGTAATAGCAAACAAAAAGCTAAAGGGGCCACTGTCTAGACGATATCACTGGAACGATACAGTCAGCAGCCCCAGGAGAAAACTAGTGCCTAAAACTCTAAATCTTTGAACTTCCTTTCTTGGCACGTGTGTGCTGCTTTATAGGAGTGAGCTCTGAGGCTGAAGGCCTTTGAACAGTTTAGGGATCTTTACTGTTCAAAAACAGTCTGAGCCTTGTTTAACTATGTCTTTGTGGAGTGGAGGCAGACCTGGCAGAGAGACTAAAGTATCTGACACTGAACTTTTACATTCAGTTTAAATTTTGGAAAAAACAAAAAGCAGTCTGTATTTTATGTAAGAATGGCTGAGTTTTAATTAAAGTAGTTTTATGAATCAGCTTTTAGTAGATATTTAATTACTCCTCGCTGCTTTTGGATCTCATCTTTGGAGAACTTTAGCTTTGATTTACTTCTCCATTTACTTCTCCACTCAGGACAGTCAAAAATCCACCATTTATGCATGGGTTTATAGGCAGGGACAATTACTGTTTAAACTCATGTTAGCAATACTGCAAAAAAAAACAAAAAAAACAAAAGACATGCTAAAAATACAAAAATACATGACAAAAATGGAATACCATAATATCAACTAAACACTAATAATCTGCCTCTGATGGCACAGAACAATGCAGGCAAAGTCCGTTCCCATTTACCTTTCACAGCAAATATATTTCCCACAAAAAACAAATGATGTGGCAGAATTATGGTTGATGGGTCAGAAGAATCCAAATCTGCACAAGACACTTGCATGTTTTTGTTTCAGATACTGTCCACAACATAATATAGAGTTCACACAGCTCATATGGTCTTCAGCTTAATGCTGATTTTCAAAATATTTTTATTAATTCCACTTCCTTTTGAGCATTAACCTTGTGACAGTCTATAAGTGGAACATTTGAAAGGAAAATCCAAATGTTTTTTTCAGTGCAAGATCTTTTTATAATCCTTATGGTGCGGTCAGAGTTGGTTGAAACTCCAGTTTGTATTGGGACGTGTGGTCCAGATGTTTTCATATACACCAGTGACGTGATCCAGTTCTGTAGCTCAAACACTCAGGCACTTTCCCCATACCATATCTACTAAATCCAGCAACAGGATTACAACTCAGTCACATTGTTTCTGTTTTATAAACAAAAACATTTTAAAAAAGAACTGTCAGTTACAGCTGCGTCAATGCAAAAGGCACTTCCGTTTTCAGTTCGCTAAGACCTTTCTAGTAAATTGCACTCAGTTAGGTTTCACCACCATCTAATCCTGCTTGATGACTTTTAAACCACTTACCATTCATTTTGCAAATTTCCAATATGATGTCATCGTAATTTTACCATTCACTGACTCTGAAATAAATCATCCACTTTGTTGTGCCACCTTTTGACCTTGAAAGGATAGTAAGTGCCACTTTTTGAATTTTGGATGTTTGGACTGAAAATTCGATTTCAATCACTAAGTGAGCGATATCAGGATCAGAAACTATGGAAGGGGAGTCTTTACAAAATCTTCCCAACAGTTAGAAATAAGATGGTTTTAGTGACGTAACATTGTTATTTGAAGGGCAGTGGCCTTGCACTAAGAGTGCTACATAGTCCAACCCCCCGTTTTGTTGCATGTATGGAAGTGGCTGAGGAGTAAAACAATGATCGATCTCCGGCTGTTTGAGGGGTGTTGTACCGTTTCCTCCATTCTCCAGACAAGGTTTCCCCTCCAGTTCCATGGGATCAGGATCAGTGGGGCCCAGTTCAGGCTCCAATCCAGAATTGGCCTGCTTCCTTTTCCTTAGACAGATGATTGTCCCAGCCACCACAGCAAATCCCAGCACCAGTGCAAGAGCAGCTAAAGCAGGTATGAGAGTATATGTCATAGATGGCTGTGTCTCCACCCAGGGCTCTGAGGATGTCACTGGAATCCCTTCGGTACGAGCCTCTGTACATGACCCCATTTCAGCAGAGTTGTTGGCCCGAGAGCTGATTTTCTCTCCCAAAGGACTAGCACAGACTGAATAGGTACAGTTTGGTCTCAGACCACGTAAAGTGTATTCAGGATAGTTGGGTGGAACATTCAGTGTAATGGATCGGCGATCAGGCCCTGAGAGGTTACGGTAGGTCAACTTGATGCCACGAATATGCGGCTGTGACTTGATAAACCGATGCAAGTCAAGAAGGATTGATGTGGAGGTCACCTGACGTGAACTGATGGCATCAAGTTTATCAGGCATCTCGGTGGTAACTATAGAATCTTCAGTTGCTGGTGGTTGAGGAACATCATCCATATTTTCACAGTAGAGGCCAAATGTCCCTGACAGACACAAACAGCCGAGTTCTCCCACTGGGTCAAAATAACAAGTGCCACCATTAAGGCAGATGTTTGGTGGACAAAAGTGCTCATATTGCCCACTGGTGGAGCTTGGGAAGACTGGAGGTTCTGTTTTTGGAGAAATAGTTTCTTCACTAGGTGGTGGAGGAGGAGGAATAGCATTGGTATGGGTTGTTCTTGGAGATGTGTATGGCAACTGTGGAACAGAAGTACTTCCAATGGGAGAGCCCATTTGCAATGTTGTGGTTGATGGACATCCAAAATCTTTGTGATCCAGTTCTGAAAGCATCTTCCCAGCATTAACTAGAGGAAAGTGGCATCTGGTCTCTTCATGTCTCTCAAGAATCACTTTCTTCTCTTTTAGCCAGACAGGGAACCAGGCTAATGGGCACAAACAGTCAAATGGATTCTTAGCTGCTGTCAGGGTTCTCAACTTGGGGAAAGTGTGAAAAAAATGTGGTGGGAATCCCTGGAGATTTAGACTACTGAGATCCAGTTCTTGAAGCCCAGATAATTTATCAAAGTCCTCCACCCTCAGATCCCCCAATGGGTTGCCAGCCAAGCTCAGCTTGGTCAGCCCTTTTAGGAAATCATGTTTTAGGGCCCTGGGCACCTCAGCTAACTGGTTTGATGAAATGTCTAGCTCATGAAGATTCTTCAGGGAGGCTACGAGATCCTCATGTAAAGTAGTAAGCTTTAGAGAGGCCACCTTAAGTGTCTCCAGGTGGGGAGTCTGTAGGTCTGAGGGACTCAAAGTTGGAATATTGTTGTTGCTGAGGTCTAAAAGGAGAAGACTGGGGAACTGAAGTGATGGGAGCGAGGTTAGCTGATTCCCTTGCAGTTTTAGTTCTAGCAACTTTTCTAAACCTTCAAAAGCTTCCAAATGAATGCTCTGTATGCGATTTGAATGAAGATACAGCCTCTCCAGTTGTACCAAGCCAGAAAAACTGCCTTTGGATATATGGGTAATCTGGTTAGTGGACAAGTCTAAGTTCTTCAGTTTTGACAACATCTCAAATACACCATCTGGAATCTCTGTAAGCTCATTCTGGCTCAGATCTAAAAGCTCCAACTCCATTAGACCTTTGAAGTCTTCTTGAGCCAAAGTAATGATGGCATTTTGGAAGATGTAGAGATTTTGTGTCGTTGTTGGGAGACGAGGCACAATGGGGGCAGGAAGATTAATGCAGAATATAGACCCCTGCATTGGGCAGTCACAGCTTGCTGGGCAGTCAGATGATAACACCAGCCCAGAAGACAGGACAAAGAGCAGGAAGTATTGTATCATGGCGATGAAAGGCTTGCAAATCTGAAAGACATAAGTGGAATAGAAAATGGTTAGTGTCAATCATTAGTTGCTTGCTAAGGTGCCCATATTTACAAGACAAATTGAAACATAAACCCTGGTAATTTATAAATAGCTCTACAGGTAATATAATTAACTACTCTATGAAATAAATGAATATTATTTAAGAATTTTGTCAGCCTCGTACTCAAACTTAGATTCGTTTTGTCTAATAACAAATGCAACAGTTCCATAAAACATGTCCAAAGGAAGAAATTCAAGTATCAAAGAACACAGAAATATAGAAAAGTACAATGAGGTGGATACACACATACTTATGCTAGGGCTGCTCAATTAATCGAATTTAAATCTAAATTACGATCTGGGCTTTCAAGGATTAGTAAAAATGACTGAGCCGCGCTGTGTGGCAAATCGAGCGCACCTCTCTGCATTTCGAACACGCGTCACAACAATTAAGAGGACCCGAGGGAAGCTCGGAAAGCTAAGCAGAAGTTATTTGGAGAGGAGAGTGACTGCTGTTGGTTGAAAAGAGAGGTAAAAAACTTCAGTGGTGCAGAAACATTATGGGTTCGCGGAGTCAGACGTGGATCAAGTAGACATAGTGTGTAAACTTTGCTACGGTGTCGTAGCTGCACCACAGAGCAACACTGCAAAGATCATTAAACATAGATGTTTACATTTTTTTTTTTTTATATTGCAAACATTCGCACTGTTATCAGTATTTGCACACTATTTTATATTATTTTTTGACAATCTTTTTAAAGTCATTATTCAATACATTGTTATTGTTAAATAAATATCGTCAAATAATCAAGATCTCAATTTCAGTGAAAATAATCGTGATTATCATTTTTGCCATAATTGAACAGCCCTAACTTATGCTAAAAAAAACAAAACTTTATTTCCATAAACACAAATATGTATGCAAAATATAATGCCTAGAGCCTCATTATAGTGCCTTTGCTTTTCATGTCTGTAATGATCATCCTCCCCAGGGATAAAGGCCCATAGGTTAAGTGAGAGGTTAGCACAGGCCACCCAGGGTGACTATTTCTGAGTAGATAAGAAGTCAGTTCAGCCACTTCTTTGTGTTTATGGCATCGTTTTTAGCCCGTGAAACCCAGTCTGCTGCAGTGAAGCATGACATGCACAGCCGCAAGTCTCCCATATACAAACATATCTGAGGCGAATATGGTTTGCTGACAGACACATTACACTATTGTTTTATAGTGCCAAAAAACACAGGACAGTAGAAAACTGTGGAAAATTCAAGCATTGCATTGAAAATTTCCAACTAATTTTCCAGTGGATGTGTGAATGTTTTTTAAATCTCATCCCGCTTCCCTCTTAATCAGCACAAGATTTTACAAGGTAGTGTACAAACAGTGCTCTACAAAGAGATAATTGTGTCATCAAGCGTCTTTACTTTGCCCACTTTTATTGTTTATAGTCACATGTCTTATAGGAAGAATAAAAATAAGCCCCATGTATGCAGCTCACCCAAAAAGAAAGAAAAAACACAAAAAATGCACTTAAATGTATAACTGCTGTGTAGTGAGTAAAGAAGTTTTAATAATGTGTCTGGATTGAGCATAAAAACAGTAACAAACTGTTCTGCTGTGGAATAATGAAAAATGTAAAAAACAATTAACTTACAAATATGTTGCTGTTTTTTTATAATCACATGTTTAAATGTTCCTATTATGGTACACCATTTATCAATGTGCATTTCAGTCACCATCCTTAACATTACATCAGCTCTTTGTCTTTCATCTTCCTCTCTCTCCCCTCCACTCCCTTGGCCTGGTTTCTATTTGTTAAACTCTCACACTATTGCCCTTTCCAGGACTCCTGAGGCGGAAGTCAAGGAGAAACCTAAGATGTTTTATTAAAGTCAGGCGTGCACACATAGGGCCATACCTCTATTCCCTCCCTGCCCTATTTCTCCGCCATTCATTCCCTTCACCTCATAACATGAAAGTAGGAATTTGCAATATTCTGGGAAATTCTTTATGTAGTGACAGGAATGGAAAAAAGTGGTGCTGACAAGTGTTTTGAACACAACACAAGATTTTTTTTAGATGAATTAATATGGACGGTGCTCTGACCTGCTGCTCTCTTGATTCTCTGTTAACCTAAAGACACACTTTTATTTAACTGATCTTCCAGGACCAGTTAGAATGTTTCTAATGCTGTTTTATACAGATCACAGCACACTGTCTGGGAATTAGAATCTTATCTCTGATTTTTGTCTCTTGATGCCATACTGTATCTATGTGGGAAACTGGTCACTTTGCTAGTTTTTGCCAAAGAGAACAACACTGTTACACTTCATGTCCAATAAGAAATAAACACGGACACTAAATTGAACAGCTTTACAAACCTGCAAGTCTGCATATACTAGTAATTTTAACTGGTGTTTGAACTTTTAGGTAAAAAAACAAAACAGCAATGCAAAGACATGTTTTCAGACCCAAAGTTACTGGTGTGAGTAACATTTTGTGGCCATTTATCAAAGCAATATATCCATCCATCATTCAGTTTTTTTCTGCTTGTCCAGAAAGGTCACCAGTCTGCTGCAGGGCTAACTTTGCCTGGCATTACTTTGCTTTAGTCACCAAACCAGTACTAGTGGGGAAAAAACAAACAAAACAAACAAAAGCTACAGACACAAACTACAATGCACACCCTAATGCATACAATTAAAAGATCTAAGATGACAGCGTGCTCCACTGAACTATTCCTGCTATGACGGGCTTTTGTTCAGGAGAATGTCTTTATTTAAAGCCACTGCACTCCAGAGTCTGGAGCTTTCTTCGTGTGAAGTCAGTTGTTGTTTACAGAACATTATAGCTGCCTTTCAGTTCTTTAGGGTGCTACCTCTGACACACTTGCTAAGTGAATAGTGTGATGAAAGGAGAGGAACGACTGGAATATGAATGGTTGGAGTATTACACTCTTAAAGCTAGCCTTTATAGGCTTTTATAGAATATGTTTGCAAATCCAAGTGTGTAGGTAATCTTGAGGCCTTGCGCTTGCCAACTAACCACTGTCAGGACATGCACGTTTACAGCCTCTGTGAATGTTCTAGAATAGAATAGAATAGCTCTTTATCCGATTGTTCAGTCTGACGTCACTAGCCGTGTCTGGACCTAAACTCCGCTGCAGGTCCATATATCAAATGATCACTATGCCATTACTGAGAGTTGAAAAACTGTCTAAAGTCTTTCATCTTTAATAAAATGATCAGCGTTCTGCTCTACTAGGTGTAACAATTGAGTTTAACATCCAGGCATCCATGAAAACGGAATTTAGGACATTTAACGGAGTTAGAAGTTAGCAGGGAGTTAGCTCGCTAGCTTCTATCTAAATACAATATAGCATGTCCTGACTGCGGGGTTTTGGAAACAAATTAAAACGTACAGCTCTGTTATCACTTCCAACATAAATGAAGACAGAAAACTAAACAGCAGTGATGTTTGTAGGGTTACTGAAGTTTGGCTAGCTGGTATATAATGATGTGCTACGTGACCACTAGCGACACAGCTATGTTAGCATAATATAAACAAGCTAACTTTTTTTTCCCACTCGATAAACGTTAACGTGAGTGTTCTCGGTGGTCAGGAACAAATGTAATCGCATGGCAGGATGCTGTAAAAGGACCAAACTTCAGCCAGGAGAACAACTGAGATAATCCATCCACAATACGAGGTTAGTCATTCATATACTGCTGCATGGGCTGGGCTGTAGCTACATCCTAAGGTTTTAAAAACTGAGCTTAAATAAATGATTAGCGGTAATAAAAGCCGAGGGAGGTCAACAGTGATCACTGACTGTTTTAGGAGCTTTTTGAGATCAAATAGAAGAAAATACAAAACATTAAACATGTTAACAACACAAAAGCCATATTAAACGCAGACTACTTTAGGCCCGGAAGTAGGATTCATCGCGTCATCACTGAACAACCGGATTGTGACTGTTACAAGAACAATGAAAGGCAGTTTGGTATCTCTCCGTGTGAAATACACAATAGCGTAAGCAAGTATTTACATAATAACACAGACAGATTTACATTTACACAAGACAGATATGTACAACTTATTCTTACACCTGCATACATACAGATACACCCATAAAGACAGATATGTACAACTTATTCATACACCTGCATACATACAGATATACACATATATATATATACACACGATATACACATATATATATACACGATATACACATATATATATATACACGATATACACATATATATATATATAAAAACACCCAGCACGCCCCTGCGGGCGGTTTATCCTTCAAGCTCGGGTCCTCTACCAGAGGCCTGGGAGCTTGAGGGTCCTGCGCAGTATCTTAGCTGTTCCCAGGACTGTGCTCTTCTGGACAGAGATCTCCGATGTTATTCCCGGGATCTGCTGGAGCCACTCGCCTAGCTTGGGAGTCACCGCACCTAGTGCTCCGATTACCACGGGGACCACCGTTACCTTCACCCTCCACATCCTCTCGAGCTCTTCTCTGAGCCCTTGGTATTTCTCCAGCTTCTCGTGTTCCTTCTTCCTGATATTGCTGTCATTCGGAACTGCTACATCGATCACTACGGCCGTCTTCTTCTCTTTGTCTACCACCACTATGTCCGGTTGGTTAGCCACCACCATTTTGTCCGTCTGTATCTGGAAGTCCCACAGGATCTTAGCTCGGTCATTCTCCACCACCCTTGGGGGCATCTCCCATTTTGACCTCGGGACTTCCAGGTTATACTCGGCACAGATGTTCCTGTACACTATGCCGGCCACTTGGTTATGGCGTTCCATGTATGCCTTGCCTGCTAGCATCTTGCACCCTGCTGTTATGTGCTGGATTGTCTCTGGGGCATCTTTACACAGCCTGCACCTGGGGTCTTGCCTGGTGTGATAGACCCCAGCCTATATGGATCTTGTACTCAGAGCTTGTTCTTGTGCTGCCATGATTAGTGCCTCTGTGCTGTCTCTCAGTCCAGCTTTGTCCAGCCACTGGTAGGATTTCTGGATATCAGCCACCTCCTCTATCTGCCGGTGGTACATACCGTGCAGGGCCCTGTCCTTCCATGATGGTTCCTCGTCTACCTCCTCTTTCTTGGGTTTCTGCTGCCTGAGGTATTCACTGAGCACTCGGTCAGTTGGGGCCATCTTCCCAATGTATTCTTGGATGTTCGTTGTCTCATCCTGGACTGTGGTGCTGACACTCACCAGTCCCCGGCCCCCTTCCTTCCGCTTAGCGTATAGCCTCAGGGTGCTGGACTTGGGGTGAAACCCTCCATGCATGGTAAGGAGCTTTCTTGTCTTTATGTCAGTGGCTTCTATCTCCTCCTTTGGCCAGCCTATTACCCCAGCAGGGTACCTGATCACGGGCAGGGCGTACGTGTTGATGGCCCGGATCTTGTTCTTACCATTCAGCTGACTCCTCAGGACTTGCCTGACCCTCTGCAGGTACTTGGTGGTTGCAGCTTTTCTAGCGGCCTCTTCATGGTTCCCATTCGCCTGCGGGATCCCCAGGTACTTGTAACTGTCCTCTATGTCTGCAATGTTGCCTTCTGGTAGTTCAATCCCCTCAGTTCTGACTACCTTCCCTCTCTTTGTTACCATCCGACTACACTTCTCCAGTCCGAACGACATTCCAATGTCATTGCTGTATAGCCTGGTAGTGTGGATCAGTGAATCGATGTCTCGTTCACTCTTGGCATACAGCTTGATGTCATCCATGTACAGGAGGTGGCTGACAACTGCTCCGTTCCGTAGTCGGTATCCGTAGCCAGTCTTGTTAATGATCTCACTGAGGGGGTTCAGGCCTATGCAGAACAGCAGTGGGGATATATATATATATATATATATATATATATATATATATATATATATATATATATATATATATATATATATATATATATATATATATATTAGGGGTGCAACGATATTCGTATCGATATTGAACCATTCGATACAGTACTTTCGGTTCGGTACGCATATGTATCGAACAATACAACATTTGTAATTTTATCAATTTTCCTTCTGACGATGCTTTCTGTGTGGAGCGCTCAGTGAATCTGTGTTCGACTACTCCGCCTAGGCTGCACTGTCGAGCGCAGATCCACTGAGCGCTCAACACAGACAGCATAGTCAGAAGGAAGAGCACAGGGCAAGCTAGCGAGACAGAAGTTAAGCTCTCCTTGCAACAAGCAAATTGAACCTCATTCAGATCTGGCGTTTGGAATTATTTTGGTTTTCATGTGACGTATGACCCTGAAGGTAAGCGAGTCATGGACTAAAGTAAAACAGTATGTTGGATGTGCCATGCAATGCTCAATTACATTGGTGTGAACTAGTGTGTTAGCGCAGTTAGCTCATTAACGTGTTGGCCGTCTAGCCCCATGCACGGAGCGATCCGCGGTAGCTCGTTAACGGAGATTTGCCGTGTTGTGGCGTTAAGGTCATTTCAACGAGATTAACCTGAAAGCACTAGTGGTAACACAACGAATATGACTGCACATTTATGCCGACATCATCCTAGTGCAAAGACAAGTGGAAGCAGACAAAAAAAAGCAAGCATGCTACTAACTTTAGCCGAGTCATTTAGACAGCTGTTAGCACATGATTCTCCTTATGCTGCTGAGAATATAGCTCAGAAGAAGCGTATTGGAGCGGATGATGCCGTCATTCACCTCCTACATCGTTCCCTCGCTCACCTGGAGACCGCTGGAAGCACTGTGAGAATCATGTTCTTTGATTTCTCCAGTGCCTTCAACACCATTCTTCCCTCGGTTCTAAAGGACAAGC
Source organism: Aulonocara stuartgranti (assembly GCF_965226115.1). NCBI lineage: Eukaryota > Metazoa > Chordata > Actinopteri > Cichliformes > Cichlidae > Aulonocara > Aulonocara stuartgranti. The sequence continues at coordinate 32,440,452 of NC_138944.1, read as the reverse complement.
TGGTGAACTCTGGAGTGGACCATCACCTCACTACCTGGATCCTGGACTACCTCACCGACCGACCACAGTATGTGAGGACTCAGGGCTGTGTGTCGGACAGGGTCGTCTGCAGTACGGGGGCCCCACAGGGAACGGTTCTGGCTCCGTTCCTCTTCACCATCTACACTGCAGACTTCTCCCACAATTCCACCCAGTGCTTCCTGCAGAAGTTCTCTGATGACTCTGCAATAGTCGGCCTCATCACTGATGGGGACGACAAGGAGTACAGAGGTCTGACCCAAGACTTTGTGGACTGGTGCCAGCTGAACTACCTCCAGATCAACGCCAGTAAAACCAAGGAACTGGTGGTAGACTTCCGCAGGCACAAGCATTCTCCACTGTAACCACTGAACATCCAAGGTATGGACATTGAGGCTGTGGACAGCTACAGGTACCTTGGTGTTCATCTGAACAATAGACTGGACTGGACTCATAACTCAGACGCCCTCTACAGGATAGGGCAGAGCAGGCTGTACCTGCTGCGGAGACTCAGGTCGTTTGGAGTGGAGGGCCCACTCCTGAAGAAATTCTATGACTCTGTTGTGGCTTCTGCTATCTTTTATGGCGTGGTCTGCTGGGGCGGCAGCATCTCTGCTGGGGACAGGAAGAGACTGAACAGGGTGATCCGAAGGGCCAGCTCTGTTCTAGGATGCCCTCTGGACCCAGTGGAGGTGGTGAGTGACAGGAGAACGGCGGCTAAGCTGTCATCCCTGATGGACAACATCTCCCACCCCATGCAGCAGACTGTGACAGCACTGAGCAGCTCCTTCAGTGGGAGACTGCGGCACCCACGGTGTGGGACGGAGAGATTTCGCAGGTCTTTCCTCCCCACTGCTGTCAGACTCCATAATAAAGACTTTAACTGATAAAACACACACATCCATACATATGCAATAATACTAAGTGCAATAATCCTTTCTGTCATCGTTGTATTTTTACTCAGTTGTATATAGTATTTGTATTTGTATTCTATTTTTATCTTATTGTATATTTATTTTATTTTATTCTACTGTATATAGTATTTTATTTTATTCTATTCTGTACAGTTGTGTACTGTATTTATTCTTGTTGTATTCTAATTTTTGCCTCATAACTTTTGCACTGTCCACTTCCTGCTGTGACAAAACAAATTTCCCACGTGTGGGACTAATAAAGGTTATCTTATCTTATCTTATCTTATAGTATAGCTTTTATTTTGGAAAGAGCCATTTCTCTGTAATAAACTCTCTTTTCCAAAGATGAGTGATTCCTCAATCAGATACAGGGCTTGCAATATCGCTAGCCCGACGTCCCGGAGCTAGCGATTTTTTCAGTCGGGCTACCAAAATCTATCTCTTCCCTGCCCGTCGGGCTATTGTAGGAAAAATATATGTCAATGCTTTTGCATTCTTTCGGAAATGTAGCTGGGTAATTATGTCATTGGCATCGGTGAGCCACTGTCAATATGTGACATATTGAAGTCGCGTTTGAATTTGCGCTTGTTTTTTGCTTTCACTTTGCAATCGTGCGAACTGTGTATAGAGAGCGACAGCACTGATCTGTGAGTGATGATAATTTGTGCACCAATTCCTCTGACATCGTCTTATTAATCGTTAGCTTACTATGCAAACATGACAAGTGAAATCTCCCGCAGCAAGCTTAAACATGTGAGAGGTTGATCACGCAGAGAATCGCTGAGCTTATGTGAGTGCGTGTGTAAAAGCATTTCAGTTCTGCTGAGCCAAATAAGACAGGTCAGGGTGAAGAAGTGACAGCCAAAGAAAAGCTTACCACAAAACGGAAAAGTTATGACAAATCAGACTATAAGGCAAAAAGAAAGTGCAGCTTTATGGTTTCATGGACAAAAGAATTTCCGTGGCTGCAATATGATGAGCTAAATAACCAGGGCTGCACATAAGTGGTCCGCAGGTGCACATTCGCTGTCAAAATAAAAAACACGCACAAGGGTTAGGGTTAGGGTTAAATTTAAAAACTGTACTTTTGAGTTAAAATATATATTTATAATTTTAATAAATGACAAATTAAAAAGGCATGAACATCTTTTTTTGTATCGAAAAAATATCGAACCGTGACACCAAAGTATCGAACCGAACCGTGAATTTTGTGTATCGTTGCACCCCTAATAAATATATATATATATATATATATATATATATATATATATATATATGAGCTGAACCTAACAAGCTGCTTTAAGTTACTCACGCCCTTATTCAGACATCCCAACAGTAATGGAAAGAACCATGTCACATGTGATATTTATCTTAGATGGTGCACAGAACTGTCCATGTGCTGATTCCAACATGTAATCCAAAGGCATACATGACTTATCAGCAGTAACAGTAACATGCGTACATGTATAATTAAATGTGACTTTTAGTTGCCCATATAAGTATTTCATGAGCTGTTTTTATTCTTCATGTTTCACAAAAAGAAAAAGTACAATATAAAATAAACTGCCTCTTTGTCCCTGTTTACTAAATAACTTTCAAAATATCTTTTAATAATGTTGTCACAAGCTGTAGCTACAATACTGTAGCTGTGTGTTTGATATCAACACACAGGAGGTTGGGAAGCGTATCTGTAACCGGAAGGTCGCCGGTTCGATCCCTGGGCTCTCTGTCCTGGTCTTTGTGTCCTTGGGCAAGACACTTCACCTACCGCCTACTAGTGTTGGCCAGAGAGGCCGATGGCGCGATATGGCACCCTCGCTTCTGTCAGTCTGCCCCAGGGCAGCTGTGGCTACAACCGTAGCTTGCCTCCACCAGTGTGTGAATGTGAGAGTGAATGAATAGTGGCATTGTAAAGCGCTTTGGGTGCCTTGAAAAGCGCTATATAAATCCAATCCATTATCAATATCAGTTGGTGTAAATAATTTTCAGTCATCTATCAAAACCTTGTCTCATTATGTCTTTTGACCTTTTTGACCAGAAATATTTTTCCAAGACTTATAAAACTTACCTGATGTCAGACAGCAGCAATGTAAATTATTAAAACTTGTGTATGCTTTACTTTCTACATCTTTGTTTAATCTTGACCATTGTTAATTTCAGTCAAGTAAAAGGAAAATAAGTTGGCAAGGCTTTTAGATAAGTGTTAAACACCACTGTGGCAGGCCAAATGAAATGCCTTAAACATAATATTTTCAAAGAGCTTACAGGAAAGCACATTTATTCTTAACTTTCTGCTTCACAAACACCTCATCTATTTTGAAATTTCAAAGGAATGACAGGATAAGTAGGAGGGGAAATAAGGAAAGCTTAAAGCTCAATCTCAACATAAGCACTTTAAGTTCCTCTGTTTCTTCTGCTGTCTGATATTAACCGGGTGCCAACATCATAAAGCCAAGAATCTGCCAAGCACAGCACTCCAAAAAAATGGACATACACAGTGCACGCAAGTAATCCTGCATTACGCTGCAGTCACAGAACTTGTTGCAAAACCAGTTCTCTTTATTCTTTCGTACGTGTATAATTAAATGTCACTGCTTTTTGTTGTCACAGTAGGACTTAATGGCACACAGCATATCCTTAGCCATGGAGGCTGTGTGTTGAAAGGGGAACGTGCTCATCAGAAGATGAAAATTAAACAGTTCGGCACACACCCGACCTGCAGAACAGCAACTCACAGGCCTCTGAATGTATTCACACAGGCACGCACACATTCTTGCACATGTTCACGCCAGGAGACACACACAAACACAGAGTCTACAACACAGCTGGATTTTGTTACCCACAATACACTGCAGCCATCTCTCACTGTGAGACAGAATGAAAGGCCCACATAAACTTTACTCCTCCCCTGTGATAAGAAGTGGGCAGCAAGAATAAATGGAGATGGGGAATTGCAGAGAACGAGTGTGAGAGGCAAGATGTTTAAATAGCTGGTTCGTTGACGCCTGCCACAGTTCATCCACAATTTGCTGTATACAAAGACTCACTCATCTAAACTTAAAGTGCATGGCAAAACCCAAACATGATTGTGTTGTGTATTCTCTCAAAGCAAGGTGCAAGGAGTCTTGGTCCTGTAGAAGCACAACTATGGTGACTTGACGACATAAGAAAGAAATTCCGCAGCATTATGATAAGTTGAACCTTATTTTGAAAATCCGCAGAACAGTTACATGGCTTAAAAAAGTCATAACAACAACCTCAAGAAACCTGAGCAGGCTTGTACAAAACATTCTGCTCTGCTTTTGGTTTGTTGCTATGACTTCTGGTCCATCAAACTTTATTGGACTGATGTCACTATTTTCCCAAATGTCAGCAATGAAATTAATGAAAAATAAACCTCAAATTGGTACTTGCTATGAATTATAATTTACCTCAAAAAGAACATATGCTCTCGCTCTCTCTCTTGCCCTCTTTCTCCCCCTTGCTATGGCTGGCTGTACTGTATTGTACAAAAGAGAAGTATACCACTGTTAGTTGTCAAGAATAGGATCATAAGAAGATCAACAATGGAAACAACACTCTTTGCAGAAAGCTTGTTATCTGACGCATGACCTTAGGGGGTTTGCACTGCCATTTCTCCCACTGAAAACTATCATTCGGTCACTAGATTGTAGAGGTAGATGCTGCTCTTATCAATGATTATCATGATGACCCTTGAGATGATAGTCATATCAGAAACTTTACAAATAGCAACTGCACTAGAAATATTCCAGAGACGCACAAGGAAACAACCATGAAGGGGAGATCATCCAAATGTCAAACAACTTTTGTATTTGATCTTATTATTTGTGGAGTTGTGAAACTTTATAATGGCAAATTTTATAGTATGTTGAAGGTTAAAGATTGCTCGTGTTGAAAGCTAATATGCAAATTACGGAAATTTGCATTGTTCTTACTGCTACCAAAGGCTGTGCTGCGTTTCCCTCTTGGCTAGAATATCCAGATAAATGACCAATGCAAAAGGGCAGAATAAATTTAGAACATTGTTGTTTAATTATTGAATAATTATTGTCTTTACTCTTTATTCCTATCCAGTTTAAGTACTTACATGTCAAAGAAAGTAGGACAGCTAGGTGGTGAAGGCTACCTAAAACACTGGTATTAATTACACTTCATACACAGCAAAATCTCCAGTGTTAATTTAACACTGGAGATTTTGCTGTGTACCAGCATTATGAGGATTGGTAAACAGAAACTGCTAAAAAAAAAAAAAAAGAACCAACTACAACGGCTGTGTAAAAGTGCAAATAATTGAGCAGTCATTTAGATAAATTATGTAGAACACAAATGCTTTTGGTAGCAAATTATTCACATTTGTTTTTCTCCTGACACTAAATTGGATGATGGAGAGACTGGCAGATGTGAAAGAAAAAACATCAGTGGTGAGGGCACAAAGAAGTAAAGTGGCGATCATAAATTTGTGTTAAAAAGTTGTTCTGCAGGGAGGTTACTTCATTTTCTTTTAGAAAATAAAGGAGTCTTGATTTAGTGGTGCCAAATCTTCCAAAGAGGAATATCGTGTTACCTCATGCTTGAAAAGCTTACCAGTAAAATCAGTTTAACAAGGTCTTTCTTTCTAAAACTCTTACCCCACAACTGTTTTGTAAGAAGATCAATTATAGCCATGCACTGTATCTGTACTGTACTGGGGTTGCACAGGAATGTGAAAGCACATGGACAAACATGTGTAAGGATATTATAAATAAAACAGATTAAGGCTTAACACACACAAAGTAAATAGAAATGTTATTCTGATGGGCGTGCTGCATGAAAGTTCAGTTGTGTAAAGGATTTTGTGGTTGAGCAAGTCTCTTTATTTTACCATGACCTCAAAAGTTATGATGACTTCTAGGATTAGTTTGTTAATCTGAGCCTGACGTGACATCTTTTCTTTCTTGCCTTAGGAACATATAACGGAGAGTTGCATCAGTCTTATCTGGATAGAGTGTCAACAAGCTGGATTTATGTTGCATCACCTATTCTCATAACCCAAGTATCAGTATAGTAAAAAAAATTAACAGAAGATTAGATTAATATATACCATTGGGTGAGATTAAATGAATATATAATCAGGGCTTTATGGTCTGAGATTACCAATGCAATGACTGTGAATACAAATCATCCAAAAACTATAAATGACAATCCAAAAATTACAAAACGCAAAGGAAATGTTTATATATTGTATTGTTTTCCCATTGATTTGATTTTTACTCATGGGAGTAGTACTTTAGTAGTAGTTTTCCTCTACAAATATAATTAATTAAGAAGTCTTCTGTGTGAAAAAATAACAGAGAAAGATAATCAGCTGTCTCCGATGAGCCTCTCATTCTCCATATGGAGTAGTCTTGTACTGTAGCTAGGATTTTTTACTTTGCACAGCAGCTGTGAGCTGGCACAGTGCAGCAATCTGTTGAAGTATTGAGTCTCGTGCAGTCCTTTAATGTGAAATAATACATTTTAATGATCGAAACTATAAAAGAAACATTCCCACAAAGTTAGTCATTGCCTGTGAGGTTTTTGGCATCACATGTGCTGACAATCTATATTAGGATGAAGAAGAATCGCATGCACAATGAGCCACATGAAAACCACGATAAATAAATTACATTAAAAGCTTAGGTACAAATACAATTTATATTTCTTTGTCATTCTCTTCAACTGCATTTACTCCTTGACTTGTTCTTCTGTGTACTCTTAATAGAACCATTGTTTTTGGCAAAGTAGCAGCTCCACACTTAGAGACGTATCTGTGACTCCTCTTACTATGTTCCCCTCTGTCTCTCATTAAACGTACCTGCTTTTGTACTGTTAATAGAAGCAGTTACATACCAGCTAAATTGTATGATAGGACAACCTTTCTGACACTGGTAAGGGTAGCTTCAGATATATTATGAGGTTTGAAATATCAGATAAATGGCAATTTGAGCTGAAAAGCCAGAGTAGGGATCCAGTATCTGCCCTCTAGTAACTTACAATGGGTGAGTTGCAGTATCCTGTAAACAAAAATCTATCAGTGAAAGTATTATGACTTTAAGTCTGCCAGCACATAATGACAATTAACCTGGTTATTGCCTTGTAGATATGAGATTCGTGCAGAGGATGTGTAATTACCAGGAGAAGCCATTATAGAAGCACTGAACAAAGTAACCTCAGTCAGCTTTGTGGATGGTTTTGGCCTCTGGCGGTTTCACCAATGCCTTGGTGTGGTGTTTTAAGGTGTGGAAGTGTTCCAGTTATGCTCCTGCTATGCTGAAAATGCAGAGCAGTGTGCTGCGGCTGCCTGTTAGACCTTGAGTCCTATCTGTGGGTTTAAGGAACATTTCCGTAAGGAAATCCAGTCCCCTTCCCAGTAGAATACTAGAAGGTAAGCTTAGCTTGAGGTATTCATGGGCAAATGTATACAGAAGAATATCTGAACAGATTTAGATTTCCTCCTGAAGTAAATCCAAACAGAGCTGTACTGACAAGTACTTGACAGTAGAACAGTGTTAGTGTTGTTGTCGTTTTGTATTTGATTGGACTTTGTTTTTAAATAGGTGCAGATACTTTGGCTAATCTTACAGGGACTGAATGATTCTTAAGAATTGGTTGGCTTTATTACTCTTCATTGCTATCTACTTTTTAAAATCAGAATCTTAGCCATTACCAGGACTTACTAGGACACAATTTCTAACAAGCACATCTGTTATGCCCCAGATGTACCTTTCAACAATGATAATTGCTGAACTGCATTTTGGTCTCTCTGTGCCAGGGTTTCTGGCAAACCTTAAAGAGTCGTTTTTTTCATCACGTTATAAGGTAACGTGATGAAAGGTGTTTACCAAGGTGATAAGGTGTTTACCAAGTGAAGTTAAAAGCAATTATGTTGTTTTTGTGTCTGATCCACCAGCATAACAAGAAGGTGCTATGGAGCTATTTGCTGCTCCCTTTAGGGTTCACCAAAGCAGATAATCTGCCTTCATTCCACCCGATCCCTAGCATGTCCTCCCCTCCTCCATGAACCTCTTTTGTGGTCTTCTTCTTTTCTTCTTCTTTTCTGCCAGCTAAATCCTCAAGATCCTTGGTCCAGTAAATCCACTATCCCTCTGCAAATGTCCAAACCATTTCAGCCTTGCTTCACTAAGTGTATCTCCAACCTGATCAACCTGAGCTGTACTAATTTCTAATCCTATCCACTCTGGTCACTTCCAGTGAAAAATTTAACATTTTCAATTTTGTCACCTCCATCTCCTCCTGTCTTTTTATCTGTGTCACTGCCTCCAGCAGATCTCACTATCAACTTATAAACCTTCCGTTTCACTACTCCTGTCACAAATCACCCTTAACATTCACGGTTCACCCCAGGGATGTAAACTCTTCAAACTTGGGGTCAGCTGTGGCTCAGAGTGATTCACATCCCAGCTCCTCCAGACTGCATGTTTGAAGTAAAGCAAGACACTGAACCCCAAGTTGTCAGAGTACAACTGAGTTCACTTCTGTGAATGTGTGTGTAACTGTGTGAATGAGGCTTATAGTAAAAAATACCTTGATTGCTCAGTTGAAGTAGAAAAGCGCTATATAAGAAAATCTAGGGCAGAAAACACATTTATTGTGCCTTGCTGCTATTAACTCATCAAACAGCTCTACACCACACTAACAGAACACAAACTGAACTTTCATTCATTTTGCTAACTAGAAGAATATGTCTGTGTAAATAAATAAATAAATAAATTTTTATTTATATAGCACCTTTCAAGACGGAATCACAAAGTGCTGAAAGATTTTTCAGCCTTTCAATGAGGATGTGGTGGTCAACTGTGTCGAAAGCTGATGTTAGGTCCAACATGAGTAGAACAGAGCATTTTCCTGCATCATTATTTACCAGGCTTTCACTAGAGACCCTAAGAAGAGCTGTCTCCGTGGAGTGAAATCGACGAAAACCTGACTGAAACTTATTGTAAATGCCATGTTTATCTAGAGCTGCCATAAGTTGCTTAGCCACAACCTTTTCTAGAAGCTTAGCAAAGGTTGTGTATCTTGATATGCTTTTGTTTCTTCTTGATGTGTTTACTTGTGGTACACTGGCCACATGCCTGCATTCAGGGTGAATGTTGGTGACACCGGGTTTTCCACAGAGTTGAAGCCTCAACATCAGCAATGAGGCACCACAAGCACAGTTGGGTATTCTGATGTAACAATTGGAGCAGCAAACAAGTCACAAAATCGAAGGTTGTGTGCATGTCTTCACGCTCAAGTGCTTCCAAATCTGTTTTGTCAATCAACAGTTGTAAATAAGCCTGTCACCTGGAGTCAGCTTCACACAGGTGTGCCAGCAGGCAAAGGGCAACAGGCACAACCCATACAAGCATGCCTATTCTTTCACCCACCTTCTCTTCTTACTATTTGTAAAAAAATTTCTAAACCGTCCCAGTGAGGTATGTAATCCTCCAGATGCTCCTTTTGTGGGTATTTTCCTTATAGCAAGAGTAAGTGCATAAAAACAAGTCTGATATAAGTAACGCACACGTAACTTGCTATTGTCTTTTTGAAATGTTTGTAGAGTCACCCCGAAGCAGTGAGCCTCCTCATTCACCTTCCTTGGATCTATCACTTCTTGGCCTGCAGTCACTTTAAAGCACTGTTCACTGTAAACAGAATCTCTGCAGCAAAGACAGTGATAGAAGTCACAACAGCAATGAAGACTTTTGAAAAAGAGCCAAGGTTCTCTGAGATTTTTACTGTCATTTTTCTCAATTAAGTAAGCCCGCCCCATCTTCATTTCTATTGCATCCTACAATCATTATTTTATATGACAAATTACGTCTTTAATGTTAAACACACGTGTGATGTAACTGTTCCTCCTTCATCTTTCTCCCTTACCTCCACCCCAGTTACTGACTGATGTTTGCCTGTTTGCCAACAGGGCGCCCTCATGTGTGTTCAGCCCTCTGGCAGGGTCCCTGTTAGGCATGACTGTGAGGGAAAAGTCGGATGGTAGAGGCCTGTTCTCCGGTTTGTGCAAGTTTAAGACAGATAGCATCTTCACAGCTTATCTGCACTTTGAGACATCAAGCTCAGGTTTGGTTCAGACTAATTTCATTTGTTTGGTTCATCACCGCAAACATACACAGAGACAGAATGTTAAGAAAGCAGAAACTCGAACTGAAGCTTATCTTAATTGGCCGTTTACTGGTCCACATGAACCATCTGTAACCATGTGTACAGAGTATCCCATTCATATGCACTCAACTAACTTTGAGTTACCAGAACCCAACAATAAAATTATCTTGGATAATTATTGATTTTAGGGGTTATAATCACTTTTGTGTTTGATTGTATTGAACTAGTGACCTGTCCAGGGTGTACAGCTGCCTTTTAGCCTATTTCAGCTGGGGTACGCACAAGTCCATAACTTTAAATCTTCCCCCCCATGAAAACTACATTTAACCTCACCTGTACCCTGATGAATTTTGACAACTCAATATACATCAATAAATGACAACTTGATTTTCGTTTTTTCTAAGGCTAGGTCTAGTAAGCCAATCGCCCTCACTAACTTCTGATGCAAACCCAGTTATTTTGTCCTGGAATCAGGCCTAATATAAGACAAAAACTGCTCAATTCAGAAAAAAGAAACAATAGTTACTCCTAGTATGCTTAGAAAGAGTTTAGTTGGATAAGCAGTTATAAAATTAATTCATCCAACGATTTCCTCAACCACTTATCTAATTTAGGGTTGTGTTGACCTCTTTTTTGTTGTAGCCTCACATTTCATAAATTTGAGGATGTGAAGTTAGTTTGAGGATGTTAACGTAATACTTATTCAGTCTAATTTAGAAGAAACTGGAGGTCTCATTTCCACAACATTTTTAGCTTACTGGAGAAAGTGTATTAAAAACGTGTATTCAGGTTTTTTCACCTGACTTTAAGTCAGACCCCGGTTTCTGCAAACGTGCAAACGCTGGGAATTTATTTATTTTTGGCTCACGCTGATTATGTTAGCTTATCCAACTAATATTCTAGTTAATAATCTTTTATACATATACAAAAGGGCTGAAATAATTACAGAAAAGCAAAGAAATGTTCTTACTATATACTTTCGTTTACCTGCATATAGGTGATATGCAACCAGCTTCTCTTTTTCCAGCATGTTACACTATATTTATTCAGACATTTCTTTATATTATGTTATATTTCTTTATGTTTTAGTGTTCAAAATATTACATAGAACCAAATTTGTTCTGTGAACATGCCGGAACTTATTTTCACCACAAGCTTCGGATGCTAGAGCACCGCTTGCGCAACTGTCATGGGAGTTCTCGCTTGACCAAAATGTACTCTGTAATTTGTGCGGAAATTTCACTGGGGTGGTGAAAAATCAGAAGCAGTGTTGTTGTTTACAGTCACACATCTAAAGATCAAATTTCACCTTCTGAAAAACCCATTAATATGAGGCACAAGCGGTTCATGTTTGTATGTAGACGTGCATCACTAAAGAACGATTTTGGCATCGATGTGGGATGAGTGTTTACTTTGTCACTTATCTATTTACTTTACCTCCTGACAGATGCTTTAAAATAAACACACGCACACATACACACACACACACACACAAGCCCATTCTTGTCCCTGCTGGAAGGGGAATCAATTAGTGCAAACTGAACTGCGTGTGTGTATGTTTGTTTGGCTCAGTTAAAGCCACTGACCTTGACTGGTTCATGACCCAGAAACAAAGGCTGCATTTTACACAGGAACAGATTTTTAACTCTTTGCAGTGCTGTTCAGAGCTAAACCAGGCCGTCTGTTCTATCAGCTTTACAAGACCAGACCTGTTCCCTGCCAGCATTTCCACAGTGTGAACGCAGCTACAGACACATAAAATGTGTCCTGGGAGGGCGACTTTGCTGAGAAGCCTTTGTGTCGGTGAGAGACGGGAAATATATGCGTATGAAACATACACACAAACAAACACACTCTCTAAATTACTCATCTTCCCAGCACACCATTTATAATGGCAGGAACCAGGTTTTCTATCTGTTTGTGCTTGCCTCACTATCAGCGCTCACAGATAATCAAACTCATCATCACATACCTCGAATAACCGGTAACTGCCTTCCAGTCAGTCTGCAGTAAAGTGACTATAACTTACTGTGGTGCACCGCAGAGTGTAAGATTGCGAGTCGAACAACTTAAGTCGTCCAACGAATGATGTAGTGTCACGAGGTCAAAGGTCATGTTAACAGTCTGTCTTACTTCTTAGGTTTGTTTTCATTCAAGAAGGAATGTGATGGATGTTAAACAGCAAACTATACAGAAAAAGGAATAGGTTAAATCAGAAATTTGCCTCTGTGTGCAACCGATTCATTTCTGTTATCGCTGCTAGCATGCTTTTTTTTGATGGCCCCACATTGCAAAACTATGACTTTAGTATTATAGCTAACCAAAAATATGTTGATTTCAGTGGTGAGTAAAGCTGTATCGTCTCTTTAACCGATCGACTGCTTGAAGTAGAGGAGGATGTACTGTAAGTGTTTAAATCAAGATTACCTTAATTTGCTACAGCATATATAGTGCGCTCAGTGTTGGTGTTGTTTCTTCATCATCATAATAATGTTTGTCCAGGATCAATATTACAACAGACCAATCACGTTGTGATGTCATATCTTTGGAATGTGGAGGAAAAAGGAAAAGAAATGCCTTTGTTTACATATAACACCCTTCTAAAATAAATGGTAATCATTCCAAGTGTTTTCTTTATTCCTTTATGCTTTAGAATATATAATAGTGCTTTCAGCGTTAGCACGGTTAGCTCATTAACGCTTTAGCACCGTGCAGCCCCACGCACGGGGTGATCCGCATTAACTCGCTAACGGAGATTTGCCGCGTTAATGCAGTTATGGCGTTAACGTCATTTTAATATGCAAATGTTTGCAAAGTTTAACCTCACATTTGGCCCATTCGTTTTTAACAAGGTGTTACTTAGATTGGTGACAATCAGCAAAAGTTCAGTAAACACAAACATAAAGTTTGCAGGTGCTAACAGGTTTTGGCACTTCCACAGAACTCAAAGTAAAGGGTGGTTTCAAAGGTTGTTTGTTCCTCCCGCTGCCAAAAATTATTAATCTGACAGGCTTTTTATGTTCTCCCTTATAAAGTAATGCTCATGGTTGTCTGTCCAGTGAAAATAGATCGGATGAGAGCAGACTGACCTAACCATCGACCAGCTGATCCTGACACTATGTCACTTGATGTCAAACAGAGTCCAAGAAAATTGATTTCCAAACAATAAGAGAGTCAATAAAGAATTTAGCTTGGAGGAACGACTTCTAATACCCATGCCACTGAGCAGCTGTAGCTGTGAAGCAGTCAGACAAAACTACATAGTTTTAGCACTTCACTCAGCGTATCAACAGGTAATTGCTACAGCCACTGGTGTGTGGAAAAGGAAGCTTATTAGACATTACAAAAATTGTGACTGGCTGATTATCATCACCTCTTTTGGCTGTACTGTACTGTTAATAGCAGTAGCCGTATGTTTTTGTAACAAACTGTTTTTGTAACAAACTGTTTTTAAGGAGTGTGCTACAGAATCAAATCAAACTGGTTTAATTTAACTTGTGGTGCAGAATGACAGCATGTTGATTTAACAGCAGTTACACAAAAAGATCCATGAAAGCAAAAAAGTGGAAAATGCTACAAAGTCATTAGTTGAAGCTAAAAATATGAATGCTGGAGAGTCACATGTCACACTGCTGTGCAATAGCAAAGAACACTGTAGCTGCTGGAGAATGGTGAACAAGACATGAAAACTTTTATTACATTTAAATTCCACATATGCTGCCCTATCTGCGACAAATCCAGTGCTTCTTTTTTGTTTTAAATAACAGACATGCCATTCTGCATGTCTGCAGTAAAATGCACAGCGTGCTGGAATCAGACTCCTGGGAAGACAAATGTGAAGGAGCAGTGCTGACACGCTTCACTGCAGGCCAGGCGTTGACACACGACTCAGAAAAGCCTCGAGGCTCGGAGGGATGTTTGGAAAAGGAACAGGAAGAAAAAATGGTGTCGTGTTTATGTAGATGGATGGAGTGTGAATGCACAATTGCAACACATACACACAGACTCCCACTGAAGCCACAAGTAACCTCCTTTGATTTTGCACTGATGGGATAAATAAGGCTGGCTTTTTATGTATGCCAGCTCCATTTAATAGCTAGACTTGATATATATTGTAGGTACCTATAACAGTTAATTTGCAGAGTGTTAACTTTTGCAAAGCAGCTGATGGTATCTGCTTCACATCTCTGTTTCACAGAAGCTGAAAGAGGCCAGTGATAGCAATCAAGCGTAGTACTCTAATGCTCAGGTTATTTAAAATAACACTATTTTAGTTAGGAAAGCATCAGTTTGTAGAAAGTACGACAACAAGACAAGACAAAAGTTCCTAAAATACAACATGTAAAGCTTCCATTTATAAAAAAAATTGTTTGTTTCAACTAGAGGAACAAGGCTGAGTCAATGTGCACTTTTTACTTTAATGTGCTCTGGTGTCTGCTTATTCAGCTGTCCTGTGTTGCTATCTCCAGCTGACAGACTACACGGAGTTTAAAGTCCTTTGGATCCTGTATGAACTCTTAGATTTCTATCTACAAGTCATTTTACATGCAAGGCATGCAAAGAAAATCTGTAGTAAGTTTATTTGGTTTGTCTCTGATCTTCTTACTGGTTAGAGGGGGTAAAAGCTCAGTTTGAAAAACATGAAATCACTCCATGCTACAATCAGTTTAATCTCAGTTTAACAACTTCTAAATTAGAACTGGCAGCTCTTTATAGTGTTGCAAACATAGTGACGTTCCCTCTAGATCTGGCAACTTCTGAGGCCTCTTTAAAGATCCCTGCATTAAAAAAAAATGGTGAAAGTCGACTGTTTTAATGAGAACAATTTATGTTACAACATCAAGAATGTGCAAATTATTTTGAAAAATCTAGCAACGTTTAGCAACCCTTATAGATTAAGCTTTAGTTTCTTAGTGTTTTCTCACAACTAAACTCACTGAAGCAGAATAATGAAGGAACAAAGAACACCTAAAGATCTTTTGCTCTTTCTTATTCCTCATTTTTTAATATTTTGCTTGGAAAATGGGTGCAGGGATTTAGTCTTTGGCCTTAAAAACGTTTTTTTGTAGAGTTGTAAAAAACACAGTTTGTACAATTCCAGTAAGCTTGGAAGTTTTTCAGGAAATGTTCTACAGAAAAAGGCGACAGTCTTTTCAGTGGTGGCTCCTAATCTTTGGAACAATTTATATTTGTCAAACTGTGTTATGTTCACAATTTGACAAATAAATGGGGACAAACTGTGTTTGTGCAACAGGGTACAAGTAACAAGGTGCCTAAAAATCTAATTTATGACAAAATACTAGCTTATTCCTTGAGACAGGCGCCTTTTTTAAGTTTGAATGATTCATAGGTCAGTGTTGAGTGCCTTAACAAACAAAAAAAACATTCCTCTGAAAATATTCGTTTTCAAGGACTCGACTGAAAATGAGTGAAAAGAAAGGCCTTCAGAAAACCTGGAGAACTATTGCTCAAGACCATGATTAAAAAGCAATTACGTCTGGCTCCTTGGACACAAAATATAAAGAAATAAAGGGGTGGACCAAGACTTTTGCAGAGTACCATATATGAAGACTAAAGAACAACAGCTAACGTTAATGGTGCGTGAGGTTATCTATCACCTTCATTTACTGGCAAACTCTGGGTTTAGCAGGACACATCCCATCCTGAACCCCACCATATGCACACTTTTTCTATCCCTTTGAATAATGGCAGCCATCAAATTTAACTAAGGAGGGGGTTTAGTGAACGCCAGAAGTCTGTGAACTGAACAGCAACCCAATCAAGACTCAGCACAGATATATTAAGACCAAACTGCTGCAATTGAGCCTGTGAAACTGCTCCATCAATCCTTGCAACCTCAGTCTGTCTAATATATCCCATCTGTTCTGGGGAAGGGAGTCTGGTGTGTCTTGGCCTCATCCGTGGTATGGAATAAGGTTTCTGCAGTTGCCTGACCTGCTGACTGCTTGTTTTGGACTTTGCATTGGTCTGTCTATGTTTATGGAGTGTCTTATCCAGCAGTCACAGCTAATGTAGAGCACATTTGACGGACACTAGTAAATCAACACTGGCTCCTATCTACAAACTTAAAACAGAGTCTGCCACGTATCTGAGAGCAAATTTTAGTTAGTGCATCCTAAAGATTAATAAAACGTGTCGTTATTTGCTGTCTCAAAATCAAGCACAGCATTAGTTGCAGCAGTCCCAACAGATCAGCTCACCTTTACTCATGGCTCAGCTGATACTTAATGCAATCCATTTGGATGCAAAGACGTAAGGCACGGCTAATCCTGCCTACAGTTGCGGCACATCTGCAGGCTGCTTTGCAACCCATCTCCAATTCCACGGAATAATTGATGGAACAGCTGCTAATTTGCTGCTAACAATTCACTAACAGACCCCAAAGCAGCAAAAAGTGTGGATAATTTTAATTTTAGGGGATAAAATTATCAAAAGAGTCCCATCTTAAGCATACACTCTAAACTTCAAAGTTGAATTTTCATATCTTATACCATCCGTGTTTGGCATCAATATGAATACACTTGAATACACAGGCTACATTTCCACTATGAACCCCTCTGCTTGCCATTGTTGTTTAAGCTGCTAAAAGCTAACTCTTGATCCACCTCTGCGCTCTTTGAAGTGGAATTCATCTGTGAACAAGATGTCCAAATTAAAAATACCACAGGCTCGCCCACAGCCACATTCTGCTATGCAGGATTTAGCGAGACGGCAATGTGTGTAAAGTGCCAAGTCAGATGCATGTTAGACTACAGTAACTCAGACACACAGCTGCTGTCAGACACCGGGGGAGTTTAAATAAAATGTGATTGCCACTTTTTACCCAAAATGTTGTTGTACCCAGGTAAACATTGTTTGTCTTGAAAATAAAAGCAAAGCTGAGTCATTCTTGACCAGGAAATAATCCTCCTCATGATCTTATCCATGTTACAGATAAAAAGAACAGCTTTAAAGTGGTGACGTGCACAGACATTTCTCATGAACAATAATTACTTGGCGTAATTCTTCTCAGCTTTCTGCTCAATTTAAAATCCGAATTTCCGTTTTACAGCAAACACAGTGCTGAGTCGATAAAACACGCTTTGGCCTTTGATTTTTTTTGTCACTGCAGTGTGAGACATAAACATTTACATATGTAAATACTTTGATCTTTTTTTCGTTCAAAACCCCAAGATGCATTGGGCATTGTAAAGCAGTGAAGCCAGAAAAATCTGAAAGATATATTATCATCTTGTGAAAAGCTTACTTATCTTTTCCTTTATATAATAATTTCTAGGT
The DNA here is from genome assembly GCF_965226115.1 of Aulonocara stuartgranti. Taxonomy (NCBI): domain Eukaryota; kingdom Metazoa; phylum Chordata; class Actinopteri; order Cichliformes; family Cichlidae; genus Aulonocara; species Aulonocara stuartgranti. Next base: position 32,423,062 of record NC_138944.1, on the reverse strand, counting down.
TTTATATTCCAGACTTAACTGCAGTCAGTTTCACCTTTCAGAATGCCGCACACCTTGGAACATCGTGACCCTAACCTGCTCTCATACTAATAAGCAAGCAAGTAACAGTTGCACAAGCCTCTTCAAACTCTTTTGTCTTGCTTTGGTGTTCCAAGTATCACCACAGGCTCCTGGCGAAACGGAAACCAGTCGAGTGAGTTTCTTCCTATTTGGATCACCTCTATTGCAATTTTGACTCAGACTCAACACTTTTTTTTTCTTTCTTTTTTTTTGCCTGTCCTTCTTCTGCTTGGTCAGTTTCTTGTCCCAGTCTTCTGGTTGACTGAGTCCCCCTTTAACTCCTGACCCCTTAATCCCCTGCCAGCTGCAGCGAGGCCCCCAAGGAAGACCTGTGACTGTGCGTGCCTGTGTGTTTCTATCAGTATGTATGTGAGAGAGGCAACAAAAGTTCTATGCAAGATATGAATGAGCACTAGCATGCACTTCTGTACTGATTAGCACTGTCTAAAAGCTTTTTTCTTTACACATCATCATTGTGGATTGACATGTGTATGACATTTATCCTCTTACATGAAAGAATTTCTGTTAATTGATAACAGTAGTCTTGCCAGTTATGGTAACTTGCCAGTTACAACATAACTGGCAAGACTCAACATTCATACAAAGAGCCCATAAAGTTGCTACTAATCCACCCGAGGCTGTTATTGAACAGCGAAGCAGTGATTTATGTTATTCACAGACACTAAGTGTCTGACTGTTGAATTTCTTGGGTAACAAGTGTAGCATCACACCTGCAGTCATGGATGTGATTCAGCCGACTTTACAGTAACTTTTGTTGATATCTTTTCACTGTTGCACAACTCCTTTTACCCCCAAAGGGATCAATTATGCCTCTTCATTCATTAGTCACTGTTACACTCCGTCTATCTATTGGAGGCCATCCCAGCTGACATATGACTAGAGGCAGGGTACAACCTGGACTATCCAGCCCACCCCAGTCCATCAGCAACCATTTTTACTCACATTCACACCAACGTCCAGTTAACCAAAGACTATGTTTTTCTTCCGTTTGTGGGAGGAAGCTGGAATACCCAGTTTAGTTTCACCTAGCATTTTAAAAAGAGGAATCCTGAAACTAACAACCATTAATTAGTTGGTTTGTGGGTTTTTTGTTGGTACTCCCTTAACTTACACCAAAGCCTGATCAACCGCCTAGAGATTATCCTTCCAGTACTCTCATGTACCAACTGACTGTTCTGTTGCTATCACAGGGAAACTCTAAGGTCTTATTTAGAGTTAAGATATCAGTCTCCAAGTTAGTAATTTAAAAATACAAAATTTAAAACCAGATTCCTACCGAAAAACAATGGCCTGAGCCCAGCTCTAGAAATTAGGTACTAAACTTGCTAGCAATCGGTCCTAAGAATACTCTTGACTTCATTCTGCCATAGCAAGCTTTCAGTAACTCTTCACTGAGTTAAATGTGCAATCCTGACAACACAACACCAAAGAAGACTGCAGAATGCTACCAAGATAATGCATGCTTTGAGAGCCATTGGTGCACTCCATTTGAAGTCGAAATGTCTAAGGTCCAAGATAGAATTTTCAACTGGAACGTCCCCTCAGGTCAGACTTCCAGCCTTACACCAACACCCGCACGACCAACGCACGTAATGCATGTTAACATTAGTAAAACTGTACAACTTGCAATCTTTAAAGTCACTGTTGTGTATTTGTGATTGGCTAAATAAGTGATATCAGGGCATTGACCAGGATCTGCCTTTCAATGTGCTGCAGCTGTGCTTTTAAGCCAAAATAATAACCATTACATTGCATTGCTAGTGATGCATGGATGCCTGTACCTTCCTAAGGGGCTAAACAGGTCCTGTTTTTCCTTGCTTTTCCAAGTTGACTACTAAAATGCGCTCAACACAGGAGTGATGTCACTCCCAGCACCGATATCTGACTTCTAAGGCAAGCATTAAGCAGCGTAATATTGTGACAGACCAGCATTAACATTTTAGGAAACATATAATAGAAGATTTACCTCACATCCTCTCATTATTTCTCACTATACGTCTAAAAGCAAAAGTTTCTGTAGTTTGCAGAATTCTGTTGTTTTATAAGACAATGTAGAGCAGGAAAGGCAACAGCAAGTCGAGGTATTGCTGCTAAAGGTGCTTCTACAAGCTACTTAATCATCTGTAGTCAGCTCTGTGCAGTCTCACAGAGCTGAAATTTAGAGGGTGTTTAATGTAACCGAATAACTGTTTATGTTAATGTGCATTATATTCTCTATTTAAAAAAAAACCTCACTCATGAATTGTGCAAATAGGCAAACGGAGATTTGAAAACAGACAAAATCAGGTCTTACCTGTCTGAGAGTAAACACGATACTACACATGCACCTCTATGCAGACTTATAGAGGTCCCCTAAAGTAACACCTCATCTAACAATGGCTCAGCGATCTTTCAAAAGTCCTGATGCGTACAACTAGTTAGGCACACACGTCAACTTTAGTGCACGCGGCTGTATTGAGCAACAATGCCGGTTTGTCAAACGGCCTCTGTCCTCACCTGTTGTCTGTCTGACTTGTTGAAAATATCACAGGTCCAGACCTCTGATCTTTGAAATGCTTTGTGAGGCCCTGCAGTCCCCAGGCCATGTGTGTTTGTGTGTGTGTTGACTTGTGCTGTGAATGGGAATGAAAGGGTGTGTATGCGTGCAAAGCAAGACTATGTGCCCCCAGGAGGAAAAAAAAAGATGGAAAGGGGCTCAGAAGAGGGGGCTGGAAGCTGGGCTTTCTCTAATCTACTACACTACCCCCATCCAAAGACACACACACACACATATACATAGATACACACTTGCCCTCAGGTATATCTCCCACTGAAGGACAGGGTGGTGAAGTGTTATCTTAAAGGCAGATTAAGGAGCAAGTCTGAATTTGAAAGCTTTCTTTATATGGAACAGAGACTGATTCTCTCAGCTCTCAATTGGCAAGGAAAATGCTTACTTGCTTAATGGTCATTGTCATTTTTAGAAGCTGATTTTGCAGTTTTATTAAGGTCTCAACCCCAAGGGGAACTTTTGTTGAATACTAAGATTTTGTTCTTAAACTCGTCACACATTAAGTGCTATGACCGAGTGGAAAAATAGGTATTTTCAAGTCATCAGAAGGTTGACTGTCCTGCATTCTGCATAAAGCAACACAGTTGTTCTACTGGAGGCATCTTACATCTCCTGGTGTCTCCTGGTACCACGCAGGAATGTTACAAGGAGCATGCATGTGTCACGCTCTTTACCTTCCTATTGACTATTGAGCCGCCAGTGTTTATACAACACACTGTGAGGGTGGGTGTTCGGGGGGGGGGGGGGGGGGGGGGCATGCTTCACGGGTTAGTAAAAGGAGTAACAACTCCTAAACCATCCTTGGTGGTGGAAGGGGAGTAGGCAGGGTTTAAACTCAAGGAGGTTCCCCTCTGGTGAGCGTGTTAAGCCTCACGTTGTTATGTGTTGTTTGAGTCTTGAATTCCTCGGCTGTCAAGGAGGCTTGTAAAGATGTAACGTGAGCCTTTTTTTTTAATGTTGCTGAAAACAGAGACCAAATTTAGCAATATAGCCCAAATCCTGTCATTCAAATGAATGTTTTAGTGGATTTAGGCAAAAATTAGATGCATAACAGGCTGCAAGAAAAAAAGAGGCATCCACTTCCAGTAACTGAAACAATCTTTGTCTCGATTTTTTGGGGTTTTTTTTAAAGTAAATTGAGTATAAGCGTATTTTTTAAGTGGTTGTGTGTTTCATGACGTTGCAAATTTGCTGTCTTAAAGGTTTTGCACAAAACAATTCAAAGATGTTTTTTGTGACTGTGGAAATTAGGATACTTCAGTCATTGAGATAATAACATGATACAAGTTCCTCTTTCTGACACTTAAATTGTTTAAATTTATCACACTAGTTAAGTTAGAAAGAAATGCATTCATCAACTGCTAAAATAACAAAAGGGAGCAAATCCAGAGCAGCGTAATGACCCAACTCGGCAGAATGATTTATTAGCAGTCGGAGGCTTGATGTTGGACGTCTGCTCCATCAGCGTAGCCCTCACTTCCTTAAATGTTCTCAATTGAGCTGACAAGCAGCTCAACCCACCGCACATCTGCAACAACAGCAAGAGCGAATTCTTCCCTCTATCTTTACACTTTGTGCTCAAATACCAATGTGATGGAAATGACAGTTGCAACTGAATAACAGCAGAATAACAGCTGATGATACTGATAAAGCGTTTGGTTTAAAGATACAATGTGAAGACATATCTATGTAAATATTCAACTGTTCAACTGATATGTTTTTTTGTAGAAAATGTAACGATTCCAGGAATGGATTTTTCCGAGAGAGGAGATATGCTTTAAAATTTCTTACAACTATGAACAACAAATTAAACACACATAAACTCAGTATTGGACTTTATTTGAGATTCAGACACGTATTTCTATGTTATTAGTGTATACTGAAACAAATTTAAGGCTAAACACCAGAACAGCACTAAATAAACAAGGTAGCAGATGAAAGTCAGTTTCAAATGAGGTCTCTTACATTAATTTTTTCCATTGCAAGGCTTCTGTTGAAAGCTTTTTGGAGTTCTAAACAGACTGAGGGTGTTTTCGCACATTCGCTGTTGAGTCAGTTAAACTCGAACTCTGTTTCATTTCCACCCTTGGTGCGGTTCACTTGTGCAGATGTGAACATGGTAATGGCACTTGGGTGTGGACCAAAATGACCACCCCTGATAGGAGGTGGTCTCAGTCCAGTATCAGGCGAACTCCAGAGTGGTTCGTTTATGTTGAGAATATGATCTGAATGTGAGCTCGCGCCAAGCCAAACACCATGTGCACGCTGCAAATTTGAGCTAAACGCTGTGCATTCTGGGATGCAGCAGTACCGCAGATATGCAAAGTACACAAACTGTAACAACCAGAAGTAAAATGATTAAAGTCACCCAGATAAATACAAATGTCAAGAGTAAAAATTATCCACTAGTTCAGGCTACAGCACTTTCTTCCTATACTGAATTTGATGCTCCCACCTCAGACACAATCTGACCTTCAGGCCTGAATTTGGTCAATAGCTGACTAAAGTTTTTATAGGCAATATAGTATAATTAATATAATTGAGAGTATGTACTGTCTGGTGCCTGTAATAAGGTAAAGTTTCCTCCAACACTGTGCTATTAATATTTCCATTATTTTTTCAGCTTCGATGCACTGACCTCACACTACTTCCTGGTTTCTCAAACCTCCTCACATGGTTTTGTAGTGACGCATTTCAGTTCACTTGGAGTTTTCTCTGTTGGAAAAACATACAAGTTTACAAACTCGTCAATTGATTTAGAACAGAGTGTAAAAAAAGGTGTGAAAACGCTCCAAAACTTAAAAAAGTGTCACTGAATGTAAACAAATTCTGTTACTGATTATGATACAGGGAGGGTGGTTATCACAATTTACCTTGGATTAATTGGGACTTTCTGTTCCACATAAAAGAGAAAGCCACAAAAAAGCATTAGTCTTACAGAAAAAAACAAAGCTGGATAACAGAGAAGAAGAAACCAGAACAAGGGAGCAGGAGGGTGAGGCTTGACGGGAGTCTCTCTGCAATGTAAAAATGTCACATCTGCACATGTAAAACGCAGCGGACGCAGAGAAAACAAGAAAGGAATGACAGGATGGTAAAAGTGTCAGGATGAAGTAGGGAGGGAGAAACTTTTCATTCAGGAAAGCCAAGAAAAACAGTGCCGCCAGCTCATCGAGGCTTACAAATCTACGGAAATATAAATAGCACGGTGTTGGAGGGAAGTTCACTTCATTACAAGGGCTAGAAAATAAGTACCGCTTTTTGTGTCACTAATGTTGTTTACCAATAAAAAGCCTACTCAAGTTTGGTACAGTGACCAAATTCTAACCTCAAAGGAGGGGTGTGTGTGTGTTTGTGTGTAAGAGCTAGGTGTTATTCAACTTATGTGGATGTGAATGCATTTGCAAAGTCACATTATGGAAAGTCTACCTAGTGTTATATACCTAGAATATATAAAAATGAATGTACCGACTATGACTTCACCCATCATTTTGTGGGCCTGGCGTTTTGGGTGTTGTCATCTTGGATTTTTGAAAGCAGACGATCAGGAGTGGGACAGTAACGAACTGCCAGTCAAAATCACAAGACAGCCACACCCTAAGGCATAACCCTGCTCTATCGCTCAAAATCATAATTTACAAAATGAACATCAGACTGCATTGACTAAGATTTTTAAACTAGCACCTGAAACCATGAACTCGTTAAGAACGGGTTTACTGAGGTCAGAAATAAAGGGAGAAGTGGGCTCACTACTGTAGAACGTGGCTGGTGGGTCGCCACCTGTTGGCCATTAGTAAGAAAGGATCAGTCACTTTTTGGATCCACAGGCTATGTTCACTCCTTTAGTAAAGAGTCAAGATGTTAAGGCTAGGAAAGAAGTCAATAATGTTGAGCTTAGAGGAAGACTCGTGGAAATGCAAATAAATGTAATGTCTTCTGTATAAATGGTTACTTTTAGCTGTGAAACATCTGAGGACCACAGGGCTCATTTAAACTCCACTAAGGGGGGGGGGGGGGGGGGGGGGGGGTGTTAGCTGGTGTGGCTGATAACAAGTGAAATCTCACACACACATCCATCCAACCAACCCTCTTCACCTTGTACCTCTTTACTTCATTCATGAGCTTATTAACTCCCTGATGGAGGAACTTTCCTTCATGTTCCCCCTTATTTAGTTGTCATGGTGGCTCGACCTGAACACTTATTAGCTGACCCCTGGGATTAGTCCAAGCTTGAGATGAGGAGAGTTGAGGTTAAGCCTTCACCTCGAGGTGCTCGCTGCAGCATCTCACCAGAAACCTTAATTAAATTGCTGAGACACCGCGTCAGGAATGTTTGCTTTACTCTCCTGTATTCACTTCTATCCATCCCATCTGTCTCCACCTTTCTTTGCTTTTCCCATAGTCATACTCCACGCTGGGTTTGTTATACTACCCCAAACTCATCACGGAGCAGACAGTGAAGGCAGCGAATTGCAATATAAGGAGAAGACGGGAGGTCAGATTCAGCATATTGCTGTCTAGATTTATTAGATCAACAAGTCAGCCATGCATTGCAGGCATTCCTTCTACATATTACCACTGCAGTATCAGAGAGTTTAGACATGAATATTGATGACTAAAAGTGCTCTTTTGGATGGATGAATCGAAAAGATAGAAGGATAAGGATGGATAAGATATAAATATTGTTTAGAATAACTGTTTATTTTTCAAAAGTTAGAAAAAACCTTTGTACCCTGCCTCTTGTCCTATGACAGGCTACCCTGAAGTGGATGACTGTAAAACAGTAAAATGCCCAGCACAGCTTTCCAAAACCCCTAGAGGAATCTTTGACTCCTTGCCTTCTATTATCAAGTTCAGAGGTTTATGCATTTGTGTTCTGTTGCTTATTCTATAAAATGTCAGGGGGGAAAGTGAGAAATCCACACCACATGATCCCAAAAATGACAGCACCTTGTTCAACTTACAAAGTTTTTCATTGATATCAAAAGTTTTTTTTAAGTGTTCAGTTTACAGAAACATCAACCAAAGACAAGCGCAAAAAAATAAAATAGTCCTTAAACTTGAGTTGGAATCTGTGTTTTCGATCATCATCATACTTTTATATTTAAAATATAAGTGAAGGCAAACTCTTTAAAACAGCCACTAAATAAAATGTGCATATATATATATATATATATATATATATATATATATATATATATATATATATATATATATATATATATATATCCAGGCTTGACAGGATAACATCACAAAGAAAACAAAATGAAATCATCACTCTGAACTGACTGGCGGTATGTTCCAGAGGTGATACCTTGATTTGTCTCTGGGGAATCAACAGCTAATTGCGGAGATTAAAGTCTCAAGCAGCCAGAGGTGGGAGAGACAGAAACGGTGAAGGGGCAGATAACGAGTTCTAATCCGATACATGCGACTCCAACACGGTCTGAAGCAACGACCAAGATAAGAGCTAATCCTGTTTTCCATGTATCTCTGTAGGAAACGGTCCTCTCAGCGTCTCTTCTGTTAAGTGCGTCTCCTCTGAGCGCGTCTGTCCAACAGATCCTGACCCGAGATACTGACCCGTATATGCGGAGAGGAATGCGAGGATATGCTGACAAAATCACAACCACAAAGGAAGCTTTCACGTCCGGAGCTGGCTGAGTAAAAGGTACTAGAAGGAGCCGATGCTGGATTAATTACGAGTGTGCTTCGGAGCGTCCAAGTTTGCAGAAGAACGGATTAACTCTGCACATCTAATCGATATCACAGCACCCAAACGCATGAGCAGATTTTCTTTAATACAAATCGCTTCAATCCAAAGAATTAAAGGAACCACAACACAGTTCACTGTGCACACAACTTTCAGTGTGGCTATCAAAAAGGCTTACCTTGGCAAAGAAACCCAAAGTCCGCAGGAATACGCTGGAGCAGCTTCTACCCGGACGTTTTATCCACTTTGTTCCTATCAAATGCAAAACCCTCCAAGAAAAGTTCAGAAACCTCCTCTTGCAGCGCAGCGTGGTCGGCGTGTGCACGGAGTTCAGACCAGAAGGTGTCTCACGGCACTGCAGCGCGCAGGCTGTGCTTGAAGACTGTGGTCCGCTGGCGTTCAGCGGCGCACTGACTTTTCAACAATATTGCTCATTGAAGTAAAGGAGGCGAGCACTTAAACAAGCTGGGGAAGTGGGAGGTACGGTGCAGAGCCGGAGCGCGCTGCCGTGCGCGACCTCGAGGCAGGCTGCACCTGCGAGCGCCATCCATTACTCTCCACCTCACTTTATAATACGGCCTATTTTATTTTGAAAATAAATTATATTTACATACAAATATAATAAACACCAGGAAACAAAGAAATTATTTTACCCTATAGGTCATTTTCAGTGCTGCGTCATTTCTGGTCATTTTAAAGAAAAACAATATTTTGGTGTGACTTGACTTTTTCACAGCGTCATTTTTTTTACATTGTTACTTAATATTCGTTATATAGATCAATGTGATTATGTCAGTGATGGATTTTCTATTATTCAGTTGTCCTTGTTTACTTGCGTGTCTCCTTTTCGGTAAGTTAAGCAAAGCAACCCGCACCCTGAGTACGGCGTCGTACTAAGTCAGATGGGAAAATGGTGTTTGTTTTTCTGCTAAATTACCAGGAAAAGGCAGTACTTAAAATTACTCACGCACTACTTCAATGTATTAAAAGTTGTTTTTGGGGATTGTCTGTGTGTGTGTGTGTGTGTGTGTGTGGGGGGGGGGGGGGGGGGGACTTTTTACCCCCTATATGTACCTACGTTTAAGTGTTTAAATATTTGCATCTGAATATGGTTATATTGTCATTTCAAATAAAGTTAATTAAAATTCCATTTAATTACAGGGTAATGACACCTTTAGTCATGGGTCATACTATTTTATATTTATTTATTTATTTTTAAAGTTGTGTCTTTGAATTTTTTATTCATCCCTCTTTTTCCATAGGAAAATTTGTAGCTTTTAGATTCCAAATCCTGCATCCTCAAGAAAAAGCAATGAAGCTGAAACGCAGACTCAAGTGAGATACCATGTCTTCTCTTCACCCCTCCAAGCTAACTGCAGGGAGATTTGACAGAAGTGAGAATTTAATCTCTAATCAGCTACAGGAAATGATCTTATAACAGGAGAGCTTACAGGCTTACAAGAATCGGGTTGTTGACATCTGAAATCAACCAGTGTAATCTGTCCTTAGATTTCTCTGTTGTTTCCTTTAGTTTCACCCAGATAGAAGACAAATGAAGGGCATTTACAACACATAACAAATATGTCTGTCATGTTTAGAATGAGTTACAGGTCACTTTTGATGGTTCTCCCAGCTTTCTCTCAGTGTTTTTCCACAAGCCCCCGTTTGCCACAGTTACAGCTAATGAACACATACATAATGTAAACCTCTTTTTTATTGGCTAGGCATTTTGCCTTAATTTTTAGTTAGTTAACACAAATGCTGTAAGGTCAGCGATACCTTTATAAATGCTTATTTCTGTCCCTTCTACAGTGATGAAAAGCTTGAATCCTCGTGCAGAGTCCACATTTCCTGTTGAAGTGATCTCATAAACATTATGTAGGTAACCTGCTAAGTCATAATTAGCTGCTCTGAAATCATTCAAACATATATGCGCCATTCATGATAAAAGTTTGGTCTCCCCAATAAGTCTCTCCATAAACTTCAACTTCTTCAGAATTCTGCCGCTCGGGTCATAACTTGGACTCCCTTAAGAGACCATATTACCCCAATTCTTCAACAGCTTCACTGGTTGCCCAGAAGCCAGGATAAATTTTAAAATCTTAGTTCTCACGTTTAAGTGTATTCATAACATTGCGCCTCCTTATCTCTGTGAACTGCTTCATATCACCATTGCTTCCCGCTCTCTCAGAGCTTCATCTGCCACTCATCTTGTTGTTCCTTCTGCTCGTCTTATCACTATGGGGCACAGAGCTCTCAGTCGCTCTGCTCCTCGGCTCTTGAACTCACTTCCTTCAGCCTTAAGAACTATAGATTCCCTTCCCTTATTTAAGTCACAACTCAAAACCTATTTGTTTAAACTAGCTTACTAGCTTTAATGCAGATTTTACTTGCTGTCACACCTGGTTTATTTGGGGGGTTTGGGTTTTTATTTGTTGTTTTTTGTATTTTGTTGTTTTTGGTATTTTAATTTATTAAAATCTAATAATTTAATCTACTGTTTTATTGATATCTTTTTCTCTTTGTAAGGTGATCTTGGATTTTAGAAAGGCGCCCTCAAAATGTATTATTATTATTATTATTATTGTTATTATTATTATTATTATTATTATTATTATTATTATTATTATTATTATTATCATTAAAAGAGGGAAGTACAATAAATCTGCTTTACTCTTGTAGACATTTCCATGACAACTGCATTGCAGAACCTCAGCCACCTATCGCATTCCTCTGTCTTTCCAAGTTTGCATTGCCATATTAGGCCTGTATATTTATACACGGTCTTGGGAAAGCTGCTGCAGGTGCACCGCTAACCAAATACTTCCGCCCGTCACTTAAGCTGTAAATGAGCTGTTGGATGGAGAAACTATATTCAAGTGCAGAGCTGCACTGTGTGGACGGGAACCCACTGAAACCTGAAACTGTCGTCATGGTCACCAACTCTCAACCTGGTAAAATGTGTTTAACAACATCGTTGATAGTGAACCATGCTCACTGGTGTCACTAGGGTATGCAGCAAGGAAAAAATTAATAATCCACCAAAGAGAAGACAGAGGAAAAAGAAATGTTTTTAATACAAAACTTCGGTACATGTACAGCTGCTCCCCACACACACATGCCTCTCGCACATTAACACATTCTGGGAGATCTGACAGTCTAAACTGAGACGGTCAGTCAGACAAGCCGGGGCATGTGTGAGCAATGTCCAGATGAAATCCATCTATGTGACACACGCACAATAAAAATATAAAGTTAGCCAGAGACACGGCTGATTGTGTAGAAGATCATTTTAAATTCTCTGTACAATCAGTTTGTAGAGCTTTACGCCTTCCCCAAGGTAACCCATGACCACCTGTTAGCAGTCCACAGCATGGGGCGCATTTCACTGAGTGGATCATGCCATACCATGGGATGGCATCAGGTACAGTACGCTTAGTTGGTTTTATAATTGCTTTTTACTTCTCTTTGGCAGCTATAGATAATTACTCATCATGTACATCTTATATTATCTGCACTGCAGCCTTGAAGGGTAAAATTGAAGGTCCTATTGTGCGAAACCTACTCCAGACTAGCAATAAAGGCACACCTTTGCCATCCTTTTTTTTTATTTCATATTTTACTTCTTATGATGATATTTTCTTTTTGGGCATTTTTACCTCCACCAAGGAGGTTGTGTTTTATGTAGCGTTACTGTGAGTGCTTTTTAAATGAATATCTGAGGTTTGTAGAGTGGCTCATGTTAATAATCCATTGCAATTTGGCTTACATCAAGGTTCAAGGTCAACTCAGTGATTTCTTGGTAAAACCTGACAAAATGCCTTGTAACTTAGAAAATATGATTCTTACAAGTGTGCTGTGTATTGTCAACATATAGGAAGAATTGTATAAAGATATAAAATATCATGTCACATTTGACCTCTGACCTTTTTATTCAAGGCCAACAGAAGGCCAAGGTCATAACAATGCTACGTAGAGCATTTTAAAATTATGTTGCATACTGCCATTGTTTGTACTGACAACGTATAGATATATAGGTAATGATATGTGGGTATTGTAAATTCTTATTCTAAATTTACTTTATTATGATATTGTAAAGTACATTATAGTAACAGGTCATAACATTTAAATGAGTAATATTTTAAATACATGTACAATGTTCCTGAAAAAGAATTTTTTTTTTTGGTAAACAAAATAAAATTGTGATCAAAAACTTGTTTCACTTGATATTTATCACAAAAAAATGAAATGTATTTTACTAAACACTGCAATGATGTTTCAGTGTTTAGTAAAATGTTTAAACAGTGTGGAAAACAAACAATGCCTGCACTTGGCACGTGGTTTTACTGCACTACAAACCTTTTAAAGTAGGTTTAAAAAGAACAAAGAAAAAATTAGTTTACAAAAAATGCAATAATATTCCACTTAGATTAAATACTGCTCAGATAGTGAGCTGCCTCGGTTGAAGTTTAAACGGTCTGAGTGCTTCTTGTTTTCTTGTCGTTGTAAATCATAACTTCGCCTTTGTGTTTTTCTACTTTGACTCCCATGTGATACAACATCATCTAGTGGTACTCTAACAAAATCAGATGCGATTAATCATTTAACCTCCATTCTTCATCTGCTGTACATGGAATCAATCCGTAGCCCCGAATCTCTCACGAACATCAGCTGGCTTTTGTTTGATGGGTCCCATCACAGAGCTGCTTTGCCTCGTGTGAGCCTGTGCTTGGGTGTTTGTGTGAGCGCACATGCGAGGCTGAGAAAGAGGAACAGATTTTGACAGGAGCGCGAGAAAACAAACACAGCAAGCCAGATCCTTTGCAGCTATGTTTGATCTGCTGCTTTACAGCACAACACTAATCTGGGTTGTTCTCAGGGGAAGAAATCAATACAGCAAAATGACTAACCTAAAGGTAGGAAACCTAGTAATGGCTAGTATGGATGAGCAGGGTAATTAATTAGGGCATAAGAATAAATGTCACATAATAATGTGTTAGTTTTTCCACGTATAGATTACCAGATTAAATCTAGTAACATTACTGAGCCTGTGAAAATCTATCTATCTATCTATCTATCTATCTATCTATCTATCTATCTATCTATCTATCTATCTATCTATCTATCTATCTATCTATCTATATATATATATATGCATGTATGTATGTATGTATGTATAAGAAGTCAATTTTTGAACACCATCAGACCATGAATGGACACTGAAGACATGCAACAGCACTCCCTTCCAGAAACACTCTTAATACCACAGCACAAAGTGGTGTGTGCTGTAACAGGCTAAGTGTGGCTCTTGCTGTGTGAGCAGAGTAGGAGGACTGCAGTCGGGTACAAAGCGGGAGTGTTTCACTCAGTGTTTATGTGATTCACACAGCCGAGGCTGTGGAAGGCTTGACCCTCCAAAGACCTCCCCAGCACAGCGGAAATGACTTCTGTCTAAGTAAGACTTCAGCTTCTCTGTTTCAGTCTCTCCCAAAGTCCTAATTTGAAGCTTTAGGAAATGTAAATAAGACAGGAAAGTAGCTAAAGCAGAGGGAGTGTTACGTTGCTTGTGCTTGCATTCTGTGTATCAGCCACTGTGCTTTTGTGTTTTTATGTGTATACGTGCCAGCCAGGGTGCATGTGCTTCTATTGTGCACATAGCTGCCTGTGCAGTGTGTTTTACAAGTTCTTCGGGCAGAGATTGTTGTGGCAGAGAGGAAAACATGAAATAACACAATGGAATTCAGGCCTGGAGTTACTCTCCCCACGGGAGGCAGGCAGACTGCGTTTGGTCTGGAGCCAGGAACACTGAAGGAAAATGAGAACAGCGTCCATGCTACTTTTCTTATTCTCTCTTTCTCTTAAGTTGTGACAACGTCTTTTTGATTTTTTTGTGTGTGCTTGTTTGGGGGTTTTTTGTTCTCTTAATGCAGAACAAGCGCTTCCATATGATTCTTCTTCTTTCCTTGCCTTTCTGTATATCTGTGTTTCATATTTCCTGTGTCAGTGTGTGCTCCTCTCACTCTGGTATATTAATAGCACTTTGCAGTGATGATTAGGTTGCCACCTGCGCCCTATCACAGTCCCAACCCACACACACACACACACACTCATTGGCTGTGCGTGTGTGTGTGTGTGTGTGCGCGCATGTGGCGCGGGCGGGGGGGGGGGTTACAGTATGGGAGGGGCAACATATATATATATCAAATATATGTATACATGTATGTATGTAGGACACTACGTATGTTGTAAGGAAATATCACTGCAAGGAAATTAACAGCAAATAAAAAATATGCATATGAGAGAAGGTAGTGAATATGCAGTAGTTTATTTGATTAAAAAAAAAGGGAAGGGGTCTATGCAAATGAAAATATATTTGTCTGATATCCAGTTCAAGAATATCTTCTCCAGCTTCTCTTAGATGTCTCAGTGAAAGTCCCACTCTGTCCCCTTGCACTTGTGTCTCAGACAATGTGTGCAGTGTTCAACATGTCAAACTTTCAGTTTGACTTTTGGAACGTGGGCAGGAAAGCAGGGAGACATACCTGGTAAGGAAGGGAGGCAGTTGGTAAGACTGGTGTGGCCAAAAAGCTCCTGGCTTTTCAATTTGTCGGTGTTTGCTCAGTGTTCTCTCCATGAGCCTCAGGATTTTATAATAGAAATCAGCATGAAAGGTTTTGCCTTTGGGTGCCAAGTCATGGTGCACAACCAAATGAATTTAGGGAGAGAAAAAAAGACAAGCATGGTTTTGGTCTCTCCCCTTGCCCTGATCATTGAGCTGTGATAACCTTTAGCACAAACATGGGGTTGCTCTCTGTCCAGGATTGAGGTCCATGATGAAACTGCCAAGTGCACAGCACAAGTGGTCAGAATGGGACGTCTAGTGAGTGATCTAAAAATAGTAGCTGCACTAGAAGCTGTCTGGATATGGCCAAGAAGATGCCTTCGAATGGAGATATAGCCAAATTCAAATCAGGTAATTGTTTTTCACTATTATTGGACTATCCCCAAAACTTGTCAGTCATATCTGTCTGTATGTCACAGACTAACAGAAAGATCACCCACGCACAGAGCACTGAAAAAGCTAACCAGGTTTATTTTTTCTGGTTCTACCAGAGGTTCCTTCCTGTTAAAAGTAAGTTTTTCGTTCCCACTGTCGCCAAGTGCTTGCTCAATGGGGTTTGTCTGACTGTTGGAGTTTTCTTCTTAATACTGTATGGTCTTACAATATAAAGCACCTTGGTTGCTACATATAAATAAAATTAAACTGAATAAAATCAAATTAATATCAATGCTTAAAATATAGTTGTGAGTGTTTGCGTTTTAGTTTAGCAATTCCATCATTTATTGAATAACTTTATCTTGATATTCATATTGCAGAAAAACATCCTGACATTTTCTTTAAAAACATGATGGCACAATAAAGAATCCATGCTATGTGTTCAATCACAGATCAGTTAAATTGAAACTGTAGAAAATAGTTATTTTACCTTTTTCAGCTTCATGAGCATCAATTATTCTGATTCTGTGGGATTCTGAGAAATCTCTTTCTTTCTTTTTTTTTTCAAATTTGCACAGAAACAGAGAAAATTGAAAAGCATTCACATTCTGAACAGAACAGTTTTAATATGAAAGAGTAATGTAGTTATGTTTAGATTGTTCAATTTCACTTACATATTATGTGCAAATCAGTGGAAGTCACCAGTACCACTAGAGAACCCACACAGACATGCAGAGAACATGTACACTGCACAAAGAACGGCTCCGAGCAGATGATGGATTCAAACTCAGGACCTTCTTGCTTGCTTTTCCCCCCACTTTATTACTTAAAAATTTATGTGTTTAATGCAATTTATTTTAGGTTTTTTGGAGGGGGGTGTTCACACCAATGAAGTAGAAGTCTGAAAAACTCACAAAAACTATATATCAAATATGATGCACGCGTTAAGAGCAGCTCTGCAAGAGACTAAAATTTGCAATTCAATGAGGAGATTTGGCAGATCCTGTTCTTAGCATGATAGAATCTTTGAAAATGTGTAATATGTTGAGCCACAAAAAGGAAAAGATTGAAATAATTGGAAGAAAATGTGAAGCCTTGGAATCAGTAGGCCCAATTATAGAATTGACTCAGTTTAGTTTCAGTGTGGTTATAAATATAATCCAATGTGATGAATGTCTCAATATCTTAATGAAATGAGTGCTGGAGCTGGTGGAGGGGAGAACAGGGAGGACAAGAAGGAAAGAAGAGGCAGAGGAGGTGACAGTGAGATGTCAGCACAACAGGAAAGAAAAATGATCTGACAGGAACTGGGAGGGTATAGTAAAAGAGAAGAGAGAAGAGCGTAGAGAGGAAGACTAGGCGAGATTTAATGGCGGAGAGTGAGTGGGAAGAAGAGAGCAAGAAAAACAACAAGGCCGAGGGAGGGTGGACAGGGGAGGGAAGCTGGGATGACACAGTCATGGGAAACCACATTCGGTCCCTGCCCCAGACTCTGCAGTTGTTGGCCTCGTCAGTGTTGTTGTTTTGTTTTCACATGGCCTTAAACCTCTCTGTGTGGACCACAAACAGATGTTAATGACGTTTCTCACTGCAGTTTGTGCTCGAAGTCATCAGTGCTGCAAATGGGCTGTGGTGAGACGTCCTGTGAGGATGGACGCCAGCAAACAAGAAAGAGGTTAAAAAAAAGAAAAAAGAATCTCAGAAACACTCATGAAACAAAAACATGTGAAAAAAATTTGTTTGGCGATGTTGGCCAAAAACCCAATTTGCTTACTTTACAGTTATACCATTACAACGATGATGAGTGGAGGCCTGACAAATGTCAATATTAAAGGGTTTACAGCAGTTCCAGTCAACACACAGCAAACAGAAGCCGGTGGTGCAAGTCTTTGTGGCTACAGCTGGGGGTGAATTCCATTCAGGCTTTCTGTGGTAACAGGTTTCTTACAAAACATATAATTAGCAACAGTAGAACAATGCACCACATTATGATTAAAGATCAATGACAAATTACACAAAACTCCCACAGCTTGGTTTATCAGAAGTGCTCATTAGCATTGATTCTCTTTGATTTCCCGTCAGTGCAGCTGAACATTTATTTTAAAAGGTATTATCTTAATGTGAATCAATTTAAATGTTTGTTTTCAAGCGTGGCTGAAAGTAAAATACAAAAGGAGCCCACCGAGCCAGCCTAACCGCAATGCAAGCCTGGATTATCCTGTAAATCAATGGCAGTTCAGGGAGAGAGCAAAAATACGTTTTCCAAAAGTAGTCTGTTATACTTCTTCACTTATACAGTTAGGTTCATATATATCGACACTGACACAGGTTTTGTTTTTTACCTGTTTACTGAAACATATTCCAATTATATTGGAATAGTCATACAATTTACATGGACACCATGTGTAGACTCTCAGCTTTCATTTGAGAGTATCCACATTCAAATTGGATGAAGGGTTTAGGAAATTCAACTCCTTAACATGTGCCAGCCTCTTTGTAAAGTGACCAAAAGCAATGGACAGTTGACTCAAATGCTATTTTATGGGCAATTTTGTTATGTCATTATCAGTTAAGCAGATAAAAGGCCTAGAGCTGATTTGAGGTGTGATGCTTGCATTTGGAGGATTTTGCTGTGACGATATGTGGCCAAAGGTGCTCCTATGCAGGTGAAACAAGCCATCCTTAAGCTGTGAAAACATCAGAGAAATTGCTACAATATTAGAAGTGACAAAATCTACAGTTTGGTACATCCTGAGAAAGAAGGAAAGCACTGGTAAACTCAGCAACACAAAAAGATCTGAATGTCCATGGAAGACAACAGTGGGGAATGATTGCACAATCATTTACATGGTAATGAGAAACCCCTTTGCAACTGCCAAGTTAACAACACTCTCCAGGAAGTAGACATAATGATATCCAAGTATAAAATAAAGAGAGATAAAGAGAGCCTCAAGGCTCAATTGTACTTTTCTAAACAACATCTAGAAATCCAGCAAAGCTCTGGAAAAACCAAGACAACTTCTAACAGAATGACGGTATGAAGAAAGTATGGAGAAGGGGTGGAACAGCTCATGATCCAAAGTATACCCCATCATCTGTAAAACACTGCGGAGGCAGTCTAATGGCGTGGGCCTGCATGGCTGCTAGTAGAACTGGGATACTAGTTTTTATTGATAATGTGACACAGGACAGAAGCAGCAGAATTAATTCTGAGGTGTTCAGAGACATACTGTCTGCTTAAATCCAGCTAAATACAGTCAAATTGATTGGGTGGCGTTTCATAATACAAATGGACAATGACCCAAAACATCTGTCTGTCAATCTCCCGCTCCTTTCTCCCATCACTCGTAACCAAGACCCCGAGATACTTATACTCCTCCACCTGGGGCAGGAACTCGTCTTTGACCAGGAGTGCACACTGCACCCTTTTCTGGCTGGGGACCATGGCCAGATTTGGAGGTGCTGAATCTCATTCCCACCGCTTCACACTTGGCTGCAAACCATTCCAGTGTGAGCTGGGGGTCATCACCCGATAAAGCCAACAGAACCACATCATCTGCAAAGAGCAGAGATGAGATTCTGAGACCACCGAAGTGAAAGCCTTCTGCCACTTGGCTACACCTAGAAATTTTGTCTATAAAAATTACGAACAGAATCTGTGACAAAGGGCAGCCCTGGCGGAGCCCATCACCCACTAGTCCAACTTATTGCCAGCTATGCAGACCAAGTTCATGCAATGGTTGTATAAGGATTGTATGGCTCGTAGCAATGGGCCAAATACCCCATAGTCCCTAAGCACCTTCCACAGGACACTCTGACGGACATGGTTGAATGCCTTCTCCAATACCACAAAGCACATATAGACTGGTTGGGCAAACTCCCATGCACCCTCAAGAATCCTTGAGAGGATAAAGAGCTGGTCCAGTGTCCCACAACCAGGATGAAAACTGCTCTGTTGCTCCTGCATCTGAGATTTGACTAATGGACAGACTCTCCTTTCCAGCACCCTTGCATAGACTTTCACAGGGAGGCTGAGCAGTGTGATCCCCCTATAGTTGGAACACATGCTCTAGTCCCCTTGCTTAAAAGTGGGAACCACCACCACAGTCTGCCAATCCAGAGGTACCATCCCGGATCTCCACGCAACATTGTAGAAACGTGTCAACTAATACAGCCCTACAACATCCAGAGCCTTCAGGAACTCAGGGTGAACCTCATCTACCCCAGGGGCTCTGCCACCAAGGAGTTCTTTAGCTGCCTCAGTGACCTCATGCCCAGAGATAGAAGATTCAGTCATTAAATTTGTCCAATTAAATAACTGAAATGAGTTGTCTTATTTAGAATGCATTGTGGTAATGCAAAGAACCAAAATTTGAAAAAAAATGTTCTCTCTGTCCAGATATTTATGGACCTATTTTTATTTTCCAGATTTGTCCTTTGTAAATCATAATCCAGGAATGTCAAAGATTAGGCCCGGTCCAGCCTGCTGGAGTGCTTTCCAAAGTGTGTCAATTTCAGCAAAATCATCACCAGTACTGCTACTGTACTGTATGTGATAGTGTACAGGGCCAGTATTGACAATATTCTCAATACTGATACTTTTGACTTAAATGCAGCTTATGTAGGGGAGAGCAGCGTGTCATGGTTTGTGAGATGAATCATCATTTTGCAAATTCCCAAATGGGTTAGTCACTAGTTAAACTACTAAATGATTGTGATTTTTACTTTTCACGATAACTGGTGAACGGAACAAAACATCTATTTTGACATTGAGGTTTTTTTTATAGAGGACTTGTAAATGTTTCTGTCTCTAAAGCACTTTGGATCAGCTCCTGCTGTTTAAATATTATATAGGCTATAAAAATCATAGACATGAAAGTGAACACAGAAAGGCTTTTTTTATATATATATATATCTGAGGTACCCAAAACATTGATTTGGTTGATCGAGACGTGACATTTTCAGATGAACAGAACAGAATCAACTTTTTGGGATTTCGTTAGCTGGATGATTGAGCATGCATCAAGACATATTTAACCTCCTAGGACCTGGTGTCCACATATGTGGACATCACATTTTCTGATGTCTAGACCAAAATACTACATTTTGCTCTTCATGGACCTGATATGCACTTACGAAGACATCATACTGCCACTGTTCTATCGAAATTTAAAGCGAATGTCCTCAAATGTGGATCTCATTTTTCTCAGAAACTAAAATCAGGTTAAAAAAAAATACATCCCACGATTCTTTGTTTTTACATTCATCAGGTCCCAATCAGCCCAAATAGCAAAGAGAAATTAAAAATTCATGCCATGAAAGAGTTCAGGTCTTATGAGGTTAAAGTATATTTATAATAATAATAATAATAATAATAATAATAATAATTTAACAAAATTCAGAGATCTACATACTGATCTTAGAGGACCAAAACAAAGTATCGGTCCTATCATATCATATACAAACAAAATTTGGATCAATCTGCCCATCTTTAGCCAGGAGTACTGGCATGACCAGGAAATAGCAAGTTAAAGGTATGTTTAGATCTTGATAAGTTGTTTGGTTAAAAATACACTGTTATCTGTGAATTTCATATGTAATGTATGCATAAATGCATTATATATAGTGACTGCATATGGAAAGAGTGAGACATAGTGACTAAAATGCACACGTTCATTGTGAGTGCATGGTACTTGAAAGAACTTGACATATAACATATATGTCAACTGAAGTAATTCATTTAGTATTGCTCACTCGGAAAAAACAAGTTATTCTAAGTACTCATTTTGAACAAGTTGCCCTAACTTAAATATCTTAAATAAACTGTAACTTTTCTAATGCAGTGAGTCTGCATAATCTTTTTAAGTACTGGCAACTTGTCAGATTTTACAGTGTCAAAGCACAAGTGGTATGGAAAGCATTTCCCATGACACACAGGCGTTAATCTACCTTCATTATAACCAAAACAAAACCAAACACTGTCCCTGATAGGGACAGTCTCACTTTATCATTACTGTGGCTACAAGAACTACGGTATCACCATTATTTTTACAATTATGTTTACAAGAAGTATGTGTGTTAAGAACAAATTATTCCAATTTTCAGGTCTTTCAACCATCAATAAAATAGCACAAATTGTGATTATATAAGAGATATGTAATAAATCAAGAACATGCATAGATCTTATGCTGGAGCTTCTTTTTTCCTGTAGCAGGGCAGTCTGAACAGCTGTGTTTGTTATGAGAGAAAGAGGAGAGAGGATGCTGGAGAAGAATCGGGAGTAAGAGACTGTATACTATTATGTACGCTTGTTTAATTCTGTGTATATACAACATACATGGGCCTGTGACATGTTTGTGTGTGTTTTTGTCTGTGTCTGCATGTGTGTTTTTAGGGAACTGACCACAGCGGGAGGCCTCCAGCAGCAGGGGCTACCAGTGCTTCTCACAGCCTGCAGAGTGACTCCTTGACAGGGATCGTGAGAACCTGAGTGGCAGGGGTCCTTGTGGTCAAGAGGAACTTGACTAAATGTAAAGAAACGAGAAAAGGCAGTGTACACAGAGCATCTGGCAATTCTGCTCATGGAAACAAGGACGCTCTTTGATTTTCTCCTATTATACTCCTTGCCACTGAAACATCCTCTTTTTTTAAAAGAAATAATAATTATGAAAAATTATTACTCATTGTTTTTAAACATGCAGAAGTGGTCGACATGACCTGCCAAAGCTCAAAAGATGAAAGAAAATTGATTCAAGTGACTCTGAACCCGGCATGGTTGTTGGTGCCAGGTGGGGTATTTCAGGGACTGCTGATTTACTGGGATTTTCCCCATTCATTACAACTGAGGTATGGAGAAGAGCATCTCTGAATTGCCATGGAACATTGAAGCAGATGGGCTAAGGAAGCAGAGGAGCACACGTTGTGCCATGTCGAAACTGAGGCCAAATTTGGACCATAAAAGATTGGAAAACCAATCTTGTCTGAAAGTGTCAATTCAAGCTAAAATTTTCAATGGTAGGCTCATAATTTGGCATAAACAACATGAAATCAGGGATCCATTCTTCATTGTATCAGTGTTTCAGGCTGCTGGTGGGGTAATGATATCAGGGATGATTTTTTCGGCACGCTTTGGGTACTAATTGTACATCATTTAAGCACCACGGGCTACCTAAGCTCTGTTGCTGACTGTATCCATCCCTTTATGACCACAGTGTAACGACAAACAACAAAATCTCTGAGGAATGTTGTTGAATCTGTGTCATGAAACATTAAGGTAATTCTGAAGATGAAAAAGGGACCAACCCCGTACTACCAAGGTGTACCTAATGAATTGGTTAGTGAGTGTATATTTTAATTCAAATGGTTTGCTCAAGCCCTGAATTTGATTTTTTAATTGATTGTCATTATCGTTATTATTATTGTGAAATAAACAATGTGAAAAATGCGATAGTGTAAATTGACTGTTTGTAAATTAAAATGCTTTACAGTGCTCCAACATTTAATATGTCTATGATGAA
The DNA here is from genome assembly GCF_965226115.1 of Aulonocara stuartgranti. Taxonomy (NCBI): domain Eukaryota; kingdom Metazoa; phylum Chordata; class Actinopteri; order Cichliformes; family Cichlidae; genus Aulonocara; species Aulonocara stuartgranti. Next base: position 32,400,203 of record NC_138944.1, on the reverse strand, counting down.
AGTAATTTGTAATTTGTAAATTTAAATGTTTTTTTGTTTGTTGTTTTACTTTTGATTTTTTTTTTTTTCATTTTAGAAGTTTCTTTTTTGTTGTTGTTTTTTAAATAACAATAAATTTATAATCAGTCAGAGGCTCATAATCACAGCTGCAAAGTCTTTGGTGGAGGTAACTACATTCTTCTGTGATTTTTCCAAACAACTTTGTTCTGTATGACTGCTTCAAGTCCCTCATCGCTCTTTGACACTGAGCTGGAAGCAGCAGGACATCTGATTTTCTTTCTGTTCCCACACCTGTCTTCTTGCTCTTTGCTGCTGTTCTTCTTTCTCTTAGTCATCAAAAGACACCACGTCCTCTCTGTTTTTTTCCCCCTATGTCCTTCATCTCAAACTCTTACTTGTGTCAGTTTGTGCCTGTGTTATTATTTATGGGCTGGTGAATGGAGAGAGATTGAATGAGACCCAGAGCTTGGCCTTTACCCTCACACTGTCTGCTACTCCTAAATCACCACAGAGTCTGGCTTACTTTCACATTAATGGTTTGTCCATGGTGTTTGTGTGAGTGAGAGAAAGAGCCAGGCACAGAAAGAACAAAAGAGCCGCCTTTTGTCCTTAAACTACTTGGTTGTTTGTCCAAAAGCCTCGTATAGCCTTTGTTTTCTGTTTTCTTGTTGTAAAAACAAGTATTTTATTTTAAAAAATTCAGTTTCTTCAGTTATGAACAACCACTTAGTGACAGTGAAAAGGAAAAACTCTCTTTTAACAGGAAGAACCCTCTGGCAGAACCAGGCTGGGGGAGGGCCAGGAGGCTGCCAGGTCACTGTGGAAGAGATCCAACGATTATTAATAACTAATGATTAAATGCATTTAATGACTGGTGTTTTAAGTTTATTTAGTTTAAAGCCTAATATCAAAAGTATAGAAACTATCCAATCAAAACTGGGAGCTGGTTCCACAGAAGAGAGGTTTGAAAGCTGAAGGTTCTGCCTCCCAAAATTGCAAACTAGCAGTCTGAGAGCCAAATGCTCTGCTGGGGTGATATTGCTCTATGAGGTCTTTAAGATAAGATGGGGCCTGATTATTCAAGACATTGTTTGTGAGTATTCACTCTACTGTCAGCTTGTCTCCAGATTTTTTTCAAATGAGTGTGTCAATATTTGAGGGCTGTACAGGTAAAAAAAATGAGCTCTTTTCGTATTGTCATTGGATTCATTATACTACTAGCTTGGCTTAACTCTGTCACTGTGGTTTTCATGTAGAGGAGCATGTTCATGTAGCACAGAGCTGTTTTAACATATGCAATTAAAACTCTTCAATATAGTTATCTGTTCAGTGGTTTACTTCCCATAAAAAAACCATAATATTCTGCACATCAGTGCAACTTAAACCACTGTACCTGCTTTAAAGATACATGCACTGATGGATGTTTTTGGTGTGTGTGTGTGTGTGTGTGTGTGTGTGTGTGTGTGTGTGTGTCTACGGCCAAAACAGGACCAGCTCAAGTTTATGACCCTGCAGTGCAGTCTTTCTTCTCAGGGTGACAGAGCAGACAGCCGATCTGCAGGGGGAATAGGAGGCTAGTCTGAAGGACACCTGGTCTGCGAGGAGCTCAGTTGGACAGTATTTTATGTATTTTGTACTTTCAAAGTCATTGAAGCAATTGTAAAAATATATTTTCAGAGTGTCCAATTTTGCCTTGTCATTGTGATTTAAATGGACATGAAGTTTAAATTGGGTTTGCACGTTAGCCTGGAGCAAAATCATCCTAATCCCTCTGTTTCCCTTTATCTGTGAAGCAAGTCACCTTTTTATGCTTTGAAAAAACAGCAGTTGTGTCATTCATTGGTATTTGGTATGTCTATTTTTATCTGTGTATGCTTAACTTCTTCTCAGCTTCAGTAAATTCAAAACACACTTTCTATTACCCCGCACCAAACTACTGAGAAAGGTTTTGGTTTCTTAGGAACATAAATGATATCCAATTCTCCTCAAAGCTACAGAGAGAGAAGGAGAAAGACTGCACACAATAAATCATTCTGAGCTCCATCAACTCAATCCTTTTTGATAGCATCAAAGGAAGGAAGAAGATGAGCAATTTCCTGTGTTGTGAGTGTACAAATTGAAAAGTCTGTATAGTCTCTGTGAGGGTTTGTGTTTATACCTGAAACAGGAACACAATATATGGCCTAGTAATGCACACACCGCAGACACATGCTCAAACAATCTGTCTAGTGGGCAGAGACAGGAAGTAGTCTGAAAAGGAGGAAGAAAAAAATGGTTGCAACATTTAACATTTAAAGTGACAAAAAGCACAGCAGTGCTAAACCAACAAACGTATGGTACACTCACACTAGCACACCCATGTGTGTGTGACCTTCAAATTTAAAGTTTGTTTGACTAGTGGGATTACTGGTCCTGGTCTTACAGGACTCACAGGTGGCCCCCTGTGTGGATCAGTTGGAGCCAGACATCACTAACACATGTAGTGCGATCAACTCCAACAGCTCCCACAGCCTGGTACTTCAAAACCTCAACGAGAGTTTAAGGTACTGGGAGTCAAAATTGGTGGGTAATTGTGCTAAGTAATCAATAAATCTGTGAGGAACAGTGTGTGCCCACTTCATTGTGTCACCAAAGGCATAAAATACTGAAGGGAGAGAGAGTATGACAAACAAATTGTCGCTATTTAAATTTTTAGCTGTTTTCTTGGTTAAGGCTGCAGTCAGCGGGAGCTAGAACAGGGCCTTGACAGAAAGTTAATGGATCAGAGAGCTGGAGATAAATGAAAACACAAACCTATCACATTACCCTCGTGGAACAGAGACAAACCATTGTATGACCATTAGTTCTGAGCATGTTACTCGCCGGTTTCCCCCCCCTTTTTATCAATATGAAAATTGCTTTTAAAATTGCCAACAATGACTGTAATTCTTTCATGCATGCTTTTCATATTCTTTAAGCATCTTTAAATTTTAAGAAAATCCATGATGTCAAACCATCATTCCCCAAATAGCATTAACGCTCCTGCTGTAGGCACAATACAGCACTCAGTTGTGCAGACTGTGTGAAAGAAATACTTCTTTATTCTAAGCATGAAACTGCACATAAGTGATATTTAAAAGTGTCAGACAATCAAATGCACGTCTCTCCTTTTAGGTTTGGAACCTACCAAAGATTTCAGTACTCACTGTTGATTTCTACTGGAGCCAAAAAAGATTCAGTTCTTAATACACAGTACCCATGAGTGCTTGCCTAAAACTCTGACCTTGATGGGTCAGAGGTTTTGGTGCTTCGTTATGTTCATCAACATGTTCTGGAAGTTTTTTTGGAAGTTTATGAGCGAACTCACTGGCTGACAGGATAAATGGCAGACTTGCCTTTCACCTCAGCATCGTTGCTCCTCTTGACACAATGATGAGGAAGAGGTTCCTGGCATTCCTCCCGAGCTTCCTGATGCGTTCAAGTCAGCATTCCTAAATCCTTCTGTGTGAGCTAAACCTTTCTTTAGATGTCTGTTAAATGCTAAAAGTTGTATTTTAAAATTGTCTCGTTTTAGACGAATGTCACTGTTCTCAAATATATGGCCAGATAATGTTAGGTAAATGTAATTAAAAGTAGTTTAACAATTATATATTTTACCTTAAAAATTCAAAATTTCCATTCATTTGGAAAACAAACACCACATAGTACATTTCTTTGATGCTGGATTTTTGGTTAAAAATGAAAAACTTCAATTGGACTTAAACAGACATAAAATGATTTCTATTTAATGTAAATATTTTAATTGTGTTTTGAAGAAATTTACATCAAACTTTTAAATGAGTGGGGTTGATAAATATGCAGCAGATTAATAAAAATTGTTGTTGTTGTTGTTTAAAGTGGTTAGGAGTGTTGTGGCTTAAATTTTATCGAATCAAAGTCTGCCATCTTGTGGAAGTATGAGAAACTACAACTGTATTCCCAGTACTGGCCAGTTTGTTTAAACTCGTGGTACTTTTCCTATATCGCATTGCATCAAGATCATACATGCAACATAGTTTAGATAACATCAGTTTAACTTGACATAGAAACAAGTATGTTACATGAACTAGGAAAAACACCACAGCATTTATATCCTAAATCCTATATATCCTTTATTTATATGTATATCCTTTGGTGTTATCCATACCATAACACCAAATATAAAAGACAAACACAGAGAGTAAAAAGTACAGAAAGACAAAAGAGCTAAAGTTAAATACAAGAGGATATAAAAGTAACTTAAACATCTCACACTTGAGCTGAGGATAAAGGAGGCCTGGCTGACTTCAATAAAAAGTGATTACAATATCATTTTATCATTTGAAAATCCAATATCACCACAAAGATCTAACATGTAAATATATAAATGTACTCTTAATACTAACCCCTGACAAAAAGCCTCTCACAACCTCTGTGCTTCAGTTAAATATATTGACCTTTTTCAAAGGAAAGAAAATTATATTAACTTGGCCTAAAGATCAGATTTTGCAAGATGTACCATAACAAAGGTGTCTCCATTTTGCCACATAATAAATATGCAATATTTTATTTTTGTTTTAACCATTGGCCAGATTCAGGTTCCCACTCCATTGATCCAAAATCCTATAAACAATACCTTTTTTGGAAAACCTTCAGCACTGAACTCCCCGTTTGATCCTCTCCCAGTAGCCATTCATTTGCAAGATGCTTGTTGTTGTCGAAGCGATCACCTTTGAAAGACTGCAGCTGCTCAGAGAATGGCTGGGATTGACAAGAAACATTGTTTCTTCTGGAGGGTCAGTAGGAGATTCTCCTGCTGAAGCTTCTCTTGCTGATGTTTAGCATCACTTCCACCAGGGAGGCCCACTATGAAGACAGTCTCTACCTGCTGACCCAGAATCAGCTTCTCATTTGCCCACGTCTGCCGGATGGCATCCCGAGTTGCCACATTACCGGGTGCAACAGGAACCATCAGAATAAGGAAAGGAGTTGTGGTCCTACATGTAGGCGTGTCATCCATGATGAATTTGTAGTTTCGTGGGTAGGCCACATGATATGGTCCTGGATCCTCCCAACGTGGCTCTGCTGATGCTGGTTGATAAGGAATGTTCCTAACCACTTTGTTGGAATTGAGATAGAAAAAGATGAAAATCACTGCTGCTGCAATGCAAATGAAGATGCCTTTTAGGTGCCTCTTCTTGTCCATGAAAACTACAGAGAATGGAAACATATTTTATCACGAGAACTTGTACAGCACGTATTCTGCAGACTTCATTGAGTGGTGGCCTCCAGCTCACTCTAGAGGGCAGCAGCGGTTTTTGATACGGGCGACACGGGCGGTTGCCCGGGGCGGCATCATGGTGGGGGCAAAATAAATAAATAAAAAATTACTCGTACTCATGCTGCCCCGACATCATGCCAGCGCATATCGGGAATGTCGTAGGCACCGACTGGTTTTCTATCGCCCATTTGCTGTGGGCGATAGAAAGATAGAAAGTGCTCAATACATAATGGCATTTTTTGACAACCCACTGAAAAAAGAGAAGGAAAGAAAACTTTCTAATCTTGCCAGTCATTTGTGAAGCCAAATTATCTTAATAGTCAATATAGGAACAACATCTAGAGTATATTGTTAAAGATTCAGAATTTTAAGTTCCGTGAAATGTTTTGCATACTGAACCTGGCAACTTCCCTTGTTTTATGCTCAAACAAGTGTACAATGAAAGCAGTCTACGGGAATTCTTGGACTTTAATGAACTTAAAAATACTTAGAAACTGTGCAATCGCATAGGCACACCTGTTCTGCTTGTTTTTCTGTATAAGGAATAGACGTCGGAGAGATCAGATAGACATCCCCGATAGAACCTGTTTCCCCTGCACCTGGAGCAAGGATCCAGTTTACTCCGCCTCCATTAAAACTAACTCGACGCGGAAGTCGTGATGTTTTAGTTTAGAGAAAAAGTGGAAAATTACATTACTGTTTAGTTTGTGAATTACAATATAAAGTGATATATTTATTGATTTTCACCTGTTAGAGATTATTTACTATCACGAGGACATTTTGCCACATAATTATTTGTATCCCCCTCTAACTTAACTGTATGAAGAGGTACAACCTCCAAAATCTCAGGAGTAAGAAGTCATTATAAGACGTGTTTGTGAAATAAAAATCAAGTATACGTGGGACAATTTGTCCGTATTTGGACGGGAAAATCAGATTGTGGGAAGATCAGCATGATATTATTTTTATCCCACTGTAATCTTAATGTATAAAGAGCTAACGTCTTCAAAGGAGTAAAAAGTCCTTATAACAAGCGTATTTGAATTAAAAATCAAGTACGTGGGATATCTGTGACTTGGACAGCCCAGCGCGTGCTCCCGACTCAGGGGGAACAAATTATGTCGGGGATACCTACCTTGGCACAACCGGACCTCTTAGCAGCCAATCAGCATTTAACCTGCTTTTGGGTCATCTGCGTCCAGCGACCTGTAGTTGACCTTTAGATTTGCACGGAAATAAATAAATAAATAAATACATTTAAAAAATAAATTACAATAAAAAATAATTGCACGGTTTTTACTGTTTGTGAAGCCATCCTGTCTGTTCACCGACCGAACGGAAAAATAAAATAAAGAAAATTAAAGAAAAATTATAAACACCATAAATGTACGTTTTTAGCAACTATTTCCGCTTTTTGTGAGCTTCCTCGGAGCATGTCAGTGGACTATGTCTTAAAGAGAAGAGCTTTTCTTTATTCCAGAATCCGGTTATGCTTTGTCACATTAACAGCGATCAGCGCTCACCTGTTTTTGTCCCCTGCATTCGGCATTAAATCGGAGCACAAAGTAAAGCGTGCATGGAGAGTTTATTCAGCACGGGAATACAAACTGACGTAGGTTGTGTTGTTCCTTGATTTCCATCCGCTTGTTTGTGAAAAGCGCTCTTCTATTTCTCTTTTCATTTGAATTTAGATAAACTTCAGAGAGTTCCTACAACGTGTAACCACAGGGAGATCAAACAGGTAAACTCCACGCCCTGAGTCTGAGCACCGCCCAGTCAAGTCACTTCCTTACTTACTCTGGAATTCTCAAACTTTAATGAGCTCTGTGCTACTGCTGGCACTAGTACAACAAACAGCAACAAAAAAAACCCCGAAAAAACACCCACAAATCATCATCAGTGACTCATGACTGTGTAGCAACACACAGTTCAAATCACATCATTAAATTCGCTGATGACACGACCGTGGTGGGTCTCATTAGCAAGAACGACGAGTCAGCGTACAGAGAGGAAGTGCAGAGACTAACGGACTGGTGTAAGGACAACAACCTGTCTCTGAATGTTGACAAGACAAAAGAGATGGTTGTTGACTTTAGGAGGACACGAGGCGACCACTCACCGCTGAGCATCAACGGCTCCTCTGTGGAGATCGTTGACAGCACCAAATTCCTGGGCGTACACCTGGAGAAGGACCTCGGCTGGTCCCTCAACACCAGCTCCCTGCACAAGAAAGCCCAACAGCGTCTCTTCTTTCTGAGAAGACTGAGAAAGGCCCGGCTTCCACCACCGATCCTGACCACCTTCTATAGAGGAACTATTGAGAGCATCCTGAGCGGCTGCATCACTGTCTGGTTTGGGAGCTGTGCCATATCAGACCGCAAGACCCTACAGCGGATAGTGGGAACAGCAGAGAAGATCATCGGGGTCTCTCTACCCTCTATTGAGGACATCTACACCACACGCTGCATTCGCAAAGCCACCAGCATTGTGGCTGATCGGACACACCCCTCTCACACACTCTTTACACTCCTGCCATCTGGAAAAAGGTACCGAAGCATTCGGGCACGCACATCCAGACTGTGCAACAGCTTTTTTTCCACAAGCCATCCGTCTCCTCAGCAAAAAGGGACTGACTGATAAACACGCACACACACACACATACACTAACATTATCACTCAGCTTAACTCAAATACCTCAAAACATTGAGACTGGACTGACTAACCAACACAAGCGCAAACACACTGACCTACACCACCAAACCATCGCACACACCAACCTGTAAATGCTCTTTTGCACAATATTATTACTAGATATATTATATATATTTTTTTTTTTTTGCACTAACTTGTCTTGTAGCACCTTGGTTCCTGGAGGAACGTTGTTTCGCCTCACTGTGTATTTTTAAACTGTATATGGTTGAAGTGACAATAAAGTTGAACTTGAACTTGAACTTGAAATATTTTCAAATATTGTATAACAAGGCAAAACTAGAAACGTGAAAGCAAGATTTTTTTTCTCACTCTTAACTAACTGAAGCGTTTCTTTGAACTACCAAGTAAACAAATTAGTGCTCTCGTTCTGGCCAGACACGTGGCAGCACCTCTGCTATAATTTTGTTCGTATTAAAAATAAAAAATGAAGATATAAGTGTACACATACGTATTTTACTGCCAGTAAAAATTGCTTTATTTACAAATAACTCTCACTGAACTAACACAGCGAACCGCTCAACATGTCTGTACTCTCTGCTCATATTGCCTTCATACTAAATACTTTTTTTGCTTTTTAAAGAACTTATTTTGACATCGCACTCAACACCCAGAAACAAAAGAAAAGTAGCTTCAAGTGCCAAATTGTATTATATTTCTTCACGTCGATATACGGGTCGCAAGTAGGGGTGACGTGGGCAGTAAGTGGCCCACCTGACAGGTAGTTGAAATACTGGTTTTCTGAGCTACAAGGAAACGTCAGTGTAAAACTAATAACCGTTTCTGACGTTGGAAGCAAATGACATCCGCGCAATTGTTTGTTTTTTTAAAAACAAACAAAAACAAACAAACAAGAAAACAAAAAAAACCCACATACATAAAACAGGAAAACTCACTGGCCAAATTCACAGTCGTGCGTTTGATTAAAGCAAAGTTAACACCTCCAACTTGTTTTTCCCTTCAAACCATACCGTTTTTCCTTTTTGGCATTATCCTGCTGAAAGAGGTCACGGTCATCACAGAATACTTTTTGCATTAAAGAGTGTAAATAGTCTGCAACAATGCTTAGGTAGGTGGTACATGTCAAAGTAACATCCATGGATGGCAGAGTTTTTATAGTCCCAGTTAACGAAAATCAAAGAAGCTGCCAGACAAGACAGGCAAAAAAAAATGACATTAAAAATTTTCATTTAGATTTTGCCCACATTAGTCTACAAATGTCAAACTGAGAGTGAGATGCTTTTCTTTACATGCAGAACATTTTCTTTATCTTTAACAACAAATCAATTCTTTTATCTGCCTGCAACTATATAATGTAAGATCGCCATCATGGCCCAGTAAAGCTATGAGACTACACAGTGGGCAAAGATGTACAAGCGTCATCAAACCCAACACTTCAGACCTTGAATAAAACTTGATATTCTACATCTTGTTAAATGTAAATAGGCATGTGTTTAGTCTTAGTTTTTGCCTTTTTTTTTTTTTTTGAATAATCAGAGGCATTACATGTTGCAAATAACCAGTCAACCATTGCAAATGTCATTTCCACTAAGTGTATCCCTCATTACTACAGCATACTAAATAAAGTACTACATACATGGTGGAAGCAGTCTGTTTCTGGCAGTCTGTTTGTGTAATTAGAGAGCGTGAATCAATTACAGTCTTCAAGTCCATTTTAACCTTTAAATGCTGTCCATCTTTGAGATCAGAACCCTCGTACTAAGGTGCATTTTTCTTTAAGATGTACAGTGAACCTTGACTTAATGACTCTTTACTGCCAGTGTCTCTTATTTCAGGTGGGACGGACTAAGACACAAGAGGAAGTTAACAGATGTATGCAATGAGACAGTTAAAACAAAGGAATAGTCTAAAAGCATTGAAAGTGCTCAGCACATTGAATTGTCTTCTAAGGACTTTTAAGGATCCCAGATTTCCCACTGATAGAAAAAAAAACAAGACAGTGCTCTACTGTGGTATTATCATAGACTCTAGTATGTGAATGACACTCCTCACAACCACCGGAGAAACGTTCAGGTTTTGGAAAAACATATTAATTACATTCAAATGAATAAGAACAGTCCATTTAATTTAAATATAATTTAATATGTAAAATGAACCTTATAATCTTTTAAAATATTCACACCTTTCACTAGAAGTCACTTTAAAGCTTAACCCCAGCTGTATTATTTCTAAACACATTTAAGTAACTTCAAGTTTTTTTTTCTCAAAATGCTCCGCATACCCTTAAGAAGTAAGTGAAGTGCTGAATTCTTTCACTAATGCATCAGTAGTTGTAGTGGATTTGTCTGTTTGTTTCTCCCCTCTCACCCCTTTTTTGTGTGTGCTTGTGAGGTTGTGCCTCTAGCCTACATTATAACCACACCCCTAAGTGCACCCTAATGGTATCTGGAAACCAAACACACAGGCAACGGTGATAGCCCCAGGTAATGTGGTAACTTGTGCTGTACAAACAACTCCACCCCGTCCGTCAACCCTGCCAAAATGGCTGAAACACAAGCATCAGTTGTAGAGTTTTTATTAAACCTTGCCTGGGATACCTTCAAGTAGTTTATGTTTCAAGTATTAAAATGTCCCACAGGAAACTGAGGAGCCAGGTACCATTGGTCAATGCAAATGTAAATTCCCTGCATATTGCTCTTAATAAAACCTTAAATGTAATGCAGTAGCTCACTTTCATCTTTACAACCCAGTAACCCTAAATCACATTTAAAATATACAAATAAAAAAATTTCCACATATTTCTCTGGAAGATCATTAGAAAAGACATATCCCATACCCAGTGTGTAGGTCGGGTATTCAGGCTCTGGATACAATTCCTCAGGCACATACCACTTGGAGTTCTTGGAACGAACGACTGGTCTGTTCCACATAAGCATCCCTGTCAGGTAGTTTGTCTTGGGGATGCCCGGCTGTTTTAGCATGATTACTAGATTGTCAACATTCAGAAACATGTCAGAGTCAATCTTCATGGCATAGGCTGCTGCAGGGCAGTGTGTACTTAGCCAGTCCATGATCACCATGGTTTTGATTGTTAGGTTTAGATAACTGTCTGTGAAGTCACTCTGGATCAGATCATGGTGCTGCAAATTTTCCTGTTTGAGCTTCTCAACATCATCTTCTCTAGAGACACCCAACATAAATAAAGTGAGTACCACCTCACCCTGAACTATGTTTTCTTTGCCCCATGTCTGGCGGATCGCGTCCCGAGCTGCCACATTTTTTGGTTCCACTGGAACCATGAGAACCAGGAATGGGATCTTGTTCTTGCAAACCTCTGTGTTATCCATAAGAAAATGGTAGTTGCGTGGATAGGCTTGGTGGTACTGGAGGGAGGTAGATCGCACAGTCGAAGGTTCAGTGGTTTTGTTTAATATAACTTTGTTTTTGGGATGAATGCGGTAAGCAGGTGCATTAACCCTACTGTTCTGGTTTAAAAACCACTGGTATTGTTCCTGCAGTGGGAAGCTCTGCCATAGTGACAGCGGGCGGCTGGACAGGGTGTAACACAAGCCTAAGGCCAAAACACAAAATAGAAGCAGTAGCTGAAACCAGGAATGAAATAAGATCTTCTTCTGTGGAAAGATGCTCTGGACAAGTTCCCTAAAAAGACAAGAAAGATAAAAGTGGTGAGTTATATCACCTTTCTTTGCCATTGTTAACAAAGTGCACAGCTTCACAACATTTGAGTTAGAGCTGAAAATCTCTAAGCTCACTGATACTGAAGATTTATGCTTCAGTGGGAAAGCTGCACCATATCAACACTCCTCTGAAATCCTGTGCCATAACCTATGGAACAACTTGATATGCACCTCCTTAATGATGTAAGTACAATCCAGGTGAACACAGCCCACAGCTATTGTGTTCAGCCTCTTTAGTACTGCCAATTTCTGTTGCATGTTTCCAGCTACTTTTATGCTGCAGTTTTTGAAGACAAAACTGCAAATGTGAATGCAATTTTTATTTCTCAGTCTTAACTAAAGCCTTTGATACCATCCTCTATGGTATAATAGTAAAGAGACCTGGACGGGAAAAGACAAAAAGAAAGAAAGTTAAGTTGGGGAGAAAGTTAACAGAGAGGGAGAGAGAGAGAAAAAATGCCAGTTGTTGAGAAGAGGCAGGGGGGAGCAGAGAAACCAGAGCAACTACCAACATAAATAACAGTGATGTTGTTACTGAACAAAGTACTAATAATAAAAGATATTTTTAGAGGCAGCAGCAGCCCAAGATGACATGTGTCTGTGAGTAACCTGCTTGTACATCTGTGTGAACATGTCTTGCCATGCAGGAGTGTGCTTGTGTTCATAAGGTTTCCCACTGTAACTGTCTAACAGTGTATGTGGGGAGCCACAGTCCCGCCCACCAACATCTGAAGAAGGCATGGAGAAGCCCACCACACCATGAAAGCTCCAGGAGGACCACCGCAGGGACAACCCTGTGCTTTTAGCTCCTGGGGGAGCCTGAGATGTTCTAAGAGAGGTGGAGTGTAAGACCAGACCTGACACAGACATAGACAAACAGCCACACACATGCATTCCCCTTCCTCACACACCCAACATCAAGACATGCAGAAATGAATACTGTACACTCACACTACCCATAAACACTCTATACTCCCAGGTCAAGCACCAACACCCCCATAGGGGCAATTAGCACCCAGACACAGGAGATGTTCTCCTTCACTCTGGGGTTTAGACAAGCAGTCCGCCCGGCCCAGCACACCAATCCTATCAGCGACTGATTGTTATTGGAAGGTATTACATGAGGTTGTTGTTTTGTTTAGTTTTTTAAATATAATATTTTAGTATTTTGTGTTTTGAAGGAAGCTTAGATCATACATTTAAAGCAGTGAGGTTAAAAAATATGCAGCACGTTAAACATACTTGTGGCTTAAATTTTATAGAATCAAAGTCGTCCATCTTGTGGAACTATGACAAACTACAACTGTAGAATTCACAGTACTGGCCAATTTTTTTTCTTTACAGTCATGGTACATTTCGTATATTGCATCACATCAGGATCATACATGCCCCATAGTTTAGTTTAGATCAGTTTAGTTTGACATAGTCCATGTAAAAAACTTGTCTCTAAGAAACACACCACAGCTTTTATATCCTAAGCTGGTTTACAATGCAAACAAACAAAAAAAAACAAGCAAACAAATGAAAAGAAAAAAAAGAATCAACAACATGCACAATCTATAGTAAATATACACATTAAAACAAACATCAAAACAGCGCAGGGCTATTACAATATACTTAAGTAGTCGACTACATCATAACAAAATACCATAGCAAAACAGTACACTTCATTAACAATTATGGATTGTGGTCATTTGGATGTTTAGCTATTGTTAAAGCAACTGCACAGTAATGTCATCTTATCATCTCGTCAGTTGGAAGTTCTACAGCAAATATCAAACCATACCATAACAACAAATATAAAGACGAACACAGGCCGGAGGGTAAAAAGTACAGAAACACAAAAGAGGTGGAGAAGGTAAATACAAGAGGACATAAAAGTAAATTAAACATCTGTTACTTGAGCTGAGGACAAAGAAGGCCTGATTGATTCCAATAAAAAGTTGAGAACAGTATCATTTCATCTCTTGCCAATTTAGCAATATTTCAATATCACCAAACACAAAGTTCTAACTTGTAATTATTATTATTATTTCTTTTTTTTTTTTTAGAGAAAAATAATTCTGTTAACTTGGCCTAATCATCAGATTTGGCAAGATGTAACAAAAGTATCTCCATTTTGCCACATAATAAATACGCAATATTTCATTTTTGTTTTATCCATTAGCCAAATTCAGGTTCTCACTCTTTTTGGAAAACCTTCAGCACTGAACTCCCCGTTTGATCCTCTCCCAGTAGTCATTCATTTGCAAGATGCTTGTTGTTGTCGAAGCGATCAGCTTTGAAAGACTGCAGCTGCTCAGAGAATGGCTGGGATTGACAAGAAACATTGTTTCTTCTGGAGGGTCAGTAGGAGATACGCCCAGGCGTTTCAGACACATGCCGAGGTAAGCATCTTCAATGTAGATCGGTTTGATCTGAGGTGACACTCCCAAGATCTTCCCAGGAAGGTCTAGTGACATGACGTAGGCAAAGCCGAGCGGATACGGGGGGTACTCTGATTCAGCAATCACAGATCGAGGCATGTAGAACTTTATAAATGGGTTCCTTAAAACAGGACTATGCCACCAAACCAGCCCAGTCATATAGTTTTGCTTAGCTGTGCTAGGATCCACCAACAGTTTCACCAGATTCGGGACATTGAGTATAACATCGGAGTCGATCTTCATGACAAAGGAAGCCTTAGTACAGTGTGCAGCCAGCCACTCCAGCATGACCATAGTCTTGATAGTCAGATTATAGTAGCTGTCCTGAAAGTTGCTCTGAATCAGGTCATGGTACAGCTGATTCTCCTGCTGAAGCTTCTCTTGCTGATGTTTAGCATCACTTCCACCAGGGAGGCCCACTATGAAGACAGTCTCTACCTGCTGACCCAGAACCAGCTTCTCATTTGCCCACGTCTGCCGGATGGCATCTCGAGTTGCCACATTACCGGGTGCAACAGGAACCATCAGAATAAGGAAAGGAGTTGTGGTCCTACATGTAGGCGTGTCATCCATGATGAATTTGTAGTTTCGTGGGTAGGCCACATGATATGGTCCTGGATCCTCCCAACGTGGCTCTGCTGATGCTGGTTGATAAGGAATGTTCCTAACCACTTTGTTGGAATTGAGATAGAAAAAGATGAAAATCACTGCTGCTGCAATGCAAATGAAGATGCCTTTTAGGTGCCTCTTCTTGTCCATGAAAACTACAGAGAAAGGAAACATATTTTATCGCGAGAACTTGTACAGCACGTATTCTGATAACACAGCAATACACAAATTAATAAATAACAGAATTAAAGTCATAAGGTCTGTGAAGGTTCTCAGTCATCCAGGTCATCGTAGTCAAAGGAGCTTGCAAAGAAAAGCGTCTGGACTTCTTTAAGTTACTTAACGCCCACTCACATCCTGGGCCATCTGATCTCAGGAATTCGCATGATAAGGTGGGGCCAGGTTGCACAATGAACACACCCGAAACTCTGGCTGATTGGGACCCACACCCAGTTTCACACCTTGTCTCAGGCGATTAGAGGATCATCAGGGGGTCCTTTGTCCCTCTGTGGGGGGATACTCCCACTAGGTTTATATCTGGGACTCTCCACCATTTGACCTTAGAACTGAAGAAGCTTCTCGGATGAGAGGTGAAACGTCTTCAAGTAACTTAAAGAAGTCCAGACACTTTTCTTTGCAAGCTCCTTTGACTAAAGTCATAAGGCTTCCAGCTTTGTAGCCCTCAATTTCTCATATCTGCTTTTTGCAGAGAATGTGGTTCTGCAGGCTTCATGAGGGGTTCACAGCTAAGTGTGAATGACAATCAGCACCTCCACATCTGAGAACATGGTCCTCAGTAGGAAAATGCCAGACTGCCCACTCCGGGTCAGGGACGAGTCACTGCCCGGGAGTGGAGGAGTTCAAGTATCTCTGGGTCTTGTTCACAAGTGAAGAAAGTGGGAGCCTGACAAACAGTTTTGGTGCCACAGCAACAGCAATGCAGACGTTGCACCCGTTTGGCACGAGACGGCCGCTCATAGAAGCAAAGCTGTTGATTTACTGATCGATGCATGCCCCTACTCTCAATGTGATAAAGGAGCGCCGCATGATTCACAGTTCAAATAATTGTTTCGTACTGGGCCTTAGTGTGGTCACCCAATTAATCTAATGTCTGAAAGAAGTTGTTTCCATTGCTCTCAAGGACACGCTTACCTTTCTGAGTGGCTGGCCCTTGAAAAGCTCAAAACAGCAGTCAGGTGGGACTGCTGTGCAGATCTATCCTCAGTTACCTATCCAAATTCGCTATCAAAAGGCCTTTACACACCAGATGTGTAATATTTGTGTGAATATTTCTTGTTAAAAATTTATTTGGGCCTCACCTATTTTCTTTCTTGCAGCCATTCACACAGAACAATGTTTTGACATTTATCTTTTTTTTTTGGACACGAATAAACAGCTTTAACCTAATCAGACCACTGCACTTGGCAACAAATGCGCTCATCGTGTTGAATATACAATTCGGAAATAATTCTATTTTAACTCAGACACACAGCTAGACGCGATTCGGGGTCAATCGGCTCACTGAACCTATTTGTTTGCCTCCTCAGATGAAAATCTCATGGTTTGATGGTTGCTTCTGGTGAGAACTAGACATAGCCAGAATCTCTTTCTTCCTTTTCTGGTTCAGAAACATCAGGACCAGCTCATCGTCACTTGATGTCAACTTCATGTATTTCACAGTTTCTTTTTTGAAAACTAATTTTTCACAAAACCAAAACACATTCAGTACATCTCTATGTTACAGGGCAGGGTCACATTCGGAAAATTTTTTTTGCAACATACGCGGTAGATAATGACTCAGAAAGCTTTGGCAATTTCTAAAAACCCTCTACCCTTGCCATTCATTTATGAAGTCAAATATCTTAACAGTCAATACAGAAGCAACATCCAGAGTCAGGGGCGATTCTAGGATCAGGGCTTTGGGGGTGCTGAGCACCAGGAGAGCTGCCCAGCCAAGCAAGATAAACTTTACTTGTCACAATGAGACTTCTTCCCTGTCTCTGTAAGTCCCTGTATCCCTAAATGTCTCCAGTTGTCCCGAGTTCTCTCTGATTGTCTCCTTGGTGCATTTAAACCCCTGTTCCTCCCTGTCCTCATCGACTGTTGTCTTCGTCTTCGTTATCAGTCATCATAATTTTACCATCTCTGTGCAAGTCTGCAAATTTCTTTATTAAATAATAAGATTCTTAAATTCATCAAGTCTCAAAACATGAGATCACTGTTTTGTACATTTTAACACAATTTAATAAGCATATGCTTCAGCCAATACCTTTTCATTAGCCTTGTCTTGGTTTCTTGCTTTGTGGTAGATCTTTATTCTGTTTTCACTGAGATATTTGAATGCTAATCAATAAATCAATATTCAATTCTAAAAAAAAATCTAATCCCCACATTTGTGAAAGAAAACCAAAACAGTTTTTTGAAAAGTCTGTATCAAAACCATCAAATCTGACAAAGGTTATTTAAATGCTGCAAAAGAAAAATGGATTGGAATTAGAGCTGGGCGATATATCGAGTTTTTAAAACATATCGATATATTTTTATACGAGATATAAGATGTGACAATATCCTTTATATCGATATAGTCTATGTTACGTTATAATTATAGTTGTGGAGCCGCAAGTTTGCCTCTCTTTCGTCCACTTTTGTCTCTACGCAACGTTACTCCGCCTCGCCTTCACTGAAGACAACTCCCCCTCCTCCCCCATCGCTTCACGTGCAGGCAGCGACAAGACGGACACGGCAAATCTCCGTTAACGAGTTACTGCGCATCGCCCCATGCGTGGGGCTGGACGGCGTCAACGTGCTAACGAGCTAAACATGCTAACGAGCTAACAGCGCTAACCCTAAAATCCTTTCATTCTCTCAAAAGTTGATAGCGCGCCTTATGTATGAATTCTGGTTGTGCTTGATGGCCGCGAACCGATTTTATGTGGTACACGGCGCTCAGCAATCTGTCAAAAATGTTTGAGTACGACTTTGGTAAGCTACGGAGCTGCACCGCTTGATAGATTGTCGGCGCATTACGGCTACCGAGGAGCTTCGCGGAGTGATACGTACTGTGCATCAACGTAATATTACCGTATTGTGTGTGTATAAGGACCATAAATGGCACCTGTAAGAGAGGTGGTTATGAAGCGGATTTCAAACTCCAGGCTATCAGTCACACAGTAAAACTTGGGAACAGAGCAGCTGTGAAATCTGTCTTTGTTATTACGCTCAGCGTCTTTTAGTTTACATTTTGACTGCACAATTGTGAGCTCTTTGTTTAGCACAAAAACAACCTTGTTTTCTTTTATTTATGGAGCATTATTATTTAATGAATTCTCATAATTTAATTTTGAGTAATTTTTCATGTACATCTGTGCTGTATGTTAATAAAAGTGCCTGTGTGACATCTGGGACACAGCTTTGACTAAGAACTCTCTTTTTGTTCTTACTTTATGGCTTAAAAAAAAAAAATCGAGATATATATCTTATATCGCCATCCAGCTAAAAAATATCGAGATATGAATTTTGGGTCATATCGCCCAGCCCTAATTGGAATAAAAAAAAAATACATATCCTAACCTTAATTACTGGGGGAGAATAATGAATGATGCTCACAGTGAGTAAAAAGTAAACTGAATGCATTTTTTGGACAGAGATTCACTTTTAAAGTGTATGTATAATATAATACAGATACATAAAAAATACACTCCAAAAATAGAAGAGTCCTTGAAATGTACAAAATATTAATTAAAAAAATTATAAAAATGGAGACAACTGTGCCTATGGTACAATGTATGAAAAGCTCTTTACTGCAGATACTACTAATATGGCTCTGCAGATTTTTTATATCATTTTAACCTATGTCGCCTCACCTTGAGGTTGGAAAATCTATCACTGTTTCGTGGTCAACTCTCTCAAGCAGTTTAACAGTTTCTGTTGTGCCTGTCACTGTTCCCTGTCTGTTTTCTTACCTGGTTCTTCCTGACCTTGTACTTTCTCCTCACGTTCCCCTCTTTCCTCTCTCCCTCTTTGGACTGACAATCATACACAAATAGATTGTATTGAATGAAAAAAGTTAAATTAATATGAAAAAAATACTATTGAAATCACTATTAAAGTCCCTTCTCAATGTACTTTCAACCAAAAGGCAAATAACCAAACACATGAACATCTAATAAAAGATATAAATACTGAAACACTGATCCAACATTATCCTTTATTGACGGATAATTTGATCTTACACTTTTAACTAAATGTGGCTACTTTTTTGAAAAAACTTCCTTATATCCATTATGAACGTGACTGTCTCTCTGTACACACACACACAACAGGAGTTAAGGCTAATGGGAATGCAGTCAGTTAGCTGATAAGTACCTTGGGTTTAATATCGGCACATATGACAAAATAACCGGCTTCTCTCATTCCTTTTCAAACAGGACAGTGGTAACAACAGCAGGCTACAGACACTTTTAAGTTTTAGATTTTAAATAGGCTTTATACATTTCAATGGGAGCAACAGGACCGTCAACTGTCGCTTATTTTACTACAGAGCAGGACGGATTGTAGGGTAGCAAACATCATCGGAAAACACGTTTTCAACACTGCAGGTTACCCGGGTGTAATGTTTTTCAGCTAAAAAGAAACATGGTCTGACTCCTACCTAACTATATAAAGAGTAACTGAAGGTTAAATGCAGCTAATATGTCCTGTTTTAAGGCAGGCACTTACACCTCCGCTCCTCTGCATCTCAGCGACTATCGGTCTGGCAGTGAGGGCTAGTGGTGGGCGGATTGATCCAAATATCGATAGTATCAATCCCAAGTCGGGATCGGTATCGGATCGATACTAGCCTGGTTAGATCGATTCTTTGATGTTATGTTTTGTTTGACAGTTCTGCTTGTTTGCTATGCTATGCTGTGCTTTCGGCAAAAACGAAACAGCCAGGTCGCTGGACTCGCCGCTCCTGTGTCAGCAGTAAACACTTTGCTTCCCCCCCCCCTTATATTTCGGTGTTGCGCTCAATAATCACACGGTTGCTGTAACAGTTCATTCAACCGCTGCAGCTCTCCCGCTGGCAGCCGTACACATCACCACCACCAAACCTGCAGCGGCATCACAGAACACGCCCTGCCACATACCCCCATCGCCCGCTTCACCCCACCCCGCGAGCAGGCGAGGGAATCGGCCCGGACCATCGGCGCCCCATGCCCCGGCCCAGCGACAGGGAAGTGTTCACTCTGGTGGTCGCCCGCGACTCCAGCGGAAGCCCGGGAGCTGGCCTGATGGCCACCCATGTGGCAAGCAGCGGCAGCGCAGCAGCAGTGGAAGTGAGCCAGGGCTCAGAGGCAGCTGGGCGGACAGCATTCAGGGCCAGGCAGGACCCCCGCGCACCTCGACCTTCATCTCCAGCTTGGCAGGTCCCGCTGGCGCACCAGCCTCCGGCTCACCCCAAGCCGCGCGCTGTCCACCCTTACAGTGATCACCCGGTTGCTGTAACTGTAGCCTACATTTAATGGCTGCAGCCATCCTGCTGCCAGCTGTACACATCAACACCAAAAACAACAACAGCACAAGCAGCACACAGGTTTTAAGCCGGTGAGGCATCATTGTAGATGCAGTGAAGGTGAGTCCATCTCCTCTGCAGCAGCATCGCAGACCATGGCCCGCCACAATAATAAAGCATTTTTTTATTTAATTATAAATAAATGATTTCTCCTAATTATGTCCTGGGTTTTAAGTAATTAATAATACAAAAGGAAAAAAATCACAAAAAACACTTAAGGTCATGAAAATTAATTGTGATTTAGCAATTCAATGAGGCATCCACCTTATTTATTGAAAAGTATCGGTAATGGTATCGGCGATACTGGCCCGTATTTACTTGGTATCGGATCGATACCAAAATATGCAATATCGCACACCACGTAGGGCACAAGAGCCAGAGCAGGGGCAAGGCGAGCTGGAACAAACCATTTTGGGAGGGGGGTATCTATACTTTTGTTGTTAAAATATTACATCTCAACCAAGTACTGCATGCTTTCTATATTTTTTGTAGTGTATCACACACACAAAAAAGACAATATCCTGTACCAAATATTGTCAAAAAAGTAAGAAATCTTTGGGGGTGCTTTAGCCAGAAATGGGCTAAAAACGCTAAAAACGCCCCTGTCCAGAGTACACTGTTAAAGATTCTGTATTTTAGGTTCAGTGAAATGTTTTACATAGGCTACTGAACCTGATAACTTGTTTTATGCTGGAGCGGATGTAGACAGAAAGCAGTCTACAGACACTCATAGAGTGTAATGCAGAGAACACTTCCACTTGTAATATAACACTTGAAAACTGTGGTAATCAGATGTGTACAATAGTTCTGCTTGTTTTCGCTGTTTATAACAAAATATTAAGCCTAGGAGCAACTCTTGGCCTTTTTCCCATTTTAGAGATCACCACACTCCAATGAGGAAGTCAACGTGTAGTGTTAGTCTAGCTGCACAGATGAGTGATGTCCAAACAAACAAAAAACAGAAGCGAAAAAGAGGGTTCAAAAACAATGAAAAAATATGCACTCCACCACTGCCTGTGCATTTCATGCTGTACTTTTAGATCTGTGTTGATCTTCCTTATTCCGGCCCACTTATCAATCAATCAGCATTCGACCTACATATGGGTCATCCGTGTCCAGCCTCGTGCAGCTAACATTTAGAATTGCCCTGTTCTCCAGAACACCGGCAGTGTGTGCCGTTTGTGAATCCCCCTCTACGTTTGCTGATCAAACGGAAACCGCTATGCAGACGGAAAAACTACAGACACCATAAATGTAGGCGTTTAGCCATCATTTCCGCGTTCGGTGAAATTTCTCGAAGCATGCAAGCCGACTTTGTCTTATCAGGAGAACTTTTCTTTGTTCCAGAATAATCCTTTCACGTAATAACATCATTCTGTGCTCACCTGTTTTTGTTGGGCATTAAATCGGAGCACGAAGTAAAGCGTGGATGGAAAGTTTATTCAACACGGGAAACCCACGTAGGTTGCGTTGTTCCTTGATTTCCATCCGCTTGTTTGTGAAAAGCGGTCTTCTACGCTTTTGTCTTTATAAACAGATTTTACGCAGATAAACTCCAAAGAGTTCCTAAACGGTGTGGTCGCAGACAGGGGACCTCCCAGTGCAGAGTTTACCTGAAGTCACGCCGAGTCTGCGCACCGCCCGCGTCAATCCAGTCTCTTCCGCTTATTCGCAATGAACTCAGTCGGCAGGAAATCATCTTGAAATTATATTTAGAACAAATTTCTAACAATTGATATTTTTCACTCCAAACACTTCCAACTGTTCGCTTGTGAGGATTTTCCAAACACTACAATTAGAAACAAAGTATCCTAAATGTATGTATTTAGTGTTTTAATTAACGTTTTAAAAATGAAATATACAAACCCGTACTAAATATTTGTATGGGGAACCTAAACAAAGACTATATGTCAAAAAATATTCTGCTATTTCTCAATTCTTTCCTAGAAGGTTTTGATGAAACTGATCATTCGTGCAGAGGTATCGAAAACGGTTTTCTTACTGCCATTGTTTAAATTCACAGTATATACAGTATACCTTTAGGGAATAATATGGGCATCTGATCTCTTCTTCGGGTCAAATAAGGCCAAACTTTTATAAAATGTTTTTATTTTTAAAGTTGTGCTTAAAATGTGGTTGCCTCTGTTTGTACGCTGTACGGGGATTCTAAAGATCACAAACGTGTCACATTTGACTGGTTAGTTATTTTGAAATATACTGTAGTATAATTTTATGTAATAAATATAAATATGTAATGAAGTAAAGTAAAGCTCAAAGTCCGTACCTATCCACGACTTACTTCTATGTAATGTTTGTGTGATCGAAGTAGACGTCAGGCTGCCCTTATCTGATTTTTATTGCATGACTAAAGAGAACAAAGAAATCAAAATGAATATACAAAGTAAATGTTGCCCAGGGCTGACCTACCTGGAAATGCAAACTCACTGCAAAATATGACACTCGTTTCTGAGGTTGGAAAAATTCCCCTGGCCCCAAATGATATCTGCACAGTGCTTTGACACGAAACAGCAGGCAGTAATCTGTCAGGATGCTTACAGGGCAGGCATGGCTGCTGTCATAAATTTAATAAAATGCAACTACAATTTATTAACTCAGTAGTTAATTCTTTATAGCACACTTGATAAAATACTCAAAAATTCTAAATTTGAATCCTACCATATTGTTTTTTGTTTTTACTTTTATGATATTTTTATTCACATTTTTCTTTTTTGGGACCTCAAAATGGATGTCAGCATGCCGTCTTGAAGAATGTGTCCATTCCTAAAATGCATCTGAAGTTGAGAGAGGGCTCCTTTATTGAAGACGTTTTCAGCAAATAAACAAATAAAATGACACACAGCTTGTCCCTTTAATGTGAACTGAGATAAAAAGAAACATATAAGTCATCATGAATGCTCCTGCTTAGCAGTCATCACATGAAAAACACAATAATACCTCATATTCAACTATCAGCTATGTATGCATCATTCTGATGCTCATACTCCATATATGCACACATGCCTATGTTACAAAGTTACTTGTGAGAGAGAACTTTTTCTACAAGAAAAATAAAAGTAGTTTTCATATCCACGCTGAAAACTGTGCTACTATATTCCTCCTCAGGTACATGGACTGATATCATCAGATTGCACCATAAGGGCAACTGGAACTGATGAGCATAACTGATAGCTAAACAGACAATTCAACAGAATTGAACTACCGGGAAATGGTTATCTATAAGAGCTGTAGAGAAAAAAAATCCACCAAAAGCTGTTGCATAAGTACAAAATATCATCAGCCACAATGACGATGTCAGTGCTAACAAGCTTGCCACCAACAGATGCTTGTTAGCTGCCATTAGGCATTTGTTTAGTCTAAGTTAAAATGTTTCTATTTTTGACATGATATTTACAATTTGCAGATGTTGCAAATATCAGTCAACCATTGCAAATATCATTTCCAGTAAGTGTACCACTTGTTACTACAGCATAATAAATGAAATACTACATGGTGGTATCTGAATTCATGCAGTCTGTTTGTGTAGTTAGAGAGTGTGAGTCAATTGCAGTCTTCCAGTGAGTGAAGTTGCCCCCCCCCCACCTTCTTCAAATCCATCAAAAGTGGTATCAAACGTTTGTGCTACGTTTGTGCTGGTTTGTGCTGCAAAAATTTTCGTTTGTGCTGCTATCATTTTAAAGATATTAATAAAAATTACTAGAGGTCATAAGAGGTCAACCAGCCCCCCCCCCACCCCCCACCCCCCCTCACATTAATTAAATCAAACAAAATGGGTGTCAATCAGTTGTGCTATGTTTGTGCTGGTTTGTGCTGCTAAAATTGTCGTTTGTGCTGCTTCTGTTTTAAATATATTAATGAAAAGGTAAAGGTCAAAAGGTCAACCAGCCCCCCCACATTACCCAAATCCAACAAAATTGTTGTTAAACGTTTGTGCTACATTTGTGCTGCGTTTCTGCTACGTTTCTGCTGGTTTGTGCTGCAAAAATTTTTGTTTGTGCCGCTATCATTTTGAAGAAATTAACAAAAATTTCTAGAGGTCAACAGAGGTCAACCAGCCCCCCCACATTAATGGAATCAAACAAAATTGATGTCAAATGTTTGTGCTGGTTTGTGCTGCAAAAATGTTTGTTTTTTCTGCTAACATTTTAAACTTTTTAATAAAATAACATCTTGATGCGTGCTTAATCATCCAGGTAAGTAAATCCCAAAAGGTTGATTCTGTTTATCTGGACATTTTCAGTTGGAGAAACGTTTCGTCACTCATCCAAGTGACTTCTTCAGTCTCAGCTGACTGCAGGTTTCCCCAACCTTATAAACAGTACATTTGCATAGGGAAGAAACTAGCACCACTGAATGAACAAAGTGCTGGGGGGTTAGTTCCATGATTGTTAGTATGCAAATTCTTATGAGCATTGATCAATGACAACTAATCAAAGCCTACTGAAGAATGGCCATGAGTACCATTCACAGAAAGTGGGGAATGGCTACAATCATAGCATTGTAGGATGGCGAAAGATGTACCCTTGGGCCCCCCTTCTCAATTCAGAGATGATCAGCATCCTGACAGCCCGATGGACAAAGCTGTCTCTCAGTCTGTGTGTTCTGGCCCGGAGGCTCTTCAGTATCCTTCCTGATGGCAGCAAACTGAAGACGCTGCTGAAGGGATGAGTGGGGTCACCTGTAATGGAGACGACCTTCCAAATGAGGCAGGTGCATTGTCATTTTTTCCTGCAGAACCCAGTGCAGGAGTCATACCACACAGTGATGCAGCTGTTGAGGATACTCTCAACTGTGCCTCTGTAAAAGGTGCTCATAATGGGGGTTGAATCTCTTGTGCTTCTCAGTTTGCAGAGGAAGTAGAGTCGCTGTTGGTCTTCTCCACATTCAGGGACAAGTTGTTGTTGCTGTACCACTCTGCCAGATGGTTAACTTCACCCCTGTAGTAGATCTCGTCGTGGGTCAGCAGAGTAAAGAGAAGGGTGCTCAACACACATCCTTGGGGAGCCCCCGTATTCAGTGTTCTTGGGCTGGAGTTGTTGCAGTCGACCCGTACTATCTGCTGTCTTCCTGTCAAGAAATCTAGCAGCCAGTTATACAGCAAGGTGCTGATCCCCAGCAGATCCAGTTTGTGAATGAGTTGCTGGGGAATGATGGTGTTGAATGCTGAACTGAAGTCTATGAACAGCACTCTGACATATGAGTCTCTAGTGTTGAGATGTGTGAGGGCTGAGTGAGGGGCAGTTGAAATTCCATCATCACTTGAGCGTTTTGACGAAAGAGATCATTTGATTTGATGCAGGACTAACCGTTCAAAGCACTTCATAATGATGGAGGTGAGTTTGACAGGACGGTAGTCCTTAAAGCAGGAGGTAGATGACTTCTTGGGTACAGTAATGATGGTGGAGGCTTTGAGGCATGTGGGAACGGCGGTACTGATTTTGGCAAGGGATCTCCACACACTGTCTGGGGATTGTGTCACCACGGTCTGCAGAGTGGGCTTGTAGTCTGTGATGGTTTGTATTCCTTGCCACTGCCTCCAAGTATCTCTGCTGTCGCTGAAGCTTTGCTGTAGCTGATGCCACGTGACAGGTTTGCCCTTGCTGTTCTTTTGCTCACCTAATTCCCGGCTCTGAAGGCTTGCATTTTTCAACTTTAGCAGCATTTAAACCTGACCTGTGAGCCATGGTTTCTGATTGGCCCGGACAGTGATAGTCCTGGTGTCACGACCTGCAGGATCGGCAAGGTGCTGATCAGAATCTCTCCACTCCTAGCCCTCCTTCTCTTCTCTTTTTTCCTCTCTCTCCCCCTCTCTCCTTCTCTGCCCTGTTTTGCAGGGGCAGAACTCATGGCGGCTTCACGCCCTCGGTCCACACCTTCCTGGATTGGGAACACCTGGGCCTCATCAGACCAACTGGTATATTAGAAGGAGGAGATCAGCTGTTCAACGCTGGATTGCTGTGAAGGCTCTAGTCAGTACACGTCTAGCTCAAGTTTCCTGTGCCTCCGTCTCAGAGACTTAACGAGTGTTTCTTTGTTCCTAGATTCCCCGTGTTTCCCCGTGTGGAGTGTGGAAGGAGTGACTGGTCGCTAGCGGAGAAGAGAGAGGTTGAACTGAGCGCGTGTGTGATTTCCCCGTTTTCCCTGGACCCCTGGACCCCTGCCCCTCACGTCTTGTATATAGCACTAACCCCGCACTGTCTGTACATACACTTGGTGAAGATCTGTAATAAACAATCTCTGTTTAAACGCTACTCATGAGTCCTGCAAGTGGTTCCTCTAAGCAACCGGTGACACCTGGTCTCTGTGACATCATCGATGCATTTTGGGATGTAGGCAGTAACAGTTTCTGTATATTCCTGAAAGTCTGCGGTGTTGTCGTGTGTAGCAACCTGTGGTGGAAAAGCAGTCTTGCAGTGCCTCTGAGTACCCTTCTGGCCACACCTGTACCTGCTTACGAACTGGTTTGGTGACTTTGACCAGGGGCCTGTGGGAACCCATGGCACACCTAGGTTTCTGCCTGTACTGACCCTTATGCAAAATAGGTGGAATTAAGACACAGTTCCAAAAGCAAACACAACTGATCAGTGCTGAGAGTGGTCCTGTTGCTGAGGTTGGGGTGATCCTGTAATCTCTTATGAACTACCTCCAACACTTCTATGACTGGGATGCAAGTGAAGACAGATGTAACATCTCTCTCTCACTGTACATGTACTGTTTATAAAATTAGGGAAACATAACCTGCACAAACAAAATAATTTGCAGGACAAATGTTTGACATCAATTTTGTTCGATTTGAAGAAGGTAGGGGGGCAACTTCACTCACATGTGTTTATAAGGTTGGGGAAACCTGCAGTCAGCTGAGACTGAAGAAGTCACTTGGATGAGTGACGAAACGTTTCTCCAACAGAATCAACCTTTTGGGATTTACTTACCTGGATGATTAAGCACGCATCAAGACCAGCTGATCATTGATCAGTTTCATGATTGAAGTAGTAACAGGAGAGCGAGGGTGAGAGAATTTGAGAAGAAGAGGCAGCTGACAGCGTAAAGACGCAGAATAACTCCAGCTTTGTGTCTTCTTCCATTCTAGCTGACGTCCAGGACAAACTGTGTTCTTTTTCAGCTCCGTACGAAGTGCGTAATAATTTCTCTGAATGCGGGGCGATTCTGTTTTTTACAGAACAGTTGGCAACTCTACTAACTAACTTTATGAATAAAATAAAGTTCACTGTCAGCAACATCATAGCTCCCATAGTACGCAGTACAACTTATTGTAACTGTAAAAAGTCAGCACAACGAAAATAAACTCCACCTAAACTTGGTTTATATCTGACCCAGATAGACTGCAGGTCATAACTTCTTACCTGAAGTTCAGTTCACCTGATACTCGGACCGGCAGCTGCCTCGGGTCTCTCCTCCTCCTGCCTCCACTCTCCCTCATCCACCTGCTGGCCTCTGTGGCAGCTCCGCCACAGCCACCAAAAATTTGGTTACTGAGTTACTTTTACGTATCGGCCAGCATCTGGCCAATCCACCACCTTTCATTGTTTATACCATAAAAAAAAAAATTTTTAAAAACGAAAAATCGCCATCGGCCCACCGGTATGCCCGATGGCCAGTCCAGCTATGATGTGGCCATTACATTTTTGGTTGTCTAGACCAAATCACTAAATTTTGCTCTACAAGGGCCTGATATCAACTTATGAGGACATTATACTGCCTCTGTTTCATCAAAATTTAAAACAAATATCCTCATATGTGGCTCTCATTTTTCTCAGAAACAAAAATTCAGTTTAAAAAAAATCTGGTAATTCTTTGTTTTTACATTCATCGGATCCCAATATGCCCAAATACCAAAGAGAAATTAAAAATGCATGCCATGGAAGAGTTTGGGTCTTAGGAGGTTAAGATGTGCAGTGAACCTTGGCTGTTTTGAGTCTTTGCTGTCTGTGTGTCTTATTTCTGGTGGGAGAGATAAGGACACAATGGGAACATAACAGATGTATGCAATGAGAGATGAATACAATTGAAATAAAGAAATAGTCTAAAAGAATTGAAATTGCTTTGCAGATTAAAACAATCTGAGGCACTATAGAGAAATATGGATTCTGTAACTAGTATCTTTCTGTATGTCAGAAACTGTCCTCTAAGGGCTTTTAAGGATCCCAGATTTGCCAGTGATAGAAAACAAAACAGGACAGTGCTCTACTGTGGTATTATCATAGACTCTAGTATGTGAATGGCGTTTCTCACAACATTCAAGAGAACACTGAAAGGTTGAGGTTTTGGAAAAACATATTCATTACATTCAAATGAATAAGAACAGTCCATTTAATTAAATGTACTTTAATATGTAAAATAAACCTTATAATCTTTTAAAATATTTACACCTTTCATTAGCAGTCAATTTAATCTTTAACCCCAACTGTATTATTTGTAAACGCATTTAAGTAACCTCAGCATTCTCACATAATAATCACACATGTAAAAGTGCACCCCAATGAGACCTGGTAAACCTATAAAACCTTGAAGCAATTGTTCACCTTCACCTTTCCAAACAAGTAACTCTAAATCACATTTAAAAAAATAAATAACTTCGGTAGTTTATAACAATCTATAAATACATTAAAACTCTAGCATAAAGCTAAGGTGTTAAGGACAAGGTGGCCCAGGCTTTTTCAGGTCTGTCCAATAATCCAGCAGCTGTTTAGAAGAACCAAGAATGTATGTAATGACCTTGGAAAATTCACAGCGATTATATGCATAGTTATAGGCCTTGAACTGGGAGGGTGTTGGTGGTGCTGTGAGGGCAAGTCCAAGCTTTTTCATGCACATCCCAATATAAGCATCCTCAATGTTAAAGGGTTTGACTGACTTTGACATTTCCACATATTTCTCTGGAAGATCATTAGAAAAGACATATCCCATACCCAGTGTGTAGGTCGGGTATTCAGGCTCTGGATACAATTCCTCAGGCACATACCACTTGGAGTTCTTGGAACGAATGACTGGTCTGTTCCACATAAGCATCCCTGTCAGGTAGTTGGTCTTGGGGATGCCCGGCTGTTTTAGCATGATTACTAGATCGTCAACATTCAGAAACATGTCAGAGTCAATCTTCATGGCATAGGCTGCTGCAGGGCAGTGTGTACTTAGCCAGTCCATGATCACCATGGTTTTGATTGTTAGGTTTAGATAACTGTCTGTGAAGTCACTCTGGATCAGATCATGGTGCTGCAAATTTTCCTGTTTGAGCTTCTCAACATCATCTTCTCTAGAGACACCCAACATAAATAAAGTGAGTACCACCTCACCCTGAACTATGTTTTCTTTGCCCCATGTCTGGCGGATCGCGTCCCGAGCTGCCACATTTTTTGGTTCCACTGGAACCATGAGAACCAGGAATGGGATCTTGTTCTTGCAAACCTCTGTGTTATCCATAAGAAAATGGTAGTTGCGTGGATAGGCTTGGTGGTACTGGAGGGAGGTAGATCGCACAGTCGAAGGTTCAGTGGTTTTGTTTAATATAACTTTGTTTTTGGGATGAATGCGGTAAGCAGGTGCATTAACCCTACTGTTCTGGTTTAAAAACCACTGGTATTGTTCCTGCAGTGGGAAGCTCTGCCATAGTGACAGCGGGCGGCTGGACAGGGTGTAACACAAGCCTAAGGCCAAAACACAAAATAGAAGCAGGAGCTGAAACCAGGAAAGAAATAAGATCTTCTTCTGTGGAAAGATGCTCTGGACAAGTTCCCTAAAAAGACAAGAAAGATAAAAGTGGTGAGTTATATCACCTTTCTTTGCCATTGTTAACAAAGTGCACAGCTTCACAACATTTGAGTTAGAGCTGAAAATCTCTAAGCTCACTGATACTGAAGATTTATGCTTCAGTGGGAAATCTGCCTCATATCAACACTCCTCTGAAATCCTGCGCTATAACCTATGGAACAACTTGATATGCACCTCCTTAATGATGTAAGTACAATCCAGGTGAACACAGCCCACAGCTATTGTGTTCAGCCTCTTTAGTACTGCCAATTTCTGTTGAATGTTTCCAGCTACTTTTTTGAATTTATCAGTGAAAGATTAACAATCATTACCTCAGTATAGGGAACAATATTTATAGCATCAATATAAGGACTCACAAATGGCAACAAATTCCTGGAGGCAGATAATACAGTCATGATAACACTTGAAAAACAGGCCATTTCTTTGTTTCATCAGAAGTCACTTTGACCTTTGTTGGAAAACGATTGTTTGCGCAGGTTTTATCAAAGGGTCTATAAAGATTTTCCACATTTTTTTTTTGTAATGATAGCACTGAAACTGAGTCACGGATGCCTGTTTAGATTATTTTCTGTCACCTTGTGTGAAACTTTTTCTGAGGTTTTCTCTCTGAGCTATTGAACTTGTTATTACCTGTAGGGCTTCATATTTTGTTTATCAAATGTGTGTTGTGAAATTTGCATTTGAGTTCTCATCTCTGCACTCCACACTTTGTGACATCTAATGGTGACCATAGGTGGAAAGTTACAAAGTACAAATACCTACGTTATTCTACTTTAGTAGAAATTTTAGGATTCTGTACTTTATTTGAGTATTTTAATTTCTGACAACTTTTTTCTTTACTCTCTACATTTTTACATAAATATTTATGCTTTCCACTTCTTATATTTTCTAACAGATTTGTTACTTCGGGAATTTAAGTGGGGGAAAGGAGTGTAGGTCTAAGTATGTTGTGTTTGTGATACATCAGAATCTAGTGCTACAGAAGGGGGGAAGCATGAAAGGAGTGGCATTTTTTAAGTGTTAGGTCATTTCAAATGTAATGTTTCTATCAGCTAAACAAACATCAACAATCACACAAACTGTTTGTCTGCATTTTGTCACACAGTGTGTTGCCAGGTAAAGGTTCAGCTGCTGTATTTCCAGGGAAAGAAAAGAGAGAGCACTAACTTCACTCAGAGATGGAGAAAGATGTAGGAAAACAGAAAGAACAGGAGAGGAAGATGAGAGGTTATATTTAAAGGTAAGGGCAAATTAACTGCAAATTTAAAGCTTACATATGATGTCATCATTATCAATCACATTGATAAATTACGTATATTATCACATGTTTTATATATAAAGCTAAGCTGTGCTAACTCCTGTTAGCTGTTATTCAAATGTTGCATGTTAGTGGGTAGTTATATTATGTATATAAATATATAGCTTAATTTGAATTGGTGTGGTGGATTCACAGTAAAGCACTGTGTTGGATTGGTGCACAGTGCAGCATAGGGATGGGTATCGTTTAGGTTTTATCCGATACCAGTCCCAATCCGGTACTTTTGAAATGGTGCCAGTGCTTAAACGGTGCTCGAACCGGTGCTTAAAGAATCAAGAACACAAACTTTGTCCAAAACCTCTCATGTTTAGCTGTTTTTTGTAAAAAGATAACAATGTTAGCCTTTTCTGCAGCTATAGGGGATTTATGGTATCACTCTTGGCTGGAAGCAGTGCTTAAACAATGGAAAAAACACAAACTTTATCCAAAAACCTCTCATGTTTAGCTGTTTCCCACATTTTCTTTGGTCATTTTAGCCTTTTTGGCCAGGGTGAAGGGAGTATCTGCCATCAAACAAGAAGACAGCCGCATGTAACTACAACGGTGTTTGCTAGTTCACCTTACATACATTAATGTAATAACGTGGTTAGCCTAATCAATGTAAATTACACACGAACAACATTAAGCTACTGACCCAGAGAAGAACGGCTGCTGCTGCCATCATCATCCGTCATCATTTCTGCTACACTGACAGGGCTAGGGGCCAGGACTCTCCTCTTTGGGTTCATGTTGCTAACTCCGGGTCCGATAACAGGCACCACACCCGCAGTAGATATGCTCAGTGTGAGGTCCTGCAGCAAGCTATCAAATACGGCGCATTTCTCGGCTTTTAAAAAAATGCTATACGTCACCAGGTGTTTCATCAGATTCGAGGCGTTACCTCCTTTGCACAGTATCACCGTATCAACATAATACCACTTGTTGCAGGCTGCTCAGTTTGCCCGCCTACTACGCTTGCAAAGGTAAAATGATTGGCTAGAATCCAAAGTGTATGACATCTCAGGAAATAAAAGCACCGAAATGTGCGCTGCTTTTCGGTCTGGTTACTACCGTTTATGTCAGAACCAGTGCCGGAACAGGTGTTGTGCCAAAAAGTGATTGTCTGCCAAAAACTGATTTCCGGTATTTGCCAAAAAGCGATTGCTCATATTTAAAGTGCTATAAGTAACTTGTTGGGCTATAATATGTTAAACATATGTCAAATGCATCCCTTATGGATGACATAAAGTCATCTTGAGCCAGTTTTGTTATACTGATGTGTATACAAACTTGCCATGAAAAATCAGTTAGATGCAAGTCACCAATCATTAATCATCAATCATTTCCTGCTCAGAACAAGACGGTCAACTTTGTCTAACTTACCAGGAAGAACAATAGCGTTAACACACCATCAACAATAAAACACACAAAAGACGTTAAATAACATCTTTAAAAATGTTAGTTTTCGTTTGTTTGTTTTGTTTTGTTTTCTAATCATTCATTGACACCGAAACTGTTTCTTGCTTTTAAATAAGTTGAAAGTGACTTCAATTAATGAGTTTTGTCTGTCAGGTATCCAGTATTCAAGTAGAGAAAATGTATAGCTTATATTATCGCATAAGTCAGCTTCTCCCCGAACGCTAACATTTAAGTTTAATCAGTTAAACTTTTTAATACTGATCTTGTCACTTTTTTCATCACAAAAAATGGAATCAAATATGAATGAAAGCTAAAGAATAGCGACTAATGCGTCCCAGAATGATGAATTCAGAGCCTTTACATGCTGCTGCTTTTCAGGAAACCAAAGCTGAGTTTTGGTTTGGAAGCAGTTTGATAAGTTCTTACCTCTTCGTTCCATTTGCACCTGAGCCAGTGTCGGAATCCCCCATGATCGGCCCCGATCCTTCTTTTCGTGATTCCTTGTTCTCTTTCTTTCTTCTTCGCTTCAGCCACAAAATCCAGCGATTATTTATTTAAGTGGCTCACTTAAGGTGTTCTATCCATTAATGTTTCCAGATAAATGAATGAAGCGACTTCTTTTTGTCTTTTTCCTTTCATTGTGTGTGATATAGGATAAGTGAGAGAAGGAGGGAGGCGCAGGAGGAGACTGGGGAGGGAGAAAGGGGGAGGAGAGAGACGGGACACGGGGGGGAATTATAGTTTGTCATTTTCCCCTAATTAGAACCAGCTCATCTTTCCACTCAAGTTAACTGTAATCTGAAAATTTACTGCATGTGGTCTTTTATGGTATTAAAATGGATGTCTATGGGAGTAGGAAGGGTCTTAACCACAAAAATTGTGCGCATGGGAGGAGACGCATTCTTTTTAATATTGAAGGAGTCAGCCGAGTATTGACAACTTTTACGCACAGCACTCTACACCCTAACCCTCTACACCGGCACTGTCAACTGCCTTTTAACGGCTGAGGTGCTGTGGTTCCTAGAAGCCCGGAGAACTACTCTCTTGTAATTTCTTTAACACTACATAAAGAAATTTCAAGAAAGCTTGCCTAAGACAGCTCGGGCTGTGTTGAAGACTTAAGGTTAAAATCGGGTCGCGAATACCTAAATAAACATTGACTTCAAAGCATCTTTGAATTGCACAACTATTCTTTTGTGTATGTTCTATTTGTTTGAACACTAGTGTTTGTTCAGTACAAGGGCGTAGATTTGGTTTTGGCATTGTTGGGGACGGATGATTCAACCACCGAACCCTGCCCTGTTTCTTTTTTTTTCTTTTCGTCTTTGCTTCTTAATAAAAAAAAGGAGAAATATACTTGCCTACATATGTTATTCTACATGCTTTTAAACCATTTAAAATTACAATTCATAGTTTTATATGGGAATTATATAATGTTAAGTTACTATTAAACAAATGACTGACTAAGTATTTTATACTTTAGTTTACTTCAACCATATTCCATATAAATCAGATATCATACAAAAATAAAAATACCTTAAAATACAGTCATGACAATAAAAGAATATGACTTTAAGGACTTAACAACATTACTTCAGTTATACTACACCAACATCTCTTATACATTAGCACTAAGGGAACGCACTGAATGACCTGGTGGTTTTTGTCCATAAAACTACTCGTCTAAGATTACCACAAAGTAAAAGATCTCTCAGCAAAATTATGCAACATTTTAGGCACACTATTGCCCCGATCAAATCAGTGAGCTGGGATGTTTTACTCTAAACATGAACTACTGTTACAGCAACAGACATGGACTACTAGTTGTAATCTGGAAAAGGTCACCTTCTATTTGTTCTCCCGTAAATTTTTTACAGCGCTGTTAATTCAATCTTGCAGGCCTTCTTAGAACAAAAATGAGAAAAAGAGAGCCGATTAGTAGCTCATCCAAGCACAAAAC
Source organism: Aulonocara stuartgranti (assembly GCF_965226115.1). NCBI lineage: Eukaryota > Metazoa > Chordata > Actinopteri > Cichliformes > Cichlidae > Aulonocara > Aulonocara stuartgranti. Next base: position 32,365,485 of record NC_138944.1, on the reverse strand, counting down.
AAAATCACCTGCCAGGTTTTCTCTAAGTGCACTGTCACAATGTTAAAGGGCCCCGTTATACACTGAAAAAAAGGGATTGGCCAACTCTTGGATTTACGTAAGCATCTTGCGTGTATTTAACATAAGTGCCTCGTGCTTTAAAGTTAAGTGTAATTATATAGTGTAGAAACTACATGATATGCAGAGAGGCTAGATTAAATTGTTCATATCATGTTCGAGTGAAGTAAGTCAATAACTTACTGCGACACCACACGGGATTTCAGTCTCGCACGCTTTGGATTGTGGTTTCAGGAAGGCATCCATCTCAGTCAAATCGAGCAGCCGCCTCTAAGTAAATTGGGTGGTTGTTGCATTAAAAAAGTCTAACTTGTAATTTAAACACAATAATTTCATGTTTCTATGAATGTAATTAAATCATGAAGAATCTGTACGAAATTCAACAACTTAATTTGTTCTTGTTGAGACGACCTGATACAATCTAGTAAGAGTGGTTAGTTGCTGAACTCATGAAATTCACAAGATCGCACGAGATTTCAAACTGCAGGAAAACCACTGGAGTTATAAGAGGCAGACAACTACACACACACCACATGTATGCTATTGCTATTTATTGTGGTTTAACCTGTCAAGGACAAAAACATACAAAAGAATTCTGCATCAAGCCTTGAAATCATAGCTTTCCTACTTTTGTTAAGTCTGGATTGGTGGCGTGGTGGTTAGTGCTGTTGCTTCACATTAAGAAGGTCCTGGGTTCAAATCCACAATCTGGCTAGTTTGCACTGGGTTCTCTTAGGGTATTCTGTTTTTTGTCCCAGAGTTAAAAGTCAAGCAGTTGTTAGAATTGGGTTAATTGGTGATTCTAAATTACCTGTGAATGTAAGTGCAAATGGTGGTTTGTGATAGACTTGTGAGCTGTCCTGCCTTGTAACCTATCACTTCAGGGTTATTTCCCAGCCCCCCTGCACCAGAATAAGGTTAGGAGGATGGTAGCTATTGTAGATCCATTCAATTTTTATGGTAACCAGACTCTAGACTTTGTTGAACATTATGTAATATGAAGACAACATGTAGTATTTAAGTGACCAAGTAGTACTGGGGTAAAAGTTATTGAATAGTGTTAAAATAAAATGACAAAATTGTGAAGGATTAAAATATTCCAAGAGCTCAACTTACATCATCTGAACATGTTTCAATCGTGTTTTATGAACACAAAATGCACATGGTTATTACATATGAAAAAGCTGTGTTGATTTAACTCAATTGTTTAAGTTTTTGCCAAAGCAAGAAATTTGTGTGCAACCAATGTCCACTATTGAATCAAGTAAATTCAACATGGCCTTTTGTTCAGTGTAGACATGTCCATGGTGGAGAGTCCCAGATATAAACCTAGTGGGAGTAACCCCCCACAGAGAGACAAAAGGACCCCCTGATGATCCTCTAATCGCCTGAGCCAAGGTGTGAAACTGGGTGTGGGTCCCAATCAGCCAGAGTTTCGGGTGTGTTCATTGTGAAACCTGGCCCCACCTTATCATGCGAATTCCTGAGGTCAGATGGCCCAGGATGTGAGTGGGCGTTAAGGCGTCTGGGAAGGGATTTCAAAACTGGATTATAGATGGCAGAGAGTTGGTGTCGTAAACCCCGCCTCTGTTCAAAGATGGTCGCTCACAGTGGACATAGTCAACTGACATAATTTCACCTAAATACACAGAAAATCTTGTTAAACGCCACACAGTTTGCACACTATTGATATTCTCATTAAGCCTTTTCTAAAGACGTTATAACAATCTATCATCCCTAAATACTAAATTTCTTTTCCAAATTTGGACTACTGCACTTAGTCACAGACCTGACCACTTTATTTAATTATCCTGTATGTTACCAAGCCTTTCTTCTCACACAGTCACAGTGTCTCTTTCAGTGCAAGCTTCACTCATCCAGTCAGACAGGAAACCCAAGTAGCACGTGGGAGCAGTATGCATCACATACAGCACTGCGTGTATTTGTATGAAATGCTGGTTTGTAGCCTCGCTACCAAACCAGCATTTCATCTCCGAGGAAGTTATCCCAGAGAGAGGTAAAGCAAGTGTGTAAGTTCATCTCTGAATGTTTGTAAAGCATTCCCACGTTAAGCTTAACAACCGATATATGGAGCGACTGCCTCTTCTCTCCCCCTCCCTCTTCTTGCTGCTACTTCAATCGTGAAACTGCTTAACGATCAGCTGATCGGCTTTTCTGTCACGAGTCCGTCTCTCTTGTTTGTTTTTCGCCCACTTCGCACCAGAAAGAGGAAACCAGCGGCTGAACAACAGCAGCACATTTAAGCTTAATAAGCTGTTGTTAGAATTTATTTAATATTACTTTCTACTCGAGGATCTTTTTCTACATAGCTGACAGCTGGTAACTGTGCAGGGGCGGATCTAGCAAAGTTTAGCCAGGGGGGCCGATAGGTCATTAACAGGGAAAAGGGGCACAAAGACATACTTTTCTTTCTTATTCTCATTTAAAATGTCTAGCTTTTAATAAATAATTATCTGAATCTTACACCCAAAGTTTTAATCTGATGTAAAATGTATAGAAGTTCATTACTGTCTGCTGTTAAGTCTAATATACCCTAGTAAGCTATATTACTTTTTCCTCTGGGAAGATACCAACCGTGCAGTCTGCAGTTCTGTTGAAGAAAGATGTTGAATCTATTTAATTATTCTTGAAAAATAATTGATTTCTGTGCATTTTTTTTCACACTGCATCAAATTAAAGTTGATTACATCGATTAAGCATCATGAGGTGGAGGGTGGTTCCCTATTTTATTTTATTTTTTGCTGGGAGTTTGCAACCCTATTAGTTAGGTTGCTTAATATTTCTGCTAAGTACTCTTTAAAATACCAAAATAGGAAGGATGGAGCAGGTTTAAGTTTATTAGATTGATCAGTATTGCTGAACTATGAAATATTTTGGGTGCAGTGTATTTTTTACACACAGGTATAACAGAATAGCTTTAGTGTTGTCTATTTAAACTTGAGTATGAATTTATACAAAATGCAGTAAGATATTAAAAAAACTGTTTTATTGATTAAAAAACACTGTGTCAGATTCATATCGGTATCGGCAGATATCCAAATTTATGATATCGTATCGGACATAAAAAAGTGGTATCGTGCCATCTCTAATTTAAACATTACCACATTATTGAATTATCTTATTTTATTTCTACAGTAATCACTTGTTTTGATCAATCTGTACAAGAGCACTTCTAATTCAGTATTCTAAAAACTACTTTAAGCTTTAATCGCTTTTTCCCTTTCACACTAAGTGACTTGGACAAGATGATAAACAGACTCACATGCTCAAGATGCTGTCCAATCTTCATGAGCTCTCTTGTATTTGTAAGTGTTAGTAAGGTTAATACATTTTCTGTATATGTTTCTTTTCACAATTTTCCCACTTAAGCAGTCAGTTTTCTCTTTCCCAGGTTTGCTAACCCAAATTTTTTTGAATTCATCCAATATGCACAGATTTGCTTTTTCTTTGAACAGGTTTGTGCCTACCTTTAAATCTTTAAATCTCATGTTCGCCTCATATCAGATCCAACCTTCGGCCACGTTTGTTCTCTCTGTTGCAAAGGGAACCAGGCGGAAACACCAAATATTAAAACCCAATTCTTTTATCCCCTTGATAGAACAGAGAAAACCGACTCATAGTGGTCAAAACATTTATATTTCTTTTTATTCAATCATCTTCCGGAAGAGAGAGCCCCAAAAGCGAGTTGCAGAAACTCTAACATTAGAATTTAAAAACGTCTCACATATAGGTGTTATTTTGGTACTTTACACCAAGGTTATTATCGTTAACGAAAACTAACGAAATAACGAAAACTAGAAGTGAAAAAACATTTTCGTTAACAGAAATAAAAATAAAAACGAGACTTTGCGAAAAAAGGAAAACTAACTAAAACTGTAATGAGTGTTCACAAAACTAACTAAAATTAACTGAATTTATAGCAAAAATGTGTTTAGTTTTCGTTGATGTGTGTGTGTCATACAATAGTCAAGGGTGAAAATGAAGTTTAGTTTCCAGGTTTTTTTCTTGCTGTGTCTCATTATGCCAGCAGGTGGCAGTACATTAGTCAAGTCGTCTGTGTTGCTGCTCTGTCCACACGCAGATTCATGTCAGGAAAAGTCGGGAGAAAGCGCCAAAGTCCAATTTGGGATTACTTTGAATATGACTGTGTTTTGGATAAAGCATAATTGTAGTGGAAAGAGACAAATTATGAGGGACATTTCTAAAGGGAAAAAAATCCCACAAACCTTAAAGTGCACTTGAAAAGCTCACACAAGAAGGCTAACCTAGCTTACCTTGAGAAGGTAAGGGAGCACACTCAACCCTCATCCCCAGAAAACAGAAGCTAACCCCAGGCAAGGCAGCGTGATGCATCCCGAGACAACAGGACGGGGATATCTACACAACTGTGTGAGTCAATTGCCTTCAAAACGTTTATCAATTCACTTGAACCAAAATTACGAACACCCGATGCTGCAAAAGTTAATAGTCTCATTGGGGCCAAGATATACATTTTATAGTTGCCTGGTATCAATGGTTGTTCATCTGCCCTAATTAATTAATTAATTAATTAATTTATTTATTTATTTATTTATTTAAAGAACCTATAGGTGGGAATGTGAGTTGTCTGTCTCTGCGTGTTAGCCCTGCGACAGACAGCTGACCTGTCCAGGGTGCAGGATATGGTAGCTGGAATAGCAACATACCCAAGGATAAGCAGAAGAGCATGACTGATATGATGAAACTGGGATTTTGTTACACTTAATTATTGCAAACACAACTAAAACTATAACTGAAACTAATCAAAACTAAACTGAAACTAAGGTTTTTCAAAAAAAAAAAAAAACTAAACTAAACTAGCAAACAATTGGTAAAAACTAATTAAAACTGATATAAAATCTGAAGTCAAAACTAAATAAAAATAAAAACTAATGAAAATTGCAAAACTATTAAAACCCTGCTTTACACGTCACACAGTTTTGATACAAAGACTCCTTATATGGTACAAGTTCCTCTTTTCTGTCTGGCTTCCTGTATTTATTAATGTACTTGTATAGCTCTACACTAACTTCCTGTTTTTCAGTCTGGCTGAGCACTTAGTTTATGAGTCAAAAGTGGCCTTGCTTTACAAACCTTCATTATTAAAGTACATAAAACAATATATTAAGAAAATAAGCACTGAGGATAAATTAATTACATGACATCTGTAATATTTATTTTAATACAATCCACATCTTAACACTTTTTTTCATATGATTTTTATATTGTGTGATAACTACATAGAAAGTTCTGTCTGTCTAACATTTTGACAAATTGCCTGACAGTGTGCAGAGATGAGGCTAAATTTCATATTTTACTAAGTATCTTTATCGTAACATATCAAGATTTTATTCAGTTATACTATGAACATTAACATTCAAATATTGAAAAAAAATATAACAAAACAAAAGGTACTACTCTGTTGTAAGTGTTATTGTTAGTAATTCACCAATATTAGCATGCTAACGTGCTATAATAAAGCATTAAACATCACTAGCATTACAACTTATTTCCCTTTTTTTTAATTACCTCTATGAGGTAGCTTTCTTCTAACTTCTTTAAGTAGTTTCCAGGCTTCTTGAAGGACATTCCAAGCTCTTCTTTGGGTGTTGGCTGCCTTTTGTTCTGTTCTCTGTCCAGATGATTCCACACTGCTTCAATAAGTTTGAGCTCCATGCTCTGGAGAAGCCAGTCCATGACTGATAGTATTCCACTGTGTGTTTTCCCATACAGCTACATGTTTACTGAATTGGTATTGTGTTTGGGGCAATTGTCATGCCAAAGCAAAAGCCATCACCAATAAGATTGTATTGTTTGTATATGTTCGTAGTTCCATCCAATTTCGCCAAAATCCCCAACATCACTGGCTTGAAATGCAGCAGTCACTGTTGTACGCCTCATAAGTTCATGACCGTTTGACTCAAAATTCTGAAATCTGATTTCACTCCTTGATAAGAGGCGTAACAATTGTAATTTGGCAACCTCAGCCTTTGCTCCATGTTAACCTTCCTTGACAGCTAACCTTCTGAGACCATTTCTAATGAGGCTTCTCATTTCAGGTATTTGGTAGATTTCTTTAATTTCTTAATTTCAGATACTATTCATCTATTGCAGGTAGTTTTTAAGCAACACCACTTTTTCTTTTGTCCTCCACAGTTCCACATCATGCAGAGATCCACTAGATTTTCAGGTGATGGCTCTTTGGAGATCATCCTGTTGGTGCAGAAATAATATTTTTATGCCTATCAAACTGTTTTATTGTTGGCATTTTTCATAGATTCAATTAAAGAAATGGGGAGGGTTAACTCGGCGCAGACAAGGATTTACACTCACATTAACACCTACAGGTCGTTTAGAATCAACAATTAACTTTTCCCTGCTGGGGGGATTTTCCCATGACATTTTTATCAGACACTTCTGTGGTTAACCACAATAAGCCAGTAATTGGTTGGAATCCCATCCCTCCATTCCCTCCTCTTTCTTTTTGTGTGTTTGTGTGTGAATGTTATATACCACAGCCACAGCATTTAAATGTCCTATTTCCTCAGGCTGGCAGTTCATGCCTGTCCAATCAAGGTTAGAATTAGGGTTAGGGTGGGGACTAGGGGTCTAAGTGAGCATTTGCAGATTGAGTGTCATCACCCCATGAGGTTTTGGATTGGAGGTATAAAACTTGTTGCAACCAATCCACTGTCTTCAGTCCAGAGAAAGATTACACGTTTACAATGCTTATACAACTGTATTACTTCTCCAAGTGCTGAAACCTAAGGCTTTCATTACAAAGGTGTATTTACACGTCAAATATTTACTGATTTTCTTTCTCACCTACGAACAATTACCTACCTGGAGGGGAAGAGGGGCCCTTACTATAACCAAAGCTGTGACAGGCATGCCATTGCAACACCCATCAGAGATGTTTTATTGTTAATATGTCACCCGAGATGTGGAGACATATTATTATAACCCACTTAGATATGGGAGGACCATTTTCTGATTCTCCTCGGAGCTATCAGTAACATTCACGTGGTAATTCTTTCACATCGATAAGAAGATACCTGTTTGTCTGCTTTTTCCTGCTTTCTATTCATGCTGGTATACAAGGAAGCTACCTGATGTCATAATCTCAAACAAATGAAACAGCAGAGGCAAACTCTAACTGTGAGTGGGCATAACACAAATAGAGAAGAGTGGACACGCACAGTAAGAAAAACCCTAATTTATTACAATTCTTTATTCTACCATGTAGTCTTTCAACTTGTAAAGTAACAAAACAAAAAACATCACAGCACAAAAATTACACAATGGTGTCACACTCTCTCCTTTAATGCATTTATTGACACTGAGTCATTGCCATAGTCGTAAACATTGGTGGAGTGTTTAAAAGGTGTTGCAGTCGCCCTGATGTACAAATCACATCTGTTGTCAAGCCTTTAAAAAGTTTAACGTTTCCTAAAATGTAATTTAAAAAAAAAAAGCATATATATGCACTTTACAGCTGAGTACATATGTTCCATATACTGAGTGATATATTTTAGCTGAAACACAAGGCACTTACTGGGGCACCTTTGAAATACTGATCAGGATGTGCAAACAGGAATACAAGATCAACACAGATACTGGCCATGTGTGGCCATCGTCAAACACTTCCCCTTCACTGCCTCTGGACAGACTGCTTTTTTTTCTGTTCCTACTTATGCCATGTCTCAACATTTGTTCAAAGCAAATGTGTAATTATTATTGCCATATACACACCTTTGTCTACCCACAAGAATTATTCCTTCAGGCAGAGCTGATCCTGTTTAGACCATTGTCTTGAAACGATTAGTACAACAAACACTACACTAATATAATCTGCGAGTGAAGGAGCTCTGACCTTCACTTGTGTCAATATGTTTGTTTTTCGTTTTTTTTTTTTTTTTTTTTAGTTCGTTTTTCTTGCGATTAGAAAAATCACATGGTCAACATAGCTTTTTGTTGAAAATAATCTGTCACACGTCATTGTGTTCTAAGTCTGAGTCAAGGTTTTACTGTTAGCTAAAATAAACAGCAGTGGAGATATGAGAGCAACACTGAGCACTTTTCTATGTGCAAATTAGTGCGATAACTGCTGACATTGTCCTGTGTAGCGTGAGACCTCTTGTGATTTAGCATTTTTAAATCAATATTTTTGGGGGGTTGGAGGCAAGGCAATTATTCTGTTTGCTTTTGGCTTGGAAATTAAGCAGGTGAGGGGATATACCAGGACTACATATTGCACGTAGCAACTGGTGTACCAAACTGAAACCATAGAAACCTTTACATGATCAGACCGAGTCAAAGATTTTGATTTCAAACTGACTTAAGTACAATCTATAAGAAGACTGCTGTGCAAAATCTTTTCCATAAACACATAATTTCCTCTTCATATGCATAAATATTGTGTAAACAGCTTTGCTCAAATAAAATCAACTGTATCAAGGGTAGCTCTGTATTGTATGTTTTAATATTACATAATTGTGTGTGTTTTGGTGTGTGGACTGTACTTCCTATTGCTCCCCACATCCTTGTTTCCTCACATCTTTATTGTTGAGGAAACAATCTGAGTCGATGGAAGCACTCTGTGGGGGTTGTCGAGCTTAAAAACTACACAAGGCCGGGGTGCCAGCTGTTTTTCCTTAGCAGCTTTGGTAAATTTAATCCACGAGCTTGCCTGTGGAAAAATCCTTTAGGAAATCAAGCTGTAGATGAAATTAAAAAGATGGGTTTATGAAGGCTCAGTTCACCCAGATTACACATATTCCCTAACTTCTGTTATTTAGCTGTGCAGCGATGTGGTTTTGTTTCTCTTTGGAGTAAACATTTCCTAGTGGGTTTATGATCTCAGGCCCCAGTTTCAAGTCTCACCATGATATTAACTTGGTAAACTGTGGTTTAATTTAGAGTAAAACAGACTATGAAGGTGGGTATACGTGATGGCCGGGCAATCACAATGTTTTCCCTGGTCATTACTGTATGAGTCACTATTATATGGACTTACTTTTTGACCTTTGGTTCTCTTACTCATCATCTGGGGTTTTAAAACCAGAGACCAGTTAAAGCAAACAAATTTTAAATGCCCGAGACTTTTTATCAAGCCTACTAATAACTACAAACAGCTATAGTGGTTGAGGAAATTATCCAAACAACATTGCTATCCTTAGGAGTATTTCAACAGGAGAAACTGTTTGCACTGATGATTTAACATTACCCAGATAACAACTAGAGCTATAGAGATACTCAGTAGGTATCTCAGGTCAATGTGAAAAAAAAAATATAAAGTGGATCTGCATGCTACGATTAAGGATCTGGCTTTTTTTCTTTTCTTTGCAATATGGATGAACTGACCTTCTCAAAGTTAAGACAGCTAAATGCATGTATGGTGTAAAAAATAACTGTTATGCAGTACAAAAAGGCCCTGCTGAAGTTTTGCTCATTACAAGACCACTGTACTCAAGTCTGTCTTTAGTTATTATTGGTTGGAATGGCTGAACTGTTGCATGGCTCTAACTGTGGAAGGGATTTTTATAACCTTATACACCCACAAAAGCTTTCCACAGTCATATGCACTGCATTATGTTAGTAAAACCAATAAGGTTTCATGCCCGGGTATTAAATACTAGTGTTTTGTCAGGAGCCACCAGCTTCACAGAGATCTACACCTTTGGTTTAACTCCTTAATACAACATAAATGAGGAAGTAAACGTCCTGTTTTAAAGAGCAACAATATATCAACAAAAGGAAGTGATGCAGGCATACACTGAGGGACTGTAGATAGAATTATCTGGATTTTCCATGATATGCCAACATAAAGACATTTCAGTGTATCTTAATGTGGCACCAAGGTATCCAGAGCGAGTCTCACATGTTATGTACTTTTTTAAACTATTACACTTACATTACCAGTGATTTCTGATAAAATGTTAGTATGAGACACGGTGATAATGATGATGGCAGGCTGGAAAAACACAAAGTCAAACTCTCTGGTTCTCTGAGTTGCTGACAGTTCATCTTAACTAACAACAGCTGGTTTGAGGAGTAGCGCCCTTGATGGAACCACCACCCAAGACAAAGCGTCACTTTGTCTCGCCCCAACCCCTGCAGAGAGGTTCAGCACTTCCCCGTCCTCTCCTTCCTCTGATTCCTCCCCGTCCTCTGGCTCCCTTCTTACCACCTGCCCCAGACCTCCCAAAGCCCCCAACCCAAACATAGACGCAGCTGAAAGTCCAAAGCGCAACAGTGGGGAGTCTGAAAGGCTGAGCGATCCCATGCTTCCTCCTCCACCCATGGAAAAGAGCGGTGCCCGGTGGTGGCCTAGAGCTCTGGCATGGCAGAAAGCAGAGAGGGGCAAGGACGTCCCAAGGCCCCCAAGAAGGGCTGCAGCAGCCCCAGGGATGATGACAGGAGTCCCGCCTACAGAGGGCTGTTCAGTGGCACTCTGGTGGGTAGGAAGGCCCAGCCCTGTCCCTGACCTACTTGAACTCCCCGGCTCTTGGGCAACAAAGTGCCCATGAGCCTTGATGTGCTTGCGTAGGGAGCTGGGGTCTGTGTAGCGCTTCAGGCAGCCAGCCATCTTGCAGTAGTAAGGCTTGTCCACATAGTGGGTGCGAGTGTGCTTGAAGCGGTCACTAGAGTTGGAGTAGCGCTTGCTGCAGCCTTCATAGGGGCAGATGTAAGGCTTTTCCCCTGAAAGAAAAGAGAAACAAACAAATATGAGTCAGAGACAGAAGGACAAAGGAAGGAGAAATGGAGGGGAAAGAAATGATTTGATTTGAGAACAATGCCAGAGAAGGATGTTGTCAGTTTGTTTCTAACTCTTGAGATTCATGGTGTGTCATTGCTCAACAAGGAAAGGAACAAAGAAGAAAGTGTTATTCCGATGTGACACTTTTTAAAAGAACAAAATAAAATACTGCATAAGAACAAAAGATATAAAATACTTTATTTTTAATGGTCAATGGTCGCCATTGACCATGGTCGCCTTAATGGTCGCCTTTTGTAATAGCCTCACTGGGACGTTCCTTTTTTTTCAAAAGGTTTAATTTGCTCCTTCTTTACATTATTACAGTAAAGTCTGTCATTTATGACAGAAGTGATAGCAGAGTTGTACGTTTTATTTTTTCAGAAATCACTCAGTCAGAACATGCTATATTATTTAGTCTTAAAATATTTTTGGAATCTTCCCGTGTACCACTAGAGGGAGCCCACGTACCACCAGTGGTATGCATACCACAGTTTGAGAATGACTGGTTCAAGTCATTGCTGGTTTTGATGGGACTGAACTCACCTGTGTGCGAGCGAGTGTGTATCTTCAGGTTCTCCAGACGTGAGAAGCTCTTGTTACAGGTGGGACAATGGTGTGGCTTCTCATTGGTGTGTGTGCGGATATGAATCAGCATTTTATACCTAGAAATCATAACAAATAAGACACACATTTACAATCAAGATCAAGCCGTTTTTATTTTTTTCAGCATTTTTACCTAGGATGTGGCTGCTGATATTCAAATGTGTCTTATCTTGGAAGCCTGACATATGATGCTTACATTTATTAGTTTCAGATGTAGCCATTCTTGTATTTTGCTTGTTTACATTATTGTATTTGCACAACTCTGTTGCTTGTGAAGCTCGCACACAAGAATTTCACTCACATGTACTGTACCAATGTACCTGCACATGTGATGTGACAATAAAAGTGATTTGATTTTGACATTATATTGAAAAGATCATGACTCGCTCTGATGACCTGTCACACTGGATTCAAAGCTACTATTGCTAGCATGTTTTCATTTCTTTGTTTCTTAAGGCAGCCAACCTTTTTTGCACCACGGACCAGTTTATGTCCAACAATATTTTCACAGACTGGCTTTAATGTGTCGCGGATAAATACAACAAAATAAAATCAGTACTGGTACCAAAAACAGAAGATTTATTCATGATATACGGGAAAAGACCCAGGGAAACCGAGTTAACAATAAAAATGATAAAAATTAAAACAACGCTAAAAACCAATAAAAACCCTGAGAACCATAAATTTCGCACTCAAGCCTCAACTGTCGCGGCCCGGTACCAAGCGACTCGCAGATGGGTACCGGAAATTACATTGCTTTTAACACCTGTTGCTTAGAGACTGGTATAATTTTTATGAGAAATATGCTTTGTGTCATCCTCATGACAATGGAATAAAGCCACAGAATACCTTGCATTGAAGCCCCTCCCATTTCGAGCACAGCCTTCCCATTGGCAGCAGTATCCAGAATCCTTTTCGGGCTTGACATGGAAGTCGTTGATGTGATCCACCAGGTCCTGCAGTGAATCGAACAGCAGGTGGCACTGAAGGGCAAAAGAGGGAATGAAGCACATGGCTGATAAGAAACCTGATTGTGACCTTTTTAGGAAACTTTCACACAAACAGTTGATGTTTTTTTCTTCTTATGTCACTCTTTCTTTTTAATTGAAAATGTTTGAACAGTATACCATTAAAAGCAACCTTTGTCAAAGTATCTACAGTTCCACAGTTCAGTACAGTAGGTGCTATTTCCTAAATTTGTAAACTCCGTAACATATTGTATTATTTAAATAGTTTCGTCTTTTACTGTTACTGTCTTGGAGCAACTGTAACCCACACAATTTCCTTAGGGATTAATAAAGCATTCTGATTCAAAGGATTAAAGAGAAAATAAGCCTCTGTCTCTAGAATTTTCTGCATTGTCCCAGGATATGGATTTTATATCTGTAAATTTAATGTAAATTAAAAAATAAAATGAAAAAGCAGAATCATCCTAGACAAAACAAACCAATAGGCGATTGTGGCAGAGGTGTGGTCCTTGGCTCAGCTGCAGGGGAGGGGTGGTGCAGTGAGCTCAAGGGGCAGTGCCAGGGAGGTTGGTGGGACACGTGTGTGGTGTTATAGTTAATGAGCTCTCTCTCTTTTCCTGTCTGATTTTTAGTGAAGCCGGAGCAGAGAGTGGGGAGGTGTGTCAGAGTGTGGCTGGAAGCTGCTCGCGTGGGTGCCAAGCCGGGGAAAAACGACAAAGAGACTGTCAGTAGTGTGTGTGATGGCAATAAAAGGAAAATAAACCCATACAGTGTGTCCATTTGTGGTCCTTCTTCACAGCAATAGTATTTTCTATAAATTTGTATATTTTAAACATTTATTTTAAAAAGTTTCTATTGCACTAAAAATCAGGTAGCATGACAGATGTTTTGTCTAATTAAATTAATATAATGTAGGAGTAGGTCGTGGATAATAGGCATTGATTTGTAAATAACTGGACATAAACTTGAGCTTATTATATAATATTATACGAGAGTATCTTTCTAACTAAATAGGCAGCTTGTAATCTTTTGCTTGAGGTTATATCAAGAGATATAAAACGTTCTGGGGTCTACTTGAAGGAAAGGCAGATGCCAAATTTAAAGTGAGGTCAGAGGTCAAATGTGACATGTGTCAAACTATAATAACATGATACAGGCACGCAAGCAAACACTATCAAAAACATAACTTTGGCAGAGTCAACTGCAGTTTAAATGACAGGTAATAAGTATGTGTAAGTATAAAAAGATCATTTCATAGCTCGGATAAAGCCATCATAAAAACATAATGTTATTGATGGGTAACTCTAAATCTTTAAAAGAGTTTTTCCTGTGGATTCACAACAGTCACAAACCCCATGAATGTGTGACACAAGCTTTAAGTGTGCAAGCTGATCATCACAAAAAGTTATTCTTCTTTGCTTCATATTTATGGTTCATCCCATCTTCAAACTTAGTCTTAGTACACAACTATACATTTCTGTGACTTTGATGGCTCTGTGTGCGGTATGAATGTGAGTATTAATGGGTAACTGTGGCTTGGTGTAAGAGAGCTATAAAAAAACAGGTGAAAACACTCTGAGGAACACTGCTGCTGCTAGCAAAAAGGGAGATTCTGGCTATTATTAGCCTGACGTGATGATCTTACTGTATGTAATAAATTTAAGTGTGACGTACTGAAGAGCATGTCCATTAATCATAGCATCTGTTGTTCTGATATATGAGTTACGTTTTGTACAGTTTACCTAATCAAGGTACTTCATTGTTTTTCATTCATTTTTTATACATAATTATTAATCCTTTAGTTCTTAAAACACCAGAATATAATATAGGAAATGGTTGATTTTGACCTTTTAATTCACCCAACTATATTTTTTTTAAAACACAAAGTTTATCTATTTAAAATTATACAAACAGATGAAAAAGTAAATCCCTTTTCACACCAAAATGGTTCATTTGTTATTGCTAGATCACACCGCACACCACACTCATTTTTTTATACTGTAACCTCTGATAGCATTTATCCCCGCTGACCTCTTTTTCTGTAACTCTCAGCTTTATATATTTTGTTTCCAGCGCCACTTAGTGGTCAGAGTAATGTTTGCAGGCTCTTTTTCACCCTCATTGAAGAAACTGCTTGTGCCTGCTATTAAGTGTAGGGTTTGAAGCGCGACACATGATTAATAATATTATCTGCCAAAATAATATGACTCAAGCTTCTGCTAAAATGCATGCAATAAACATATAACTAATATATAAGTATAACTAAACCTACAATATTTAATTACACGTACCTTCATCCAACGACAGGCCAACTGAGCATCCATGGAGGGTTCCGGAGAAACCGGCTTCTCTCTAGTCTGACTGATGAACATGGAAGAGGGAAAGCTGTAGCTTCTTGGTGGACTTCTAACTGGGACATAAAATGGATAGCCCTGTGGTGAAGCACCAGGTTCCACACCTCGGTGAAAAGGTGATTCCTAAAGCAGAGGAGGATAGAGAGAGGTCAGAGCAAGAGAATTTTGTGGCAACAAAGGCAAGATGTTCATTAGCTATTCACAAGAAAAGAAAAATAATTAATTTACTTCACCGTTAACGATGAAGAAAGAAGCTGACCTAACACTAAAGCCTGCCACTTTGAGCTTGATCATTAGAAAGATACAACTATCAGAGGAAATGGAGGAAGGTTGTGAAATAATAATGTACTCCTTCTGATCGTGTTTACTTCAAGTGTGTTAAAGTACGATTTAAGAGCTTTTGCATCCATGACATGTATGTTTATTAAATGGGGATTGAAGGTCTGCATTTGTTTTTTGATTTATAGAATACACTTCAGCAAATCCAGTGATGACAATGAAAAAGGGCTTGATAATGTAAAAATGAGGACTTTCTCTGCTAAATGATAAATCTGGTCCAAGAAGGTAGATTTTGTGCCGTAACTAAAGGAGTTGTGTGTTTGATGTTTTCACCATTAAAGCACAGCTAAAATTTGATTTAGACAGAATCACTGCGTGGCTGTGTGCAGATGCTGCACCGGCAAATTAGATTCACTCCCTGGATCACTTTTCTATTCAGTCCTGCTGAAGAAAAATGGAGCGCATTCAGCCACGATTAGTCACCGGTGTGAGAATTCTAAGATTGTGGTCATGCCTGTTCAGAAGATTAAGTGATTACATGAATACATACACGTACCTGGAGTGCGTGCTTGTAAAACATTTTTATTATTCTTTTTATTCTTGCAATCGTCTTTAAAATGAGTGCAACACACATGTGTTTGTAATGAACCCCGCTCAGGTTAGGGGAATGTGACATTCCTGGGTTTTTCAAAAGCTGGACAAACATTAAAGGAACTGTTTTAGAAACATGCTCACATGCTCACATGCTGAGAGACAGATGTGACTCACATGTGTACTGTGAAGGTAACACTACAGCCAGCAGCCAGTTAGCTTGTAAAATATTCATTTGTGAGCTGTACAGGTGCTAGTAGTCCCAAAAACCGCTGTTCTATTAATGTCCTCTTGGGTTCCGCTCCCATTTGTAAAATGCCAAAATCCAGCTGTAACAACTACATCTCTGTACAAAAAAAATTATATTCACATTCACAACAGCTTCACAGTTGGTGATCTTTTTTTTATATCTCATCCATTTTGATACTTTTAAGACATCAATTCAGGGGCATGTGCATTTTAATCCGACCAGTGTGCTGACACAGGGAAATGATTACCATTTCCTAGGCCTCACTTCTGCTTATCTGAGATCTTAAAGAATCACATGACCTTCTATGAGTAAGCATTTTGTCAACAGTGGAAAGAAAAATCTCCCTTTTAACAGGAAGAAACCTTCAGCAGAACCAAGCTCAGGGAGGAGCGAACATCTGCTGCGACTGGTTGGAGTGAGCAAAATAGCACAGGACAAAAGACGTGATGTGAAAGGGAGCCAGAGATTAATAACAACTGTGATTCAATGCAGAGAGGTCTATGAACATAGTGAGTGAGAAAGGTGGTTGAAGAAGAAATACTCAGTGCATCATGCAAATCCCCCAGCAGTCTACACCTATTACAGCATAACCAAGAGAGGATTCAGGGTCACCTGATCCAGCCCTAACTATATGCTAAGGACAGTTTTAAGCTTAATCTTAAAAGTAGAGATAGTGTCTGTTTCCCGAAGCCAAACTGGAAGCTGGTGCCATAGAAGAGGGGCCTGAAAACTGAAGGCTCTGCCTCCCATTCTACTTTTAAATAATCTAGGAACAACAAGTAGGCCTGCAGTGCGAGAGTGAAGTGCTCTAATACGGTGATACTACAAGGTCATTAAGATAAGATGGGGCCTGATTATTTTAGACCTTGTATGTGAAGAGCAGGATTTTTGATATCTCAAATCAAGATCAACAAGGTCAACAAAATTCGAAGCAGAGGTTTGGCAATACAAATGTGCAACATAGAAGATGTCATTTTTTTCTCCCGTTAATTTTTAAACAAACTAAAACGCTATCCACACAATCCTAGCAACCGCTATCTAGACTCGCAAATTGACATGTAGTTTTTGACAACAATCATTTTTCAAGCTTGATACACTGCTCACAAATTGCTGTTATAAAAATGGGTCTTAATACAAAGTATTGATTCGGTCTGATGCTTTGCATGCTAAGTATACTGCACCCAGCCACTCAATTCAAATCTTTTTAATCCCCATGTCCTCTCTGGAATGTCACAAGAGATTGAAGTCATTACCAAGTCAACTGATGAAACAAGCAAAACACAACTTTCGTGTTTGCACACTAATTGCAAAGTGCAGCAACGCAAGGAGCGGTAGCATTAGTGCACTCCAGCAAACACATGGACTCACCCGAGAGAAGAGGTGTGGCTGAGGGCTGCTGCTGCTCTGAGGGGACTCCATGGGAGAGGATGGAGAGAGGGAGGATGGCGAGGAAGGGGATGGGGAGAGAGAAGAGGCATGGCGCAAGGAGGGGGACAGGCTGAGGTCCATGGCTGGAGGGGTGAAGCAGGACCCAGGTCGTTCTTGAGAGGAAGACAGGGAATCTAGATTAGAGATTAGAGATAAAGCAGGATCCTTATTACACCCATCGCAGTATCATGATTCATTGATTTCTTGCTTTGCTGAGGTTCATTTCACAAAATGTCCCTGTAATTTTACCAACGCGTTATTGTTTGCAGGTAATGCCACGGTCTTAGCAACACCCCTGCTCACTCTTTTTAAATATGTTTCAAAATATTTTAAATATACCTTTTCAATTTCATTGAGGCATGTAGAAGATTTCTATAATCCACTGACTTATTTTGTTCTTTCTTCTTCTTAGATTTTATAACAATCACAATAAAAGTAATAAATAAATCATGAGGCACTTTTCAAAACACGAAGAAAGTCGCATAAAAAATAGCACAAAGCGACTCCCAGGCCATTTCATTTTGTTATTATCGCAGCTATCTGAAACAATCACACAGAACTCATTAATGTAAGTGCATGGTGCTTCATCCATACTGGACACACAATAGCTACTAGCCCTTTGTTTGTCATCAGTAGTTAAAGCAAGCCATTTATCAGTTTGAAGGTTGGTGGATCAATTCCCAGTCTACCCCAGACTGTGTGTGAAGTCATCATTGGGCAGGATACTGAAACTCAAGTTGCCCCCAATCCATCCTTCAGAGTCTGAGTGTATGTGCAAATGTTAGACAAGGCACTTGGGTATGGATGTGTGCATGACTGGGTGAATGAGACTTTTAATAACAAGAGCTTCCATAAACATGGAAGGGAGGACCTTGGCATTGTTCATTAGTTCAGTCACGGCATCCATTGTGAATGATGGATTAGGTCCTCTTTATATGGTGATATATGGACTATTTATTATTATTTATATGGGCTTAAGTTTTTCCTTGTGTGAAGCTCAAAATCTCTTCTCTCTGTCCCAGGTTCACCACTCACCCCAGCTTCAGCCCCTCTGCCTGCACCCTCTACTCTCAGCCCGTCCTACCTGCCTAGCTCTCCAGAAACCTTCCTAAGACTATATTTGCAAACCAACCAACTAAATTTGTTGTAATCTCAGTTTCTATTTTCTGCCCATGGGTCCTTTAATCAATAGCAACAGCAGTGTTTCTGTGTTAAACAGAGACGGAAGCACACAATGCAGTAATACCTAGCACAAAAGCTGACACAAGAATGAAGACACAAAGTCCATTGTGTTTGTGAATGTCACAGAGGTGCTGTATTTTTTTTAGGTCACTTCATATCAGTGTCACACTCCTCTTGTTATGAGCTGCACTGACAAAAATGGGGACAATCTTCTCGAGGACACAAATGAGCTACTGTTCACTGGGTTTGCAATAATAGGTTACCAGGAAAGTGAGGACAGAGAATCAACCTATTACGCTATTGCATTACCACAGTGATAAACTTAATTACTGCGCCATGACAATATCAAAGTCATGTCATGTGTGTATTTAGGAGAGTAGAAATGATGGAGAATTTATTTCGGTGATGCTAAAACTGCCAGATGTTTACCAGGTTAACTCGTACCTGGAGAAGAAGGAGGCGATGGAAAAGTTGTGCACTGTAGCCGCAGTCGTTTGATGCTGATGTGGGCACAAATAGAGGACGGGCAGCTCCTCTTTCCCAGTATCCCTGGACCGTCTGTGCGACCTGAGGGAAGCTTCAAGTCCAGTGGCTCATCCACAGACAACATGGCCGCCGATTATTGTTGCCCACCTAGCAACAGACAAGCAAGTTAACAAACAAAGTGTCTTTATTTCAGTAAAGAGCAATGAAAGCAAATTTATTATTAGGACTTGCTTACTAATGTGTTTTTTTTAATAACCTCCTGGAATAAATCTGTACATTTCTTTTCCCTTTTCTCTCTCTCACACTCAGGGATACTGAGTCTGTTGTGGGTGCTAACCACAACTCCCCACACTCTGAAATGACTCTGACTCATCTGGGAAAGAAATACCTGGGACCCACAAATCAAAACAATCTCATTTACACGCAGGGAGACATTTCTTTCACACCACCGTGCTAACGGACGACTATATAACAGGTTATTAAATAAAAAAATAATTTTGCACATCTTACAGCTACAGATGAGTTAAAAGATACGATAAATTCAATTAATTCACTCAATAAAGTGAGTTGTATGACTAAAATCATCCGTTTTTCTTGATCCAGGTTCTTAGGCTCTCGAGATTCAACATTCACACAAATAGTACAGAGTTACACATCTTTCTTCATGGGATATCCGCTGGTGTATCATCAGCTATCATTCCCCTCTTAGAATTTGGATAACAATATTCCTCTCTTTAGTAGTAGAGCATCCACATTTAGACTTCCAGATGCAATGAGAAATAATTCTGCAATAATCCCAAAAAAATTCTAAAATGACAGTCACAAAACTGTTACAAAAAGCTACTTAATATCCCACAAACTGAAGTAATAGTAACAGTTAGTCTAGATGACACTTCACTAAATTGTGAATACTTGTTAATTAACATACTACCTACAAATGTTAGTTGTTCTAGGTCATGTATTCTGTAATAAGGCAATTTGAAAATAGCAGGGCTTAGTTCTTTCGTTGTCAATTTTCGTTGTAGCTCAGTTCCCGGGGGGAAATCATAATGATGTGGGCCTGTTACTTTGATCCTCTGCATTTCTGTGGTGAACACTCGAGGGCCTAAACTAGACTTTTCAGTAGTTTTCCACTTCTGATGGTATGATACTCTGGGTGAAGCATGCGACAAAAGTTATCCCAGCCAACGACTAAACTCATGGGTTCTTGTTAGACTAAATGACTCAAGACGCAGATATGTGCTGCAAAGAAAAAAAATCTCCCAGCAGAAAACCAAAGAGGGGAAATTCTTGGACCAAACCCGCAGTGAAATGCTTGACAGCTGCCGGGAAAGTCAACGCAATACACGACATTTTTGCACCTGAGAATTCCACAGCTGTTATTCACTCCGTGTCAGTGGGAGTGTGTACGCGATGTCAAAAAAAGCTCATCTAATGTTGAATTACATTTGGTATTATATATAGGGTGGGCCATTTATATGGATACACCGTAATAACATGGGAATGGTTGGTGATATTAAAGTGCTGTTTGTGGCACATTAGTATATGTGAGGGGGCAAACTCCTCAACATGGGTGGTGACCATGGTGGCCATTTAGAAGTCGGCCATCTTGGATACAACTTTTGTTTTTTCAATAGGAAGAGGGCCATGTGACACATCAAACGTATTGGTAATGTCACAAGAAAAACAATGGTGTGCTTGGTTTCAACGTAACTTTATTCTTTCATGAGTTCATGAGGTTTATCTACTCTATGTTATACATACATAACTATAACATAGATATACACTCAACAGTCATAGCATTATGACCACCTGCCTAATATTGTGCTGGTCCTCTTTTGCTCCAAACATCGAGTCATGGACTCCACTAGACCTCTGAAGGTGTGCTGTGGTATGTGACACCAAGATGTTAGCAACATATACTTTAAGTCCTGTAAATTGCAAGGTGGGGCCTCCACGGCTCAGACTTGTTCGTCCAGCACATCCCAATGATGCTTGATTTAATTGAGATCTGGGGAATTTGGAGGCCAAGTCAAAACCTTAGACTCATCGTTGTGCTCCTAAAATCATTCCTGAACTATCTTTGCTCCAGCATTATCCTGCTGAAAGAGGCCACAGTCATCAGGGAATACCATTTCCATGAAAGCGTGTACATGGTCTGTAATGGTTAAGTAGGTGGTACGTGTCAACATAACATCTACATGGATGGTTGGACCCGAGGTTTACCAGCAACATTGCTCGTAGCAACACACTGCCTCCACCAGCTTGCCTTCTTTCCATAGTGCATCAAGTTGCCAGGTGTTTCCTCATTCAAAACTTTGATATATATGTTGCTAATTGCAAGTTTACTTTAAAGAAAAGAAAAGAAAAAAGACCGAACCAGGCTTAACTGTTAGCCCTTGCGTTTAATTGCAACCCTAGCATACAGACAAGACAATGGTAAAATAAAAATATTTCCCCATCCTACAAAAAAGACAGTTTGAAAACATTTCTACTTTGCAGAGTTCACTTAAAATCTTACACCCACAGTGCAGAAATGTTTGCAGGTATCCGTTTCAAAGACAACAGTATTTAAACTGCATTTAGTCAGTGTTTGCCTCCAGTGGAACTCCTAACTGGCGCCAGACGTGGGTTGTAAGTGCATTTTGTGACACAACTGCAAAAGCTCCACAGTGTGTCTCACCATATGACTCTTTAATGATAGCTGGCAGCAAGAGCATTCTTAATTTACTTTCACCGGCTGGATTAAACCTTCCAGCTACATGTACACCTCCTTAACTTCTAAACTTGCTGTCGCCGCAAATTCTTCCACAATCACCGACACAATCCCCCGACATAATATAAGGCAGAGGCTAAACCACAATGAAGTCAGTGTTTAGGTCCTCCTGTCGGCTTGCCAGCTACCTCACCACACTAAGTTTCACATTCCACAGCAACCTTGTTGACTTCTCTCTCTCACACGCACACAGCTATTTGGAGGTACTGTAACAGCACGCACACTCAGGACCATATGTCACACCAGTAGACATGTGTATGGCTCATAACCACACATGAGCCCCCAACCTCCCAACGGGTCCACCCCCTTTTTTCCCCTCAGTGACCTGCATTTGGGCAGCACGCCCAGATCCACTTATGGATCCTCCACTGCCTACAAAAACACATAGTTTGACTATTTGCAGACTTACAGTCAAGCATATGTACATACTTGTGCACTAGTGCATGCACTCACTGTCCTATACAGTATAGTACATACTGGTATGGTCTTTGTATGGTCTTTCCATACTGTCACTCACTGAAAGATGGCACCACTCTACACAGCAGAATCTCCAGTGTTAAATTAACACTGGAGAGTGTCTATATGGGTCCACACCTCTGAGTGTTAAATTAACACTTTTGACGGCGTTATATGTTTAAAAGTAACCTAGTCAGTTTTGAAGATTAACAAAGACTAACACTGAGCAGTGCTGATTTTCTAACACTGGAAAATAACTCAAAATGTTAGAAATATTCCAGTGTTAGAAAATCAGCACTGCTCAGTGTTAGTCTTTGTTAATCTTCAAAACTGACTAGGTTACTTTTAAACATATAACGCCGTCAAAAGTGTTAATTTAACACTCAACAGTGTTGTATTTAACACTCAGAGGTGTGGACCCATATAGACACTCTCCAGTGTTAATTTAACACTGGAGATTTTGCTGTGTACCTCAAACCTTCAACAACAAAGTTATGCTTAAAACCAACCTACATTAAACCCATTTGTTTGAAATCCAAAACACCTCATAAGTCAGGAGCGTCCTCACACAGTGGTTAGATATGCCTGTCAGAACCCCATAAGTCTTACAAGGGAGGCAAGCTGACAAACACGCATACACACAAAGTGCATTGCTTACACATTTTTGCATGGAAATACGTACTGGTTTACACTCAGACTGGATTGCTGATGCTGTGTGTATTCTCAGCACACAAATCGTTATTAGACTCATCCAAATCCCACTTTGACTGTTCGATTTTTTGACGCTATTATATATGAAGCAAAGCAGACACACACATATGCTCACACAGTTTATCCCCTCCCCTCAGGTGTAACACACCCACACATGAGAGTTTGTCCTCCTCTCACAGGAAACATTTGCTTCCACGGTGCCCCGATGTGGCCTCTCCCTCTCTCTTATTTTTTTATTTTTCCTCCCCTGTCTCTCTCTCTCGTGCGCTCGCTTTACTTCCCTCCCTCTCACTCCTTCCTGCGGTTTTCCTCTCCCAGTCCTCCAGCGGAGCATACCTCTCCTGTTCTCTGTACCTCCCACTCCTTTTTCTTTTCTCCTACTTTTTCTTCTCCAGTGCATTTTTGAGCTCCCTTCTTTTATTTCTCCCCAGTTTCACGACTTGTTTTTATTCCTGTTCTGTCCTTCAAATCGAACAAGATACAATGACATGAAATGACAGTGTTAATAACTGAGAAGATAGACTGTAAAGCTTTGGATCAGGCATGGACTTCACAGTCTTGAAGTAAAAACCTTTTTCAGTGTAGGTATTCAATGATTGTTTTTTTTATGTTTTACTCTAGACCTATGCTTGTTCCACGTGTGAAAAACTAGCTGTCAGGATGAGGAGGAATCAGGTTCAACAAGGCAGCAGACAGAGAAAGAGATTTAAGCCAGTCCATCACTCCAGGAACAACGTCAGGCCTGATTTCTAAGGTTTATATATTCTTTGATCTTCCACTCAGTGTCCTTATAAGGTATTATGCAAGACCGCCGCAACAGTGAGGATGATAGGAGGCTTTGTTTTTGTGACGTGGAGGCATACAGAGACAAAAAGAAAAGAGGCCGAGGTGCCCTCGTGAGAAATGAAATTGGACACCTGTTTGAACAGCAGTGGACAAAAAAACAAAACAACTGGTTTGCATTAGGGAGAAAAAAAGGGTTTCTAAGGACATAGAAAGGTTGTTGAGAAGCATGGAGGAAGCAGCGGGGGGTTCCTCTTACCACACACTCTGTGGTGAGTTGGAGGTAAACAAGTTCTTGGAGGCAAGTTTGTTTTTCTTTTAAAGAAAGAGGACAAACACGAGTTTTTCTTTTCTCATTGAAGTCCAAGTGTTGCACAATATGTTTTTTGAGGGCCGGAGAAACTGTGCAGATCATCCAAAACACTAATGACTATATCACATTTCAAACTCCAGTCACAAAAACAAAACCACCTCCGCTGCAATCAAGCGGCTTTTTTTTCTTTTCACCGCCACGGCAGCAAAAAGGAAATTTACTGTCAGTGTTCACAACTTGAGAATGAGTTGCGCTGTTGTTTTATATGATGTCAACTCTGATTCACGGCGCGCGCTCTGTGCCAGCATTCACGAGGGTGAACTTCCCTCAGGAGAGAGAAAAACGGCAACAGTGCGGGGAGACTGAGAGCGAGTGGGCGATGAAAAATGGCAAGGAGAAAACAGAAACTGTGGGAGTCAGACATGGGCTCCCACCCTTTCCTCCCCTCACACTTTTCCCATTATTTGTCTCGGCATGTCTCGGCCTTCCCTCTCTCTCTCTCTCTCTTGCATCTCGGCAGCACAAAGTGATGCAACTGTACCGAGCAAGTCTGCAATAGCTACCAGTAGAGCCTGCAGTGTCTCTCATACTGACACTGGCGTCTACACCACTTATGAAGGGAGTGGTGGCGACTGTCAGGGGGAGGGGGAGCGGGGGGTGGGCGGGTGTAACTTCTGGAATCAGCGACTGTCTTTTTTTCACTTGAAACATACCACAAATCTCACATCTCTATACGTCAATAAGCTTACTTCTGACTCTTGCTGTCTATAGGGAGACTTTTGAAAGGCATGAAGTAGCTGCTCACTTTACCAAAAAATTTGTTCCAAAAGGGCTGAGCTGCTAAGTGTCATGACAAGAAGTGCACATTAGAAAACCCAACTTTAAAAGTTGAACAGTGCTGTTTATTCAAGCTCAGATTCACTCACACAAACAATGCTTTTCCTATTAATTCCTTGAATTAAAGCCCCAGTCAGCCCAAGAGACAGATCAGAAACTCCATGGCAACCGCCAGCTGCTAGAGGAAAATATATATTCCCCAACCAGATGGTGAGGGGTTGCTAGAGGTTTCTGACTGACCATAGGTGAACTTGATCGCTAAAGGCCCAGTGACGGAGCCTTAGAGACTAGTCCAAGTCCCCCTGCCAAACACAGGTTATTACAGAAAACTGGGTATTCCCCAACAGGTTGGCGAGTGGGTGCTGGAGGATGCTGGTCATCAGTAGCTGAAAATGGTTAGTAGCCATTGAAAACAGGCATCATTTTGACTGCTTGGTTAGCGAGCGCTTGCAACATCATGGATCACAAGGAGGATTGTTGGTGTAACACCTACTTTGCAACTACTCACCAATGAATGGGGAATGCATATTTTTTCTCCAACCAACCAAAGATTTCCAGGAGAGGTCGCTGACCAGTCTGTAGGCCTATATGACTAGGTCCTAGGGTTTGTTTTTACATTCAACAACTTCAATAATCAGGGAGTCAACTTCATTGGAAGCTGCAGTGTTGCACACTTGATACTGTCTGAAATGCCACCAGCAATGATCCTCCAGTGCTTCTAGTAAACTGTTATTGCTAATACAAATTGTATTTAGAAATCTGTTCCTTAGGGTGTTTTCACACCTGCTGGTGTTTAGTCCGCTTAAATCAAACTCGGGTTTGTTTCCTCCCTCGGTGCAGTTCATTTGTGCAGGTGTGAACATGGTAATCACACTCAGGTGAGGAGCAAAAGCAAGACCCTAATTAACTCCAGAGTGGTTCATTTATAGTGTGAACGTGAGCCGACCACGATCTGAACCAACTACCAGGTGTACATTACAAGTTTGAACTAAAAACCACCTTGGATTGCTTTTCTGGGATGTGCCAAGGTACAATTAAGGTACAATTAAGGTACAATCAGTGGTTTACTTTTGTTGCTCCCACCCCAGACACATCTGGACAAGAAGCGAGCTGAACGTTTTTTCGTGGTTTGTAGTGATGCATTTAGTTTTGCTTGGAGTTCATTTTGATTTTTCTCTGTGTGAAAAGAAATCAAATCTACAAAACAAAAGAGCTACAAGGTTACTGTGGCGGGGTGGGGCTTGCAGTGCTGTGCAGGGAAGGCAGACGCACCTGCACAGCGAACGTGAACGTGCACCCAGGTCTGCTGTGGGTTTGTTACAGTTACAAATTAATCAACTTATACGGACCAGACTAAACAATCTATAGGTGTGAAAACACCCTTAGTAGTGACCTCAGCTGTCACAAGTAATAACAGTTATTAACCTGTTACAAAAACATCTTCCATGTCTACTAAATTTACAGACTTTTAACATAATTCTTCACCATATGTATTGTGTTAAAATCAACCATATGGTTGTCAGCAATGCCCTTTAAAAAAAACCTCTGTTATATACACTAGGTAGCATAACAATGAATGAACCAAACCTGCTTTATCATACTTTCAAAGTAGATGAAAGGATGAAAGGACTTGATCTTTAAACAAAATGTTTACTTTGTATAAAGAGCAAGGGAGCAGAGAGTCATTTTGTCATAGAACCAAAATTCTTAATGCACCCGAAGGAGTCGCCCCCTGCTAACCATTAGAAAGTGTGCAGGTTCAAGGCACTTTTTCACTGACATGTACTTTTCTGACCATAAAGTACACGACACGCATCTTTTGTAGAAAGTACAATAGTGGTGTAGCTAACACTAATGGAAGCATTTTTTATTCGATTGCAAGTTAATTATTCATTTGTGTCAGATGCCAAATACACAATAGTTTTTGCTTTTTTATATTTAAATCCCAAACAGACTCCAGTGCAGCTATGACCAAAGAGTCACATTTGCTTTAAAATAAACAAAGTGGAACAAGCTCGATCAACAGGTTCTTAAACAGCATCCAGAATGCTGAAAATCACATTTAGGGACATTAGGCAGTGAAATATGTGTGTTTATTGCAAAAATATGGGATACCTGTTTTTTATCATATATAAAAAAATTGCTGAACATTTTGGAAGATAGGCCCTGGGAGGAAAATGCTGGAGAGTTATTTAAGACGCCCCCACTTAGAGCACATGGGGTGGGCGGGCGTTAATCAGATAGGAGCTTTATAAATGGAAAGATCAGTTGAGGAAGAGCTGTAATAAAAGATAAACCCCCCTCGTTACAGTTTATCCCTTCATAACTCAAAGATGAACATAACCATGTATAGTAAACTTCATGCTGGTGGAAGTTAAGAGCATATTTGTACTAACTGAACGGTTCTTACTCCTTAGTTAAAGAGGGTCTGTTTTTCTTCTCTAATTCTTCAGTGTTAAGAATTTTGTCAAATCTAACTCTTTTCAAGAAACACTCTGAAACCACTCCTTTGTGTTTACATTAATGAAATGGGTCAAATGAATGCAAGAAAAAGGGGTGATTTGATTTCACTTTAACCATATCAAACCAAATCACTCCAGAGCTTTTCACTCCCTTTGTACACTCGTACTCCTCCCTGACCAACCAAATGGTTTATTAAACCAACAGTTCATTCTTCGCTCAACACCAAGCAGCAAGCAGACAAAGGAAGTAGCTAACTGATGAACATTTAATCAGCCAATTAGCTCTGAAAGAACCATTATTCTGAGAAGAATGAATATTGGATTTAAATGAATAAGTTAACAGACACTTCACCTCTACCTGCAGCTTAAAGAATAGCCTGTGTTGCTCAGCTTTATAAAGTAGGCCCACACTGGTATAGTACGTCTGTTTTGTGTTTTGAGATTGTTTTGCTCATTGCAAGTGTAAGAAACAGAAATTGCTCACTGTTTACTTACTTTTTACGTCTGTTTCATCAGATATCTGAAATGTGCAGCAGTTGCACTGATGCAGAGTTTAATATGTTTTGTGTATTAGTTTAGAAAAGTGAATCACTATAATAGATGGCTATGGTTTATGTATTATCTGTCCTTATGAAAAGTTTCTGTCAGTGGTAAATGTAGGGACAAATTATTGGCCTGTTGACAAAAAGCTGAGGGTTTCATCCCCATATGGTTTAAATCAGAGTATAAAATTTTCTATTCTTCCGTACGTAAACTCTGAACACAACAGAATACGCATAACCATAACACCATAGCAGTAATACAGCTTATAAAAACCACTTATAGAAAATCATACAGACAGAGCACTCATTCACACTGCATGTTAAAACATATGCATGGCCTAAAAGAATCAAAAACATTGGGGGAGATGAATGGCTTAGTTAACTCAGAACATGCTCATCACTGCCAGTAATTAAACCACATGAGGGCAAAGTGAGCATGTTTCACTTATTAAATCATTGTTTGTATCTACCTGTCTGACTCAGCCCATGCCTTATGTTGTAAAAACGAATTCATAATTATTTGTAATTAATTAGTTAGTAATTAGCACAGACACAGCGCCCCAAGCATGCACTTTATGACAAATAGATGCTAGTCAAATTTTTTATAGCAGCAACATCTTTCCAAAAGATATGTTGATCTCACAGTGGTTTTGGTTTAATTATACTTGGTTTTGGACATGAACACAAATGCCACAAAGAGGCATTCTTGTTACACTTCACTGAAGTCCAGCTAAAGGGTCGATGCATAGCTGGCATGCTGTACTCTGTTTTTTTCTGAGTCTGCGCAGGCACAAAAACTGGCATGTGAACTTCTGCATCGATGTTCACATGCACTCTCTGATGATAAATGCTCACATTCATGGAAGCAATAAAACACCTCCAATGAGTTCACTACTCTGTTAAAGGGTGTGTCGGGCAATTCTTTTCATCAATCTAAAAATAGCATATTCTAATGTAACAGCGAATGTGTTTATTCCATCATCTGAGGCTCATCGTCGTATTTATGACCTGTCCACGTGTGCTTTGGTATTTTGGTAGCCTTTTTAATGCATTTTGGCCACTCGTCCACACATAAACTGCATTCTAAGTGACTGAAAATGGAAAAAAAAACAACCTTCTTCCAGGTGAAGATTTTCACAAAGTCCATGAACATCATGTCCACATGTAAATTTATATTCTTCTTTTTTTTTTTTCTTTTTTTTTTGATGATCAGCTATCCGGTTGTTCAGTCTGACGTCACTAGCCGTGTCTGGGTCTAAACTCCGCTGCAGCTCCATGTATCAAACGATCACTGTGGCATTACTGAGAGTTGAAAAACTGTCTAAAGTCTTTCATCTTTAATAAAATGATCAGCGTTCTGCTCTACCAGGTGTAACACTTGAGTTTAACATCCAGGCATCCATGAAAACGGAACTTATGACATTTAACGGAGTTAGAAGTTAGCAGGGAGTTAGCTCGCTAGCTTCTATCTAAATACAATATAGCATGTCCTGACTGCGGGGTTTTGGAAACAAATTAAAACGTACAGCTCTGTTATCACTTCCAACATAAATGAAGACAGAAAACTAAACAGCAGTGATGTTTGTAGGGTTACTGAAGTTTGGCTAGCTGGTATATAATGATGTGCTACGTGACCGCTAGCGACACAGCTATGTTAGCATAATATAAACAAGCTAACTTTTTTTCCACTCGATAAAAGTTAACGTGAGTGTTCTCGGTGGTCAGGAACAAATGTAATCGCATGGCAGGATGCTGTAAAAGGACCAAACTTCAGCCAGGAGAACAACTGAGATAATCCATCCACAATACGAGGTTAGTCATTCATATACTGCTGCATGGGCTGGGCTGTAGTTACATCCTAAGGTTTTAAAAACTGAGCTTAAATAAATGATTAGCGGTAATAAAAGCCGAGGGAGGTCAACAGTGATCACTGACTGTTTTAGGAGCTTTTTGAGATCAAATAGAAGAAAATACATAACATTAAACATGTTAACAACACAAAAGCCATATTAAACGCAGACTACTTTAGGCCCGGAAGTAGGATTCGTCGCGTCATCACTGAACAACCGGATAGGTTATGTTGCCACTTGTTGCTTAGGAATTCTCTTGACATCAAGTGAGATCATTTTTTTAGCAGAAAATCTTTGTTACAAAAAATACCCATGTATAAAAGTTTAAAAAACAACAACAACAACAATTCAGTAGCATTTTGACATGTAAGGGATCACACTGTCAAATACCTTTCAAATTGAACAATGAAATGGTGCAAAAACAACACAAAAAACAAGATAAAGAAAAAGTAAAAGTATCAACAAAAAGCCTGGTTAGACAAAAAGCTTTTTAACTGAGTCCACAGAGTCGGCTAAATGTAATTACAGTGGGAGACTGTTCCAAAGTCAAGGAGCCACAGACTGAAACGCTCTGTCCCGCTTCTGTCTCGTACACGGGAACACCAGCAGATTGTGAGCCTGCGATCGAACCCTATGAGCAGCAGTCTTCGATTCAATCTGAAATTATTAACTTTTTACTTTTCATTCTCGTTATATTTTAGTTTAGTCTCTTACATCTGTCTCTTCACCTCGTTCAGAACCCCCACCCATAATGCCTTGCAACACATCCGCTACCACCATCCCACCATTTGGCAGCAGGACAAGATCAACATAGACTTCACTTCTCCCCTCTGCCTCTCTGTAATTCCTTGCCGTCAACGGTGCAACAGAACCCCCACACCCACCCACGGGCCCTCCATCCTGACCGTTTCATCCACTGCCACCTTCAAAGAGAAAGACCACGGATGGAGAAGAGGACGAAAAAAGAGAATGGAGGATGATGGAAAAGAATGAGTGGAGGATGAAAAAACGGGAAGGGATGTGGGAAATGAAAGACAGAAAGAAAAGCGAGAAAAGTGTTTTTAACCTTGTCAGGCGAGACAGACGAGGCCAAGCACAGTCTGCATCCCAGAAATCCGTCTCTCTTTTTCCCTTTCCCTCAGTTTTTGTTTTTTCTTTGTCCTTCTTTCCTCTTTCTTTCTCAGCCTCCCTCTTTCATTCCCTCAGCTCTGTCATCCAGACGTAAAACACACAAACACATGTGCCTCACATTCCTGCGTGCAGAGCAGATTCACCCAATTTGTTTCCACTGAGTGTGAGTGTGTGTGTGTGTGTGTGTGTGTGTGTGTGTGTGTGTGTGTGTGTGTGTGTGTGAGGGAGTCTCTGCATGCGTGCTTTCGTATGCGTGTGCTCGTGTATGTGCCAAGCCAGTAAATAATAACCAATCCCAGCTGTACTGTGGACCGTTCCTCTCATTCTAGCTGAGGAAACAAAGAGGGAGGGAAAGGAAAAAGGCTCCATCAAATAGCAGAGTAATGAGCTGGAAAAAAGTCAGCTGAGAATTGAGCAGGAAGAATTAATTTTGTTTTAATGCTAGCAGACATTATGAGTCTTGTAGGAGTGCCAGTCAGTATAGGAGTTGGGCCAGATGCCACCTGAGAAAAACAGTCCATTTGTACACATTTCAATAGAGAGTCAAGGTTCGGCTACCTTTAAGCTATAGGTAAATCACTGCAACAGATTCCTTCCAGATTCCACAAAACAATCCATTACTAAGTTGGCTTCCTCACACTGTGGGAAACAAGCAGATTGACATTTTCATCCAGTTTTCTCTCTGGATTTGTGAAAAACAGTTGAATATGACAGGAACCAAATCTGAAACCAAAACAGGGGTGTTTTTTTGTGCAACCTTAGAAAAGAAGGCGGCTATATCCAAGGAGATTAGACGGGGAAGTAGACAGGACAGCCCACATGAAGAAAGGCAAGGAAGATCTTGAGGAGAGAAATAAATGTTTAGCCACAGGGTCACATCACAGGCCTAGCAGTGTAAGCAGCAATGTCCAGACTTCCCTATCCCTCGCTATCACCTCCAGTTCTTCTGGGTGGATATGTTTCAGAGCCTGCCAATTATAATCTCTCCAGCACATCCTGGGACTTCCCCAGTCTTCCCTCCCATTTGGGCATTTCCAAAACTACTTCACCTAGGAGGTGACACCATTTCGTTTGGAGGAGCCTTTCACTAAGTCCAGACAATCTTCTGTCACTAGCAGCTGGAGGTCCTTTTCTTTCTGTTACTACTCACAGTGGTGATACTGTCCTACTTTTCTATGCATCTAAGGTGGAGATACTGACTTTCCTATATGGCAGGGATTACAAGCTCTTTATTGCTCTCACTGTTTCAAGATTAAAGCAAATCTGTTATACAGATTTACAGTGTAATAATTTTAACTCTGCAAGTTGTCCATTAAAAAGTGGAGATTAGTCCTGAAACAATAAAAACAATCTCTCTCATCTCAACTTTAATGCCACTGATCTGGGTCAACACCACCCTTGCCTGTTCCTCACCTCTCCGCTAATTTCATTACATTACAACTTTAATTACATCATTACTTCGCCTGAGCCAAGGTGAGCCATACCCGAAACTCTGGCTGATTGGGACCCACACCCAGTTTCACACCTTGGCTCAGGCGATTAGAGGATCATCAGGGGGTCCTTTTGTCCCTCTGTGGGGGGTTACTCCCACTAGGTTTATATCTGGGACTCTCCACCATTTGACCTTAGAACTGAAGAAGCTTCTCGGATGAGAGGTGAAACGTCTTCAAGCAACTTAAAGAAGTCCAGACGCTTTTCTTTGCAAGCTCCTTTGACCAGTGCCACTTGATTTTCCCTTCAGTGGAATAACTTATTAAAAAAGTTTGGAGTGCTTTTTAAATCCCTCGTCAGACTCCTTATCTTACACAAAGGTTTTCTTCTGAAGGCACTTGCGCTTTCCAAGATGGTGTCACGCAGTTTAATAGCAAAGACCCTGGAGATCAGATGGAGTCTTTGCATCAAGCAACAAGAAGACCCTAGACATGAACATGACATAATTTCCTTAGGGATTATTAAAGCATTCTGATTCTGAATCTAGATCCTCTGGGTCTACTTTTCAATGGTTTTGAATGTGCAATAAAAGTAGTGGACCACCAAAAGAGTTCCAAAATGTTACTTTGTGTCATTAGTTTGAGTATATCACTTTTAAAAAGGGAAACTGTTTTAAAGAGTGTTGAATCTTTGCTTTACCACATTTGTCAAATTCAGTTCAGATCAAGTCACAACAACAGTGGGCTCAAGACGTTTCATATAGTGAAGTATAACAGGGAGATAAACAATAGAGAGAAAACCCCAACAATTAAACGACTCTCTATGAGTGAATACTTGGCAACAGTGGGAAGAAAAAACTCCCTTTTAACAGGATGACACCTCCGACCTAACCTGGCTCAGGGAGGGGCAGCAATTAAGCCAACAATCTTTCATGTAGGCTTCCTAGCAGACCTAGAGATTTGTTGAGACTGACACCTACGCAAAATTTAACATCATCAAAGTAGCCACAAGAAAAAAAATAAACAGTCATCATATTGTTGTCTACATCTAAGGCCACTTGAACACAGAACAAGATCCTACGCCCATCTGCGACGGCACTTGAGGCTCCTTTACAATCATAATTCCCAACCTTGAGGAGACAAGGCTGTTTTCCTCTCTTTCTCTACCTCACAACTCACTCCCTCGCTCTGCCAGGGCTTTTTCACTGAGGCCAGCATTTCGTTTGCCTCTTTCCTCCAAACACAAACCCAAAAGAAAGAAAGAGGGGTGGGAGAGGAGAAAATGAGAGAGAGAGACGGGGGGGGGGGGGGGGGTTTGAGTCGGGGTTTTCGGAATTTGGTCTATGTTTGGATTGGAAGCGAAGGCCCCAGCGCTGGGCTCTCAGGAGGATAATGGAAAAGAGGGAGAGAAGAAAGGGAGGTTTATGGCTGTGTGTGTACCCTCACAGGTGGTCGGCACATACTGACGGGTCCGGGGGGGGGGGCTTTTGTGTGTCAAAATGTGTGTGTGTGTGTTCACGTGGGGTTGCCGAATCGTGTCCGCCTGTTGGCAAAAGTAACGCCATGTGTGCTCAAAGCATGTATGCTCAAAGATACATGTGTGTATCTTTGCAGATGTTGGCACCAACGCATGTGCGCTTTAGCTTGTAAGAATCAGAGAAGAGAGACGTAGAGAGGAGGTGAATAAGACATTCCTTAGATGCAGAGGAGTGGGGGGGATGCAGGGAGCCAGTGGTTAGTTAGTGGTTTGAAACTAAGAGGAGAAAAATGAACGTCTCGTCCAGGGCTAGGCCTGAAAATGCTACCGCAAACCAACCAACAAGCCAAGTGGGAGAGGAAAGGAGACCGGAGCACAGAAGAGGAGAAGGGGAAAAAAGCGAAGGATATGAAGAGAACCAGTGAGGCCTCCTCTTCCTCCTCTTCCCATATGAGGCCTGCTAACTCCTGCCTGTGCCGCAGGGGAGAAAGAAGGGGAGTGGTGCTTTTATAGCTGGACTGAACCGACTGAACCCATCATGTACAAACAGCAGGGAAAGTATGGAGACAACAGAGGCCTGAGGCCAGCAACCACGCAGGGGGCTTCAGATGGTTTCAGGTTGAGGGCCACAGGAGGGCTGGAGGTCCAAGGAAGAGAGGGATGGAGGAGTAAGAGAGAACCCCTCCAAATCTCCCTCGAGTCCCTTTTCAGTGATACATCAACAGTTTTGGTTGTTCTTTCTTTTACCTGTTGCTTCTTTTATTCACCTTTGTCCTTCTTTTCTTTCTTTGACTATTTTTCCATCTCTTTTCCTTGTTTTCTTTCTTATTTCCTCCACCCTCATCTTCATTCTTTGGTTATTCCTGCCGCATGTCTGCTCCATTTTCATTTTCATTCCTGTTTGCCTTTATTTTTGTTCCCTTCATTTTGTAACATTTCTTTCGTCTTTCTTTTTTATCCCGTCTTTCTGGCCTTGGATTGCTTCCTTTCCCAAACTGTTTTTTTTTCTTGGCTCATCACTGGACTACTCCACTTATTAAATAACTCATTCAGTCAGTCTCTTTTTTTGGCTAAATTGCTTTCTTCCTTCATTCCTTTTGTCTTTTTTTTGCTGCACTTTTTTGTATTGCACACTCCCTTTCTTATGTTTTATTCCTTTTCTTTTCTTCTGACTACCGTCCTATCACATCTGTTCCCATTGTTTTCCATTCTCTTTCCATCATCTTTGTTTCCCTTGTTTTCCCTGCCATCCTTTCATTCTTGCGTTGATTTCCTCCTTTGTTAGTCCACATCAGATTATTTATTTTTCACTTTATTCACTTCTTCCATTTCATCTTCTGCCATCCTTTTCCTCCCCGTGGCTCTGTTTGCCCTGAAACTTTAATTTTTGCCCATACAGTTTAGTCATTTTGTGTATTTTCTTATAACTGATTAGTGTTGTGAACTGTGATCCTTTGTTTCTTTTTTCACTAACTTTGTTTCTACTTTTTTTGTACTTTCTGGTCTTTCTTCCTTATTTTATCATTCCTTCCCAACTCTTATCTCCCTATTCTATTTCTTTCTTTCTTTCTCCCTCTTTTAACAATTTACTTAAAACTTGTACACACAACCCTGCAGGTGTCCATATGCATGAGCAATGTTCCCACCCTGTAGCAGACTGAGTGGGTGGAAGGGGCCTGTAAGACAGATGCACCCAACAACAACAGGAAAGGAGTTTTCTTGGCTCAGAGTCTTTTCTAAAATCCATCCATGTGCGTCTGCCCAACCTTTGGAGAGCAGCATGATGCAACAAGCCTGCAACACACGCAGTACTGCATGACATGAAAACCACAAAATCAGCAAAAACTTTCGCCCCGACCACCATGTAACATCAGTAAGGGATTTTTGTTGGTCTTATGCACCAGTGGCCACTCCCCAAACCCTAAACCAGGATTTCAGACCCCGGAGAATTGAAGTCTAAGTGCAAGAATGAAGTTGGAAAGTGTTTTTCTGATACAAACTTATGCAGCAAAGCACAGAGGAGCTATGCTTGGTGTGAGGAGAGTGGAAGTTTTGTGTGTGCTTTGTGTCCACCTTGCCACACTTATGGGTGTGTAGAGTTGGTGTATATGGGAGTATTTGTGTCCCTAAATATGGCAATGTAGCTGTTTTAAATTTAAGCATTTGAGTCTAGCACAAGTTGGTAGTTTGTGGACAGAAAAGGTCTTACGGTATGCAATTATATACAAACACAATTGTGGATCGCCGCAAAAAACGACAATAACGCCACTGTTACAATGCATGAAGCTAAAAATATGTCCCTTGTCAATGCATTTTCTCAGAGTATAGGCTTTCTGCTAATTTGGTTCAACTGCTTCCAGAGTGAAGACGCTACATTAGGAAATTCCAGCCAATGTCAGTGTTCAAAATACCAGTCTGGGCAATACCAATAGTAATACTTGGTAATCGTGTAAAGAGTCTTTGAGATCTTAATTAATCAAATAATCTTTCAACATTTAGTCAGACCACATCTGATACAGGCAAGAGAGAGACACGGGAGATGAACACAGGCCACTGACACTGCTAAATGCCATCTAATTTTTAGATATGCCAATAAAAAGTCAATAAGGTCAATGCCAATATTTGGCTGACATGTTGTTACAACCCCACTTCAAACTTCATGCCCCACCTTGAAAGCACTTTACCCCACCTTTTTATTTGGGCATGCTCGTATGGCACAAGCACAGTGGACACAGTACAAACTGGTTACAGGATGATGGCAATAACTGTAACACAGGCCAAATGATGTGGATGGTACATCGATGTGCAATGCTAGTCCAGTTAACTGTCACTCAGAAAGCAAAAAGAATTGTGGTGAAGAAATCAAATGTAATTGATTTTATGGGTTTTGTTTTGGGGTTTTTTTTCTTGATTGATATTGGATTTCTTGAATTGATCGAGAAGTAGTTCTAGTTAAGCTGAGAAATTCTTAGTGATCTGACAGCCAAACAACGTCCACCCTAATTTTGTTGTTGTTGTTTGTTGATAAACTGTTTGTTCATAAAATGACAATGTGAAACAATATTGACCACAAACCTTTTCTTGCTAGATATTCCAACAAGGACATCCAGCTGAGTGTAAGGTATATCTCCAGTCTCAGCACAACTTTGCTTTTGGAAACTATTTTTCAACCAGACATCAAGGTAAAGGGGACAGCTGATGCTTTTTCATATGTAGCAATTCTTTTACAGCTCGTTGAGCCCTAAAATTGTGATGTAACTTACCAATTTGTTACTAACCAATTCATTTGCACTCTTCTTTGTAAACAAGGAAATAATGCTGTTGTTTTCCTAGCTTGGACCACTGTCCCTCACATCAATGTTTAATGTTTAAAATTCAACAAAACAACATTTCATCAAGTCCACAGAGTTTTAGTGACTGGTTATTTCTTTAACTTTTTTTTTTCTCCAAGCAAAATACATTTCAGAAGAAAATCAGAGCTCCCAGACGAAACCCCTGAGGAGCTCCTGAGATTACCAGGAGTAGGAAGATCATATATGGCTGTAAAGATTATTGTCATTAATATTAAATTAATCGTTTTAAGAAAAAATCATAAAATGTCATTTCAAAAACTCAAAGCAATATCTTTGAAAAGGTCAGAAAAAACAATATATATCCAGATTACAGACAAAGAAAACCACAGGTGCTAAAGATTTCTAGTATTTTTATTGATTAGATTCATTAAAACCCCTAAAGACAACAGATGTCAACCTGTATTAATACTGTAAATGTTTGTTTTTTAATACTTGAATCATGGCTCGTATATTTATACATAGCTAGTTAAATTCTGTAAGTGCTGCCACACTTATGGCCGCCACATATTGTAAATCAATATTAGGGAAACGTCAAGGGACTCTTAGATTTCTAGATACACAGACAAAGCTGAGATTTACCTTATAACAGCCTGTTAGTGAGGCAGATCTTCTCCCTGTAGTTTGCCTGAAGATGCTTCTTCAATGGTCGTACTGTGAGCTCAGAAATTCATCAAAATCAAGCGAGTTTGTCCGACGTGTCCTGTATCATCTTCATCAAAGTTGTCGGTTTTCACTGGCTGCTCTCAAAATCAAAGAAATCTGCGTTGTTGAAAAGCAAATCCTCCCCTCGGGGAATCGTTCGGAAGGTAAAATATCTATTGCTAGTGGTCAGTTTTCACATATGTATTGGAAAACCTTGTCCTGGGAATATTTTTTCTTCAAAATGACTATTATGTAAAAAAAATTTAAATGAATAGGGATTTTTTTTTAAATTGTGTGTCACTCAAATATACGAATGCAGGATACTCTGCGGCGTAAATGTCAAATCTGGCGTAAAATCAGGCTCTCCGAGAGGCGCATCGCTCAGTTGCGACGCTGGTCAACTGAGCTTCCAGCGGCGGAGAGGAGGGAAGAAGCTGTCTGGGAGGGAGAAAGGGAGAGGGGGCGTGGAGAGACACTGTGACAGCATGAGCGAGAGAAAGAGAGGGAGAGAGTCTGACATCCGAGGGAGCATTCCTCCTCCAGCTGTTGAATATCTGGACGTTTTCATTGCAGCGCTTCTTCATTTTTATTTTGTCATAGGGGAGACCGGGGATAGCTGTAACGTGGGTCAGTTGTAACACTTCCAATTTCTCCAATCAGGGCTAAGTTTCAAATGATGTGACTCATCCTGTGCATGCCCAATTCAGTTCTGCTATCACATGTGAAAAATCAGCACATTTTGTCAAACACAGACAATTTAACATGAAAAAAAGTCATTTGTATGGCAAAAAGTAAGTTTTTCTACTTTATTTCAATGTTTAATAGCATTATCTGCTTTGCAGTTAAACTCATCAAACTTAAATTATGTTATTTGTATGTCTATGGGGATATATTCTGTGTAGGTCTTTAGTGCTAATGTTTTAGCCGTTGGCTGTAATGTTAGCTAGTTCATGGCTATAGGAGTCTGGGTCAGTTGTAACAGCAACAGTCTGGGTTAGTTGTAACAATAATGCAGATGTTACAACTTACCACACTATTACTTTAACTTATATTGAACAAGTTGGGGCAACGACATCAGCAGAGAGAGGTTCACTGGTCGCATTTGTATATGTGGTTAATGCCATTGGCAACACAATTCCTCCACTGTTTGTGTTCCCACACATACATTATGCAGACCACTGTGTCAGAGATGGACCAGTAGGAAGTACTGGTAGTGGAAATAAATCAGGATGGGTGCAAGAAACAGATTTCCTCATCTTTCTGAAGCACTTTGCAAACCACACCAAGGTAAGCCATGATAAAAAGTAATGGAATTGCGATGCTGGTGAACAACTACATTTTTTCAGCTTCATTGTTATGTTCAAAATTGGTGCAAAAGTTGTAGGTTACAATGCCCACTGAGCCAATGAGGCCAAACTCAAGGAAGACCAACCAAAATTAATGAAATATTCAGCTGCAGAAAATTCCATAACTTGTCTTTTTTGGGGGGGTTGGAATATGTTCAAAAGCTAGATTTCTGCATTCTGTCACACACATTCATGTGTTGAATAAACAAAGATTACATGTTAATATTTTGTCAGTACCCTTATTTCATTGTGTTACATTTCACCCCAGGATATGTTACAACTAACCCAGACTATGGGGTTAATTGTAACATTTCACTCTTCGTGTTTGAGGCCATACCATGCAATAGGTAATTGTGCTGCAGAGAAAATAGCTGCATTATTTAATAGCAGAGACATGTAAATACTTTGCATTACATTTTGAATCCACTACCTTAAAAGAGCTTCAATTTACAGACAGAAATGTCAAAAATGTTACAACTATCCCCGGTCTCCCCTACTTTCCAGATCCAAATTGTTGCTACATATCATCCATCCGTTTCATGCTGATTTAAAAGTAGGGTGTAAGTGTGCGTGATTTTCAATATTTTTGCAATTACTGGGAATTAAATCGGGAATCAAAAGCGGTAATTATGCTACAAACCTTGAATTTCTAGATGTTGATTTTAAATTAAAGCACACACACTCACGACTGGTTGTGCGAGCCTCATGTGTTTGTTCTTGTAAATAAAAGATGTACATTTATTTGTGGTCCCGTTTTAAGGCTTTGACATTTGCCTTTGTGTTATTCTTTCTTTCTTTGAGCTTGAAGTGATCACTTAGACCAGAGGGTTGAGAGGCACAGCTGCCCCCTCATTAAAATGAAATCATAATCTTCTTGGATGACCTGTACCACAAAGCAGGTCATTTAATTTTTCATATAATTCTATTACAAATGCACCAAAAGACACAAACAGCAAAGCCACTGTGGTGAGGCCCACAAGAGGCTGAAATTGAAGGTGATGCTCAGCAAACAACAATCATCCACAGCAGCCTGTATTGGCACACTTGTCACTCGAATCCATTTATTTGTTTATTTTGCTATTTAGTTGCTTTCAAAGAATATCCGTCAAATTTTAAGATCATTCTGTTGTTTCAGTATGGCTGAAAACTTCCAGGAGGCTGCGACCCGTCACCATTGAGACATTTGCATTTTGCAGCTTTGTTTTGCATTTACTTTTCATTTCTTTTTTACTTCCACTTTCACTCACAGATAAGTTTTAGATTTCATTGTTGCACCGTGAATATGCACCAGTTACCTGTGAGTAGATTTCACTGCAGCTTTTTCATGCTCAGATAGTGAGACATGCAATATCGGTCTCAAGGACTGCACTGACATTAGATCTTTACAATATTATCCTATACTTTTTAAACACTTTTCAAATTCATAACAAAATTCTCCGAAACATTTGTCTGTAGCTCAAAACCAGGAAAACCAGAGAAATTAAGGGCAGCAAAGCTGACTGCTTTGGGAACTGCAGATAAAAAAAAACATTTTTTGATTAACTTTTATTTCTTGTATTGAAATGGCTTTTGTTTGCTAATTTTCACATGAAAATATGATGAATACTTTGACCTTCCTCCCTGAAACTAAAACTGTGCAGGCGGGCTACATGTGTGCTGAATCTGAGAACTACAAAGTGGCTGCGTGTTTTTATCACTCCTCTTTCAGGGACATAAATCTCCTAAAACAGTTATATTGTCGTGACCCGGCTCTTTTTT
The DNA here is from genome assembly GCF_965226115.1 of Aulonocara stuartgranti. Lineage (NCBI taxonomy): Eukaryota > Metazoa > Chordata > Actinopteri > Cichliformes > Cichlidae > Aulonocara > Aulonocara stuartgranti. Next base: position 32,324,622 of record NC_138944.1, on the reverse strand, counting down.
TTTCTTTTTTTTTTGAGGAAGAAGGTCTCTGCAGTCTAATTCATCACTTTATAATGTAAACACTTTAAGGATCAGAGTAAGGGCCGTGGCCTCCAGGCCTCCAGGAAAATGATGTAGAGATGAATATACAACTCTCTCATTTTTTTTCAGTCCATTCCACTGGGGTGGAGGTAGGGAGGTAGAGTGGCCAGTTGGAGTGGCCACCAACCAGTTGGAAGGTTGGTGGTCTGATCTCAGCTCCTCCCTTGTGCTCAGGAATCGTTTAAGCAACAAATTGAACCCTGACTTCCCCTGTGCATCAGTCTTATCAGAGTATATGAATGGTAAATAGCCTGTATTTGTATAGCACTTTACTTAGTCCCTAAGGACCCCAAAGCACTTTACACTACATTCAGTCATCCACCCATTCACACACACATTCACACACATTCACACACTGGCGATAGCAAGCTACATTGTAGCCACAGCTCCCTTCGGGCGCACTGACAGAGGCGAGGCTGCTGGTCACTGGCGCCACCGGGCCCTCTGACCACCACCAGTAGGCAACGGGTGAAGTGTCTTGCCCAAGGACACAACGACCGAGACTGTCCGAGCCGGGGCTCGAACCGGCAACCTTCCGATTACGAGACGAACTGCCAACTCTTTAGCCACGATCGCCCCCCCAGAATTGTTTTTAATTGTGTTGTTCTGTTGTTTATGAGCCTTTTCTTGTCTCCCATACGTGTTTTATGTATGAAAAGAAAATTGTTAAAACGTTCGTCAGAGCCCAGGAAGAATAGCTACTGCTACTGCAGGAGCTAATGGGGAACTTGGTAAACTAAACTAAACCATTCTCTTTGCTTTTCATACTTATTACAAGGATGATGACAGTCACTTATCAGATGCACAAACCTGTTAGACATTATTAGCAGCAGTAGCAGTAGTAGTAGTGGTAGTAAATGTCAGTTTTCAAAAATGTCCTTTTTTGATAATAAAATGTTAAAAATTAAAGTATTATGACATGAATACTCCAGCGAGTTTTAGCAAACAACTTTATTAGGTGACCAACATGTTTTAGTTTGTGGCCTTCATCAGGGTCATTGCAAAACATATATTTAAAAAAAAACAGGAAATAGAAAAAATCCAAGTGGACCAATCACACATTCATCATACTTTATTCAAAAAAATAAAGTATGGTCGTTTCTGCAATCCAATCATGTACAGTATGGACTAAGAATAAAATAAATCTGTAAACACCTTAAAAGGTTGTTCTGTCAATCTACAGCAAACCCATTTCATAAATTACACGTCTTTTATAGTTATAGTTATTCATAGATGTGAGGAGATCCTGTGTGAACATTAGCAGGGATGTTTCTGAGACCCAAGCAAAACTATACAAAAAACCTCTCACGGAGATTCAGGAAAACACTACACCCTGCAGGGTCATTTTTTCCTCACACCAGCCTTTTTAGTGTTCAAAAGCTGTGCTGAAGTGTTTCTACATGCTATTGACAACATGATACTTACAAAGTAATAACAAACAACATGTAAGCATCTAAAAATATTCTAAAATGTCCATATTTGATATTTCTTACAGCACTTTATATTTTCTTTTTCTCCAAGGCAAAAACCAGCAGCTTAGACAAATTTGATTCATTTGGTCAGAGAATTGAAGAAGTAGCACAGAAGTGAAGTGATGAGTAGTTTTTAAAATACAAAATACAAACTCGCTGATGTGATGCTTGTCATGTTATGTTGTCTCTCTCTGTCTTGTAGTGTGATCACCTCCAGATCTCCATGAAAAAATATTCTTTGTGATACTTTCAATCCTGATATATGAATTGCAATAAATTAATCCTGTTTAATCAGATTTACAATTATCACTTTTAGTGAAATATTCACTATTTCTCTTATATTATCATGTAATGATCCTTGTAGAAGAATAAAAAATTATAAAAAAAGAAATACTAAATGTCAGCTACTTTAAAAGTACGTTTTTTGGAAATAAAACAATAAATGAAATTTACTTTATGGACCAGATGAGGAATCTGTGTATTAGGAAGACAATGATTGTTGTCATATCTAGTTATATGAAACAAGCCTGCCCTGACAGCCCTGATAAATTCATCATTAGTACTTAATAATGATAACTGGTTTTGGTGTAACACCTTTGGATTACTTCACACATCAAAAAACTAGACATAGTTTAGTTTAATTTGGACAAAAGGATGATTAAATATTATCATAATTACTAATACTGTATTATATGATATATTACACTTTGATGCGATGGCTTACAACATATCAGAGTAGGACCGAAGCAACTCTAGTATGCAAAGTTTTAAACAGGAAGTAGCTGTGGATGCGACATCACTGATCAGCAGTAATAAGTTATAAGTAATAAGGCTAAAATATTACTTCAGTATATTAATTCAAATACATTTGGAGAAACAGAAATTTTAAAAAGTTCAAAATAAAGACACAAATGTTTTAATGTAAAAAATAAGTATGTTAAAGCCAGATAAGCAAACTTGATATTTACAGTCAAGTCAAGTTTATTTATAGAGCACATTTAAAAACAACCAAGGCTGACCAAAGTGCTGTACAGTAAATACAGATAAAAATACAATAGAACACAATTTCGTAATAACACCTCGCTGATAAAAATAAAATAAAAATATATAAAACAAATAAATTAAACCTTTCTAAAAGCCAATGAAAAGAGGTGAGTTTTAAGAGCGGTTTTAAAAGTTTCTAGGCTTTTGGAGAGTCTGACGTGAGGAGGTAAACTGTTCCACAGTCTGGGTGCAGCCACAGCAAACGCCCTCTCTCCCTTTGTCTTTAATTTATACCTGGGAACATCTAAAAGCATCAGGTCGGCTGACCTCAAAGATCTCCTGGGGCGATAAGTACTAAGGAGTTCTGACAGGTAAGAAGGTGCAGTGCCATTTAAAACCTTAAAAGCCAGCAATAAGATTTTAAAATCAATCCTAAAGGCAACTGGGAGCCAGTGGAGAGAGCAGAGAACCGGAGTGATGTGGTCTCTTTTTTTTGAACCGGTCAACAGGCGAGCGGCAGCGTTCTGCACCAGTTGAAGGCGATGTAGACAGGAACGATCTAGGCCAGCATAGAGGGAATTGCAGTAGTCTAGCCGTGAAGTAATAAAAGCATGGACCACTCTTTCTAGATCGTTCCTGCAAAGGTAAGACTTGACTTTGGCTAAAATCCGCAAATGATAAAAAGATCCCTTAACTACAGAGCTAATTTGTTTATCAAGTTTAAAAGCATTGTCAAAAATAACACCAAGACTCTTAATGGAAGAAGTGCAATCGGAGGTTAGGGGTCCCAAAAAGTCAAGAGAGAAGTTGGGATCTTTAGGAAGCCCAAACACAATGACTTCAGTTTTGCTTTCATTAAGGTGTAAGAAGTTAAGAGTCATCCAAGTCTTAATGTCAGACAAGCAGGAGAGTAGCGGCTGCAAAGAAACATTGCAGTTCAACCTCAGAGGGAGGTAGATCTGAATATCATCGGCAAAGATGTGGAAGGACACATTATGTTTACGGAGCACATCGCCCAGAGGGAGCAAGTACAGAATAAACAACAGGGGGCCTAGTATGGACCCCTGAGGTACGCCACAGGTTAAAGGAGCTCTGGGAGATGACAGTTCACCAAGGTGAACAGAAAAACTCCTATTATTCAAATAGGACTGGAAAAACTTTAAGACAGTGCCCTTTAAACCGACACAATGTTGAAGGCGGGATAGCAGTATGTTGTGATCAACAGTGTCGAAGGCTGCTGTCAGGTCCAGGGTTACTAAGACAGTGTTCTTAGTAACAGTGTTCTAGATAAAATTCTAGGAAGACGTATGAACAAATCTCACTTCCTTGCAACTCTTTACACGGAAGTGAGATTTGTTATATATTTGCCATCAGTAGCAATATCAGCTACAGATAGTAGTTATGGTTACACGCCAAAAGGATTGTTAGTGTACACTTTAAACACTGCAAACCCCAAAAAGTAGCAGAACTTAAAAAAAATAAAACTTAAGGCAACCTATTGCCTTAATCTGCATGATTTCAGATCTGCTTTCACAGACTCGTCCTAAACGAATGAGTGAGAGTGCACTGTAAAAACTGTGATTTGGGTTAATTAGTATCTAATAGGAAAGTAATAGTAACTATTACTCAGTAAAAACACGTATGTGTTGTTTTGATTAAATCTAAGCAAAATTAAACATTTTTGAGATGTTCAGTTATTTAAATTTACACAATTTTGTTTGGGGTAAATTAAGCAATAGTTAGTTGAGCAGATTTAACAAAAATGTATGAGTACCATGAAAAATGAAGAAATCTAATAGATTTAACTAATGAAAGCAGTTCCATTTCAATCATTCTACACTTCCGCCCGTAGTCCGTTGTGCCATGTGCAGGACACACATGCTTCAGCAGTGGATGATCTCCATTTTGTCCGAGGTAAGATTATCTTAATTTGTACAAATATACGACACGTTTTAAACAGTAACATATAGCAGTTTTGAGTAAAAGTTCTAAACAGTATGATACGTCAAAATTAGATTAATAATGACCACTGTAATGACAGTATTGTATTTTTACGCAAAATGGCACGAAGGTCACTTTCCAAGCCTTTGCGGTTGTGTTACTTCAGAGCTTTGACTAACCACGTTTTACCATATTAAAAAAATATATCAATGATGTATTTCAATGGGCTGTAACCCCCCTCATTTATTTTTAAAATTTTATGAAAAAGTTTTGCACTCAGTGGTGAGTGATGTAGTTAAAATCATTTGTGCGGGATTTTGTCAGTCACAGTTTTTCAAAGCTTTTGTCTCCACGCAGTTTTTCAGTTGTGGTAATTAAGCTAAATTGTCTCAGTCCAGCAAAATACCTGGTTTTCATTTTCATGCTGTCAGAGCCCCGTGAATTTAGTGCAGGCACAGCTCACATAGAGGGATGATGCAAGTTTCTAGTTGAACTGTATCAGTGAGACGCACGCTCAGTCACGATGTTTATGTTTCTGTAGAACGATCTTCAAGATAAAGGTACTTTCAGGAAATAATATAGTAATGCGTGTTTAATCTGACATAAGTCTTTCATAATTTCTATGTTTAACACCCAATGGTGTTTGGATACAGAGATGACCTTGTGTAGATTAAAAGGACATCTTTTCAAGTATGGGAAGATATATACAGTATATAAATACACAAATAGTGTTATTTCATGTCATGATCTGTCACCAAATCGGTACAGAAAATAGGGTCTATCCCCTTTTTAATCTAATAAAGAGTTTCATTGTTTTATATACGAACATCACCTTTAAAAAATGTAGTATTAATTCAAATTTGTCTTTAACAATTTGTGTGTGTAAAATTTTTACTTTGGAGAGTGCGATTGTTATTAATGTTGTGTTCTTTTCAGTTGTTGGAAGATCCCTCAACTTAAATTCAGCTGATCAGTATGTAGACTATGCATTTTGAATAAGTTTTGATGGATGATTGTATTAAATTAAACTACTAGTTTTGAAATTGAAGCAGCAGAAAATGACTAAGTTGACCCTACTTAATCTAATGTAACTCTGCCCATTTACATTTTATTCTAGGTTGAACGAGATAGAGCTCCATGTAATCACTGATGACCAAATGGAGAAGTTGGTTCTTCCATCAGGGATCCCACCAACAGTAGAGGAGCTGCAAAGTGTTGTGAAGGATACCTTTGGAATTTCAAATGACTTCAGTCTTAAGTATTTTAAACCAAAATTTACTACTTCACTATTCGCAGAAGTGACCAGATAAAACACAAAGACACTGTGAAGGTTGTTGGCATCACCCTGGTCATCCTGCCAGTTTTCGGCAGCCCCTCTGATCAACTGTCAACTGACTATGACTCATCATCCAATCCAGTTGTATCCAATGCAAACTCTGCTGCAACCACATCTTCTCAGGACACAATTATTCTCAAAAGGCAGAAGTTCACAGAACGTTGTGAGCCCTGGCCAAAGCTGTTCCCCATTCCACAGTCTGCATATGAAACTGAAATGTAACTGGAAAGAGCCACAGAGGAGTATAAAAAGAGTGGAAAGCTTCTGCCCACCTCCAAAGTAAAGACTGACATTCTCGAGAAGTTGGCTGAAACTGTATTTTCAATTATGGCCTATTCTTCCTATTATTTTGGGGCAAGCACTAGTGAAGAATTTCAGTGCATACAATCTAAATTAATCAGAAAAATGTCATATTATAAATTTTGTATATGTTTTATATTCCACAATAAAAACTATTACTGTTTGAATGTTGTCTTTGTGAAATTGATTCATTTTACTCAGAAAAGAAGTTAAATTAATTTCATTTTCTCTTACTATTCAGTCATTAATTGTAAAGTTTAATTGGAAAATTAGTGAATCCAATTTGAGTTTTAATTAAAAACAAAAAGTTTTCATTTCTTTGTAATGGATATTTTAGTCATTTTTTACTAAACCTTTACCAGATCGTTAGTAAATTCAAAGTAATTTTTCTCAGCGATTCATTTCAAATGAACTAATTTTTTGTTACAATTAGGCAATTTTAACCTTCAATTTGAGATTTTGTCCCTAAATTCAACACATATTTACAAGAGAATGTTAATAATATCTATTTTTGTTTTTTGTTGAAATTTAATTAACATTTTATCTAAATTTTACATAAATCACTTGAAATTTAAATCTACTTAAGTAAATTAAGTGTCACTTTGTTGCCATAGGTTTTTTAAGTAACCTCTAGTCACAGTTTTTACAGTGTGATCACAAATGAATCGGCTAATTACAAGATGATTTTAGGACAAATCACCTCTCCGATTTCTCGTCTTCATCATAATCTTCATCAGAAAGGTGTTTACACTACTTGTAAAACAGAGGATTCTGCAAAATGTCAAGATACTTTAATGTGTTTAAACATGAAAAGATGTTGGAGATTGAGCTAAAGGCAGGAAGGAGAAAAGGCAAAATATGAAAAAAAAATCTGAACAAAAGGTCGGTTGGCTGTTTTTAAAGCTTGCAATTGATGCAGATGTTTTAAATGCCCCCAATAAATTCACTGCAGTAAAGTTTTTTTTAATGTTTACAATGTTTATTGTTTAATGTTTGAAAAAGAAATCAGAATCTAAATCAATCCAGCTGTTGTATCAAACTAAAGACTAATATATTTAATGTTTGGGGTCAAATTGATCCCAGAATTTAAAACCTTACAAAGATCTCTGCCACGGGGCGATTGTGGCTCAAGAGTTGGCGGTTCGTCTTGTAATCGGAAGGTTGCCGGTTCGAGCCCCGGCTCGGACAGTCTCGGTCGTTGTGTCCTTGGGCAAGACGCTTCACCCGTTGCCTACTGGTGGTGGTCAGAGGGCCCGGTGGCGCCAGTGTCCGGCAGCCTCGCCTCTGTCAGTACATCTCAGGGCAGCTGTGGCTACAATGTAGCTTGCCATCACCAGTGTGTGAATGGGTGGATGACTGGATATGTAAAGTGCTTTGGGGTCCTTAGGGACTAGAAAAGCGCTATATAAATACAGGCTATTTACCATTTAGATAAATTGGTACATTTTTTTAAGTAGCAGGTACTTAATATGCAAAGTAGATGAAGCTGATCAAAAATAATAAGCTGAATGAACTGAAATGGAACAAAATGTTAGATGAACTTACGCTATTTCTTAGTTTTTTTTAAATTAATATTACATTACTTCATTTATTTAAGTAGTTTCAGCATTTGCATTTACTGTGTATTAAACTAGACCAGCTAATAATAAAAGTCTTGAGTCATGTATTCTGTTTCCAACCCAGACATTCATGTGTTAAAGTGTTCTATAGGCAGTTATATACAACAGTTCTCCAGGCTTTCTGAAGGTCTGGCTGCTTTTTCACTCCTTTTCATTCCAGTCCTTAAACTTGACCATTTTCATAAGAGTGTTGTTGGTTTTTTATTATTATTTCTGAAGCAACCTAATACGGACGTATGACTTAATCCTGTCACTTCGCATATAAAGAAACTCTACTAGTAGAGCACAACAGTAAGTAGCAGACCTACAAAGCTCTGTACCCGAGGTAACCAGCAGAGACCTACAACAAGCACGTATCTACATCTGTAAAACATGGTGGACAGACTTTTGCACAACACTAAAACCATTAAACAAGATTATTTTGATTAAGCATTTCAAGAGGAAGGAAGTTACAGCTAGATCTCAGGGCTGCGTGTGATGTATTTATCGTCCCCAACAAGATGAAAACTTGCCTTTGCTGAGACACTGCTCTTAATTTCAACATGTGAGTAAAATTTTATGTTTTTATGGATATAAAGTAGGAGATCTTAAAAAACCAGATACAAGTTCTGTTATTTTATACATTTTCTTGTTAATATAGAAACCGAAGCATTCCTGCAGTCATGCTGTTTGTAAAGACTCAGTGGACGGTGATGTGTTTCCTCCTGCACATAACAGGTATTATTATTATTATTATTATTATTATTATTATTAAAGATCTGTATCTATAAACTTTAGAGCTAGATATTTCACATGAAATAGGAGTGATGTTTTTAGTAAGATTGGTTTTACTGACAACATTAATGAGGATTATCTTCTGATTAGACACAGAGCATTGATATAGACTTTATTAGCAACACCTCTTTTTTCTTCAGAACCTTTCCTATAGATTTGAGTTACTGTTGCCTTCTGCATCTCACCTGTGGCCTCTATCATTACTATAGCATTTTCTCTCTGAGTGCTGGATAGTTTCTCATTGTCGGGCATACTTTCTCTAAGAAAGTTGTGTGCGAATATCCCAATAAACAAGCAATGTGGCACCAACAACCATCAGTAACTTAAATCACTTTTCCTCAGCAGGTTGTCTTGACCATGTGTATATGCCTAAATGCAATGAGCAGCTACCATGTGACCGGCTAATGAGATATTTGCAGTAACGATCTAAACAACTTTTAACACCTTTGCTCACCTGTGTGGTCAAAATGGTGTAGAAATCATAAATACACTGATTTAAACAAACATGTTTAATGGTAGAGCAAAACTTTGCATACCCACACACGTTATCTGACATCCAGTATTCAAATGAAGTCCTTCTCCTTCTGTTAAAGCGGTTATAGGGCTACAAAGCAGAATCTGTGCTTTAAAAGGTTCATCAGTGGATCTGCCATGCTCCGCTCAACATGCCACCTCAAACATAAGCTGGTACACTGTACACACAAATGGCTCCAAATATGTCCTGACAGAGCTCTCTGTGGATGGAGACAATGGAACATACAGCATGGCTAAAGACAATAACTTTACTCTGACAATCAAAGTTTTGAGAGAAATAGATGCAAAGTTTTACTGCTGCAAAGAAACTACAGAGAACCCACAATTCTGCTTGAACAACCAAACTGAGCTCCGTGTTTCAGGTAGAGCTGCTACCATTCATAAATTACTGCTCACTTCAGTTTATGCGCACTTATTTTATCCATCATCCTCTCAGAGCTGCAGGTAAAGGTGATTCCTGCCACAGAGGGACAGACAGTAACACTGATGTGCAGCAGCAGCTGTCCTCTGACTGAAAAGCCTGCAGCCTACATCTGGTACAAGAACAGAGAGTTTCTCTATGAGGACTGGTCTCCCTGGTACCAAGAGCTGCTCAGCAGTGAGGAAGCAGTCACATACTCCTGTGCTGTCAAAGGCTACGAGCATCTCAGAGCCCCTGAAGTCTCTGTGGGTGAGTAACGTTCCAAAAACAACCCCAAAGTGTTAAAAGCTACAAAATCCTGGCAAGCCATTAACAAATTCTAAAGTTAAAATACTAATTTTCATCTCTTTTTGTGCAGATTCTGTAACTAAAACCTGTTTCAGTGTGACTTATACTGAAAGCAGCATGTGTTCCGAGAAGCTGAAATCAAAGGACCAGTTCTGCTCCATCACATATCCGACAGGTTTCCACATGCAAACAAACCATTCTCCCCAAAACATATCACAGGTCGTAGCAAAAAAAAAAGTATTTATTTTCTTCCAACAGATTTGCACGTTCAAATAACTCCTGTCAGGAGCTTTGTCATTCTGACCTGTAACACCAGCTGCCCTGTGGCTGATGCTCACACTGCATATAAGTGGTACTGGAACAGAAAGTTATACAATGAATGCGAGCATCAAGACATTACCATTTTGAAACCCAAAGCAGCCTTCTTCTCCTGCGCCTTAAAAAGCAATGAAGATGTGCTCTCTCGTGAATCCTGTGAGTACGTGTATGAGCCAAACATACGTACGAAACAAACAACAGGCAGGTTGAAGCAGAAGTAAAATTGCATGTGTTTAAACTCTGTTTTAGGCATCGACAATGCAAACTGCAAGGCTGTAAATTACGTCAGCAGGAGAATCTGTGCCCTGGAAGGTTCCTCTGTGAACATTGCAAGTCAATACTCGAGCCATTCCATCTCGAAGTATGGATCGTGGTATAAAGTACAGCTTGGTGGTGAGGAGGATGACTGTAAGGAGGTATTTGACGAAGCTACGGGCCGTGTGAAGCATCACGACAACATGAAAGACAACCACACACTGAGAATTAATGATGTGAAGAGGAATGACTCGGCTGAATACTCATTCAGACTTGAGAAACATATTAATCTCTGTCATTTACCTAGAGTGATGTTAGTTGTCACAGGTAAGTTTAATTGATTTAATACAGAATCACCTGCAGTGTTTAGTGAAGTGCATGTTTTTATATCATATTGATGGTCCACAAAATGTGTTTCATACAGGATTTGATTTAAAGAAACATAACAGCAAATTACCTGATATCATTATCATTATTCTTTCAGATGTGAAGCTAAAATTTGAAAGCAATCATTTTGGATGTTCAGAATTTGTACCATAAAATTTTTATGCTAATTGGAGACAGTCAAGCAGAAGGCCCGTGTTCATTTGAGATACAACCACCCTTACAGTTAGGTCCATATATATTTGGACACTGACACAAGTTTTTTTTATTTTTGTTTTTTTTACCCGTTTACTGAAACGTATTCCAATTATATTTACATCATGGACATGGGCGTAGTGTGTAGACCCTCAGCTTTCATTTGAGGGTTTCTACAATCAAACTGGATGAAAGGTTTAGGAGTTTCAGCTCCTTATCATGGGCCACCCTCTTTTTTTAAAGAGACTAAAAGTAATTGGACATTTGACTCATCATCTGGTGACGTCTACAAGTTCAAGCTGTCATTGCCTGCAAAGGGTTTTCAACCAAGTATTAGAAATAAACATTTTATTTTCAGTTATTTAATTTTTTCAGTTACTGAAATGCCCCTAAAGTGAAGGGATTGTGTTAAAAATGCATTGTTCCACCCACTGAATTAAAGCTGAAGGTCTTCATTTCAACTGTATCTGAGTTGTTTCATTTAAATTTCGTTGTGGTAATGTACAGAACCAAAAATAGGGAAAAAATGGTCTCGTTCAAATATTTATGGACCTAACTGTATGTCAGATATAATTGATAATCACACGTCAGTTTTGTCAAAAGGCACAAAAACTCTTCTGTTTTGTTTTTTTTTGTTTTGTTTTGTTTTCTATCCAATCGAACTATCTTTGAGGTGTGAAAGTGAGCGTGAGTCCTTCTGCAATGGTGACAGAGGGTCAGAGAGTCACACTGACCTGCAGCACCAGCTGTCCTCTGACTGACGACACAAACTACATTTGGTACTTCGACAGTCGACCAGTCGGCCACCAAACTAAACATCTGATCCTGGACCCAGTCAGCAAGGAGAATGAAGGGAACTATTCCTGTGCTGTGAATAGTCCTCAGAACGTTAGCTCAACTGAGAAGGCTCTCACTGTCAAAGGTAAGAAGGACATAATGTTAAAGATCCTGCTCACTTTCTGACTCCCTTTACATTTGGTGAATGGAGAAATGCAGGCTAAGTAATAGCAGCAGGCAGAAACTTCAACTTTTTTCTGGACCAAACCAACAAAATAGCAGTCTGGCCGTTAATTTTATACTATTCTGAAATATTTTACTACAATATTTACTTACATCTTACATCAATCTCTACAGCTCTAGAGAAAACCGTAGCAAGGCTGAACGTATTGAAAATGACTCTTTTATCGCTGATCCCTGCAGTTGTATTTCTACTCTACATGAAAACAAGGTAAACTACTTCACTTCAGATTTTGTGTCATATCTTCTGTCTTCAAAACTCTTTTCTTTCATATAAGAAAAATTTGAGTTTGATATATTACAAATGTAGGAAGAAGAAAACTGTGACTGCCACTGCTGAGAAAAGTGACAGGGAACAACCTGGACAAGTAATGAGATATGTCAAACTCTGAAATTACTGTTTATGAAAGTGTGCCCACAGTCATCTGCATGTCCTCCTTTCAGATGGACCAGCTGTATGAGAGTGTTGAACTGAACCCTGCTGCACAGTGAAAACCAGCAGAGAAGCAAGAAGACACTGTGCAACATCTGGTTGGGTAGCTTGTAGACTTCCTCTTCCTCTCGTGTGCAGAGTATAATCTGAATACAATTGATCTTATTCATTTAGATTCATGCTGGCAAAATATGATCCTGCATGTGCAAAGAGACAAACAGCCCTGCAAACTTAAAGTATGTCAAACTTGAGGCCTGTACTCCAAAGCAGGATTTCTTCTTATCCAGGCCATCTTTAGCTTTGACCCTTGCTTTTTTGTACCAGTTTTCACTTTTTATTGGGGTACATTACCATGGTAACTTAGAAACCTGTAGGTATCAAATCACTGCCCTGGTACCCCTGGGCAGTTTTTCAACAGTGTCTAATATCTTTGTGTTTCCCCAGTGAGCTCCAGTAACAAATATAGTTTCTTGGCCACAGCATTATTTGTTACTTTTTCCTGTCGACTCCAAATAAGTTTACTACTATTTTACTGTTCTATAAGCATGGATATGCGATCCCAATAAGGAACACCTATTTGTACTTCCTGATATATCAAATTTGCAAGTAGACTAATCCTACATTTGAATAGTTTTATAGTCATTCTTTACGTGCTCTCAGACAGTTAAGCACCATTGTTGCTGCAGCTGATTGAATAAATACTAAAATAAATAATAACAATTTATTTATAACAATTTAATTAAATAGGTGATAATAATTCATCCAGTTCCCTCGTTTCTTAATAACAGAGCTGTGATACTGACAATCTGTATCTGTATCTGGCTTCAAATGAGCTCAACTGTATTAATATAGCTGATTTTTGTCCAGTCGTATTGCTCTGCAAAAGCTGTGTTACTTTGAGTCTGTAATTTGTATTTAACCTCTTCGTATTTTTCCCATAATGTATTTTTTAATGTTGTTGTATGAAATCAGCTGTTCTGCTGTTAGTACACTTAATCCATAATCTTTATTGGTGAAATGCTGCCAGCACCACCCCTTTCATGTGAACACACACATGTTAACCTTAACATGTGTGACATATGTTGAGCTTGTTTTGTATTTAAGAGCCCCGTAGGTCACAGAAATGACAGATAACTTTATCATCTTCCTGCTTTATATCATGCAGTGGTGGTGGTGAATTCAGTGTAACTAGCTTTTCCTGTGATGCCAACTTTCACACATTAGTGATGCTGTTAGAAAATAAATAGCCATTTTTGCATGTTGTGATTAAATCCTTTTCAGGTTTCATTTTTCATGTTTTAATTGCCATGTTTATCATTTTTAGTTTATTAACCTTGTTTGTTTTGACTTGAGTCTTTAATTAGGACTGTTTCCCAGCCTCTGTATGGCTTCTGTATGGCATCTTAACTTGGCTGTTTTTAAAGGATTTTTGTGCAAATAATAAAAATCAAAAAGTTCTTTTTATTATTTATGGAGATTTTCTTACTAGACTTTGGATGCAGGTTTTAATGACAGCTTTCTTGCCTTCTCTTAGAGGACAAATCTTAATTTACAATTCACTGGCAAAACGCACAATCCGATAGCAGATACGCCCCGAACTGCAACGAAAATCATGACGATGATGATGATGTGATGAGAAATACTTTATGACGACATGATCTCCCCTTCAGTGTAACGTTAAAACAAAGTTCTCAGTAGAATGCCTTTTAAAGTGCTGTGATGATATGTGGAATCAAACACAGCAAAAACTGGAGAGTTAAAATGTGCTGGAGTAAATGTCTCAGAGTTGATTTTAACCCTCAAAGTGTGATTTAAACACTTTCTGGTTTAAATTGTACTCTGTGTTGGAGTTATTTGACAAAATGTATTCCATCAGTGTTGATTTAACTCTTAAAAGAGAAAATTCTAAGTACTGTAACTCTGCACAGAGGTTGGTTAAAAATGTTAACTCTGTCATTAGTTAACTTAATAGCTTTAATTCTGTATAGTTCATTTTGAACTGGAGTTAAGCCCAGCCCTCCCAGACACCCCCAGTGCGGGCAGAACAGTACTGTAGAACTACAGGGTAAGCCGAATTATGTCAGACTTACTAAGATAGTTAGAAACTTGTGCTATAAAATGTATTTTGTGCATTTTAACAATTTAAACGAAGAAAACACGCTAGCTTTTGGTGCTAGCAATAAAGAGTTAATGCAAACTGTTAATAGCCTCTAACTATATCAGTATTACAGATCACATTCAAGCTGTTAGTGATGGAAAAAACCCAAAGTAAACTGCTCAGGCTGGCATTAATGCCCCTCTATTGTTCGATTTTTTTGTGGAATTTCTGACATGTAGTTTAACATCAAAAGAACTACAGAAAAAGTCTTCAAACATGCACTGTTTTATATAGTGCGTGACTGACTCGGGGTAGGTTTCGGGTCGCAGATGCCAACAGACTTAATAAACTGATCCGTAAGGCCAGCAATGTTGTGGGGATGGAGCTGGACTCCCTCAAGGTGGTGTCGGAGAGGCGGATGCTGTCCAAGATAAAGACAATGTTGGATAACACCTCCCACCCACTCCATGACATGCTGGTCAGTCACAGGAGCACGTTCAGTGAGAGACTGAGATTACCGAAAAGCACCACTGAACGACACAGGAAATCATTCCTGCCTGTGGCCATCTCCCTGTACAACGCATCCACTTAACACACTGTTTGCTGCTACAGCTACACATGTTTCTTTTCCAACTATTTATTTATAAGTGACTTATGTATGTATGTATGTATGTATATGTATATATTGTACTATTCTTAGTTAGCGTATTGTCTGTCTTGTCTTAATGTTGGTTTAAAATGGAGCACTGTAACAAAAAATAATTTCCCCCAGGGATCAATAAAGTATTCTGATTCTGATTCTGATTCTGATTTTATTTTGTCCTCTTAAAATTTCAGTCTTGCATTTTTCAGAAAAATGTTGGTCCAGGTTAAGTATAATCAACAACTAAAGTATGTGAAGCTAAATAATGATGAAGGACACGACTTTCTGCAATTTAATGTAAAAGCTGTGTAGGTTATTGCTACTTTATCTTGGATAAAGAATATGTTCACAATAATATTTTAATACATATTGTAGGAGCTTCTTACATTGATGTAGATTCAGATTTGTGTTTTTAGCAAAGGTGTTGTTCGTATTAACAAATTGTTAAGCACCATATACAACAAGACACAAGTAAGAAGCAGTGCTAACACCAGAAGCACAATGAGTTTCTTTGTACCATTTTTCACAGTCATCGAGAGATTTTGCCTGCTACCTGGTGCAAACATTACTTACAAGGATGCAACAAGGACAGAGGTTGATGCAGTGACCTTGTTGGACAAGGCAACGTGCTGTTAACAGTGTTCTCCGATGATGGTGAGGCTACACACTAAAAAGTATAATCGAGCACTTTACATTCAATTGAACAAATTATTTGATGTTTTCTTTTTCTTTAGTATTTTCGCACCTGTCTTCTGCTTCTGAGTTGTCTGACTCCAACTCAAGCTTCAGCTCATGTGCCTCAACTATAATCTTAGATGAGGTCTCATGCAAGAGACAAAGAATTAACAATACTGCTACAGTAAACAGGCTGCTACAAAGCTTCACACTTGTGCTTTGTTTTTTTCCTCTCAAGTTTCTAGAAAGATTCCTTATTGCCAGGTTTTTCTCAATGTTCATTTTTCTCTTTTTTGTTTGTTTTTCATTTTTAAGAGTTAATTGAAACTGTCTTAAGAAGCAAGTCTGGTGGTGACAAAGTAATACAGGAATACCAAGCAACAAACACCATGAAGGACGCCACAAGATGACAAATGGTTAACATACTTGTGGCTCACATGATTGATAATCATGGGTATGTATTCAGTGTATGTTGTGTTCTTTATACTTGTGCCAAATAAATGCATACTAATTGTCTAAATTTAAAAAACTGAAAATCTCCTCTCGGGCACCTTCCCCCAAAAGCAATCAGAGAGGAGTATGCTTTGGGCATTGTGATGCCGATCCCCTCGCTCAAGGATCCATATGCAGACAAAGCCTATGTAAAAGTCAATATTTATACAACACAAAATTATTTAATGATGGACATAAAAATTATCTGATATTTTGTTATGAGCTAAATCTGACAAAATATGTTGTGTTTTCACTTATCCAGGAGCAGCAAGGGGTGCAGGATACATTTCTTGGCGTATGAAAGCTGTCCAAAGACAGATTCGGCGTGGATCTCCAACACCACCTAATAGGTTGACAGACAGTTCTTCGGGTGGCCCAAATCTCCAAAGGACTGTGAATGTTATACACCAGCTTGATGGGGATGCTTGCAAGGAGGCCATGTCTTTGCTCAAACAACTCTGTGATTTTACAGAAGATGAAGGAGACCTTTCAGCACTGTCAGAGGCTTGTTAATGATCCAAGCAGAAGCTTCCTACATACAAAAGGACTGGTAAGTTAGAATTCATTTTTTGAAATGGTTTGGAATTTGGAGCTACCAGTTGTTTCAAATACAATTTTCTTTCTTAAAGGTGGAGCAAGACTTCACTCTCCTGCTCGATGACGACACATCCTCCAGGTTGCTTCAGAAATGGAAGACATTCTTCAGGCCAAATGCCATAAAAGAGGCTAAGAAGCTCACTTCAACACCAGAGTTGCTTCGCTTGATGCAGTCAGCAGAAGGTCATCCAGAAAATCATCAAGATGATTCTACAAGTGAGTTGTATTTTTTTATATATATATATATATATATATATATATATATATATATATATTAAGGGTTAAAGCTGCATTCAGGGGCACATATTCATTTGTTTCTGTGTTTTTTAACATTTAAATTCATACAATTAAGACAAATTAAATATTTGCCCACTTTTTCTAGTTTTGCTATTAGAATATAATATAAAGTCAAACAAAGCATTGTCTGTTTTGTTTGTATGTTCATCCTGAACTAATAATCCTATAGATTTTTCTTCTTCTTGTGTATCTCTAAAAGTTGATATACTTTTGATAACTTTCAACAATAGATAGAAGACAGAAGGTTAAAAATTGTATCTCAGCAGAGTCACTTATTTAGTCTCTAAAGTGTTATTTTAACTCTGTTTTGAGAGTTAAAACATGAAGTCTGGCACAGTGTTAAATATTTTAACTATTTTAAAAATGTGGATTTAATTCTAAAGAGTGTGGACTATGTAAACCCTGAAAAAGTGTTGAAAATGATTCTGTGGGAGTCAATTTAACACTGGTCTTTGTGCTTTGAAGAGATGAAATATTTAAGATTTCCTAATCTTAAATGTGTGTGATAACAGTCTCGTCTTCTGTTGGAAGATATACACATATACATATATTAGACATTTTATTGTGCACCTCAAATGACAGCTGATGAAGATTTACTGACAATATTTATATTTACAGAAGCAAATACTCTGTTTAACATATTTTGTGTACGTACATAGTTAAGATGTTTCAATTCAGGGCAAACTGTATACCTCTGTATATAGTACACTGAGTCTTTGATTGACTGATAGATTGATTATTCAATATTAATCTCTACATTTATGGGCGTTACACTACACATGTAGCCTTTGGTCAAGACCAGGATACGGTGGTGACATTCTTCTTGCCTTCATTAAATCTATTATTGATATTTAAAACAATTTTATATTTAATATATATTCACCTTCATATTCTATTATTGGCATACCAGTGACGTAACGAGGCCTTGTCGGTCACGTGGTTTTGACGTGTCGGACTTTGCTCGATACATTTTGCTACAAGCAGCTACTCTTTTCTTGGATCTGTAGCCGCTCGTGTTGCTTGTTTCGTCCAAACAGCGCACAAAATATCATGGAAGGCAGGGGTTACGGCTCTGGTAAATATAATCTGTTTAGCTTTTGTTTCACATTTGGCTATAGATATTGATAGTTACCCAGTTAGCCACATGCTTTGTTCCCCTGAAACATGACCAGTTTGTTAGCCGTTAGCTAAGCTAATGCCGTTTAAAAAAAAACAACCAAAAAAAAACTCCCCAGCATAAGAGCCAGCCTTTAGCCGGTTGCAGCCTGAAACAAATACCTAGCTAAACAGTAGTCGTGTTGTATTTTCTTACCAGTTATTACAAAATCTGACAAGTACCAGTAGGTTTGTTTTAGCGAAAATTTTAAAAAAAAATCGTCAGCGTTACGCTAGGCCCATCGGCCACGATTAATGAAACACTGCTAGCTACGCGGCCCATCTCGCTGTCGGGCAGATTGTTTGCTAGCGATGCTAACGCAGACGGCTTTATGGGCCTTGGGCGGTTTGTCACTTGCTCTGCCAAAGTTCGTTAGCTTATTCTTTTAAAATGGAGTCAATGTCGGAATAGTTTAAAGGCTAGCTGATAAAATGGCCGCCTCTGAGAAGATGCCTCTTAGTCTTTGGATTTAATTGCTGTTCCTTTCTGAACTGCACAACTCTATTAAGACAGAAAGCTTGCAAATCAATTGTCAAATGGTTATAGTTATAGCAGTGGATTCCACCTTCCTATGCTTTTGAACGAATTGCGCTATTGAACAGCTCCTTGTAATAAATCCGCACATGCTTGTGGACCTGTTAGTATAAAATTCCCAGTGCGTTTGTATTATCAGTCCATATTCTCTCTTTTTGTAGGTTACTCCAGTTGGGGAGGTGGCGGTTCTGGAAGCAGAGGTAAGTTGGTACACTCAGCCCTGAATTACTGCTATTCATGAAGCAAGTAAGTAGTGCATGTTTATTCTGTTTAATTAATTTGTTTCCTCACAGGGAGTGTGTTATTCTTTTTGCCCCACCCCCTTTACTAGGTTCTGGTGGTTTCGATATGCACGGGGGAGGTTATAAGGATTCCATGTCTGGACTCGGAGGCTATGGAGGTGGCAGCAGCCACATGAAAAGAGGGCTCTCGGGAGCATCTCTGCTCTCATCGACGGGCACCCATGCAGATGCAGTCATTGCTAAGATTAACCAGCGCTTGGACATGCTCACTCAGTTGGAGGGGGGGTTTAAAGGGGGTCGGAGTGACAGGTAACAGTACTTTCCTTTTTATGCTTCATACCATCTTTCTTAGTAGGGTATCATTCCCACACATCCATGCACCTGAATATGTGCCAAATTTGCATAACAAATTTGGCCCTCTGGTTGCTTGAGCGCATCGTCTCTTAGTGTCACGTCATGTCTGGCTGATGTCAAGTTACCACTTTGTTCTACAGTTGTCTCAGTAAATGCTTAGGCCTTCTAATAGCCGTTCTAATTTTAAAGTCCAGCATTAGGACCAATTCACACCTGGCTGCCCTCCTAGCTTGCGATTCTCCACTGATTCTGAAGAACAGTTATTCACAGTGGTTGGGGGTAAAACAAACAAAGGTATACCACTGTTTGCAGAGACTTGGAGAGTTGATATCCTTTGGAAATTGTTGAGGTTGCACCAGTAAATTGTGCTGTTTTAGTCTTTGTTACGGCATTACTGTTGCACTCAATCCTTGTTGGAAACAAGTTGCCTCAATTCCCGCTTGATGAGAAGATCGTATCGTCCAGGCTGCATTTGAATGCCTCGGCATCTGAGGATGCATTGTTTGCTCCCATTTGCTATGCTGCAGTATCCCTCATTTATTGAGAAGAAAATGATGATGTGATCCTTTAAACCAAAGACATTGTGAAATGCATGGTCCCCTGTTGGAGGTGCAGTTACAGACCAGCTTTTCCATTTGTTACAAACTGACATTGTTGCATATAAAGCCAATCCATCTTTATTGAAAACTCTGAGCATTGCTTTTGTCCCGGCTTTGTGTTTGTGTTTACACACGTTGTTTCTCTCATCCTCTGTGTGACCTAACCCTGTCTTCTGGCTTTAGGTTACTGAAGAGAGATGGGTTTACAGGTGCCCTGATAATGCCTTGTTAAGCTGAAATGTTTATTGAAGGATGCTCAATGTATTTACAGAAACACAATCTCCCCTTGAAAAATGCCCAGTATATATGTTTTGTTTTTTTTGTATATAAACCCCTTTTCATCAGTATTTATTGTAATTGAGTCAGTTCCCAGGACACTTTACTTCTTGTGGATTCTGATGGACCATGTTCATGTCTGTTCAGGGTTTTACAGCCCATCCTTTAAAAAGGAGGGAGGCTTAAAAAATTAACTGCATTTCCCTAATCTGCAGTAGACTTGAGATTTTAAAAACAAGAGGAATAACCTTTCAATGTACCACAAGCACAGTGTTTAAGTTGTTGTGGATCATTAATTTTTGATCTAATTTGTTTTCTGAAATGAAGCTGGGAGTGACAAGAAAACATGGAGAAAGCGAGACCACAGAGGAGAAGGAATAGCAGGTGGAGAAATCCAAACCTGGCTGCCCCTCTGCCTCCCTTGCTCTCTGCTCTTCTCTACCAACCCTCTTCCTCCCTCCTGCAGGTTTGACCAGTACGAGTCATTCGACTCGCGCTCCTCCGCTTTTGCCTCCTCCCGAGATCTCTACAGATCTGGCGGCGGTAGCTATGGTTTTGGTGATGGCCGGGAGGACAGCATGCTGTTGAGTCAGCGAGGAGGCCAGGGCTTCGGAGGGGGACTTGGGCTAGGAGGAGGAGGAGGCTTTGACAGCCCCTCCTCTTCCTATGGAGTCGCTAAAATGCGACAGAATATGAGGGAGTCCTTCACCAGTCCCCAAGGAGGAGGTTCTGGAGGTGGAGGATGGGCTGGAGCAGGCCGACGTTCCCCCAGAAGGGGTGGAAGCGCCGGGGGTCGAGGAGCTACTGGAGGGTTTGGAAACCGCAGGTCAGACCCCACTCCATTAAGCGGAGGTTTGCGGGGAAGTGGTAGCGGTGGCCAGTCCCACCGTGGCCACTCTCCAGGAGGTGGTAGAGGAAAGCTCCCTTCCCTCCTGTCCAACCGCATGTACCCTGAGAGTGGGGGCTTCCAGGGTTCTACTCAAGGGCCTCACGACTTTCCTGGGAGGCATTTTGGAGGGGGCCCACGGGCTGGCCGGCAGCGAGGCCGCAAGAGACCCCTTAACAAAGTAAGTACCTCCAGCCAAATAAGACCTCCTCAGATACCTGGAAAAAGTTAAGCCCTTTCTAATTCCCTCCTTTTGTATTCTCAGTCAACTGGCAAGTCTTGCTAAACTGCCTGTGCCTGCTATTTGCTACCTAAAGCAGTTTGTCACAGATAGTGCCCAACACATATTTACAGTATCACTTGCCCTTCTAGTTCCAGAAGAAAGTAACTGCCCTGCATCCACAGTAACGACAAATCCCACATCTCCCCACACAATTCATTGCCCTGATAACTGTCCGGATGTTGATTTTTTTTTTTTTTTTTCATTAAGTAGCTTAGATAGATTTTTCCCTTTTCTTTCCTTTGCCCCAATTCTGGCTTGTCTTAAGATGAGGCTAACACTATTGATGTGGAAATGCCACGAGGAGAATATGAACATTGCCAAACATTAAGTCTAGCATCTATTAGTGTTTAATTCTAAGTTGAAGGTGTATTGTCCAGGTTTGTATTTATTTTTATTATCACTAAATGCATTTGTGTGCAAACTGATTTCTGTGTACTGTAGCAGGTGAAGCCACAGCGGGATATTCAGAAGAAAAGAAAGCAGACCCCGACATCAGGTGATGAGCCAGAGTCGAAGATGAACAAGACGGACAGTGCCGAGTCAGAGGCTACGCAAGGTACTGTTTTTGTCGACTGTGTGCTATTCTCAAAAGACCTCATTACTTGGCAGATATTTTGGTGTCTTTCTTGGTCTTATGTGTGTGCTCCGTGTTCTTAGAGCAACCAGAGAAAAACGGCGATGGTGGTGAGCCAAAGACAACAGCTGCTGCGGTTAGTGGATCAGCCTTTTGTCAACAGTGGCATTTTAAAGGTTTATTGTATTACTTTAGGATCTAATTAACTTGTCCCAGGAAATTGCTTTAAGCAACCGGTGTACAGTTTCAGATGGAAATAATAATTTAAATGTAAATGAGGATGAGGAGGTTTTACAAAACAGACAAAAAGGCTAAATGCGATGTTCTTTTTTTCCTTCATGATCAAACAATGTCACAGATTTGAGTTGAATATGTGTTGCAAATATTTATGACAGCATGACTACATCCAGCAATACACATCTGTTAAGTTCAGATGATGGAGCTATTTTTGACTTTTTTTTTTTTTTTTTTTAATTTCTTTGAGTAATGAATATTTTTCTTTGCAGGAGACAAAACCTGCTGAAGAAGGTGATAAAGGTAAGCTTAACTCCAGTGACTCCTCACTGATTTTTTTTTTTTTAAATTATTAGTTTGAGTTAACTGAATATTGTGGAAACCCAGCATTAGTTTTTGGGTTTTTTCTTTGCGTATAGAGGTTTCTCCAGATTCTCTGAATCTTTTGATATTGTGTTTCATTATTTCTTTAATTATTTCTATACAGTTAAATAATTTATTTACAATTTACACTGTCTCTGTTTTTGTTTGTTTTGGGGTTTTGTTTTTTTGTGGGGGTTTTTTTTGTTTGTTTGTTTGTTTGTTTGTTTGTTTGTTTGTTTGTTTGTTTGTTTGTTTGTTTGTTTGTTTGTTTGTTTGTTTTTGATTGGGGTTGTTCCTATATGTGTCTTCTGCACTCTTGCTCCTGATTAGCTGCATCCAAACTGGAAGAGAAGAAAAAGCCACAGGGCAAACAGACACCGGCCCAGGGTCAGGACAGACACCCAAAAATGAGGAAGAGACGAGGATTCCTGGAAAGGTGAATTTACAAACTCCTAGAAAGTTCTTTCAACTCTCATTTGCTGTTTTTGTTTTCAATCTCACCTGTGGCTCTTTCTGATGGGCTTTTTTCACTAAGACTTTAAATATTTTTCCAGGGTGATGTTTGCATGTTCTGTGTGCAAGTTCCGTTCGTTCTACAAGGAAGAAATGGAGGCTCATCTTGAGAGTCGCTTCCACAAGGACCACTTTAAGTTCCTTTCCAGCCAGTTGTCCAAGCCCACTACAGACTTTTTGCAGGTAACTCAAATTTATTGGAAGTCATATTTATGATTAATGAAGAACCGAAACTGAAGAAACTTGCCAATCATAGGCTTTTAGAAATGTTACAGTGCAACAAGTGCTTGTTGTAAATATACTAAAACAATTTGGAGTGTGGTTAAATGGAAAAACACTTCTGGTTGAATCTGCTGAAATATTTATGCAGTGATCTTCCAGAGCCGACGCGTGATTTATACATGTATGCAAGAGTAAAGATATTGGGCGAGGTAAACGTTTGATGAACTGTAAACTGAAAAAAAACCTTTCGTTTGTAGGAGTATTTGCAGAATAAGTTTAAGAAGACAGAGGAGAGGGTGAGCCAGCTGGAGAACCACAGTGCTGCAATCTGCCAGGTGTACAAAGAGCAGGACCTCACCAGGGGTAAGCAGAAACTCCTGCTGTGTGTTGAACTGAAGATGCGCATAGATTGCTCACTACAGATATTTCTCTCACGCTTGTACAGAGCTTGGAATGGAGCACTTTATGAGGAAGGTGGAAGCTGCTCACTGTGCAGCATGTGACCTTTTCATTCCCATGCAGCCCCACCTGATACAGAAACACATCAAGTCTCCTGACCACAACTACAACCGCAAGGTACAGCAGGTCTTCTGCAAATGGACTGCCCCACAAGCCTATATGTTTAAAAGTACAATACTACATTCAAATCAGTGCCCTTTTATTTTTATCGCCGTCCTTCGGGTATCATCGTTATTATTTTGGTGTGGCTTGTCTGGTTCTGGAGATATCGGCCGTATAAATGGATCTAAATAGCACGCAGTGCATCCAAAAATAATAATAATTTCAGCATCATTGAGAAAGTCACAAATGTTGTTGTGACCAGTTTCATGTAGTAACTGTTTTCTTCCAACTACACCGTCCTGTCATTCTGCAGAATGTTTCATTTAATTGGCAGATGTAGACAGTAGAAGAAAATGATTTGTATATGAAGCTGCTTACACAGCAATGTTTGTAGGCTGTGTGAAACTGGGTCCTGATTTCTGTAGAGACATTGCTGCTGACCTTTTCACTGAAGCACTGAAGGCCAGAGGTTGGCTAATATTGATTCTGCCTTATCAGAAAACATTTACAACTTCAGACTGTCAGACGATGGGGTAACAGTTTGTCCCATCCACTCTGTTTGTGCAGTGCCCTTTTTTTTTTTTTTTTTTTTTTTTTTAAATGCAGTAACTCTGCGAAGTCCTGCACTAATTTTATAAATGGTGCCACAGAGCTGAGGCTATTGTTTACGATGTTTTGTTCTGACATGGAAATGTTGTTTATTTGAAGGGTATGATGGAGCAGTCCAAGCGGGCCAGTCTGTCGGTTGCTCGAAGCATCCTTAACCACAAACTCATTGGCAAGAAGCTGGAGAGCTACCTCAAGGTATGCACAGAGTCCTGTGTGGGCTTGCATCAGAAATAAATGTGATTATAAATATGCACCAACTACTTGTATGTATATATTTATTTATTTATTTGTAAACACAAAGAACAAAAGACCAGTCGTGTCAGTAAATGCACTGTTAAGAAAAAAGGAAACTTATACTTGGAAAAAATCTGATTAATAACATAACACTTTGGAGGTTTGCATCAGCTGTATGGGTTGTAGCGTGCAGAAACTGTCTGATGCAAACATGCATAACTGACCATGAGTGCAGTGGGTCAAAATGTCATTATTTTTCTCAATTCTTTTATTTCGTCAGGGTGAGAACCCGTTCACTGGTAACCAAGATGAACAGGATCCAGAAGACAGCATGGCAATGGACGTATCGGAGTTGGAGGTCACAGGCGAAGCGGCAGAGAGCCAGGCGGAAGGAGAACCTGCCAAAGATGAGCCTGCTCCTGAGGGGGAGATTAGCAAAGAGGTGGTCGAAGGAGAAGCAGGAGAGACTGCTGAAGCAGCAGCAACATCAGAAGCAGCAGCAGCATCAGAAGCAGCAGCAGCAGCATCAGAAGCAGCAGCAGCAGCATCAGAAGAAGCAGCAGCAGCAGGCACGGAAGAAGAGGGGGAGGAAAAGATGGAGGAGGAGCAAAAGATGGAGGAGGAGCAGGGGAACAAGAATGAGGAGAACCAGGATGAAGAGGAAGGTTTTGAAATTGGGGAGGAAGAGGATGAGGGATATGTGGTTCATGATGAGATTGGTGAAGAGGGATTACACGGTGACTTGGGAGATGAAGGATTGGAGGCAGCAGTGCACGAAGAGGAAGATGCCAATGATCATGAATGATTTCTGCACTGTGTGAGAGAGAGAGAGTGAGAGAGTAACCTTTCCATCTGAACATCTGTTTGGACCAGTCTATGACCTGTACTGTCCAGTTTGACTGCCACATGTATTGTGGATTACATATACCTGCTCCCGTCATGTTTCACTGTCAGTCTGAGCTTGTTGTTTGAGTTTGATAAAAAGCAGTTGCACATTTTGTCTACTGCTCTTCTTCTTCACTTTCTTGCAGAGATTTACATGAAAGCAAATGTCAAAAATAGTAACTCTTGTCTTCTGCATGCATACAAAGTTAGGGGTAGACTTCTTTTTAAATATGAGAGTAGACCGGACGTGTGGTTTACCCTTCCTCAGTCTCAATGCTGAACTGATCTGTTCCCAGGAATAGCTTTGTACTCTGTGCAGACATGAGAGGCATTGTTGGACTTTTCATTTCAACATTGGCAAGAAGACACATGAGCATATTTATGAAAACGTCAAAGTAAATTTTTTTGTTGTTGTTGTTGTGCCTTTTTGTTAAAATGTAAGTTGTTTAGAATTAAGAAATTGCGGCTATTGTAACATTGAGATATATTGTGTACTTTTTGGGGGGGGGGGGTCCAGAGTTTACACATTGTTATGGCTTTCAGGCCTTTCCCAGTATTGATGAATGACTGTTTTCCGAGCTTTTGGATAAATCTATTAGGAGGAGGGCTTTTTAACTCTGCAGGTGGGGCTGCCTGAGATGATTGAGGGGACTGTTTGTAGAATAAGCGTGCAACATTTTGAATATCATTCGGAATATTTTCAGTCGTTTTAGTTTCATCTCGGTCTGGGAAAGAAATAAACTCGTTGACTAAATCAGTTTCTTTGTGTTAATTCCTAAATAAAAGTGAAATTAACTCAGTGGCTCCTTAAAAGGTGCCTTTACTAATTTGTGGCAACGTTTCAACGAGGTGCTGGAAACGCTGCTCGTGGATTTTTGATTCATAATGATGATGGCAGCTGAATCTCCTGTTACATCACAGCCCTAAGGTGCTCTATTGGATTGAGACATGGTGACTGTTGAGGTGATTTGAGTACAGAGAGCTCATTATTATGTTTGAGAAAGTGTGCCAAAAAAAATTACCCTAACACTATAATGCCACCAGCCTCCTGAAGCATCGAGAGAAGGCAGGATGGATCTGTGCTTTCATGTGGTTTACACCAAACTCCGAGCCTGTCGAAATATCACAGCAGCAATCCGCTCATCAGACCAACAATATTTTTCCAGTCTTGTTGATTTATCCTGTGCAAACTGTGACCTCAGTTTCCTGTTCTTAGTTGACAGGAGTTGCATCTGGTGTGGTCTTCTGAATAGAAAAGAATCACTCTCTTTTTCTACATGTCTTTATTATAAGAACAATGAAACACAGTTTGCGATCTCTCCGTTGTGTGTAATACATAATAACACAGGCATTTACATTTACACAAGAAAGATGTGTACAAGTTAGTGCTGCTAGTGTAGTTCAACATTTAACATGTTACACATTCAGAGATGCTCTTCTGCACATGCCGTAAACATCTAACCTCAACAAGGCAGTTTTTCACAGAGAGCTGCCACTCGCTGGATATTTTCTGTTTCAGAGCATCCTTTGTAAACTCTCGAGATGGCTGTGCGGGAAAATCCAGACCATCAGCAATGCCCATCTAGCATTAACAACCATTCCACGTTTAAAGTCACTGAAGTCTGGATTTCAGCAGGTCGTCTTGGCCATGTCTACATGCCCAAATGCACTGAGATATTGCCATATGGTTAGTTGAGATATTTGTGTTAACAAGCTGGTGAACAAACATACTTAATGAAGTGGCCAGTAAGTTTGAATTGGAGAAGGACTGCATGTGTAGACCTTTAACGTAAACTGAGCAGGGTATCAAAAGCATCTAGCAACCAGACTTATCACATTTGTGATGTGTACATATTCACTGCTAATTTTGCACATTTTGATGCAGACTGTTGACCACAATTCTGATAACCTGTTGCAGAGGTTGTTTTGATACTGTGCTTTAATTTAACACCATCCCAACCACTAGGTGGTGTACCTACTCCCTCCTACCCAAGCACTGATAACAGTTTTCATAAACATGAGTGGTATAATATCTTCTAGGACACAGGAAAAGGCAGAAAAGCACAATTTACCGCCATTATCTCCATCAGTATTCAGCTGGATTGACATCTTCATGACTTTCACACTTACCAAACAGTAGAATGAGCCCTCGTGCCACTCACACAGCATTACATCTGGAAGACCCCGCTCCCATCAAGATCTAAACATCTAATTACGCACAACAACCGTGCGCACACGGGCCTGAGATCAAATCGGGCAATAAAAGGTTATTTGCAGTAGGTCGATTAAGCTGTATAACAAATTGTCAAGTTTTAGAAATGCTTTTAACTTCCGTTGTGTTCTCTATAGTTTGTAGAAAACGTATTTACAGAGGAAACAGATGTCAGCTCGGTGGCCTACGTGCCGTCCGTGCCGTGCACATTTAAGCTGTCAGCTTGTTTTCTACTAACTAAAAACAGGTTTTAGTGTACGCGCACTTTTTACTCGGTTATATATTTAGACCCACTCGTTTAGTAAAGTGAACACCGACCTGTCTCCTGACTGAAATGATTACAAGCTATTGCGTGATGTTAACCCAGGAGAGAGGGGAGGAGTTGTAGGTGACATTTGTTGGCCTGCCCCCCGTGCGTCTGACGTCATTGACGTGAAACGGGACTGTTTGTTCTGGATTTGGGGCGAGGAAGGTCTGTGAACGCTGACAACCGACTGAAGAAGGTAAAAATATCATTTTTCGCCTTCGTGTGGCTTACGTTCGTACATCAAACGAAAGCTTACGACCCCGGGGATCAGATAAAACGCTTACAGCGGGCATCGGTGGCATATTTCCCGCGCGCTCAGTGAGCGCTTCGGGAAGCGGAGCATGAGCTGTCTTCGCAAGGCCTTGCACCGGTTCGGGCACGCGATACAGCTCATTTTTTTAGCTTTTAGGCGCGAGCGACTTGGTGTTGTTGTACATATTCTGCGTTGTGTCTTTCTCCTTTTAACGCTCGCGTAAAGGTCGTTTTTGTAGCAGCGGGCGCTGTCTGTTGTCAGTGTGCACGTTAGCTACATGTCGCTAACATGCTAGCGAGCTAGCTGCTAGGCTGTTTGTTTGTAGCCCCGTAGGCCGTATTCGTGACACAAGTTACGTTCTCTTGGTAGCGTAGTAAAGGCGCTATGGCGCAGAAGCTCATGTGAAATGTGACGTACGTCATTTCGAGAATATCAATCCCGTCAAAGTTGTATTCTGAAACGCAGTTTACGTGCGCAGCTGTCACTTGAGCATAGTGGAAATGGCGATGCGCCGACATGGAAGGTTAGCAAAGGAAAAGCTGAGGAGTAAAGTTGTTTTGCAACAAATTGGGTCGTTTTTATGATCCGGTTACTGGTAGATACTAAGTAGTAGCAGTATGTGATACATTTCGCAGTATCGTTACGTCTAGTGGCTTTATCGATAGAATATTTGATTTGTTGTTGATCAGATTACCTGCGACACTGCTGCGTTCTTAACGTGCTGTGTATGTTGTGTGTAGTTCTATGCAGTTACGTAGTTTGGAGAATGACTTGGTCTTTCGTGTATTTTCCCGCAATATTTATTTATTTTGTCTCAAGCACTCGCTGCAGTGCTAACTGCTGCCCAGTTAGAATTATTATGCATATATTACACGTCTATATTCATTGATAAGGTAGTTATCAACATGCAATCCACTTAACTGGTAAATGTAGGGAACAATTATTCACTTATTTAATGTTTGTTTGTTTTTGTTTTTTTTTAAACTAATGACGGATCTGTAGCTGGAATATGGATCTGTAACGGGTAACAGGCATAGAAAGAGATGTAAATAAAGCTTTTGGTCTTTAGTAGAAGAAACTGTCAGGGTGATAACAAACTAAATGTTAGCTGTTGTCTCTGATTCATTCATTTTGTCTTACTCAGAAATTCCTTTGACCTTTGATCTTAGCGGGTACCAAAGGTCATCTGAAGCATGCCAAGGTTGTGGGTCAGGCAGAGTTCAGTTTTAATGCAAAAGAGTACCATATTAGCTCCTGTCACCTAATTTGTTCTAAGTTTGCTGTACATAAACAGTAGCACAAAAGACCTATGAAAACATGCATATATAGGACGCCCCCTCCCCGAAATCCTGAGTTATTGTTGCAAACTGCTCCATGTACTAGATGTTGACTGGGATAAAGAAGAGTAATGTGCCTGTATCATCCAGATGAGGGCTTTCAATTCTGTGTTTTGTGATGTGGAAGTGTTGTTTTCTATTGTGACAGTTTCAATTTTGAAAAAGGGCAGTTTGCACGAACAAAATCTAACAAACTACATAAATTGACTCTAATTCAATTTGTTATCTCGGTCTCTCACAGGTGTGACACTCGACTCTCTGTGTGTTGTGGTTTTTATGCTGCCGCAGCGTGTCACTAACAAACATCCCACATCACCCTGGGAAGTTGCCACCTCCCCAACTGAGATATGATCACACAACTGCTTTAGACCACAGCTGCACAGCTACAAACATGTAAGTCCACCAAAAATAATTGGCCTTTGAGTTGAGAGAGTTTAATGATGAGTTTTTTCTGCAAGATAATTACCAGTTTGTTTGTTTGTTTGTTTTTCATCTGTGATTAGAAAGTAAATACACTTACATTGTGTTTTCAGCTTTTAAAAAGTCGCCATTATCATAAAACATTTCCATCAATCAGACTTTACCAAGGCATTCTTAAACCTGAACCCCAGTTTTATCTTGCCTTGTGTATAGTTATTATTAATATTACAAAATTTCTGATATTACTAACAAAACCTGAGTCTTAGATAAGGTATGCATTTGAAGTTCTGCCTCATCCTGTTGAGCTGTTCAGTCAATTCCTTCTGTAAATATTAATGCATTTTTGTTGTTTTGCCTAAATTACAAATGCATGATTGATTTAAAAAAAAAAATACTCCAAGCTATGGATTTGTTTTGTAGTCTTTGTGCTTTTAGGACAAGTAAATGCTCTGCATTGTTTGTGGATATTTTATAGCTGGTGAAGCATGTAATGTGTTTACACTTTCTGCTTCCATTTGATGGATCAGAAACTTTGCAGGTTAACAGTCATAACGGTATTTGATCTTAAGCAATGATTCAATATTTATTCCCAGATGCTTTAAACTAAGAGTTTGATGTTGATGTGGAATGCATGCTTTTTGTTTGTGCACATAAACACACGTTGAGTCCTCAGTGCCTGATCCCAGTTTTCGCGCAGTAGTTTCAAGCACGTGATGACAAAATCAGATACTGAGTTTGAGTCACAGCTTAAAGAGCAGTGAATGTGTCAAAGATGAGATCTTTATTGTTTTCTTGAGCGGGGTGAAAAAGATTGACCCTTTGCCAAGTTGCCTCTCTTTCTCACACAGAGACCTTTGGCGATGTACTGTAGAAGAAAATGCTCACACTGGGTTGTGGTCGTGAGTAGGGATGGGTATCGTTTAGGTTTTATCCGATACCAGTACCAAACCGGTACTTTTGAAACGGTGCCGGTGCTTAACAGTGCTCGAACCGGTGCTTAAAGAATGGAGAACACACACTTTGTCCAAAAACCTCTCATGTTCAGCTGGGGTTTTTTTGTAAAAAGATAACAATGTTAGCCTTTTCTGCAGCTATAGAGCATATATGGTATCACTCTTGGCTAGAAGCAGTGCTTAATCAATGGAAAAAACACCAATTTTGTCCAAAAACCTCTCATGTTTAGCTGTTTCCCACTTTTTCTTTGGTCATTTTAGCCTTTTTGGCCAGGGTGAAGGGAGTATCTGCCATCAAACAAGAAAACAGCCGCATGTAACTACAACGGTGTTTGCTAGTTCACCTTACATACATTAATGTAATAACGTGGTTACACACGAACAACATTAAGCTACTGACCCAGAGAAGAACGGCTGCTGCTGCCATCATCATCCGTCATCATTTCTGCTACACTGGCAGGGCTAGGGGCCAGGACTCTCCTCTTTGGGTTTTTGGGGGATGTTGCTAACTCCGGGTCCGATAACAGGCAGCACACCCGCAGTAGATGTGCACGGTGTGAGGTCTCGCAGCAAGCTATCAAATACGGTGCATTTCTCGGCTTTTAACAAAATGCTATACGTCGCCAGGTGTTTCATCAGATTCGAGGAGTTACCTCCTGCACAGTATCACCTTAAAGCACTTGTTGCAGGCTGCTGAGTTTGCATCTTTTGCTGTGAAGTACAGCCAGACTTTTTATTCTGTAGCTCTGCTGTAAAAGAACATACGTACCTGGGCCCGCCTACTATCCTCTGAAAGGCGGGCCCAGGTACGCCAAACGATTGGCTAGAATCTAAAGTGTATGACATCTCAGGAAAAAAAGCACCGACATGTGCGCTGCTTTTCGGTCTGGTTACTACCGTTTATGTCAGAACCGGTGCCATTACCGGTACCCATCCCTAGTCGTGAGACAGATAATTGAGACAGAACGTGTAAAAAGTGGTCTGATCTAGATAGTGGGGTGATAGGAGTTCAGATTCAACGTGTGGCAGTAATGCTAAATGTGAGATACATTCTGAGAAAGTCATGTCAAAATTCTCATAACGGCTGCAGAGATAATGTTTTCCTCTGTGGTTCTTTCAGAGAGTCACGTGAGGAGTGGAATGGCCTGAAGGGGTTCCCCCCGGTCCCACCTGCCCCTGCCAGGTCCAATCTGCCTAAAGTGTCTGCTCAGTCACTGCAGCCCACCTCTGCGATGGGGGACGGACTGGAGGCAGGCAGCAGCCAGAACCCTACCTCCGCCCCACCGCCTATCCCCTTCAACCCTCCACCCCCCGAAACATGGAACCCCTCCAGACCCAAACGACAGACCAACCAGCTGCAGGTAGTAGGACGTTGATTTGTGAACCATGTCTGCTAGTGAAATGTCAGTTTCACTTATTTAATCTGTGTATAATTATTTTTTTTGTTTTTGCTCTTTTTCAGTACTTGCAAAAAGTGGTATTGAAGACATTATGGAAACACAATTTTGCCTGGCCCTTCCAGGCTCCTGTAGATGCCATCAAACTCAATTTGCCTGTGAGTCACGTGTGTGTGTGTGTGTGTGTGTGTGTTTGTTTCAGTGTGTGTGCAATAAGAGTTGAGCACAAAGATAGCTCTGTAACAACTAGTAAATGAATTCCATATGCAAAGTTTCACACAGTAGGACCCGGTGATGGTGGCACCCTGCAGTAAAACACGTCGCTGCCTTTTCTGCTTTTCAGAAAGTGTGTTTTTCTTTTCTGCATTTCCTCATTTGACACTTTGCGACACGTCACATTGACTATTTCAGTTAAGTAGGGAAAAAAAACTCTCCTGCAGTCTTCTGTGGTCTTCTAGTTATGGTTACCAAGGAGACACACAAGGTAGTACCTTTAGTCTTGGCACTGACTTTTTGCTGCAGGTGTTGGTTTTTCAGAGGGAGGATGTTAAGGATGCATCTAGGGCTGTGACTGCTGTTTTTGCTGTTGTTAAATTATGTGCTGTGATAGAGCTGGGCGATATATCGAGTTTTTAAAACATATCGATATATTTTTATACGAGATATAAGATGTGACAATATCCTTTATATCGATATAGTCTATGTTACGTTATAATTATAGTTGTGGAGCCGCAAGTTTGCCTCTCTTTCGTCCACTTTTGTCTCTACACAACGTTACTCCGCCTCGCCTTCACTGAAGACAACTCCCCCTCCTCCCCCATCGCTTCACGTGCAGGCAGCGACAAGACGGACATGGCAAATCTCCGTTAACGAGTTACTGCGCATCGCCCCATGCGTGGGGCTGGACGGCGTCAACGTGCTAACGAGCTAACCGCGCTAACGAGCTAACAGCGCTAACAGCGCTAACCCTAAAATCCTTTCATTCTCTCAAAAGTTGATAGCGCGCCTTATGTATGAATTCTGGTTGTGCTTGATGGCCGCGAACCGATTTTATGTGGTACACGGCGCTCAGCAATCTGTCAAAATGTTTGAGTACGACTTTGGTAAGCTACGGCGCTGCACCGTTTGATAGGTTGTCGGCGCATTACGGCTACCGAGGAGCTTCGCGGAGTGATACGTACTGTGCATCAACGTAATATTACCGTATTGTGTGTGTATAAGGACCATAAATGGCACCTGTAAGAGACGTGGTTATGAAGCGGATTTCAAACTCCAGGCTGTCAGTCACACAGTAAAACTTGGGAACAGAGCAGCTGTGAAATCTGTCTTTGTTATTACGCTCAGCGTCTTTTAGTTTATATTTTGACTGCACAATTGTGAGCTCTTTGTTTAGCACAAAAACAACCTTGTTTTCTTTTATTTATGGAGCATGATTATTTAATGAATGCTCATAATTTAATTTTGAGTAATTTTTCATGTACATCTGTGCTGTATGTTAATAAAAGTGCCTGTGTGACATCTGGGACACAGCTTTGACTAAGAACTCTCTTTTTGTTCTTACTTTATGGCTTAAAAAAAAAAATCGAGATATATATCTTATATCGCCATCCAGCTAAAAAATATCGAGATATGAATTTTGGGTCATATCGCCCAGCCCTATGCTGTGATTGGAGGGTGATCTACTAACAGTGCAGTGATTTAGATACAAAGAAGCAGCCAGTTTATTTCAATAGCAACCAAAATTCTGTCAAGAAAAGCACAAATTAGAGGCTCAAGAAGCAGCAGACACCATGAAGGACTGAGTAATGTACTAATGAGAAGCGTATTACAGGGTAAGCACAGATCTGTTCAGCAGTTCAGATCAATGACAGGCAGCCGAAGGAGGATCGTTCTGTTTTTGGGTAGCTGATAGAAACTGTCAGGACTGTGTGACATTGTGACTGAGACTCAGGTGGAGTGCAGGATTGATCCAGAGGAGAGCTGGATCAAGCCTCCATCTCATTATGAACTATTTCACAATATAAACGTGAAATCTGTGAGTAACAGCTGACCCGTGCCATGTGCAGAAGACTACAAAACTTTATTTACCTCCAAATCTTGAGCCTCTGATTTCTTAATTAAGACACTGTTACTGTGCCACATAACTAAAAGCACACATCAGTCTGGGTTATTTTGTTTTGTTGTGATACTTCACAGTATGTTTAAAAACACATTCACTGTTTCATAAGTAGTTGTATATTGATAGATATTAGTTTGTAACAGATCCAAGCAGAGAGAAGTTCAGTTGTCCTCAGTAACAGTGGTATTACTGAGAAGCAGGTTTATGTAGGGCTCCGCTCTGACCTGCGTTCCTTTTTTTTCTTAAAAATTGAGACTTTTGTAATGAAGTGATATTTTTCATCTGTTGTTGTTGTTTTTGTTGTTGTTTATAATAATAATAACAACGTATACTTTATTGATCCCCGTGGGGAAATTCCTCTCTGCATTTACCCATTCACTCAGTGAAGCTCAGTGAGGTTTACATTGTAACAATTTTTTAGTCCATCTTCTGAATTAATATGGCAGTAAGTTCATATTAGTTTTCCTGAAAACCTTTCCCTGAACTCAAGATATTTTCCATTGAAATCAAGGAAAATTGGTTTGGAGAAAAAAAAAAAAGATGGGAGGTAATTTTTGGAGGAATATTCAAAGAAAATAAATGGATGTCTTCTATGTATGAAAACAGAAGTGCTTTAAACCTAGAGTTTCTTTAATGTCCATTAAAATGAATGCAAAAAAGATTCCAAAGTCTCTAAAAATGTATTTGGAAAATGGTGCTCGGCTCCCTTAATCTTTGACCTCTGATAATTTTGTGGGCTATTTCACTAGTTTCACATTCATTCAGTAAATAGTCATTATGAGAGTCGGAAAGGAGGATTATCCAAATTCAAAACACAAAGATGGTGACAAGGAAAATGCTGAGCGCCGGGCTTGAGAATGGAATTTCACTAGCCTTTTGTCTATTCAGTAACCCATAAACTGAGTTCAGTCTATAATCCTGAGCAGCTTTCCTGAGTTACTTTACATGGTAAATATAATTCTTTAGGATCCTATTAGCATAGTATTTAAACTTGTGCAGGGAATAGCCAGTTTTCATATGAATGTCATTCCCTTGAGGAACAGGATGAGCTTTTAATTCTAATGTTTTCTTTCAACTCTCTTAATTATTCTTCTGTCTAGCTAAAATACTAATACTCGTTTCCCTGCTCTTCTTTAAGGACTATTATAAGATCATAAAGAATCCTATGGACATGGGCACGATTAAAAAACGCCTGGAGAACAACTACTACTGGAATGCCCAGGAGTGTATCCAAGACTTTAACACCATGTTCACAAACTGCTACATCTACAACAAGGTCAGCCACATTAGATTTTCCGCACACATGCGACTGCCCTGCTCAGCGACATTAAGAGACATGGATTGTGGCTAATGTGCTCTGTGGTTTTCATCTGTTTGTGTGTTTAGCCCGGGGATGATATTGTCCTAATGGCAGAAGCCTTGGAAAAGCTCTTTCTCCAAAAGATTACAGAGATGCCGCAGGAGGAGACTGAGATTGCTGTGGTTACAA
The DNA here is from genome assembly GCF_965226115.1 of Aulonocara stuartgranti. Classification (NCBI taxonomy): domain Eukaryota; kingdom Metazoa; phylum Chordata; class Actinopteri; order Cichliformes; family Cichlidae; genus Aulonocara; species Aulonocara stuartgranti. The sequence continues at coordinate 32,288,456 of NC_138944.1, read as the reverse complement.
AGGGACGCAGAGGAGGCAGGCAGGACACGGGTATTATTTTAGCATCGTTCATTTGTTTTTCTGTGAAGCAGAAGAATTCTTCTTGCTGCTTTCCCTCAGTAGAATTGGTACTCCAACTTGATGCCAGAGGATGTGATTCTACTTCCTGGTGTACACTTAAGACTTCATGGAAGAGTTTCCATGCGTCACCAGCAGTGATATGCAAATGCTGCTAATCTAGCCAGCTCAGCTGGTATGTTTGGTTTCATTGTTGTCTGCTCTCCGCCACCCACTAAATCAGCCACACCTCATATGGAACTTTTATTGGGAAATCAGGTTTTGGTTATGTCATGCCTGTTGGTGATCTGCTTTACAACCTGTTGACCTAATGTTTAGCTATGCTAAAGTTTTGTCTTTGTGCTGCTCTCGTGTTCTTCCTTCTAGGTCTGATTTCAAAATCAGATTCAGGACATGACTCATCATCCCCCTCTACCACCCCGCATACACGAGGCTTTTCGTCCCCTTCAACCACTCCACATACCCGTGCTGCACCCGCCCCCCAAGGTTCTCCTGCCTTACCCCTGAGGTTGGACCAGGTGCTGGTCCAGCCTCTGGTCCAGCCTCTGGTCCAGCCTCTGGTCCAACCTCTGGTCAAGCCTCCGGTCCAGCCTCCGGTCCAGCCTCTGGTCCAGCCTCTGGTCCAGCCCCTGGCTCAGCCCTTGGCCCAGCCTCTGGCCCAGCCTCTGGTCCAGACTCTGGCCCAGAGTCTAGCCCAACCTCACCTTCCCCGTGTGCCTCCAACAACCACAAACCATGCGCCCCATCTGGGGCCTCCATTCTCCCTCACCACTTCAGACGTCCTGGCCCAGGGAATGACTTCAGTTCCACCTCCGACTGTGACTCACCCAGGCCTCCATCCTACTGCCCCCATACTGCAAAGTTCGCCTGCTCTCATCAAGGTAAGACGACATCTATTGTTGCAAAGACACTTGCTGATGTGTTTTTTTTTTTTTTTTCCTTTTTCCAGACTGTGACCTCTAAACTCTTCTGTTCCAACAGCAGAAGAAGAGCCAGAAGAGGAAAGCTGATACCACGACACCCACCGCCAACGATCAGCTCAGTGAATCGTCTCCCATTTCTGCCGAGACCCGGCCGCGCAGAGACAGCAGCCGCCCATCAAAGCAGCCCAAAAGAGAAGCATCACAGCCAGACTCTCAGCATCAACTTGGAGGAGTCTTGGAGATGGGAGGGTCAGGAACACCGAAGCGCCAGGAGCAGTTACGTTGGTGTGCACGCCTCGTCAGAGAGATGCTGTCTAAGAAACACGTGGCATATGCCTGGCCTTTTTACAAACCTGTTGATGCAAAAGCTCTCGGTCTCCACGACTACCATGAAATCATCAAGCACCCCATGGATCTCAGCACCATCAAGGTGATTTTATTACAACATGTACAAACCTGTTTTTATAGTTAGGAAGGTTTCAGCCTGAGTCTGCCTGTGATAAAATTTGCTCTTGATACCAAAGCTTTTTGACATTTTGCTGGATTTCTTTGTTTAGTTTGCTTTTATTTAATCTTTTTACCACAAACATTTAAACAACTAATGAGCCACACAAACGTCAGACAGTGAATAATAATCAAGAGGATGTAAACTAGGTAATCCCAAATAAATAGCTAAGCTTCAGCTTGATAAGTCAACTTTTAAATTGCCAACGTGCATGTCTCGTGTGTCTTTAAATTTGCAGAATTTTGATCGCTACTGTTTTGTTTTTTTAATCCCCTCCAGAAAAAGCTGGACAACAGACAGTACAGAGATGCTCAAGAATTTGCAGCAGACGTCAGGTTGATGTTCTCGAACTGTTACAAATACAACCCTCCAGACCACGATGTGGTTGCCATGGCGCGCAAATTACAGGTAAACCACACATTTCACACACTGCAAACCGTAACCTACATTATATAACCTATATGTGCAAAAGTCTTTAGACCGCCCTCTAAATTTGAAAAAAAAGCTCTTAACAAAATCTCATAGAAAAGTTTTGAACAATCACATAAAGTTCATAACCTTCTGTGCCCACACAATTTTGATCTTATTGTACAAAGGTTTGATTGTTAGGTGACATGCTTTGCAGTGTGTGGATGTGGACAATTTCCTCGTTATATCATGACATCTTAATGAGTTTTAACATCTTATTGTTTATTCCATGTGTTTGATTTGCATTTTGTAGCTGCTGATCTGAACTCTTGATATGTGTAACAAAGAGGTTTTGGTGTAAGTAAAAGACTTTTAAGTTAAAGCATAAACATTAAGCTGGAAAAAAGAAAGTCAGAGATGACCTATCAGTGAGACAGCAGAGATTTTGGGATTGGCTAAATTCAGGCCTGAAGATCATTGCAGAACCCAAGTGGATGATTGCAGGATTGTTTTCTTTGTAAAGCAGTACACCTTTGCAGCATCTATCAAGCTGGTGTTGATTGATGACTGCTGTAGGTTACAGAGTAGTTTTTCTTATGTAGAAAACTTTTAAGTCAGCACCAAAGTAAAGTGAGAGAAAAAGAGCATGCACTTGGGCTGTGCGATATGACCAAAATCTCATATCCCGATATTAAACATCTACCCAATAACGATATAAATCACAAAAATATAACATTTTCTGTAAATTCTGTGAATCTCGGGTAGCTGAAGTGTTTCCAGCTGGGCGTCGTGTAGCTGGAGTCGAGTGTTTTAACCGATGCATGAAACTACACATTTTTAGACAGGTTGTAACGGCCGCCGTTTTCTTTGTGAGTATTTATTACACGGCGTGCTGCGGGGAAAAGCCTGCTCTAACGTTTGAGTCTAAGGTTTATTTTTTTGACACCCGGCGGCTCTTTTTTGCTTCTCATCCGTAAACACTCTGCATACTTTTTCACGTGATTCAGTTTATTTTGAAAAGTCTCAACAGGATCTTGAGCTTTATTGTGAAAGGTTTATGTGGAACATAAACAAGCGGACACGCGATGGTTTTACCGTCGTTGTTGCTAACCGCAACGCATAAAAACAGGCGCTTGTCCGTCCGTAGTGTGGTTATATTAAGTATAAGAGAAAAAGAGAACTTTAAGAAATTAATATAGCCACTACAGTGACCATCAAAACGATGAAAAAATATTGCCGTAAACAGTTTATTTTGCGACACCACGAAACAAACGATAGCGTAAAATGAAACGATAGTTTTTATATCGTCAGCCGATATATATCGTTATATCGAACAGCCCTAGCATGCACAGCAGTTAATTAAGCAGCACAAACTCGAGTACAACCTCGATGACTTCCAGCAGTCAGCTCTTCTCTTATTCATAGGCTGCTTACATATTACATGTTGCATCCTCTATTGCAGTTACATATCTGATAAAGCTTGCCTTGTGTTTGAGCTGCTGACCTTCTGCGACAAAGAAATGGAGGAAATTCACATAGAGGGTTAAAAAAAAAGTCTATGGTGTACAGCATAAAAAGCTAGTGTGATTTAACAGTTTTAGAAGAGCTTCTAAAATAGAGATTTGAACCCGTAAAGGGCCAGTTCACCAAATAGTACAGTATCTGAACGTGTCTGTTGCTCCACTCGAGCTGACAGCTTTTCTTGCTGTCCTTCAATCTTACAGGACGTGTTTGAGATGCGTTTCGCCAAAATGCCCGATGACCCAGAGGAGCCAGTCCCTGTTCCCACCCCGTCATCAGCTCTCCACCCTGCCCCCTCCACTCGACAAGTCCCACCTCCTTCTGCCGCCTCGGAAGATGAGAGCTCGAGCTCCTCAGAATCAGAGTCTTCAGGAGGAGACTCGGAACAAGAAAGGAAACAGCGATTAGCTGAGTTACAGGAACAGGTTAGATGAGGGAAAGTTAAGGGGAGGTTGGCTAATTAGACACAAGAGTTGGGTTGGCCGTGTAGAATGGTCTGAGTAAAACACGGCTGAATGCTGGAGAATCAAATGTGCAGAGGCTTATCATCTCTTTAACACACAAGTGTGTGTGTGTGTGTGTGTGTTTCAGCTTAAAGCTGTCCATGAGCAGCTGGCAGCGCTCTCCCAGCCACAGGTCAGCAAGCCCAAGAAGAAAGAGAGGGAGAAGAAGGAAAAGAAGAAAGAAAAGCACAAGAAAAAAGTGGGAGCAGAGGAACCTTTGGAGACTCTCCCACTTGCAATGCTTCAGGCATCTAAGAAAAGCAAAAGTAGTAAAGAACCTATCAGTGCAAAGAAAGACAGGAAAAAGCCCAGGTAGGTTTTCCAGACGTAAAACTCAGGTTATTGTACCTGCACTGCATGGAGCTCATCTAAGAACTTCTCATTTACAGTAAAAAAGAAGGAGTTAAAAATCCCCGGCCTGCTGTGCCCCCTCAGCCTGGGCCGACCCCTCTCGTCCCTTCAGCTTCTCTTGAAGATGTTGACATCGGTGCGTTAATTAAAGAACATATGATTGAGTTTTGTTGATATGCATGCCTGGGACTATTGTAAACCTATTGTAATGCGTCCTCCTCCAGACATGTCTGCTGACAGGTGTAAGCCAATGTCGTATGAGGAGAAGCGCCAGCTGAGCCTCGATATCAATAAGTTGCCCGGAGACAAGCTGGGCCGTGTCGTGCACATAATCCAAACCCGTGAGCCGTCGCTGAAAAACTCCAATCCAGATGAGATTGAGATTGACTTTGAGACACTGAAGCCCTCCACGCTGAGAGAGCTAGAGAAGTATGTCTCAAGCTGCCTCAGGAAGAAGAAAAAACCATCAGGTAGGCTTTTTGCACATTTAGAACCTTTTTTAAAACACTTTCACATAAGGTTCGTAATTCCAAAGATTCTCATGCGAGCTCTTGTTTTTAAGTCTTTGTTCCCCATGCTTTCCAGTTAACGTTATCTGGGTGCAATCTTACTTTCACATATTGATAGTTTCTTTTGGAAGATGTGTCGCTGCTTCTGTTATATTGGATTATGTGAACAATATTCTGTTTAATCTCTGAATGCTGTGGCTCTTTTTTGCAGCAGAGAAGCCTCTGGAAATGCCAAATGTGACAAAGATGAAGACGGGATCCTCATCTTCAGGCAGCAGTGACTCCTCAGATAGTGAAGACTCTGACAGTGGTAATATACACTCGGCAGTCTGCACCAGCAGAGTCCTAGGTTTTGTCTTCAACATGTTATATTTCTTCATTTCATATTGTGCTGTCTGTACAGGGCTGGTTCCCAAGCAACCGAAGAAGACTTCAACTAACAAGGACACCAAGAGACCGCAGCACCAGTTCATTGGTAGTGGAGTGGGCCCAGTCACTTCTCAGCCACAGCAGCCTCAGCTTCAGCCTCAGTCACAGCTTCAGACACAGCTTCAGCTTCAGCCTCAGCTTCAACCTCAGACACAGCCTCAGGTGGTCCAGTCCAAACCACCATATATCCCGGCTCCAGCTATTTCCCTCCCTGTCCCTGTCCCCTCTCTGGATTCCTCCCAGCTATTGGCCTCAGGATTTGACCCTCTGGCCCACTTCATGAATTCTCACCTGACGCAGTCCAACACAGAGCCTAATGCAACCATTACTACTGCCAGTGCTCCTGTTGCCTCTGGCCTCCTCAATACCAACGCGCCCACCAACCAGACGCCTTCTGAGACGCACCCTTTCCTAAACCAACATCCCATCATCCCTTCTCCAGGTACGTCCACCAGAACAGGACTCTGCTAACAACTCTGTATTCACTTCATCAAGAGCCAAAAAAAGGTGGATTTTTATGCTTTCCCGTATTTTTGGCCATCTATGTACTGATGCATCCTCAAACACAACTCTGGAGTAATGAGTTCAGTGTCTGTCCAAGAACTACATGCGTGCTAAAAGCTTCAGACTGTCAGGCTGTTCAAATAATTTGTTTAAGGCACTTTTTTCTCCCATGCTTTTAGCTCTGATGTTACAGAGAGTGGAGCAAGAGGTTACACCCAACTACTCTTTGTTATCAGTGGGCAGCCAATCAGAGCAAAACTTCCTTAAAGAGAGAGCAAAGGGAATTATATTGGGATGTTTCAGAGGGTGGACTAAATGAGGATCATTTTATACCAGTTATTCTTTAAGTCTCTAAGAATTAAAGCGTATAGCTTGAAGTGTGCATAATAGGCCTCCTTTATTGTGACAGTACATCTTTTAATAGCTGGAGATAATTATATGTTTATCACCAAAAAATGACTGTTCCATTTATTCAGAAGACAGCTGCCGTCTTCTGTTACAACTTAACAGTTAATTGTTAATTGTTCAGACTGCTTGCTTCGTCAGTCAAAATAAAGTAAGTAAAATCACTGCTATAAAAATTTAGATTCTAAACTCCTGGAACTGTCCATAGTGTTTTTCTTCTCTTGTGAATACAATAATTCAAGAATGAGGTGACGTACGATTTTCAAATTGATATCATAGGTACAGTTGCTAAAAATCTTAGACAAGTTCGAACCTCAGTGACCTCGACCTCAAGGTCAAGGAGGTCCACTTTTCTGAAAATCACCATAGATTTTTAAATTTATCTACTATCATCTACTATGAGAATGAGGAGTGGGGGCAGCAGTATTTTTGGTTTTATTGTATTGAGCAACACTATTAACTGTAAATGTTTTCAAGCTGGAGGCTCATGTCAGCTACTCAAAACACACATCAACGCTTGCTAGTCTGGACTTTCTTCTTCTTTCTCTTGGAGTTCTGCTCCTTCAGCAGCAGCTCTGTTTAATGCAGTTTCCTCTTCTCTACCTTCTCCTCCAGTATCGCTTCTTTTAAAACAATAAATGGCTGAATTATTCCAAAGTGACATGCTGCCATTGCGTAGTGTCTAGTAGTTTAAAGTGTTTGAGTAAGCCAAGGAAGGAAGAGCAGATAATTACATTTGCAAGGTTGTTGTGTGTTGTTTTTTTTTAAATATGTCTGTAATCTATATGTAGGGAAATGGTGAAATATTTCAGTCTAATGAGAGGTGAAGCTTGAAGAGCTGGAGCTTTCATGATATACACATCCTCCTGTTTCCTGTGTTCTTTACATTCATGCCTTTCCCATTTTTCTCTCCTATGTTTACAGCAATCCATAATGCTCTTCCCCAGCAACCATCAAGACCTAGCAACCGTGCAGCGCCACTTCCACCCAAACCTGCACAGCCTCCTCCATCCTCCCTCCCTTCAATGCCTCCAGCTTCCTCACCTCAGCTTCAGCCCTCGCTTCCTCTCACCCTCCCCCCACAGCCTGTCCCCCGCCCTCGCGTCCCGTCACCGCCATCCCACGGCATCCTGGGCACCCTCTCGGCGCAGCCTCCCCAAGCCCTGCTGGAGGACGACGAGGAGCCAACGCCCACCAGCTCTGAGACCCCACCGCTCAGCCAGGTCCACAGCCTCCTGCAGTCACTTCAGCCCAGAGCCCCCACGCAAACGCTGCACACGCATTCTCCCGTGCAGCTGGGGCCGCCACTGCATGCGCAGGTCATGACAACAGCCGCCCCCGTTCTGACGCAGAGACACGGCTCAGGCCAAGCGTACATGCAGCAGTCGTTCCCGCATACGCACACGTCAACACCGCAGCAGCAGCAGAAGGGCGGGGTGCTGCAGCAGAAGGTACAGCAGCTGCAACAGCACCAACAGCAGCCATCGCCACAAAGCAAAGTGGAGCCTTTCACAACAGGTAAGGTGTCTTAATGCCTCATGGTCACACACATTCAGATAGCTGCTCTGCTGACAGCTGCTTCTTTCCAGTCAATTTCCCTCCACTGCTGTCGACAGACTGAGCAGATCACAAACAGACCTAGACCACAGATCTCACCACAGCCCATTCGCAGTCTTTGTCAGTGAACTGTACCAAGTAAAACTTATCCCAACATATTGTGTCATATCTGCACTTGGCCATAGTGTGGAGCAAAATGTATTTGTCTTGAAATGTGCTGCCTCTTGGCCAGGACTCCCTTGAAAAAGAGGTCTTTGATCTCAACGGGACATTCCTGGTTAAATAAAGGTTAAATAAATAAAATAAAAAATCTCTGTCTTTTAAAACATTGCTACATGTTGCAAGGCATCTATCATGTGACCTGTGGTCACAGCTGAAAACATGAGGCTGCTCCTGTTGCATAACAGCACAGTAAAACAATACTTGAAAGTTACAAATCACTGCACGTTGTGTCGACCCTAATGCTTGGTACCGATTAGACATAATCACTGTAGGCACACATTAAATGAGGCATTTAATTAAATGATGGGACACCGATGTTTTTGCAGGTTGCCCCTCTCCGCTGATGATGCACTCTCCTCCGATGCCTGCGTTCCATTCAATGGGACAACAGTCGCCTCCACAGACCAAGAAGCATGTAAGTGATTTAGCATTGACTTTGTACTGTTTGTCTGTCTGGATTGGAAGTTAATGCCTCTCCTCATCTTATGTTTAAATGTATAGTTTGAACGAGTGAGTACAAACAAGTACAATAATCAGTTCAAATGTTAAAAAGAAGCAATTCGACAAAAGTGGTTGTTCATCCTGTGTAGGAGCAGAGGTCAAACATGGGGATCAAAGAAGAGAAGCTTTCCCAGTCACCAGTGCTGCCACCCTCGCCCTTCAGCCCAGGCGTTCGTCAGGATGCACACAAACCAGACAACAAACACAGTGAGTGCAAAAGTGTGTATGTGTCTGTTTTACAATCCAGTCGTATGTGAATAAAAAGAATCATACATTTAGCTGCAGGTAACTTTTTGCATTTTTTTTGTTGTGCTCAAACCTCATTGGTCAGCGGTCCCTCGTTTATCGAGTTACATTCTAAAAATAACCCACGAAAGGTGAAATCGCGAAGTAGCCAGTTTTATTTTTTGCAATTATTATAGATGTGTTAAGGCTGTAAAACCCCTCACTACACACTTTATACACTTTTTTTCAGGCAGGCATGAACATTTTCACACTTTTAAACAATCTCAAAGTTCAAACTTTCGTAGAAAAACAAGTTTAGTATTATAGAATGAAACCAAAGATCAAACCCTGTTTTCAGTTCCAGAACACGGGAATAGAGCAGCTGCAAGAGAATTCAACATTAGTGAGTCAATGGTACGGAGGTAGAGGAAGCAAAAACAATGAGTTGAGTAAAGTTTGACTTATCTGACTGTTTTGTTTTGCTTAATGCACCTTATAATCCAGTGTGCCTTGTGGTCCGAAACATACGGTAACTTCTACCAGAAGTCCTACTTTTTGTGCGATGGTTAGCATCTTCCTCTGCCTTTTGGGTGCTACTGGAGGTACCTGTGATGGTGCAAAACGTTTCGTCAACATTGTTGTGTTTGTTGGGTAGAAAACCTGCAAACATACAGTACAGCACTTGTACTGACACTGCTAGCCATTAGTGGTGCAACGGATCAAAAATCTCACGGTTCGGATCGGATCACGGTTTTAAGTCACGGATCGGATCAATTTTCAGATCAGCGAAAAAAGACAAAAATTTAACATTTACTTATTGAAGTATTTTTTTTCCTGTTAAAAACATTCAACTCAAGACTCATCCCACGCAATTATTAAAAAGAAATTATGGTACAAAATAGGGCAGTACAGTCTTTGTATCTACCAATTCAATTTTATTTATAAAGCGCCAAATCACAATAACAGTCGCCTCAAGGCACTTTATTATTGTAAGGTAGACCCTACAATAATACATAACGCTCATTATATCGCACTCCGCTGTGATATCATGAGCTTTTGTAGTAGTTAGGGCAACAGAAGACGCCTAGGACAGTTCAGCCACAACCTAAATCTTTTCCCGCTCATACATGCTTGGAACGATCTTGCCACTAAAGTGGACGCGAGCGGGATATCATAGCGTGGCTCAAGCACGTTGATCATAGTTTAAACCCCTTGTTTTGCACAATGGCATACGGCCTCCCGTCTGCAGCTAAACACCCCAATAGCTTTTGTAATAGCTTTAGCCCGCTCGGATTGGGCAGCAAAGGGTTGCTTAAATGCCGCAAACCCCTCTGCTCCTCCATTTGGATCGCTAGCGCTGGCCATAACTATCTCTTGACAGACCCACCATGCGCACCATACACATACTTTTTTTTTTTCTTCTTTTTCGAATCTTCGGATCACGTGCGTACCAAACCGTGGAGTGGGATCGGTTCAGATTACGGATGAACCGTGATCCGTTGCACCACTACTAGCCATCGAAGATTTATGTGAATTTGACATGGTTAACAGCAAAATTACAAACAAAAAATAAATAAATCCGCAAACAGCGAGGCCACGAAAGGTGAACCGCATTATAGCAAGGGACCACTGTATATATCGAATCCAGAAGGCTTTTGTATGCATTCTCCCACAGTTCCCTATAGCCAGCTTATGGAAGCAGCATTGAGTCAAGTGTTGTTTTCATTGCAAAGTATTTTAACAGCTGTTCAGAACTAATGTCTGTCCAAACGAACACACCACAAACTAATCCTGGAGATTCCAAATAAAAAGTTTCCCAGCTAAAGCTCGCAAAGGTTGTTGGATTTTAAAATGGAAATTAGTGTCGACGTGGCTTAAAGGGTGTAGTATATAGAGTTACTCTTTCTTTGTCTCTCACAGGGTTAGATATAAAGCCGATGGATGGCTCTCGTCCCATTTCGCATTTGGCAGACTCGCCTGCACCACCCTGCTCCCAGCAGGACAACAAAATCAAGCAAGAACCCAAAACTCCCATCGCTCCCAAGAAGGCACAGGTGTGTAGAAGCCTGAGATGAGAGAATAATTTCATAAGCCACATTAAACCAGACTGTCCTTCCTGGTTTCTTTTTTCTGTCCTTCATTTTGGCCTTTTTTAAAACTTGACCTGGTTTTTCTGTTTGTTTCTTTTCTTTTTTATAGGAGGTCAAGATAAAGAACATGGGTTCTTGGGCCAGCCTGGCTCAAAAGTCCCAGTCCACACCGGCGTTCTCGGTGCGCTCTTCAAGCGACAGCTTTGAAAGATACAAGCAGGTCGCGAGAGAGAAGGAGGAGAGAGAGAGACAGCTGAAAGCACAGGCTGAACAGGCCAGGAGGGAGCAAGAGAAGCTACGGTGAGTGGGAGGTTAGCAGGTAATGTGTGACCAGGGAAATGCGTCAGAAGCTGTAATCCTATTAGAATTTAGCTTGACTTAAACAGTCATAAATATCGCGCTCATCACCACTTTATTGCTTTTGCTCATTTAATGGTTTAGTATCACACAGCTTAGTATCCTGCCAGCTGATGTAAATGTCAGACATTTCCGCCAAACTTACAAGTCAACTGTGAGTAAGTGTGAACTCTCACACTTTGATGTGAAACCTTGAAAGTGGGTTGCTCCGGTTGTGAATCAGCTGCTACGTTTTGGGTTGGTTTTCCCAGAATACTGAAACGACTACAAAGCATGAGCTGCACGAAAGGTACAAGGAGAAAAGTAAAAATCAATAAAAAATATTATTTTATTAACATGGGACAGTGTACATTGCACTGCTTCATCTTGTCTTAAGACATTGCAGCGATTGAACGTGTAGTTAAACTGACAGAAAGTCGAGTTTCACTCACTTAAGATGAAAGTGGGTTGTATGTGACCCTCGATGCAAAACGAGGTTCAAGTTAACTGGACGAAAGAATCTGCTGTTGGCAGGGCCGTTGCTAGCCATTTGGGTGCCCTAAGCACAAATGCTTTATGGTGCCCCCCCCCGCCACTGAAAAAAAAAAAAAAAAACATTAATACTTTTGAATTTCTCAGTGGAATTTGTTTAATTAAATAACAACAAACATGACAGTTAAACAAATAAATAAGGTTAAAGGAGGTTAAAAATACTGTTACAAATAAATACTGAAACAAAAATTGAACATTGGAACAAGAACAAAGAGCCTGGCAATAATGTGTAATTTTTTTAATAAAAAAATAATATATATAATATAATAGTATTATTATTAATATATTTACAAATAGTTTCACAATAGAATTTAAATAAGAAACTTAAATAAGAAAAATAAGAATTTGAACACAAAAGCCACATTCCTTAAGTAACTATGTTAAACATTTTTACAATTCGTTGTCAGAGTATGCCCTAGACTCTAGGGCATACTCTGACAACCAGAAAATGCAGGCGTGTGCCTCTCTAGGGCCTAGAGAGGCACACGCCTGCATTTTCTGGTTGCAAAATCAGCTATAAGGTCATCATATGATAGCTTCTGAGCCACGTCACCATTGATGCTGATAACAGCCAGACCACTTAAACGTTCCTGCCCCATTGATGAACGCAGGTACGTTTTAATGAGTTTGAGCTTTGAAAAGCTTCGCTCAGCAGAGGCAACTGTGACAGGCAGGGTCAGTGCAATACGCAGAGCAATCCACAGATTGGGATATACCTCTTGAAGCTGATTGTCATGTAAAAATGACAGCATTTCCAAAGCAGACGTCTGTGGTGGCAGCTGAGGAAGGTTGATGATTTCCTGCATCATCTCAGGTCCATCAATGTCAGCTACTCCCTTATCTGTCAGTGTCTTTTGTACTTCAGTGGGATTGTTGCAGGGTCTACAATGGCTGGTGGTTGATGTCCAGGGATGGCACTACTACTGGATGGTTCATCCTGTCCTTGAGATCCTCCTTGAACATATTTAAGCATTGACCCTGCATACAAGAGAAAATATTCAGGGATTTTACAGAAATACAATTTTGAATCTACAGTAGGCCTACGAAAGATTGCATTATAAGACTAATAAATTAAGTAAGTCACTGGTACATTTAAAAATTACTAACTATATTTTACATGTATAGATTTTCATAATGGCAAATGGCAATATAAACATGCTGTACATAATTTGATATAAATGCGCAAGTAGGAAATCTATATTACTGGAAGATATAGGTTTCATATTACAGTTTCACCAACAGATGTCGCCCTTGATCTATGAACCTAAAGAAAGACGAGAACTATTTATGTGTTCAGACGTCAATGGCATAAATAAGATATGCGTCTTTATAGATATCCTGAAATGCAGCAACATACAAAGTAATCTTGTCTAATCTGATAATAATACTTGTCTGCATCACTGACCTATCCCAAAGTTAAGGTTAATCAGTAGCATGCATGACGTTAGCCAGCTAGCAACCTGAGGAGGGAAATGCTAGTCTCACGAATCACGATAACGTTAGCAATCGTGTTATCTGAAAACCGTCAATTGAGTGACCATGATGAGTTGCTTTTAGTAGTCCATTCTATATTCATATCCACAACGTAAACAAACTACCCAACATCAATCATTTGCAACATTTGTTAACACAGTATGAACACTGCTAACAGGAGCTATCACAGAGTTGACGGACATGAGCGTGCAAGCAAGGGCTACAATAATGAACTTTTTTTATTATTATTATTTAAACATTGCCTTACCGGCAAGCGACGCCTGAGTTTCATCACGCTTCCTCTTCTTCTTTCTTTTCTCCGCTCCCGACTCCTGTTGCCGTTTCGAGGCCATGTTCAAACAGGTGTTTACCAATTATAGAACAGACCACTGGGAGTGGGGGGGCACCAGGAGGAGACTGGAGACAGGGCACAAAGCAGATTCACCCCTTTTCTCGGGAAAATTGTTTTATGTTGCTTTTGTATTGTTTAACCATATTAATGCATATGATATTTATAGTATTAATATGGTTTACTTTTTTTTTTTACGACCCTGATTTTTTTGGTGCCCTACCGGCCATTTGGTGCCCTACGCAGTGTGCGTTATGTGCGTTTGCGGAGCTACGGCACTGGCTGTTGGTTAGGTTGTATTTGAGTGTGACCTTGATGGGAATCATTTATGGGCATCATGCAGTGCTGACTGCCAGCTGTCTCACTTTTTGTTTGCTTGTTGTCGCAGCCGTGACGACAAGGACACGGCGGAGCCGTTTCGCCGAGTGCCAGATGACGACCGCCGTCGCCCAAATCAGCAGTCGCCGCACGCTCCAGTTCCTCCAGCTTCGACTCCTCCCACTCACTCTCCGCAGGCCCCACCTACACAATCACAAGCCCCCCCACCCACCTCCGCTTCACAGAACACGCTCAACCAGGACAGGGCGACGGCACGGCGTGAGGCACAGGAGAGGCGCAGGAGAGAGGCGGTATGGGAGAGAAAAGGGGGGGGGAAGAGGGAGGGAATTATTTTATCAATTTCTTTTTAGAATCTATCTTTCATGCTGCTTCTCGTCCTCTGGTTCCTCCGCAGATGGCAGACACCATTGACATCAATTTCCAGAGTGACCTGATGGCAATTTTTGAAGAGAATCTGTTCTGAGAGGAAGGCACGAGAGCAGGACCCCGTAGACTCACAAGAAGCAGATTTGCAGATCGCTTCCAAACACCCGTGCTGTGACGCACACGGTCGCTGCTTACACAAATGCACACATCTGCATACACAGACTCAGTACTAACTGTCCCTTTCTCTCAGCAGTTGAAACAGCTGGTTTGTGTCGTGAATGAGAGATGAGGGGAAGTGAAATTAAAATAACAAGCCCCCCTTTTGTTTGTTTGTTTTTTGTTTTTGTTTGTCCCCCCCTTCCCCGGCTTGGTGTCTCTGGTTGTAGGTTCTTGATCACCATGGCCAACAGGTCCAAATGGTTGCCCCCCACCCCATATGAGGATATGATGAAAAGGAGGGGACTGAGCATCTATATTTAAAGAGAAAAAAAAAAAACAGTAAAAAGCATGTATGAAAAGATGGGGTTAAAACACACAGATGAATGAATAATAATGCTTTTAGTTTTCTCTCTGGATCTTGTCTCTTATTTTATTTTTAAGTTGGATTTTTTTTTTTTTAACTGGGAGGGTCGGGCCGGGGTGCTCACGTTTGCCAGGTTGAGCGGTCATCTGTTGTTTCTTCTTAAGGCACCGTGGGGATGGGGGAAACCCCCCCGCCATGGCTCTATTCAAACCCTTTTTCTAAGACCTTTACATCCTTCAGCTTCTCTCTTTCTCCAGTTACCAACAGAAGAGGTTGAAGAGAGCAGCAAGGAAAGAGCCAGTCACCACATTTAAACAAAAAAATTTCAACGTGTCCTTCGCCTTAGTGCTCCGGCCTGTAAACTAATGATTGCACCCCACAAATTATACATATTATATATATAAATAGAAACAAATACGTATAAATATAGATATATAAATATATATATTCTATACGATGAAAAGTCAACAGGAAAAAGGAAGATGAGAAGGATTTGGATTGCGGGGAGCAAAGCTCGTCTCGGTGTTCATCTCTGAGCTCTGGTTTTGATTTTGTAGAAATTACTGTAAAGAAGAAGAAAAACTTTTTTATGATTCTATTGAAAAGATGTGTTCTCTCACACACACCTTTTTTCTCTCTCCTCTGGTTTTGTTTTTCTTAACTCTATGCCAAAACCAATCTATCGAGTGCTGAAACGTCATTCACTTTCTTTCTTCTTTTTTTTTATGTGTACTTCTTTTCACTTTATATGAAAGGTTTTGTTTTTACTGCTATTTAATTTTCCTGTCCTTCCCCCCCCCCTTTTTTTTTTTTTTTTTTTTTAAAACCATGCAGTAGTTTGCTCTGTACTAGTTTGAAGCGGTTCCACCAATCATCTTATGCGACTACTTTAGTAGCCCCCTCCCATCATGCTCCAGTTGTCCGATGAATCCGCTCTTGACTCATTGATTACTTGTGTTCTTTTATGGATTTGTTATTTTTATTCATCATGTTCATGTTTTTAGTCTCTTTGCCGTCTCATCTTCCACTATCTCGTTCCCAGCTTCTGCTGCAGTCTGTATAATAGGTTCTGATTCTGTTGTTTTTAGCTCTTATTTCTGAGATGTTTTTATCATCCACGGTAACAGTTTTGGGATGTTGTATGCCATTGTGTTTGGAAACTGAGCTTTTTTTTTTTTTTTTTTCTTTCCCCTCCCCCCGACTGTCTGTTGGTTGGCCCACTGATCCATGAGTGTTTCTGACTCTATAATCACGTCTTCTTCTTCTTCTCCTTTTTTTAATGTTCTACTTCCTTTCCGTTTTCATATTTAACTGTTTTTAAGTTTCTTTTTCCTTTGCTATGTTTTTTTTTTTTCTTTTACCCAGAACAATGTGTTGGTATGTTGGTGAGTGAGGCATTGAGGTCAATAGATTCATCTTGTTCAGATTATGGAGTACAACATCTTTTTTTTTTTTGTTTGTTTGTTTGTTTTTTAAAGAAAAGTATTAAAATAATATTTAAAAAATATTTGGGTGTTCATGGTTTTTTGTTTTATTGGTTGAGTCTACAAACAAGTGAACTTTAGTTATCCACTGTCTGCCAAGGGGGGGGGCTGTTCCATCATTTTGCTCACTGAAGAGTCATTGTTACAGTACAGCTCCACTCTGTGCACCTCCTGGATGGTACATGTGCTTTATGTCCTATGCAGACTTCACACTTTGGCCCAGTTACCTCATTCCAAATGTCTGTTTGACCTCTTATCGGGGTGGGGTGGGGGAAAGGTTCCCCTCTGGGCAGGTCGCAAAGCCAACGCAGATAGACTGTTGTGTTCACATCAACCTGTAGCAGTTCTAGCAATTCTAAATTTTTTTATTTTATTTTTTTTTTAAATATAGCCTGACTAAAAAGGTCCCAATCAGGTATTGTCTGATGATGATAAACATAACACCTGTTACAAGATTCAGCTGTGATGACTGGCAGCTGTGATGCTTGTGTCAGGGCGGAGCTATGTTCTTTACTATTGCAAAAAGGCAAGGTTTGTCTGGAGCTCAATCAACCTGAATATTCGGTAGAGACTAAGCAGTGCAGACACAACCCATGCTAGCGTCTGCTAAGAGAACACTTGCATTACCATTCAGGAGAGAGGAGGAATGTGAATGATGCTGCATTTCTTTTTTGCTGTTATAAATCCATTTATAATACCAAAATATAAATGCATTTGTATTTCATAATGAAAGACTCCACTTGAGGCTCAAATCAGTGTAGTGATCAACCTGCAGGTGCTTAGTGCAGCATTAACAGAGTGTTCCCAACAGTGAGACACTGAAAAGAGGGTTTGAAAGAGAACTGTCTGAAACTGAATGTTTATATTAGCCTAATGCTGGCGGTTGTTGAAAATTGCATAGTGACATTTAAATAATAAACAGACCAGAACCTTAAAGCGGGCACAGTCACACTTATGTACAAACGAAAAGAATGACTGTGGCTAATTTTGCCATCTACTGTCACCTCTTCCTCAGCACTCATGGTTCAGATCACAACCATTGTGTAGAAGTTGGCCTTCAATTTTATTTCAACATTACGTGACTCAAACTGGTGGAGTCTTTCCACATACATGTTAAAACCTGTCAAGTACTCAAAAATGCATTTGTGGAGGTTGCTGTGACGCAAGGTGACAACAACACATTTTGCTATGATCACTTGCACAAATACACAGAAACACAAGTGAAACCCTTAGCAGCCATCCTGTCTCAACTGTTTAAAAATCAAGCAATAATACATTTTTGCAGTTTTAGTTCTGTGAATGTGAAAGCCAGAGAAACTTTATTGCCAAGAAAAAGTATTTACTCACCAATCCAAATCACTGAATTCACATCTTCTAATCGCTTTGACGACCACAGGTGTAAAAAAATCAAGTAAATGTAAAAATCACCTAGGCATGCAGACTGGTTCTGCAAACATCTGGGAAAGAATGGTCGCTCTCAGGAGCTCAGTGAATTCCAGCATGGTACCGTGATAGGATCGCAGCAAGTCCAGTCATGAAATTTCTAAATATTCCACAGTCAACTGTCAGTGGTATTTTAACAATGTGGAAGTGATAGGTTACATAAAGTCAGAGACACATAGTACACAGAGGTTGCCGACATCACTAAAGACTTTCAGTGCGTAGAGAGCTTCATGGAATGGGTTTCTATGGCCGAGCGGAGTTTGGCTCTGCCCCTTAGCACCAGTGAAAGGAACATGCTCCCAACTCATTTCAACCATGTGCAGTGGTACAGTACGCAGTGAAGCAAGACAACGCTCCTCCAAGATCATGGTGCTACATATAAGGGACAATCAACACAGGCCTCCATAAAGTGCAAGTGTGCAAAAAACAAAAACACCAGACACAACAGAACGGTGCAGACACAACAGTGCAATAGAAAAGTGCAACAATGACAGTGGGTTATGCAAAAAGACTGAGCATTGTGCAAAAAGTAACTTCGTGTATGAAGATGTGCATGTGTGTGTATGACATTGTGCAGATAAGTGCTTGAGGTAGTGACGTGTATGAGGGTATGCATGTGTGTCTGTCCAGTCACTGAGTGTTCAGGAGTCTGATGGCTTGGGGAAAGAAACTGTTTCGCAGTCTGGCAGTGAGGGCATGAATGCTCCGGTACCTCTTGCCAGAAGGCAGCAGGGTGAAGAGTGTGTGTGAGAAGTGCACAACGCTGGTGGCTTTGTGGATGCAGCGGGTGCGATAGGTGTCTGTGATGGAGGGAAGACATGCTCCAATGAACTTCTCAGCTGTTCACACTATCCGTTGTAGGGTATTGTGATCCAATACGATGCAGTTACCATGCACAGTGATGCAGCTGCTCAGGATGCTCTCGATAGTCCCTCTGCAGATGGTGATGAGAATGTTGGGAGATGGGCTTTTCTCAGGTCCCGTGTGAGGTAGAGACGCTTTCTTACTTATGGAGCTGGTGTTGAGGGTCCAGGTGAGGTTCTCTCCCAGAACACCAAGGAATTTGGTGCTCTTGATGACCTCCACAGAGGATCGATGTTGCAACACGACTGCACACCAGTGCACAAAGACATCGATGAGCGAGGTTGGTGTGGAAGAACTTCACTGGCCAGCACAGAGTCCTGACCTTAACCCATAGAACACCTTTGGGATGAATTACAGCAGAGACTGCAAGCCAGGCCTTCTCATCCAGCATCACTGTCTGACCTCACAAATGCACATGGCTGTTCGTAGTGTAGACCGCAGATACAAACTGTGCTACTTTTAGTTGTTCTCTTGGAACAAGGGTCACTGCAGCAGGTAGCTGCTCTTCCTGATACAACATCCTTTAGTTCGACCCTTAACCACTACTCTATGGCAGTACGACACAACTGTAAACTGAATACATACAGGGAGATGTAGTTTCAGTGTGTTTAAGGTGTTAAATGAGTCTGAATTAGTTTTTATAGCACAACAACTTGTGATTCAAACCTCTTAAAGTTAACAGCTATGTCAGCGACAGAGCCAGCATTCAAACACTTCTGCTCTACAGTTTGAATCAAGCCCTGGCCCTCCAGTACTACACATCTGAAGCCTTTGTGTGGATAAAATAACGTGGACAGTTTTATTTAAACTGTATCCTAAATCTAGTCTCCCATGGCCTTGAGCAGCTGATAAACCTGCTGCTGCAGCAAGGATCTGCTTTGTTTCTTTATCATACTGAGCAGGGAGAAGGCTTTTCCTGTCCTCTGCATATTTGACTTTCAAATCGTTGTGTTGCATAGCTTTTAAATGGTTTGAATTAAATTCAGGGCGGGACAGAAACCAACGCATTTCCAAATACTCCACTTGGAAGAGAGGGCAGTGTGTGTAAATGCAGGAAAACTGACAAGTTTTCCTGCATTTACACAAGTCATACCTGTGACAAGTCATACCTGTGAGAGGATGACAAGAAGTTAGCATAAAAATAAGGGATGCCCAGGACAAACTGCGTGCACCTCCAGATAAGCAGGAGTGAAAGTGGGGATCTTGAAAGGACAGTCTTGGAGTGTTTTTGTGTAAATAAATTAATTAAAGTGGAACGGCAAGAGCTCTTTTCTACTACATGTGGCAACACATTCTAAGAACCTGAGTCAGTCAGGCAAGCTGCATGTTGTCGCAGACAAGTCATGTGATCCACTTATGAACCAGAGGAGCACAGCCCTTTGCATTTTTGTCTCTTCTGCTCATGTGCACATTTTTATGTCTTCTGCAAAAGATGAAACATGTTTACTCAGCATGTTGAGGCACAAGTTTACGTTTACATTTGATTTAGTGCTGTTTTGTGAAACCTTTGCACGATATTCTTAAGGCATCTTGAAAGAAGTGTTTCCCCAAACTTTCCCTTGGCCCAGTAAAACAGGGCCCTTTGTACTGCCAAGCACTTGTAACTGATTATATGTACACTCACCGACTGTGACTCGGGTGGTAGAGCTACCAATCTACCAATTGGAAGGTCGGTGGTTCTGCCTTCGGAACAATTCATTTTTCATGGCACAGATTTAACAATGTGCTGGAAAGATTCCACAGAGGTTTGGTCCATATTGAGACAATACTCATACACATCTGCTGCAGGCTTCTTAGCTGTACATTCACGATGCTAATCTTTCGTTCCACCACATTCCAAAGGTGCTCGATCAGAAGTTTAGATGATCTGAGCTTTGTGACACCGCGCATTATCCCGCTGTGAGCAGCCATTAAGAAGATGCCTAGTTTGTGGTCATTAAGCAAGGGAAATGGTCAGCATTTAAACGATGCTCAGTTGATACTATTGGGCCCAAAGTGTGCCAAGAAAATATCCCCCACACCATCCATGTTTCATATTTCAGAAACTGAGACTCATCAGACCAGGAAACCTTTTTACAGTCTTCCATGTCCAGTTTTGGTGAATTGTAGCCTTGGGTCAGCATACCTGGATAGAAACCATGGAAACACGGGGAGAACATGTAAACTCTTTACAGAAATACCTTGGCCTTGGTCTGATGGTGAAATTGACCTTCTTCTTGCTGTGAGGCAACCGTGCTAACCACTGCTCCACCGTGCTGCTCTTACCAAAATTTTCTGTCTGAAATCAGCAAGGCATTTTCACCCAGAGAGCCGTCACTCACTGAAAACAGCAAACAGTAGAGAGTGAACTCAACATCAAAGGTTTGAAGGATATGACTAAAGCAGATGATCACAGAATTGTTTCCATTGCAAGGAAAAAGCACTTCACAACATTTAGCAAAGTCAGGAACAAAGCAAAAGACTTAATTTAAACACACGGGGTTGTCCTAAAGTTGAGAGCAAAGTTGAAACTTGAGAACACCAGGTTCAGAGCAGACGTCATATTTAGAACGATGAAGAGTGTTAAGATGTAAAAGAGGAGACGACTATCTAAAGCACACCACATCCTTTCCAAACACGGTTGAAGATGCGTAATAGCTTGATGGCTGACGGTAGATCTGAGTCTGCAGTGGTTACTAACGATGTGGTTGCAGATAGAAGCAGCAGCATGAATTCAGAAGGGTGTACAGCTTCGATTCAGTCCAGTGCTGCAAAACAGACAGATTCATTTCATTGACCTGACCTCAGTCCAGCTAACAGTGCTTTCATATGAAGAAGAAAATGTAAAAGCACAGACCCACAAACAAATGTCTACTGAAGGCAGCCACAGTAAAGGCCTTGCAAGACAACTCGAGGGAGACTTCTGGTGAAGTTTGGGGTTTCCAAACTTGCAGATTTCCCCATTTTTAGTGACTTCAGTTTATCCAATTAGTTTGGGGCCTGTAATTCCAAAACAATTCATGTAATACTTGTGTCAAAGCTGTTGATTGTTCAAAGCTGTTCAAAGTCTGTACGTTAATCGCAAAGTTTTCACAAAACACCTGTCGTGTTTTTAGAGGAAATATGCTCCATTTGCACGTAAGGGGCATGTGTGTCCTAGCGCGGGGGTGGGGATTTACAAATATTCAGCACACAACTTCTACCCTACATGTATGGTTTCCTCCCCCACACCCAGATTGAGTAAGAACTGCCTCAGTCTTCCCGTTAATGACATTAAAAGCACTCAGGCTTGGAAATCAATTACAAGGGAAGTCATTGGGACATCAAGGTTCTACCAAAATTGATGCCAGATGACAATAAACAAGTCCATATGACATTTACGGACACGCAAACACCCAGCCACGATCCAGAGCTGAACACATTGCACAAGACCCCACATGGTTCTGTCAAAAACACACAGACACACTCACTAATGCATTCTCCTGCTTACACGCAACTAGTTCTCATGCTCTGCTTTGTGTTGCACATGGTTTGCTTGTGGGAGGTGATCTGCTGTTTCAGCACACACACACACACACACACTGGCTGAAAAGGTCTACACCCTCCTCGATAAATCTCTCTCAAGCATGTCTGCTGTCTTTGCCAGGTTGTTGTCTTGGGATCGACACAACCTTTCCTTTTTCCGCCTCTTCCTCCATCCTGTTCTAAATAGAGCTCCTCTTTTCTTTCTCTTTTTTTCCTGCTTGGATATTTTTAGCAACACAGGGCTCGTTTCCAAGTAACCTTTTGGCCTTGCTTTTGCATTACCTGATGATACCTAAACGGCACTGGCACATAGCATGTAGCCCAGAAAAGCTAAACCAAAGTTCATATTTCATATTTCTCTAGCCTTGTCTTTGAAAAAGTAATTACAGCTTGGCGTTTTCCGTACAAAAAAGGACACAACAGTGAGGTAACACTAAACATCTGCACAAAAGATTTAGGATCATTCATTTTACAAATATCACCAATCAAAACCACACGATGATACCCTGAACACCAGTGCCAGGGCTAGAAAACCAACAAAAAATGTTTAAAGGAGGAGAAACAAAGCAGTTACGAGCAAAAAACAGTAGTTGGAACTAAATTACAATGGAAATGTACACTCTCAAATATAGCAAAGTTTTTGATAGAAATGTTTGAATTTCTTCCTTCATTACACAGAAACAGAAAGCCTATTTTTCAGGAGGAGACTCTAAATGTTGGAGGCAATGTGGGGATCAGGAGGCTAACCGCTGGAATATGGAATATTTTGGGGATGTCTGGTGATGAGGTCCGTACTAAAGAAACAGGCAGAGCAAGTAATACTGCTCTGCCCATAGTTTCCACTTTATTCTTAGGAAATGTAGATTTTCAGACAAGATGACCACATTAATATATATTTAGTATTCTGATGTATCTGTTGTGCAGGGCCACGGGTCAGATTTGAACCCGGGCCGGCCGCTCTCAGCCATGTGGGCGCCCACTCAACACGCTGACCTAAACCAGTGCCCCGATGTGTTTATGTTATCGCTTCCAAATTGTATAAAGTTCCCATAATCTAGTAAAAATCTATCGGTGGTGGAAGGTAAAACATTGTACTAGTTCTGCTACTTGCCTTGTAAACATAAACAAGGGTTGGTCTCATGTCTCAAACAACTTTATTCACATGCAGCCCACTGAGATTAAAAATTTCCCCTTTCTGTAAAGTGCACATGACCAGCTTGTGACAAGAACATGAGTGACGGTGATTTCAATGCACTAAATCAAAAGTTAGACAGCTGACAACCACTGATGATTTCACATGAAGTCCTCTTTCGTGCTGTCCTGTTGAAAGTTTTAGGAATATTTGGTGAATTAATTCAGTGCCACGTTACCACCAGACACATGGTTATGCATATCATTTTTAATGGATACCAGGATATCTATATTGATATGGTAATGTGTTAGGCACAAAAGAATGTTGGGTTGTTTGATAGAAATGAAAATCATCAAGTTACAGAAGGCTGAACCACATCAGCGCATGTTCCTAATTAGACATCGGATGGTGTCCTGGGGGAGCTCCGCCCAGATCTGGATAAGAGCGCCAATAAGCTCCAGGACAGTCTGAGGTGCCTCGGATGAAACAAAGCATAATGTCCCAGAGATGCTCTGGGACCAAGGGTCCAAGGGTTTCATCCCAATACGTTATGGCAGGAGTGCTGTTACTTAGTCTACGTGTCCCTCAATGGATATGTTTCCCCAGACAATCAATTACAAACTGGTCAAACTGGTCATACTGAACGATGTTAGGCAATAAAATGTTCTCCATGGTGTCTCCAGACTCTTTCACACCTGTCACAGGGGTGAAAAGCACAGGATGCCAATGGTGAACCTCCAGATAAAGACTTCCACCATGAGCATTCATCCTACATTAAAGCAATTTCTAAACAATTAAAGTACAGAAGTTCTATTTTTCACTATCCTCTACAGAAAGTTCTCTTTTTTCCCCAATGTGTCCACAGTATGAAATTTCCACAGGAAACTTTCTGTGAATTCACAAAAACGTCCTGTTTAAAGTCCAAAAAGTCACACTGACAGATTTCTTTCATTAACTCCAGCAGCGTTTGTACTGTTGTCATGTATAAAAACATACTGTTGAAACCTCTTTTTCTTATGTTAAGATATTGCAGGGGTTAAATGCATGGTTACATTTCTTTACACTGTGTGAAAGGGGAGTTTCACTGTTACGGCCCCAAAATACAAAATTAGTTAAACAGCCTCGGTTTAGACTATAATAAACACAATACTGGCTGAAATCCACACTTTATCTGCAAAACAGTTTATACCTCATCAAAAAACTGTATGAAAAGCACAAAACATCCAATCAGGTCGCCCTCCCTCTGGATTCCCCAGCTCTCCATATCCTAAAAGATTACCACTCTGAGATTGGTTGCTTTTTATTGGTTACCGGCACAGAATTGCTATTATCACTGCAGAGCTGAAGAGCCAAGAGATCTTACAGGATATGTGCGATAATCACATTTCCCCAAAATTTCAATCAGCTGTGAATGAATCTTATTGCTGAATTTGTGAGACAAGCCCTGTTTTCTTGCCACTGTTTAATGTCCACTTACCAGGAAATCTGCTGTAAAACATAACTCATAGTGCAGTAACACAAAATTTCAACCATTAAATTTAATATCATACTGCTCTGGCCTGCTGGTAACCTTGGCCTGCTCTGTGTTACACCATAATATTAGAGATTTGTTAGAGTTTGCACACTGTCAAACAGGTGCGGAAGAAACAGACGGCAATCGGCATCCTTTTCTCTATGACTACGGCATACCCAGCCTCCGGCCAGCTGCCTCTGACACTGGGAGGAAATAAGGAAATGGAGGAGCCCAATACAGCTAACTGGAAACTGTGAGTGCTGGAACAACCACACACTGGACACACATTGTGAAATGCAACCCGCCTAATAAGGAAAGCAGATTGAACATGCTGAAGAAACATGTCTGAACCATTTCTCACATCCTAACCAACCACAAAGTGGGTCACTGGTGTAAACAGGAAGGGGTATTCAATTTGCCATGTGTCTTCTGTCTCTGTCTTTGTGCAGTCTTTCTTTTAGTTCCTCCTTATCTTTTCCCTTCTTTATTCTCATCTTATTTTCATTATAAGGTTGTTTGTACTTTTGATAGTCCCTCTGGAGCACCAAAAAAAATTAATGCAGTGATCCTCAGTGCAAACAATTGATCTTCAGCTATACGTTCGCCTAGTCTACTCCTAAACAGCAGAAGACATTCTGACACTCTTTAGTCAGTTTCGGGCATTAAGCCAGAAACATACACTTAACCTGTTAGCCCACTTGTGTACGTGGAGGTTTCTGTGCTCATTATAACTGTACAAAACAGAAGCTTGAGGTAATCCAAGGTACCATTTTTTTACTTGAATACTTTTTTATTAGATGAACTGAGAGGTCAAAGGAAGTATGATCTGCGCCCAATGTGCTCATGCAAAGTTTAAGGCGGGATGCTAATCCACAGACTGTATAAAAAAGCGCTACTAAAGGCCTCATTTTGAGGCCTCGAGGTTTTGCAGATATGAAACATGAACGTAGACCCTGTGACATCATCCAGTGGTTTTGTACTCCATATTTTGAAGGGTTTCAAAAACCAGAAATTTCAAAACTTCTACTTTCAAAGAGTTTGAGTGCTAAGTTTTTAGCTAACCCTAGCATGTAACACTAGCAATATATGGATGTAGCGGTCGACATCCATATATTGTATGGGTGTGACACACACACTGCAACACACACCTGCTAATTAGTGTTAACTAACAGCAATTCCTGGAATTTCACTCACCAAAACTAAAGCACCAACTTCCTGGACCAATATCACAAACACAAGCGAGAGTTCCAGCTCAATTATAAAGGTGAGGCCTAGCAGACACTGCAAGTCAAAGTAGTCAATCAAAGTGGCCAGCACGCAAATGTTAAGCCTTGGTAAGCATTAAAAAGGTGAGCTTTTAAAAAAAATCCCATCCTGTGTGGTTTTTACGAAGTAAAAATTAGCACCAAATACTTTGGGGGCCTTTTTGGGGTGTTCTTTTGGAGCCAGCCTCAAGTGGTCATCAGAGGAACTGCAGTTTTTTTTTGCCACTTCCACTTTGGCCAAATTTGCAGTTATAGATTTGAGACTGAGTAAATATACAACATGCATATGACTTCCCATACGGTAACAAAATATATTTTGAAATATATTTTAAAATACATTTCAAAATATATTTCAAAATACAATTGAAAATTAATTAAAAATCTTTTCATATATTTCAGTCAAAGAAAACACATTCACATATAACAACTGAGAATCTTTATTTGATATCTAAAACAAACATAGCATATAAATCAAGCTAGGAACATACATTATACAACATTATTCTTATAACATGCTTAAACATGCTTAAACATTCTAAAATTATATACATATAATATCATTAGTTAATCATTAAGCGTGTAATCATTAGTTATTATTAATCTCTGGCTCTCTTTCACAGTGTGCATTTTGTCCTGTTGGAACAAATGAAAAAAAAAACTGAATTGAAACTGATCAACAAAGTAATTGAGAAAGATCAAAAATAATAAACTAATTCACAAAGGAAGAAAAAAAATCAGAGGAACTCAGCTGTCTTGGTTGCAAAGATTGACTGAGGTTTACACAGCTTTGATTACTTTGAGCCTTTACTACTACAATACATCAGACGTGACAGACACATCCAGCCTTAAAGCTCACTACAAACCACGTGATCATTTACAGTTCACCTGCTACTTTCGTTTATATCAGGGGTGTCAAACATAAGGCCCAGGTGCCAAAATCAGCTCAGCAGAGACTACAATGTGGCCCACTGAAAAGCTTTGCTTTTATTATTATTATTATTATTATTATTATTATTATTATTATTATTATTATTATTATTATTAATGTGAAAGAGGGAATAGAATTTAAACTTTTAACTGTTTCTGTCGTACGTTTCACAGGTTTTTCTATTGATTAATTATGCCAGAAACGTTTCTGCAAATGTTCCACTATAGAAAAAACATTATGAACAAGCTACCTGAACTTGTGTAATTTTACACATTGCAGTTGTTTTTCTTACATGAAGATATCTCGGGTATTATGATGTAAAATTAGCTCCACATCCCTGGTTTTTATCTGCCGCCTGAGTAGCGTCCTTAACCACTCTGTCAATCACTCTGACGCTCCGCTCTCATTGGCTGACATGCCCCACCGCCAGCCAAACAGGGTGGATACCAAAAACGCGCAGGTTGGCAGAAGGAACGACCAAAAAGCTCCAAGCTGCTCGTTTAGTAGAACGAGTTGGAACAAACGAGGGAGCGGCTGCCGCGCCTTGTGTACGCCTCCTGGGACAGAGTTACTGCGCACAGGTAACAAATGCTAAGCCCACCGGAAGCGAAACAAAAGTTCGAGTAAAGATGACGCAGAAGACCGAGCGTATTTAACTTTGTGAGACTCAAAAGTAAAAGGTGGACTTGAGCCTCGATAGAAACAGAAAAAACCCCATATCATAGTAGTTTTTTCGGCCCTCTGTTTTTGTGGGGTTTTTCCTTTTTTTTCACTTTTGCTTTGTGAGCTGGGGAGGAGTTCTCAGGTGCGAAAACAAGCAAAGATCTAACCTGGATAACTATACCTGCTGGAGGCGTTCACAGACGACTAAAGGTGAGTTCAAACTCGTCTCCCGCTCCACATTCACACTTCTTCTGTATTAAAAAAAATTCAGCGGAGGGCGACGAGTTTGAAATGCGCGCCCGGGGAGAAGAGAAATGTTTGTACGGTGCTTCATTGTTTCCTCCGTGCGGAGGTCGCGACTCCCGTGAGCGTGCGAAGGTATCTGCGCGGAAGGAGTCTGGAGCTCATTACCTTACGGAGAAGCAGCCGTTCCCTTTTTTCTTTTTAATGCAGCTAAGCAGTTTTGCCACGCTTACTACGAGGGCAGTGTTAACTTTCTTCCAAAGTAAAACAACCATTTTTCTTCCCTCTGCCTTTATTTTCCCGGATATCTACACAGCACACTGCATATGCAAATAGAAAAGGAAAGAAAACGCCAAACGCACATTTACAGCACAGGTGTCGCCTACAGGAAAACAGCCCTGCAATAAAGTTAAACTGTTCCGTCTGTGGACACAGTGTTACGGCGTGTTCACTTCACAGAGTTAGTGTTGAGTTTACAGTAAGTCCCAAAAAGCGAAAGCAGCAGATCTGCATACGAAAAGCTTCACTTCAGGACCAGAGTACTGAGACAAAGTAAAACTGTATCTGTGCCTCTTCATAAACCACCATAAAGTTAACATCTCTGGTCTGCTTATTTTCTGATCCATCGCTCATTTGTACACTCTAACAAGGTGTCAGAAAGTATTAAACCTTTCTTTTTTTTCCTGTTTAGTTTGACTAAGTTATTTTGGAGGGAGGGCTGTTCACATTATTCAATTCAGAGGTATAGAAAAAGCACTGATTTGTTTTTGTACTGAGTTTGAACGGCTGTGTCAGTGTTCATATGAAAGATGTGACAGGACAAACCTTATTTTGTGAATGTTAAATGGACTGGTTCTTGTATAGTGCTTTTCTACTCTACTCAAGCACTTTATTACACCTGGCCTGTCAGCTGAGGTTTGAATTGACATGACATGCTAATGATCACTGCATCGAAAGCATGTTTTTCACAAGTTAAAAAGAAAACGCCAAAAGAAACAAACCTATTGAATCCCAGTCTTAAACATGCAGTAAACACACACCACCTCAAACTTGTATATACATTTTAAATGACATTCCTGATCCAGTCTCACTATTTATGCATATCAGCAGTGCATGTCCTCTGTCTTTATTACAAGATATTCACTTGGGCTTTAAAAACAAACAAAAATAAGATTACAGGAAATGCTAATTATGGGAATGAAGATTTAAAGAAAAACAAGGGTTAAGGGGGGGGGTGTTAAAAACAGCTTAAGTTTTAAAAGTGAAACAAAGACTGGATCAGTCATATCAGGAGAAACAAGCAGCTGTCTGTGCGTGTGTCTGGGTGATTAAAGTGCTAAAGGTAATCTCCATATAGGTGACACATGGTGAGTGGTGTCAATACTTCACAGTAGAAGAGAGGGGGTCCTGTGGAGAGAAGTACAATCTCAGTTTTACCTGGAATCAGAGGTCACAAACACAATCAATTGTGTCTGCCTACACCGTCGTATTGGTTTCAGCTATTGTGGGGGTGCATGCATTTCCTAGTACTGTTTCCTATTCTAAAGAAAGGCTGGCTGAAGTCAATAAGCTAAGACTCTTTCTTTAGGGAGAAAGAGGGCAACACTGAGGGGAGGAGGGAGAAAAGGCCTTGGGTGTGGCTCCCCTGGTAATGACCAGTTTCCATTCAAACCGGTGTTTACTGATCCCGTCGAGTCCTTTCACGCACAAACACAGACACACGATGCATGAAAACTCACAGGCTGCGTGCGCGCGCACACACACACACACACACACACACAGTGGTCAAGTTTAGAGGAATGCGCAAAAGTCTTAATTAGGCGTGCAGGAAATGCTGTAATTGAATGTTAGCCGGTGGTGACAGTTGGTTGGTCTTTGTTCTAATGCAAGCTGGTTTGTTGTCGTGAACTTGTGTGTTCAGGTCACAAGTATCAGTTGTAAACCCACTAAGACAACAGAAAATGTGGGAAGGGGAAACTGCTAAATGTATGTGTGAATGGAGGGGGAGGGTATGAGACTGTAACCCACAACTTCCTAACATCAGCTTCTTTCTCCTTTTCACATGTCAAGTATTTGTTTGGCATACGTACTCGTATGCCTAACGATTTCCGGTGTGTGTTCAGAACTGTAGCTGCTGTTACAGCTTAAGCTCGACTTAAGCTGACCAAGTTTTACTTTTGGTCTTTAGAGTGAGCCTGTAATAATACTTTATTTTTGTAGTGTTTATCAGATAATTGTATTATCTTTATGTAGTAATAATAATAATAATAAAAATTTCAACATAAAGTGCATTTTTATTTTCTTAAAAAAGGCAGAAACAAAAGGTTATTTGACCAGCTTCACCTTTAAACTCCGAGTAACCTTAGCCAGCATTCTTTTGTAAATTAAGCTAAAACAGTGATCATCAAACACTTTAGTGCAAAAAACAACAAACTCATTGGACTCACAATACCTCCATGCTTATTTATTGTCTGTCTCTTTCAGCCAGTTATTTAGATAAACTAGCCTGTTCACATTTTCAGAGCTCAAGGCAGATCTCTCTTTTTTGTTACTATGTATTTTGCAAGTGAGAACAGTCTCTCCCATGGGACAGAAGTGGCAGGACTAACCAAATACTTGCAGACCAGGACTGACATCTGTGGGTAGGTCCCTGCTCGACTGGAACACAGGGCTCATCTGAATCAGTAGCACACTTTCTAACCCCCTGTCTTCTACCACTGATACTAGTCTACAGTCAAGAGAATTTGTAAGTTTGTCTGATGTTGACTTAGTAATTTTGGTCCTGAAGCCAGTCATTTCATCAAGTTTGGCCTGCCGACAACTTTTGTTGGTACTCAAACTGCTAACTCTAACAGCTCCCACAGTTTCTGTGCTGCATTTAGATGGTGCCATAAAGTTAAAGTGCTTCAGTGCTATGCAAACTCTGTTTGCACAAAACCACGCTTTTATCAAGGCTTCTGTTGGATAGACTGTAGAAATTAAATTTGCCTTCGTTCAGTCCTAGCAACACGCTTTCTTCTGATTCTGCTGGGTTTTTTTTGGGGGGGGGGGGGGTTTGTAGCTGTGTGTGTCACTGTAATCGGTATACCAGGAAATCATGCATTAACAAAAGTTCCCCTTTGCTTGAAATGTAAAGTGCGATTAAATATGTTAATTTTTTTTCACACAATGTTTTTTCAAATGAATCACAATTAACGCATTAAATTCCCACCCCTAATTTTTACATTCTTGAACATTCGTCCAGAAGTTTGACATAAAAGGACAAAAGTAGTCACGTGTGAATGAGTACCATTACTGAGTATATATTTTAAAATGTTTTTTTTTTTTAAAGTCTTAATGACCACATGGGAAAATATGTATTCCCTGACCGGTTGTCAAGTAGTTGCTGGAGGTTGCTGGCTAACACTAGGAACAAGAACCTTCTTGTTATTGCTTTGATCGTTAGCTGACTGCAGTGTTCACCTTTACACCACGTTCCAAATTATAATGCAAATTGTGTTTAAGTGTCATAAAGATTAAATACGTTGTTGTTCAAATAAACCCATGGATGGAATCATGTCTCAGAGCTCTTTGGATGATTGAAATCAATCTCGGACACCTATGATTATTAGTTTGCCAGGTGAGCCCAATTAAAGGAAAAACTACTAAAGAAGGATGTTCCACATTATTAAGCAGACCACCATTTTCAAGCAATATAGGAAAGAAAAAGGATATTTCACAAAAACTTAAGTGTGATCACCATAATGTTCAGAGATTTGTGGCTGAGTCAGAACACACATGGGTTCGTGCAGATAAAGGGACAATGATGAAGGTTTCTGCCAGACAAATACGTCAGATTAAGAGAGCAGCTGCTAAAAGGCCGTTACAAAGCAGCAAACGCATATTTGAAGCTGCTGGTGCCTCTGGAGCCCTGCGAACATCAAGGTGTAGGATCCTCCAGAGACTTGCAGTTGTGCATAAACCTTATATTTGGCCACCCCTAACCAATGCTCACAAGCTGAAACAGCTGCAGTGGGCCTCGAACTACAAGAAGACTAGTTTTCAAACAGTCTTGTTCACTGATGAGTGCAGTGCAACCCTGGATGGTCCAGATGGATGCAGTGGTGGATGGTTGGTGGACGGCCACCATGTCTCAACAAGGCTGCAACGTCAGCAAGGAGGTGGTGGAGTGTTTTGAGCCGGAATCACAGGGAGAGAGCTGGTCGGCCCCTTTTGGGTCCCTGAAGGTGTGAAAATGACCTCTGCAAAGTATGTGGAGTTTCTGACTGACCACTTTCTTCCATGGTAGAAAGAGAAGAACTGTGCCTTCTGCAACAAAACCATCTTCATGCAAGACAATGCACCATCTTATGCTACAAGGAATACCTCTGCATCATTGGCTGCTATCGGCATAAAAAGAGAGAAGCTCATGGTGTGACCCCCAGTCTTCCCTGAACTCAACCCTATTGAGAACCTTTGGAGCATCCTCAAAAAAAAAAAAATTGAGTGTGGGATGCAGTTCACATCCAAACAGCAGCTCTGGGAGGCTATTCTGACATCCTGCAAAGACATTCAAGTAGAAACTTTCCAAAAACTTGCAAGTTCCATGGATGCAAGAATTGTAAAACTGCTATCAAATAAGGGGTCCTATGTTAATATATAACTTGACCTCTTAAGATGTTTTTGATTGAAATAGCTTTTGATTTCAGTAAAATTGATCTACTAATGCTGCAAATTCAACAAATGACCATTTTCAGTTCTCTACAACCTATAAAATGTTTCAAAACTCTGTGCGTAATAATTTGGAACAGTGCATTTTAAGTTTTTTATTTTTGAGAAACGTACTGTTTTCATTGGCAGTTTTGTTGAGTAACATTTGAATTATACTCTAATGGTTGATGACTCAAAAATTATGCCAATCGGCCAACCACGCTAAAGCCATTGTCACATGTCCGTTATTAGACTGCGGGATAGTAACACTTACTTTTTAAATGTACAGGGAGTGCAGAATTGTTAGGCAAGTTGTATTTTTGAGGAATAATTTTATTATTGAACAACAACCATGTTCTCAATGAACCCAAAAAACTCATTAATATCAAAGCTGAATGTTTTTGGAAGTAGTTTTTAGTTTGTTTTTAGTTTTAGCTATTTTAGGGGGATATCTGTGTGTGCAGGTGACTATTACTGTGCATAATTATTAGGCAACTTAACAAAAAACAAATATATACCCATTTCAATTATTTATTTTTACCAGTGAAACCAATATAACATCTCCACATTCACAAATATACATTTCTGACATTCAAAAACAAAACAAAAACCAATCAGCGACCAATATAGCCTCCTTTCTTTGCAAGGACACTCAAAAGCCTGCCGTCCATGGATTCTGTCGGTGTTTTGATCTGTTCACCATCAACATTGCGTGCAGCAGCAACCACAGCCTCCCACACACTGTTCAGAGAGGTGTACTGTTTTCCCTCCTTGTAAATCTCACATTTGATGATGGACCACAGGTTCTCAATGGGGTTCAGATCAGGTGAACAAGGTGGCCATGTCATTAGTTTTTCTTCTTTTATACCCTTTCTTGCCAGCCACGCTGTGGAGTACTTGGACGCGTGTGATGGAGCATTGTCCTGCATGAAAATCATGTTTTTCTTGAAGGATGCAGACTTCTTCCTGTACCACTGCTTGAAGAAGGTGTCTTCCAGAAACTGGCAGTAGGACTGGGAGTTGAGCTTGACTCCATCCTCAACCCGAAAAGGCCCCACAAGCTCATCTTTGATGATACCAGCCCAAACCAGTACTCCACCTCCACCTTGCTGGCGTCTGAGTCGGACTGGAGCTCTCTGCCCTTTACCAATCCAGCCACGGGCCCATCCATCTGGCCCATCAAGACTCACTCTCATTTCATCAGTCCATAAAACCTTAGAAAAACCAGTCTTGAGATATTTCTTGGCCCAGTCTTGACGTTTCAGCTTGTGTGTCTTGTTCAGTGGTGGTCGTCTTTCAGCCTTTCTTACCTTGGCCATGTCTCTGAGTATTGCACACCTTGTGCTTTTGGGCACTCCAGTGATGTTGCAGCTCTGAAATATGGCCAAACTGGTGGCAAGTGGCATCTTGGCGGCTGCACGCTTGACTTTTCTCAGTTCATGGGCAGTTATTTTGCGCCTTGGTTTTTCCACACGCTTCTTGCGACCCTGTTGACTATTTTGAATGAAACGCTTGATTGTTCGATGATCACGCTTCAGAAGCTTTGCAATTTTGAGACTGCTGCATCCCTCTGCAAGATATCTCACTATTTTTGACTTTTCTGAGCCTGTCAAGTCCTTCTTTTGACCCATTTTGCCAAAGGAAAGGACATTGCCTAATAATTATGCACACCTGATATAGGGTGTTGATGTCATTAGACCACACCCCTTCTCATTACAGAGATGCACATCACCTAATATGCTTAATTGGTAGTAGGCTTTCGAGCCTATACAGCTTGGAGTAAGACAACATGCATGAAGATGATGATGTGGACAAAATACTCATTTGCCTAATAATTCTGCACTCCCTGTATTCTGTTTGATGTTTCAGCCGTCTAATGTGCAGTCAGCAGCTTTTGAAACAACCAGCACTGAGCATTCATGCTACAGTAAAATGACCAGTTTTAAAATGTTTATATTTTTAACAAATCTAAGTAATATTTTGCAGCATTAACTTCCTGTCTTACAAGATATGACAGTGTTGCAGTTTCCGGTAAATTTCAACATTTCTATTATCACCATTTTCCCATCATCTGATAACTTTTTTTTTTTTTTTTTTTTAAATTTGAACATGCAGACAGTCTGAAGAGGAAAGCCCAGCTTATAAGATGAAGTTGATATCCGCCGTTGCATGTTATCTCCAATGAGGGTTTTAGACTTTGCTGAGCCAGCTAACATTGTGTTGAGCTAACCTTTATGTACCCGTCTACAACCTAGACCAGAGTTGCTGCAACAGATTTACTATTATTTCTCAATTTGTGTGAGTAGCAAGCTCTTATTAGTGCATCAGTTTGATATTTTGGGAAATGACACAAAAAGTCTGGCCATTAAACTGTCCTACATACAAAAAAGTGTTAAATCTTATTTTTACACTTTACATCAGATGAGACAACACGATTTGTTGGTGAGCATTAGCAGTGTGCCTTTAGCTTCACTTTTACAGTACAGAAGTATTATCAACTTAGTGGTATTTTTTTAGTTACCTAATTCTGAAAATGCTGTCAGTTTCCTTTTAGGCAGCAAGTTTTTATTTTTATTATTTGTCTACCAGATATTCACTCTCGCCAACTTGAGGCAGACTATTCAGTAACTTCTCACTGACTAGTCACTTACTTTGTGTGTCCTCTGTATAACCTTGGTCACATAGCAGCATGTCTGTTGTGCCTAAAACGGTGTAGAAAATGCGATGAGCACTTCAGTTGTGGCACATCATGTGACAGCAGCTGCTTAGTGCAGCTTAAGATGCACTTTGCACTGAAGCGTTGTGGTTTTGTGCTTTTTTGAAATAGGAAAATACAAATTCGCAGAACTGTCAGCCGTAGTGCTCAAGGTGCCTTCTGAAATCAAGGTATGTTTGCAGGTGAAACTTAAATGGCAGTTGGACATCTAATTATGACTTAAGAGCTCGTCTTTTTATTAATATCTTTGGCTCAATGCACATGTAAACATTTCGATGTCAATTGCAGACTAATGTTGGGCTTTTACAAACAGAGTTGGCCAATGTGATTATGCATTTAAAATAAAGAGTGGACTTGTCCACTTAGTACAATGGGTAAAATTAAAGTATGACTTTAAAACACAAATCCAACAACGAGAACTTTTTTTTTTTCTTTTTTTTTTTTTAAAGCTGCAGCTGCTGGTCGTATGTAGTCGAGGTAGTATTGCATTCATAAAGGGAATAGCATCCTTCTTACCTTCCTGTTGCTCGCCACAAATTTGTGATGTTGTTCGGTGAGTTTCAGACACATTCCCATGCACACCACTGTTTCACTACTTTTAACCATTTGGATCCTTCCACATTCTGTCACCACAGGGATAGAATGTGGAAAGGCTTTTTTTTCCTTTTTTAATTTCCTCACCTGTTTTAATTTGTTGCCTCGATCAAAAATTGAACCCTCTTTCCTGCAGTGGTCTCATCCATCACTTCATTTCCAACCTGTGACGTTTGCACTCCCGCTGCATTTCTCACATTTTTAATTTGGCATTTCTTTCCACACATCCTTGGTAGGAGAACGGGTCACTAAGGGTGTGTGTGTGTGTGTGTGTGTGTGTGTGTGTGTTTGGATTAAGATTGAGTTACATAGCTGGATTGTGTAATTGTGAGGTGTGTCTCTTCTGCAGGGAGCAGCTCTGCTGTTTCCATTGTTGGGAGAGTTGAACTTGGAACTGACGGCACTGCGGTGTTGTCGTGCAGTGCTGCGTTTCACAGGAGAGTGGAGACTGTGCGAGGTTGTGCTGCTGACTCAACAATAAGAGCACACTGTGCAGCATGTACAGGTTTACCCTAAATAAGGGATTAGTCAGTTGTTGGCTGCGTTTTGATCTGGGCTGTGTTTGGTTTCAGTTGCAATCATTTAAAGCCTTGCCTGTTCTTGTTGTGACATGTCAGATAGGAGTTACTCAGTCGTAGTATATGAACGTAGTGTATAACGTTGCTTTTCTTACAAATCAAGGTTTTCTGGCTTGTACAGGGCAAAGTTACTTACGATGTGATTCTGTGGTAAATGTATAGATCCTTATTTCTATTTTTTGCCAAAAAAAGCTAACAACCTTTTCGTTGGGGCTTCAAACCTTAACCTTAAAGCTTACGTGCTGGAGACGGCTCAGTAGCTAAGGATGCGTTAGATAAGTTGATTAATCAGATAGTTAATGCAAGAAATGCCACTCACGTATTTCAACAAAGCTGATTAGATGTGCACGTAGTCTGAGATGTTCTGAACAACAACAACAAAAAAGTGATGCGACTCGCTTCCAGCAATTACTTCTCTGATAATGTAAATTGATTTCAGTTCAATTGAACAGGAAAATAGTTGCTGTGCACTCAAACTTATTTTCTGCAGCACGACACTGAAGCATCAGAGGACTGAAAGGGGAGGTGACCTGTTTATCCACAGCTTGCGTGGGGGCAAATCTTGCATACTGCTTTATCTTTGTTGGCTGGGTCAACTTTATTATCGCAGCTTAGCCCTGTTTGGGAACAGCGTTATCTTTCTAGGATTATAAAATAAGTGTGTGTTCGGAAACTGCCCTCTGAGTGCATGCTTTGTAGTGCATTGTAATAAGTCATGTCAACATGTCTGCATTAGTTTAACAGGAAGAAGAGCCTCTGTATTTTTGATAATATTGGAACGTCACATGTCAGGATAATCTATTTAGATGCTGCCTTCAGTACATAGATTTGATGAAGGTTAGTGGCGTTAATAAAGTGCTCATTTGTATTGGTGCAAAGTCAGTTTGAACTTGCTGCCCTACCTTTTCACTGTGAAAGAATATAACGGCAAAAAGCAGGATGTTTTCTTTTCTTTAAACGCTCAGTAGGGGTGTTTAGTTTATTTAGGTGATTTTAATGAATTATTTATTGATACCTTACAATTTTCATTCCATATTAGGTATCACATTTTGTTTGGCCACTAGATACAAAAAGCTTTTCTGGTGATTTAACCCCAACCTGGGGGGGGGAGTCCAGTGCTTTTACCGCTATAGTGCTGTATATCTCTGTACAAGGGCGTCTAGAAATGGTTTGTTCGCACTGGTGTTTTGCGCTGTCTTAACAGAGTCAATGCATAGATGTTCTGACTGTAATTTGAGCTTGACCTGTGATGGACGGCAACACCGGGATAAGCTGCAAGGGACAAAAGCCACAGCTACTTTGCATGATAAACATATTTGTCACTGTTTTCCAGTAATAGTCTGATTTATAGCCATAGTAAAATGCCCCTGTTAACATCTATAATTGTCCTTTGTGCAGAGCAGACCAAAGTAAAGTAGTTTGGCCATAATGCACAGAACCACATATGGATAAAAACCAAACATGCATTTGCTCAAACGCGGTGGTGGTGGAGTTGTGTTGATTTATTTATTTTTTTTAGATGTGGACACCTTGCAGTTCCCGAGTTGACCACGTACTCATCAGTATACCAAAGTATTCTAGAGTCAAATGTGAGGTCATATGACAGCCAGCACTGAGTGATGCAACCGCACAATGATCCCAAGCACAGCCGGTTACTTTTGTTGGAAAAGGAAAAAAGAATCGAGGTGTCGCAATGGTTCAGTCAAAGTCCAGACCTCAACCTGACCGGGAATTAAAGAGAGCGGAAATGACTGCCTGCAAGCTGCAATGAACTGAAACAACCATGTAAAGAAATTCCTACACTGATGTGAGAGACTAATAAAGTAAAATGGCAAATCATGACTTTAAGTTATAAGGTCTACTTAGTATTTACCTCATCTTTAGACCTGGTAAATACTTGGTTACTTTGTCATCCAAATATTGCTTTACTTCCTTCTTACCTTAATCTTGTCAAACTATATTATTTTAAATGTTTATTCTCTAAATGCTAAAAATTTTAAGTTAAATATTTGCTGTCTATGTTGGATATCATTTCACTATGACCAGTTTCTGTAGTTTGTTAATAAATGCTTATCACTGATTTTGAACTGTTATGCATAATTTAATGTTTGCTCAAACTTACTACTTTTTCTCCAGAATGTAGATGTGCATCCAGAGAAGTCCCCAGGCTTTCAGACGTCTGGATAACTCCAGTCCTCACCTGCACAGCTAATGGCATGCCGATCTCCAAACCTCCCAATGTGGCAAGTGTCAGTGGTGCCCTAATCCTCCTCCTTCTACTCTGCGTCTGCAACACCACCCTACTCTTTCTACTCATCAACGTTTTTCTCATCCCACACCCCGCTCACGCCTCAGGATGGGTAACATAACCGGTACCTGCCATGACAATGAGACCATCGACTTTTTCTACAACAACAGTGGAAAAGCCATTAATACTCAATGGAAAAAGCGTGACGTTCTTATTGTCACGCTGGGCTTGATTGTTTGCTTCATTGTTATTTTTTCCAACTTTTTGGTAGTAGCGGCCATTTTCAAAAACAGACGGTTTCACTTTCCCATCTACTACTTGTTGGGTAATATGGCTTTGGCAGACCTTTTTGCAGGTAAATTTTTTTCCATTTATTTTTGTAAAACCATTTGTGAAATAACTTAAGTTCACAGAAAACCCTTCACAAAGAGAAAGTAGAGCAAAATAGAAACACATTCTCACAGTTGTTTCCATTGAAAAGCAACAGTGATCTCTTAAACGCAAACCATGAATGCCAAGTTGGGGATTCTTGGACAGTCAGGCAACCTTTTGAGTTTGATTTAATAGTACTCCTGACTATTTCAACTAAGTTTGTACTGATCACAGCGATAGCATGTTACTGCGATGAGTCTCTGACATCCTCATATTTCATGTAAAGATTGTTCATTGTCCTGCTCTGGTAACAACGATAGACTCTACTCAGAATGTAACAGTGTAAATAGTTTACCTCTGTTTAAAAGATCTCCTCACTTTCCTCCTCCTAGGTTTTGCGTATCTCCACATGATGTTTCATACTGGTCCCTGGACTATAAAGCTATCACCGAACCAGTGGTTTACTCGTCAGGGGTTGATAAATACCAGCCTGACAGCCTCGGTCCTCAACCTCCTATTCGTGGCTGTGGAGCGCCACCAGACTATCTTCAACGTCCAGCTACACAGCAGCATGAGCACTCGGCGTGTTTTCATAGTCATGGTGTTAATTTGGCTGGTGGCAATAATCATGGGCCTCGTTCCCCAAATGGGTTGGAACTGCACGTGCCATCTAAGTGAATGCTCCACCATGGCACCGCTATACCACCGCAGCTTCCTGATATTCTGGGCCGTTCTTAACTTGATGACCTTCTCCATCATGGTGGCCGTATATACCCGGATCTTTCTTTATGTGAGGCACAAGGGCAGGCAGATGTCACAGCACACTTCGACGACAAGACAGAGAGAAACCATGATGAACCTGATGAAGACAGTCTCCATGATCCTGGGTAAGGGAGTGCACACAATACATATCAAGTCAAATAGTTATGTTTGGGAGATAACTTTGCGTTTTTAGCTTCATTTAAAAACATCACGCTAACAGAAAAGCTTTTGAAGAACCCAAAATGATGATAAAGCGTGTGCCGACCTCAGCACGGCAGCCAGGCCGGTTCCTGTTACCTGTTCACTGCTTTTGAACAGGTAAAAAAAGCAGCGATGAGCAGTCGGGCTGCATCCTCCATTTCTACCTGTTCATGTTTCTACAGTAGAATCACCATGGAGATCACTTTAAAATATCTTTGAACTGGTTTTCAGATTTTCTTTGTGTTGCTTATTTTGTGAAAACACTAAAAGAAAGCTCTTACATGTGTACTCATTAGGACAGGGATTTGTGTCAGTGCATTGCACTGTAGCCTAAGGTTTGTATTGTTAACTGGTAATTATGAGAATGCATTATGGACTAACATGAAAATAATAATAACAAGTTTTAGACTGCTCTCTGGCAAGTAATTACCGTAATATATATTGTAGAGTGTCTACCTTACAATATGAAATGAAACGCCTTGAAGGTGACTGTGATTTGGTGCTATATAAATACATTGAATTACTTTTGAGAAAATAATGGGGTGTGTGTGTGCTGAACATTTGTTGTGAAGGACTCACAACCAACCAACCAAAACATTCCAAACGATGTGATGCTAATTCACTCCCGAATATTAAAAATCTCTGTGTGCAAGGGACGAGGCTGAAAATCACTGACCTGTAAATCAGTTCAGTTTGTTCTCACGCTTAACTCTGTCACAGTGTAGACACCAGTCTGTCCTCTGCTTCACTCAACACACTGACATACTTGAAGTAGCAACTTGGAGTGAGCATTCAAACTATTTCTGGATGAAAACCACGGCTTCAGATTTGGAGGTGTAGATTCTCATCCTGATCACTTTGCAATCAACTGCAAACTATCACAGTGCAAGCTGAAGGTCACCACCTGATGGCCAACACAACAGCATCTGTGAAAGGCAGAGATGAGATCCTGAGACAACCATGGCTGTGCGTGGAAATTCTATTGATGATAAAAATTATGAACACTAAGTGTACATAATTTAAGTGACTAAGTGATCGCAGTGCAAACCATTG
Source organism: Aulonocara stuartgranti (assembly GCF_965226115.1). Classification (NCBI taxonomy): domain Eukaryota; kingdom Metazoa; phylum Chordata; class Actinopteri; order Cichliformes; family Cichlidae; genus Aulonocara; species Aulonocara stuartgranti. The sequence goes on along the minus strand of NC_138944.1, from coordinate 32,247,556 downwards.
CCATCTACTGAATTCTACTGAAAGTTTAGTTGGAGAAAGTTGCAGAGGATAAAGTTTCCCGGGAAACGTTTATCTTGATCAAACACAGCCAGCCTTCTCGGCCCGTGCAAGCTCGTCTCTTTTCTTGTCTGTTCCTGTAAAAATAGGCTTTACACACACATTACCTCCTCTCTTCCTGGTACTGATTTCTTCTTATTTTCTAATCTAGTCTTTCTCCTTTGCTGCTCTACTCTCACTGTCTCATTCTGATTTATTTTGATTTCAATTAAATTCCTCCAAATTTACCCCCCCCCCCCCCCCCCCCCCCCAAAAAAAAAAAAAAGAAAACACCAAACAAAAAAACCCCCACAAGTGTTTGTCCCGTCACTCAGCAGCCAGGATTCAGTTGCTCTGGCATGTAAGGAAGTTGAGGAAAAGCCAGAGCATGTCCTGACAGGGAGCTGCATAGTTTTGTTAGCATGACAGAAAACTGCTCGTTTCTGCCTGCATGACACTGCTGACAATTTGTACCTGCGAGCAACATCATCAAGACAGTGAGGACATTTCCTCATTTTATCATTCTGAGAGACACATAAAGCCACTATGCACCTGAGTGTGTGGTCTCACATCCTTTAACTGTTTTTGCAGCTGGTAGTTTTGCATATATTAGTGCTGAGCATGCTACCAAAGTCTGCAGATATTATACAGAACAGACTACTGAACTGGCTAATCTGTGTGGTGTGTGTGTTCCCTCATATGCTTCCCCCTACCCTTAGAAATTAACAGAGTTGTAAAGAATTTCTTTCTCCCCCCTGACTCTGTAGGCTGCTTTGTGGTCTGCTGGACACCCGCACTGGTTGTGCTGCTGCTCGATGGTCTGAACTGTGACAGGAGTTTGGTGCTAGGCCCCGAGAAATACTGTCTGGTGCTGGCAGAGTGCAACTCCTTCGTCAACCCCATCATCTACTGCTTCAGGGACCAAGACATGAGGAGGACCTTCAAGGAGATCCTGTGCTGCAACTGGTCTCAGAGGCACAAGAACAGAGGCTTCTCTGAAGTTAAATTTCACACCGTGGAGCAAGAGGTACTGTCCGAGAGCAATGGAATCAATGACAGCAATCACAATCAAAACAAGCACATGCTCTAAGGACTGTTTATGATTTTAGGCCACTTGGTATCATGCTGACTGTAGTCAGATGATCTGTCCATCTAAATATTTTGAGAGAGATGTGCGACAGCAGCGTAGCTGAATGTGGCTCGTTGTTGTTGTTTTGTTTTTTTTGTTTGTTTTTTTTATCTATCTATATATCCATTAGGGGTGCAACGATACACAAAATTCACGGTTCGGTTCGATACTTTGGTGTCACGGTTCGATATTTTTTCAATACAAAAAAATGTTCATGCTTTTTTAATTTGTCATTTATTAAAATTCTAAATGTATATTTTAACTCAAACGTACAGTTTTTAAATTTAATGTTGCTGAAACAACAAAGGGATAAAATAATAAATCTATCTGATCGAGAAATCACTCATCTTTGGAAAAAGAGAGTTTATTACAGAGAAATGGCTCTTTCCAAAATAAAAGCTATACTATACGCTTCTTCTGGGCTATATTCTCAGCAGCATATTAAACATATCAGGTCCCCATAAGGAGAATCATGTGCTAACGGCTGTCTAAATGATTCGGGTAAAGTTTGTAGCATGAGTGCTTGTTGTTTTTGTCTGCTTCCACTTGTCTTTGCACTAGGATGATGTCGACGTAAATGTGCGGTCATATTAATTTTGTTTCCACTAGTGCTGTCAGCACTAGTGGGAACTGGAATGACGTTAACGCCACAACACGGCAAATCTCCGTTAACGAGCTACCGCGGATCGCCCCGTGTGTGGGGCTGGCGCAAACTGCACTAACGCAGTAGTTCCCACCCATGTAATTGAGCATTGCGTGGCACATCCGACATACTGTTTTACTTTTGTCCATGACGCGCTTAGCTTCAGGGTCATACTTCACATGAAGACCAAAATAGTTCCAAAGGCCAGATCTGACTGAGGGTGGGGGAGGTTCAATTTGCCATGTTGCAACGAGCTTAGCTTCTGTCTTGCTAGCTTGCGCTGCGCTCAGTGGATCTGCGCTCGACAGTGCAGCCTAGGCGGAGTAGTTGAACGCAGATCCACTGAGCTCCCAACACAGACAGTATCGTAAGAAGAAAAGTTGATAAAATAAATTAAAAATTTTGTATTGTTCGATACATATGCGTACCGAACCGAAAGCACTGTATCGAACGGTTCAATATCGATATGAGTATCGTTGCACCCCTAATATCCATATAGATAGATAGATAGATAGATAGATAGATAGATAGATATTTGTTGTTTAATTTCCTGAATGTCATGCCTGCAAAAAGTCCAGTTTGTGCCAGGTTTTCAGTCTATATACACACAGTTTACACACTGCATCCAGTAGTTTCATCCATCTGTCAGTGAGACCTGGCAAATCGGCAACATGCGACACAAATCAGGGAAGAGCAGACACAGCTAGTCTTTGCGCAGGCAGGCTGATCAGTTAGGTGTCCGATGTTTTTGTTTGTTTTTATTCTTATTGTCACTTCAGTGCTTCTTACTGCAAAGAGCTGAAAAGACTCGTTAATTAATTACTTATATGTAAAATGTTGCAGAACCTCTCAACATCTCCCTCCAGTTAAAATTGAACAACAGGTTAGAAGCAGTTTGATCAGAGCCAGCTGCATAAAACTGTAAATGCAGCATGCAGGGATAGTCTGTAAAGTGCTTCACATTACTGTCTCCACTCAGTTATACTGAGAACTTGGGTTGCGGAAAGATAACTTTTTAATTATTATTAGTATTATTGTTGTTGTGGCTTACTTTTTCCTTTTTTTTTTTTTTCTTTTTTTTTGGTGCATATTTTGGGGAAGTTTCTATTAGGAAAACCCACGTATCTTCACTGTAGTGCTCACTTCCCCAGTCAAAGCCTTTGTGCTGTTTTTTCTTTTTTCATATATTCAGCTGAGAGCTTGTCTATGGTTGTATTATGTGAAAATTGTATTAGTCTTTAGAAGTGCACCAGAAGCCACAAGCACGGCGTTAATGTGCACTTTGCATACATGTGAGTTATTGTGTTCTTGTCTGTCTGAGCGATTGTAAACAAATGTGCTTTTTTTGTTGCGCTGTAGTATCAGTGTTGACTGGTCCAAGAGATGGTTTAGTTCATGGCGATTGGTCACATCACAGCATTTATTGAGGCGTAAACAAACACTGCACTTGTAGAATTTCTTTTAGTAAGGATGTGAGAAAAAACACATTCAGAGAAAACCTCCAACAGAGGTCCAAAACACAGAACTCATTCAACACAGTGACTTTGTGTCAAATGTTCCATAACTTAAACTTTGATATTCTACAATGTTTCTTTTTTTTATTATTATTATTTTTTAATCTAGGATCTGTTGGTTGTGTGCTTCTTTCAGTTCTTGTTTCTCACACTTTAATCCTGCCACTAAATTCTCTGTGTGGATTTGTGGCAGACTGTGTCAGTCAGTAATGTGGAAACTGGTAAAGCAAATGGCCTTTCTGTTTCTGTTCAGCTCACAGCTGCAGACTCGTCACCATCATTCAGAAATCCCCCACTTCTTTTGTGTGTGCGCGTTGCACCTGGCCAAATCAGACTAAACTATGATTTATGTGGGGTCTTGTTTGCGACTGCTTTGCATTTACCTTCCGTTTCACTGTCAAATGTAAGCCGACTTTGCTAACTTTGGTATTAAATCTGAAAACGTGCGACATCTAAACCCATGCTCGAATGTGTACCGCACGTGTTGAGAGAGTACACACTGCTGTGTGATGCTGTTGATGGAGGAGGTCAAGAGCTGAAGAGTTGACAAGTGGGTGGAAGCTGGGAAGAAAGAGGCACACAGCCAAAGAGCGATGAAAGTTTTTGAATGCGAGCTAAAGACAGAAACAACAGGGCTGCAAAAATGTTACGTTGAGTTTGTTCATTGTTCAGTTGACTCTACAAAATGTTGGGAAAACTAAAGATTTACCTAAATAGCTACACAGTGCTGTAGGCAGTTTTTCTGTGTAAAAACAAAATTCAAAAATTAAGACGCAAACAATTCACAAATTGACACTTAAAGTATTTTGTGAAGGGGGAAAAAAAGGAAAAAAAAACTCTGTCACTGTAAATGAGATACATGACCTTTTTTTTTTTTTTTTTTTTTTTTTAATATTCAAAACATTTCATTTATTCTACAGACAGGCACAATTAAACCCAACGTTTAGCTTCATCATTATTAGGATTTTTATGCGTGATATCTGTTTGTAGACTTATATAATTGTATGTAATTATACATGTATATTGCATATTGAGGTAGGATCAAATGAGTTTACCTTTAAGTCTGTACCAACCCTTTCTTTGTCTCATTATTGTTTAAAGTGCATTTTGTTGTTATAGTCAACATAGTCATGTTCAAAATAAATCAATCATTCAGTGAAAAAAAATAAAATAAAGTATTTTGTAAATAGCCACTTTATTAGCCACTTAGCATGCTAATTAACTCCCACCAGTAGGGACATTACTGTATAAGCTTTCCTGTGTGTCAGTAGTGCTGAAATAAGCGTCTTTGACTGGATGTCTTATAGGAGTGCCAAAAATTATATTAATAATTGTTGATCATGCTGAAATTCTGTCTCAACATCTGTTAAACATGGACACTAAAACAAAATTGAAAAAAAAAACAGGCAAACATGTATTCTGATAGATTTTAAGTTGCTACAATGATTTTAGACAGACTTTCAGGCTATTGGTGCAATTAACTGCACAGCAAGTCATGCTAGTTGTTAGATTATTCCATTCAAAAGTCCACCAACACAACTTTTTTTTATTTTTTTTTATTTAAATTTGGAGTCTTTGCGGACTTACTGTCTTGGAATTGGCGTCAAGTGTCCATTTGAAGAACTGCAGTTTTTGGCACTTCGGCACTGACTTTATTTTTGCGTCACAAAGTTTGTTGCTTAGTAAGAAACTCCTAGCCCTAACCCTCCCATTTAGGTTTCTGATTTGCCGTCGTTAATATTTAAGCTCGATATCGCAAACTTCAAAGCTTAGAATTACGGTTTGAACCTTCAGTTCTGTCTTAACCTGTTCAAAATTTGGTTGTGTATGCGCAAAACATCTGTGTTCACACTGTGTCCCATCATTCATGCAGAATAAAGGCCACAAATATAATTCCATGCATATGCACTTTTATCCAGCCACCAAATTTTCCAGGCCAACTTTTTAACCGAAGGTCAAGGAGTGACCTTCACATAGCTCCTCAAAATCCCAATCAGTGAGGTTAAATCACCTCTCTGCCTTATGCTATAAACAGATTTGGTAATTACCCAAATGCCTGGAATTATCCTGTTGCCTGATGCAACTATTACTCTAGTTTATGCTGACCGTAACATTTCTGTGTCCTGCGTGCACTTCATTAATCCATGTGTTTTGTAGCTTGTGTTATGGTAGTGTTTAAACCAGTCCAGATGTGTGTTGGTGGTTAGCGGGTCATGCTTCTTGCCACATTTCCTCTGACTCGTTACTCTGGCATGTGTGTTCAAAGAATACATTCTCGGTACAGAGGAAGTGCTGCAAGGAGTGTGTTATCTTGTTAGTGTGCACATGCATTCTTGAGTGAGAAATAATTCACAGAAACATTGTCTTTGTTTTTTTTGGGGGGGGACATAAAGATCAAAGAGAGGCATTTGGGCCACTGAAAGGAAGTTGCATCTTTAATAGAGCGCGTTAACTGTAAGCGCTCTCAAAGAGCACAGCATTGTGTCTGTTTATACATATATATCCTAATTATACCTCTTGTCATTTAGATTTTAATTAAATCAAAGTTTTAACCGATTGTTATATTATAGGCGTACTTTTTTGTTTTTGTTTTTTCCTTGGTGTTGTTCCAGCAATTCAGGAAGTTTTTTACGTGATTTTTGGGCTTGTTTTGTTTTAAATTTTGTACATTGTTACAACTAATAAGAATAAATGCACCATCTGTGTACGTCTGCAATTTGTTTGGTCGTGTGTGTCTGTTGCTTTGCGGTAACTGCTGAAATTTGCAATTTAGAAACATGGCAGGTCGTGTGGAAACGCTCCTTTGGGTATGAACATGAAATTCATCTCTTTCTAACTGCTTGTTTGTTTGTGGGTTTTATTTTTTATTTTTTGCTAGTTTTCATATGACTAACCCACCCACCTCCCCCCTCTCTATTTTTCACATTCTCCCCGTTGCATCTAATCCCCATTTCTTATCATTGTCATGATTTTTTTTTTTTGTTAATAATTTTTAAACCCTTCACCCTCCTGGTTCTTTGACCTCATTTTCAGTTTCTCACACTCTTGTCTGTTTCTCCACCTTTGTCTCTAGAATGGTAAGTCTCGTATCCCCAAGGCGAAAGAGAGGAGCAACGGGGCGCCTCTCATCCGTGCCAGCTCAGAGGACATCCCTGCAAGTCTGATTAACTGAGACCAGCTGAGAAATTTCGAGGCATGCACACATACATATCTAAGTGAACTTATCTGTGTATGTACACAAAAATGAGCCTTGAGCTGGTTCTTCAAGGATTATGTAGATTTTTTTTCTTTTCTTTTTTTTTTTTTTATATAAAGGGTTTTACCTCTGCTGTGGGTTTACAGTTTCTGCAGCTACTGGTAGAAGAGATACACTCTTTGGCTGGAAGCTTCATAACAGCAGCTTGATCTTCTCATTTAAACACAAGCCCGCCATCAACACCTCCCCTGCACAGACGCGTACACATTGTTGGGATCACTTGGACAACATGGGAGACACACGTGAGAGTTTCCTGTTGAGACATGAGTGACTCGGCAGTTTTTTGTTGTTGTTGTGTTTTTTTTTTTTTTGTTTTTTTTTTCCCCCCCTCAGTGACAACAGTGATGGAAGAGCAACACCTGGAAAGCTACACAGCAGACCGTGGAATAAATGTGTGAAAATGTGCAATCATAAAGAATGCGCTCTGTGCTTTAGTTATGAGCCACACAAGAGTAGTTTGCTGGCTACTCTTAGCTTAAGTTAATGTGATCCAAGTTGTTACCACTAGTGCAGTAAGTCCTCCTTAATAAATTTCGGGGTGTTTATTTAATTGCATGACCAGAAAGCTTTTTGTGTGTGTGTGTGTGTGTGTGTGTGTGAGAATGTGAATAAAATACTAGAAACACGACTTTTATAACGTGGATTGATTTAAAAAGTAAACAGTAAAGTCCTGGAGGATGGATTTTATTGGCCTGTGTTATTTTGAGTAAACAGTCAGCTGTTGTGTATGCAGATATAGTTTCAGACAGGGGCCCAATGGCCACTCTGAGGGCATTAATAAGTATTTTAGTAACATTAAAGTTATAGATTAATCAGGTTTGATATTTTTAAACTAGTTCAAAGATTTAAAACTATTTTAGTGGGTTTCTTACACTTTTTGTCCAATCAGCAGCACCTTTTTTTTTTTTTTTCTCTTGCTAACATTTGTAGATGGTGTTCCTGTCACAAATGTTATATGGATTGTTGTTGTTTTTAAATCCCTCAAGGTATACGTGCCTGTTATGACGCACAGTTTTCGTTTTCTTTTATTCGTCAAAATGAGCGCCGTGCCTTGTAAATCTACAGCCAGTGAAAAATGTGGTTACAAATGTTGCGTTTCTTTTTAATATACAGCCAGTGTGATATAAGAATGAGATGCAAGTTGTTGTTTTTATTTATAGTTTTTTTTTCCACTCACTGCATGCTGCTTGTGTTTGCATAATGTAAATTGTCTCTGCTCAGTGGAAACAATGTTCACTTACAATGTTTGTCATAGAAATATACAACTTAAATTTGCAATGACATTGTAATGGTTGATATTGTAACAGTATTCAGTAGTAATTTACGGGGGGATGAAGCCCATCATTTGTCAGCAGGATGATAATCCACAAATGTTTTTATTGCTGTGTAAAGTGAGTAAAGCTTTTGAGTAAAATATTGCAGCTGATTAATATTGATTTTTGGGAGAAACTGACATGTTTAAAAGAACCGTTGACGGCTGTAACATGTTTTCTGCCATTATAATCTGCTCTCTGAGTGATGCCATTAAAAACGTGTATCTTGCTGACTGTGGCCTGTTTACAGAGTTGTCACGTCTTCCTTCCAGAATGGAGGCGGTTGTTATCTGTTTGCAGCTGGACGAATGGATCGTATGATCTCATTGAGTTTCTTTTTAGGCACCTTTGCCTCACTTGTTGGATCATTTGCCTTATTTTCCTTAGATCGAGGAACAGTGTCTGTCTGACTGGTAATGTCTTTCTTCTCATCCTTGGAAAGTTTCTTTTTTATTTGCTCTCCAACTCTTTCCAGCCCCCCTTTGTCCTTCTCCTTCCTTCCCGGTGAACCAGTTTGACTCGTCTCTTTCTTTGTGTAATCCATCGAGAGTCCTTTCAGCAATGTCGGCACTTTGTTTGCTGTCAGTGACGGTTTCTTCTTGGAATGCTTGTCCTTCCTCGACTTTTTCACACTCAGTTTGTCCAGCGACAGAGCGTTCTTTTTGCGTTTCTTATGAGGCAGCACCCTCTTCAGTTGACTCCAGGTCTTTTTCAGAGGTGATTTCTTCTTCTTCGGCCAAAAGATGGTTGTTTTTGAGGAGGAGCCACCCATTGCTGACCTGCAGGAAGAAGTAAAATGTGATCAGCACAAACGCACAAGTTTGTTCTGGCAGCTTTTTACAACAGTTTAACACAGCTATAAATATACCTCATACATAATACCTAAACAATTTGAAAGCTAGATTTTAAGATTGTTTAAATAAAAACTCCTAACGTGTAACTGTGTCTTGATGCATGCGCAGTCATCCAGGTAAGAATGTGTAAGTATATTTGGAGTTTTGGGATAAGCAAAATTTGAAAACATCAGCAGGGTCATTCCAAGCTGATGGTGGTTAAATGTATTTCAGTGTTAGGTCTTAGAAAAGGGCTGTATTTGATTATTACCTACTCATCTGGTTAATTTGATTATATTACAGAGTTTAGTTCTCAGTCAAGGAGAAAGTTAATTAATGATGGTGATCTAAGGTAAAGACGCCCAACAAGGCTCAACATCCTCTAGTGGGCTCCTGCCCAGCACTGTGACAGCTGATTGGCAGTTACCATAAAATACCAGAAGTGGCAGCTCCACCATTGGAGCCAGGTGGAACCTCAGACTGTCCAGGAGCTAAGTGATGCCCTGATCCAGCTGGGGGGGTGCATCTGTTGTCTCATTGGGTGCATGCTACAATGTTATAAGGCATGTGTACAAGCACGTGAGGGCAAGACAAATTTGAGTTACTGCAAGTAAATTTCAGTAGAGTGGACTAGCCTGCATAGTTTTTCCACTTTGATATTCAGTATCTTTAACTTCAGCCCTCTGTAGTTTCCTTTCCTTCATAACACATGATCCAGTCCGTATCAGTATAGATATCCAGAAGATTTTATTATTATTATTATTTTTTTTACAATTGAGATCTGATGTCTAAGTGTTCCTTTAATTTTTTGACCAGTGTAAATATAGATAGGTATTTATATAGGTGTAGATATACAGAAATATAGTGTGCTTTTAAATTTCTAGTTTGGTGATTTATATGAATAGTATGGTAATTTCACAAGCCATATATGGAAATTACCATACTATTCACAGACCAGAAACCACACATTGAAGATGTGACAGGAAAGTGTAATCAACACATTTACTTAGGGTTAGGGTTTAAGGTTTCACTCAAAATGCACATATAAATAGTATCACTGTTCAAACTAATGTTACTCCACTCTGGACTATCACTTCAGTCTCTGCTATTTGCAACAATGACTGTCACAATAAGTAGCTTTGGTAGTAGAAGTACAACAGAAAGAGTTATCAAAACTGACAACTTTTATATTTCAAAAGGTAAAAGAAGTATAACAAAGATCAGTTCCTCTTCATACTATATTATCTGATACTAAAACCTCCAGGCAGAAAGCCAGGGTAATGAAGTCTACGTACCGCGAGTGCTCTCCACAGTCAGACCGAACAAATGTTTTGGATGACTTTCTGTGTCGTCTGTGCCGAGTTTAAACCTGAGACTTGCTTATAACGAACATTTACACAACACTTACCCTTATGGAAAGTCTCTTAAGAATCAACATCAGATAACACCGCTGTCCTCCTGACTGTGACAAAGACTGGGCTTTTTTCATGTGATCATGCACCAAACACAGACAGAAAAACCTGGAAGAACCAACCTGTTCTGTGACATTCTCCAGAGCTGACTCTGCTTGTGTTTCTGCTATGTCAAAGAGGCATGTCTCCCTCTTAAAAATCCATTATGGACACTTATGAATATGACATGTATGTTTGCTGATTACAGTTTTGCACTTACACAACTGTCCATTTACATTTAACCGGAGTGCCCTGTGGATCAATGTTGAACTTTGTGCTTTTCTGTTTGGGTTTTTTTTTTCTTTTTGGATGAACTTCAACAACAACTGAGCACAATGTCAAGCACCCCCTCACCCTGGGTCCTGTGTCACAGAAGGTTTGAACTGAAATAAAACGGAAGCTCGCTGATCCAGAAGATAAATCATTCACATTCTCACTCTCTCTTGTTCGGCTTTATCCTCTCTGCTCAGAAATCTCAGAGTCACCCAGTTTCATTTCAACCAGATTCCTGATGCAGTTTGCAGGTTTCTGGGCATGATGTTTGCTCACACGAGATCTAGCTCCTGCAGTTTCTTACACAGTGCAAAAGCTTTCTAAAACATTCAAGCTTAAACGGTTTTCTTGTGTTTCCTGGATGCCGCAAGAGAAATGCTTCCATAAAACGAAGATTCTTTGAGATTTTGTGTGTTAAGACTTAAGCTGTGCTGCAGCACGGCTTTTTTAGCAGCACATTGCTGATGTTTTGATTGTCAGGGTGGTTTCCTGTTTCCTGAGTTTGTAACACCTAACACTGGTTATATTCGCTAAAATGTTTTGGTTGTCTAAATTCACAGGGTGCCGAGCTGGCACTGAATGAATTTCAGCATTTTCTTCTGTCTGCAGGCAGCTGTTTCATAATTTGTGGTCATGCAAACCTTCAACCTCCAAGGGCCCAACCAGATAAGAGCATCAGACTGTGGTTTTTAGGTTAACTATCACATGGGAGGAAAAACTTATCAATAACAGGACCATGTAAGGGTCTTAGGGTGACAAATCTATGTAAGGTCTAGCCCTCGGTTCACAGGTTCATGGGGGTGTCAGAGTGCTTCAATTTGTTTTTATCATAAAATCTTTTGTTTGTTTCTGTAGTTTGGTTCGGTAGGCTATAGTAAAGCTACTCATTTGTGTGACGCTTGGGTAAAATTTGCAAGAATTTCACGCAAACTTTTCACTTTCTCTTTGAGGTTACTGCGTTAGAATACGGTGTGAAAATGAACGTGAATACGGCTGTAACATGACACAATGTGGAACAAACGAAGCGCAGTGAATACTTTCCAGATGTAGTGAGTGATCGTGTGAGTGATCGAGTTGATGCCTTGCTCAAGGGCGCCGCCGTGTGGAGGAAGGAGGCTGTTACTCGCGTTTATGCCGAGTCTACAGGCTGAAAAGTGGCGTCGGGTAATTCCATCAATGTGCTCTTGTGAACCGGAGCGGAGGTTTGTTAGTGCTGTTTGTGCTGCTGCGGAGAGCATCGCCGATCTGAGAAACATCCTCATTGGCTGATTTGTGACGTTTAGGGGGGCGTGGAGCCGGCTTGGTGGCACCAGTGTGACATTTATTTTTTAAAAGAAACAAATCTGTCAGCAGACCACGTTTCTATTATCAACCCTCTGTTTGTGATAACTGATTTATTATCATTCATTTGTTTGTCTTCAGTCTAAATCGCAGAGCCCTCCTCCGTTTCCCCTCATCCCCCGCCTCCTTCTCCATCCCTCCTCCTCACATTTCCCCGGTGCTGCTGCTGCTGCCTCCGTGTCTTCGGTGCGGTACACCGCAGCCATGGTGGACTCTCCCAGCGCGATGAAGAAGACCTTCTCGGTGCCGGAGATCAAACCGCTGGACCAGTACGACTTCAATCGAGCCAAGATCTGCGCCAGCGTTCGGTGGCTGCTGTCGAAATCCTACGGCTCTGCAGGTACCCTCCAGCCTCTACCCACAGCTGAGGCGCATCTTGGGTGGGGCGCTTAATAATTTATCCCGCTGTATCCCGCTCCATATGCAGCTCCGAGTCCGTCTAACCCCGCTATCTGCCTTCAAAGGAAAGCCCTTCTCCGCGTCATCCATCATTATCATCCTCTGCCCCGACGATGCTCGTGGTCAACCTGGGCCAGCGTCTCCCCCCTCTATCGGGTGTGCAGTTTCCACAGCGCGTGCAGGTTATCATATTAGCCAATTATTTGACGTGAGCACGAGGCTTGTCAGAAGGAATCTCCTCAGTGGTGCGTGATGCGTGGAGGAACCGGACAACAAAGCCTTTGTCAGAGCCGGGCTCAGTCAGGCCTGTGGAGAGATTTGTAACGACGGGCAAATTTATTTGTTGGGTTTTTTTGTGGATTTGGGAAATGTGTATGTATAGCTCATGCGTGGGCCTGCTCTAAATGGGTCAAGACCGCATAATATTTGTGTCACTGTTACGCACGCACGGTGTGGTGAAGGTGACACAGTGGGGCTGCTAAGACAATGGATGGCTTTCTTGCACCACACGCATTCATTCCCTGAAGAAGTTCTGAATAAACCCGGCACAAGTGCCACCTCCTCCCTGCATTAACAGGCCAAAGAATGCAGAGGGTTTCTGAATGCTGTAAGCAGGTGTAGGTGCAGCATCCTGCTGCGTTAAACCACCTCTCACGAAGACCACGTTGTTTAGATTTTGGTTACACTGTGAAAGAAATGTTAGGTCAGCTTTGGTCTTTGTGCACTTTATGCCTGCTCTGTATCGGATGACATCATGCTGCGTGGCTGGGTCTGCAATCAGCAGTTTTGTCATTTGATCAGACCAACCGACCAAAACAAAACCGTATTTGATTTTGAAGCAGTTCAGTATCCTGCCAGCTGCTATTGCTCTGGTTAGTGTTGTGGCTACCTCCGGCCTCCTGTTAGCATGATAAATGTGACAAGACCCAATCTCACATAATGTGCATGTAGGAAGGTTCAGACTGTGCTGGCTAATGCAGTGATGTCACACAGCAGGCTAACTAAGCAGTAGTAAACCTGCGCATGTAATAATCCAGGTTATCTGCTGCAGTAATGGCTTTAGACAGAATTTCATATCACATTTGTGTCTGGCCTCCCCGTCAGTGCAGGACAGCAGAGAGGAGGAGAGATGAGCTGTAAGCCTCTCAGCAGGGAGGCTTCATTGTTATCCGTCAACTGGAAAATGTCCACTGGGGTGTCTTGTCGAATTTTTAATGGAAGCCCCGAAGAAAATGGCACTAATAAAGCCGCACATGAGATTCATGCACCGGTCACAGTCCTCACACTGACGAGGTTTATTATTCCACCCAAACAGTGGACAGGACCGCAGAGAGCTGTTATCTAATGATTGTGTCACTTTAAAACAAACAGAGACATTATGAAACCAGTTGTATTTTTTTCTTGGTATCATGTGGTTTCCAAGTCAAGTTAGGTAATAGTCTTCTAGTAAAGACTCCGTGACCTTTATTTAACCAGGAAATGACCTCACTGAGAGTCAGTCCTCTTTGGCAGGATTGTCCTGTCTGAGCAGGAGTCACGCATCATCAATAAAATATTTCTAACTCACGAGAAGTGACAAACCGAGAGTCACCACATGCGTATGTGTTCACATCAGTTTTAGCTCTGTGTTTGGTCTACACCAACTAGAACTGAACCACCTTCTGTGAGTGCTGGGGATTTAGCAACCATTCAACTTTTTCAGATGCAACCCAAAATAATGTTGACTTAAATTTATGTCCTGAAAGACATTCATAGGTTTCCCTGGTAGTAAGGAAATCATCAATTTCAGCAAATGTAACCCTGAAATGATGAGTGGACTTTAACTCAACATGAATTTAAATTTGTCTAAACAGAGGAACCATTTGAATTCAAGCACATTAGTACCTTCTCTCAGTTTTCAAGCTTATATGTTACAAATTCCCATTTTAACTCGTGGAATATTCTGCTTTTCTTTGATAGAACAGGATGTTTTTCATGTTCTGGGATAATGGTTGCACAAGGAAACAATCTGAAGAGTCTGAAGAGTCTGAGATTGGCTCTGGAAATCTATCCTGGACATTGTTCATTGTTTTTAGAATGATTAGCAGGTCAATCCATGGAGAAAATAATCCATATCTGCTTCCCTAAACACGTGTTTGCACTGTGGTAGAAAGATTTAAATGGATAGCTCCACAGTCCTGTTTGTAATGTTCCCTACTCTGCAGTCCAGTCTCATTGCCTCAGCTGTGATTGGGACAAATGGCCACTTTCCATTTTCATCGTTCCCATAGTGACCGAAGTCCTGTTTCCTCCCAGCTCTCTTTACAGAGTCTGAAAGGCAAAGGGGTCCAACCCCAAAAACAGTGCGCGTGTGTCACACTGCACTGCAGTGTGTGCTCAGTGTAATCGATGTGCTCGTCAAATCTTTTGTCTCCTCTCCTCAGAGAAATGGGCCACAGCATAGGAAGGAGGAGTTTCAGTTACATAAGTAAGCCTTACGACAGTGGAGAGTAGTTGTGGCGCTCATTGCGGGTCACTCTGAAAATGTGTGTGGACGGATCAAGAAGTGAGGGGGTAGAAAATAATGGCAGAGACTTAAAGAGATCAGGGACTGACTGCAGAGTGAACGGAAGTCATGCGAGCTCTGAGAGTTCCTTCAAATCTACTCCAGTCTTCCAGATCATGCCAAGTTGGAATATGGGTCAGTCAGGGAATTGTGTGTTTTTGTGGTCACAGTGTGTATGTGTCTATGAACTGACCAACTCCTAGCGGACTGGACATGTTCACAAACACACACTCTCTTGTCTGGGTAACCTAGCTGAGCTGTACATGAAGATGATGACATTATTGCCTCCTGCAGTCAGATTCTGTAGCTTTCCGTCACAGATTTCCATTGTGGGAATACGTCTTCAGTGTGTTCCATAAGTTATTTATATTTTTCCACAGTTTATGTGACAAGGCTGGCTGCAAACAGCCTGTGTGACTGCTGCGGCCTTTATTTTACATTGGGCAGTGTTTTCATAAAGCCTTTCTCTGCATCAGAATTCCATCTGGCAGTTTTTACCGTTCCCAGAGCACAGCACAGGAAAGCTCAGTGTTTTCTCCTCATATATATCGGCTCACATGCACCTAAGAGATGTAGCTCTTGTATAAAGTGGACAAGTTCTTATTCTCAATGATCTCGGCTTGGAGATAATAGATGAGTGTACAGCTTGCACCATTCAGTGACCGTCCTTTGAATTTCTAAACACAGTTGTATCTTTTGCATCTAGCGTCGTTTCTTTAAGCATAAGCATTGTTGCAGATCAGGTACACCCTTTCATGGAAACGGCATTCCCTGTTGGCTGTGGCCTCTTTCAGCAGGATAAAGGATCTGTTGACAACAACATGGTGCCAGATACCACAGCACACCTTCAGTGGTCCATGCCTCAAAAGGTCGGGGCTGTTTTTCCAGCAAAAGGGGAACAACACCTTATTGGACACGTGGTCATGATGTAATGCCTGATCGGTGTGTAAAGAGGAGCTAGAAGTTGGTGCTTTAATCTCAAACCTCTTTTTCAAAAGCTGCTACTGGTCAAACTGGCAGTTAAAAATATTTCATAAAGAATTTTTCTCTTTACCTTTGCATGCTAGCAGCATCCATTAAGCTAATATGCTAATTGTAAGAAGATTTAAGGTCAGATTTACTGAACAGGCCAAAATAGCGTGGAAGTCAAATCTCAAATACGTTTTTTTCTATGCTTTTTAACTAGCTTTCATACTCCATTGGATGTATCAGCAAAGAACTTCGGGTTAGTATCTTGCCCAAGGATATTTGGCATGCAGACTGAAGGGAGCCAGGGATCAAACTACCAACCTTCCAATCAGCAGATGACCTGCTCTACCTCCTTAGCTACAGCTACCTTGTAATAGGTGTGATTCAGTGTTAAATATCTGTACAATTAAGAATATCTGCTTGATTTAAATAGTCCCTTCTCTATATTTTGTGCCTTGAAAGAGTAACTTCCAGAATCACAAATGCGACAGGGTCAGTTGCAAAAAGCTCTACGTTCCCACCTCTTGTCACTGTGCTCTCTTAGTAAATTCCAACAAAAACCCAGTTTGTGATGGAACAGTGTGTTAGTAAATCTGGCCTGTGAAGTGAGCTCTGACCACCATGTGAATGAGAGCGAGGCAGGTGATCCACTGTGGTGACCCCTAAAGAGAGCAGCCAACAGGAGAAGACCTGTTGGCTGCTAATATTTGCTAATATGGACTCTTCTTCCAAAAACCAAAGTGAGAATGTCCTTTTCTTTTCAGAGAACGTTCCGGTGGAGTTGCGCGATCCGCTCTATAAGGACCAGTATGAACAAGAGCACCTCAAGCCGGCTGTCTCCAAGCTGCTTCTCTCCCCGGAGATCTACTGCAGAGCTCAGGCACTGCTTGCCCAGGCACACGGGGTCTCTCAGCCAGCATCGCAGGGGTCTCCAGCTGATAACTCTGCCCTCCTGCAGTTCCTCATTAAGAAAGGTTTCGCTCCGAAGGTCCAGGATGCCGATGTCACAGAGGAGGACCTTAGCAGTAGCCCTATTAAAACGGTGTGTGTTGTGTATTTGTATGATGGCGTATTTTCTACTTTAAATTCAACCTGCAAGTGGTTGAATGCTTTCAGCATCTCAGGTAGCATTTGAATAGTCACTTAAATACAATTTAAAAACATTTTTTATAGGAGGTTTCCAATGTAAGATTGGATCATTTACAGGAAGGAAAAGAGTCAGATCTTCAGACTGGCCTTTCCAACTGTGCCAACATTTCAGTCTCAGTCATACCAGCTACTCAGGTGCTTAAATGGTCCTTCTTCTCCCTGATTGGTGCAGAAAGCCCACCTCGCCCTTATTGACTCGCTGATGTCACTGGCTACCAAAGAGACGGTGGGTCAGGTGAAAATGGCGGTGGAGGCGGAGCAGATGGGTGTTGGAGCGCCGTGGGAGAATGGACTGCTCTTCTGGGTCAACAGGGTGAGAACACAACATCGGTGATTTCTGCTGGTCTCAGCAGATTCAACTTCTGTCCCAGTTCATGGTTTTTATTGGTTTAAAGCCTTAGATTAAGTTATCACACATAACACAACATCACTGACAGGACTAGTCCTGAGAATCTGAATGCTGAAATACCACAGACTCTGCATTGTCTCCAGTGGCAACCTGAGGTTAGCTCCAAAAGCGAATCAATCCACACCGACTGTTAAAATGTCCAGCTTTACAACAAAAATAAACACGTTTACAACCTGACACAAAGAAGCGTTGGTCTTTGTAGCAGAGAAGACATAAAAAAACCTCACTAGATGAAATTGTATTGAGATTCAAAGTTATGCAGATTTACATGACCATTTCATCCTCAGATGGATGCTGTCAAGAGACGGACATAACTACTATGATGACAACCACTGGTTTCTACTGGTTTAAAGCATCACTATTTCCACAATCACTGAATGGTGTTTTGATTCTGGGCGTGACAAGAGAGGGGAGGACGACGTGTCAATCACATGTTGTTAGCCTGTGAACGTATCTTGGATAATTGTTGTTTCTGACTCGTGGAATGAACGAATCTTGTAAAATGGGCAGACTTGTTTACAGTCCATGATGTCCCCCATCTCTCACGCCATGACAGCTGGGATAGTGAAACTTGCTAATTAAGCTAAAGAAATTATCATTATAATTTCATTATCAGCTAATGCTAGCACGTTAGCTAGCATTGGCTAAGAAACATTTTATTTCTTGTGATAAAACATTGTAACTTTGAAATCATGTGAGTTCTACTGTAATAGTGTTTGTCTTACATTTGCAGTTGAACCAGAAGCTAAGAGAAAGCACAGAAGAAGAAGAGCCGCCTAAGTCACAGAATTGCACAGACTTGCAGCCTGTTCAGGACTCGGTAAAATACCGCCAACAAACACATAAATACTCACATGCTTGATGACTTGTAATAAAGCATGTATGTGCCTCATTGCTATGTTGCTGCAGCTTCAAACATTGACCTTGCCCTTCTTCTGTTTTCTCCCCTCGGTTTGTTTCTGTCACTCCTTGATCTCTGGCAGTGTCAGTCCACCCGGTGGTACTGGAAACTAGTCCCCGTAAGTGTACTCTTCTCTTCTCTGTTGTCCTCTTTGTCTGTCCATCTGCTACGGCTGACATTATTGTGCCTGCTGGAAATGCCCACACATACCTTTTACCTGTCTCCTCATAAAAAGTGTCCAGTAGACTTATCTTAATACCAGCTGACCGATCTGTTGCCCCATTATGTCCCGAAACTCCTTATTATTGTCAACTGATGCTGTTTTGGACACTGGGTGTTTCTGACGTTGCTACATTCAGTCATCAGTTTCATCTCAAAATGAGCCAGATTTTTAGAGGCGAGGTGGAGGAGGAGTTGCTGAAGAAGGAGGCGACAGAGGTGAAGTGACCTTTATTAAGTGGTTATTAAAAGACATCTGTGCTCCCTTGGTTTGTCCCCTTCCTCTCCTCCTCCTCCATCGCTCTGTCCTCTCCCCCCTGAGCAGACGTTTTTTGGTGTGGCGGTTCCCATGATGAGCGGCCCCCTTGTCATTTATGCTTGTTTCCCTCTCTCTGCCATCCCCCATCCAGCATGCTATCGCTTTTTGTTTGAAGGAGTCGGGGAATAAGCCGCCAGTGGTAACGTATAACACCTCGCTCTTCTCTCACCCTCTCCCCCCACCCCCGCTTCCCGTACCATTGCACTCGACTGACCGACAAACCGACCAATCGCCACACCTCACCTACCACGCTGTCGACCAGTGACTGACCGTACAGCTGACTGCGAGCTAACCACCACTCCAACCTCGAGGCTGGATGGATCACTTTAAAACTCATTAGCCTTTAACACAACTTCTCCATAGTTATCGTTGTGTGTTACAGAGCCTTGTTATAGGAGGCACGGCGCCACTGCGTGCTACCCTTTGAAGCTGAACGCGCCTTCTTTGTCCTGCTCCAACAAGGCTGTGGAACAGTCAGCTTACGTTACAGATGCCTTGTTTTTGGGTTTGTTTATCTCATGTGGACGTCAAAGACTGATGCGGCGTCTGAGCTGCGAGACTCACCTTTTCTTTTTCTTCTTTTACTTTTTTCATTTAATCAATGCCAATTAGAAGCAAAGGCTCACAGTGTCATCAGTGCCCATTACCACTGCATGGACACCGAAAAACAAACATCCTCCTTTTCACGTCTTTCTTTCAGTCTTTTTTCTTTGTTTGCAATGTCCCTTTTTAACTGTTGCACTGCACCTTCTGGTTGCTGTGTCTATATGTGTACAAACTTGAGGCATCATTGGTCTTGTGCTTTGTTTCTATGGGCTTTTCTTCTCTTTGCAGTTTTTCCTGGCGTTTGGCTGGCTTCACACTTTAAGTCAATGCTTTTGTTTCTTGTCTGACGGAAACACAACGCTGGCTGATTTTATATTTCCTTTGCTACTTCTGAGTCTCTCTCTGAATCCCTTTAAAAACAACCCGTTTCCCTGCCTGTATACTCTTAGTCTCACTTATTTTATTTTTTTTGCAAAACGTTCTTTTTCCCCCCTATGTCAATTTTCTTCTCCTTCCCTCTCTTTTCTTATCCAGATCCGCTATAGGAAGGACAAAGTGCAGTCTAAGTTGACTCCCACTTTCCCTCTGGTTTCTGCGGTCAAAGATCTGTCTAACGGCTGCGCAATAGCTGCTGTGCTGCACTATTACTGCCCCAGCTTGCTGCCTCTAGAGGGTACACGTTAACTCAGACACTAACACACATTCATAGATGTGCATAGATGTACAGATAGGATGATGAAATATTTATATTTAGTTAATGTGCGCTTCAAAATACTCAACAGCTTTAGTGATAGGGCTGTAATTTAAAATACAATTTCCTGTAAATGTTGCTTGTTAATGCATTTCGTGTAACTTTTAGTACATCAGTATAGTCACAAAACGCAATAGTGCCTCTCATGTTCTCTATTTAGATTTTGCCTTTAAAAAAAGCATCTTTTATCTTGATTTGAAGCAAATATATTTAAAGTTCTTTGACAAACATCTGGAAGCAGCATTGTTCCATTGTTTTTCATTGTTTACTCCTTCCAGATGTGTGTCTGAAGGATACCATGTCAGTAGCTGACTCTCTCTACAACCTGCAGCTGATCAAAGAGTTCTGTGAGAGCAGCTTGCAGAGCTGCTGCCCCCTTGCTGTGGAGGATATGCTCTACGCGCCACTGACTCTGCATGTAAGCGTCACGGTCTCTGACATTAAACTGTTGTTAGTTAACAGAGAAACTTTGTATGGGTGTTTACTCCTAACTTAATCCTTTCTATAGGCTGAAAAATGTTTGTGGTCTGAATGTAAACCAGTTGGTTTCAATTTAAACCACTAGAGGGCAACAGAAGCCAGCTTTTAGAGCGAAAAGGTATAACATTATGACCACTGACAGGTGAAGTGAATTAAACCGATCGTCTCTTCATCATAGCGTGAGTTGGTGGGATATACTAGAGAGGAAGTAAAGACTTTGGCTTCAAAGTTAATGGGTTAGCAAGAGAAAAATGGGCAAGGGTACAGATTTGAGCGAAGGGCTATATTGTGATGGCTGCATGATTGGGCCATAGCGTCTGCTAAACTTTAAAAAGGGTTTAAAAAGCATCTAAATTCATGTTGGGTGTTTCTAGTCTGCAGTGATCAGTATCTGTCAAAATGTGTGAACCAGCAACAGGGTCATGGGCGGCCAAGGCCACCTGATGCATGTGAAGAGTGAAGGCTGGTCTGTGTGGTCTGATCCAACAGACGAACTATTGTAGGTCAGGTGGTAGAGTGGATCACCTACTAACTGGAAGGTTGTTGGTTCGATCTGCTACAGTCTGCATGCCTAATATCAGATAGAGTAGAAAAGCACTGTATAAGAACCAGTCCATTACGAAATTGCCAAATAACTTTCTGCTGGTTCTGATGGTAAAATGGCCTGTATTTGTATAGTGCTTTTCTAGTCCCTAAGGACCCCAAAGCGCTTTACACAACCTCTCATCCACCCATTCACACACACATTCACACACTGGTGATGGCAGCTACATTGTAGCCACAGCCACCCTGGGGCGCACTGACAGAGGCGAGGCTGCCGGACACTGGCGCCACCGGGCCCTCTGACCACCACCAGTAGGCAACGGGTGAAGTGTCTTGCCCAAGGACACAACGACCGAGACTGTCCAAGCCGGGGCTCGAACCGGCAACCTTCCGATTACAAGGCGAACTCCCAACTCTTAAGCCACAATCGCCCTGATAGAAAGGTGTCAGGGTACAGACTTCATCACAGTTTGTTGTGTATGCGGCTGCATAGCTGCAGACCAGTCAGGGTCGCTGTACACCACTGAGAGCACCAACAATGAACACATGAACATCAGAACTGGACCATGGAGCAATGGTAGAATATGGCTTGGTCTGATGAATCACGTTTTCTTTTATATCAAGTGGATGATGGTGTGTGAGGGAAGAAGCCAAGCCGGCAGAGGCAACGTGATGCTTTGAGCAACGTTCTGCTGGGAAACCTTTGGTCCTAACATCCATGTGGATGTTACTTTGACTCGTACCAGGTACCTAAGCATTGTAGCATGACATTACCTGATGGCCTGTCACAAAAATGATTCAGGAATGGCTGGAGGCACACAGCAGTGAGTTTGAGGTGTTGACTTGGCCTCCAAATTCCCCAGATCTCAGTCCAATCAAGCTCCTGTGGGATGTGCTGGACAAACAAGTCTGATCCATGGAGGCACATTGCAACTTACATGAGTAAAAGGATCTGTTGCTAACATCTTGGTGCAGATACCACAGCTTCAGGGGCCTAGTAGAGTCCGTGCCTCAACAAGTCAGGGCTGTTTTGGCAGCAAAGCGGAACAACACCATACTGGGCAGGTGGTCATAATGTTATGTCTGAAAGGTCTATCTTATCGTTATAGTAATATAGTTATCTTGAATCTGAGGCGTGACATTAAAGCAATGTATTCAGTGCTGATGCTGTCTTCATAATGTCCATATGTCACGCTAACACACTCTTTTCCTCAGCTTAACATCATGAGCTTCATAGCAGAGCTGCTGGAGTGGTTTGAGATCAAGAAACCTGATTTTGTCCAGCCCGTACAGCCCATTGACCTCACAGGTTTGTGACTTCACCACGTTAATAAGAACTTCTTTGCTTTACTGGCTTTGTGCACATTTGTTCACTGACTGTAACACTGCATTCTGTACCTTTCAGATGTCTCAGGGTTAACTGACTGTATTAGTCCCGTCACTGGTAACAGCAACAGGTACCAGCATGCCACACATACAAGTACATATACAAAAAGTGGTTAGAAATATTATTTAAAAAAAGACCAGTCACTAAACCCAAATTACTACAGGGTAGGAAATAACACTCAACTGAAATAAATCTGAATACAGTCAAACAGGACCTAATCAAGCCATTTGTTGAGTCAAACAGATGGGCCACAGACAAAAATTGGCTGTGTTGTGTAACACTGTTGTCCCTTTTCAGCGGTTCTCCTTCTTTCATCTTTAAACAACCATTTGTACCCATCTCCTCTCCAGTTTCACCAGGTAACAGTTACTGGGCACGCATCTTTTATGCCTATTGCTATTTTGCATTTGCGTGCAATTAGCCGTTGTGTGAGACTTATGAGTTATTTTCTTTGCAGAAAACAAAAGCTGGACAAAGAAACAAATCAGGTAGATATCCTTAAACCCTTTATGTGGTTTCTATCGTAAGTGTTGTGTTGCTCTCATATTTTATCTTAATTTTTTTAATCTTCTTACTTTGGCTTCCGTGGACTCTGCTTTTCCATACTTGTTGGTGCAACTCATCCATTTATCCATCATTCCGTTGTCACCCACCTCTCTGCAGTCGTCCTCTGTCAGCAGTGACTTTCAGCATCCCATTTGGCCTGGACAGTGATGTTGACATTGTCATGGGAAACCCAATAGATTCTGTCTTTCGCTCCGTCAGCACTGACAGCCTCGCCACCGCCATCCCGGCAATGACGTCCCCGATGACATCAGCAGGGATGACTCGTGTCCCGTACAGCCCTCCGGAGGATCTCAGCCACCTGGTCAGCGCTTCAGCCCCATCGCAGCGCTCTTCCTGGGGTCCATATGCACACACTGCACAAATGGGAGAGCTGCCGACCATTGAGGAGGCGATGCAGGTCGTCCATAGACCGGGCAGCAAAGACCAGAAGAAGGGAAGGGTACCTGAGAAAGGTGGGAAAGGAGCTTTGGCAGACAGGCCAGAGCCCAGGTTACGTCCTGAAGGAGCTCCAGCAGGTTTCTTTTTGCACTCGCCTGAAGAGGATAATCCCCAGCTCAGCAGCTCTGCTCCGTGTCGCTCCGGAATCCTCTACCGGCCAGTTGGAGGAGAAGTGGGCGGCAATGAAAGGCAAGGAAGGAGAGAAAGCCGGGAGAGGTCAGGACGTTCTGATATGTCACGTGATGACGACTCTGTACTGCGAGATGGCAGCGTCGACTCCTCGGAAGCATCGGACGATATGCCCAGAAACGCCCCGGGTAACATACGACCCAGTAGCGGTCGTCAGGGAAACCACAGCACCAGCAACAGTCCACGCATGACGAGCTTTGCTGAGCGACGAGACAACCGAAGAAGACACCCTGCTGCTACTGGGGAAGAGTCGGCTTCTGCTCAGACTCCAACAACCCCAGCAACTCCAAACACACCCTCCACCCCAGCAGGTGCAGTAGGGTGCCAGGACAGCCCAGGTCCCAGAGGTCCGGAACCTGGCTCTGAGGCCTGGGAACTGGGAGTTCGTCTTGAGGAAAAACGCAAAAGCATCGAAGCTCAAAAAAGACGTATCGAAGCTATTTTTGCCAAGCACAGGCAGCGGCTTGGAAAAACTGCTTTCCTTCAACTGAAAAGAGAGCAAGGAGAAGGAGGAGGTGAGGCAGCGGATGATAATCTGACCCTTGATGAGCGTCTCACTCGCATGGAGGAACAACTGAAACAGGAGGAGGAGAAAGAAAAGCCATCTGTTTCCAATCCTCCGCGGTTAGAGAAACAGGTCACATTCTCTATTGAAAGTAAGAAAGGATCAGAGATAGAAAAAGGAACAGAGAAAGTGGGGGAAGCCGTTTTAGTGGAATACAACGAGGTGGTGCAGAAACTCAGTGAGGCTCTGCAGTCGCTACAGAAGGACATGCAGAAACTTACCGAGCAGCAACAGCAACTCATGAGCAACCAAAGACCCAAAAATATGCTCAGAACAACTCCAAAATCAACAACTAGAAGTAATACCAAAACACCATCCAAAACCCCTCCTCACACTCCAACAAAAACACCACCAAGAACTCCGACAAAAACCCCAACCAGGACTACCAGTAAAGCTTGGGTGATTCCTGCTGGTTCCAATGCTCCATCTGCTTCTTCCCCATCACGCCGGTCTCATCTTGTTTCCTCTTCCACATCACCAAAAACTATTATATCTTCCTCCTGCCCAGCTTCTCGCACTAAGAGTCAGTCCACTCCCCGTAGCCCCAAACACCATCCACGTATCCAACACCAGCCTCACCCACGGCCTTCCGAACTTAAATTCCCTCCGCTCAATCGCGTCTTGACACCAACCCAAACTGTGGACACACTCCCACACCTGCGGCGCGTGTCGCCCAGCAAGTGTCAGGTACAGACCTCTTCTTCCTTCCGTATCGGTGGACCCCGGACTCCCCAGGAGTCTCCCCAGGCTACCCAGCAGCCACAGGCCGCTGAGAGCACCTCGGACACAGGCTCAAGTGAAACACCCACCCAGTTTAGCCTGGAGTTGGAGCAGGAAGACACAGGGGTCATTGGAGGGTTGCCGCAACCCAGGCAAGATCGTCTAAGAGCTGCTGGAGGGAGCAGCTCTGGTGCTCCTTCTGAGTGCTCATTTGAAAGTGAGACTTTGTCCATGTCTGCTGCGTACAGCACAGGAGGTGAAGGAGGAAGAGCCGCGGGTGCGGGAAAGCAATGCAGCCTGATTGAAGTATCATTATCATCTCTTGGGGGACCAGAGGGGGGAAGCGATGAACCAACTGATGAGGGGCAGGAGTTCTCCTCCGATTCCATGAGCGACCACACAGAATCCGCTGTGGAACCTGCAGAACGACTCCCTGCCGAACCTTTGGATCCAATAGAGCGACTAAATTTGGCAATAGAAGACAGCGATGTGCCAAAAGAACAAATTGGATCGAAAGGCGGACATGCAAGAGAGGCGGAGATGTTAGAACCAGGTGAAGAGCAGAACGAAGTGGGAGCCAAAGGAGGAATTGGATTTTTTTTCAAGGTGAGTTCTTGCAAAAGAGAATGGACAAGGAAAAGTGTATTTTGGATGCACATGAATTACATGCTTCTTTGTTTGTAGGACGAGGTTCACAGTGAAGGGGAGATGGCTCAACGTAGAGCGGTACTGTTAGAACGACAGCAGAAGAGAACAGAGGAACTAAAGAAGAGGAGACAGTGGAATGAGCAAGAAAGGGAAATCAGGTAGTGTTTCTATAAATTTGTGAAAGCAACTATACAAAGTAAATCCCCACAGATTTGCTTTTCTTGAATTTGTTGATTAACAAGTCCAAATTTGAGCTGCACGTGTGTAAAATTAACCTAAATTTGTTTGGTTGGGTTTAGACTAGCATCCTCAGAAAAAAAAGCGGCATCACCTTCCAGCACACCTCCTGCAGCCACGACCTCACCTTCTCCTACACCTCCGGCTACTCCAGCTCGCCGTGGAGATTTTACACGGGGGGAGTACGCATGGCGGCAACAACTCAGACTCATGGAGGACCTGGACAAAGTTCTTAAGCAAAAATCGACTAACCAAGGACGAACTTCCACTAAGAAAAGCCGCTCCCGGCCTCGCAGCATGACCAGAGAGGAAACGCAGCTATCTCTGAGTCCCGCCAAGGGAGCGACTGGTAAAGCCAAAATAGTTTCGAAAAAAGTATTTCTACACTATTTGAATGACTGAAATATTTTTATGTTCTACCATTTGCTTCCCCAGGTACTAAGTTGACCAGAGTCTATTCTCACTCCTCACTCAACCTGGCAGCCACAGACGAACCAGGAAACAATGGTGGTGACCCCACAAAGAGACTCCGCAGGTACACTGCTGCATTGTCAGGTCGCAGCAGCACAAGCATAGCTTAAGAAATTGCAGCATTGGTTAGTTGGCCAGGTGTTTGCATCCGAGTGAAATATCAGAAATTCCAGTGATAAAGTTAGAAAGTCAGAAAAAATAGGATTTGTTTTTGTTCTTATTAACTTAAATATTGATACCTACCTTTGAGTTATTTAACTTACTAACTCAAAATTTTCAGAAAAGAAAATTCTGGTTGTGGATTGCAGATTTATTTATAGTTTTTCAATAATTTAGTTTGTTTCTATCCTCTATGTTCAATACATTGCTCCAATCCATCAGGAAGTAGCCGGCATGCTAGAAAATATACTACCTGTACTTCCTGATGCTGGCAAATCTGTTGACATCAATAATGCAACAATTTGTTGTTTTTTCACGAGCGTCTTATAGGGCAGTTTATCAACACAGCGAGATTTTAAATACAGTATCAACATTCATATTGATACTAACGATATTTGGATCAATCTGCCTACCTCTGCTGTCTATTATGATGTCATAATGCGACCAGGGCACTCTTGGTTTCTCTGCAGCACCCGCCCTGATTCACCTTCAGGTTGTGTAACACCAAGCAGACTGACAAATGGAGAGAAGGACTCGGAGAGTGGTTCAAATGGAACTTCACCTGCCCCAGAATACTCAGGTACAACGTTAAGCAGGTCCAACGCGATCACTCGGTTCCTTTGTACTTGTAAGCAATAGCCAAGTGCTTTCAGCTGTAGTTGGTCTGCAAAAACCAGCGTGTCTGTTTTGTTTTTTTACATTTCAGGTCCAAAACTCTTCAAGGAACCAAGTTTCAAGTCCAATAAATTCATCATTCACAACGCGCTCTCTCGCTGCTGCCTCGCAGGGAAGGTCAACGAGTCTCAAAAAAACAAGATTGTTGAGGTAGAGGACTCATTTTACTTCACTTTTAATCAAGCTCATTGTGAATTCTGCTATTTCTGTAACTGTAGGCGCCATATTTATTAAAATCACCCATAATCCTTCACGTCCTTTTTTGAAGCATAAACATTGTGCTGTTTTTTACATTTTACTTTACTAACACAAACATTTTCATTATGGTGATCTGGTTTTGAAGCCTTAACAAAATAAATCTGCTTTTCATTCACATATAGAGAGTAGAATAACAGAATTATCTCCTGAAGCTGAATATCAGTAGCTCAGTGACTTACTGAGGTTGCTACACTGAGGTGAGAAGAAATGACACTTTATTAATTCTGTTAGTGGTGGCAGGCCATAAATAATGCATTTTAAAGGTAGGAGCGAGGGCCGTGTAAAATCTGACCGATGTCTGTGATCAGCCCCCGGGCCAGACTTTAGACATGCCTGGTGTAGACCATACTCACAGATGCAACATGTGCTTACTGCATCTTTTATTCATGTTTTTCCAACTTCAGGAAATGGAGAAGAGTCCTGCCAACCACTTCCTCATCCTCTTCCGCGATTCCAGCTGCCAGTTTCGAGGCGTTTACACCATGAACCCTGACACCCAGGAGCTTGCGCGATTGGCTGGGGTGGGCCCACGGACGGTTAGCTCCATTCAGGTGGAGTCCATCTACAAATACAGCTCAGACAGGAAGCAGTTTAGTGCCATCCCCTCTAAAACGATGGGCATGAGCGTGGACGCCTTCACCATCCCCAGCCATCTCTGGCAAGGAGGAGGAGCGGGAGGTGGAGGAAGCAGGAGAGCAAGTGTTACTAAGAAGGCTGTCACTTCCAAGTGAGATCCAGTACACACAGTGGCACATGGATGATGAAAACACTCTAAATACACTGTAATTACAGTCAAACTGAAGTGAAACACAAAAAACATACGTGCACACTGACAGGCCTGTAAAAAACACCTTACCTCTGTTGGCCTCAGATTTTACAAGAAATAGAAAAAAAGAAATTGGAGCGATTTGTACTCCCCTTCATGTGCACGAAAGTGTCAACAGCACAACTTTGAGACAGGAGCAGCACACTGACACAGAGGAAGGTTTTGTAATTACTCAAGGATTAGTTACTTTTAAAAAGTCTCCTTACGTACACTTTCATTGTTTGAAAATACAAACATGTTTTTTTCTTTTGAAAGAAAATAGTTGTTTCCTGAAAAACTTCATGAAATTACCGATTGCTAGCCAGTCCTCCCCTTAAGTAAAACACCAGTTTTTTACACAAAGCCAAACGACAGAGAAAATGCCTTCACGTCAGAGTGTCTGACGGGACCTTCGTTGTGTATGACGTTAATTCTACCAGTAACTCTTAGTGGGTGGATAAAGCACATTTGTTTTGCAAGATGAAAGATAGCCATAACCATGTGATACATATAGCAGAGGCGAGCTTTTTCTTTTGGACATCTGTAAATGTGTAGCGGTTCTCAGAGATGATTACCACAGCATGAATGGTTATTTACTGTACGTGGTATAAGCTTATTTCAAAATAAGATCACAGTGGAAACTTGTGGTTTTGATGAAACTATATTGATGGTATGTGAGCATTAGATGCCAATTTAAACAACTTTTGTATACTTGGACTTATCAAATCTTGAGAATGACGTGTCATAAACAAGCTTATGTCTAGAAGTACCTGAATTGTTGTGCTCTTGGGAAGAGATTGATACAGACTGGAGTTCCAAGCGTTGCCATCTTTGTATTCCCTAATGAATCTTTCATTAAAATAAAGAAAATCTTTCACATTTGTGAAACTAACAATAAACTGGAGACCATTTTGCAACTAGATCACATCAGCTGCCACACATTCTGACACCCAACGCATAAAGAAATGCATAAAGCCTAAATAACAAAAAAATGAAATTGCTTACAAATCGTGGGTTGCATTGCATAAGCTCATCTATAAATTATGCTCTTTGAACTGTGTTGGAAGCAAAATATTTTCTAGGTTGATGTAGACCTTGAACTTCTCAACAGTTCAGAGCCTCTGTCATATTTTCTGTTCTTTTCTATTCTATTCTATTCTTTCTTTATTTTTTGTTTCATAATGTGGCAGGTCTGGACTGCAGGCAGGCCAGCTAAGCCACCTGAACTTCTACCGTGGAGCCATGCTTTATTAATGCAATCGGACCACTCTTTGACTGAGAAACTCTAAGGTCTTTCTTGAAAATGGGGAAAAGGTCTGTATATATCATTCAGCTTTAATGGAGCCCACACAGATGTGTCCCATTTCTTTTGTTTAAAAAAAAAAAACAACAAAAATTTCCCAGTATTAATTTAAAAATAAACATTTTTTAAACCCCATTTTAAATATTTGATGCTTAATAAAATAAAACAAGTGTAAGGCCGGTGGCCAGACCACACCACACTTCATTTTCCTTGTCCCTCCATAGTTAACACAATTACATGGACATTAGAAGACAGAAACCTGGTCAGTGACTCAGGGAAACGATTGAACACTGCGAGAATGAACATAGCAGAGCAATTTTGCTACATAGCAAAGAAACAACAGTGAAACGCACTATTTGCAAGATGACACCGTTGCTTTAAATATTTACCTGCTGTTCATAATATTAAAGAAGGAACTCGTGTCTTGTTTTATGAGAAGGACAAGTGAATTACCTTTTGCTGGTTTTACACCACACGTGGTCTGTCATATTCAAAGATGGCCA
This sequence comes from Aulonocara stuartgranti, assembly GCF_965226115.1. Taxonomy (NCBI): domain Eukaryota; kingdom Metazoa; phylum Chordata; class Actinopteri; order Cichliformes; family Cichlidae; genus Aulonocara; species Aulonocara stuartgranti. The sequence goes on along the minus strand of NC_138944.1, from coordinate 32,217,612 downwards.
GCAGTCATTTCATTATAATGACACACCTTCTGCAGTAGAAACTTCCCATTGCAGCAAAAAAGGAAAATCTCTATACAGTTGATGAATGTCACAGGGCAGTATGTTTAAGCACCAAAACACCTAAAAAGATTCATTAGGGATTCAAAAGCATTTGTTAAGGTGAAGTCAGAATGGACTGAATGTTACTGAAACGGTTCTCTGCTCTTGGTTGAGTGCACACAGTGAAACTGGTCTCTTTCAAACCAGCATACATGTATGAAATAACAAACTGGATTAAACTCCACTGATCAAACTTTTCATTGTTGTCGTTTCTCACACTTACAGCATGTGACCTCATCTTACTGAGAAGACAAGATCATTTCATATAACTGACCTAAAGTCGCTTATTGGCTCTTTTAGAGCCTCGCTATTGGCTAGGCCAGCCATTAGCAACCTTCAGCTTCAAAAGCGCTGTTGTGGCTCCTTCCAAATGAAGGGAGAAAAAGAGCAGCAATCTCGGGTAACAAGGATGTTACATGTAATTAGGACAGGATAGATTAATGTACATGTATTAATGATACATAGTAAATGTATAAATAGGCTTACGGTTACGGTACAGTGGCTCGTGAGCCGCAGGTTGCCAACCTCAGTGCTTGGCTTTGACGTGGGAATCACCAAACACCCCATGATATGATATTATCACAATACATTGCTAACGATATAATACTATTCTCATTCATTCATAAAATTCTCATTCACTGCTTATTTTCCTCCACAAATATTGACAAAGTTGCTACAGGGCTGCAGGTGCGCTCCAGCCTTGCTTTTTTATAGGTTTTGATCCATTTCTCCTGGTTGCAAGGGAGATGCCGTTCCATGTGAACAGAACCAGAATACATGTGGGAGACCATTTGGGTCGATTCCCCTTCAGTTGTGCTCACTGACAAATGAATAAAAGGAAAATTGAACATTTTAGTCAGTGGAGTCCAGACCATCAGCAACAAAATGAGTCCAACATGAGTTCATGTTTATTTTATTGCATCTTCATCAGAAACAGAATGTATATATATTGTGTATATATACAGCACGTAGCTCGGAGATGCATCAATAGAGGATGTAATTCATTAACATGTCAATTTTATTGCGTTGGTTTGATCAACTGGGATTCTTTGAGATCTTTGGAGCAGTCTTACTGCAGTTGGTTGAAACTGTAGGTCACACTTAAGCAGACGGTTTGCAAAGCAGTGCCACTGCTGGGCTAAAAGCTAAACAGAGAGAACCCACACAGACATGGCTACAGCAACGTGGTTGTGGAGTGATTTTCTAGAGAAAATATGACTAATCAAGATTTTACATGAGGGCAGACTGAACTTCTTAATTTCTACACAGTGCTAAATTACATTAAATATAACAATTTCCTTTACAGATAAACACAGTTTTAACTTTCAGTATTTCTTACCAAGACGTTTACATCCTTGATGGCTGAAACACTGATCTCCTACTCCCTAAAACACACACAAAGCTAAATAGCTGCTTACGTTAACATAATGATAGTGACTTTCTTCTTTACTGATAAAGATGTGGCATATTATTATTATTAGCCGTTACCACTCTTGTTGTATCACCCTTGCTTACAGTACCATGTACTATATGGACATGTATAGAGATTACCAGAAATACACTAACTGGCCACTTCAGTAGTTCCACCTTGTCAGAACCAAGATTGCTCAGAGAGTTTGAGACGTAGCACTGCTCTACAGCAACCCCTAGTGGTGAGAAACACTTCTGACCACTTTAAAGTAACAGAACATACAAAACATTTCTTATTTTTGGTCAAGTTTAGCAGGGAAAGTAATTTTAAAGGTTTTGAAACATTAATCGAAAAACTAAAGGCCAGAGCCAAGGAGTCCAGTTTTACTTTCAACAATCATACTGTTCAGGTATAAATGTTGAAATTTGATTACTCTATAAATTCCCATAACATACTGGTTAAATGTATTGCAAAGGAAAGGTATTTTTGGTAAATATTTGATTGCACAGATCTAAGTTTGGAGCTGACAAATCATATGGCTGCAGTTTTGGGGGTTCTTCTGGGCCAACATACTGGAAAGAAAAGTGAAATACAAAGTCATAATCTGGGAGCTGTTTGTATTATTAGTTAGTGTCTAAGATTGCAAGAAAGATCCCAATGAAAATGCAAAATGAATATGTTGCCACATACATCACGAAAGTGATGAAGAAGTTGAACGCATGAACTTTTAGAAAGTTGCACCCAGGCAGTAAATATTAAGAACTTCAGTGTGAAACTGAGCATTGAGATAATTAAGTCTGGCCTATTAATTCGTTCCAGCATTTCATCTATCAACCAGCACAATAACTCAGATTACTAACCTTCTAACTAATACATAGATTTCACTTAAATCTACGCTGGAGCGGTGGGATAAGATTGGAATGACAAAGTGGAAGTGCACGTGATCAGTGATTCGAGAAGCTGCAGGTGCAAAGCTGCGATAGAACACACAGTTAAACACTCGGTGCCATAAGTAGGGGTATAGTGAGAAAAGGAGGAAAAGGAGAGGAACAGCAGGTCCGTCTGTCACACGCAGACTCAAGCACCTCCACTGTTTGCTTTCTGTTTAGATTACATAGAAATATATCTGGAAAAGCTGCTTGAATCACATCTGACTGCTGCTAATGAGCATCGTTTGGCTCGACCACAGGCTCAGTGTCGGCCGGTGTCTCCTCGGGGCTGGTAGCCACGCTGTTCGACAGAGTGGTGCCAGACTGGGGCTCCAGCGACGGGCTCACAGAGGTGGGATCGGAGGAGTTGGATGCCGGTTCCAGCAGGTTCTGGGTGGACGTTTGGGGATTGCTGAATGCAGCTTGAGCAGGCAGATCAGATGGAGAACTGGGTGGAGTGTTTGATGGGGACAGAGTGGGTGTGTCAGAGGGCATCTGTGAGGTGGAGTTGGACGTGGTGTTTGAGGACAGGTCGGAGGGAGTGAGTGAGGGGGAATCAGAGAGGCTGTCTGGGAGAGGCTCGAAGGGGAAGTCTGTGGGCGAGTTGGTGGGAGTCGGACGGGGTGTGTGCGCAGGTGTCGGCTCGTGTGGATCTGAGCAAACTGGCTCGCCCTCGGCCACGTACCACACCTCGTTGTGCCTGTTCAACAGCTTCAAGGGGCTACGCACAAGAAACGAAGAAGAGACATGAACATAAAAGTTGGAAGTAGGCGACGATGCCTTGTGCAGCAGTACAAGTCCAGATAATACTGTTTAATGAGTGCACAACATGGACTAGAGCAAAAAGAACCACATGATGACACAGTCATGAGCGATTCCCTCAAAGAAAATTAGAAATGAGACATGCGTAGCACCTGTCGTAGCCGACTCCGTAGTGATAGCTGTGGTTGTACAAAGCTCGAACTCTGGTTAGCTCTTTGGTCAGCAGGTGGGCGTGAAGTCTGGAGGTGACCGACAGCATCCAGCCTCCGTAACTCCTCACGTACACGTCCATCTCTGGCATCTCAGTGAAATACAGCTGTGCGATGGATGCAGAGAAGAATCCAGCACAGTGAAATACATGTGGAAAACAAAGTGGAAGGGCAGCAGAGTAGCTTTAGATATATAATAGAAACTCTTACACTTATATACAATTTGATCCTTTTATTTGTGGGATCAACTAGAGAAATTTTGCACGATACACTGTTCAAAATAATTGTTACACTGGGCCTTAAAAAGCCTCCCGTGTCCTCAAGAGCTGTGGAACTAAGACGACCATCTGCTGTCACTGACAGCACACAGAGTCGATAGTTTAAAAATAAACTGCTTGAAACAAGTGTGTTGATCATTGTAACGTTATACACACACTACCTGGAAGCCTTAGTAGGTACACCTTGCTTATACTGCGCCCCAATTCTTTCCAGCACAGAAGTATCCCCCACACATAACCACCACCCTAAACCACTGACACAGGGGGGGATGGATCCATGTGTTCGTGTTTTTTTACAACAAACATCTGAATGTTACAGCAGAAATGGAGACTCATCAGATCAGAGATCAGATCAGTGTCCATTTGTTAGCTGACAGGAATGGCACTTCAGGTGTGGTCTTGTGTTGCTATAGCGCATCTGCTTCAAGATTCAGTGTGACGTACATTCAGAGATGCTCTTCTGAAAACCTTGATTGTAACAAGCGGTTATTTAAGTTACTGTTGCCTTCCTGTCAGCTTGAAGTAGTCTGGCTCACTTAAATTCGGATGCCATCTCTACATGCTTACACGCATGAGTTCCTGCCATGTGATTGGCTGATTCGTCTGTTAAGAATCAGAAAACACAGAGAGCACTGGCGCCTTGCTGACTCAGCACTATGCATTTCTATTCTGCTGAGTGAGAGCAGCAGCAGGGCCAGCCGCACTAAGTACCGCGCACTCGTCAATGATCTCTATTGATCTGAAAGCTGAAAATCACTGATTGAATTACACAGTTACCGGCAGGATAAACAGCGTTTGACCTCAGTAGAGGCAAGGGCAATTCGAGGGCTTACCTTGTCATTAGTGGGTGCTGGAGGGTTGTCCTGATAGGCTGACGGCAGTGGGAAGTTGAGCGTGTAGATAGCAGGCTCCCACATCTTGGTCTTCTCTGGGATCTTGACCAGGACAGGAGCGGTCATGTCCATCTGGACACCTGAATGACCACCGTCATCATCATTCCAAACACTGATGCACTTCATCAAAGCTCAATTTGACCTCCTGTATATCGACTTCTTACCTCCTTCGTTGCTTCCGGTAATATACTGGAAGAGTCTCCTGAAAGCCATGGCCGCACCCACTCCCATGAAATAGGCTTCAGCATCTGTTGACACCCAGCGAGTGGGGCTGTAGTGCCGCACCTGGACACGAACGCGCATAAGCACACGGTATGTGAGAAATACGAGCTTGACGAGTCGGAAACGCGTGTTGCACTGCTGTCTGCTGAGAGCTTTCACTCACTTCATATTCATCCGTTTTGCAGATCAGCTCATATTCCAGACATTCCTTTGACTCTGTGCAGTAGCTGCTGTTGGTACTGGGTCTGCAACAAGAACACTGATAAATTACATTAATTGTCCAGCAGCGCTACGTGGTCAGAAAAAGTCAGGTTCATAAAGAAACTGGGGATGAATTCAGCTGACTTGTGCCTACTATGAAGCTCCATAAACATTCAATGTACAGGGTGGGCCATTTATATGGATACACCGTAATAACATGGGAATGGTTGGTGATATTAAAGTCCTGTTTGTGGCACATTAGTATATGTGAGGGGGCAAACTCCTCAAGGTGGGTGGTGACCATGGTGGCCATTTGGAAGTCGGCCATCTTGGATACAACTTTTGTTTTTTCAATAAGAAGAGGGCCATGTGACACATCAAACCTATTGGTAATGTCACAAGAAAAACAATGGTGTGCTTGGTTTCAACATAACGTTATTCTTTCATGAGTTATTTACAAGTTTCTCTTTGTTCACAGCCATTGACATGTCGAACAGGTTAACACGTGAGGAGCGGATCGAAATTGTGTTGATATCTGGTGAACGCAGTAACCGGGTCATTGCAGCAGATTTCAATGCAAGACACCCTACGAGACCACCCATCTCCCATGCTACAGTTAGCAAACTGCTTGCTAAGTTTCGTGAAACTGGTTCAGTGTTGGATTTGCCAAAATGTGGACGCAAGAAAACTGTCACTAATGAAGAAACATCAGTGGCTGTCCTAGCTTCATTCAGCAAGAGCCCACAGCGTAGCACTCGCCGCATGTCACTGGAGAGTGGCATCAGTCGAACATCCCTTCAGCGGATATTAGCTACTCACAAATGGCACCCTTACAAACTCCAGCTACTGCCGCATCTCAGCGAGGCTGACCCAGATCGGCGCACAGAATTTGCAGAATGGGCAAAACAAAAATTGGAACAGGACCCTCAGTTCATGCAGAAGATTTTGTTCAGTGATGAGGCAAACTTTTATGTGAATGGTGAAGTTAACCAACAAAACCACCGCTATTGGTCTGACACTAACCCACATTGGATGGATCCCTCCAAAACTGTTAGAACAACAGAAGTGATGGTTTGGTGTGGTATATGGGGTACAACGATAGTGGGTCCATTCTTCATCAATGGAAACCTCAAGGCCACTGGATATTTGAAATTGCTACATGATGATGTGTTTCCCTCTTTATGCACTGAAGCTGGCACGTTCCCTGAGTTTTTCCAGCAGGATGGTGCACCACCACATTATGGGTGCCAGGTCCAAGCATTCCTAGATGAACAGTTTCCTGGAAAGTGGACTGGTCGTCGTGGGCCAGTTGAATGGCCCCTAAGGTCTCCTGATCTGACCCCCTTAGACTTTTATCTTTGGGGTCATCTGAAGGCAATTGTCTACGGTGTGAAGATGTGCAGCACCTGAAACTACGGATACTGGATGCCTGTGCTGGCATTTCTCCTGCGGTGTTGCTATCAGTGTGTGCAGAGTGGGAGAAGAAGGTTGCATTGACAATCCAACACAATGGGCAGCACATTGAACACATTTTATAAGTGGTCAGAAACTTGTAAATAACTGATAAAAGAATAAAGTTTCCTCCTTGAGAGGACACAAACCTCCACTTTAAAGCCATGTTTGAAAACCATAGCGTGGAACTGAAACCGGAACATTTCAGTGCCATCATAGGTTTGTAATGCAATCTGCACGAAGCGTTCCACCTACCCAACACTGCCTTCAGCTGAGACCACAAGGGCCAGAATAGCAAAGATTGAGATGAAAGCCCTGTGGGAGGACACACAAGGCAATGATGTTTGCAAATGATTTACATAACAAAGAGGAAAAAGTCTCATGAGTATCAAAGAATCATTTGATGGGAAACAACTAAGAGAACTGTCTGTGTACAAGTTAAAAGAGTGATGAAGAAAGAAACAGCATTAATGATTTTGTAGCGAAAGGATGTTGTGTGGGTAAAATAACTACAGTTTCTCTAAATAATCAAAGGACTGCTGTTCTAAAATGAAAGACAATGATAACGACAGATTTTTTTTTTTTTTTTTAAAGGTGCTAGACTGCAGAAATCGGAGTTGGCCTGCTGTGCTGCATCCCGGCGTGTTTGCACTGCGGAGGTGAAACAGGACACGTTTTCCTGCCTCAGTGCGACGCAAACAGGGAGAGAGCGAAGGAATCTGCTGCATCATCAGGCTGGGTCTTTTCTAAATCAATCCAAAGGCATTTCGAGGTCAAGGAAGAACCGGGATCGGCAGCTCATCGCATCCCGCTGTGATCACAACCTGTTCAGATCCTAATTTTATTCCAACTTTACAAAAAAGGCGTTAAAGAGGAAGGGCGTTTCACAGATACAGGTGATGTAGTAACCGGGCGGACTGTATCCAAATGAGCTCATCGGTGAGCTTCATTGTTTATTATTATTATTAACACTGATGTATTAGAGCAGCTTGAAATGCATTTTCCTGCAGCCGATAAACGATGACGCAAACAAATCAACTTTACCTGTGCGCAACGCCGCAAAAACTCCTGCAAAATAACAGTCAACTACTATCACAAACATCACCATCACCGAACGGTTTCTTAAACTAGAAGATACTCGAGATGATACTTACATGGTCGCGACCCCGCGTGCTTCTATAAGTGTCCACCTGCCAGGGGAGCGCAGGGAGGCGCGGTGTGAGGAGACTGCAGTCTGATGCTGGATGCACTGCGGAGTGACTGCAGTGAGCACCGGCGTCTGCCTGCAGCTCGCAGAACGGAGGGGCGGAGCAGCCTCGAGACTGCCAACTGTATCCCGTTTCTGGGGTTTTTTCCGCTTCGAAATTTTCCATTAGTAATGAATCACTGCCTGCTGTGCAAGCAAGGGTTAAAGTAAGGATGGAGATCCCACATGTATACTGCTCTACAGCAAGGGTGACAAACTTAAGGCCCGGGGCCCAGAATCTTCCGGCAAAGACTCCAATCCGGCCCACTCGGCTTTTGGAAAATATATACACTGGCATGCTAGATTTTGTACTTTTAACTTTATTCACATTAGCTTTACAGCTTTGCCTACAGATGGACACATCCCCCATTGACAATGACAGGAAACAGTGCTTATAGTGTTTGTTTTTTTCAATTTACACTATATATTTTTAAACATTAGGCCAACAGTAACAAAAAAAATAAACAGGACATCTTTACACTGACAGAAAGGGCGTTTGACTGGTCCGGCCCACTGCTCCCAGAGTGTGCTGCTCCACATTAAATGACTGCCATTCTTGCTGTACAAAATGTTGCTGCTTAAAAAAAAAAAAAAAAAAAAAAAATGTAATTGTGTGTGCATAGTAAGCTGAAGGTGATATAATTCCTTGGGTTGCTTCATTTATAAAATAGCGTACTAGTTTACATTTACATTATTAACTAGTTTGTTTTACATGGATGGGTTCATTTTTGCAACTTTGCCCAAGAAATCTGCTTAACTTAGGTAATTTCCCACTGCAGGAACTCTTCGAATCAACCTCAGGAGGAAGTCAGAGAGCAGGGTCTGGTGTTTAACCAGTGTTTAGTTCTATCTAATTTTGCTCTTAAGGGCAAAAATGTTACTAAGTTAACCCTTTAAGACCTACCATAGAACCAAGTTCGCCAGAGCTTATATTATATTTTTACATGCTGTGGAGCCATTTTTGGGAGCATTTCAAGTTGCTATACATCAATACAACCATTATAGCCCAAACTTTAATAATATGTCTGTATTAGGTGCATAGTAATTACATAAATTGCAAAAAAGTGCAATAAACTACAAAAAAATTGAAAATCGTTTTTGTTTTTTTAACATATATTTCTAGTTAGAGAAATTTAAGAGGCTTATCCCTCAAAACTGTAAATACAAAAAAGTTACACAAACTAGTTTCCCACCACAGGAAATTTATTTTGAGTGTCTTCATAGTTTTATTTTTGAAATACACCAATTTTTATATACTGCAGGAAAAACGAAAATAAATATTATAGTGCAAATTTGCAAAATAACAGCATATGCATCAAAATAAACTATTTCCAGCAGTGCAATATGAGTCTTAAGCATCCCAGAAACGACACAGAAAGTCATAAAGTCAAACATAACTTTTTAAAACACATAACAAGTAAAACACAAGCTCATAAGGCCCCGATCGTAAAAAACTACATTTCCGCAAAATGACGTCACTTCCGGTTCCGGGCAGGTCATGCGGTCATGTGATAGTTCGCGCTGATGGACGTAGGAAGTGTTACAAACAGCTGATGGATCGGCGAAGCGTGTTTCTGGAATATCATGTTTTTGTTGCTGCAAGTGATTTTTATGCAGTTTTTGCAAAGCTATATGTGGAAGGAAACTGTGACCTAGGACAAGCTGATGGCATAAGATGTAAGTACAACTCCTCCAGTTTCATATCCAAAAAAAATTATTGCGCTAGCTTACTTGGTTGCAGAGCTACCGGGATTTAAAAATAGTTACGCAAAACAGAGCGTGCCCGCTCCGATCGGCTGTAAAGGGTTAAGAAAAAGAAGGTATTCCTAACTTGCATTGATTTTTCGCCTTCATTGAGATCTAATGTGTTTTCAAAGAGTTCCCTTACATTTTCAAGCATTTAGGTGCATTTAGGCATGAAAGCATCGTCAAGATGACCTGCTGAAAGTCCAAAGCATTGAACTCTTTGGACCCCTTGGTGGCAACTGAGCATCAGTTAAACACCACAGCCTACCTGAGTACTGTTGCTGACCAGGTCAATACCTTTCTGACCAGATGGTATGCATCTTCTGATTGCTGTTTCCAGCAGGATAATACAAAATGTCACAAAGCTCAGATAATCTCAAACTTTTTTCTTGAACATGAAGTCACTGTACTTAAAGAACTACATGATGTGAAGCACGAGAGTACCATAAATCACCTTTAACGTTGAGGCAGATGTAATTTAAATAAACAGATGGGCAGGAAAGGTTTGGCGGCTGTCATGCAAAACCTGCTCAGTAGTTACTTTACATATCATGTAAATGAAGAAACAGCAGGTCAGACCCTCAACATGTTGTAAGCATCACAATCAGCTGACTCATGCAGAGTACTACTGTGTGTGTGCAGACAGCAGCTGAATGTGTGGGCCTCTGAAGGAGCTCCGTCAAGTCGGTGCCCCTTTACCAGGCACAGGAGGAGCCAAAGCTCGGGGCAAATGTGACTCCTTCTGCAGGTTCCCCACTTTTCTTCATGCTTGGAGCACAATTCTTTTCCCATCTTGATTATTTTAGTGCAAGCTATGCAGTTTAAAACCCCAAAAATGACATATACATAACAGTGTAATCGGAGAACTTTGCAGAACTTTATTGTGACAGCTGATACAGACACCAAACAGCTCTCTGTAACAATTAAAAAAATGTTTTCACTGAAACTAAAGTGAACTTCACCCACTGCTAAATCCTTCCCTCCAAGGTACTGGGGTCATCCCTGCACCGAGTGATTGGAGTAAAATCTCAGTAGTCTTTCCTCATCGCCACACCTGTTTGTCTATCCAAAAAGAGGAAAAAAAATCTGATTGAACCCGAACTGTCTAAAGCGCTCCACAAAGCCTCTCTGCACTGCTCAGCAAAGTGTTAAGTGCCTCCTTTTGTGTCAGCAGTCTTATTTACAAATGGCCATCCACCCAGTTTCGCTGCACACACATTGCTGATCTTTTCAAAACCTAATATCAAACCAATAATTCATAAAATAAGCTTCACATCAAGAGCAGAAAGGTAAAACCAAAAGCAGGCAAATTCAAAAATGATCAGTTAGGTCACTTCTCTGCCCAGTTGGCACAGCAATGCCAAACGATAGATGGGGGGGGGGGAGGGGTTGTAAAGAACAAGGCCGTCATTGAAAACGCAGAGGGCAAACTTCTCTGCTTATTTTAGAGAAAAAAAAAAACTGTTCATCTGCCTACATCTTCACATGTCACCATATTGGTTGTATTCACAGAGGTGTACTGGAGTTGTCCTCAAACCACTAAAGCACTAAATTACAGCAGCAGTCCGAGTGACGGGCTGGGAGGAACGCTTAAGTCTCCAACATCAACAATAATACTGAAATATAACGTTTCAATATGTAATAAGTCAATCTATATTGAAATATACAACTTCTTGTTAACCATATATTTCAATATACAAATCATACATGTAAGAGGAAAAAAAAAAAAAACCTACGGTACTGTGTGGTGATAAAGTGGGATTTTTATGACCCGTGAACAATGGGAATGAAACACGAGACAGATGCTTAAATTTGAAATATACTGATTAGCCTTTCACCTGAGTATGGGCTATTGTCACTGGGGTGGGGAGGCGGGGGTAGCCAAATCCTGTGTCGTCTCACTTTCACTCACACACTAAACACACTCTGCACAGGAATAGTTACAGCTAAGAGGCTCGCAGAAGTACCGTTTTAAATAGCTGCTATAAACACACTCAAAAGAAAGTGTCTAAAAAATTATCTTTGGAGGGGGAGAGAGAAATGAAACATACACAACATCAGAGCTCCTTTTCATATCTCCACCCGTCCATGTGGTTGTATCTCAGTACCTCTCAGTTTTTAGGTGGAGCATTTAAGGGAAACAGAGAGCGTCCAATAAGTTAGTCCGTTTCTTTTCTTTTTTTGCATAGCCAGACAGTGGGCACAACCACTGCAACCACAGAAAGAGTTTCAATGGGAGAGCTGTCACTGGAAGTGGGGAGCCTTGGTCCGTGTGTGTGTGTACCCCTTTCTGTCAGCTGGCCTCGGGATGTTTAGTTGGCCGCTCCCAAAGATGCAGCTTCCTGCTCACAAGGTGGACTCTTTCTGGCGATCGCGTCCGTTGGACGTCTTCTTGACTTTGGAAATGCCCTCGAGTGCACCTGACTCAGTCACTCTGGACACAAACAGAAGAGCAGCAGCACTTTTAATGGCAAACACTTTCTCAACCTTCATCTTAGTTCAGTCGGAATTATTAAATCTTATGGAAATCACAGAAAAACAAACGCTTAGCCACACATTACCCACACGAGCCTCCTCCTTATGTGATGGGACTAAATAGACAGTCAGCACCACTAGAATAGTTTCAGCTCTTTCAGCACCATCACTCATAAAGTAATGTTTTCTTCAATATTCATTTATGATCACACCGCACACATGCTATGCGATATCATAGTGTTTTCACTTTGTGTTAATGAGGACAAAAAACCAAATCTCAATAAAAGACTCATACGGAGATTTGGCTACTTCAACCATACTTTGAAGACATGCTACTTTCTATAACTTCTCCAAGTATAAATTAATCAGGTAAGAACTCAGTAACAGGATAAGTTATTTAAATGCCAGGTGTGGGCTCATACAGACGTGTCACGCTTACACTTCATCATTCTCGACGTCGTCCTCGTCCTGGGGAAGCTGGAGATAGGGGTTATTGGATGCTGGGCGAAACTTGTAGCCCGTCAACACAAAGAAGATGAGAGTCGACACCTCCACCAGAAACTGAAGAAGAAACAGTGCGTTTAATAACAGACAGGAGAAAGTGTCTTAACACTGTCCACAACATCCGGAAAATTTCTTTGCAAACAAATAAGTAGCACAGGGCCTTTTTAACATATGCGCTGTTTCACATTCTTCAAGCAACGCTAATATCCCATCAGGCCTCAGAGGGGAATACAGTGCTCTTTAATAAAGGGCTTTAAATAAGTAATGTGCTGGCAGATTTATACCAGCTCACATCAGGCAAGTATTGCCAGTCATTGTTGATTCAGAGAGCACAGACCGTCCTCGACTTTTTTCAAACAACTGCTGTAGCTGCACCGTCATCGTCTTACCTCATAGCACCACTGCCACTGGAAAGGCATAGTGAATTTGAGCAGAATGGCTATGATCCTTGTAAAGTAGATGTAACACACGATCTAAAATGACAGAAAACATTTCAGTAAGAACTCTTTAAATTTGCACGGTTAAACAAAAAAAAAAAAAATCAATCACACTAAAATCTTCCTTTTCCTCAGGATTAATTTTGCTTTGCTAAAAAACATTGTCAGAGGCAAGTTTTCAGTGTAACTGGTAAATCTATTACTGGTCCGATTGTTCAGATGAATGGAGGGTCACAGAACAACAGCAAAATACTGGCCTTCTTACCATCACATAATAATGGCGGAAGAGCTTGAGCTTCTCCAAATTCATGGCAGCTGAAAGAAACATGCACCAAGTTAAACACAGAACAAAACCTCTCCACCTATTAAAGCCCTGTAGTTGCAGCAGGACTCACCTTTGCCATCGGTGCTAGAAGCCTCTTGTAGGTGACGGATTGACCTTTAAAGACAGAGACGTGTTATACAATGAATCTGCTATTTGGGGCAAACTTGCATGCATACACCACGTAACACAAAGTTCATTTCGAATTACAAGAAACTACTTATCTCTTGTTTCATAACTTCAAACTGAAAATTTTCATGACTGTTTCATCAAGTAGGCAGGGCTGGACGGCAATGCTTTTGGTCCCCTCTCATTTTTTTCATGAAGTTGAATTATTCTGGGCGTTCTACTCTATCAAACATGCTCCACTTTCCCATACTGATCCTCTTATCCCAGAAATCTTAGTAACTTTAAACACTAGCCCCCAAAACTAATTTGGGACTAAAATGTAATTCGATAACAGATATCACACTGACCACACAACAGGGAAAAGGATGGCTCCACAGCAGATAAGGTCCACCAGAAAGAGGATCTCCTTCCACACGTAGTACTCGCTGGAGCCCTCCTCTGTAGACTCGATGATGATGTATGCGACGTTAGCCAGGACCTGCAGCACGACCGGCGAGCCATCAAAGCAAATACACATAAAAATCACCCAAACACCATTTGATTTGCTGCTCACCTGCAGAGGAATGACGATCATGAAGATCTTCTTCTCCTTGTCGGACAGGATGTATTTCACGAAAGCCCAGCCGGTACCAATCAGCGCCAGTGTGATGAACAGGAGCGCCCCCTTTAGCCTGGGAAGGATACAAACATTTTTTGTGTGTAATACAAATCAAATACAACCTAGGCTAAGACGCCGATTCTGCTGAGGTTCTGCTTACAGGTGTGTTATATAATACATGATGGCCCAGCCCTCAATAGGATGCCCCTTAGTGTTGATGAAGTAATAGTTGATCTGAGAGAGACGGGGACAGAGGCAGAATTCAGTGAGTCTCTTTTTATGAGAGGATTCAAACTCAAGACTGTGCTGTGGTGGTGATGCACTTACACTGTGGAAAACCAGTGACATGGACTTTGTGAAGGCTAGCGCTGCCATCAGCCAGTGGATCTTGAACACACTGTAACTGCAAACAAGCACAGAAGAGAGATGTTTAAACACTGCAGGAAATGCTTTTATTCCTACTGCTTAAGGTTCATCCAAATAATTAGTTATGATGTAAATTTTAGTCAAGTAATTGAAAATGTTGGGCAAATGCTTTGGGGCAGGATACTGTATGACCTCTGCAGCTCAGTTTTGTTAGTCTGTCTTTTTTTTTGGGAATGCATACCTGTTAGCTAAGCTCGAGCCATGTCAGCACAGAAAGCGTTTCAGCCATCTTTAATAAATCCAGCAGTTCATGGGGTCGCATGTTTTTATTCTGTAACTCAATTTTCCTTCTTTCTTCCTTATATTCTGGGCTATGAGCACTTCCAGAGCAACAGTAAGCCACAGCAGAACACTCTGCCAGAGCTATAGCTGCCAAGTTGGCTAAAGGACAACACGTTTTAGTAAATCACTCACTGTAAACCTGCTTTATGTTCCTTTAGTGGGAAGGCTGCAGCATCTATGGGCATGTCTGTAGAGTCCTGCGGGGCACTAGTGGGATCTAGAGGAAGGCCAGTGGTAGCTAGTGCTCTTTCACTGTCATGATTGGAGCAAATACTTCAGATATCTTCTTAAAAAATGTATTTGGGCTGCGTTGTCAAGTATGATGTGTCAAAGAAGCCAAAGTCTTTTTTTTTTAAACTTTATAAACTAAAAGTTCCTTGTAGTGAGTGTGAAGTACTTGAAGTTACTCAACACCCACTGTAAAACAGTGACTGTGCCACAGTCTTCCACTGAGGTGTGAACAGGATCCTATGCTTAATGATCTAATTAGTGTCAATTAGCAAATATTGTCATGCTTCATGTTAGAGTGATTATAACAATAAACACTACAAACTGTGTTCACTTTAGTATGGGGTCATATGAGCCAGTGGCCCTAACCGTATTCTTCCATCATACACTTTGTAGCAAGAGCTTCCCAGATTATGCAAGTGATTTTTTTTTTTAATTTCCAATCCTGCAAAACAGTGTGGTTCACTATTACTTCATTGTGCCCGTGTACCTGTGCTTCATGAGATTGTACACCCAGACCAGAGCAGCAATGAAGAAAACTCCAGCCATATAAAGATAAAGGCGAGGCAGAGGGATTTCCGCTGCAGAGAGGAAGCCATGGGGATTCTTCTCCCTCACTTCAACCTGTGATGCACGCAACATGGTAAGCAGACACACGCACGTGAGTGTGCATTTTATAAACTCAAAAATACTCAACTCACTGCAAACGAGTAGGGCTCGTTAAATCCCGGATCGCTGTTTCGACAGTAGTGGAACTTCAAGCTGTACAGGCCCTCCGCCTCTGAGCCAAACCGTATGCGGAACTGTTGAGAGAAAGAGAAAACACTTCCTGTCAGAGACAATCCTGCCCTTAAACATGCCTGAGCATACTGGATAAGGAGGATTTTCTTACACTGAAGCTGTAGATGCTGCCGTTTTTTTCCAAATCTAAAGTCACATGGTGGCGACTGCTTAGCTAAAATGAAATACAGCGTAGAAATTAATTTTGGGATTAAAATCAAACTAAAAATAGACCAAAATAACAAACAACAAGAAAAACATACATTGAATGTCCCTGTCACGTTAACAGCTTCAGGGTTCTGCACAGCCTGCTCTGGTTTCTTGTCATCGCTCCGTTTGTCTTGGTGCTCCGCTGACTTATCCTGATTTTTTGATTGTTGTTCTGAATCACGTTTGACTTTCTCCTGATCTACAGAGCACAAGTGCAGATGCCAGGCACAAAGGTAGAAATTTAGTTTATTCCGAGCATTCTATACACAGGTGGATGCTTTCATATCAAGAAAACAAAAACAAAGGCAAAGTCGAATGAAAACAAAGGACAGTATAATAGCAATGCCTCTTTCCACTAGTACCTACTTGACTCGGCTTAGGCTTGTAGTACCAGGTACTTTTTTTAGTGCCTACTCAGCCGGAGTTCCACACAAATCAGAGGTGATCCAAAAATGATGTTAACAGACTGCATAACACCGATTGGTTAGTCAGTGATGTCAGTGTTTGAGTCGTGAGAGCGTCTTGTTCACAAAAATCAACACTGTGGTCCCAGACTGTGACAAAAAGCCACACGCTGAATAGTAGCTATACAAATCGCTTCAACGCCCGCCATTGTTGTGCCGTTTGTTCCACATATAAATGACGTAACAGCACTTTCAGCCACGTTGTTATGAAGATCCCACGCACATTGGTTGACACTCGACTGTGATGGCAAATGATAAAAACAGAGTCGAGTCGAGCAGAGTAAGTACTAGTGGGAAAGAGCTACAAGTGCATTTGATGAAAATCCTTACACTGTGTAAAATATATCAGAGACTATGAAATTATCTTACATTTGACATATTATGTAAATACCATAAACAAACACTTCTTAAGACCTGCTCCTTTATCACAAAAACAGAAGAACCTTGATGAATACATCTGAGTTACTCTTCTCTTTATCAAAAAATAAATAAAGACAAGCCTTTAATAGAACACTTTAAATAGAATTGTTTTTGGGGTGGGATAGAAATTTAAAGTCTACTTTGTTTAAATGATGCCACTGAAGGAAGCAAAATCCAAATTTTGGTATTTGTGTGGCCAACACTAACCTTTATCTGCTTCAACCCTTTCCTTCGCAATCAGTATGTTGTCTTGTTTATTCACAGCATCCACACTGACGCTACACAAACACAAATTATACAGTTAGCCTCCACACACTGAGCTGCCGACGGCACTGTAACAAACATTTTTGAATATTAGTGCTGAAACATCCACACCTTTGGTTCTTGATATTAATGAGAAAACGAATGAGAGGCTCGGCATTGGTCGCATTTTGAGTGAGCAGACATTTCTTCAAATCCTCTGCCTAGAGGGGGAAACGTCACACAAACACTCACTCAACACCTGTATTCATAATAACAAAACTTTCATAAGTGCATTTCAACAAAAGGCCGTCCTTGTCCTACATGATTGCACAACTGATTTTGAAAGGTCTGAAAATAATGATGTACAATGCTGACAGAAATATTTATGGTGATGTACTTACTGTGTAGGACAAGACTCCATTAACACGCGATCTGGACAGGCTGAACCCAACCTTAAGAAAGTGGGATTACGTTAATCAGTAGGGTTAAAAGCAGCTGATTCAAATCTCTATTTATTTTATAACACATATTTTATCACACTAACTCAATCTGCAAGTTTTTACTGTCAAATCAGCTCTTAAAACATGACACTTGACACCATCGCAAACACAAGACCAAAGGTTGATGAGCTCACTGCTGCTGCTTCATGACTTTTGTGTCAGGTTAGCCCGACTCACTGTTGTTTCGAGCACTCCACTACATTACTTCAGCGGTCACACTGCTTACAGTGCACTCGAATGTTTAACAACAACTGTCTAGGAAGAGAGGCTTATTAAAGGCAATGTTCATGCATACTTTCATTGTATGTTTTTTCCCTATATTTAAAAAAAAAAAAAAACCCAAAACAAACAAAACAACAAAAACAAAAACAACAAAAAATGTCAGCGACGTAGTAGCTCATCTGACCCATGAATAGTCACAATTAACAGGCTGTTCCCCACAAAACAGCACATTTTGTTGAGACCTTGCAGCTGAGTAATTCAGGTGAAGACCCATTAGATGATCGTTGCGTGATGGTTTGATTAAATCCTGATTAATACTGTAGGAGAAGTGGCCGTTCTAATGAAATGTGAATAACTGGATGGATTTCATTTATGTTTTAGCTCATTAGTCCTTCAGTCTGATGAATCATTGGGGAAAAATAAATAAATAAAATTTGAAAAAAGGTCAGATTGAATCCTTTTGTTTTAAATGAACTATTAGCCTGATAAATGGTTCTGAGACCAATTTTGTTGTCTGTTTATTTTGTTTCTATTCATTATTTTTGCTTCTGTACCAAGATAAATAGAAATCTTTGCTAAAAAGATGTTCTGGGCTGTGAGGTCAGTCTCCTGATAATGAATATGCAAATTCTCATAACCACTGATCTTTGGCCTTCATGAGTGGTGCTAGTTTCAGTCATTGTGCAAATGTACTGTTTATAAAGTTGGGGAAACCTGGAGTCAGCTGACACTGAAGAAGTCACTTGGATGAGTGACGAAACAGTTTTCTCAGTGAAAACGCTACATCCAGATGAACAGAATTAATCTTTTAGGTAAACCTAACAAACACTTTACACACTGTATAAAATATACAAAAATAGAAGAAAATATTGCCACATTACATAGAGAATCCACAAAATAACAACACAAATATGTTAGCTGGGCCAAAAATACTTCATTAACTCTGTCTGCAGCCTAATCGAGTCAAGATATTAATTCTTTAACAAGCAGTTAACAAACATATAGTTACATTTTTTCCCTTCAAAACCTCAGTGTTAAAAATTTTTTTTTAATTAATTAAACCTGTTGATGATTATAATTTGCTGTCCATTTACACAAAATGGACAGCGACTGTGGGTTTGATTATGGATCTGCTACGGTGAACCTGTTTATTAAAACCCAAGAGGCTGTACAATTATTAACAAAAACTGAAAAATTCCACAGATAAAGTAACGCAAACTCAGAGCCTTCATTTCCAATCACGCATTAATTTTGAGTCTCTGTCCAAAAGGCATATTTTGAGTGAAATTCTTAGTAACAAAGATGAAGAAAATGTTCTTTTCATTCAACTTTTGTTTTAGTTTGACCACATATGATAAGTTTCATGGGTCTTTACAGGACTGCTAGTTGTTTTTATTTTTATTTTTCATATTCAAAGTCAAACAACTGTTGATGCACCTGTCCCGAATTACAGATGTGGATTTACATTTATGGAGAGGCTGGAGAACATTTTGACATAGTTGTATTCAAATGTGGCCTCAGATTTAAAGGTTTTATGCAAACAAATGATAAATAGAAATGGAATTGCACATCTGTAATAGATGTGCCATTTCATATTAATATATAAAACCGTACATCTAACGGTACTGCCTGGTACAACATTACCTCTAGCTTGAATTTGTTCCTGCTTTTATTATTATTATTATTATTATTATTATTATTATTATTATTATTATTATTATCTTTCTTTTTGTAATTCAATTCTATCGTTTTGAAGAACACAATGCCACCTGTTGAAAAGAAAGGTCAATGAACCACCGCATATAACCAAACACACACACCGGACTTACTGGGTACTTGCTGAAGTCCACTGAAGTCTCCGGGACTTGCAGTGAATGCAGGTAGACATCCAGAGTTCCGTTAGCGTAGAAGCCAAAGTCGTTGAGGTCGATGGTGTGGCGAATTTCATTCTGGTTGTAAGAACAAACAAGTAGAGCTCAGCTGTTGTGGTTCAGTCAGTAAACATGTCTCCTAAGACTCAGATTTAAGAAGCTTTGGTAGCTTTTCTCGTGCGCCCATAACAAAACCCAACGCGACATTATGTTTGGACTGTCCTCTGCCATTAGAATTAATTACAACATACGAATTGAGTAGTAAGACGCTCGACGGGAGCAGAGGAAAACAACACGCCATTAGCTCCCGAGCTAGCGCTGTCATAATTTGTTGCCTTACCGTCAATGTAAGCTTGTGTATTCTTGCTTCGCACCCAGGCAGAAGTAATATGAATAAAAATCCAGCCACAAAGCAGACTCTGTGCCCCACCGCCATCGCTGACTCGCTAGCGGTAACTAGCTGCTAATACTAGGGAGCGTCAATCCTTCCAGGTGGCTAAATAACAAGCTAGATAGCAGACTTGAATGTAAACCAGGTCAAATGCGAGAGTTAGAATCTTTCAGCTTAGCTTTCCGGCTCTTAAACGGCGTCGTTTACTATCAAACTACAACCATGTATCTTGTTTTCGAATTCCTTTCTGCTGTCATCGCTTAAGGTAACAGCTAGCTTGTAGGCGTCACGATCTGACTTCCTGGTCTGGTGTCAAGAACAAAACGTTGATTAAGGTGCGGACAAGAGCGTCAGCTGCTGCGGGCTCACACCCGCTACAGTGCCACAGCCGAGATATAGACAACACTCTGCGCAAGCAACCGGAGCAATGTAGGCTTTAAAACTGCCCACCCGTACAACCCGCTTTTCTGTACTAATTTTGTGTCAGAAAACGATAAATGTTGTTCAAGGATCTGACTACACCTTATATGAGTTGTTCTAGATTTTGATCACGTGGTTCAGCCCTGACACTAAGCTTCCGGCTAAAATGAGTTCACGTGATTAGAATGACCCTCCACGTCGGATACAGTCTCTCTGTGTTGTTACGTTGCGGAGATGAACTTTTGACACGTGGAGCTTTTATTGTTTCAGACATTCAAACTACGAGTTTACGTTTTGTTGTCTCACTCAACAAATGTTCTATATTCTCTGTACACGTTATTTGTATTGTCCACAAATCGCGATTATTGTTCAAACAAGATCATTTTTATAGCCCCTCTGATGACATGGTCCAAAAAATAAATAAATTGTGGCCACAAAATACTACTTCGTGCCGTCGAAATAGTATAACGTGCCCACGAAATACTTATTTGTGGCCACGAGAAAAAAAGTCACTAAGGGGGATTTTCTGGGACTTCCAGTCATGAGAAGCTTTGCAGCTGTCTTGAATATTTTTTTCACCTGGGAATAAACTTTCTCACTGTAATATGATGAGTTTCAAATTATTTGGAAATAACTAATAACCCTTTAAAGATTGATGGATAGAGGCTGCTAAGATGTCCAGATGTATTTTTAATATATCCTGATATTTAAAATTGTGAAAATGAATGCGGGTGTAATTTCTTTTTCACACAACAGTAAATCTACAACAACTGACTAAACAACTGATGTATTATCACCATTATAGCTGAACTTGTATGTGACTCCTGCTTTTAGTTGTTGCTGTTGTTTGGCTGGAGTCTACACCCCTGGTGTAGACTCCCCCCTGGTGGGGGGACTCCAGGCCTTGACAGCCGGTGTGCTGCAGGTTTTAGATGTGTCCTTGATCCAAACAGCTGATTTAAATGGCTAATATGGCCTCAATATATCTTGAAGTTCTCCAGAGGCCTGGTAATGAACTAATCATTTGATTCAGATGTGTTAACCCAGAGTGATATCTAAAACCTGCAGGACACTGGGCCTTGAGTTCCCCACCCCTGGTCTACACCAACTCCTGAGGTACACATCTGGCTCTTTAGCAGCTCGGTGCTCATTGGCTCTTTGCTATTCGTGTCATTCTGGTGCTTGGGCCTGAGCAGGTATAATGGTTCAGTAATATAGATAACTGATTGCATATTATTCAATTCTTTTTACATTGTAATTTGATTATCTTTTAAAATAATTTGACCAACTTTAATTAAAAAAAATAAATACATTTTTTTACAGCCATTTACACCAGTTTTTCTTGATCTACTGTTTATGTCTTGTCCAAGTGCTGCTCTGCACACAGCAACATGTGCACACACACACCAGCCAGCAGTCTATGGTGAGAGGTTTGCTGCAGTCAGACAGCTTGATGAAGTGTGTGGAGGCCAAAGAGAAAGAAAACCATTTCCTGGATGGTGATATGTGAACAGGAGAGATCAGCAAATTTATAGAGATGCTCGATAGAGACTTGATTATTATCACAGTCTTAATTCCTCTTTTTTTTAAATTTTTTATTCCTATTTATCCCCTTCGTATATTTTATTTATATTGTCTCTGTATTTATATATATGTGTGTGTAATATTCTGTAACTCTGTAACTTCTGTCGGTGCTGTGCTTTTTTGGAAATCGAATTTCCCAGAGGAACCCACCCGAGGGATTAATAAAGTTCTATCTATCTAGAAGTAAGGGTAATATTTGATATTCCTATTTCTGTAACAATCACACTTATGAAAATACACAAATTTACGATAAAGCACATGTGCTGACCACAGAGTGAAACTTCCCACAAGAATGATGCATGGAATTTTCTATTGATTCTATTGATGTCAGATTAGGGATTGTGGTCAACAGATTTAGTTTCAATTCAAGTACCTAATCGTAGCCTCAGTGATTATATAGGACAAACATGTCTTAGTCAGCTGAGAGTAATTAAAAACATTACATTTACACTGTAACCCATGGCAACCAAGGTTTGAGGTGAGGAGGAAGAGGATGATATTTTATTATGACGCCGGTGGTGTCGTCGCTTTTTATTTCCTTGGGGAACTTCTCGTCTTACAATAAAACAAAGGTATGATCCTTCATATCTTGAGTCCAATGGCACAGACATGAATTTAAATGGCACAACTTCTCTTCTTCTCCACCTTTGGGGTGCAACATATGTATCCGGTCTTCAGCTACAGATGAAATCCAACTAGTCAGAAGGAAGATGTCCGTCTCGGCCACCATATACAAAGGAAACATGCCGGCTTCCACAAACCGGCGCACAAAGTTATGTATTTTTAATAGATTGATTGTAAGTTCATGTGAGTGCATCAGTTTGTTGGAAGATGTAACCACTATGTATGTTTATGAGTACAATATCAAGAAGTGGATGACGCAGAAACATCAAAAACACAGCTTCACCTGCTGACCTCAGATGAAAGTACGAGTAACTCCTGACACGTTTACATACACAGCTTAACAGGCCTGATTTAATCTGAACATTTCAGAGTTTGTTGAAACAGCAAAGCACAGGTGGACATTTGTATGTGTTACAACAGATAAATCACAGGAATAAAGATTAAAATGAATAGTGGCTCAATATCATTCAGGCTTTATTTTCAGGGTTCTGGGATATAACTCATGCTGTTTCATGATAAAGGAGGATAAAGAACCCTAAATGACCCTGTGTGTTTGTTATACAGTCGACTCCCGGTAGTCGTGGTGATTTGGGACCACAACTGCCGCAAATACTTGAGAACCCCTCTAAAAACGCTTATAACTGCCTATTTTAATAGTTCAAACACCAAATATATCTTAATCTAAAACACTTTATATGATTTCAAAGTCATCTTACAATATTGCCCTTAAAATATTTGGCTTACAGCTACGCGTGAACACTTCTACAACTGTAAGAGTGTTCACGAATACCTGACAGGGGTCGACTGTATTACCATCGGTAATTAGTTGTTACTGTTGCCTGAACAATTATGTCAAGCAATATGTCTGCTGTAAAAGTAGCCTGTTGGTAGCAAAAAAAACATGAATATGCCCGTACGTGTAAGTGTCTCTCTTTGTTACTCCCTCCCGGGATTTACTTTTTTAAAATCAGACTTTGTTTACAATTTGCAGTCATTAGAGTACATTTGTGGTTCTGGAGTATATTCTTTACATGGCATCATATGTAGCTGTAACAATTACTGTAACATTATGTAAACTGTAACATTAGAAGACCTTAGATATGCCGGGCATTTCTGTGTTGAAAGGAACATGTGATTGCACCGTGTAAGCTACATGAAAACACCCAGCAGATGGACTGCGTGAGAAGATCCCCATCTATCACAGGGCTGACACAGCTCATAACTCGGCCTTATTCAGAATCACCAGTTAACATTAATTTCATTTCATGTAAAGGAAAGAAATGATTACAAACTATATTGTGCCCTCCGCTTTAATCTCCATTGAGATTATTTTTGGTAGAAGTTTATATTCATAGGTGCGGTGCTGCTACCGGTGACCGTGGGGGCAAAAACCACTCCTCCCTGCTGAGCCGACATCGTGGCTCCAGCGGTAGGATTTAAAGTAGAGGATCCAGAGGATGCAGCTGCTCTGCCCTCTACAGCTGAAAGGACAAAGAAGCAGAGAATCAGTGGTAATGTCTGCACAGAGGCAGACCACAAACAGATTGTCAGTTACAGGTGAGTTTAAGAAACTCTGCATTCACCGCACCTTCAAACTTGCCCTCTAAGTCGTCTGCGATGTTGTTGACATTCATTTTCCTCAGGATCGCGACAGAGACTTTCACAGCCGTCGCTTCACCGTAGCTGTCTATCATACAACTCACAGTGTCCATACGGTCTTGGCCCTCGAGTTTGCTCTTTGGAATTGGTTTGCAGCTGTCCACGATCTTCATGGCGAGGTACCACTTAAAATGTTTATACTCCTCATTAGTCAGGTCTTGCAGTTTTTCTAAGAGCAGCTCTGAGACCAGCATGTCTGCTCACTGAACAAACGAGAGAGAGAGAAAATGAGCTCTGTTTCTTTTAAATAAATACTTCTTTCATTCCTTTATGGGCTTAGTTGATCAGAAAATTCATGTCTGTAACTATCTGTCTATTTTAAAGTATATTACACCACATTCAGTTTGTTCAAGATGATCTATAAAACAACAATAAGGCATTTAAGTGTCACTGCCCCCATTATCATAAAAATAATAGGAATACTTAAAAGTGTTGTGCAGTTAACTCCTCGGTTAATGGTTGCTTAGCTTAGAATATTGAACTTTTAAATATTATAAAGAAAAAACATGTGAGTGTAACTTTTCTGGTGTAAATCTTCTGTATTTTTAAGGTTCTGTGAACACAACAGAGACTACTACAATAAGTCCACCAAGAAAATCCTTTGCAAATCTGATGTGTGCATGGAATAAAACATTTATTTATTATGTTGTTGTTTTTAAATATGGTTTTTACTTTCTGCTTTTATTCAAAGGATGTTTTGAAAAAGTCTACGAGGAACCAAAGTTGTACTCAACAGTGTGATCACATTTTTATATGTATGCTATATGCTAGCCCCAAACCCTCTGGCTCTCTTCCAGTGTCTCCTCGGTCCTCTCTTCCTCCCGCCAACCAGTTGCATCAGGTGACTTCCCCTCCCTGAACATGGGCCCTGAACATGGGCTCAAATGAATATAAATAAACCTGAAGGACTAGTTTAAAACACTGAAGCTAGTCGTGCAGTAGTTTCATTTTTCGTCGCTGTGTTTAGTGGGATCGCAGACAACGAGGAAGTAAATCAGCGTCACCACGTCAGTGAATTAATAGCAGTGCTAATACAACTTCTAAAACCTGCTAATGAACCACATCTGGATCTGGATCATACATCGGTCACTATATACTCTCAATGTCTGCGTTCGTTCACATCCGATGTAAAGCTGCACACAGACAGAGCGAAAGTAAACAACAAGAAAGTCAAGTTCAAGTCTCCGTCATCCTTTCTAGCTCCTCCTGTTTCATTTTGTATCGCAGCGCACAGACGTTATTAAACCTCCAAAGATGTGCATTTTAACTTTGGGGAATTTTATGAATCAAAGAACTCACCTCGTCACTGACCCGCCGATATAGCACCAAGCAAAGGATGTAAAGAAAATGGCGCAAACGAGTGCTTTCGGTTTCAAACCCTCTACCGGGAAAGTTCTGCGAAACCTACAGGACTACGTCAGGAGTGACTACTCAACACGTAGTGAACGTATTATGACTTAATGTGTGCACAGCCGTACTTGGTCAAGATACAACTAGTTTATATATAACCCCGTTGTGTTTATACGTCTTATGTCTATAGTCACATAAACGGAACATTTTGTCCTCCTTGTGATTCTGCCGGTAAAAAACAGCTGCTGTACAGATGTGCCTGAGCGACTGAGGGGTTGGCTGGTACATTGTAGTGATGTGTCGGTCACGAACGAAATGGCTCTTAGAGCCGGGTCTTTGATGTGAACGACGCGAGCCGGCTCTTATCACAAGCCCTGGGTTCTTTTTTTCTTTCTCTCGCCCTCTCTCTCCCACTTTTTTTCCGCTTCACTCCGCATGAGCCTTGTGCTTTGCGCTGGGAAGAGGGGGGAGGGGCGGTAGTGTAGTAGTGGCCGGTAATAAACCAATCCTCATGAAGAACAGTGCTCTTTAATGAATTCAGCACAGACTAGGGTTGCCAACTCCCTGAAAAATAAATAAGGGACACCTCGTGGCCAGGGCCGGGCGACCCAGTTGTCTTCACCCTTCCCAGTGTGGTGAATTTTCTAGCTCTTTTTTTGTGTGTGAAATAGTGATGGGTCGTTCGCGAACGAAATGGATCTTAGATCCGGCTCTTTGACGTGAACGACGCGAGCCGGCTCCTTATCGCGAGCCGTCACGTGGGTTTTTTTTTTCTTTCTCTCAGCCTCTCTCTCGCACTTTTTTTCCGTTTCACTCTGCACGCGAGCCTTGTGCTTTACGCTGGGCAGAGGAGGGAGGGGCGGTAGTTACACTCAGTAGCACAGGAACAGAGCCAGAGAGAGAGAAAGAGAGGCAGGGACAACAACATTAGAAAGGTATAGTAATCATCCACAACTATTTTCGGTTGCAGATGATAAAGGATTGAGAAAGTTTATTCATGCAGGTCCATATGACAGAGAATATGCATGTTCTTTTAGTTTTCATATTATAATTTATATTTAATTGTGTTGTGGTTTGCAGTGTTTTGTGTTCTTTTCACTTTAAATTTGTGAAAGGAAAAAGCTGAAAATTTAAATAGTTAAAACTTGAAATGTGAATAGTTGATTTTTGTATTATATGATTTATTTATTACATTTTATGTGGAGTGAATAAATAAAAGTATATTTACGGTGGCCCCTAGAGACAAAGCACATACAAACTTCAAATCACGTACGAACTCTGAAGCATGTACAAACTCCAAAACACGTACAAAACACGTACAAACTCCAAAACACGTAAAAACTCCAAAACACGTAAAAACACGTACAAACTCCGAAGCACGTAAAAACTCAGAAGCATATAAAAACTCAGAAGCACATACAAACTCAAAACACGTACAAAAGACAACAGAAGTGCTCCAGGATGCTGGGCGCAGTGTTGAGCCTTTGTTATCTTGTGGCTACACAAGCCAGCAAGTACCAACGACCGGATTTGGTGTGTGGTAATAACAGGTAAATGAACTTTTTTTTTAAATTATTTGAATATATATATGAGTGCCTGTGTATAAATACACAAATACACACATGCTTTCAATTGTGTAATTTAAGTGATCTAGTAGCTCTGCTTTGGAAGTTCAGTTAATGCTAGAAATGTGTTTTGGAGTTTGTACGTGTTTTGTCTCTAGGGGCCACCGCATATATTTATATATAAACATATATAAATAAAACCACTTGTTTTTACGTTAGTAATTCCTTTTGTGCATAATTTTATATTATTGTTAATAATAAATTAATTAAAGCAACAAAACAACCTGAAGAGCCGGTTCGGAGCCGAAAGAGCCGGCTCTTTTTAGTGAGCCGAACCGAAAGAGCCGGATCTCTAAAAAGAGCCGGAAATCCCATCACTAGTGTGAAATTATTTTTTTAACCATTTGACTTGAAGTTGATTTAAGTAGATGCATATTCTATTCTTTGTGATATGAACACATGTGAAACAAATGATCATTTAGCCATTTATTTTTAGCTCAAAATGACAACATTAACACAGTAAAACAGGTCTCTTTCTTAAACAGAAGCCTGTCATGCTTAACCTTTGAGAATATAAGTAAATCTTTCTTTAAAAGAACTCTGTCCTGCTTAACTTAAAATAATAGAAAACAATAGAAAGAAAAATATTCTTGTAACAGTGCACATTTAGTGCATTTAGTACAATTGGCTTCAGTTGAGGTATTATTTCAGCTTTTCTAATCAGCTGCGCCTGTTTGTAAACCCGCTTGTTCCCATGATTACGCATCATAACTCATCATCATTACACTGCTCACACTGCTCACGCGCAAACGTAAACGTTGGTGAAAAAGACGGCGCAGCACGGCTGTGCAGCGTGTGATCTGGACACAAGCGATGGAGGCACAACTTGTAGAACTTTGGAAAGCTCATCCGAGCCTTTTCGATGTGGCATCACAAAATTATCGCGACCACAACAACCGTGAAAATAGTTGGATTTACACTGCTGCTCAATCACAGCTGCCTGATCAGTGTTTTTCATTAGCAATTTAGCAAAGTTGATGGTGGTGGTGTGTCTGTGTGAGTGAAAGACAGAGAGAGCGAGCGACAGATTATCTGTTATAACCTTCATTTTATGGAGGCACAGTGTGAGCACTCAGGTCGCATCAGAGCATCGGGCGGTATAGTGTGAGAGTACATCGTGACCTATGAACTTCTAACCCCTGCGAGTCAATCGTGCAGTTTGAGCAGGAGCTGAATAACGTGACTGAAAAAAATCGCACAGTGTTTGCCCAGCTTTAGGTGTACTGTCATCCGAGACTTGCACCGCAGAGTCGGCGTTTGTTCCCCTGTTGGCCATGCTTCTTGTTGTGGTCATCTGTTGTCTTCCGGTATTTTCTCCGCAAGCGACCTTTCCTCGACCAATGAGATGAGCGGTAATCTGAATTGTCATACTCGAATTGTCATAAGTGTGCTGTCAGCTCATTGGTCACAAAGCAGGAGAGGGGCTGGGAATTATGTTTTCAAACAAAGTGTTAATTCCATAAACATTTATAGACTACTTTTGATTCTCACTGTATTACGGGACAAAGTGCGTCCCTTATTAGCTCAATACGGGACGTGTACTTTTGTTTCAAAATACGGGACGATTCCGTATTTTAAGGGACGGTTGGCAACCCTAGCACAGACTAACATCGAAGAGGTAGCAGTGACACACATCAGTTATCAGCTAGCCATCTAACTGTATTCTATCTCTAAACCTTTACCAACTCCGCTTTACTCTTATTTTGCGACACCACCCTCTAGTGGTGCAATATGATATAAACATTACAGAACACAACATCTCCTCTCTCTTTATAAAAAGAGTTCACCAAATAGCGTAGTACAGAAATAAAGTAATTCACTGTTTAGCAAACCAAACATACACTGGTGAACTTAAATGTTGCAATAGTTATAACATCAGAATACTACAACTAGAAAAGCTAAATAAACCTGAAATTGTAAAATAAAAAGAAATTATTCCAGTTTTTCCATTACAATTTTTTCTTAGTGCATTGGTGGCAGGAAATCAGTTCTTCTTAAACCCAAAATAGAACAAGTAATGACATTTCTCTAATGTCCTTTTTCAAGCAACCTATTATGGTACAATATAGTCTTTGTGCCAACGAGGCTTATACTTGACGCGGGGCAGTCTTCTGGCAGTAGGTGAGCCAGTCTGGGTGTGGTGCAACCTAGCAGTGTCAGCGTTCTTTTCAGTCACTGGGCGACAGCGTGCTAGATGAGTGGCATTCCAAATCTTTCCATTACTCAGCAAGAAGGCATTCAAGCCTTTGGCTTTTGTTACTGTTACAGGAGGGGTAAATCTGGGATGTCCTTTAGGGACATGGTGGGGTTTACTTATCCTCACACTCTCTCCTGGTAGAAAAGAAGGTTTCCGTGCGTGACGCCTACCATCAGTGTAACGTTGCATTTTCAGCTGATATTTCTGAACTGAGTGACGTGCAACGTCATCCAGTGGAGACACAGCAGGAGGCAAAGGGAGGACATCCAGTTTAGTACGCATCTTCCTGCCATACAGGAGTTCATAGGGAGAGAGGGAAGTAGTTGCATGCTGCGTTGCACGGTAAACTTGAAGCCAATCCAGCACAGTCGCCTTCCATGGTTTTGACTGCTGGATTGCTGTCTGGATACAGGTGCGGAGGGCACGATGAAACCGTTCGATTGCTCCGTTTGCACCTGGGTAGTAGACAGATGTTCTGCTGTGGGAGATGCCTCTATTCTGAAGGAATGAGGTGAACATTGCAGAGGTGAACTGTGTACCATTGTCAGTTACGATGTTCTCTGGGTTGCCATGACGACTAAAGACAGATGAGAGGAACTGAATGACATCATCAGTAGTAGCAGAAGGTGAAAAGGCAAGCTCAGGCCATTTGGAGTAGTAGTCAGTCAATGTTATAACGTATCTACAAGCAGGTATTGCAGTATCAAAAGGCCCAACAATGTCAAGACCAAGTTTTTTCCACGGTCCATCAGGCAGTGGGACGGGTTGGAGAGGAGCAGGATTAGTATGTGCAGTTTTGTCATTGGACTGGCAAAGGAGGCATGAGGTTATGGCAGACTGGACTTGTGAGTCCATTTTTGGCCACCAGTAGAGATCTCGTAGTCTTTGTTTTGTGCGCACAATCCCTTGGTGACTTTCATGTGCCAGCGCAATGAGTTTAGGTCTCACTGAAAGTGGTGCAATGAGCCTTGAGCCTCTGAGAACATAATCACTCAGGGTTGAAAGTTCATTACGGATTTTGTAGTAAGGTGCAAGCGTGACATCAAGTGCTTTGATTGAGGCAGGCCAGCCGCTTTGTATTTGTGAACGCAAAGCAACCAGTTCAGGGCAAGTTGAACAGGCAGAGTCAAAGTCCGCAACTGGAAGAGAGGACATGGCAGCAGAAACTTGGGCTACCATTTCATGATCTGCATCCGATGTAGGATGGGAAGAAACAGGCAGGGGCAGGCGAGAGAGATAGTCAGCTGTATAGTTCTGAGAACCTGGGCGGTAAATAACATCATAGTCAAAACACAGGAGGCGGGCAGACCAGCGGGCGATGCGCATTCCAACCCTATTAATCCCTTTGGTGCTCAGCAGTGTTGTCAGAGCTTGGTGGTCTGTCCGCAGAGTAAAACGTCGGCCCCACAAATACGTTCTCCATTTCTCTGCAGCCCACACACAAGCATAAGCTTCTTTTTCAACAGTTGAGTACTTTTGTTCTGTTGCAGACATTGTGCGGGAAGTAAACGCCACAGGTTTTTCTGTGCCATCAGGTTGCACTTGAGCAAATACAGCACCAAGCCCATAGTCACTTGCATCAGTAGAGATCACGACACGCAAGGCAGGGTCAAACAGTAGCAGTGCAGGACTATTCACCAGGAGTTTTTTACTTCTTCAAAGCTCGCTTGTGCATCTAAAGTCCATGTGAAGGTGTTCTTGTCGTTAGCACAGGCATGCATAGGGGCTACAACAGTTGCAAAGTTTGGCAAGAACTTGGAGTACCATGACACCAAGCCCAGGAAGGATCTCAGAGCAACAGCATCAGATGGGGGAGGGGCTCTCAAAACAGCATCAATATGCTCCTCATCAGGAAGAATGCCATCAGCAGTGACAACATGACCTAGGAAGCGTAGCGATGTCTTCCTAAAATGGCATTTGTTTTCGTTAAGCACAAGTCCAGCATCTTTGAGCTTCTGCAGGACAGTGCTAAGGTTTTGGTCATGCTCAGCTGCACTTTTACTGTAGACAGTAAGGTCATCCAGGTAATTTTGGACACCTGGGAGGTCTTTAAGGATTTCAGCCATCATTTTCTGAAAAGCTGAGGGGGCAGAGGCCAGTCCATAAGGTACTCTGCAGAATCTGAAGAGTCCATCATGTGTAATGAATGCTGTCAAATCTCTGCTATCTTCATGCAGGGGCAGCTGGTAGTATGCATTTGCAAGATCAATTGTAGAAAACACTTTTGCACGCTGTAAGCTGGCAAACAATTCATCCACATGTGGTAAGGGGTAGCAATCAGTGATCACAGCTTTGTTTGGTTCACGGAGGTCTGCACACAGCCTTATTCCACCAGTTTTCCGTCCTGTCACAACAATTGGGGATACCCATGGTGATGCATCAATCCGTTCAATGACACCAGCTTTGAGTAAACGATTCAGTTCTGCTGAAACTGAAGCCCTCACAGCAAACGGGAGACGTCGCAGCTTCTGACGCACAGGTTTGACTGTTGGGTCAACTTTCACTTTATGCACAAAGGCACGCACGCAGCCAATATCTGGGGCAGCAGGGATGCAAGAAGCAGGTGATGGATTTGTAGACATCACAGAAGCAGTAGGATCAGTACATGGAGGTAGAACAGTATTGCCTTCGTGTATGTAACTAGTTGAAGGTCAGGTGGTTTTAGTGGCGTACCACTGAAGTGCTCTTCGTAGATGTGGTTAGGCAGGATAGAAACTGCAGAACCTGTGTCCACAATCAGTTCAATGTCCTTAGCTGATGAGGTAGGTGTTCTCACATTTATGCTGCATTGCAATCCTTTTGATGCATGAGAAGGATCTGTTAAGTAAAGGACTGTGAGTTTTGGTAAATGGACTTCCCGTACATCTCTTGTCTTGGATGAGCAGCAGACACGAGCAAAATGTCAAATTTTATGACACAGTTTACAAGTAGCTTTGGCAGCAGGACACTGACGAAAGTTGGCTAAATGACTGTTTGAACCACATCTAAAACAGTTCTTAGATGTTTTTGTTGCATGAGATGGCTTTGCAGGGTGAGCATTGTACTTATGTTTCCTCTGCATGGAGTGCGAGTGAGACTGCACAGCTTGGACTGGGGTACTACTGTCTGCAGCTATGGATTTAGCTTGTTGAACTGCAGATTCCATTTGTGTTGCCAGTGTAACAGCTTTATCTAGTGTCAAATCAGGTTCCAGCAAGAGTCTTTCTCTTATGCTGGGGCTAGACACATGTTCAACTAGCTGATCACGGATCATTTCTTCTGTCCTGTCATCAAACTCACATTTAGAAGCAAGGTCACGCAAGCTCGCCACATACTGGATAACAGTCTCATGTGAAGCTTGTGTTTGCTGTCTGAAAGCATGTCTTTCCACAACAACATTTACCTTGGGTGAAAAGTATTGTTCTAGGGCAGTAACAGCAGAGGCGAAAGTGTCACCTGTGTTTGGCAGTGAGTAGAAAATCCTTTGTCCCTCAGTTCCTAAGCAGTGAAGTAAAGTAGCTCTTCTTCGTGCTTCAGGCCAAGCATTCCCTGTTGCATTGATCACAAGCAAATAATTGTTGAACATACGCATCCACATGTTGAATGGCAAAGCAGGAACTCCAGGGCAAGGCAAAAACATCGGCGGCGGATGGACGTTTGCAGCCATGATGACTCAGCAAAAAAACTCAAAGCAGAAAAAAAAAAACACGCAGGGGTTACTCGTCGCCAAAATGTAGTAGCGGCCGGTAATAAACCAATCCTCATGAAGAACAGTGCTCTTTAATGAATTCAGCACAGACTAACATCGAAGAGGTAGCAGTGACACACATCAGTTATCAGCTAGCCATCTAACTGTATTCTATCTCTAAACCTTTACCGACTCCGCTTTACTCTTATTTTGCGACACCACCCTCTAGTGGTGCAATATGATATAAACATTACAGAACACAACAGGTAGTTACACACTCAGTAGCACAGGAACAGAGGAGGGAGAGACAGAGAAAGACAGCCAGGGACAACAAGGTCACATTAGAAAGGTATAGTAATCATCCACAACTATTTTCGGTTGCAGATGATAAAGGATTCAGAAAGTTTATTCATGCAGGCCCATATGACAGAGAATATGCATCTTCTTTTTGTTTTCATATTTTAGTTTATATTTAATTGTGTTGTGGTTTGCAGTGTTTTGTGTTGTTTCACTTTAAATTTGTAAAAGGAAAAAGCTGAAAATTTAAATAGTTAAAAGTTGAAATGTGAATATTTGATTTTTGTATTATATGATTTATTTATTATATTTTATGTGGCGTGAATAAATAAAAGTATATTTACGGTGGCCCCTACAGACAAAGCATGTAAAAACTCCAAAACACGTAAAAACTCCAAAACACGTAAAAAAACTCAAAGCACGTACAAAACACAACAGAAGTGCTCCAGGATGCTAGGGCGCAGTGTTGAGCTTTTGTTACCTAGTGGCTACACAAGCCAGCAAGTACCAATGACCGGATTTGGTGTGTGGTAATAACAGGTAAATGAACATTGTTTTTAAATTATTTGAATATATATATGTGAGTGCACAAACAATACACATATGCTTTCAACTGTGTAATTTAAGTGATCTAGGTAACCAGTGGCGGTCCTAGCCTGTTTGGCGCCCCGGGCGAACACTCCCTCTGCCCCCACCCCCCCCCCCCCCCCACACACACACACACGCACACACACACACACACATATAAAACATAAAACATATTAAGGATTATACATTAACATAAAACTGTTGTCGGAACCATACTGAATTTCGCCATAGAAACACACACACACACACACACACACACACACACACACACACACACACATATAAAGAGAGAGAGAGTATGCATTGTATGCAAACGGCTACCAAACAGCCATCATAATTCGTCATACAATGAGAACAGGACAAATCAACAATTGACAATGACTAATTAATATTAAAATCTGTAACATAATGTATTGTTTGGAGTTTAGTCTGTTACTGTTACTATTTTTACCATTTCTTTTTGGAGCAACTGTAATCCACATTATTTCCTTAGGGATTAATAAAGTATTCTGATCCTGATTCTGATTGTTTCAGGATGACCTGCCATTATCCAATGACACATCTGCTTACCTGTATCTTTTGCTCGTTTCTCCTCCTCTTCTTTTCTCTTTTTTCTAAACTGAGGACCTGATGGCTTTGAACTTTTCTTGTCCATCTTCCATTGGTTTTAATTTTGGACTCCAGTATGAACACAAATCCCCCAACCCGAGGATCACCACAACATAACCTAATAGACCTACACCTTCGTTCACAGATTCACTTTGTCTAGGGTGTATTTCTGGGATTTCACACAACCCAGGATTCAAGTCATGAATACATAAAGGGCTTGGATTTCCATCATTATGAATGAAATGTGCTCTATTTGGAAGCAGCCCCCCCCCCCCCCCCCCCTTTCGACGGGTTGTGTGTGAGACTTTAAATCATCAAACTGTAAATTATAAATTGTAAATTGTTATTGATCCCTTTACCCCGAGTCCTAAAGTGTATATTTATTTTCTTACTCTTCTTATATTTATTGTTTGTTTACTTGCACTGCTGTAACTGGAGCCTCATCGTCTCGTCTCTCTATTTACTGGACTGTAGCGGAGATGACAATAAAGTTTACTTTGACTTCAGCAGCGAGCAGGCGCACCGAGGGCTCTTGCGTTTACTTTTCGCGTATAGAATTTCGAAAAAACATCGGTGCAAATTATAAGTCTGTATCATGATGTCTGGTGTTTTCGTGTTTGTTGTTTTGTTTTTATTTTGTTTTATTTTGCGAGTTGGTTATTAGATACTGCTCCAGCCGGTCAGAGAATCCCCCGCCGCCCCGCCCTCTCCTCCCTGTGCCGCAAGCAGCAGGCGCACCTCGCAAACGGAGGGCGCTCTTACTCCCAGCAAATGGGCGATAGAAAACCGATCGGTGCTTATGCCATTCCCAATATGCGCTGGCTGATGTCGGGGCAGCATGAGTACGAGCAATTTTTTATTTTTTATTTTTTTTTGCCGATGCCTGTGATGCCGCCCCCCACCACGATGCCGCCCTGGGCAACCGCCCGTGTCGCCCGTATCAAAAACCGCTACTGTAGGTAGCTCTGTTTTGGAAGTTCAGTTAACGCTAGAAATCTGTTTTGGGGTTTGTACATGCTTTGTCTCTAGGGGCCACCGCATATATTTATATATAAACATATATAAATAAAACCACTACTTACATTAGTAATTCCTTTTGTGCATAATTTTATATTATTGTTAATAATAAATTAATTAAAGCAACAAAACAACCTGAAGAGCCGGTTCGGAGCCGAAAGAGCCGGCTCTTTTTAGTGAGCCGAGCCGAAAGAGCCGGTTCTCTAAAAAGAGCCGGAAATCCCATCACTAGTACATTGTCTGTCACTGCCACAGAGGGCAGGTCACGTCACAGTCTGCTCATTTTGCAGTGGTCAGTTTGTGGAACATGCACAAAGTATTTTATCATTTTCATGGATCGGGCGTGTTGTTGTTGCATAAAAAGATCACACAATAATAATAATAATTATAATAATTATAATAATAATAATGAATTAAAACAGAAAATATAAAAAAATGACAAAATATGATTAGAGACACATCTTCAATAAATAGTATCTGGGTCAAAGTGTGCAAATACTCCACATAGGAAATTATCACAAGACTTTTTTTTTCTTCAGTGAGACTTAAAACATGCATAATAATATTAGCCTATAGCGTTATGTGTTATTTGTGTAAAAACGTCTATTTCTTTATTTTAGTCATTAAATCTGTTATAATACAAGTGTTGTGTCTGCCAGACTCTCTCTCCTTAAGGTACCTTTCCCCCCATTGATGTTCCAGGGATGTACCTTTCATTGGTGTGGATTTAACAGGCATTCTTCACATTTGTGATTTGTGTTTACTGTTATTTTGTGTTGTTGCTGACATCCACCTGGATGATCATAAAGCTTACTACTACCTCTTGTAGCACTTACATGGAGGTATATATACACAGTGCTGATGGATAATTACCAAGGTAATGAGTAATTTGGGCTAGTATCAGAAGATTAAGAACGACTCTTAGAGCTCTGGTACATGAATGGCAAAGAAACCAGACAAACACAGTTGTGTGGCTTAAAAGTACTTTAGTGATGTTAAGCCTTTTAAAAGAAATCAACACAAGATTACAACAGGTTTTAACAGAACTTATGAAAATGTATAAGTAATGTCTAAAATTTTCCCCCAAAGTAGCAAAAAAATAGAATAAAAATAAAACTGTGCCACTTTGATGAGGAGCTCTTTTTGTGATACTGTTGCCATCTCTCCCAGGATGAATCCCTGAGCAGTGAAAGAGCATATCAGTTGTTTAACATGTTACTCTCTTCCTTGTAGGCTGCTGTGTTTTATTTTAATTTTTGAAATCACACCACATGAACATATATCCTCTAGTATGTTATGCACTTTCACATATCATATTAATAAACACAGTGGGCCACCATTACCAAAATATGCCAGTGTCAGTCCAGCCCTGAACCCAGATGATCCAGAATGCAATAAGACTTAAAATGGAGAGCAGTTCAGAGTCAGTTCAATATTAATGGAGTTCGTTTCTGTTATCACATGTTTACACTGACTTGCCTACTATTGCAACGTGGAAATGTTCTCAGTTGTTTGTGTTGTATGTTGTATGTTTGTGTCATTATCTTGAAAAAAATTAAATGTTATACTTTTTAAAATCACTGTCCATCCATCCATCCATCCATCCATCCATCCATCCATCCATCCATCCACTTCCTCTTCTCCTTTTCAGGGTTGCAGGGGTTGATGGAGCCTATCCCAGCTGTCTTAGGGCGAGAGGCAGAGTACACCCTGGACAGGTCGCCAGTCTGTCACAGGGCTAACACAGACAGAGACATCCAATCACATTCACTCCCACATTCACACCTATGGGCAATTTAGTGTTTCCAGTTAACCTGTCCCCCACTTTAAAATCACTGTTTTCTACTAAAACTCCATTGTTAGCTATAGGGACAATCAACCCCATTCCTTCTGACAGCTAACCCAGCTATGGGGTCAAAATTTCAGAGTGTCATAGATGAATGAATGAACAGCAGTTCATCAAAGAGTAAAAAGTGTGATACCCAACCCCAGTCTACCCCACGGTTTCTCTCTCAAACACGGTCCTGGGAGGAGCATATTTAAATGAACCACACAAACTTGATTTACCGGCATGCAATTTCCTGCAAATTATACTAAATTTAACGCTGTGAAAGAATTCTTTGTTTTGTAACTGATGCGGTTTTGATAATCTTGCGTTGGTTTAGCTGCAATCAGTGGGGGAAATGTTATCAGAAGGAGTGCATAATTGGCTCTGCCCCGGTTTCACCCTGCATGTTTAGAGCCGTGCGTAATTCTGGTCAGTGTATGAATCAGTGGAACCGAGACAATGAAGCCTGTAATGCAGACTATAAAAACAAAAACAACGAGCTCAAAGACCCCAAAACAAAAAACTGTTGAGTCAGTGACAAGTTTTGTGGAATTTCCTATACTAACGATATGCTTCAGCATAAAAGCTGTGCTTATGAGTGAAAGAGAGGCGCTATTATTGACATTAAGACATAAATAGGAGTCATATATAGATTATATGGTGGAAGAAAAAAAAGGGAAAAAACCAATCAGATGTTGTTAGCTGATTGAAGCTGATTTTTTAGTGCTTTTTTCCCCCAGTATAACACATCAATGGGATGATTATTTTTATTCTCAAAAACTCTGTATCAGTGTATTGCTATGTAACTACTCTCTCTTTCTCTCTCATAGAGACACACACGCGCACACACACACAGACACACACACACACATTCTTGCCCTCCACGTTGCAACACTACACTTCATTTTTCTTGACCCTCCCTTCCTTCCTCTCTTCATATACCAACAGAGAACGCCCATGGTGGGTTTCAGAGGCCAGAGCAAAGGAACTCCCTCGTCATCAACTTCAGACACACAGAAGCAAAGCAAATACACACACCCCACACCCACATGTGCACTCACTCACTCACTCACACACACATACACACACACTCACACACCCCACAGTTCCACATAAACTAAAAGAACCCACTGCTACCTCATAAGTCTCAGGCTGTGGCACCGTCAGCATCGATCAGCTGTTAACGTGACATAGAAGAAGGATGGCTTCTCCTGGATGGGCCGTTGCGCTCATGCTGTTTCAGCTCTTCCACTCAGGTGAGTGAACTGATGGCTGAGTGGGTGCAGTGGGCAGCTCTGATGAGAAGAACCTGTTCAGTGTAGAAGCCAATTGGGCGATAGAAGCAGATAAGGTTAAAAAGTAAGGTTAAAGAGTGTGACAAGAGAGATAACTGGGACTGAAGATGACTGGGCAGAGTGTGGTGGCTGCGCTTGTAAGAACCCCTGAGGCAAATTGATTTGTAGTTAAAAATGACATGTGATCACTTTTCTGAGGGTAAAGTTACTTTTTTTACTCTGCTAACCCAATCCAAGCATTTCAGCTCAGGTTTTTCCAAAATTGTAGGAAACTATTTAACTTTAAAAAAACGTAATATGTTGTTAGAGAGGATTCAAAGCGGTTACACATGATCATATCAAACATGAGACATTTGAAAACATAACACAAAACATTATCTACACATGTAAAGCTCCATTCTGCATCTGAAGAAATTTGAATTTGTGATTCTTAGACAGACTTAGCTGACAGTACTTCCCATTCACATTTTGAACGCAGGCTTTTCCTTAAAGATTTCCATCCCATCTTTGGGGATGGAAGCATCCCCAAAGATCTGCAAATCAGGAAAAAAAAGACGTCATTGATCCTTCAGGTTTTGAGACTTGTGATCCTGGTTTGGTCCGGAGACTACGCTCTCTGTAAGCTGACCCAGCTGGCAGTTGTACTGCATTGTTCACGTTGCAGAGTGGCACATGGGAAACACAACTATAAATTTTGACAGCCGGCACGCCTACTGCCAGTGAGATCATCTGATAGGCAGGAGAACAACCCCAGGACTCGATGGAACAATGGTCAATTGAAAAGAGGAGCGAGTTCTTACGATTTGGGCAGGGTGTCCTTCCTTCCTCAGAGGAACACACTGGGTGTATTCAGCATGCTATGAAACAATAGTTCACAATAGATCAGCTAAAATGAGTATTATTTCATGAGATGGCAAAATTTAATTGACCCTTGCATGTATTGTGTTAAGACCAAGAAAAAAAAAATACTCATGAGATCATGTGAGTTACAGTGCCAGGACAAACATAGGAGGAGACCCATCCTTTTATTCATGTTTTTATTTATAGTATTGGGTTTAACATCACAGGTATTCAGTGTGTTAGGTCTACATGTACAGTATCCTCCTTAATGTTCTGTTTTTCCATCTTATGGCATTCTCTCCATCATGTTTTACAGATGATGTAATGTGTTTCATTTCATAAGCCGTTTACTGTTATGGCACGGTATGGATCCAGTGTAAGTGTAGCGCGTGGCGAACACTAAAGCGGTCGCACCAGAATGTCACGCTAAAAAGAAAGATTCTTTAAAATACAAGGGGGAGCAAGCGAGTCAGATACCACGGGCACAGAGAGGAAGCAGGTCTGATCAGAAACAGTTTATTACTAGGCCAGGGAGCACAAATAAAAACACCCTTAAAATGTATGTAATAAAATGTTTGCTCTCTACTAAAAACAATTCTAAAACCCGTAAAACTACCATTTTCTACATTCACTAAAACCCCCCTGCTATAATTAGGCCACATGTTCATTATGGGTCCATCAGCTGGCGTGGACTTTAGAGCAGAGTCCACGCCAGCCCCGTCTTCAGCAGACAAGAAAGAGCCACCCATCTTCTTGTCCTTCCGCTGGCCCATCACTTCCCAGCCTGGCTTGCGTTCTGCACCCGAATCCATAATGTGACCACCGCCACAGCTCCCCTTGCGTCGGTGTCCTGCAACATAACAAATAGGGGCCAGAACAATGGTCCCAGAAGCGGCCCTGGCTCATGGCCATGGTGACCCTCTCCCAATCCAGCTGCACCCAGTAAACAACAATAGAGACCCTACTCACAAATGCAGGCAGAGGTAAACCTCTGCCCTGCTGCCAATCACACGCGTTGTCTCTTACTGTTGCCGTTCCATGAGGTCAGGACTTGGTCGCCGCATCACACTGGCCATCTCGCATTAACCTTCCAGCCTCTCTCCTTCAGTGCTCAGCTAGCCTGTATTTAAAAGGTCTTTACACAGCTGATAGGCCACCTCTGGACACACCCCTGCCTCAGCAGGTGGTCCCTATCAGCTAATTTGTCCCATGTGCAGCCAGTCCACAGTGGATAAAAACCATGTCACATAAAACACTAAAAACCATGCAATAGAAACAGAATAAAACCATGCAAACAAAACAACACTCATAAATAAACACTAAAAATCAGAATAAAAACAATATACAAGATAAATACAAATTTCCACTGTGTGACATCAGGATCCATACCGCTAACTGACTGCTGATAAAAGCAGCAGGATGAATCCTGAAGCGTAAAGGGCTCTCTGCCCAAGTTCAGCCAAATTTTATAAGACAGTGCTTCACAGCGTAAATAGATTTTGACTCAAAGCATACCGCAACTCCCAGCAGAGCAGCTTTTCAGTGACTGAAGATAAAACTGAATGCAGAGAGACGCACAAATGGGGTGCGAGTGGTTGCAGAAACGGCCTGGCAAAGCATCTCAAGGGAGGGAACACAGTAATTGTCCATGGGTTCGAAAATCCAGGGAGTGATTAAAGGATTTTCCTCCAAGTATTAAGAACACTTTATTTAAATACATTTAAAAATCCATTGTGGTGGTGTACAGAGGCAAAATAATAAATAATATAAATAAATAAACATTTTTAAAAAAAAGTACATTTAAAAAGTCACTGTCTGCAGTGTTTTTGTAGCTACTTTCATTTTCAGAAAGCTCACAATGAATTTTTAACAGTTTTTTTTTTTTTTTTTTTTAACAAGCACAATGGATAAACCCCAAAAAGTTGATTCTGTTCATCTGGATGTAGCGTTTTCAGTGGGAGAAACGTTTGTTCCTCATTCAGTCTCAACTGAAGAAGTTGCTAGAGTTTCTCCCACTGAAAACTCTACATCCAGATGAACAGAATCAACATTTTGGGATTTCCTTACCTGGATGATTGAGCCTGCATGAAATATTTTATAGTATTTTGAGGTTTTCTTCCAGTTTATTAAAAAAAAAGTACACGTAACACAAGGTTTTACAGTATTGCTGCCCCACAGATTGAACTTAGACAGAAAGGTACAACATGCAGTCTAAAGTTGCATAAGCTGACATTCGTAAGGAAAGCTTTAGCAACTAAAGACTTGGATTATTATAGTAAAGCGAGGAAAATTAGATCTTTTTTATTTCTTAGTTAAAACATGTTGTGTGGATTTCTGATAAAAATAAAAGTGCAAAATGATTTTGGACAGACCTTAAAGATACAGTACACAGTGTTTACTTTCATGACTTATTATATCTTACTCTTTCTCCCACTCCCTTAACCTCAGGTACTTCATACCCTGTTTTCACTAGCACACCATCTCTTCCACCAGAATTCGCACTTCCCTTTCCAAATGTCAGCCTTGTCGCTTCTCCCATCACACCTGGAGAATCAACACAAAGTGTCCTCTGCCCTCTAAAGATATCACCCTCCACTGTGGTGGTCAGGTATGGCAAAAAAGAGTGAGTGATTATTTCAGGCTGACGTAGGTGGTCAGTGATAAGAGTCTGTGTGCACTAACTTGCTGTTCACTCATCTGTGCAGTTTAAAGCCTTTTTGGACAGTAAAATGATAGCTTGGTGTCACTCAGACATGGTGACCTTGTGGTATTTCATTGTTCAGAAAGGTTCACGAGGTTTTGACCTTGTGTTGAGCTTCTGAAATCTATGGTGCAAAGATCAGCACTCTGATTTTTATCTTGGATCAATTTCCAACTATTAAATATTTCAGTTGCTGTCATGACTTGTATTGAAATGTAAGAGGCAACGTCAAGAAAATGTCACCAAATTAACAGAATCATCTGCGTGTCTGAGGGAATTAATTGTGTATCTCCTTTAACAGGTTTGGAGATCCAGTCAAAGCTAACTGCTCCATACAAAGAATGGGGTATTTTGGCATTGGTTGGGAAGTCCCACTGGTAGGTTAATCAGTGTTTGATTATACACAGTGTTTTATATGTTGAGAACCAAACAACACCCACTAACTAAACTAAATATAAGGCTTATATCCTCACTTTGTAGTTTTATATAAGAGAGCTGTATATTTTCATCACACAGTCTTCACAACTTCATATCCAATGCAAAGAGAGTTATGATAAGTGTGAAGTGTATTGGGAAATAAAGAAAGAGCACTGCAGATGCAGTATTTGCTTTGAGGGCGTTGACTGAGAAGTATTGAGAGTTGCACTGTGTTTGTGGATCTAAAGGACATGATAGGGTGCCAAGATAGGAACTGGGGTACTGCCTGAAGAAGTCAGGAATGGCAGAAGATGCAAGGATGGTGCCAGACATGTCTGAGGACAGCGAGACATTGGTGAGGTGTGAGTACATCAGGGATCGGCTGTGAGCCACTTCTTGTTGACAGTAGTGATTGATAGTCTGACAGATGAGGCGAGGCTGGAGTCTGCATGGACTATGATGCTCACTAATGAAATTGTGATCAGTAGTGAGAGTATGGAGTAGGTGGAAAAGAACCTGGAGACGTGGAGGTATGCTCAGAGGAGAAGAGGAATGAAAGTACAACCAAAACAGGATAGATGTGTAAATCAGAGGAAGACAGATGAAAAGGTTACCATGGAAGCAGCAGAAGTGGTGAAGGTAAATTCAATTCAATATTATTTATATAGGAAAAACTTTTTAACGAGAAGAAACCCATGGAAGAACCATGCCCAGGGAGGGGCAGGCAATTGTTGAGATTGGTTGGGGGTGAAGAGAAGGACACAGGAAAAAAAAGACACTGTGGAAGAGAGCATAATTTCAGCATAATTGTCAATAAGGAAAGTCTTAAGAGTAAACTTAAAAGTAAAGAAGGAATCTGTCTCCTAAATTCAAACTAGGAACTGGTTCCACCAAAGAGGAGCCCGAAAGCTGGAGACTGTCTCCCATTCTACTTTTTAATACTCTAGGAACCACATGTGAACTCAGTCTGACTGTGAAGTGATCTGATGGGGTGATACAGTACTAAAAATTCTTAAAAGACGTATTTTGGAATGATGATTTTGAATCTGATTCTGGATTTAACAGGGAGCCAATGAAGAGAAGACAATATAGAAGAAATATGTACTCTCTTACTAGTCTATGTCAGTATTCTTGCTGCAGCATTTCACCTCAAGTAAAGGCATTTCAGGGAGTTTTTAAGGCATCCTTATAATAATGAATTACCGTCATCGAGCCTAGATGTAATAAATGCATGAACTAGTTTTGGAGGTCCACCTACATTGTTCTTTGTAAAAAAGTGATTGCCCCCTAAACCTAATAACTGGTTGGGCAACCCTAAGCAGCAACAACTG
The DNA here is from genome assembly GCF_965226115.1 of Aulonocara stuartgranti. NCBI lineage: Eukaryota > Metazoa > Chordata > Actinopteri > Cichliformes > Cichlidae > Aulonocara > Aulonocara stuartgranti. The sequence goes on along the minus strand of NC_138944.1, from coordinate 32,173,613 downwards.
CAATCAAACATTTGTGATCACTGGCAATGAGTCTTTTACAGCACTTTGGAGGAATTTTGGACCACTTGTCTTTGCAGAATTGTTGTAATTCAGCCAAAATCAAGGGTTTTCAAGCATGAATTACCTTTTTAAGGTCATGCCACAGCATCTTAATCTGATTCAGGTCAGGACTCCAAAGCAGTCCTGCTCTTTTTCTTAAGTTAGAGGTGGACTTGCTGGAGTGTTTTGGATCACTGTCTTTCTGCAAAAACCAAGTGCTCTTCAGCTTGAGGACACAAACAGATGGCTGGATATTCTCCTTCAAGATGTTTTGGTAGATCCATGGTTCCATTTACCAGATCAAGTCTCCCAGATCCCTAGGCAACAAAGCAGCACTGGACCATCACATTACTGCCACAACGTTTTACTGTTGGTATGTCGTTCCTTTTCTGAAATGCTGAGTTACTTTTATGCCACAAGTAATGGGACACACCCAGTCTGACCATTTTTCAAGGCTTGGAGATCATCACGATGTTTTCTGGAAAACTGAACTACGCCTTTATGTTCCTTTTGCTCAGCAGTGGTTTTCATCTTGGAACCATTTGGGGACATTTTTGCCCAGTCTCTACCTTATGGTGATGTCATGAACACTGAACTGAAGCAAGAGAGGCCTACCGTTCTTTGTTCCGGGGTGGATGAGTCGTTGCTGAGGTCCTGGGGTAACTTTGTTCAGCCAGTGAAAGTTCACCACTGTTCCATGTTTTCGCCATTTGTGGATAATGTCTTTCACTGTGGCTCGCTGGAGTCCCATAGCTTTAGAAATGGCTTTATAACCTTATCCAGACTGAGATCTGAGTTACATCGTTTCTCACTTGTACCCGAATTTCCTTCGATCGCAGCATGATTTCTAGTTTTGGAGGACTTTTTGGTCTACTCTACTTTGTCAGGCAGGTCCTATTTAAGAGATTTGATCGAGCACAGGTGTGGCAGTAATCAGACCTGTGTATGGCTACAGACGTTGAACTCCGCTTTTCAAAGACGTGATACACCACAGTTAATTCCCCCTTAATAATAAACACCATTTAGAAACAGCATTTTGTTTACTTGTTAATATTAAAATTAGTTTAATGGGCTGACACTTGAGTGTGATGAACACACACACACACACACACACACACACACACACACACAAAATTGTGTTTATTGTTCATTGCCTTCACTTGAGGAAAAAAGAAAAAAATCTGAATAGCTTTGCGATTTGTTACCCTTTGCCACTCCAGAACCGTCCTAACTTTACATCACAAGGTTTTCTGATCTGGAGTGTTGAGAAGATGACTGACTGGACCATCAAGCCTGTGTGTTTTGCCCTATCTGAACAGGGAGGACAGTGTTACAGTAAACTCACCCTAATAGTCTACAGTAAGTCAACAGCATTATCCTTCTGACATGCATGAAGCACTTTACATGGCTGATATGCCAACCTCTCTCCACAGAGCCTCCAGACAGAGTATCCATCACATTTCTAAATCACAGTGAGTCACCGTTTGAGGGTGATCAGTATACTCTACAGTGCCACATTACAGAGGTTGCGCCTGCTGAAAATGTCCTCGTGACCTTCTACAGAGGGGAGAAAATGCTGGCTCAGATGCACTCGAATACATCCAGTGAGAAGAAACCAGTGACTCAGAGCTTCACTCTGAACATCGTATCCAGTAAAGAAGACACTGAAGCTCAGTACTGGTGTGAAGCCAAACTTGAGCTGGGACCTGAAGGACCACAGCACCTTCCAGTGATGGCGTCACAAAGACTCTGTAAGTGAAACCAGTGATCTGCGCTACAAATTTTTGGAATTTATGTGGATTCTGTTTTTTAATTTCCCCTTTAGTTCTTTTTCCCCTCTCCACATCTTTAGGATCCCTCTTTGCTTTTTCTGTAAGGCCAAAAGGGTAGATGCAAGCTATTTGCTTCAAACACTGCAGCATCCATTTAAAACACGTACATTTTGAGCTCCAGTTCTGCCACCTGGAGCTTTCCCAGCATCACTGAACAACTACTTACCCAGGCTACATTTAATGTGCATATGGTTATCAGAGCTTAAAACAGCATAACAGCTCTGTAAGTATAACCTGATCTGCTCAGTGCGCAGGATGCAATATTATGGTAAAGCCACAACAGCATTTCCAAAATTGCTTTTTTACATGGGAGTGACAACCGTGCAGAAAACACAGCAAAGAACATATCAACACAGTTCAGGTGTGGATAATCCTAATATTTATTTACTTATTGACTGTGGAAAATGACCACCAGAGCTTCTGCCATAGTCACAATATATGCACTGTTAATAACATATGACTGAAGACTTTCTGCTCTACAAACCAGTTTATCACTCAAGAAGCATTTTAATGAGGCAATATAAAGCTGTTGTGTAATGTTTCCTCCTGCAATTTCAAGAATCACATATATAAACTACTTCAAATGAAACTGCACTCTTTGTTCTCCAGTCATATACCGTCAGCTGTAAAGTGTTACATAGAACTGCTTAAACCATATTTTTCTTCTTACTAGAAAAGTGAACAAACAGAGCTTCTTTCGTTAGATAAAATGTATTAGGTGTCTTTTCTTCCACTGATTGTTTTTCCTTGTTTCAGTTGCACCACAGCTTAGCTGTCCTGTAAAACTTAAGGTGACAGAGGGCGAGAGATTCCCATGTGAGGTGACAGGAAACCCTCAGCCATCAGTGACCTGGTTCAGAAATGGGCAGATAGTTGCCCCACCCTCTCATTTAAATAAAAAGGATGCTGGAAATTACACAATCCAAGCTAAAGGATTATTTTCAAAAAACTTCACAGTGGAAGTGAAAATCCTTCCTGCCAGAGGTAGGGTTGTCTGCATTACTACTGAACACAATTAATGCTCCCTGTTAACATTTCTACTTTCATTGTTCCAAATCATCCTTCCTGGAGTTTGAGAAAGCTTTTGTTCTGATATATGATCATGTAAATGAGAAGAATCCTAAACTGAAGGTTTGGAGTAATCTTGTGCTAAAAACTGTTTCTTCTGCTTTCCAGGAACTGCAAACAGCTGTTGTGGACATTTCTTGCTGCTTGTTCTTCTTACCCAGATGATAACTCACGTGTAAAACCTTAAAAGTTCCTCTTTCCACGTTACTTGGATAAAAGTGCTCCTGCTGTAGAAAATGCAGAGAAATGTTCATTGCTGTGTCATTCCTTGTGTCCTTAAGGCTCAGCTTTGAATTTGAATGTCTTTATGTGCATTTCAAAGACAGTGGAGTCTCACTAAAAGCAGATTATGCTCTCTAGTTGTTCTTTTTAATCGTTTTGTTGCTGAACTTCTGTCCAGGTACATGTTCTTATGTAACTACCATAAGCTGCCTTTGTTATCTGCCCAAAAGGCAAAGTTCACATCTTCCAGACTGAAAGCTTCTCTAGAAAGAAATTCACATTTTAGTCCTTAATCACTCAGTGTTCATGGGTATGTGAAAGCAGTATGATTTAGTTAAAAACAATTTACTTTTAAAGAGCTGAAACTGGAAATAAGGCGAGACAGTCCAGCAAAGGCATCCAGAAAGATATCTGGTTGTCTTATTTTCTTTTGAACATCACAATGGTGTTTCATTACTATTTGATATCTGGAGAAATGCTGAGTTACGCCCCCATCCTGCCATGTAAAGAATCCAAGAGTTTTTGGAAGGATTTTCTTTGGATTTGGAAAACTGGATCAATGTGTTGATGTGGGTGAGGGTAAAAAATTTAAATAAATCATTGGGCATAATGTATGTGTCAACCCACTGTCCAAGTGTCCTGCTCCACCCCCTTTTGGAAACTGTCTGGGTTAGCTGTCAAAGCAAAAGCTGCACCCAAATGGTACAAGAGGCTAACAGCCTGCTCTTTAGTTGGGTAACTTTAGACTTCCTCATCGTCCTTTAGGCTCGTTGAGACATTTTATTTTTACATCCTTATTCACAGCTCCTGCATTACTCCTTGCAATACTTTCATTGCACAATAAATTTCAGCTTAAATAAGCTGACTAGGCAGTTGAACTTTGTTGTTTTGAGTCATTTGTTACTAGCCTCAGTCAAGTTGGTAACATGAATCATTACTAAAACCTTCAGTTGCTGTACAAAATGTTAAGAAAATAAAGCACCAAATAAACAGCTATGACATGCTCTCTTTATTATGTATTAAGTGAAAGTGTGTAGTTTAAGACATTAACTTTGTTGATTTTAGTATAAGAACTACTCCATTAGAACCTCATGTGCCCAGTTCATCTTCAACGATTCTGCTCCATCTAAAAAGAAAAACATTTTATCTACTTGACAAAATGTTGATTATAAAGCTTTTATTTTGACATTGAAACTTATTGGAATACATAAAGCATCTTGTAGCAATTGATGTGTTGCGTTTGATAAAAACGTAAACTACTAAACCATGATGTCACACACTGGTTTGGTCCCACAATGACGTTTTTGCTGCCATTGTCGTTTAGAAACCATTAGCTAACACACATCCTGGATAATCCTCTCACTCTTAGAAGACAGAATGCAGGTTTCAGGATTTTGGAGCCAATTTTGAACCTTGGAGCTACAGCCATCTTTTATTTTGTCTAAATATGAGATTTGAATTTGAAATTAATTTTGTTTCAAGTACAAACATGTCCCTTCGGTTGTTGATTTTTGTCATTTTGAGCATTTCTGATCATTTTAGTTCAGTTCTATAAAACTGCTATCCAATTAATTCCCTAAATCATTGGAGTGTCCCCTTTTCATCCCCTTTTATTAAGACAGAAAGAAAACTGAACATGAGGAGCACTACTCTAAATTCAGAGTTGTTGTAATGTTAGAGTAAAAAGAAAATATACAACTTACTGCATGTCTTTGTTGAAGGCTGTCATTTTGTAGCACCATCACCTTCAGAGACTCTGTGCACCTGAACAGCATCTGCATGTTTGGTGCCTCCAACCTGAAGCATCTGAGGCAAAATGTCACCACATATACTCTGTGCTGGGAAACCAACTGGGCTGGACTGAGGAGGAGGAGGAGGGAGTAGGGGAGAACTCTGTGTCTCCGAGAAGCTCCAGTGATGAACAAAACACTTGGTTTTTGCAACTTCTGCTAGGAGCTCCTGGAGCCCTGGGAGGTGTTGCTCCTGAGCCAGGGCTTGTTCAGCAAGGAGATCCAGGAGGGAATGAGTGGGAGTCTCATCAACTTGAGATTTCTCCGACTCTGCATTTGAGGTGGCTCTGACATTCATTTCCACTTTTTTGACCTCGCCCTTCTTCGTGGCAGCACCCTCGTGAACAACAGAACTGAGTCTATCGGAGCCTTCGGTGAAGGCAGAAGCTGCTCCTCTGGACATTTCTGTCAGTGGTGAATTTCCCCAATCGTCATTACAGTCATCTGAGAATGAACATGACTGCTTCTTCTCACACTTGGCCTTCTTCGTTCTAAACATGTGAAACAATGCTTGCATTTTTGGTAAATAACTTTAAACATTTTATGTAGAAATTCATACAAGTAACAGCATTTAATTCCGCCCATCGCTGCACTCACAGTAATGACGAGAGATGTAACAATTTCCTGCTCTCCTTCATCAGAACCCTGAGAGAGAAAAAAGACATTTAAGTCGTAACATGTGTATAGTTAAAAGTATGAAAATAAAGTTTCAGGACTGAAACTGCACCATTATAGTTTACCTTGATTGCATCCACCCTTTTGGCCAAAGCGGTTTGACCTCATTGTCAAGAAAGATCTTGAGATGCTCTTCAACCTCCTGTTCCCCCTTCCTTTCCTTTTTATAATTGTCTGCTTTTGCTTTCAGCACTTGGCCCAAACACTCTCTAAATGACAGAACAGGTCAAAGTGTCCGTTTTCATGGACTAAAGCACAGTTTTAAAAGATCTTACTGAAATAAAACATGTTAACATGTGATTGATCTTTACAGCTTACCTGATCTCCTCATTCCACTTGAACACTTTCTTAGGACCTGCTTTTCTCCCAGTTTTCTCCTCATCATTGTCCTCTGTTGCTCTTTAGATAAACAGAAAATGCCATTATCACAGAGGGCTAGGGATGGTTTCCAGTAGTCCAATTCTCTTTGCAAGCACCTGCACAGCCAACATGCTAATGCTAAGCTAGCCTAGAAGCCAGAGTGCTGTTCAAGCTGAGTAAATGCTGATCCCAGCCTAGCAGTTGCATGTACATGCTGTAGAGTAATGCTCATGTCGCATCTGCCTTTTTGAAATTGTACAATTTGGTTGTGTCAGCCATAAGAAAAGATTGTAATATTTAAATACAGCCACAACTGTGGCTAAGAATGGGAGATGAGACAACGTGGTAAGTAGGAAAGGAGATTTTATTTTGTTAAATAAAATTATAGACACTAGTAACTGATAGTCTCACCTCCATTTTCCAAGAATAAATGAACTTACTTTGAAGTCTTGACTTGTTCATACGCCTGACATTCTTCATTGAAACATGAAATCTGCTCAGGCATAGATCTTCCAATGGCATCTTTAAGTTTCTGCATGGGATTTTCCACCCCAAGGGGCTCCCCCTTATCAAGAGGGCATAAAAAGCAGGTCACACAAGTATAAATAATTTACAACTCTGTAATAGAAATGCAGCTGAACACATGAGCACACTCACCACTTGTGCGATTAGCAGTTTCTTTACACGTTTGAGAAGCGTATCTCTGCTACAGGGCAGGAAAGACGACAGGTGTGTGTACACCTTGGAGCGCAGTGACCCACTCTGCTCCCGACACTGTAACTCAATGCTGTGCCGAAACACCAAGAGCAGAAACATGCATTTAAACACCACACTCAATATCTCAGGTGGAACAGGTACACATTTAGTTAAAGGGTTAGTGAGTTATATACTGCTTTGTATACCTTTGAGCATGCAGCCATAAAAGCGGCTTTGTGACGCTGCACCTACATAGCTACTATCTTTGTATGCCATGCTAATCTGTGTGTAAACCGGTTAAAATTTGCGAAGGAGATTATTTGAAATCTTAGGCATGAGTATAGGTATAACAAGATTTTTGATCAGATAATCACGTGTGTAGCAAATTTAAGGTCAAGATCAAGGTTTGCAGGTCAATACCTGAACTTGAAGCAGGCACTGTCCAACTTTTTCTTACACGAGCATTCAAGTTCCACAAAACGTGATCACCTAATATAAATAAATACCACTTCCTAGTAGTTTCTGAAAGAATGAGTCATTGAGGTATATCTATCACTATATCTACATACATACACACTCAGCCTGGCCTTATATAGACGCACCATCTCCATGACAAGATTATTATTCCTCATTTCTTTTTGTTTTTAATTCTTTGCCCTTAAATTCAGCATCATTCTTTAAAATAATAATAATAATAATAATAATAGCAGCAGTTTGTATGCTGTGCATGTCTGTGCTGAAGGACTTTCGCTTAAACTTGCAAAGAGAAATATGTTCTGTTCACTGTTAATGGTTTTACATTTGAATATGTTCACTTGGGAGAACTCACTCTAGCAGGATTGAGTTGATATCTGGACTGAAGAACTTGAGTTTTGACTCTCCCTCTGATATCTTGGCCGCCTAAAAATCAGTGTAAACATTGCTCATTAAACTGCAATCAGTTTGTCAACCTATACAGTGTGCACAGGCATTTCCTTTCAGCAGAAATACATAACATCTCACCACTGTGAGGTTTCTAATGCTGTCTTTCAGTGCTGGAGGAAGTCCCTCTGGCAGCGGGGCGCTCTGTGATGTAGAACTGGAATCTGACACAAGCTGGGTTTGCTCTGGTTCACATTTCTCCAGAAAATTATTCTTTGAAGTTGAAGTTCGGGTTTTGGGATCAGAAAAGGTGTCGAGCTGCACGGAATCATCCGTTTTGCTTTGGATCAGCTGCATCTCTAATGCTGGTTGAGGAAGTGATTTAGGCGATGAGATCTCTTCACTGACTTCTAACAGAGAGTCCAGATCAATATCAAAATCTACTGTGCTGGCTGCTTGAATCAGAGCTTGGTCATTGGTTGAACCAATTAAACTGAGAAGAGGGTCAGTTAGCCCCATGCCTCCACCCCCACCTGCATCTGCAGGAAACAGAGGGGTTACTGTTGCACCCAGATTTGCAGCTGCCTTGTCCCTCGCTCTCTTCTGTCTCTCTCTCTCCTTTTCTTTTTGAAACTTTTTCAGCATGCTGGTGACGCTCAGAGTCCTAACAGCCTTTTTCTTCTTTTTGATCTCCATCTCATCAGTCTGCCCAATTTCAGACATAGAGCTACAAAACAAGAAAATTACAAGGGAACAATTTAGTGTTGTTAAGTCAGCTTTACAGCATCAGTATCTAACTTTGGTCAGCCTCACCTTAACTTATGATCCATGTTGCTTTTTATCTCTCCATCTGCTCTGCACAGCTTCTTCCCTGGCTTCTCCTGATCATTATTCAGTTTACGTTTCTGGGAAATTGTTCAAAGGCATGTTAAACAACTCAAAAACGTTATAAAGAACCAAAATGTTGGTGCAAAATTTCCTTTTAAATCTATTTAGCAGATTTGCCTAAATATTCAGCACAGCCAGTCATGTACTCTTACTGCTTACTTTTGTCATCTCAATCGTTTCCTCTTCGGCTGTGAGGTCATCGTCTTCGGTGTCAGAGGCCTGGCGGAACTGCAGCACGCCCGAATTCACATAGAACCCACCAAATTTGGTGGTGATGGAGCATGGCACGAACTCGTCATACTAAAAGCAGTATGTAATACAATTACAGAAACTACTGAGGGACTGTATAACCACAAGCAGTACACATGATGGCTGTTGAGAGCTTTCACGTGCAGCAGCGAGCTAATGCTTAAGCAGAAAGAACATTTACTCAGTGGTGAGTGAGGTCATTGTCATAATCTAGAAATCAAACCGTCTTTTTGTGCAGCACAGCAGGCAAGGACGAGTTTATACCAGCTGTGAGAAATTTCAAAAGGTGTTCTAACACCGACTCACAGCCTCAGAGTTGTCAATGAAAGAATCCTCGTCATCATAACCAAATCCGATGTCGATCAAGTCCTGGATGCGGTCCTTTTTTTTCTTAGGTTTGGCACCCTGTATTGAGAGGAAGCATAACATTACTGCACCATTTACAAATATTTATCATAGTGATTGCCACCTTCTGTTCACACATCAGTTTAATCTTATAGGTTAATAAGGTAATTTGTTTTTTAAATAACAAAGGGAGTAACAGGCTGCTTTCGGAGGCACAACCTGTGTTACCAAAAGTGAACATAATTTATTAAGCCTTAATATATGAACGTTCTCTTTATCACATTGTATTGGATTCTCAGGTTATCGTGTCCAGGCTGACCTCTGGGCCACCCAGCTGTAGACAAGCACCCATCAACCCTCACAAAAAACACCGAAACCCCCCCCCCCAAACAAAATCTGTTTACATGTTTACAAGAGTAAAAGGCTACTCACATATTTTTCTTCCAACTTCCTTGCAATGGCAGCGACTTCATCGTTCTCCCTCTTTTCTTCCTCCTCTAGTCTGCTCAGTGGTCCTTCAATTTTTGACTGACTTATCTGAAACCCATTAAATGCCATGCCAGCCATTGTTTTACAGGAAATTGAACACATGTCTGGCTCCAATGCAACCAGCATGTTTATTAGTTTTTCATGAGATTAACAAATCAAGTCATTCAGAATAGCAATTTACTCCCACTGTGAGTGTTAAAGCAGATCTTTGTCCCACTTTGACTATTATCTAACTTTTAAACCCAGCTCTGGCTTTAAAAAGTTAGTTTTTTAACCCACTTTTGAAACTAAGCAAAGGCTGCTGCTGAATTAGCAATGCAGTTCCAACTGAATTAAAACTGAACTGCTTTTTATGTGTGTAATACCTTAAATGGTTTACAATTTCATGTGGTTAGCCAAAAGCCTAAAAAATATTTAGCCTACTTAACCCAGACTAACTACAGTCACGGGTCTGTTTGTATCTTAACTGGTTACAGGTTAGGAGGGTGGAGGTCGTGACTTAATCCCACCTTGTCATCAACAAGCTGCCTGTAGCTGAACTCCGGGAAGCTCCGCTCGTCGGGCTCAAATAATGTGAGGACGAGCCGGACTGTTTCAGTGTCAGCGGGTCGATCTGAGCGGGATTCTTCCATCTGCGGAACCCCTGACGGACACCCGTGGGTCGAAGGCGAGTTAGAAGAGGGCGCATCACTGCTGAGAGTAAACAGCTGAACTCTCCGGGGTTCAGCCATCCCAGCGACAGCACACCGGAGTCTGGTTTGGTTTGAACTGAGGAGACGGGCAAAGAGAGTTTAATTAAACTCAAACTGCGGCAGGTGTGCGCGCACGTGCCCAACTGTGTTACCTTGGCAAGCAATCCCGTTTGTTTAAAGCGAGGTTTATTTCTTTAAAGATGGTCCGTCTTCTTCGTTTCTCACGCATAAAACTCTCTCAGAACCAGGTGGAAGAAGAACGTGTTGAAAGAGAAACAGGATTCTGGAAAAACGTCTGTAAAGCTTTGGGAGTGCCAAGTACTGGCTCTGTATTATCCTAAGTATCCATCCATTTTCTTCCGCTTATCTATCAGTGGCGCCTCCAGATTTTTTTCATAGGGGTGGCCAATATAGGCACCACTAAAAATATTGGGGATTGCGCACAAAAAACAGAATTTCCAGTTTTATTATGCTGTTGTCAAATATAGGTTGCTTGAAAAATATTGCAAAAAAGAGAGACGTTGTTATTAAAGTTGATATCACTGACAATAGGTAGGCCTACATATGAAAAGCAAATAAGATTTTGAAATCCATAATAATGTGTTCTAAACAGGAATAAATAATTATAAGTTAATGTTAATGTTTCAACTCATTGTAGGCTGTCTTTCTCTCTCTTGTGCTCACGTTTATTCGAATTATTACCAACATAAGACAGTTTTACCAGGATGGGCCATTAGGGAGGGCAGCAAATTTTCTGAGGGGGTGACCATTCTAATAAAAAATGTAGGTAATGTATTCATGCTGTTCCACAAGAGTTTTTAGTTATTTGGTTTGTGCATGGCAACAAGCACATGTCTCAAAGCAGATTTATGTAACAGTTAATATAAATAACGTGAAAAATACTTTTACAAAGAATAAAAAAAAATATTTTTTTCAGTAGTTCTATTTGCAGAAGAGGAAGATTGTCTGAGTATGGCCCCTGCTGCTTCTTATCTGCTTTCTCAACACCTGGAAATCTCTGCCCTTGTGTTTACACTTTACAAAAAGTCCAAAGATTCTTGAACACAGAAGAAATCTTTGACATTATTTTCGGCCCAGGATGGAAGGTTTGGCTTTTGTGATCCACACTCCAGGCAACCAGATGGACTACCCTGGGCCCAGATGGTACTGGTACAGCTGTTGGGTTTCTTTTCACACATTTGGATGATCTTATAACAAAACTTAACAAAATGTTCACTAAAGTTAGGCACCAGTCGAGATGCTCATTTTGAACTGACGCCTGTGCTTTTTCAGCATTTAGATGAGCTTAAGCAAAGCACTCTGCCACATGTAAATTCTCCTGCCTAAGCAGTCAGTGCCCAGGGTTGTATTTCTCCTGTCAAAAGGGACACATCTCAGGTTTAAGTGCAGATAAACTTCAGCATGACAGTCTGCTAGAGGTAGCTTCTCATAACTAAATAACCAAAAAACAGAAACAAAGATTTCTAAGGAAAAACTTAAGAACTTTGACATTGGAAACAAAATTGAGAATTATCATATGCTAAGAAAAAATCACAACAGAGAAAGAGATATGGCAGTGAGATTTGCGAGAGTTTAAAATTCATATCAACAAGCTCATTATCATCAAGACAGAAGTTTCCAACAAAAACAAACGTCATACATCACAAACCGATACCAACAGGACATCGGCTTTAAGCAAAAGCAGAGGTTAGTTTGAAGAGTCTTAAAAGGCTTATATCACCACTCGTTATGCAAGGGATGCAGCATTTACATTTAAACAACGGCTAAGAATAAGACAAACAATGTGTAACAAATGCAAACGACTGAGTAACACCATGCAGACTGCAATAGACATTAGAGGAAGATGCAAAATAGACACCAAAATGACAGTTTCGATCACAAATAAAAAGTGGGCTTACCAGCCCTAACCCTTAGGACAAACTTTTGCCTTATGAGAAAGTTTATTAGTTTGCCATAATGAATGCCACCATTCAGAACAGTGCATGCTTCCAAATAACAGAAAGAGAGGGTGGATCTGTCACACTTGCCAAAGACAGCTTAAAATGGTAATACGTCTCCCCTAGCAATAGCTAATAATTTACAGCTTACAGATATTCCAAATGAACTGTGCGACCTGAACATATTAGAGAGGCATCTCATTGCCAAGTGCATAGCATTTGCCAAAGTAATCCCTCTTCCAAAAGGCCAACAAAAGAGCTGTTCATGGCAATGTTGTCTGTGTGCTCGCTGAGGTACAAGAAGTAGTGAAGTTACCAAGACTGTAGCATAATCGCTCATAACTTGAGATCCATTTCTCAAAGGGCATCAGCTGTTTCAGGCTGTGACATAGAATAAGCTCCTCATAAGCTTGTGAGGACTTTGCTTAAACACCATCCAAAGTATGAGGACGTAACAATCAGAGATACACCTGACTTATGCGACCCAACGTTAGACAGTGATGAAGGTTCAGACTCTGATGGATAGAGATGATTACTTTGAGGAAAATTTAAGGGGAATTGACAGGTTTGAGACTGAGGCACTTTGTGATGCTGAAAGTGATCCTGAAATTGCTGAAAGAGTTAGGAGTAAATCAGGTTATTTACGGGAACCAGAGCCTCAATCAAATAATTGAGGCTCTGCCAACTATAAAAATCTTCCCTTGTGCCCGACTGTTTAACAGGAAACAGAGTCCTTTCTTCAGTTCAGCAACCCTTCATTAGAAGTGGCTGGGTCAATAAAGTAAGAGGCAAAGATGTGAATTACACACATTTGTGGACCCCAAACCTGTTAAAGAACACTGGTTTCCTCCGTCTTCAGTAGTGAAATGCTTGCACTGTACGACCATTACACATTTATTTGATTTACTGCGAACTGCCTTAATTGATCATATGCACGTTTTCTGCATTAGACTTTTTAGACCTCTCTAAAAAAGTTAGACCTCTCCAGCAGCTGAGAATCTGCACCCAGTGACCGAGAGAGGACAGACAGCAGAGACCCTGAGACCAGATGATCCTTTTGAGCTGCACTCCGTCTCCAGGTACCTTAAAAAGAATAAAATGAGCAGTGTGCCACTCTGTGAAACATTTATTATATGCTCAAGTTTTCATATTTCTGTCTTTTAACTCCACTGCCATTACATCACCAAATGAGTATGTTTGATTAAGGTTTGATCAGCATGTTAATGAATGTAACATGACATTTCTCACCATTTGATGTCAAATATATATTTGCATTATCCATGTTTTGCATACCAATTCTCTATCTACTATTGACTTCTGAGAAACACAAATTTCTGATTCCGCTAATCAAAGCTATGCAGAGTCGTGTCGACTGAAGTGGAGCACATAGTGATTCTGCATGGACTCAGCATTAGCCGAGATGAACCTAGGCACTGCGTAAGTGCATAAAAAGCCTTAGCTATGACTATGGCTTATGCACACATTTATCTCACCACTCAGTGACTGTTAAATTCAGTGAAAATGTCATGGTGTTGAATGTTAACTTCCTTTTGTTTTGTGCACTGCTGTTTAACAGGAAGTGAAGCCCTTTCTATAGCTTGCACACACATCATTGCATATTATATATTTCAGATCAATACTCAGTAAGTGCATTTTTTCCCTTCCCGTCTTCAAATGTCTCAAATCTTTTATTCCATGTACATTATGTAAATGTATTTACTTTCTTTTGGATTTTTGTGCATCTGTGAATATTGTACTTTTCAGTCTCATTGAGTTAAATCTATGTTCTGGCATATGCAAGTTTTTCATGTAGGCATGTGCTGATGTCATAGTAGAGACTATTCACGGCCACGTTAAGGAGAAGACGACGTTCACATGTGGACGAGGAGGAATAAGCTGAAAGAAATGGAGAGGGCATCCAAGGGACTATTGTGTGATCCATTTGCAGTCATCTGGAGAAAATCTAAAGAAAAAGTTCAAAAAGTCAACTGAAGGTGATCTTTGTTTTTGACTTAAGAAATTAATAATTATGGTAATTCACTTTTCAATAATGACACAATTGATGTAAGACAAAACTTCATCAGAATTGGTAAAAAACAAACAAACAAACAAACAAATAAATAAATTTATAGGTCGATTGTTTTTTTCACATGTATCATTTTTATAGAGCACAAAAGAAATGGTTGGATCTGAAATACCAGCCACCTCCAGCAAAAAATCAAGAAGGAGAAGAAAAAGAGGAACACTGCTGATACATTACAGGTAACATGTTTAATGTAATAAGGGTAATTAGGAAAAGTGGAGACAGCCGTGGAGAACAAGAAGCAGCTCAACTGAATTAGAAAAGAAACAGGAAACAAAACTAAAAGCAAAGCATATGTCAAACTAACTTTCAAAGTTAAATGGAAAATGTTTGAATTAAACAGGAAAACACAAATGAACTAAATAAAGCAGAAATGAAGACTGAGGGAGGAATTAAACGAAAGCAACTCAGAACTAACAAAACTGAACACGCTAAGAACGAACACAGCAGTTAATCATGTTTCTTTATTTGGAAATCCACAGAAATCTATTGTTTCCCCACAGCACTGCAGAAAAAAGAACTTGTTGCTGTGGTTCTGTCTCAGATCAAAGGCAGTAACTTTCTTTTTCAGCACAGTGAGCTGAAATTATTAGAACCTCATCGTTGGTTAACAAAGTAAGTTATGTGTCTAAAACAGAATCCAAATAACTGTAACTTCAATTATTGTGTTAAAATAATCCTTTGAACACACAAATATTATAAGCATGCCTGGCTGCTAACATGTTCTTCTCCCCGAAACCAAAGACTTAACATTAGGAAATGTTAAGCATTACCAACATTAAGCATTAGGGAGTTAAAATCTTACAGGGCATCTGTACATTCAGTGGGGAAAAAACTAAGCTGTAAGATATCACACTGTATTTTAAATTGAACAGGGATTTAATTGTTTGTAAAATGCTAAATAATGACCTGTTTTACATCCTTTGTCTGTCCCTCCATCTAAAATATGTCTCAACGAAATAGAAAGTGCCCTGTAATACACTGAACCCCAATAAGAGATCCAACAAGTTGGATGTGGGCGTCTGTGAGTACTGTTGTATATACTGAACCACTACATCGCTGCTTCCTGTCTGGGGCAAGAGAGATACTGAGGATTAATATAGAACAGCTGTCCAGGAGCTCTGCGATGTCCTGGTCAGGACTTTAATTTTCTTTTTTAACAGTGTATATTTTGTCAAAGCAATAAAAAGTCTGAGATCAAAGAATCACCAGAGCAGGTAGCTCTATATTTTTGACTTCTTTCACCTAAGCCTACTTGCAAAGGTGAAGCCATTTCTCTGTTTCAGAGACTTTGAAAAAGCAATCAATGCCTTTAATTCATCTCGCCTTGACTTCTGCAACAGCCTCTATGGTGTTACTTCGTCATTAATTGGCCGACTACAGCTGGTTCAAAACCCCGCGGCAAGGTTCCTGACTGGCACACACAAACGAGAGCACATATCCTCTATACTTGCCTCGCTACACTGGCTGCCAGTTAGTTTTCAAATTTATTTTAAGATCTTGACACTTGTTTTTAAAACATTGCATCTGATCTTCTAAATTGGTATACTCCGGTGAGATCTTTGAGGTCTGCAGACCAAATGCTTCTAGTTGTCCCTAGGTCTAGCTTAAAACAGAGATCAGGTTTTTGCTGCGACTGCAAAGGGAATTAGGCTCCCTTTCCCGTCTCCGGCTGTAATCAGCCGAGCAACCTGTTGCTTGGCCCGTAAACGTGTTAAACACGACACTACGGAGCCACAGAACACAACGAGAACGCAATTGTCTTTATTTTCTCAGGAATTTTTCTGCAATTAGGGATGAAACTCTGCAAACTTGTGGAGCAGTTACACACATAGGAGGAATGTGTTTTCTTTATATCAAATGTCATGGATGGCTTTTAATTTATTTTTGATATTAAGTCATCACATTCAGTTAATCTTGTTGAATTTAAGCGTAACTGTCTTTTATTTTCTTGGGAATTTTGTAGTAACTTATGATGAAATTGTGCACACGTATAGAGTGAGTGAGCCAAAAGACATCCGCATCTCAACGATCAAGCATGACTTATTTACATTTTTTTAATAACTGAAAATGGATACAGGAATGCCATGAAGAAATAACAGATGTTACAAACACAAAAGGAAGAATCAAGGATATAACTACACAAAGGCTGATTAGAACAGCCCGAATGAATTAGCACAGTTGTAGACAAACACCACAATGAGCGCGGGGAGGAAGTAAAGCTAAACAAGCAGAGACAAAATTGTATCAAAATAAAACAGCTAGTGTAGCACAGTAACTGACATCAACCTACACATAGGGGAACTGACAAAAAAATAAATACATTTAAGGAGGTCTAATGGCTAATATTCACATTGGCACTTTTTGACCCAATTCCAATTAATGTCTCTGCATTAGAAGGAATCACCAACGTTTCCTCAGTCTTTCAGAAAAGTCCTCCATTACACTCACAGTGGTGTTTTTCACCTATGTTCTTGCTTTTTCTGTGATGAGTTCAAATTCAAAAAAGGTTAAAAAAAAAAACACTGACATAGGACACAGACCTTCAAAATAAAACAGGAAACATGAGACACAGACATGACAGTACAAACTTGATAACATAAGACAGCATGACACATAAAGAGTGAGGAAAACTTAAATACTGGGGAAGAGAACACAAGGGGAATCTAATAAACAAATAAACTTCGCGAACCAACATCAAAATAAACTAAATGTAACTTTAACATGAAGACATGTTGGCTATGTAAAAAAAAGCTAAAGGGCTAAAGACACACACCTTTGATGCTGCGAGGCAAAATATCAATTTTTCACACATAGAAATGCAGAAACTAAGAAAAAACAAAAGTTTTCCTGGCAGGAGTTCTTTCACAAGCTCTACTTCTAGTGATTCAACTTAACAAGTTGAAAAAACAGTGTGATGACAGAGCAGCTCAAAGAAAAAGCGACATTTACTAAAATATCAGGATATTATCAGCCTTGCTGTACCCTTTATTAGTTCAGTCTAATGTGTATTATGAGGATTCATGTGACCCAGTGCAGGAAGAAAGCGAACGTGAAGAAAAGAGAGCTCAGCTTTTACATGTTGTTTTACGGGATGTTTCTAACTGTAACTGATGAAAGAACTAACAAAAAACAAACTACCAGGAAATTCAGAATCTCCAGGAAACTGTGCGTAACAGCACAGATTTAGCAGACACAACGGACACAACTTAGCAAAAAAGCCAATGGAGTCATTTTGTCCTCTTGGCTTTTTAAAAATCATGTAATTCTGGTCAAATCTATTATATATTATATATTTATGACTTTATATTTCATGACTTTTCCTAAAATTGGCTTATTTATCAAAAAGTGAATTTTGGGTTATGTAGGACTTAAAAAAAAAGCAAAGATATTATGATCACTTCAGGCAGATGTGGCAGATGTGTATGAGATGATAAGTTCAGTGTTAAAATGAGTAGTCATCTATTGTGATGCCTCTCTTTTTAAATGTTCTTTACGTTATCCAAAATTCCTTTTTAGCTTTTTGTAATGTTCTTCTGCAATTATTAAATTACTGAGATTTGTTAGATGTTGTATTATTTGTTGTAATCTCCATTCATTAATTTATTTTTCTTTAATCTGTAATTAAATTATGTATAAAACTAATAAAATCCCCCAAAATTAGTCTTAAATCTTTTTTTGTCAAATTGTACTTAAAATTTACAAATTTTTAAATATCTTTGCCATTAGCACAATTGTTCCAGGACAGGGTCACAATAACTCCTCCCTTTGGTTCCAGCGGTTTTGGAATTCCAGTTCCAAAAAGAAGAGGAACTATTTATGAAGCAGGAATTGTCTATACTAACGGGGTTGCACACAAGCCTAAAAATGATCAAAGTTTTCAATCCCTGTTTTGCACAATTGCAGTTAATTTTTTTGTGCACAATAAAAGTACAGTTGTTTAGCAGTAAATATCTTTTCTGGTATTTAAAAAAAATCTACTGAAACATACTTCCAGTCATGTGCTGTGGAGGTCAGTCAGCTGATCCACAGATCTTAACAATGAATATTTGATCCCCAGTGAAGTGACTGCCTTTGGTGTTTGGACTGAATAGTCTTTGATGAGAGAAGGAACCTAGAGCACTGCCAGCTTTACAGAGACAAAATAGCCACATGAGGAGCTGCACTGCAGCTTTTTCACTACACGAGGGCGCTGGAGATCTACAAGGCTGAGCATGGCTCACTGTTACAGCCAAAACTGAAACAGCCTATTTCAGGAGGCCCGGACTTATTCAACATTATGAACTTTGGTGAAATGAAATCAGCAGACTCTTCTTTTAAGCCTTTGTTTGTGCCAGGACAATCAATCAACATACGCTCAGTTTATAAAGATTACAAACATTAATATGTGTTTGCAGATTGTGATCACATGTTTAAGGTGAAGCCCTGACTGCAGTGTGTTTGTTAAAGTGTGGCTTTTGGACTATTAAAAAACAATAACAGAAAAACCCTGCTACATTTGTAGATTTGTGTGTAACTCCTGGAATCCTTCATGCAGCCTGCACACGGCCTGCAAGGAATTGACTCTGACAATTACAATAATGAGATAATTGCAATCTGTCACCATACATTCAGCGTTAGCGTATCACAAAATAACCAATGCAAGTGTGATATTCCTTCTACTCACCACACAAGTCTGATCTGCATAACACACACAGCACCCCACTTTGTAATTATAAATGAATTTCACGGTGTGAGGCTTTTAATGCAAATAATGTGGATCTTCTCACCAACAGGACAGTGTGTGTGTGTGTGTGTGTGTGTGTGTGTGTGTGTGTGTGTTTGGGAGTATGTGTGTATCAGATTGTGGCCAAGCTTTGTTTGACTAGCTTTCCCTCTAAAACGAGTTAATGGGATGGAAGTTATTTGCTACCCTGAGCTGACGATCCGGGGTCGAACAGAAGGGTTGAATTAAAAAAAAAAAAACAGAAAAGAAAAAATGCATCAATAATTGTGCAGAAGACAATGAACACACCAAATCAGGACAAAGAAAGACAGATGGAGACGGCAGGGGTATAGCCTTGGTTTCCGTGTGTGTGTGTTTGTGTGTGTGTGGTTAGTGACAGGGACCCCATCAGTGCAGGATCAGAGTGGGGAAATTGGAGGACAATGTTGGAAGAAGGGGGGTGTGAGGGGTTTGTGGGATAATTTAAACCGATTGGGGAGGCGGTGTCCCAGAGGTGCATAATTTACTCATTCATTAACTAGACCAAACAAGAGCCAATATTAATTAACTCGTTCCTCGTGGCGAGGCGCCCCGAGAAGCGCGTGCTTTGTTGTCAAATGACCACATAGGAAGTGAAGGCTTTAAAATGAGACAGGCCGCAGGGTGAAGATGCTTTTAATTTGAAATGTGACAAATAATCAAGGGCATTTGTTCTTAAATGAACTTTGGTGAGTGTACTTATGTGCACACATTTTTTTTTAAATTTTAGACTCTGCACTTCCAACACCTTTTTCATTTTTTTTAATCTTGTATTTTTATTATTATTATTTTTATTATTATTATTGGAGATAACGATGTTTCACAAAAAAAGATATGTTTGGATCTATGAAGTGATGAATACAGCAAAGTAAATAAGCAACGCAATACAAGAAGATGCTTGCAAAGATGTTAATGTTTAATGTTCAATACTTTTTTACACTTTAGTAAATGACCTAAATAATTTTAACTCTTAAGTTCAATACTACTACTTCTACTACCATTGTTGATAATAAATACTATGCAACATCAATTGTCATCATTGGTGGAAAATAATTAATTAGCCTCGTTTTCTGGTTTGGTTTTTAGAATTGTAGTGTACAAAGTTAGGTTTAGTTGGTTTCGGACCACAATAAAACTTCTGGTACTCTTAATATTTTTTATTTATTTACTCATTTTACAAGTAAATTCCCATGGAAACTGATTATATACAGTGAGTAAATGCAAATATATATTATATTATTAACAAATAACATAAGAATAACAGTAGTTGTTTTTTTTTTTAAATGATTAAAAAAAATCCACTTATTTTATGCATCTTATCCACCGGAGGGCGCTCCTTCACTGAGCCACTCAGTGCTGTCAGGCCCTGCTAACTTTGATTAAGGTTTAAATTGGCTGAATTTAATGAACGCTGCCTAATTAGGCAGGATAACAGCTTTAATTGATAAGTAATTATTTGCCACAAATTGTTATTAATTCTCCAGCTCCGTCTCATAGTGTACTGACTCTAAACCCTACCCCCCCACACACCCCGCCTGCTCCCCCTCCTCCCCTGCAGCATCTCTATTTATGTAACAAGCAGTGGTAAACAATTAAGCATATGTTAGGATGGGATGCTCCGGAGGGTATCATCAGGCTGTGCTTGGTGCACTGGCAGTTTATGTGAAATTATTTGCTCTCGCTGACTGATACCTCTGAGCATTAATTGCTTAAACTGTCCTGTGAATTTGGCTGAGTGCCATTGAAGGCTCAGTGTCACGTCTGACAGAAAAAAGGAAAATCAGTGACCCTTTAATCAAGAGAGCTCAGCTTTAATTTTAGGAGGAGGTGATATATTACTTATGTATAAATAATATATTGATCTTATAGCTTCTGCAACTATGTACTAAAATGCCACTGAGTTTCATCGTGATATTTTTATTACAATGAATCAAGCAAATATTATACTAATAATACTATTATTGTCATGGAATTAATTTACATCAGGCAAAGACCACAAAGCTTACAAGAAACAATCAACAAATAATATTCTGCAAATAATACATATGTAAATGTGTATATGTATACATATAAACATGTATAGATGTGTATATACAGCATTGTTTTCATTCTTGTGTGAAAGCAATGCATTCATTATTGAGTCATAGTGTGTACTTCGATTTTGAGTTGAGTTTTTATTAATTAATGACACAGTGTAACAGAGTCACATGTTGTTCATCTAGGACCTGGCAACAGCTAGATTTTATTTTTATTATGTCTTGGTACCTGAAACTGTAGACTTGATAGATACATAGATACTTTCTATTTACTATGACTGTATATGTATGTGATGTTCAGTTTGCTTCCTCTTTAGAACATATGTAGTAACTTCCTGTCTTCTACTGTACATGAAGCTGCAGGAACTTGTAGCATTGGTCTTCAGAGCATCCTACTTCTCAAGAGTCTGCAGTCAAATCCAAACCTTCTCAAAAACCATCCATGTTTAACAATAACCCGCTGAGCTTCACAAACACAAGTTTGAAGTTTATGTAAAGGCTCAAAATGTGCCTGTGCTGTGGTCACTGTAAGAAAAGCTGTATGCTGTCAGTGCTTGAATGTGGAACTGTGAATGCTAATTGAGGTAACTGGTCAACAAATTTGAAGTAAGACATGGTGCTAATTTTGCAAGGTTGAGCCAAAACATTTGCAGTAATAGCTAACCAATGAGCTGGGGTCTCAGGATGTGGATGTAACCACACAGCCTATACCACACCAGGAATCCCACATCTAATTTCCCAAAGTCACTACTGACTCTATCACACAGGTAATTATGTCTGTTTTATAGACATGAGAAGTTGTAAGGCTTAACTGATGACAATAGACTGATGTGAAACCTACAGCTGTGCAAAGAAAGATGCTCAAAACAAAACAACATTAAAGTGGTATACATTGTATACATTTAGGGATTTAACATAAGGGTCATGTATTGAAATAAAGCACATGTATTCAGATTTAAATAACCGTCGCTCAGCAATATATTATCCATTTGCTGATTAGCATGGAGGAAACAATGAGGGTTGTCACAGAGTGGCACACATAAAAATAAATCATTGAGATCATGTAAATAAAGCACATACATCTTCAGTGTAATTGTGTTTCTGAACAGCTGTGGTCAAAGACTATCGTGTGCCTTCCATGCACTTTTCTGTCCAGTTATATAGCAAACAAAGTGAATCTGCCTGTCA
Organism: Aulonocara stuartgranti; assembly: GCF_965226115.1. Taxonomy (NCBI): domain Eukaryota; kingdom Metazoa; phylum Chordata; class Actinopteri; order Cichliformes; family Cichlidae; genus Aulonocara; species Aulonocara stuartgranti. The sequence continues at coordinate 32,151,398 of NC_138944.1, read as the reverse complement.
GTGTCATGGCACTTTTGTGTCAAAATATTCGGTAAAAATTATGTTTTGATTTCTTTAAATGTGCTTATTGTCAAATCTGAGCTCATGCTAACCAAATAAATAAGTGTGCAACTGAGTCTACAGTTGTTCATGCTTTAAATTGAAGTTGTAGGGGTTAACAGACAATGAGGAGCTCAGTGAGTTGAGAAAACAAAACATGAACCGAGCGCGCCGAAGAAAAGGCCTTTGTTTCAAACAGCATCAGTCATTTCATGTCAGTGCACGGGGGCCACTCTGACGGAGCTATTCATTAAAGTGATTTAAATGAGATGCGCGTGAACTTGCTTCCTAATTAAAACATATTTCCTTGTTTACAGAGTGGCTTTAAGCTGGGCCCTTTGGGGTGGGGTGGGGGACTTTCTCCTCCCTCTTTTCTCCCTTCCACCGTTTCACTGCCAGCAGATGGTTTTGTTGGGCTCCAGTAGTTAGCCAGTGGCCGAATAGGGCCAACCATTCTTCCCCTGTATGCCCATCAGATCCCAGCATTTATTTTAATGCCTCACCCCTCCCCTCCACAAATGTGCACGTGAGAAGTAGCTCTATTGATTGGGCTGCTAAATGTATATGCAAATATTTCGAGCCCGTGCATGAAAAATTGGCGTCGCCATTTCTCAAATTACTATATTTTGAAAATGTTAATTTGCATAGCGGATTTCCCTGCGGGGTAGGGGGGTTAATTAGGTCTATTTCCGTGCGGCTTGTGCCAAGACAGCCAAGGAAAAAAATAGAGGGTGGGCAGAAGAAAGAGAAAAGAGGGAGAGAGGGGGAGATGCGACTCACTGATAACAATTAAAATGGCATTTTGGACTCTTTCAAGCATGGAAAAATTTTTGGCATATTAAGCACGTTTTAGGAGAAGGTGATAAGTCAGTTTTAATTGAAATGGAATTGTTGCTCCAGAGGAAGTTTGGCATTTAATCCACTCAATTTTAAACACACAGGCAGATCTTAAAGGCATCAGGTTTAATCTATCAAACGAGAGGTGAATTAAAGAAAATAACTTTAACCACAATTTGCATTTCCTCCCAATATTCTGTCACAGGCACAATTATGTTCATAATTAGATGGAGAAAAAGTTTCCTAATTGCATGGAGAGAAGGAGCTAAAACGCACTCGCCTGGAAATGGGGTCTTTCCTTTTCTAAATTATCAAAGCTTTCATTATGTGTCAGGCAAAAGATTTGTGGGAGGAAAAAAACAAAACATCAATACATTAAATCCTTTCGCTTCTAATTGGAATGGCATCCACTTTCCTGGTTTAATGCTGCACCAAGCGCACAGCAGGATCAAAAAACCGTCTCGCAACCATTAATTTAGATTAGACTCTTAATTATCAACCAATCACTAAATAATGACTGACTTCATTTCAGATAGTTAAAAATTAACTTGCAGGCAGTAATTGAGTAATTAACTCTCCACTGCTTCACCTTTACTTTGCTAATTATAAAAATTAATATGACTTGATTCTTTCTCTCAAGAGGAATATTGACGGTTTTATGGCTCAGAAGAGATTCTCATTCTTGTGTCTTGCAACCTGCATGATCACAGGGTCATCTTTTTATATATCAAGCAAAAAACAATGTTCTGGGAGGAGGTGCTCTGTGGGAGCCTCCTCTTTTCGTGGATATGGCACCTACATTTGAATGTTAACAACAGGTCACGTGATTATGGGAACGATATAAGATGTTAGATGACCATTTCCTGCTCCAAATTTTTGTTCTTGATCTCAACTGGAGTAGCTTCACAGGATTTAACTGTAATCTTACACAGAGGCGTGGTGTAGACACACAGTTCATCCAGTACTTGAAACCTTCTTCTAAGCCTACTGTCTCCTGATTGGTCACCCCTCACAAACAGAAGATAACAGGAAGGTGAGGCTTCAGTGTGAACTATGTGTCTGAGATTACTATAGAGCCAAGAGGAAACTGACAGTAATTATTATCTGAAAGTTGTAAGAGGTGGCATTAATTTTGTCCTTCATACATTTTTTGTATACATGTGCAATAAGTTGTTGAACAATCATAATCATTTTCATGATGTGTTTTTTTTCTGTTCTCAAACTGATCTCCCTGTTGGAGATCAGTCTGGAGGGAGTTATTTTTTTTGTCCTTATCTTTCCTCATGTGGTGCATTTTCCATTGTTACACCTCTCTGACCTGTCTTCCCCATGTGATGTTTTTGTGTAATGTATGTATGGTCGGAGGGTAAGATGATGCCGCCAATGCGTGCAATAGGTTGGCAGCCTTAACATGAAATTTCCCACTTGTGGGACTAATAAAGGTATCTATCTATCTATCTATCTATCTATCTATCTATCTATCTATCTATCTATCTATCTATCTATCTATCTATCTATCTATCTATCTATCTATCTATCTATCTATCTATCTATCTATCTATCTATCTATCTATCTATCTATCTATCTATCTATCTATCTATCTATCTATGAGTCAAAGAGCTTTACTACGGAATTTTGACCATGACTGTACTTTCAGTTTTACTTCCTTGGTTAGTTAGAGTTTTTTCCTCTAAAGCTACGATTGCCCTTCCAAACTAATGTACAGCTGGTGATTTAAAAATAAAATAAAACTTTTACCAGTTTGGATTTTGTTAAGGCGGTTTTAGCTTGCCTCTGCTAGGCCTCACTTTTTAATTATGTTTGGATACCTTTTCAAGCATTTTTACTAATATGTCTGCTCTGGGGTGAGAATTTCATACTCCAGTTCTGGTGAAGGAAACTGTGTGTCTTCGCACTTTATAGATTCAGCTTGCAAACTAGAGTTAGTTGATAACTTCACCAGCTATCAGTCATTTACCAGTTATTACTTAAAATGCAAATTTAGAGACACAAATTGTCATGGGAAATATAATTTGCACCTATTGAGCTATGCTGACAGAGTTTAAGGTAAGTCTTTTTGGTTTTTTGCTTCATTGTCCATTTATTCTGCCATTACAGAAGCTTTCCGGCCCATATCTCTTTAATATGCGGAGTCCACCATGGCTGCCAAACTACTACATATAAGTGACACATACAAGCTGTGATCACCCATTAGCACAAGTTCCAAAAATGGATCAATTTTAGTTGTATTGAAACAAGGTTTAGGAGTCCTTTGAGTTCATCTTACAATTAATTAGATTATGATATTTATTTTTAAACATACCCAGACTGCCTTGCAGATGTTTCCTTTGATGTGACTGCTTATAGGTATTTTTGAGCACTCACACACACCTTCATGCTAAATTATTTCAATTACAGGATTTTTTGGGGTTTTCTTGCATGTACTGCTCACTGCAATAACATTCTCAGTGAAGTGATAAGATAAAATGACCAGTAAATGTGGACATAATTTTGTTATCACAGACTCAGAATTAACATCCAGAAATGTTATTTGGGTTTTCTTAAGGTGCCACCTCTTAGAAACTTCCATGCATCAAAATAGTAATCTCCAGAGGCCTCAATGACAGCGTGACTTTCTGTGTCCATCAAACCTGTTGCTAGAGGTTTCTTTTCTTAATAGGCACACAAAAAATGCCCCTTCTTAACATTCAGTATTCAACTGTTACCATCATGTAGGACTGGTATATTTAAGGCGGGCTATTAATTATTGGCACAATAAAGAGTCCTATTTACAGAATCATTAAAAAGAAAGTATACCCCTTTTAGTTTGAAGGTTTTGCATTTCAGGACACAATAAAAATCATACACTCCTTATCAGGTTCTCAAAGTAGTTAAATACAAATGAATAACAACACAATATTATACACTGTGCTGTTATTTATTAACAAAAACTAAACCAAAAGCTGGGTGTGAAAAAACTAAGTACACCCCGTGATTCAAGAACTTTTAGAACCACCTTAAGTAGCAATAACTGTGAGTTTTCTATATGGCTTTATCAGCCTCTCACCTCATTGTGGAGGAATTGTAGACAACTCTCATTGATGTTTGGGGATGTTTGCTTATGCACAGCTCTCAGGCTGAGGTCAGGATTTTGACTAGGCTATTGCAACACTTTCAATCTTTTTTTTTTCTTTTATACAAGTGCTCCACTTGCCAATGATCACTTAATCACATGCATTTGATCAGCAGCGCCTTGCTGCTACTTACCTCTCCATTCCTGTGGAAGTAGTAAAGACGTACTTGTGTGCTTTTTAGCCCAATGCTTCTGCATTTTAACTCAATTTTTGTTAAATAAATAATAACAGTGTAATATGTTATTTTTTTCATCTGAGGTTGTATTTACATAATTTTGAGATCTACTATTGACCCGATTTGTTTTTTTCTTATTATGCCCTGATATGCAAAACCTTAGAATTGAGAAATTGTATTTTCTTATTACAATGACTATACACAGTGGGATGGGACGTTTGTTGATGAATGCTGTTTCTAAGCCTGGATTACAAATGTGTTTGTATTTGAAATGTGACTGGAACAAATAATAGCTGCTTGGAGCTGTCACCCAAAGAACACCCACGACACACACACAGATATATAATAATGGACACATCTATAAGGAAACTTCATGATCAGAGCTCACTTGTATATTGAAATCCTATGTGAACGTGTTGCTGCTGTTGGTCGTTCAAGGATGTCTTTGAAAACATTGTGAAAGTAGCAGAAAATAGACCACTCAACCAAATGATCATGTGTTTCCTTTGGTTCACAGCTATGCACCAGCCAAATGTGTAGTAGATCAGATTACATACACAGACATATAAACAAAGTTTTCCTCCTTTAGAGATGGAATCAAAACAGCGATGTTTGCTGTTCCTAAACTGCAGCAGCCAAGTACAAACAGACATATAAATAAAAAGTGAACCTCTGCTTACTCTCCAAACCTCACTTGTAAAACTATGATGTTTTTGAGTGAATTTTGGAAAATCTGCAGCGTTTTCCAAAGTAACGGCAACTGATGTCATTTTATCTCGAGCAAAATCCAAGATCCATTTATAGATTTTATGTTTTTGAAGGCCTAAGCTACCAATCAGTTTTAAGGTATAACAATAAGCTATACTTCACTGAAATAATCGCTCTATGTTTTGATATGTATTGCACATTTTACCACAGCAGGAACACTGAATCGTAGGTTTGTTTCATTATTTACCAACAAGCAAGATTCCAACAGTACAATGCATCCAGCATAAAGTACTATAAATAAATAAGTGCACCCCATGGAAACTGATAAAGTCAATATACTTAACATGAGGAACATAAACAAGGAACATAAACATCTGGCCATAAACATCTGGCCTAATTCATTTAAGAAAACGTCAGGAGTTATATCCTGTTGCAGTTGTTTATCATTAACACAGACTTACAACCCAATTAAAATTGGTTGCACATGTTTCAGACTTTTATTGCATGTGTTGTCCATAAAATGGATTTCCTAGTTTGTTTAGTAAAGTATATACAATATACTATACTAAAAGGTCCTTTTTTGGCTCCACTTGTCACGTGGCTTCATGCTATCCTGAAAGGGTCTGGTGTGGTCGACACCAAACGTACCTACACTGTCTCCAAATAACTTGAATCAATTGTTGTGTTCAGGATGTGCTTTTCCGCCAGGCCTTTTAATTATCCTTATGTTCACTGGCAAATTTATAGATGCATGTACTTCAGTTTTAGGATTTATTTATTTATTTGGAAGTTTCATTTTTAGCAATTACTATCAACAGACTGGAAAATTTACAGAATTTTTACTCAAACATGAGGTTCTTTAAAAAGCAGCTTCTTTCTGCTGCTACCTTAGTTTTAAGGGGGTTACCACAGGAGGTAGTGCCACATTTGTTTGGTAGATTTGGTACATTTCTACACCAAATAACCATCCCGAGGTACTTTTTCCACAAAACTGATCTCATTTTATGTCATTAAATGTCATCTGTTTGAGGATTTTAGGGCAAATATATATTTGTCTTAAGTTGATAATGCTGATACCTTGTACCATAATAAATACACTCAGCTTGATGTTGTATGTTATGATGGTTGGACAGTAGTAACGTGGCCGTGGCTTTAATTGTAGTTTATCCAGAAAACATCTGATTTCAGGAGGGGGAATTCCCTCTAACAGTCCCGAGGCTGAAGTGTATTTTGAAATCAAATCAAAAATATTTTTGTCACTTTTTTCACAGGCTTTTCCTTGCGTAAGTGTAGATTTAGTGGCGTGGCCTGCAAAGAGAGATGAGAGAAGGGAGGAGGGCTAGAGGCAAGGCAAGCCGAACCCTGGCCTGCATGTGAGTTGCCCATCTTATTATCAAGTTAATTAAAGCTAGCATCTGACAATGTCACTCGTGCCCAGCAAAAAGAGGAGGAGGGAAGAAAAGGGAATTTAAATGCTGCAGTCTCTGAGGACCTCATGTCAAGGGCTGCTTTTCATCGAGCACTGCATGTGTTTGGCTCACACAGCCACTGGGAAAGAACAGGGGAGGGTTTGGATGGGGAGGGGGAGCTTTCAGAAAAAAAAAACCTTTTATAAGCAAATGACAAGAAGGCATTGGATTTTGATGTTCAAAAATGGCAGCAGGAAAATAAATACATATCAGAAAGAACAGCACAGAAATAAAAAGGAAATAGAGCAAAAGCAAGAGATAGAGAAGTGAGGGAGATGAAAAGGGCCTCTCAAGCTGTTCAAAGTTGCACTAAGATTGAGGAAAGAGGGGTTTATAAGAGCCCGACGACCAGCCAACATTAAAGAGTCCATTTAAAACCTAGACATTGAAATGCAGAAAGCCTGCTCGTGTGTGGACTCGGGGTCAAGTAACGGAGGGATTATATGGTTCTTCATAATAATATTAATTAAACAATTTACATGCTAATAAGGTAACAATTATCGGAGCTTCTGGTGAAAGATTCAGGTTATTACAACACGCCAATCCCAGGGCTACGGGTCACAGGCAGAACAGCAGAGAGAAATCTCAACTCAAATTAACATTCTGTCAGCTCCAGAAATTGGATAAATAAAGTCGAATTAATTCACAGTAATGGAAGCGGGAGGGGGAGCCACTTATTCAACCAGCTCTGATTACCATTCAGTATTCACCAGCACGCGGGTGGCTTTCTGTCAAGAAATTTAACACAAAATGAAGCAGTCACCGCCGTGGGCAAGATTTGGCCCCTGCGACACCGTTTACAATTTATATGTATAATCTTGCTCTCCCTCTCCCTCTCCCTCCATCACTTCCTCGAAGATGTCCACCTGGACACCCAGTTGCTCCTGGCCTGTGCTATGATTGTAAATTTCAACACCTTTCATTTCCCATTTTCCAACGCACACATCAATTTGAGCACCATTTCCCCTCGCATTTGGCTAGACCCTTAACTTGATGGGATAACTTGAAATTTTAATTGCAGTCATCTTGCCTCTTTTTTTCTTAACCTGAGACACCAGAGACTGCTTCAGTCTGTTTGGTTGCTATTGAAATGGTGTTGCTGGTCACTGGAAAAGGCTATATCTTGCTTCCAGTAAATAAATGGAAAAAAGATGCAAGTTGGGTGTAAAAACGATTGAGCCTCACTTTGTCAATTTAAGGGCGTTGGAGATATATATATATATATATATATATATATATATATATATATATATATATCAACATCTGCAATGTGATATATATTTATATATATCAATTTTTTTCCTGCTTAGAGCTGTGATGATTTGAAACATCTTGAAAATTAATGGGTGGATTACCATGAAATTCATGTCATCCCACAGGTCAATTTTTGCATCTTTGAACATCTTACTTACTGTTCTCTCCATTAGTCATATTTCTATTATTTTGCTATGTTTTTAATCTAATTTCAACAAAATGAATGCCATTCCCACATCCCAAGGTTTAGTTTGTACTACTAATATGGCAAGTGCAGATGATCCAGCATGGAGCAACGTTTGCTGTGCTAAACATTTAAGCATGTTAGCATGAAACCACAAACATGATCCTGAAGTCTGACAAGAGTCTGTTCTCAAAACATGTGCATACTTCCTATTTTAATCAATTGCATCACAAGGATGCTGGATTCTTACAAAATGACCTCATAATTCATTGTACCACACTTCAAGTTATGCGCTTATTCTTGTTGTGGTTTTGACCAAAAAGTAAAGAGTCACCAATTTCCAAAAATAAAAAAGGAAGGCACAATGAAAATACAAAAAAGAAGACAATATATGTAAAATCTAGCTTAATAATGTATGGATATTTAAATTGACCTTATCAATTTTCCAATATGCCACTGATAAAACACATATCACTAGAATTGTGTTACATAACAGCACATTCTCATTTCAGGCATTTACAGTTAGCTCTATCATTTACTGGACAAAGATATGTTTCGGTTAGCTTTACCTCTTTACCACAGAAGATTTTAATTTGTTTAGGTATTACAGCCATTTTTGTACACAGTTTCCCATTTCCAGGGGCTCGAAATGAGCTCAACTGGATAGTTGACTGATAAGTGTTGCATTTGCATTTTGAATCTTTTCACTAGAATTTTAAAGGTCCAAATAGATGCCAGTGCAAATGAGGGTTAGGCTGAAAAATACAAAAACAAAATAAACCTGCCAGAGGGACAGCAAAAACTTTAGGTTTGGTCAAATCAGCAATCTGGTCCGTTGTTAAAACTAATTAATGCACTGGCCAGCTCAGCAACAAAAAATCACAGAAGGCAACTGAGTGCATGATCACAGAATTATTTCCATGGTTAACAAAAACAACAAAAAACAAACACAATCTAACCAAGTCAAGGAGGGGGTGAGCGTATCACTGTCAAGGTTTACAGTAAAGGGATGCCTTAATAAATGAAAATACAGTTTACAACAAGGTACAAACTGCCCATTTTACTCAAGAACACGAAGGCCAGATGGGACACATTATCTGTCACACATGGTGGAGACGATGTTATGGTATGGTCATGTATGGCTGCCAGTATAAGCAGGTCACTAGTGTTTATTGATGATGTGACTGCTCACAGAAGTAGCAGGATGAACTGTGATGTATACAGGGCTATACATCTGCTCAGATTCAGCTAAAAACAGCAAAACTGATTGGACAGTGCTTTACAGTAAAAATGCATAATGACCAACAGCATACTGGAAAAATAACCGAACAGTCTCTCAACAGCCAAGTTAGCCACAACCCAATATATCATGTTTTGAATTTTTTTTTGATACAAACTTGAAGGCAGAGAGACCCACAAGTGGGCAGCAACTGAAAGTGGCTGCAGTAAAGGCCGAGCACCTCACAGCATTTGGTGATGGTTGTTGGTTCCAAACTTCAGGCAGTCATTGACTGCAAAGGATTGTCATCCAAATATTAAAAATAATCCTTACATTTAAAATGATCTTAGTTTGTCCAATTACTTTTGAGCATCTGAAATTGATGGACTGTGTGCACAAATGGCTGTAGTTCTGAACCAATTAATGGCAAAATGTTGTTAAACTTAAATTATGGTCTGCACTTCAATCACATATTGATTGTTTGAGCTTAAATTGACTGTGATGGTGTACAGAGGGAGAAAAACAATGTCTCTTTGTCCAACAATTTATGTTCCTAACAACGCTTTAGTTTAATGCTGTCTTTTTTGCTTGGTTCCATTTCTTTTAGGGTGTGTCTATTACAAACTTCCACTAATTAGATTATTTGGTTGTGCTCATTAGCCTGAGTTGAATGATAATAGACAGATGGATTCAGCCAGTCACCTGCCAAGTATTTTGAAACTGGCTGCCTTGTCCCAAGCAGTTTCAAAGGAGGGTTATCAATCGTTTTATGTTTTTTTCCACTTTCCATTTTGGGGTTGCTGCTGGGCTGGGAAGTTATGTAAATAATAAATAAATAAAGAAGATGGGTTGTGGGTTATTGTGTGTCAAGCAATATGATGGGCTGATTCAACAAGGACTGTAAATTAGGACTGTTCAAGTCAGTAACCCTTTAAACAAAGTGAAATGTCATGCTTTGATATTAAAATTGTTTGCTGTATCTGTCAAAACTAAAAAACAATACTTTAAATGTTCTTTTCGGCAGCATTTTTCTTAACATGAGCGCACACACTAAATGGAAGAGCAGCAGCATTTTCTACCAGATTATCAGATTTCTAAGTAAATGTTTTTTAAAAAAAATCTTCCTGAGAGTTCAGAAATGTCTGTCCACCTGTCTGTGAAAAAAAACATCTGTCAGGGCGATGATCTGAACATTTGGACCCATCAGCATGAATTACTTAAACATAAAGACTCTTTTAGTAAACCTTGCTTACTCTTTTCCTCCCTTTTTATTACAAACAGCATTTCTTTATTAGAGTCAGAAAAATTCTGATGTCTGTTCTGACGAAGAAGCTACACAGAGTACTGGTTGTTGCATGGTTTTTTAAAGTTTAGTTGACCAAATATAATGGCCAAATTAACAGTCAGGGCCAACTAAACCTACTATGTTTGTGTTTTTCTATTGCTGTATGTTAGCCACTATGCCAGAGCCTTTGTGTCTACAATGTAGTTTATTTCCTTTAAACATAGACACATGACGTCTATCCATATGAACATTGTTGATATAATTAGTAAGCCTGTTCTCAAATTAGGAATATATAAGACATGAAATATGAAAGCACACACAGCTCAGGACTTAGAATAAGCCAGAGTGTAAAATAATAAATTAAATCTTACATTAACTGACCTACAGTTATATACAATTTTGTGGTAAGTACAGAGGGGATCTGTTTTTACAGGTGCTGTTCAAATCAACATATTTGTCAGTCGTTGAAAAATTACAGCAAATGTAAATGGAGCTAAACATTCCTCTTTTTGCTTTTACTTGAGTAGAATTTAAAAATGTAGAACTTTTCCATATTTGAGCAGTATTAAAACAGTTTATGAAATTACATTTTATTTATATGGCACCAAAATATAACAGTTACCTCAAGGTGCTTTAAATTGAAAAGTATAGACCCTACAGTAATACAGAGAAAACCCCAGCAACCCCCCTATGAGCAAGCATCTGGCGACAGTGGGCAGGAAAACTCCCTTTTAACAGGCTTAAAGCTCAGGGAGGGGCAGCTATTTGCCATCAATGTTTGATGATGACTGGAGAAAGACAGGACAGATCTTCAGTAGATACTCTTTCATACAATGTAATAAAGTTTAACTTTAAAAAAAACTACAGTGTAACTTTAACTTACATCAGAGAGGTCTACTTTTTTTTAAATATATTGGTGTAAGTATTACTTTTCCTTTAAAGAACAAAATGCTGGAATACCTTTTGCATTTAAAGTTCTATACTTTGTTTATTTTTCAACAATAGCCATAAGAAGTTCATTTCTGAAAAGAAAAAAACAACCCAGGCTGTCTGCCTGGGATCCCTTCTCTCAAAATTCACTGAAATTTTATGGGTTTTGATCATCTCACATTATCCAAGAGCTGAAGTTTACTTAATTCCATGTGATACGGTAGGAAGCTCCAGAACAACTAGATGGTGAGGTAAAATTTCACTAGTCACCATTTCAAGAATGACAAGCAAACTTTAAAAATTAGCTTTGAAGACTACAGGAATTATTGATTACCTACGTGAACATCTGTGGACTAAGTCTCACTGCTGGACAAACACCTATCATCAGGTGAATGTCATGTGATATCATTTAAAAAAGAAAGAAAGAAAAATCTCCAGAAAAGCTAATAAAGCTTCATGGCCTAACTCAGAAAAGCATTTTATCCTAGCACGCTCAGTTAAGGCTGAACGGAGACTACTTACTGTATTGGATTCTTGGAAACATCACGTCGTGTAGGCTACAATCCACTTTACAGCTAAACACGAGTGTAAGCTGTGAGGTAAAAAATCGAAATAATGAATAGTCGACCAACACCTCGGTCATGGATGGCTCGGTGATGTGTGTATGTGTGTGTGGTGTGTGTGGTGTGTGTGTGTGTGTGTGTGTGTGTGTGTGTGTGGGGGGGGGTTACAGAGATGGAGAGAGGCTTGTACTTTAAAATGCAATGTGACAGCTCAGGAAAAGGCGGGGAGGCTGATAATAAAGGCGCTGTTATTGGATCAATCTGCACCCGAATGCCCCGTAAACGACACTTACACACCATACGGGAGCGCGCACACATGCACGATCGCGCAATTGAAGTGAGAGTGAGGGGAAAGAGGGAGCATGGTTATTGCGTTAAAAGTTCAAATTAAAAAAAATGTTTATTTCTAGAAAAAAATGCAAGGTTTATTCCTGGGGATTTCATGGAGTTGCTCTTTCAATCAGTTAGCTATTTCCACACGGCAGCTTAGCCTCGTCCTCATTGTTTTGACAGGGCTGAATTAAAGGACCGTGCCAGGTGTAATTAGCGATCGATCTGAAAGGGGGGAAAGCTCTCTCTCTCTTTCTCTCGCTGTCTCTCTCTTTCTCCTCCCTTTTTGCTTTGCTTCCTTTAGACTACTCCATTAACCGCGTCTCTGACGTCACGTGGCGATTAACGTTTCTTATTGGTCCCGCGAGCAGATGGAGGAGTCCTAATGAGCTGGCTCGCGGAGAGAGGGAGCAGGGTTGACATATCGGCTGGACCGTAAACGTGAAATACCTCCCCTAGCCTGGTCTCCGCCGTTTCACTACAGACCGCACCGTGGCCGTGGGAGACGGCTGTCTGCCTGGGATCCCTTCTCTCCCCCCCTCCCCACCTCCGCCTTCGTATCTCCTCCTCCGGTTCCTCTTCGCCGCTTCTTCCTCCTCTGCCCGACTTTTTGTTTTGACTGCATGTTCAGCCACACTGCCTCCCTCTGCATCTTCACTTCGGCCCCGCCGCAGCCCGGGCGAGCATGGACAGCCGTGTACTCGAGCATCCTCACGCCCAGTTCGGAGGCTCCTTGGGCGGGTTGGTGGGTTTCCCGTACGCGCTCGGCCCCCATCACCACCACCACCACCATCACCAGCACGTCTACGAGCTGGCGAGCGGACACCAGCTGCAGTCCGCGGCCGCCGTGCCCTTCTCTATAGACGGATTACTTAACGGCTCCTGCTCGGCCTCGGTGGTCAGCTCTAACTCGCTGCTCTCCTCCGACAGTCAGCAGTTCAAACTCTCAGGTAGGCTGGGCTATTGTTTTTTGTTTTTTTAATTATTTTTTTTACTGCCTTATGAGGCACACAGAGGTGCATGAAAACAGTGTACTGTACTAGGAAGTGGGGTAAACCAAAGTTTCCTGGGCTTTTCTCGCTACATTGAAACATTTTTAGTGGAAATATGCCACTTTTTATGATTGGTTTTACAGGAAGGTTTTACAGGAAAATCAGCCTACAGAACAAACATAGTCTTTAAAAGTTTTTAACCTAGGTTGTTTTGTTTTTTTGTTTTTTTTTAAAGAAGAAGGAGAAGAAGAAGACGAAACAGAGTTTTAGTAAATTTGCGGTAAAGGCTACAGAAGAGGCTAAGATAAAAACTTGTCATTGCAGGGTGCTAATTCATTTGGCCAAAATTAAACGTTGAAGGCCTAATGAACAGAAAATTGTCTCTTATATCAAATAAAATCAAGCATTAATTATTTGTGTATTTATCGGGACGTGGTTTATGTCGAACAGCAAAAAGAAAAGTGATAGTTGTCAGTTTTACAACAAACTGGTTTAAATGTACAAGCTAACTTGAACCTCGTAGCATGAACGTCTCTCTCTCTCTCCCTCACTCACACGTGCGCTCACATACACACACTTCTACACACTTAAACACACACATGCACACACATACTTACACGTCTTCAGATTCTGGGGACCCGGATAAGGACAGTCCCGGTTGTAAACGGAGGCGCACGAGGACGAATTTCACCGGATGGCAGCTGGAGGAGCTCGAGAAGGCTTTCAACGAGAGTCACTATCCGGATGTGTTCATGCGGGAGGCGCTCGCGCTCAGGCTTGACCTCGTGGAGTCACGGGTTCAGGTAAAGGCACACAGCAAATTAGACACAAGATTTGGGCACACTCAGGAGCATTTTTATTTCTTTTTTCTACCCTCGAGATGGACGTAGCCCAACACCAGACACCAGATTTATTTTGCTGCTTCTCTGAATTTTCTCTACAACAATATAGTTTTGTCATGGTCCGTGGAGGCTTAGCCTGGCCAATATTCAGGTAGCTGTTTGCCAGTTATCAAAGCGTCAATAAAGAGTCTCCTTTGAATTATGCATGTAGGCAACCTATTGATTTATGGGTTAATAAAAAACATGGCTATTTACTGAGCAAACCAAGGGGGGATATAGTTAATAGAATTCTTCCTTCGCCTTTCATTTTTTGTTTTAACACCCAAGCTATTATTATTATTATTATTATTATTATTATTATTATTATTATTATTATTATTATTATTATACAAAGAGTCTCATGTCAGTTTGTAAACAATTTACAGTTATTAGATTTTAGTTTAACTATATATATTTAAAAGCTGAGTTATTGTATTTTTATTAAAACTTTTAGGCTATTATTATTATTAGTAGTACTATTAAATGCAACAGTAATGAATACTGGTGAGCTATTAATAAAACGATTAATTTTATAGTATATCTGATCATAATAATAACAATAATAATAACAATAATAAAACCTTATTAACAACATTCATATAATAAAAAAATACTTTAAGGTAAATGTTTATTTTTTGAGGATCTGGATCATCACTTGTTAAATTGGTGGTTTAATTTGACTTAATTATAATAACAGCAACAATAATAATAATAACTTAATACGTGATCTAGTTTGTTGCTTGTAATTAATTCGCTGTGTTCGTTTTAAAATAATATTCTGTATAATTTACCGTAGAGGCTGTTCATGTATATTTGCCATGTATAGCTCTCACATGGCTGTATGAGTGAAAGCGGCAACGAAGCACAGCTCTCCGTTGATGTTGTTTTGGGGATTTCGCTCCTAAACCGCAGATTATTGTTCCCTCAAGCTTCTTAACGCTCCTTTATCAGCAGGTTTGCGGGGGAAAGATATAACCAACATTAACAATTCATAAGAAGCGCCTTTGTCGCGCGCGATGCTGGTCTCGCCTCCTTATTATGCAATATTCTCGGATCTTTTTACCACTCCAGACCTTATCAGTGCCGAACACGCGGGCACGAGCGCGCCCAGAGGCCGGGCGTGGAGCGCTCCTGGGCGGGGGAGGCTCCCTTTCTTGGCTCGCTGCGAAGGGAGGAGAGCCAGGGATTGCCGTGCAAGTGCCACAGTCCCTCCGACCCACAGAAGCGGACGGGATATGGCCGATTTTAGCCAGTGTGCAGTCAAATGTAATCGACGGAGGTGCTCATCACACACGCTCGTTCGTAATTAACACCTGCACATCTGCGCATCTGCAGGTTCCAGCCCTGTGACCTATTAACCTAATGTGCTGCGCACATGTGTAAAGCTGCAGTAAACAAAGAAACACGGAGAACGAAAGCAGTGATTTCACTTGTTTCGAGGCTTTGTGGGATTTGGGTGGATTTACAGGCAGTTTTTGGTTTTGTGCTTAGCTTCTGGTCAGACACTGCTTTATCAGTTTATCCTGGCAGACGAGAGGTCTGCTGTTGCCATAAGGCTGTCAGACACTCTATTTAAAAAACCTTTTGTCTAATGCAGCCCCACTCAGTGAAGTCATGTAATGGTTTTTATGGCTGGGATAATTAAAAAAAGAAGAAAAATATGAATCCTTAAAAATTAATACAGAGTTTATTCTTTTTTTCCTCCGATGCTTGTTAGAAAGGGAATCTTTCTGAATTCAGAAGATATTTTTGATTAGAGGTGTCCATGTTAATTTAAGATATTCTGTAATTCACTATTTACATGGTTATTTAACAGATACGTGGATTGTATTTATTTTCTGATAGGCTGTCATATGTTAGCAAATTGATAAAAATGCAAATTGAGTCTTGGATGAGTATTTCTGTAACAACAGCAGGTAAAAAAAATTATAAGGGAAAAGGAGCAAATCCTCTCAGCATTTTTGGGAGATTCGCCTAAAAAAAAACTTTAATATTTGATAAACTATTAAAACAAAATTCAGTTTAATTCTGTCAAAATTCACCAAAGCAACAGGATGTATAAAATGACATTTTCTTAAAAGTCCTTTTTGTTATATGTTGTTGTGAAAAAAAGACCATTCTCCTGCAAAATCCACCTTGTGTGCTAGTGTTCCACCTGTGCATGTATTTTCATGTGTATATTTGTGTGTACATGTGCATAGGTTTGGTTCCAAAACCGACGCGCTAAATGGAGAAAAAAGGAGAACACAAAGAAAGGGCCGGGCCGACCTGCTCACAACTCCCACCCGACCACCTGCAGCGGCGAGCCCATGGACCCGGAGGAGATAGCACGAAGGGAGCGCGAGCGGGAGGAGAAGAAGAAGAGGAAACAGGAGAGGAAGCTGCTCAAGTCCCAGAATAAACTCCTCGCAGGTGACAGCTTCCACACACCCGGCGGTTCAGAGAGCGACAGCGGGGTCTCCCAGTTCACTGACAGCGAGCAGCAGTCTTCTAACCTTACTCTTCATATAGAACTGCCAGCATCGAAGAGTACGGGAGGACACCAAACTGAATCCAGCTGTGACCAAACGCGGCACGACTTCAGCCAACTACAAAACCACCAAAACCAAAGAACAACAGCAGACTCGGAGCAGGTTTCACCAGGCAGCACGCACAGCTCCAGCCCTGGAGGCCCAAGGTCCTCCGCCCTGCAGAAACGAAACCCTTTCAGTGTGGAGAGCCTCCTCTCTGACACCATGCCTCGACGGAAATCTCTGCTGGACTTCCCCTCGCTGCCTAATCAGAGGACACTGGTGGGAAAAGGTCACTTCTTGCTTTACCCAGTTACCCATCAGCCTTTGGGTTTTCTAGTGCCCCAAGCGGCCCTGAAGGCCACACCATGTCAGGACAGCATTAACAGGCTCAGCCTGGGACAGAGGTGTGTGCCAAGTGAAGGGAGCCCCGCTTCCTCTGACCTCTGCAGCTTTGGCAGCATCACCAAGCCGCTGAATTCGGATCATATACAGCACGACACGCAGCATCACCACAATCACGTTAGCAGCAGAGCGGATGGAGCCGACGTGGAGGACTGTGGTGGTGACTGCGGGGATGGAAGATTCCCCGTTTCTTCTCCACCAAACAGTTCAACTCAGACAGCTCGGGTCAGGCTGAGCTCCACGCAGTCCAGCGACAGCGGCGAGGAGAGGAGTCCCAGAGTTCAATTGGAGGCGGCGACCAATGGCTGCCAATCTGCTGAGCTGTGTGCAAAAGAGAAGGGTGCAAGAGAGGAGCAAGCGTCTCCAGACCTCTCCGAGTGTCTCAAGGCAAACACAGACTGTCAAGAAACACCCGGAACAGATGGAGAGGATGTCGATATGGACTAACACTTTCAAGGAGCAAACATAAACAAAGGACCAGGAACACCGCTCAGACTATTCAAACATTCCCAAAGCTCTGCTGAGATGCTCTAAAACATATCAGGAATCAGGAGACTTAATCCTCATCTATTTTTGAATCAGAAGGTGTGATCAATCCAGATGGCCCCCCCTCAAAGCTGTGGCTGTCCTTATATTTGGGCTTCAGGCCTCAAACACCTTTAGAAGCAGGTTCTTTCTTTTTTTTCTCTCCTTTTATTCTTTTGTTTTCTTCCCTTTTTTGGTGAACAACTTGTAACAAAAACTAGGCTACAATAAACATCTTACACACAACAAAAATCCTCAGATATTGTAAAAAAAAAAACAACAAAAAACGAGAAAATGATATTTATATGTAAACATTTTGATAAATAAAGTTATTGTTTAAATTGAATCACTGTCTTTCCAGGGCCATATTGAAAAGGGAGGAGCAGGGGAGGGGAAGAAGGTGAGATTCGGGTGTAGGGGAGTGCTGCTGTGTGGCAGAACCTCGGATCATGGCGGCTGGAGTTTTGTCGTGTTACAGCAGATAAATCCCCCCTTTTTTCCCCCTCTGAGTAGTGAGCCGGAGCTGGGGCTCAAGTCCGTCTGGCTGTTTGTATTTATTGCTTTAACAAATTTATTCATTTGAAAGGCCGAGCTGGAATGAGGTTAGTGGCCGCGGGCTATAGGACCCTGCGCCTCCTGCTGAGTTTTGATATGAAAGTAATTATTTTCCCACTGGCTGCCGCGGGTCTCGAGGCAGTTTCCCCCACCGCCGCCGCCGCCCCCTCCTTTCAGCCCAAAGGGTTATTAGACATTACCGATTTCTAGTGATACGGAATCACATAAACTTCCTACAATAATAGAATTAGCATGAAAGGCAGGGGTGTCAAATTGAAATGGGAAAATAATAGCCGCGCCAGCTGCACCGCGAATGTGTGCGTGCGTGTGCCCGTGTGTGCATGAGAGCGCATAGTCTATTGAGCGCGAGGAGGAGGAGGAGGAGGAGATGGTGGTAGATTCGTGGGGCGGAATTTTCATGAGCTGCCGCGGTTGTCAGACGGCCCTTGTAGTCGGCTATATTAAGATAGATGTTCGATGATATCCCTCATTGTTCTGTCGCTTATATTGATGTTGCAGCGTTATCGCCCTATTGATCATGTGTCGCACATAATAGGACAGGCGCGCGCCCGCCTGCCTGCTCCTTTTTACAAAAGCGCCCGGGCCCCTCGTCATTTGTTCTAATAGGACCGCGAGTCCCTGGAGGGGAGACAGATAAAGATATAGGAGAGAGGAGAGAGAGGGGAGGCGAGTGATGTGCGGGGCTTGCATTAATAATTTTTTTTTGACCAATTGTTGTCTGAGCAGAAAGAAAAAGTGAAGGAAAGTGAAGAATGGGCGTATTAAAGATATTTAGAAGACCCCACCACCGCCACCCCTCCATAAAAATGTGCCAGGTGTGTGCCCGCTCGCGCTCACTGGGCGTGCGCCCCGTTTAGAAAAGAGTGTGTTTAGCTTATGAAGTGTAAACGCCACCAATTCCCTGGAAACTGAAATCCCAATTATTAAAACCATCAATTCCGGAGCGCAGTGCGCAGAGGAGCCGTGTTGACAGCCCGGCTAAATATCCCTGATCCCTCCCGGTCACCTCGCCTTTATTTGCAAATAAATTGAGGAGGATCCGAGGGACGGAGCTTTACTTTGCTGCGCCGACCTAAAATGAATTTCCGTGCCTGAGTCCCTTTAATAATATTTACATAATTTTCGCTCGGTGACTCTGCTATTTGCGCGGCAGGAAGCTGGTGGTGATGGTGGGGAGGGGGGGCTTTACAGGAAAATAATTAGACAAGAGGACGAGGAGGGGAGCGAGAGTGGAAGAAACAGCAGGAGGAGGATGGGTTAAGACCGAAGCCGAACACTAAATTCCCAGACAGCTAAAATCAATGAAAGTAATAACCCTATTATTTAATTCATAAGGACATTATTTTCCCATAAGGCCTCGGGAAACGTCCCCTTCGACCGAAACAATCACATTAAATTGTTCATTCCGCGTGCGCTGTGTGAAATTCCGACTTTTATACTCTCTCTCTCTCTCTCTCTCTCTCTCTCTCTCTCTTTTTCTTTTCTTTTCTTTTTTTTATTTGGCAGGTGAAACCGCTTTATTATAATCGGTTAGTTTCGAGAGAGCGATTAATTAGAAAATATAGGTCTGATCTCCCTTCAGCAGGGCCTTGTGTGTGTGTGGAAACTGTGCTGCAAGACATAACGAACCACAAATGAGTCTTTGGTAGACTATAAAATTGGACCCCTCCCCTCTTCCCAAATAATTAAAGGAATAAACTGAAAAATAGATTAAACCTATAAACCTATGGGTAGAAAACAGGCGTTCACAATAACCCAGGCCAACACACGTGCATCCTCACGAGCAGCTTTGAGAGCCACAAATAAACGAACCAAAGCGTCTCGAAGTGCCTGGCCTTAATACATTTTGGAAGTGATGATCTTAACCTTTATTTGCAGACGTAACAATGTAACAAGGCACAGCGGGAATCAGACATGGACCTCCATTCAGCTCCCATGTATTAGTCGATTTTTGCGTGATTTCCCACTTTTTGTGAAAAGTTTGCAAAGTCCCTATCTATCTATCTATCTATCTATCTATCTATCTATCTATCTATCTATCTATCTATCTATCTATCTATCTATCTATCTATCTATCTATCTATCTATCTATCTATCTATCTATCTATCTATCGTGAAACACGGGGAGAGAGGAAAAGAGAGGAAGCCAGCGAGAGGGAGAGAGAGATGTTTTGGTGGCACCGACACAAACGACCAATCGATCAAGCCGAGCCTGGACCGGGCAGGGCCTCCCGCTGTGTCCGTGCCGCTCATGCATCACACTTTATGAATTCAATTTCAACCGGGAGAAATTTTCAATTTGAACGCGCGATCATTACGGCGTGGGGGGATAGCGTAAATTGTTTTTGCTCTATTATGCATTCGGACGCCATCATTTTTCTTTCTAATTACCGAGGTGTCAGCGCGGCCTGTCACCCCGGCGCTGATTTTCAATTTAACTGATCATCATACATTCATTTTCCCATTTGATAAATCTGCTATCTAGACGCGCCCGCCATGCCCAGAATATTAAGCGGCGCTGGGGCGCAGTAATAGGGGGATGTGTATGCAGCAATGAGCGCGGATCAGCCAGCTAATTTAGCACCTTCCACATTCCCCGTCTCCATCCCCCATTTCCAATTCTCAAGAGGCAAGAAAACACACACACGCGCGCGCACCTAGGAAAGGAGAGGAAAGAGGAGAGTCCGATGGCTGCATAACCTCCACCAGTGAAGAAAAACCCTCAGGTTAGAAAGAATAACAGAAATATTGCGAGAGAAGAAGAGAGGGGCTTCCAATCCACGCGTTTTTTTCTTGTTCAATTTACGAGCAGGATTAATTAACACTAATTGAGTTCTTCAATTCTTGTTATTTTTATTTAATAGAAACAAATTTGCGCAATTAATTATGTGCGTAATTTCAAGAACCTATTACACTCCCCTCCCCTCTCCACCTATCCCTTCTCTGTCTCTCCATCACGTCCCCATGCTCCAGAACGGACTATATTAGCAGCTTTTATCATTTTCTAAATGGGCCTACAGCCAACATCTGTGACCAACTATAACCTGGTGTGGTGCCCAATATGTTTGAATCCCATCTAACAGGAAACTGGTTTATATCAGTAAACAAGCAAGTTCTTAGTCTTTAATGTAGAAGATGTATGATGAAGGGAAAAAAAGTCATAGGCCTCAAGGTCTGTTTCATGTTGTCAAAGGTTTGGGTTATTCCAGACTGCTTAGTTTTGTCTTTATGCACTCATAGTGTGGTGGTTTACGGTTTTCCACGTGTCATCCTCAAGTTAAGCACTTTATAACAGAAAGTTTGCTGTGTGAATATTAACAAAGAAAGAAACTGAGATGTGATGGAGAGTAGACCAAAGTTAGAGATTTCTAGGCTTGAGTTCTGTTTCCAGGTTTAAGATCAACTTTCCTATTCAATCATGACGTAACCCCTGTGGCAGATTTGGGGGGGGGAAATCAAAAAATTAGCATAATCAACATCACTTATCATCTTTGAATTACTCATTTTTAAAAATATAATCACCAATCCTTTCTCAAATAAATTATTCATCCTTTATATTAAAGGAGATCTTAGTTGGGTTAATCATTATGTTTATTTTATTGTTCTACTGAATACTTATGAACAGCAGCCCCTGGACCAGAGTTCAGTAATCATTATCCTGTCTGTGGGCTTTGGATAAACAGAAAACAGTTAACATTGGTTTTATCATTTAGATATAACCCAATTATAATTTACAACCAAATAAAAACAGTTTAAAAACATGTCGAATCTCTTCAGTGGCCAAATATGTGTTTCTCTGGTTAAATATGAACTTTTTCTTTTCTATATTTCTTAACAGAAGGCTGCTTTTTCATCAGGGTTTCCTTTCACGCCCCTCCAAATCCTAAACAGACCTAAATGTTTTAATTCTCTAAAGTGTTCAAACAGTTAACCAGGAGGCTTTAACCTTAACTTCTGCCTCTACAGTGTGGCTGAGATGGCACACTTCATTAACTGTGTCTCTAAGCTTTATAAAGCATGGCCTGTACTGTCTTTAAGTGGCGCAAGCCTTTGTGGATGCCAGAAGAAATCGCCTACAAATTTAGAATCATTCACTTTTTAAAAGGTAAGCTAAACAGGTGAAATGCTGAACTGAACATAAGCAACATCAAACAATGAAGTCTCAAAGCCAGTGTCAATAAATATGAGGGCTGAATTTCGCTCCATAGTTTCTGCGCGCCCCTCTTTGGAGCATCTGGATGCTGAGTGAGACGCAAACACTCCCAACAAGCCCACCTTGTTTCAGGTGCCAGTGGGTGCAGGGAGGACTGGGTGTTTGTTGCGATGTAATGAACGTTTATGGGCACAGAGCAGCTTTGGTTTTGTCGTATTCTTTGTTTCATTAGCCCAGTGGTTGTAATAAATGCCAGCGAGCCAACGGGATAGATTTTAATTAAGTCAGTGAGAGATGAGTGGAGTGACACAGAAAGCGGGGCAGGGCGGGGAGATGAAAGTGGAGGGGGACAGCTTTTCAATAAATCGGTTCGCTCAGGGGTTAGTCGGTGATTTCCTCGGCAAAGTGTTGAGGCCGAGCAGGACTCGCAGTAATTTGGTTGATAAATCAGCGGCGTTAGGGGCATGAAGCTTGCCGGTCGACCGGTTGGTTCTGCGTGTGATTTATGTGTTACCCGGGGGTCGTACACAAGCCCATGACAGTCCAGGATGAATTAACCAGCAGCCAGCGCGCTCCTAATGAGCGGGTATTATTTCGCACACACCCCTCCTTAAAAAAAAAAAAAGTGTGAAGAACGAGCCTGGCATACGACCCTCCCTCCCTCACCCAGCATCCCCCCTCCACTGTGCCATCCCTGAGGTGTCGCATTGATTCAGCATCAGAGTTACCCCCACACATGCACACAGAAAGATAGTGTGTTATTTATCTGCAGTATCCAAGAGACAAATTGTTCAATAAGAGTCTGGCACCAGCTGATTGGGGTTAACTGAAGCATAGAAGTGACAGAGACTTGTCCTGACAAAAGATTTAAACACATAAAACAATTTCATCAGATATTGATCGCCAGCACTATTTTTCTTGTCTATAGCTTCCTGCCATAACCTTTAAACATGCTCTGGTGTACAGTGATGGAGGAAGTAGTTAAATCCTTGAGGAAACGTGGCAATGTCACATTGTTGGTATAGGACCAAAAATGATGTTTAAGTAAGTCGCTGACAAAATGTAGAAGGATCAGCAATGCAGAAAAGTGTTTAGGTGTTGTGTTATTCAGATCACGAAAATCACATCTGTGAATTTGTATTTAAAAGCTTTAAAGATGCAGGAAAAAGAAACACACCTAAGGTGATCAAAGGTAGCAATTTCTTCATGGATTTTAACATTGCTCTATTATTGATGCATGATGCATTTTACTCTTTTAGCTCATCAATTTATCACCTTCTGTGGTTTATTACATTACGATGATCACCTGTTTTCTATGGACAATTGGAATTTTTACTGTAACCGAGTAGCATGCATTAAAACTAGCCCTACAAAATAGTGCAGCTTTCGAGAAAATGTACTTACTTTGCAACACCGTTGATATTATTTATTGTATGAATTGTATTTTATTTTTGCAGGGTGGAATCTATTATTTTGTTTGTTTAAACCCTGTATATCTAACCTATGACAATGGGACTGGTTTCAGCATCCCCAGTACCCTAATAACTGGTTAAGAAAATAGATGGAATGATGGACAATCAAATGTAAACAATGTTGTAAATACACTGTAGTTAGATAGGAGGCTAACTATAAAACATCCAAGAGTCTCCCAATACAAGACACACATGATATATGGACAAAATAAGATCCAGTTCTTCTCCGCTGCTGTAAACTAACAAAACGTGCAAAGCAGAAGCACAGACATAAAAAGCATTCACAGTATATAAAATACATAAATCCACATAATACAATAAAAGCAAACTGAAAATAGACAAGCATGAAGGTATATGATGATAGAGTGGCAATAAGACAGAACAGATGACTTGAACCCAAATATGCTGACAAAATAATATGCCACTGAGTTTTATTGCTGACAGACAAATATTAATTAACCCTTTCTTTTAAGGACAGTTAATATGTGTGCAGTTGCATGGTTGCTCCCAGCAAATACTAATTCCATTGTAGTGCAGCTTTAAAAAGCAATTTACAATCACTAAAAGTTAGTTTTTTGAGTGGAAAAATGCACTCCTCTCCTGTTGTCGCTCCTGTGAAGTGCCATTGTTTCTCTGTTCATAAACTCAAAAAATGTCTAATCTTTAAATAGAAAACAGCTTTTTTTTTTACCATACCAAGTTACAATTTTGAACCCTGAAGCTGTGTTTATGAATGGCTTTTGTTATATTATACACATAATTATTATATACATTAGATATCGGCAAAAGGACAGGCAGATGGAAGATTATTGATAAATAATATAAACAGAGGTGGGCCCAGAGCAGAGCCTTGTGGAGCACCCAAAGACAAATGGAGAAGAGTTGATTAATTCATCTTATCCATCCCTGATAAGGATAAGCAGAAGAGAATGGAGAGATGGATGAATGGATCTTATCCAAAGAAATGAGGAAAAAAAGAAATGAGATTACTTAGATGTGAGATCCCTGTGACAGTGGCAAATACCGCCCAGAAATCCAGAAACAGAGTTTTGACAACATCAACTTTACCCAACAGAAATCAGCTATTTTTTCTGTGAAGAAACAGTTGTCTGTTTAGGATTTTCTACTACTTCAGCTTCAATATATGTTAGCTTAACTTAAAGTTTAACTTTACTTTAGAATGCTTTTTTAATGTTTTGTGATTAAAATAAATATCTGCATGGTAACAGCTGCCAGAAAAATACACCAGTAAAAAGTTGGGAACCAAACAGTCAAGTACAAGGAAAACCAGAGGCTGACTATTCAAAAATGAGTCCGTTTCTCAGGATCTTTTGTGTCATTGTGTGTCTCTATATTGTGACTTGCCACGCAGTCAACTTTACATTTAACTGAATAACAGCACTAACGGAAACAAACACATGAAGATCGTTTTTTCAGAGGTTATGTAGTGTCTTACAGATCAGTTCTAACCTTTATACGTTTCTAATACTTGCGTCTTTTGGTTCGTTTTAATCTTATCTGTTTAATGATGAGGATTCCTCTATATTTGCTCAGCTAAAGTGCTCTGTTTGTGATATTTACATGGCTACTTTCTGAAGACTCCTTTACTGGATGTTCTGAAGGATTATTTCTTTAACATGGAGAACTTCCTGCAAACATCTTCGACTATCATCCACTGACGTCCAATGCTTGCTGACGAATTCACCAGTTTTATTTCTCATTCTCATTTCTCATTTCATCATTTTTATACCATTTCTCTGATGGGTTTGTTTTGTATTGCAAATATGGCAACTTACACTTGCATTACGATCTCATCTAACTGCAAACTGTGATTTCATAGCCCCATAGCAAATGCCAATACCATGCTTGGAGTCATTTCCAGACCTTTTATCTGCTTAAAATGAGCAATAATGACAAAAATGACCCACGCTTATGCCAAAAAAGTTGGATTAAATTGTCCTGCCACATTTGAGGGCCAGAAAAATGGGACTATATAAAAACAGTATATCATTCCTCAACGATTAAGTCAATATTTTTGTTCAATATGTCAAATGACAATCTGGACTAATGTTTTCAGTTGCTCCAGAATCAGATAAATCAAACTCCAGACATCTCAGTAAATTTTAAATTACTACCTAATAAACATGTTCCTCCTCTGAGCCTGGGGGCCTCCTAATGTAGACTCCTGTATTTCTTTAAAAAACAACAATTAACACCCCCCCACAAAAAAAAAATCAAGAGTTTCTGATGTCAGATTTAATATCAAAAACAGTCATCTAATTTGCTGAGTTGTACTTCAGCGGAGACGTCATTAATGTAAGCAGAGGGATCAAATATCTTAATTCAGATTGTGTGACAGAGTTGCCAAAGAGGTCTTAAATATATTATGTTCTTAGATTTTGCCTAAAATAAAAATAGTACCAATTTAAAAACATTTTTTAAAATAAAATCTTTTATCTTTTAGCCAAAATAAATATTTTAAATCAACAAAAAATGTCTGTATTTGTGCACACAGTACAGTTTAAAAAAAATAAGATGAGTGTGTACATGCAAATACTCTGGTAGAAATAACTCCAAGTTCATACAAATATTTTACTATTTGAAATATGCGCAGTTACAGTAACATGACCCACAGGAAGTATTTGAATTTCAAGCAAATACAAAGGAGACTTGAAATATGGTATCGCTCTTCATTCAGTGGCTGCTGCTGTCTAACCTGCACTCCACCACAGTGGATGAGCCAATTACACTTGAAAGCCATCATGCAATTAATTGTCAAGATAATATGTGGCCTTTCATTTGCCTTTCTTGCAGTTTAAAATGAACAACATACGAATGATACCTCCCACTAGTAGAAGTAGTAAGCATTTTAACTGCTTTACGTAGGGTGGCAGCAAAGCTATCGTCCATTTAAAGTAAAAAAAAACTTTTATAGTAAAAATGCTACAGTATTACAGGAAATGGACAGAGTCTCGTGCTGTTTGGTAGTTTAACCAAAAATATCTGATACTCCCTGCTCCCTGTTGTTAAAACGCTGTTTACAGGATGCACACTGATTTACAAGCACTGTGGTTAACAATATGGATGTGCAGTAAGGCTCAGAGAGAGTCTGAGGAATCTACTTTAACTGGGATTTATTTTTATATGACAGGATAAAGACAGGCTGACAGATTGCTCTAAACAAAAATTGCATCATTCAGTGTGTAACTACTATAATTTGAGCTAACATAACTCAAACATACTGCAAGACTAAATTAAATGAACCATCTCAGGTTTCACTCAATCATCTGACAACAATCACTGTCAGTAGAGACAGAAGCCTCACACCTGAATCCATATCTGTATTTAAAAGCTCTGATCAAGGCTCCTTCCTTGCTTTTCACAGCAAATGGCCTGTTTTGGGTGTTTTAATGTCATCAATCATAATTATAAACTTTTCTGTAAAACGTTGCAGGAAAATAAAGGAAAATATTTTCCTCTCAAACTGAGAATAGTACTGTAAAGTATCTAAAATTTACTCTCAAGCACTATAGTTCCACTCATATAACCGCTCGTTAAAGGAGGTATTTATCAGCCAATCACACGGCAGCATCTAATTGCAGTTTTCCTTAAAGGGATGGTGATAACGACCTGCTGAAGCTCACATCAACACCAGAATGAGGAAAAATGTGATTTAAGTGACTTTGAACCTGGCATGATTGTTAGTGCATGACAGGCTAGTCTGAGTATTTCAAAATACGCTGATCTTCTTTCAGATTTCCCCACACAGACATCTCTGGGGTTCACAGAAAATAAGTCTGGAAAGGAGTAAATGTCAGGTGAGCAGCAGCTCCCTGGGTGTAAACATCTTGCTGATGCCAGAGGTCAGAGGAGAATAACCAGATTACTTCAAGGTGACAGGAAGGTAACAGTAAATCGAATAAGCAAATAAGGTATGCAGAAGAGCATCTCTGAACACACTGGGCTACAGCAGCAGAAGACCGTACTTGTCAGATAAGAAGAGGAAACTGAGGCTACAATTCACACAAGCTCAGCAAAATGAGTCAATTGAAGCCTAGAAAAAAAATGTTACCGGGTCTCATGGGTATCAATTTCTGCCGTGACTTTCGGATGGTGGAGTGAGAATTTGATATAAACGATATAAAAGCACGGAGCCATCCTGACTTGTATGAACAATTTCAGCTGGTGATGGTTTAACGGTGTGAGGGATATTTTCTTGGCACACTTTGGGCTCCTTGGTATTCTTAAAATGTTGCAGCCTACCTGAGTATGTTGCTCTTTTTAATTTGATTTAACCGTTATCTTATACGAGTAATCCATTGAAACTCACATTTACAAGAGAGACCCATCTTTTGATGTCTCTTTCCAGCTTGATAACACAACATGTTACTAACCATCTCGCACTGGTTACTTGAACCAGTTCACTGAACTCAAACAGTCTCCACAGTCACCAGATCTCAATCCAGCAGAGCACCTTTGGGATGTGGTGGAACGGGAGGTTTGCGTCATGGTTGTGCAGCCGACAAATCTGCAGCAGCTGTGTGATGCTGTCGTGCCAATATGGACCAAACTCTCTGAGGAATGTTTCCAGCACATTGTTGAATTTGAACCACAAAGAATTAAATCAGGTCCGAAGGTAAAACTGGGTCCAACCTGTTACTGGCAAGATGTAATTAATAAAGTGAGTGTATACCTACAGTACAGTTCCTGAAAAATAAACACTCTACTCATGTCTCTGACCCACACCCTGTGAAAGACTGGTGACATGTGCATGGTTAAACATCCCCCACCCCAAATTATATCAGTGATCCACACCAATTTTTAGAGAATTTCAGTGATGCAGCAGAGATGTAGATGTTTGCTTCATAAAATGCTTTCTAGTACAAGATGCCATGTACCCGTTTGTCTTTTTGTTGGATGTGAAGGTAGAAGTAAGCCACAGTAAATCAAAAGGAAAGTTATGAGTTCCTTATTCAATCGACCAAACTTTAAAGAGAAATGGACTCACAATAATAAAAAACAGAAATGTTTGATCTCGTGTATTTGCGCTTAAGCTCTGAGTTTAGCAAAATTAAATTCTTGTTTTTGTACGACACACAAGACATTTTTGGGGGAGTAGTGCTTTCTCTGACAGTCAGTCCCAAAGGGGAAGTAATACTTAAGTTTCTGAGGAGTTTTGAACAGGCGGCGAAAGGCGAGCGTCCAGATGCCACTGTTTGTAAATCTGTAAAGCCTTATGGACACGTATAGAAATTA